>NC_140124.1:51052569-52252569 GCF_964035555.1 Netta rufina
TTACGGTTGCAAGTGTACAAAACAAAGCAGAGGGGAAGTACCTCTTCATATAATGCAGAATTCAGGGCTACTTCAGGCATTAATTAAAAAACTTGGCTCATTTCTGTCTCTTCACATGATCAGAATGATGTAAATAAGAATCTTATAGAAAAGCTTTTAAAATTAACTTTTAAAAGAGGCTACATTTTCACAGTAGAACAAAGCAGGGAATACCTAAATCTTCAGCTTCACATTTCAATATGCAGCCACTGAGATCTTCCCATTGCAGTGAAGGACCACGCATGTTTCTCATGTGTTTGTAAAGCAGGATGCCAGCAGAAGACTCAGACCTGCCTTTATGCAGAGTGTTATCAGCCCTGCAAGAAGCAGTAGTCTGTGTGGAGGGTTGTGGGCTGATTCTTCTGAGCGTGTTCAGTGGGCCAAATTCTCTCAATTAGACCCATGTAAGAAATAGAGAAAGGATATTTCTGTGAGTCGACTAACAGTCTACACCTCAGCATGCCTGGCTTGCAGTCCTGCTCCAGCCTGTGCGGCCTTGGGGCATGTCTTGAATAGGAGATGCTTAATGTGATTCAGTTCATAGCACTGAGGGCAGAGCTCTGCTCCTTGCTCATTCCCAAGACCATGAAAATGAGACCCTACCTCCTCAATCTCTATATTTTGTTCCAAACACTTTATTGCCTGTGAAACTCTCTGAGTCGTGCCACAGATAGAGATAAAGGAGTTTAAGTCAACCAGCAGCTTTTGAAGCAGAGGCTGTGAAGCTAAAACCACCCAATTACAACCAAAAAGCTAGGGAATGATATCATGATTTATTACTCATATTTGTAGTAGCTCCTCAAGGACTCAGCAAATGGTTGGGCCTCTTTGTGTTTTAGTCACATGTGGGTGTCCTAAAAGTTATTGGAAGACACATTGCTTGTCCCAAGGAATTAACTGGGCTGTTGCTAACACTTTCATTACTGTGTTCCTACTGCTCACATGTGCATGGAAAAAGCACTCAGGCTTTATTTCACCATGCCTTTGAGGGGCAATACCTGCTCAGGAGTTTTCCAGAGTGTCAGTTTAATGTGAGCAAAAACACAGCATGGTCCCACAAAATATTCTTCATCACTGCAAAGTGCTAGCCCTCAGCACAGAAGGCACCATGCTGTGCAGGGGCAAGTGTGCTCCATCTCAGGGGCTGCCTCTTCAAAGGTATTTCCACCACCCCATCACCTCCCGCTTCTTCAGTGCCTGTTTTAGCACAGAATGTGCTCTAGTCACTAACTGGCTACAGATCAGCACCCTGCTATTTTTTTTTTTTATTATTATTATTATAGTTTATACAAGAGAGAATATAATATCAATGCTTTCCAGGGAAAATCTTTTTCCCCACCTCTTTTCCAACCACGTGTAAACTGGTGGCTTTTATCATTGTCAGAGAGAGCCAGGGCCAGCACTGGAGACAGAGAGGGGAATCACTGTAGTGTGGATTCATTAAAGCCATCTCAGCCCATCTCTTTTTTATTTTTTGGTGTTAAAGGAATACGGAGTAAAGCAGGGCAGAACGAAGTGTTCTGGGAAACTGATAATCAAGTGGCCTAAAGCTAATGTTTACTTTTTTGAATGTTTTACAGCAGCATTACTTGAGATGTATTAAAACCAGGAGTGAGAGGGAGGGAGGAAGAGAGCCTAATAATAGCCTTCCAGTTACAAAAATAGAGAAGCAGCATAGATATGATAATTGAATTTGGTTTGGATGGGTGATAATCCGCCTTTATGCTACAGCTGTAGTTCTCAGATTTGAGCCTCGCTGGTGGCAGGTGTTGGGCAGCCTCCACAGCCACAGGAAGGCTCCAGCACCTCATGCTGCTCACTGCCTCCGTCTCTTCCCGCTGCTTGTGCAGGCTGGAGGCTTTGGGGTTGGCTTCTTTTCCTTTGTTTTCTTTCCCCACTCCTGTATTTGCAGGGGTTGTCCTGAAGGTGACCTGGAGCCTTCCTGGCCAGAAAAAGTCACCAGTGAAGGCAGAGGGAGCTCTTCTCCTCCCCAGCAAGCTCTGTGCTCAGCCCCTCTCAATTCCTCCTCTGTCCTAAATTATTCAGCTCCACACTTGGGGAGCTGACACTGCTAGTAAACCAAGTAGTTATATATTTTTGGTTGCACTTGGAGATTAAGTAACACTTAAGTTACAGTGTCTAGATTCCCAAATATTTGTGTAATTTAGATCATGAATTCTCATTCCTGACTATGTTTAGTATAAATATTTATTCACAAAAGCTCTCTCTGTTAGATACCAGGGCAGAAGCTGGGGGGTGGGGAGGTGTCTCTGTGCTGGCTCCATCATACGTATGATTCCTGTTTTTGTCTCATTTCCTGAGGCAAACACTGATCTACCTTCACTCACTCCCAGTCCCTCTGTCATACAAGATGTCCTGGAAAACATGGGGTGGGAAGCAGTAGGTGGGATAACTGGGCTGCAGTGGGTGGGCAACAGGGACACTCATTTTCACAAGGTAAACCTAAAATTTGGTGCAAGAGACCTGTGGCTGGCTACACACTGGTGTCCTGCTAGCAAGAGGAGTGAAAAGACTGCAGCAGAAGAAATGTGTGTCCTTCCCGGTTAGTGGGAAGACTCCCTTTGACCCCTGCTGCCTTCTGGCCTCCTAGCAAAATCCTCCAAGTATCTTTATCCATCTCTTTTCTAGTCTTGGTTTATTTCAGAAAAGTACTTCTGAAGGAAAAGCATTAATTAATTTCCTCTTCCTAAAAAGATATAAGAAGACTCTGGTTTCTCCAGGCACTGAATTAAATCCTGACTGCACAGGAGTCTGCATTTTTAATGAAGCTGTTTTGCAGGTCACCAAAATTGTTCCCCATTCAGCCACTCTCATCATCTGGGTCATTACCACCGATAGCCACAGCTGATGCCTGGATCAGACTCCCGCAGCACTCAGCTGGCACTCAAATGCCACCTCTAATGATAACGAAGAGCATGATGGCCAATATAGCACCTTTCCTCCAAATGTCTCAGAAGAGCTTTATAGCTGTGGTTAAATTACCCTCGTAATGTCATTGTGAGGCAGACAGGTAATACGCAAGCTTTACAGGTGGATAAACAGAGGAAGGAAGCACTGCCTTGCTTAAGCCTTGTGGCCAGAGAACCTGGTGATGAATAGGGGACATGGGCTCTGCCTATGGGGCTTGGCAACCAGCTCAACTGTAAGCTGGTCCTGTGGCTGGCACAGAAATTAGTCAAGCTTATCCCAGTTTCCAAGGATTTTTTAGATGATGCTGGCTTGCCACACCAGCATTTTTTTGACTGAGCTGTTCATGTGGCCTCCTCAGGGAGCATTCTCATCATGGTTAGTGTACCAGTGTTGGCCAAACCCTCTGTTTTTCTTTTTTCTTCTTTCTTTCTTTCTTTTTCTTTCTTTCTTTCTTTCTTTCTTTCTTTCTTTCTTTCTTTCTTTCTTTCTTTCTTTCTTTCTTTCTTTCTTTCTTTCTTTCTTCTTTCTTTCTTTCTTTCTTTCCTTCCTTCCTTTCCTTCCTTCCTTCCTTCCTTCCTTCCTTCCTTCTTTCTTTCTTTCTTTCTTTCTTTCTTTCTTTCTTTCTTTCTTTCTCTTTCTTTCTTTCTTTCTTTCTTTCTTTCTTTCTTCCTTCCTTCTTCCTTTCTTCCTTTCTTCCTTTCTTCCTTTCTTCCTTTCTTCCTTTCTTCCTTTCTTTCTTTTCTTTCTTCTTTCTTTCTTTCTTTCTTTCTTTCTTTCTTTCTTTCTTTCTTTCTTCCTTCCTTCTTCCTTCCTTTCTTCCTTTCTTCCTTTCTTCCTTTCTTCCTTCTTTCTTTCTTTCTTCCTTTCTTTCTTTCTTCCTTTCTTTCTTTCTTCTTTCTTTCTTTCTTCTTTCTTTTTCCTTCCTTTTCTTTCTTTCTTTTCTTTCTTTCTTTTCTTTCTTTCTTTCTTTCTTTCTTTCTTTCTTTCTTTCTTCTTTCTTTCTTCTTTCTTTCTTTCTTTCTTTCTTTCTTTCTTTCTTTCTTTCTTTCTTTTCTTTCTTTCTTTCTTTCTTTCTTTCTTTCTTTCTTTCTTTCTTTCTTTCTTTCTTTCTTTCTTTCTTTCTTTCTTTCTTTCTCTCCTTCCTTCCTTCCTTCCTTCCTTCCTTCCTTCCTTCCTTCCTTCCTTCCTTCCTTCTTCCTTCCTTCCTTCCTTCCTTCCTTCCTTCCTTCCTTCCTTCCTTATTTTTTCCTTCCACACATAAAAATTACATATTGTCCAAAGTGCATAGTATGGACTTGAGAGGGCAAACTTCTGGAGACATAAATATCAGCTCATAGTGTCTGTTCTACACTGTTTGCTTGTACTGTTCGTTAATAGCTAGCCAGTTGGGAAATACCCACTATATCCTAACAGCAGATATCTGTGACTATGCCACTGTCAAAGATGGAACGGAAAATACAAAGCACATCTACAGACCCTTCTTCCAGTACTCAGAAAGTGTCAGACTCTTTTTTGTCCAAATTCCAACTTTGCTTTCCTAGGAGAGAAAAAAAACACAAATGTGTTTTCTCCAAAACAGTGCCTAGCAATATAAACTGCAAACCACCCATTTCAGTCTCTTGCTTTGATGGATGTCTTTGGATTCTGAAAAGGACCATAGTAGATGCCTTATTAGAATAATATTCCAGAGTCTTGACAAGCAGCTTCAGATTTATATGGCAGCTTTCATTTTTATGCCAACAGCTATGTAATACCAAAGGACTGCAAAAGGCACCATACACTGTTTGGATTTTTATTTTTATTTCTAATAGAAAGGCTGTTCCAATCCAAGAATCCTTGTTTTGTCTTTCTGTTGTTTTCTGGCACCCTTGCCACTTTACGTTCTTCCATCTGCAGTTGTTCCCACAGTGCACGCACTATCTTTCCAAAAGCAGGGAAAAATGACATAAGACATTCTCCTTGTAGGCCTACAATTTGTGTGCCCCTCCTTAGCCATTGCCTTGGCCAAGTCCCCTGTGTTCTCTGAAGAAATACTTTAAGAACTGTTAATAACCAGCTTTTATGGTAGCAGAAAACACATAAATACTTCAGGTAAAGTAAATTTTCTGGAGTTACTGCTAACCCTTCCATCTCTATATGTGTAGCCTGGTATGTCTCAAATTATGTATCATTCTTGACTGTTGGTGGGAAAAAACACATAGCACTGCAGTTAGCATTTTCACTATTCATTCAAAGAATGAGGACTGCATCCTAAATAAATAACTGCCTTCAAATGATTTGGAGTGGAAGTTCTGTTCAGCTAACCTGTCCCTTTCCTCTGCTTTCCTTGCTCCTCTGGACAATCGCAAACTCTTTCTACAGACTGTGAGAGACCAGAAGTGCCTGTGGATCTACAGTTTTGGCAGACAGAAGATAAAAATCCTGAGCTGTGCCTGGAAGGAAGTGCCATTTCACCAGAAGTGAAGAGTAACTCTGAGAGAGACCACACTGAAACCTCTCCTGCTTGTGCAGAAGCCAAAGAGCAGAAGGTTCCTACTCCTGGTCCCAGAAGACCACCCAGACATCCTGTCTTAATGAGGGAGCTTTTTCCATTGGTTTGAATGAGCTTTCAAACAGTCTCTTCTTTTTTCTGGGTCCAACCAGTCTCTGGCATGCTAAATGCCAGTCTCACTTAGCTGAAATGCCAGAATTATTGTTACCAGGGACTTAAATTAAAACTTTTATGCCATAGAAAATCCCAAGGTGTTGTTGGGTCCCTGCAAATGAACAAATAGTTACCAGAAGCTGCAAGAAAACATGACTTACCGACAGGGGAGAAAACACCAGGGGAATGAATGGGTCTCTTTCTCCACCTCTCTTGTCTCAGGACACCCCATACTGACCTACAAAGAGACTTTTTCCCCTCTAGTTTATTGGAGTAACCACCAAAAAAGTATTCCTAACACTCACCCTCAAAAGCCTGCTTTTGTTTATTGCCTAGAAAGAGACCGTGTTATTGGTTTTTAATCTTTATTGGAATAATTATTTTTTGAAAGGGAATCCACCGTTCAAGTACAGAAACAAATTAAGGTCAGAGAGAAGCACCTAGCTTTGTGTAAGTGTTTAGTCTCTTCTTGTGAAGTGGCTGGTTCTGCATGAATTACCATTAATAATAAAATGTATGTAAGATAGCGACATTCAGTCTTAGTTCCCCATTAAGCTGTGTTCCCTAAAAAGGTTTCCAGGTTTATTTAAACATGCAAAAAAGAATTTAATATTAAACAGAAATAAGATGTAATAGAATTATGTCAAAACACCTGAGGGAATTTTGGGTACCTTTAAGGAATGAGCTCTGAAGTGATTCATAGCTAGGGCAAGTGATAATTTAGCTACTATATTGAGAAAAGGGAAAAAAAAAAAAAGAAAAAAAAAAGAGAAAAAAGAAAAATGAGTTAATTTTTCCACAACTATGAAATCTACTGCTATGAAATGTTGTAGTCCACAGACTCATCAAGAGTCTTGCCTCAGTACAGGTATTATTTTACTTTCTGATGTTGAAAATTAGTGTAGTGATCTCGCTAGCACTTTTGCAAGTGCTTGACATAAGTGGGTGACTATCTGCCTGGGGACTGGTGCAACTGCCCTTGTGAGTGGAGCTAACACTTAATAGAAGTGTTCAGAGGCTTGTATCCTATCCTACAGACTCTGGACTCAAATGTGAAATTCAGACGTAAACTAAATTAGAGATTTCATTGCATCATTCTTCAGTGTTTAAGACAACAGAATTGCGTCAGATCCTTTAATGGGATAAAAACTTTAACCCATATCATTCTGGGGCTTTGGACACAAAACAGACCTTCTGGTTAGTACCAAAAAGAACCCAAAGTGTAGCTCACAGAAACTAGACTTTTTTTGTTTGTTTTTACCTTTTTTTTTTTTTTTTTCTGTCGTTGTAACACAGACTCAACCTAGGATATTTCTATTTAACTTAATATTTTCAGTGTCAGTTCAGCAATATCAGCACACTGCTAATGATCTCCATATCCATTAAGAACAGTTCAAATGCACCTCAGCGTAGCTTTCTCACTCTGTACTCCTGATGGTATTTTTTTAATCTGATATGTAGCTTATTATTTTTATTATTCACAAATGTCACAGGCCTTTTCTCTCCCTTTTGGGATTGTTCTTCTCCTATTTTAGGTCTTTTCCTTTCTTCTAATGTTGCTTTGGGAAAGCTCTGGGGATATATAAAACAAAATAGACAGATGCCTTCACCTACCAGATTGTTGTGAATAATAATAATCACCTCTTATATATCCCTTTTCATTTTCAAAGCACTTTGCAACAATTAACTAATTTGTCTTTACAACAATCTCTGGTAGATAGGTAGAGGCATTTGCATAGTGGCTATATATTTATTTATTTATTTCATTCTGCATAAAATTGTGGGTTTCATTTTCTTTTCCTTTCTTTCTTTTTGTTCTTTTGCTGGATATTTTTGCCACCATTATTTTTCTGAAAGGTTATATTTCCATGGATTGTTATACCCACAAGCGCTCCTAATCACTGAAACTAATTAGATTCTTGTAGAAATTAAAGTGTATACTACCAAAAAATGAACAAAAAATTCCTTCAAGAACACAAGTCCTGTTTCTAAGGCAGTCAGGTATGGCTGGGGAACAGGTAGCCAACCTGTACCTGAGCCACCCTTAAGACAGCTACAAGAGAAATGATGGTGGTACAGCTACTCTTGTACAAACCACCAGCATGTCCAGCTGGTGGAATACATTAACCTACAAATATGGGAAGTTAGAAATGTAAAAAACATGCTTTTATGGATTAACAGCACAGAAATGTCAGAAAATCTCCTGTTCAAACTGCAAATCTACCATTGAATTGCACACCTCTTTGGATCAACAGAAAATGTATCCAAGAAAGGATCTTGGTCATTGGTACAGCCCAGTTCTCCAAAGACAAGACACTGAATAAGCAGGGTAGGCTGGAAAATGCTTCCTCTTGCCCTACATTTTCAACCTAGCACACACTAGTCTGTAGTTAACACTACCCTGGTCCTTTGCCGGAGTGAAGCAAAGGGTCTGATCATCCATATTTTAGTCTAAAATACGAACTACCACAACATAACCTAGCAGGCTACCATGATGTGATGCTGACTGCAGCCTCCTGTGGCCTCCACAGCCCAGGCGATAGGAAGCAGGGCTCTGCCAGCACATTGTGTCCCGTATGCTGCTGTGGGAAGGGAGCACTCGTCAGGATAACCTGGACAGCCACCTGCTAACATCTCACCAGGGTTACTCTGTGCACCAACTGCTGCTTCACTATTTGTACCACTGCCTGCCTTGGCTTGAAACCTTGGCGCTGCTTCCTGCCTGTTCCTCTGCCTCTTTCCCATCCCTAAATTACTTCAGGCTCTTTCTCCCCGTACCTTCTGTGCATAAGAACAGGCAGTTAATGACTTTGTCCAGAAAAGGGCAGGGTATTGGTACAAACACTAACACCAGACACAGTCTCTGGGGACAATATCTTTAATGTGTGTTTTAAAACTAACAGTGCTAATGGCTTTTATAGTAACAAAGCTGAAGGCTTTACAGAGAAATCCAGCTCACTTGCATGGAAAAGAGCAAGGCAGCCCCCCCGTACAGTCTTTGTGAAGTGTTAATGCAACAGGGATCCCCTGTACTTTGGAATAATTGAACCATAAAATAGTTCAGCTTTATCTATAAACTCTCAAGCACAATACTTCAAGTGTGTAACAATTTACATTATTCCCAGAAAATTAGGTCAGCTTTTCACAGAGAAAATGTCAAATAAAAAAAAAAAATAATAAAATATAATAAAATAAAATAAAAAAGGAAAATAAAAGAAAAAGAAAAGAAAAAGAAAAAGAAAAAGAAAAAGAAAAAGAAAAAGAAAAAGAAAAAGAAAAAGAAAAAGAAAGAAAAAAAAGGCTTCCTCCAGAAGAACTTTTCCACCCAAGATAGGAAAATGTCACCATATCCTCTGCACAGCAGCACACTGCACAGTCCCACTGCTGAGCCAAGGAGCAAAGAGGGATGGAGGAACACTGGGCAACATTTGCTCTCGCTCCTTTGAGCTGGAGCACAGCTGTGTTATGGCTGTGTCATCATTGCTAACGAATTAAAAGAAATGGAAACATTAACTCTGTGGAATCTTTTCAGAAGCTGCTGGTGACTAAACTGGGAGACTCTGACAAAGGAAAGCTTTCAGCAAGTGTTTGGCATTTAGAGTGCAGCACGCTCTTTCCATTAGGCTGTTGTGAGGGTTAAAATTAATCCGCATTGTACAGGGAGAAGGCCATACAATGGATGTTTATTGTGGAGTGAGGCACCTGGAGATGTGCTATGTTGTCAGAACATTTAAATAGTTTGATTCCAAAATTTCACAGCCTATTAAAAGAACTGCTAAAGTCTGGCAGGGAATATCCCTGAGATCTTGAACATCTTTACAAATCAGCAGAAAACACTTGGAAAGCAGCAGTGTCCCTGCCAGCAGACTTGCAGATTCAATCACTGGTCCAGTCCGGTTTGCGGAAATGAAGCCTCCTCAACCCACAGTTTCTTTTGCAAGCAAATCGTGCCTGCAAACCAGGAGGCGGGCACTGAGCCCATCAGGAAGCAGAGCAGCTATCTACTCTTTGCTGCACAAGAGCACTGCCCTGTTTGCTCTCAAATCTCTTGAGTACCTTCCCTTTGGAGGGGGAAAGCACAGTCCTGGAGGAAAGAGGTCAGGGGAGCAGGATACTGCAGCACCCAGCAAATGGCCACACCACCTGAGGTTTCCAACAGCAGCCACAGTGCATTTATAATTTCCAGAATTTTCAGGTTGCATGTGCTCTGGTGTGCAAGAGCTGAAGGATGCTGACAAAGGGGATGGACAAATTCCAGGTGGTGCACATTACACACTATCTATATACGGGGTGGATGGTTCCCATGCATGTCAGGCTCTGGAGGACTATCCCAGCCACAAAACTGGGGCTACCCTACAAGCATTACTACCAAAGCAGCTCTTGCAGGAAGCATGCAGGTTGCTGCGGCTGAACCTAGGCTTGCCATCCAGCAGCTCCCCAGCTGCCCCGTCTTGCTATTTGGTGTTTTGGCAGAACTGGATATGGTAACCACACACTCACCAATGGCTTTTTCTGTGCTGGATAGGAGCTGGTTGTGGCAGAGGCATCGCATTCAGGCGGCCACCACGGCACGTTGCTATGGGCACTGATGCAGAGGCAAAATACAGGCTAAGCCATCGCTTGATTTTCTATTCAGGCAACTCTTGAGTACTAAAGGAATGGCCATCTGCCAGTGTTTGTAATAGAAGGTCAGTATACACTGACATTCAGCAAATTGGTATTATATGCATTAGATCTGTGCTTTATGAGGTTTTGCTCCATTTCTGAAATATGAAAATTGAGTGAAATCACGACTAAAATTTTAGAGGTGCCAATCTGCATCTGCAGGCATGCTTACAGTGGCCCAAATACCCATACAAGCAGCAGGTCCAGTTATTGAAAAAGGTGCAGAAATATCCCAGAAGAAGGCTGTCTGCTGCAAAGTTGCCACCAGCAGCAAAGCAGGCAGGTGGAGGGGCTGACATGCATTCAGGCTCGGGCTGTGCATAGGCCAGTGAGGTGGAGGAGGAGGCTGCAAGAGCTCAGCACCCTCACCTGTGGGACTCTGCAGGTGCCTGGTGCTCCAAATTGCTGCTGTCCCCAGGTGGGACCCCTAGGGTGGGGGCCACGCTCTGGGAATGGACATTACCCCCGGCTCAGCTGGTTGCAACTGCTGCCTGGTGGCAGGGAAAGTAAGGCTGGGACAGCAAAGGCTGCTCCCTTGGGACCCTTGTGCACAACATAGAGGCAGTGCCAGCTATCGCGTGAGTTGCATTTCCCCCAGTGTCCAGAAAAACATTTTTCTGGGAGAAGGAGGCAAGCTAGGCTGGACTGAGTGTTATCCCAGTCCAGCAGTGCCCCAGCGTGCATTATCCCTCACCAGGTACAGCACACAGCTCATGGTCTGCACTGCTGTCAGCATGTGGGACAGTGGATTAGCTATTTTCCTCCTATATTATGCCCCATTAACTTAAAGTCAGGCCTGATTGCTGATTGTCTTTCCTTATTTTGTGTACGTTCGTAAGAAGAGTTCTCCAAAGCTCCTGCTGGCTGTTGGAGCAGGGTTTGGGGATGCCATTCCTCCATAGGATGAAAGCAAGCTGAGAAGTGGAACACTGAATGTGGTCCTTTTCTGAAAGCTGCTGTAAAGAAAAGGTTGAAAGGCACTGGCGTGACACGAGTCAAGAGTTATGTTTGTCTGCCTTTCTCTCTATATACCATGATGAATTGCATATTATTTCCTTCATTAGCTTTAGGCTTCAACCACTTTGCAGCGCAGACACGAATAAAAAAACAAGCAGTTTCAGTCTGGTGACGATTTTATTCATTGGTGCTACATGTCAGATAATAGTTGTATTCCACTGCTTTGCTCTGTGAGCTTTTCATGTGTTTTACAGGCTGAGTGTTTCATTAGGTATCCTCATACAAAGTCCTGAGCCTCGTCTTCTGAAAGGCAATTGTTTAACTGGATTAGTAGCTTTTCCTTCAGATGGGAAGGGAGTGTCATAAAAGAGCAATACAACTGCAACACTCTCATTTTGACCTTAGGAATATACCCAGAGGGTTGCTAAGATCATAGGCTGCTTCAATTATTGTCAAGGGAAATTAATATCGCATTTTATTCCGGCTAATACTCATTGGTCAGGCTGGGGGAAATGCTGTAGTACAAAATTTTCTTCTAAAACAGCCAAAAAAGAAAAAAAGAAAAAAAAAAAAAAACACTACTGAAAATTTTACATCTTACTGTGTTTACTCCTGTTCTTTACAGAAATATTTTTCATGTGATGTTTCATATCATCATAACTCCAGGTTAATTAGCCTCACCTCACCCTAGGTCCCCAGAAGAATTGTGTAATAGGAGGATGTACAATCCCCATATCAAGGAGCTTGCAGCTTTAATGGGGCAAACCCATTGAATAGGTAAACTGAAAATTAAGATAGGGGTATCCACAGGCTAGAGAAGCTAGATATGGTGTTTGTCTCTCTTCATCTCCTGTCCATACTGCTTGTAGTGAAGGCAGTAACATTTTAAAACATCCTCTTTACTACTTCCTTCTGTTCCAAGACAAAAGATGGACTAAAGGCTGAGGCTGCTAGTAACTAAAGGGTGAAGAGCAGCTGTTACTCCTAAATCAGGTGTTTTACTCTGTGGTCATTCCAAAGATCAAATGATGTTTTTAAAACCACACTGAGTTTTTTAACCCTGCTTCCCCTCACCTCTAGTGAGATGTCGTCCAGGGAAGGGCAGTGCAGACCCAAGCACCTCTGCAGTGTTTGGTGTTTGGAGCTTGGGCTGGATGGCAATACCATTACTGCAGGGCAAGCGGCTGCAGGGGAGAGGTGTGCCAGGGCTGAGCAGTAAGAATGTGAGCAGGGAGTCCAACTACTAAGCAAAGGTGTGCACAGGTTGGTGTGGTAGGTATGGCAATGAGTGCCCTTAATAAATATTTGCAAAGATTTCATCTGTCTCAAAAATGTTTGATATTGAGGATGGTTTTTAATTTAGGAATTTAATTTAAGAGTTCATTAGTGTTTATCAAAAATTGATAGGGTGGCTATTTCTCCTGCTAAAGTTGAACATTTAACATCTAGTATTAAAGCAGTGACAAGGAAATGTCTTTCCATTTGAATTTTGAACATAAAGCATGTGTTCACTTCTATCTCTTTTGCTGCATTGATTTATTCCTGGTGTTGTGCAGCCCTCACCCCACGCAGATGCTCTTTAACCCACTGCCCATTTGTGCTTCACCAGGTCCTTCAGAGATCAGCATATTGTATTTCATTTTCTCATTTTTTCCCCTTATCCTGCTATTCTTCTGCTTCTGTTTGTCCCTGTTTGCTTTCCTGCTGTTCTCCCTGCTTAGTCCTCTTTGCTGTAGCTTAAAGATATGAGCACAGCAGTTCTGCCTGTGCCAGGTCCTAGGGCACAGGGTAACATTTGCAAGGAACCTAGTTCATACGGAGCGTCAATCTGCTTTTCGTCTCTTTGTGTAGACACAGTTTCAAAAAAAGCACATGTGTTCTCAGGCAGAAATATAATCTCTTTCTTCTGAGGTTTGAGGGGAAGAAAAAAATGCTTCATGGTCAACCTCAACAGATGCTCACGTCCTACAGATAAAACCACAACATTTCACAAACAGCAACAAGAGACAATCTGAGCATCTTCAGCTTCTTCAGGAAAAGATGCTTTGAGTCAAAGAGCTCATTTTCCCAGACTTATGACTGAGTTTTGCACCTGGGATGAAGCAGAGGTGCTCCCTCATCTGTGCACCCTTCTGGGCTAAGTGCACAGAAGTGCTGGTGGGGCTTCTCTTGTGCCAGTCTCCCCTTTGGGATGTTTGCTCTGCTAATGTTGTGGGGGAGAAGCAGGACTGTGAAAATAAGCAGAAATTGCTCTGCTTGCTGAAAGCAGTGATGCCTCCTTTGTTCTCCTGGTAACTTAGCCCAGTAGGCACTTCTGTGTGGTGTGACCCATGATATCCCTGGCTATCAATGGGCCATTTTGCCTTGGTTGTCACCTTGCAGGTGTGCTGAGGCTGCCCAGCTATCTGCTGAGCTCTTTCTGATGGTTTTGAATATGTCTCTTAAAGACTGTTGTGGTGCTTTTGGAGTAGGGCAGGCTATGCTGGAGTTTCAGTCATACAAGAAAAGAGACACAGTTTCCCCACGTACCTCAGGATGGATTCAAGCACATGTTGATGTTTGGAGCTGGTGTTCTCTCTCTTATACTGTAATTTATTACATTTACAATGCCAGACTCTGAATCTCAGGGGATTAAAACGGCATTAATACCGTGGGGGTTTCATTGTGTCTTTGGTGCTTAAGCAGAACTCCCCATGTGTTGCAATAGGGACTTTCACGGGTGGCAGGCTCTGGCCCATGGAAATTAATCTTGTATTCTTTTAAGTTTCCTGGACTGCAAGGGGAGGACGAAGTGTCACCTTTCCCGATTGTTTGTGACACATTAATGTGTCCCTCTCATGGGCATTGGCAGGTTGTGTGGTACCAAAGGCAGGGAAACCTAGCAGCATCTGCATAGCTCACTGCTTATCAGGAGTACACACTGGCAGCCATACTGTAGGGCAGCAGAAAAAAAAAACAAAGCAACAATCAAGGGAGCCCTTTGTGATGGATTAAAAGGGTTTAGAAATGTCTGAGCCATGCAGTTTTCAAGCACTGATGCTGCCAATGGCTTCTTGACTGAAAACGAGAAAATGTGCTTACTGAGTGCACAGCCTGAGTTTTGCTTGTTTTCCCAAAGCCTGCCTTTTGTTAGTGGCCCTTTATCTGGATCAAGTTTAGACACAGTCTCTTCATAAAATGACCCTTCCCTTGAAATAAATCAGGTTAATAATATGAGAGTACCGCAGCCTGTGAACCGAGGGAAAGGCCTGTGTGTTTCTCTATTATCAGAGCATAATTTTCTTTTACAGCCCACTCTGCAGCTCTCTCATCCTCCACGCAGACCTCCTCTGCATGTCCCACACTGACTCTGTTCCCCAACACAGGAGCAGGGTGGGGGAGGCACAGGACCTGGAGTAGGGGCAGGCACCGAGGGGGAGCCCCCTCTTCCCACCACTTTTTCTCTTACCTGGTAAAAAAAAAAAAAAAAAAAAAAGTGCCCTCACCCATTTCTGAAGGTTTAAAACCAACCTTGTCATCTCCCTAAAATTTTATTGAGTCCAAGCTGATGTTACTGAGGTATCTTTAACCACTCAGGAGGGGAAGATAATCTGAGCAGGATGATTCACCTGTGATATCATCCTCCCCTCTCCTGCCCTGAGGGGATGTCAGTAGAGATGCTCTTCACACAGTCTCTGGGAGTCCTAGCTGATGCAGAGGGGGGTCAGTGGGGCTGGGGGGGTGCATTCAGTGCTTGGACCCGGACAAAGCAGGTCTTGTAGTTGTGGGGCACTGCCCCAGTACCCAGTGCCCATTTTGATGGCTGTTGCTTGTAGGAATGCAGCTGGAGAGGGTATCCCCACAAACAGAGAGATTCCCTAGCCCCAGAAACCCTTAACAGGATGAGGGACCATACTCAGAAACCCTTGAAGGTGTCTCTCTGTATTCAGGCTTTCAGCCCCTGTGGTACTCAATTACAAAAGAGCTATGGGTGACCCACAATATCTGTTGTCCAGGATTTCCTGCACAATCAACAGACAGAAGTGGTTGCAGTGCTCATGATGAATGGTCTGAATATATGGTCTATGCCCTTATATTTGACTCAGCATTTAGTCAGGAGCTGGAGGAATGAACACAGAAACTGTCGGCTTGTGCTTGCAGTCACCCGTGCTGCTGAGCTGGTCAGCTGCTGGGCTACAGGCATATTTTTGGATTTTCCAGGGAAGCTCTTTTGTTATCACATCAAACTCTTCACTCAGCTGGCAGAAGGCATTCAAGCAGCTGTGAGTCTGGAAGGATCCAGCATCCGAGAGATGACTGCAAAGTTTATTTTTTCTATATTTTCTTCCAGTTCCTGAAAGATTTGTACATAGTTTTGCTTTGCTTTTTTTTTGAAAGCATATGTTTAATGTGTGTTTCTAAAATAAGTCAATTAGATAGCATTAATAGGGATACTGGCTACAAACTGGCAAAATATATTAATTCTCTGAGCAGAGATTATAATTCATATAGCAGAAATTCTTCAAAGGGAGAGATATTTCATTGGGGCAGGAAAAAGCAAAGAGAATATCTGGGCTCCAGGTGACACACTGAAAAGCAGAAAAAGATTAAACAAATTTTCTCCTTTTACTGCAAGCCTCACAATATGGAGCTTGCATTCAGAACAAGCTGGTTAGGCAGCCTGTATTCTACTTGGCTGGACAGGCAAAATGCAGTTCATACAAACAGATTGCCTAGATTATTTTCAATTTCAGTTTCTAACAGAATTGCTATGGTCTTCTTGGATAATGTGGACAGAATAATGGTCCATTTCCTTGGGGACCTAAAACACCAAGAGTGAAGAAGACGTGACTTCAATTACCTCTGAGATGGGCAGAGCTGGCTTTCTCAACTTACTGCCTTGGGAGCAATAGCAAGATGGAATGGAAAGAAATGGGTCTGTCACTGGAAATTAATGTAGGGGTGATAAGTTCATATTAATCCCTATATGTTTTCTTCCCGGTTTTGACCCAGATCATTTTCAAAATAAAAAGGATCCTTTAATTATGCTTGTTTAAATCTTCCGTAACACCACTTAAAGCAGTGGGAGTTTCTGCAGCTATGCTTGTGCACTTGGAATCAGATGCCAGGCATCAGAGGAAGCCCCCTGGCATATCTTGAGGGAAAACAGGAGTAAGTTAGACTTAAGTAAACCTTTATCCCCTGTTCCCCAAATCCTAAAAACTTCTGAACTGGAACTTGAAAAACCACCAGAGAAAACTAGAGGCAGTGCCCTTGCTTTGAACGAATGAGTGCTTCCAAGGGCATGCTATAAACTGAGAGCTCAATGCATGAACTAATGATTCTGAATGCCCTGCATCCGAATCCCACTGAACAGCATGGGGACATCGCTGCCCAAACAAAGGTATGGTCATGAAGCTGCAGGAATATATGTGATGAGGCTGTTAGCTTATAGACTTGCCTCAGCTACCTTTGTCCACTATGTGAGCATATGTTTTATCTATGGTAGTGTTACCTATGGTTGCCTTAGTGTGCATTATCCAAAATTATCCTGTGGGAGGATGGATACAGTGGTATAAGTAGAAATAGGAATGTAAGGTAATGCTGTGTATTTAATACAAATGCCTTTTGCCATATTTTAGCTTGAAAGAGATCATCTATTGGAATTTCCATCTTGTTACTCTGACATCCACACTCATGTGTTTAGAACAAGGTTTTTTCCCTGCATCTGGAAAAGGGACATTTTTTTAGAAACCTTTCCCCACAACTTATCCCTTGCTTAATTTCAAAACAGAAATGTGCAACAGATCCAACATTTGTAACTGGACATAAAAGCTCTTCAAAATTCCCAATGAAAATGAAAGGATTTTTTTATTATTATTCTCTGTCTTTTTGTTATTCTCTGTCTTACAACCAATAAGCGATGAGGTATAGTATATTGTGAACCTGGAGATATTGTCTCTGCAGCGTATATTGTCAGTGTGTCCCTGAAGTATGAGCTCTAGGCTGGCCCTCTGGTATGCCCCAGCTGAGAAGTCGCCTGTACCCATCCCATGGAAACCATCTGGGCCATCTGACTTGTCCTGCCAAAGGGAGTGAAAGAAGGCACTTCGGCAGGGTAAAGTTGATGGAGGCTTTTAGGAGCAACACTGGGTTATTACCTGGGAGACATGGCTTGTGGGGATGGTACCAGGGGGTGGTGAAGGTCTGCTGGAGGGGCAGGCTGGGCAGCTGTAAGTGGTATAGGGGAGCCTGTGCTCCCCCTGCATTTAGGTTTCCTTTTCTCTGGAAGCAGACGTTGCCAGTAGCAGGGAATATCTCGCTCCCAGACCAGGAATCTAGGAAGTGTTCCCAGATCCCAGAGTATTATAGGATTTGACTCATTTATGGCTGAGGAGACTGAATTCAATGACACAGGTGATGCTTTCTGGTCCTGTGTCCCCCTGCATATACCTCACCTGTTTTGACATTTTTTTTTCTGGTCAAAGAGGATTATTGTTGTCTTATTTGGGTTGAGCCTTACCCAGTTTTCTTGCAACCAAATATTTCTTTCAGTTGGGTACCTCTAAGTGAACAAGTGTTTTGTAAGACTCACACTGTAGACCTTTGTTGCAAAAGGTATAGGGAACTGCAAGCTGTCCGTACAGCAATGAAGATGTCGGCATCACTACCTTTCTGCTGTCCCTGTTTTCACTCTCAGTTAACAAGTCTTCCTGTAATTTTCTTTAGTTTAAAAAAGGTCTCCCCTCACCACTACCACCACACGAATGCCTGGAAAAAGAGCAATACAGAAAAATAGATTTAGATAATCCCCTTTCTAAATAGAAGAGAGGTGCATTCATGAACAAGTATTTATGTAAACATAAAACTCTTCCTCCTGTGTATGTGAATTTGCAACACCTACATGGGAGTTAGGTACTTATCTTTGCCCAGAAGTGGTTTTGCAAAGAAACCAGGCTTATAGTTTAAGATCACCATCATCATCAAGTCAAAGGATATAATGACACACATTCAGACATGGAAAATTTCCTCATGTCGTTCCCTTGGATTTACCATTCAGTACCTCCCTCTGCTGCTACTGAACCCAATGACTTCTAGTTATCCAGGATATTACCATATATGTGTTTATGCAAAAATCATTGCACAGTCAGGTATAACCTATTTATAGGCCTATCTCTTCCAAGCACTGTTGAATAATTAGAGGGAAGATATCCACAGCTGTTGGGCAAAGGATGAGCTTCAAGCCCCTCCACCACTTCCTGAGTTCTTCTAACACATGCTAGAAGAGTATTTCTATTCTGCGTCCTGCTGGGATTAGGTTTTTCTAAAAGTGAGGTTTTAGAATTGGGTTTAAAAGTTCGAGCATCATGAGCATCTGAAAGTTTGCTTTTAATGTTTAAATAATCCCAATCTTTCTGATCAGTGTTTCAACCTCCACCCTGGCCCCAAACTCTTAAGACTTTTGCCCTTGTACAAGGACATCTGGGGAGTGTCAGCCCAGAGGATGAACGCAGGAGTGATGTGGAAACAACCAAAAGTACACTGCCTATTGTAGCGAGTGCTTTTACAAGAACCTGGGAAGAAAAAAAAAAAAAAAGAAAAAGCTATGTGGGATTGTTTCCTTAAGCCAGATCAAATCTTAAGTATACCAGAGTAATGTCTGTAATTGCTATAAACTTTTAGGAAACAGTCCAAGAAATCAATTTGGATAAAAATTCTGGAAAGATTTTCCTGAATTATTTTTTCCAGTTCATTCCAGTTAGAAAAATCTTAACTATATTTATTTGAATGTCATTAGGTGGGACATTGAAGGAAGTTTCCCTTTTTACTGACTGTGGGCTTCCAGAAAAGTGTGTAGCCCCTGGAATCCATAACATTTCCAAGGGGTGGGGATATGCTGAAAATGCTAAGACCATATGAGTGTATATTTTTATTTTATTTTATTTTATTTTATTTTTATTTTATTTTATTATTTTTAATAGCCCTTCAAACTGCAATTCCTTTGGTAGCATTTCTCACAGGGCCTTCAAAACAAGGTTTCCACCTGCTTTTCATGCTGTCATTGGTCTGTTTGTGCTTCTAGATAACGTAGATTCTGCATTTTTGTTATATGGTCCAGAAAACTCCGCATTACTGAATGCCATGATAAAGGGACAATATAAATACTTTCTGATGGATTCGTTTTCTGTCCCATAGCCCAGCAGGGATCCTAGAGCACTTGAGTAATCCCTAGAAGACCTAAAGGAGAAACAGTGGAGCTGGGAAGATTCAGATCCTGTATGATGAGTAAAATGGCTTTACTCACTCTGAATGAGGGAGTGAAGCTGTAAAAATGAGTCCACCTTTCTGTTTCTGCCTCCTTTTTTATCACTCACTCATGCACATAAAGAGAGGGAGAACCTATACGCACACAACTACCCAAGCACCCTTTTGGCAGAGAGGTTGATTCAATGTCTCTCACAACATACACATCTGCAGACCTGTCCTGCTTCCACTGACATCCCCTATAGTGTCCTTTCAATGCACAAGCTCACCTGATGTAACTAAAAAGAAATGGAAAATGTTTTGAATCTCCAAATTTCTTTCAGGTGATCTCACATGTGAAATCTGACAAGTTAATAAAGTAGAAGCCTGTATCCATTTTTCTTCACTGACACACACTGATTGGCTTCAGCATAAGTGAGAGCTGTTTAAACGTGTTGTTTCAGTGATCCCCTGGGCCACCAGAAGATATATGCCCCGCTCAGGTCCTTCACAAGCTTCAGGGAGGACTGTGCATTTTGCTGGACCTCCCCACACAAATGAATTTTCCTTCTTCGGAGGGAGAAAACAAACCAGCCCCTTTAAAAGAGTGGAGCTGTGCTGCACTACTGCGGGACCCGTTCTGCTAATGTGTTCTCATCCGAATGCAGCACTCCCTGTCTGATGCTCTCCTTTAGCACTAGCATATGCACACAGTCAGCAAAGGCACTGGTGCTGCTCTCCTTTCCTTCACACAGGGGCTGAGGACAACCTAAGTACTGATTGTGTATATGACGAGCTAATTTTGCTCCTGTCTCAGCACCTCTCCCTGGTTTGTCTCACCAAGCGGCAGCTGCAGCAGTCAGGACGGGTATCTAAAGTGCGGTGGTGCTTAGTGTAAGTTCTCACTCTGATCTGGATTCACAATCAGCACAGAGAGCCCTGCTCAGTAATCTGCCTGTAAAGGCTGCCTCTCCACCTTCTCATCCCCGGTCCAGGAGCCTATTAAATTAATGAGACAGAAGTCAGTGCAACAGCAGTCAACACGTTATTGGTGCACAGCACTGGTGCTGTTACAATGTGCCTGTTTTTTCTCCTGGGACATTTAATTTCCGCTTCTCAAATGAGCTGCAAAGCTGTGAAGCCTGGCAGTGTTCTTTCTAGACACTCTGTGATGCAGATAATGAGGGTACTGATAGGTGCCTAGGAGACTGTGATGGCTCTAAGCACAGCTATGGTCTGATAATGCTTTATGCCAGTAGTGTCACAGCGGAACCACTATCATCCCTCAAGGAATGGTTCATCTTTATGTGTAATACAGCAGCTGTCACCTAAACAGCTAATGGGGAAGCAAAGTAGAACCTTAGTGCCAGTAATCTTTGTCACTTAATAATTTTAAAGGTATCAGACTTCAGTAGCTCCCGCAAGTTCCAATAAAAAGTGTGCTTGCCATTTTTTTTATTTTGTTTGCCATGGATTAAATGTAAATTGAGAAATCCGTGATGCAGCTCCGTGCAGATCTAATTTAGTATAATTTGAATAGCCAAGTAATTAAAATGTATTATAGGTATAAGATGCCGGGATGGTGGAGTGTCTGCATTTAAGAGGAAGATTTATTGGGCTCACTACATCCACAGTGAACCTTCTACAACCACATTAGCTAACATCTGTCGGAAAATGTCGAGATGCAGGGCATAAGACGTATCCTCTCGGAGTGTATGCTTGCATGTATTTGAACAACAGGCTAAGAATATAGAGCAACATTTGCAAAATAAGCTCCTCGGGAAGACAGCGTGTCCCTCTGTGTGTGCTGTATTTGACTAATTTAGGAGGTTGGACAGAATGTGTGTGTATACATATAAGATATACGTGTGTCTACATACATGCATGCAAGGCGGCATAGGTGAATGGGTACCTTTTGTGCTGTGTGTGTACACAGGGAGAGAGGGGAGACACGCAAATACACAAACGTGCTTCTGTAGTCTTTTTCCCAATTAACGCTGGTTTCCCACAGTGCTAGAACTGCAGTTTCATTCAATTCCTGAAGGCAGGTAATGATAATAATTAATAGGACAGTTGACACACACGATGTGAGTATTGACATTGCACTATTAGTGTTTCCTGGAAGATTATTTTGTTTGTTTTTGTGTAAGTGCTTGAGATTATAGCTGGTGATTTAGTAGGATAGGGGAACAGCTCCTCGAGAGGAGCTGAGCTCCTTTCAGTCACACCTCTAGACAGACTGATAATCTTTGGGGAGTTAGCACACTTATGCTGGGGAAGGTTAAGAGGAGAGCAGTGTGGAGACGTGGCTGTCCAGTAATTGTCTGGGGGATGAGTTGCAGATCCTGACAGCCCCCAGTTCAAACTGCCCTGGTGCTACACACTCTGTGTGGATAAATCAGAGGATGTTTTTCTGGAATTTGAGAATCACATTTGATGGGAAGAACACTGCGATTGGAGTTACAGAGCTGCTTTCTCAGTGACTGAGAAGCAGCAGGATTGCTAAAGCAACATCAGGCAAAAACGAGTGGTAAGAGAGACCATAATGGCACAGATTACCATGACCCATGCCGAATATTTAAAGGAATGCACAGACTGGAAAATATCTGCCATTTGGAGCACTTTGGCAAGCGTCGAGCTGAATTTCCTGCCTGCCATGCTGCTTGCCTGTGTTTGTTATTATCCTTTTGTCTGCTGTGGAGGGCCCACAGTCAGCTCTGAGCAGGCATGCGTTCGCTCTGTGCTGACCCACAGGAACAGCACCAGTGGAGGTGCTGAGCCTTTTGCCTGGGAGTTAAATGTGGCTGAGGAAGGTGAGCATGCAGGGCTGGTGTCTCCTTCCTCTGTCTTTATGCAGCACTTGCAGCAAGGAGGACCTGGACCACAACAGATCCCTTAGGCACGATACAGGACATGCAGAAAGACAGAGTAGTGGTGATGGAGAAAGTAGCAAAATACTGGCTACCACCTAGACTAAGGGAAATGTTGAATGACTTCAGAGGGGACACAGCAAGCAGGCAGATCCGTGGCACACCAAATCCAGTTTTAAAGAGTGCAGAGAAATACACTTTAAAAGAACTACTGTTTGAACTACTTGTGTGCATTGCTGGGTTGCAAATTAGCCTTGATAACCTAGGAAAGAGATTTTGTTTTGGGAGAGTCTGAGGAATGGGTGCACAGCATGTCTTCACTCACAGTGTAAAGTGTCAGGGAGGGAAAGAGACAATAATGAAGACCCTGGACTACCTCGGACACTGTCACCTTTCCTCCAGACTAGGAGGTGGGTTACAATACAATTTTTTTTTTTAAATTATTGAAAGTATTCAACTAATGTATTTCCTCTAAAATACAGGACTACACATGGAGTTCTCCATAGAAAGGTGATTGCCGTTGTTAGGATGTTTACCTTATGGAGAAACTGATGAGGCTATGTTCACAGAAAAACAAACGATCTTAAAAAGGTGCGGTTACCAACACTTCTCCATAAATTACAAACATGAGTATACTTGGTTTTGTAAGAAGACTGTATGATTACAAATGATAGAGGTAAATCTATTTCCTTCTCATTTCCTTCTCAGTGCATAACTAGTACTTGGAGCTCCCTGCCCCAGGATGTCTCTGAAGGAAGGATCTAAGAGACCTGACAGAGGTCTGGTCCTGTGAGTGGAAATCAAGAGCATCTACAGGGCTCCTACCTGAGGTGGGAGGGTAACACTCTTGGTATGGCTCTCCATATGCCCATGTCATGGGCATTGGGATGCCTGTTCACACCTGCTCCTTTCTGGTGAATTTCTGGTTCTTATGAGGTGTGTATGGATTTAACAACATATAACTACAGAGATGAGAAAAAGTGTGGATTGCAACAGGTTCTTGACAGTGATAGGCAAGCTGGCAAACAAAGAAACTTGGAGGACAACTGTGTGCCTAGGACAGGGGATGTCCAGGGCTTGATAAAATGGGAGAACACCTTGGCACCAGTGTCATTTACAGGTCACATCCTGCTGCAGAGGGAAAATATCCCACCCAGTTTCTAAATCTAGTTGAAGACCACTTTATGTCACCCCCCCTTAGCTGGCCCATCTGATCCCTATGCTGCAAAGAGACACCAGTCACACTCTACCTCTCTATGCACCCAGGCTAGGCAGTTCGGAGATTTCTGTGCCACGTCCCTTCTTTATGCCTTCTTTCTTGAAAAGTGTGAGTTTGCAGCCTCTGGGGACTTGCCAGCTCTATTCTCCATGCTTGGCAGATAGAAGAACGCAAATACAATACAACAGCAGGTGCTTGGTTTTCCTACTAAATTGGAGGTATGAACTTGTGTTTTCAAAACCACCGGGTAACTATGTGCCTGGAGCATATCTTCAGAAATGTGAATCACTGCAGTCCCTTTTCTTGGATCTTTCTGTCTTCACCAGCAGGCAGCAGAGCAAGCAGGGGAAGGAAGCTGGGCTGCTGTTACCTGGGCAGCCAGCACATCTGGATTTTAGCCCAGCCTGTCTCTGCTTCTCCCTTCCAGCATCTTGAAGCAGAGATGATAATACTTTCCACCCTTCTAAAATATGAAGGGAGAGGTAGTGGTTTTTATTAGTTTGACTGATTTAACTGGAAAAATTTTCAGGCACAGGGTTTTTCTTCAGGCCTGACATGGACTTTTTCATCCTTTGCCTCAAACCTGAGAAAACGATTGTGCACCCAGAACCTTGTCTGCATTTTCCAGCTGCATTGATTGCTCTCATAAAAGATACTGCCCCTCCCTACAGACCTTGCCTCACTTGTGTCCCTACTTACTCCATCATAACTATGCCAGCACTTCTGCAACTAGAATTGGTGGATTTCCATCAGACTGAAATGCTATCATTAAGATAGTGAAGAAATGCAGGTGTAAGCCTTACACTTAAGAATAGGAAGAAAAAAATATAAGGAATGCATTTCCCCTTCCCCCTGTTCTTCCACATGTAAATCCAGGCTATTCACTGGAACATCATTAATCATGCTGAATTGTTGTGGTATGCATACATATGTAAAACATAAACTCCTGATGAGTACTCCTGCAATTTAGCATTTATTAATGTCCACTTAGTATAAAATGTGACATCATATTTTAGGTTAGCACTTCATTGTTCATGTAAACTATAAACATTGTGCACTGAAAAAAACAGAGGATATGATTTTCCTGCAGTATCTCTTTGACATGTTTACATAAAATATAAAGCTAATATATCACTGGGCATTGGTGGAGGTTTTATTTTTTATTTTTTTTTTGAACTGTGTGTATTGTGCAACACATATAGCTCTGCGATAATATTTTTAGGGCATCTATTTCTACAGTGGAGTAAACTTTGTGAGTAATTGCTACCTGCAGTTCAACAAAGTATATTTCAAATGTTTTCACTGTGCCAAATATCAGCTGATGCACCTCTTATTAGTATAAATGGCATAGATTAGTGTCAGGCATTTTCAACAGTGAAGAAATTACAGAAGCCTGCATGGCTCATTAGGCTCTTGTTGCATGTTAAAGAGGGCCAGACCTTATTAATAAGAGGAAAAGGGAAAAAAGACAGTATAATGGGAAAAGTATAAAACAGCTTTTAAGAAAAGAAAGCTTTCTGGTTTGGAGAAAAATAAAAGCATCAATTAACCTTTTCCAGTCTCTGAACACTTTCTAAAGTCATCTTAGCTTTGTTTCCACTGCATATATAGATTATATATAAAGATTTCAAGCTGAGAAATACTGCTCACAATCACACTGCACCAGCGAGAACTATTTTTGATGACTGAATGCGTTACACTGTTTATGTGGGTCACAGTTTACATCCTGCTTCAGGAAAGTATCACTGTTTAAGTTAGGACATGCACCCACGTTTGACTTGAAACTCTTGCTTATATCCCACTGAAGTGAATATGATTTAAGCACTTATTCCCAGTTAAGCACCTGGTGCAAGCAAAAGCTATGGAGGAGAAGGATGGATTTACAATAAATTTCAGAGCTCACCATAATTAAGGCCTCAGCCACATGGGTCCTGAACCCGCAAGCGACACATCAGCACTGTGCACACAGTCATATCAGTGTCTTGTAGGCTACATGTAAGGAAAAGACAGGTGTGGGCAGAAACACATCTTCATGAGATGAAGGCCTTCATAGCGCCATTCAGCCCAGCTGGCAGTAGGCATGGGGCAGCTCTTGCTCACAGTTTTGCTTTCTTTGCCTGTGATTTCCTTGGGCGCTGAAAGTGTTATTGCTTAGGAAAGGAGAAAGAGGGTGTGGAAGGATAACCACAAACACGGTTGCCAAAAACCTACTCTCATTGGGGCAGTGAAGGAGAGCTTGTCCTCTCCTTGATGCAACAAAATTGAGTCTTGCTGTTGATGCCAAGAAACCTTGAGCCTTGACCCCTTCATATGCACTCAGGGGTTGGCACTGCAGAAGAACATGGCTAAACCCAGTCACCCACTGGTGTTGCACAAGCAGAGAGGGGTTTCCAGTTTCTTTAGGCTTGTATCTCTGGGTTTAATCTGTTTTTCCAAGCCAGCCTGCTATTTAGTGTCACAGCTGTTAGATCATACACATGTATGACAGGGACTTCCTAAGGAGGAAACATGTAATGGACACCATTTTGGCAGAAAATAGATACATATAAAAGAGTTTGAAAATCACAGTTCTAAGCAAATTAAGCTAAACATAAAAAAAATCTAGCCTTTCTCACTTGGGATTTGCATACCCCATGATGTGACCACAAATGGGAACACGTTGGGCATTTTGGCCAAAGAGGTCCAGGTTTTCAGGCACCACATGGGTGGAGTGGAGCTGCTCCCAATTTGAAATATAAATTGGGGGTGAGTTAGTGAGCTACTTCCCATGCCAGGCACCACAGATCAGCGTATTGAATTTCTTACATTTTTTTCCCTGTGTGATTAGCATTTTACTTGAGTCTGAGACATTAATCAATAAAAGCAATACCCTGTAAACAGAGTAAAATGAAAAAGCAAGTGCTCCATTTTAATAATATAAATAGAAGACAGGGTGGCATGAGGGGCCAAGGCAAAGCCTGCAATCTGAATACCATCAAAGGTAAAAGAATTGAAGGCAAAGGAAATTTTCAAGGCTGATTGCACACAGATGAAGAAAAAAAAAAAAAGGAAAGAAAGATAAAATATTGAACACTGGTTAGTGTGGGGGATGTGCCTGAAATATTTTATTTCACTGTGTTTTAAAAAATTTGTCCTTGCTACAGCCTATTTTCAGGGCAGAGAAGAAAAGAGAGGGGAGGGGGAACCCAACCCCTGGACTCAATAAATTAAGTAGAACAACATAGAAAAATATTTCAAACATCGCCATTAAAGCAGAGCCAAGTTCTTAATAATAAGTCCACTTCACAGTTTTTGTTCTTCAAAGAACACTGTCACAGCAGTTACTTAACAAAAAATAATTTAAAATTTATCTCATTGTATGTGGTACAAAATATCATGCTGGAAGCCTGAAAATAATAGCCAGCTGCTGTTTAGTGCTCTCTATCCAGGGAGCTCAAGTGCTCAGGGAAGCTGGCAAGTATTGCCTTGTGGGCAGGACACACTGAGGACTTGCCCCACCACCACCACCCAGGCAGAGAGGAAGCCCATGGAAGAGCTGACATTGCCTGCCTGCTTGTTCTGCTTGGTACCCAGCAGGTACTTCCTCGGTTTTGCCCTTTTGACTTTGCTTCCTCCCCCTCTCCATCCCAGTATTCTCAGTGGTAACAGGTTTCATTCGTGGGTTGCTTTATTAAGTTTCTATGGAGCCACAGCAATTAGCAAGGTGAGCTCCCCAGGTTTATCTTTTGCAGGCTCCTCACAAAGACTCACCAGATAGTTACGCTTTTTCATTGCAGCAAAAGACAGGATTTAGATTTCAGAAGACATTTAGAATAAAAAAGTCAGGGAGAGAAAAATCTGAGGTTCAGAAACTCCACAGAAGTCTCCTCTTAACAGGAAAGAGTCAGGGTGCCCAAATTTGTTTCAGGAGGTTTCTGTCCCAACTGTTGAAGGTTGCTGCTACCTACTTTTCACCTCTTCTCCTGGCATGGAGTCCTGGATCAAAATCCTTCCCATCACAGGCTGAGAGGTGTTTATTCCCATATGAGATAGCCTAGGTAGTTTTTAACAGTTTTTAACCTCTAGATTCCTATAAAAATAATCTAGTGGAGATCTGGTCTATCCTGTAGTAAACAGGTTCCCAAACAGCAGGCTTTGTCTTCTTTTGGTGGACCCTTTGATAGCAACATGTGGACCCCAAGAAGTCTGCAGAAGACGATACTAAATACTGTCAAGTTAGGGAGGTAGCAATGAAAAAGACTGATATCTGAGAACCCCCTGAGTAACTGGCTTACTACATGGCAAAGTGTGGGTGCTTGTTGATCCCTCTCAGAAACACAAGGATGCAATCATGGGACTTGGGCTCACTGCCTGATGGACTGCCTTCCTGCTTCTCTGCTTGCTCAAAGCTTTACCTCAAGGTTGCATGTCCCTTAGAAAATGTTTCTGCTGCTTGTTACTTAAGCAGGATCAAAATGTTTGCTGGTGTACCAAAATGTTAGGGATGGTAGACAATGGCTTGCCTACACAAAGTGGCAAGCTACTAGTCTGATCTTACAACATGGGGGTAAGGATGCAGCTGCAGCTCAGACTGTAGGACTGAGGTGAAAAACAATAGCAGAGCAGATATTTCCCTGCACAGCGTGGAATAAAAAGAAACACCTGGCCCTTGGCCCCTAAAGGATATTTCTCACAGCGAAGAGTAAATTAAGGGTGCATTGAGGATGCAGGGACTCGGCTAAAAGGAACTGCTGCCTCAGTAACCATCTCTAGCCCAGCTTCTATCTTCTGAAGCATAATGCCACTTAAAATATAGGTCAGAAATAACTCCTGTAAGACACAGGCAATGAAGTACAGACATCAAAGTATCCACAAAATATATTCTACTATTTTGTCCAAACAAATAAGTAAACAAACAAAGGAAATATTTTTAAACATACATCAGTTATATGCTGCAGGATAAAACATGCTTTTTTTTTTTTTTTTTTTTTTTAATCTATTGAGTCATAAATCTCTGTATTTCCCTTTGTGTTTGATCTCATATATTACTTCGAGTTTCTAAAATGATAACAAGGCATGCATTAAAAATATTTCTCTTATTGTTACATTTCAAGCACGTTTACTGTTAGCTGCTTAGCTTCATTATGTATCATAGTCTGAATCTACAAATCAAGTATAATTAGACTTAGAGAACTGATTGGATTTCTAATTAAGCTACATTGGAAACAACAATGCACAATCAGTAAATATTCTGACTAGGTACATTTTAAAGAGCAACTCTTGGGCTTTTTGCTGATGACTAGACACCAGTGTCATTAAATTTGTTGGTGGCAAGCAAATTTTAAAGCTAAAATAGAGGCAATTAGTAAAGATCTTGAAATATTTAATCACGTTTGTCCAATTAGTGTGCAATTAGGCAATGGTGTGGCGTGGGACAAACATTCTGCTTCAGTGTTTGGTAGAGAAGGATCCCTTTGAAATTTTGCTATTTAGTTTATTGATATATAAAAAGGAAGTTATGGTTGTAATTTCCAATTTAAAAAAATACTGTGCAGATGGTCTGACTATATATTTAACAATGTTAAACAAAACTAAACAAGGGAAGCATGTTACCTGAAATTACACAGCTGTGATCAGTGAATAAGCTCCAGATCACATTAGATTACAGCTGTGGGCGTCTTGATCACAGAAGGTGCCAGGTAGTTACGCTGGTAAAACCCAAGCTATGTAAGCTGGCCTGTCACATCTCGAGATGACATGATAATTTTGTCCTTGACTGAAGACACGCTTTCTCTTTGGGCTTTGCCTTGTTGTTTTGCATTCCTTTCAAGAAGCCTTATGTTGGCAAGTTCATTGTGCAAGGTAAAGTGGTAGCTTCCCGTGAACAAGCCAGTTAATCATTATCCTGACTTGCCTTCATCCTGGGGATCTGACTTCCTTTTGGCAAATTTTAGGCTCTCTTTTAAAAACAATCCCTATATGCATTGGTTGTTTTACAAAACTTCAATGAACCGTTTTGGCCAGCGCATTTAAAGTGCCTGTTGTAATGCATTTTAACATATAACCCTGCATTGAAAATGTCATCATATCGGTATTTTATCAAATCCGTTTCCTCTGTGTGGCTACGTGCAGATAATAAAGGGAACGGTGCCAGGGAATGTCCCCAGGTGCTGGAGCTCAATTACGTGGATTGTTAAATTGTTGGAGAGGTCCTTGGCATGGTTTTGGCTTGGGTCAAGCACAGCTCTCCCAAGCCATCCCTGGACACAGCTCAGGTGTTAACTCTGGCCAGAGACTGTTCCCAACAGGCGTTTTTGGAGGGGAGGAGGATTAGGAGAATGGAGTGGGTCATTTTGTGCCAGCTGGCCTCCACGTCAAAGTACATTTAACCTTCTAATATTGATAGTCCCCGTGGGTTCACAAGGAATTCATTTGAGGAAAGATATCTAACACAACTAATTCAGAATGACGTGGATACCGGCCCAGATCCCTGACTTGTTCTCCTCTGAAATGCTCATCTTATTTCCACCTCCTATTCAGCATAGACTAAAAAGCATGGGAATACTCTTTTTTTTTTTTTTTTTTTTTTTTCCCCTCATTGATCAAAAAAGAAAGAGATTTGGTTTAGCTGTTGTTTGGATTTGTTTGTCAGATTTTTTTTATTATTATTTTTTATTTATTTTCTGAGAAGAGAATAATAGGTGATCAAATTTTAAAATATCTTTCTATATATTTCTGGTAAATACTCTCACTTTCACAGTGCTGTTTAGTTATTGTGCATTTAAGCATTGTCAACTTTATTTTCACATATGAAAAAAATGTGTTTGATTTCAGTGTTAAAAAAAATACTGAAATAAAGCAAAGAATGCTTCCTAGAAATGCTGTGCTTTGTTTTCTTTGATAGGTACAGACCCAGAAATTTGAAGTAGAGAGTTTTGCCTTGCAATCAGGTTGGTGTGGGAGGAAATTTTATGAGCACAGTTGTATTAATTTCTTGAGCAACGTTAACTCAAAACAAAATATAGTTGAACCAAAAACAAAAATGATGCCAAGAGGAGCACTACGTGGGAGAGGTATGAGACAAGGTAACACAGTGGAAAATAAAGAATTAGACATTAATCTATTCCTCAACCACACTCAAAAGCCACCTGGATCAAAGGCTAAATTTTGACCCTTGGCTATTCAAAGGTTAAAAGCAAAACCTCTCAGATTTGCTGTTTCCTGCATCTTAGGAAGGGTTTACATCATGTTTTCCTGGGTGTCTTCTCTGGGAAGAAGAAAGGCCAGCACTCTCCTAGAGGGCTGGAACTCCATCAGCTTTCCATGCCTCACTTTGAATCTCCTGAATGGTGATTTGGAGCCCTGCTGGGAGGTGAACCTTGTGGTACATGAACCACTCAATCTTTTAATTATGATTATGTCACAAATAAAAATAACTGATAATAACATTTGCTGATATTGTTTTAATAGAAACATGCATGATGTCCTTAATTATGTTTTCTCAAGTTTCTAATGTAAAAAATACGAGCAGCAGGTCTTCAATATGTTGGCAAATTGACCGCCAAATCCTATATGAAAACAAGACATGAAAGTGGTATTTCACGGCCTCTGCATCACCATGCCTTTGTTCAAGTAAGAGATCAGGAAACCTAATCAATAGGCTACATGCCAGAAGATTGAATAGCCAGCTGGAGAGGCAGCGCTACGGAGGATGTAAGTCTTACAGTTAATGCCTTGTACAAATCACACAGGGCCTGGGAGGGGTTAATCAAACATGTATTGCTCTGAGTTACAATGGTCTTTCTTCTGCCTGAAGAAAACGCTACCTTTCACAGCTTTTTAACATCTAGAAAAAGAAAGGGACTGCTTCTCCAGTTACAGAAAGTTAGTAAACCATGCAGCTTTGAGCTGCACTTCGATCTAAGTACTTGTGTGTTTGTATCCAGGATTATGTACTGAACCTTCATGAACTGGAACCTTAACCCTCAGACATGCATATAAGTTGTAAATATATATGTGTGTGTGTGTGTATGTATGTACATGAGCATTACTATATGTGTAAGACACTGTGCGTGTAAATGAATTGTGAACTTTGAAGAGAAAAAGAATGTTTCAGAAATTCAGAAAAGGAAAAACTTAATTATTTGATAATGGAAACAAACCCAGCACTTGTAGGACTTGCTATTCATACACCACTGTCAAAACAGCTCTGGGTGGATGCACAGACCAGCAGGTCCTCTGTAGCTGCTGAATTCCTTGCAGTGTTGTCTTTATCAAAGAGGTAAACGTAGATTTGAAAAATCGCTTTGATGTGCAAGACATCATAGAGCAGCAGCTCCATTCATTGCAGAGAGAGTCCATTATTTAAGTCTCTCAGGCAACTGTACAGATTCCCCATAAAAGGAAAAATATCGGGACTGTGGAAAAGAACCCCCCAACAGCATGTGTGATGCTGACTTTGTGGAGGCTTTCCCTCCGGTTTTGGTACCTTGGTCCCGTGACACAGCATGGTGTGTGATGGAGGGATGGGGCACTGGGGTGCTATGGGCTGAGCAGGGGGCAGCATCCCCCATGGGCTGTTTGTATATGGGAAGGGGACAGGCAGGCAGGAGCAGGGGCAGAAGGGGAGCCCACCACCCATCTAGTGGCACAGCTGTCCCCAGAGCTACCAGGTGACGTGACATCTAGGCTCTGCTGTATGGCACTGGGGGACAAGGTCTTCCCGCCTCCCCTCCTTATTGTCATAAACTGTGTGAATACGCAAGAAAGGGTCTGTGAAATTAATTATACTGTGAGTGCTTGGTAACCAAATGAATTGTAAATTGTACATTATTAAAACAGCATCAGAGCACTGACTGATCTATTATTCTTTAGGGAAATGTACGAAGATAAGAGCTTTATGTGCTTTAGGGGTCTTTCCAGCTACCACTGCACAGCCAGCTTTGTAAGAAAAAATGTGGCAATATTTTGCTAGTCTGAGTTGCAACTGACACAATACTGTACTATTTATTTTTATTACATTGTCTCATATTTAATATATTCAAAATAGTGTACACTACCAGTGATATAGGCATGCCCAGTCCCTTTCTGTTTATCCTATTTCAGATGATATTTGGGACTAATCACCCTCACTATTGTGTCAAAATATCTGTAGGTTCAGAAAAAAAAAAAAAAAAAAGAAAAGAAAAAAAAAGAGAGACATTTTAAGAAGCATGCCCTTTTGCACAGATCATGTAACTAACAGGATGTACAGCTATTGTTAGTCTGATCATTTTGCCTGCATATTGCTCCTTGCTGCCTACCTTTGTCTTTCAGCTTTAGCGAAGCTGGGCAGAGAGATACATGTTCTTACAGCACCCAGAAAAATCCTGTTAAAAAATACAAGGGAAGGAAAAGACAGCGGGTTTATATGTGTAAGCGTGTTTTCCTTTCTTTCTTCCCTCTTCGCACTCCTCTCATGCAGTGTCTGATGTCCAGGAGACCTGGTTCCCACGTGTGCCATGGCATCGTTGGGAGCGCTACGGACCAAAAGCCATGCTACCTCCTGCTGCGGGTGCTGGGTTTCCATACGGCTCCATCTAGGCACAGCCCCTGACACCTGACCAGATGGCCCCTTTCACCCGACGCCTCCAGAAGACAGACATGTTCAACAGGGGTGTGTATGGGAGGAAGAGAGGAGCTTTTGTCAATGCCACTATTGAAGAAAAGGAAAAAAAGGAAAAGCGGTGGCTACTCTGGGATAGTTTTTCCCACAAGATCTCCTTTATATTCCCTCCTTGAAGAAAGATGCACAACAGTGTGTCCTTACAGCTGCTTGACACTGGAGAGGAGAAACAGCTGGAGAAACAATCTCTCTCCAGCTGGAGACACATCTCCCAAACAAGCTGTTCAAGGCAGACATGCAGTGGTTTCTACAGCCACCATGACAGTGGCCTCAAACCAATGGGTGAACACTTTGGGTTATTATACACTAGAGTAACCCTAAGTAAAAAAAAAAAAAAAAAAAAAAAAAGTTTCCCTCCAGCTGCAAGACCTAGATAGGCATTCAGCAAAATTCATCACTCAAATAGTCAAAGAAATGATTGCAACTTGAGTGAAGACCCATGTAAATTAAAGCACAGAATTTCAGGACTTGATTTCCCCCCCCATTCAGTCACTGAAGACAATGAAATTTCCCTAGGTAAGCTATTTCCAAAACAGAGTAGGGCATCTTCGCCTGTTTTCCAATTTATCAACATAAAGAGGAGAATTGATAGTTTTGAGAATATGCATTCTTTCTAGCAACTCTCCTAACTCTATTTAAGAGTATAAAATACGGTGCTGCCTTTCTCCTCGTTCATCAGCCCCGCAGGAGTCAGTAGCATCTTTCGGGCGGCCTGTGCCAGGAGGTGCACTGCGTCCTTACACTCAAAAGAGGGCAGCATTTTACTGAGGCTGCCTGAAAGGACGGGGACGGCTCCAAGGATGTAGAAGAATGTCAGCGAAGGAAAATCACCGGTTACAAAACGTACACGTCGTCGTGTTCTGAGAGATTAAACTTAATGGACGAAATGCAGTGTTCCTACGACTTCGTATTGATGAAAAAAAAAAAAAAAAAAAAAAAAAGAAGTTATATTAATTGATCGATGTTATTAATGAGCACACCCTATGTATATTCAAGGAATTATTTGTATGGTCTGTCGTGCACCTATAAGGCTCCATTTCTGCAGCACATTGCAGTGACTTTGCCTCCAACTTTTGCACTGCAATAGCCAACTAATAATAGACGGATGCATCATGGATAAATACCTTACATGAACAAAGGGATAAACTGTGCCTGAGGCAATTAAAGAATTCACTTCTCCCTCATCAAAGTCCTGATTCAATGAATTTCTTCAAAATGTGCCTAAAATGTTACTAGGCCATTCTTTTCAATTACTTAAGTACCTGCTTAATGACTGGCAAATCCCATCCAAAATGAAGAGTAAGAGCTTTATGATTTGACCCTAAAGGACGTGTCTTCTAGTGTGAAATAATCAAGCCTGCAAAGAAAGATCAAAATGCCACTACTCACTTTAAACTATAAATCTGGACCTTTCTGATCACGTGTGCTCCCTCCAGCTGCCCACAGCTTGCCTCCTCTTTGCGAAGAGCCTGTCCCGTGTTTGTTCTGCCTACACATCAGCATATTATTAACTTGTACAAGGAAATTCTAAGGAACAACATATATTTAAAGTATATCCTGGATCCTTGGAATATTAGAGAGTACCCAAATGTAAGACAACGCTTTTTGGTTCCCCCTCCCTATTCCACATTTAGTGAAATGTTGCTCTTCTGAAAAAAAAAATATACTGTTCGTGTTATTTGATGTGCTCCGCCAGGCTGTGTGAATCGTGGAAGATCCCCAGCCAGAGCAAATGCCCACCTTCCTTTCCTGTTTGCATACAGCAAACAACAGCTGTTGCAGTACTGAAGAAGCACACCTGATGTGCCTAACAAGAGATTTCTAAAATATTTGTCCCAAGATGACAGCCACCCTGCTACTAAGCATTTATTTCATGGAATCTGTAAATGGGGAGGTGCTGAAGTTGTGGCAGTTCAGTTTATCAGAGGCAGCAAGGTACTTGAAACTTTATTCTGTGACTTCAGGCTAAACCTGCATTACCAGAAGGATACAGACCCATGCCTGGGGATAGTTGTTTCCCACCCACCTTAAATACTCACTGAAGAATCCCTGATGGAGCCTGCTGAGCCCAGGTTTGCGTGCTGCTGTCCCACAGCCACTTGCCCTGCTTTCCCCGTGGGGCTGTCCCTCCGGTCCCCAAAACATACCAGCTGAATGCCTTTGCATCAGCCCTGGGGAATCTGGCACAGCATCTCCAAGCAAACCTGCCAGGAAGCAGGGTCAGCCCTTTGCAAATAAGCCCTGCCTGATCTGAGTAATACAAACGGACGCCTGGAAGATTAATTCATCCCTATAATAATACAACCACTGTTTGCACAAACCAGTGGCATGCAAGAGTTTCTTATTAAAATACTCAGGATATGCATTAAGATCTCACTCAACAAAATAGGTCTTAAGGAGAGAGGAGGGAGAGAGAACGAGTGCAAAATTTTCTTGCTTACAGTTTCCCACTCTTTCATCAGATTTGATATAAAACTACAAGCGGCGTTGTAAATGGACTGACGAGTTGTCTAATTGTCTAGAACAGCCTCACGTAATTTATAGTGTCTCCTGATTTCTCTTTTGTAACCTCCAGAGCTGTCTGCAGTGAATCATAGCATCTCTTCCTACTCTGAGAGCATACCAGGGTATGATTTTCCCTTTGTTTCCCACTTCCCCCAGTACGGAAGCATGCACATTTCCACCAGGTTTGTTCCTACTGTATCAATCCTTTCACAAGTGATTCCAGTCAGCCCTTTAGAAGTGGAATCCAAAAGATTATTTTTACTATTTCCATTCTCCACTGTGGCGTATAGTTTTCTTGCAGAAAGGGTATCTAACCCTATATGCACATGTATGAATATACATTTGCATCAGGGATGCATATCGACACAACACTTGTCACAGAATGCAAATATGCTATTAAAACTAACCGTAGGAGAGAGAACACATATATAGACCAAATCTCCAAGACACTTGAATCGCCCTTCAAGATGCCCTACCACTAGCCACAGACCTGACATCTCTTTGTAATGCAGTCCTGAGACACTTAATCTGCTTGCTCTCTTACCCAATGTAAATCAGCAGTGAAGTTGTCCACAGAGGAGCAGGGGCTGGGGGATGACTCTGGCCTGATGGGCTGTCTCTTTCTAGCTGCATGCACAGTGGGGCTGCTCACTGAGTTTTCAGTGTGCCTATTTTCTCGGGCTCTTTTCCAGCAGGGAGTAGGAAAGCAAGAAACAACAGAACTGGTGTAATGCACAGGGTAAATCAGACCAGCTCATTGTGAAATCTATCGCTGTGCATGATTGTTATGATAATAAACGCGGGTGAGCTCTGGTTATTACATGCACAGCCCTGTACTAACTGCTCCCTACCGTTCGCCCGTTCTCTCACTTTAGCAACACCCCACACACCTGTTCAAATAATATTACTATTACCTTGTGTTGACACCACATCCACCCTTTCCTTTCATATAATAAGAGCTCCTGGTGAACTGTAAATGGAAAGCTTGTGGTAGCAGAAGCCGATTGTTTACCTGTCTCCAGTTTGTTGCCACAGATACTTGGTAGGCAGAAGTGAACAAAGATCAGTTTGACATCCTTGTTAAGCAGGATTTGCCCCCCACCTCACCCACAAAAGGTTACTAGTTGCTATTCAAGCCTGAGCTCCGCAGGTGTGCCATCACACCTGTCTGAAAGAAAACAAAATACAGTTTGTTTCATTACGGCTATTGCCCTAGCAAAAGAAAGAAGACCTTGCCCTGCAACACAGGCACAAGCATTTGTTTTAATATTTCAGTGAATCCGAACAAACACGGGCGGATATCTCTGTTTATATTTAGCGTTCAAGCCGAACGCAATGAAAGCGCTCCCAGCAATCGATGGCAGCGAGCATCAGCTCCACTGTTCCTGTGAAGCTCGAGGCCAAGTGCAAAGCTTAGCTCCAAACCCATCTTGCAGTGTCAAAGGGGGTTTTGTAACTTCCCAAGCTTTTCTGCCAGCCACGTGTTGCAGTGGGAGCTGTGGACAGCAAGTGCTGGGGCAGGAGCAGGGGTGGGCTTGCCATTTGCCATTTTCTGTTGGCATTGAGACACTGCTGAAGGTGATGGAAAGACTTCAGTAGGTATATGATCAAGAGCTGAGTCACTGGAGTTCCCAATGTTTTCGGTAGAAGCACCCCCACCCCCCAAAAAAAGAATGCTAACAGCAACAATTTGCCCATTTTCCACTTAGAGTAATGCTCTGCGTTGCTTTACATCCTTATTAAACTGCTCCTGTTCTGGTTTAAAGGGTGATGTTTGCACTCAGCTGTAAGGTGTTTCTGCCTTTAGAATAGGAAGTATGGTGGATGCATAGAACCAGCTGGTTTGGAAAGGGTTTATATACGGGGCTGCAACCTGTGTAGAGAAATGTCCTTGAGGCAGGAAGCATATTTTATTTATTGTTTTATTTACTGCATACGTCAAGTAAATGGAATCCCAAATTATGAAGATGCAAAACACAGTGTGGGTATTTATCAGCACTGAATGTTTTTATGTGCTCCAAGACAACTTGGGGTTTCCCTGCTGACTGTGAGCAGCTTGCTGGTTTTGAAGATCTAGCACCTTCGGAACTGAAGGGATATGCTGAATTTTAAGTACTTGGAAAGAGAATTATTTGCATGGACAGCAACATTTTCCTTTTTGTTGTTGTTGTTGTTGTTGTATGCTCATCAATAGCAAATGATGAAGCCTCTGGGGGATATTAACACGAGTAAACTAAACACAGGAGTGGGACTGTTTAAACAAGGTGAGACAAAAGCCTTCATACTACAAGCAAATGACTTTGATAGCTTTTTTTTTTTTTTTTTTTTTTTTTTTTTTAATATTTCCACCTCTATTGTTGCAGATGTCTGCATTTAAATAGGAACTTTAACTTTCTCCTCCCAGGTTCTCTTCCTTCATTAGCCTGCATAGAGTTCACAGGCCCTCTTATCTCTTGGGCTATTTCTACTAGGGCCTGGGAGCTCTGCTGGGTTCCCCGTGTAGCTGTCTATTGAGGTGGAACCTCCTGCCAGGAGCCTCCTGCCTTCTTCCCCACTGTCCATGAACAGGAAAGGATTTGCCCCAGCTAATAGTTTCAGAGGCATAAAGTCATCTGTGTGCATGCCTCCATGCCCGTTTGCCCTGCACCTTCACACCTACCCCTGGCTATGCTCACTGCCTGGCAAGGAGCACCCTGAGTTGCACCCCCAAAAAAGCCCAACCCCAACAAAACATCTTGCTGGCACTTGAAGTCCCGGGGCATCTCACAAACGAGGGAGGCAAAGCGAGTGCTGGTACATCAGCTCCTGCTTACATGGTGAGCCTGTCCTACACATGGAGCGACGCACCGCTTCCTCACTCATGCTAGAGAAGGCAATGCCTTTCTGCACCATTATTTTCCCAGCACAGCACAGCTCCTGTAGGGGTTCCCCAATTTCTGGGCAGTCAAAAGGAGCTTCTTTCCATGTGGCACCCTCTCCTCCTGTCCCTCTAGGACCAGGTACTGCTGCCCTCCCAAGTCTTCCTGCCTGTTCCCAGGCTGTTAGAAAAGACAAGGAAGCAGTGGAAGGAGGTTTAAATATCCGGTCCTAAATGTGTGTAAGCTAGTCCCATTTGTCTGAACAATTCTTTTTCTGTTTCCACATTTTCATGGGGACCTTTCCAACCTGCTGAAAAGGCTGAGCAATATTATTTTTGAACTGTTCTGAACTGCATGCATAGATGCTAGACTGCTACAAATAGAGATGCCAGCATCTCTAAATGAAGAGATGAATAAATAATAATACATATTAAAAAATGTCTGAATAGGAACTTACAGGATAAACAGTAACAGCTTCAAAGGAGCCATTGATCTATGGAGTACATAATGTGTGTGTTAAAATGGTTGGAATATTTATTTACATGACACAGCTCAGAAGAAGCCATTAGGGTCCTTAAGTAAATTATACATGTTGTGAAAATTGTCAAAGTGTTTCTTTTACCAGAGACAAGTGTATCCTGTCAGTTGATAAACATTATCTTTGGGGAAAAAAAAAAAAAAAAAAAAAAAAAAAAAAAAAAAAAAAGACAAGCAAACTCAAGGCTAACAGAAGGTTAAAGCAGGGAAAAAAAAAAAAAAAAAAGAAAAAAAAAAAAAGAGGAGGGAGGGGGGAATAAAAATCAACCCTCATACCATGTCAAAGTGTGCTCCATGTCCATCAAAGGAAGAAAAGTTAGAGCTGCTCTACCCCGCGGCTCTTGCAGAGGGACTGCGAGTGTCTGTGTGCGAGTCCTGGGCACCAGCTCTTTTCCCTACAGGCCAAGCAGTGACAAATGGGGACTAACTCATTCCAGCCACCACCGCATCCTCTGTGGGGAAACGAGCTGCCCACAGAAGGCTCCACTCTCCCCATGGCACAGGACAGGCAGGGTACCGCTGGCTGCAGGGGAGATGCTGCCTGCAGTGCTTGCAAGACCTCGAGGGGCAAAACAGGGGAAACGCTGCTGTGTGACACCCCATGAGGTTGGCACTCAGGCCCAGCACTCACCCAACACTTTTCTGATGGAGAAGGGCACTTGAGGAGGCATGGCCAGCACAAGGTACCCGCCCTGCCCCACAGGCTGCATCCCCAGGGTGCCTGGTGCCCAGCTCTGCAGACTGCTCCTCTGAGGGCTGGTCCCTGCACGCCTGCTTGCCGCATTTGGGAAAGCAGCCTCCCCTGGTAGGCACAGCGTGCGAGTTTTCTCTGACATGGGAGCAAGAGTAAAGGATGGATGGATTTTCTAATGCAAGCGGTTGCAAAGGGGGGGAATATATTTAGCCTGTGTTTTCAGATCACATGTTCTGGGACTAGAGAGCACAACGCTTTCAATAGTGTTTGGGAAGCACGCTATTTAGCACTGCAAGCCTCACTATTGGAGAAGCCAGCAAATTGCGTTGCATCTAAGACAATTACTTGAATTGCTCGTACTGTGGTTTCTTCTTTCTGACTGCAAAGGTTTTAAATGAATGTGACTTGTACAGCTAGAAAGTGTTAAAAATACAAATAATACTAAAGTGCTGCTCTGCATCTGCATAAACCTGTTTATCCTATACATGGCTTATTTATTAACTCAGAACAACCTGCAGGACAGCTATGGCATTCCTCATGACCATTTCTCATGGAGCTGAAAACGCGGCAACTGCTTAAAAGCAATACGACATGGTTGAGAAAGTGAAAATAAATACCATCCCCATGTGAAACAGCGGGGAAAATGCATCTCCCACTGTAAGAGCTCAAATTTGGCTTTCATATGGAATCAACACCTCCAATCATTTGGAAATTTAAGAGGGGTCTCAGCATCAGTAAGGACTGGAAGCTCAGCACTGCAGCTCACTGAAATGCAGTATTAATCGCTGCTCTCTGTTGAAAGCATACAAGTTTGGGATAGAAAAGACCTCAGTCCCTCCCTCTTCTACTCCTTTTTGAGAACATTTTCTAGTCCTTTACAATTCCAGCGTCCCAAGCAACAGAGTTCTCACTGCCGCTGCTAGGAATGTGCTCCTGAATAAGCTTCCCTTCCGAAGGTTTCCTAATAACCTCAGCTCTTCTTACACTATCTTTATTATCCAAAACATAATCCCCCTAGCAAAAATGAAGTAAAAAACATGACTACATTTTGTCTGTTTCATCTCTGCTTCTACAAACCAGAGCACATGTCATCATTGCGAATGGAAAGCGGGATGTTAGTTTGACAGCTGGTGACTTGCTCAAGGTCACAACAGAGTCTCAGTAGCAGAGCTGGGAACAGAATTTGGTATCCTAATTCCTAATCTGGCAGCCTCACCACAACTCTCATCACGCAATCAAATAGCTCCTTTTAAGGAATGCTTTTGTGACTAAGAGAAAATCCAAGGCGCTAGAAGAAAGAGTCCTTTTAATTCGCCTTTGTTCAAACATTTACGTCTTCTGCTGTATGGAAAACATGATTTAAACAAAATATGGGATTAAAGTATTTTGAAAGATTCTAGAACCTTTGAAAAACAAAAATAAATATGGCTGTATTTAGGGCTGTACTGACTGCAGCCATTAGTGAGCGATTAGACACTCCTTGCTTACGGTTTCACACATAGCATAAGGAATAAATCAAGACCAGCCTCTCCTATGCTTTAACAGAGCTTTTTCTTTTTGCATGCTTGTCAGGAATCCTATATAACGTGAAAATTTTCACAGCTCTTTTAGTAAGATTTCAGTTTTCTAAAGGCTGTAACTTGTTGCACCACAGTTGCTTTTTTAAGCAAACAAACAAAATAACAACGAAATCCTCAAACCGCTAAACTCTATGGGAAATTGCCCCAATTTGAAACAATCCACAAATTGGTCTGTTCTCCGTGGAAGGGCAGTCCAGTGATTTATCAGGTCTCCCAGGATACACCAGCTTTGATATCTGGAATCTCGACAAGGTAAGTTCATATTTTAGGACAGCACATTTTACTTGCTTCCTCTTCTGTGTAACAGAATACTGTAATTTGGCAACAGCGGAGAGAAACAAATGAGGGCATTGAGAACTAATGTTACTGAAAAACCTGTATACAAAATAAGCTGAGCTATAGAGCTCAGCTAAGCTGAGGACTACAAATATTAACAGGATAAACAAGGAAAATGAGTGGAAATGTAAGCCATTCCTGAGGAAAAAAAAAGTTGTTTAAATAAACAATGCAAAAATTCCCAGACTGCAGTAGAGAAAAAAATCCCATTAATAGCATTCTTACTGTCATTGAATTAGCTGGAGACACAGAACAATAGGTTCATGACTTAATTCTACAAGAACGTGTATTTCACTCATTAAACTACTATAACATCTGAGTTGGGGGGAGAAAAATTGGGGACCCACTCCCTGTCCCTTGAGCCAGGGACAAGCCTGTGAAATGCCACTGCCTTCAAAGCATTTGAAGTGACAGGAGGCCTCATGTTTGCAGACATGCAAGCCAGTTTTTGATTTGATCTTTATGCAATTATTTTGATTAAGAAAATGTTCATCTTGTTGACATTATCACTGTAGTCAATAGCTAATGACCCCAGCAGTTCATTACCTTATAAATATTTAACTTAATAGAAGAAGTCCCTTGGGTTATGGTACTTTTGACATTCGTATAATCTGAAACAAATCCTCTCTTTTTTAGTCAAACAGACCATGTTACACACAGTTGGCTAGCTATTTACAAAGCACCCAATTAAATCCTACTTAATTCTCCCACTCTGAAAATCCCATCTCACAAGCGCGCAGGCTACTGATCACACAAAATGAGCATCTTGCACCAAGCCCGGGCATTAGTTTACAGGCTGTAGAACTCGGAGCTTACAAAAGCCTGCCATAAAATGTACTTGCCCATCAAATAGTACAAACAACAAAAAAAAAGAGGCAAGGAGAACGAACATGCAAATTCAGAGAATTGAAGAAATAAGCTGAAGAATCACAGTTAAAGACAGGTAAATCTAGTTTAATGTTCACATGTAGTAGTTACACATCACAGAGATTAAACAGGATTTTAACTGTAACATAGCTGCAGTGAAATGAAAGTCATCTTGTACTAGAAAAATAATCTTGACGCAGTTATCTGATTTTTGGTCTACTTAAGTTCATTTTAAGATGAGTTTACACCACTGATCATAATGACTTTGCCCATATGCCTTTCCGCAGTTCCCTATTAATACTCTTTGGACGAAGGAAACAGTAACTGTTTTTGTTAATGGTTTGCCCTTTGGTTGCAAGCAGAGAACTGTTTTCGCTTTTTAAGCAATTAATAAGACCGTAGGAATGCAGGTTTGCAGTTAAACCTTTTGGTACTAAATGAAGTTCCAGAACAAATTTCTTGATCTGATGCAACAGCAGATTTTTAAAAAGCTGATTAAAGATCTAAAGCATCACCCCATAATGCAAAAAGTAGATAGAGTTTGTCTATTTTCAGTAAAAAAAGCACTACATCTTACCGCTACTTTTATAGAACGCACTAAAAACCCCTGTGCCTAAATGACAAAAGTGTAGTCTCAAAATGTATAATACACTTACAAACATTTTTAGTCTAGATTGAGGAAAAACACGTTTGTATGGACTCCAAACAAGTTCATTTGCAATTAGACATCTCATGCAATCATGCAGGACCACTAGGTATAGCTGTAGGTTCCGAGTCTAAAGGATATTTGGGGACAATTGGGGACAAAAAAGCCCTACACATTCAAGGTATTTCCATATAAGCAGCTCCGTACTTGAGCTGCAGTTGCCTAAAGAGATTCCCACAGATTTAAAAAAAACATACACACCTTTATAATATTTACAAAAAATATTTAATTAAAAATATTTTATAATTACAGTAGTCTATTAAAGCATATACTTTTCTCACACTCATAGAACATCTCTATATATACACAGTATGAAATGCCACGCGTTTTTTTATCTATACAATATGTAACACTCCTGCAGGGAGAAGAAAGTTCCCTGGGCCCCAATAAAACCATCTATTTGAAACAATAGATGTCAAATATATCTACAAATGCTCTGGTAGATTAGTAAAGCTTCAAGGATCGGCTGCTGGCTCCCTCAGTTACGCTCCTAGGGGCTCGGCTGGAGCTCGCTCCTCTGTCCCGGGGCAGGGGCGCAACTTTTGCCGCTGGGGGGGTCCGGCACCCCGCTGCCCCCGCCGCTCGCATCCTGCTGCCAGGCGGAGAGAAGAGGCGGCGGGTGGGGGGCTAGGGGGGGAAAAAAACGCTCCGGGGGGCGGCTGGCTCTGCCGGGCGGAGCACGGGGGGGTCGGCTCGCTCTTTTTCTTTTTTTCCGCCGGGCCCCCCCCTTCCCCGCCGCCCGCCCCCCGCGGTGCCTCTGCGCGGCGCCGCCGCACACCTGTGGGAGAGGAATGAATAGAGGGGGTGTGTGAACCGCTCCGCTCCAGACCGACTGGCGCCACCGACAAAACACAAGACATGCTTGATCAACAACCCAAAACAAACCAGGTCAAACAACAAGCGCGGCTCCCAGGCTGGGCCAGGCGGAGGGATGCGCAGCTGCACGCCGCAGCCAGAAGCGCTCCGGGCAGGGAGGTGGGGGGGGGTGAAAAAAGGAGGGGGGAGATGAGGGGGTGTTGGAAAAACGGTAATTAAAAGGAATAAAATAACCGCCCGGTAATTAAAGCTAACCCCCCGGAGCCTGCTGCGAATGCTTGCGGCCGCGCTCAACCCCCCCCCTTCGCGACCACCGGGCTGGGGGGGGGGGCTCTCGGCGACCCGGCACTCACCTGGGGAGCGGCGGTCAGCGGCAGAGGATGCTGTCCCCCGGCTTGTTAACAGAGCCAGCCTGCACAGCAACGAGACGGCGCCGAGTTACGGGGGGAGGAACAGGAAGGGGAGACCCCCACACGCACCGCCACCCAGTCCCCGAGACACGCCGCTCCCCGTGCCACCGGCAGGAGATGCTCCCCGTCCCCCGCTGCCCCCCAAAAAACGCCGCACCGGGGCGGTTCGGGTGCCGGAGCCCCCAAATCCGCCGTGCTCGGCGGAGGGCCGGGAAGCGCTAGGAGCAGCGCCGGGAGCCGTGTGTGCAAACACGCTGATTGCGGCGGCTCCCTCGAGAGGCTGCAATTACACCGGGAGCACCGGGCGGCTGCCGGGGGAATGGAGGCGCCCACCGCGCCCCGACGGGGGGCTCCGCGCCCACCCCGGGGGCTGCAGCCGGGCTCGGAGGGGTGCCCAGACGGCGGCGACCACCGCGGCCCGGCGTGGCACGCACCTCTTACCGGGTCGGTGTTGAGGGCCGTCAGCGGGGTCCGGGGGGTGGCCGCGGGGCAGCCGGCCGGGTGCTGCTGCTGCTGCTGCCGGAGCAGCGCCGGGTGCGTCTCCAGAGCCAGCTGCAGGTCGAGGATGTAGTCGATGACATGCTGCAGGATCTCCACTTTGCTGACCCGCTTGTTGGGCGGGATGGTGGGCACCAGCTTCCTGAGGCGGCTGTAGCAGTCGTTCATATCGCACTGCAGGCACAGCGCCGCCGGCTCCTCGCCCCCCTTGCAGCCGCTGTGCTCGGCCAGGCACCGCAGGGCCGGGGGGCCGCCGCCGCCCGCCCCCCCGGGCTGCGCCTTGCGGCTGCTGGGGGGCCGGCCGGGACTCACGGCTTTCATGCTGCCGCGGGGACGGAACGACGGAGGGGGGGACAGCGGGACGCCCCCCTCCTGCTGCGACCACCGCCCGCCCCTCTCCGCGCACCGGGCTCCTCCCGTCCCGCTGCTGCCCTGCCCGGCCGCTCTCAGCACGGCCCCCGCCGCCTGTGCCGCCGCCGCCGGCCGCGCCGCCCGCTATATGGGACCGGCGGGCGGGGGGGGCTCCGCGGCGGCGCGTCGCAGCCAATCAGAGCGCCCAGGCCCCCCGTGGAACGCGGCGCTGGCCAATGGCGGCGGGCCCGGGGGGGCGGGGGCGCTGCTGGAGGGGGCCGGGCCCCGAGGAGGAGGAGGAGAGGAGGAGGAGGAGGAGGACGACGAAGGGGGGGGGGGGGGCGGTCCGGGGGAGGAAGGTCCGGGGAATGCGGGCGGCCCCCGCCTCGCAGCGGCCCCCGGAGCTGTGCCCCGCCGTGGGGAGCAGGGGGCAGCGCTGCCCTGCCTCCCCGGGGGGCGTTTTTTGTGTCCCCCCCCCTCGCTGCCCCGCATCGTCCTACCGCGGGTTTTGGGGGATGCCAGCAGGGAAAATCCCAAGGAAAACTTGAGGGGGGGTTAGGGAGCCGAGCAAAGCAGCGCCTGGGAACGTTAAATTAGAGCGCATAACGATTAAAAATGCATGGGGATGGGGTATTTAAAATTCCTCCATGGCATATAATATTAATCCGTTTTATGTAAAATTCATACCTGTAACTTAATTTGCTCCATTAACGCGCGGGATCACGTATTAGTCGATGTACCATGTTTTAAATATGATGCTGCCAATGTCCGGAGTTCTGCACTCTGAGGCAGCATTAAAATTAACAGGCGCGTCCTCCAGAGCCCGGCTTAAGTCGTCCCGTGGCAGATCCCAGCCTTTTAATTCAATATCGCGGTGCACAAACTTTCTGTTAATTCCTGAGCAACCAGTGCATATTTCTACGGGATGCCGGTACGAGACACACCGCGCCCGGCCCTACAGCTGCTGCGATGCTCCCAGCTCGTGGTGAGTGAAGTAGGTCTGCCCGCTGGGGAAAGGGCTGCAGGAAGGAGTAAAGGCTGCAGGATCTGCCCCTGGGCTTTTAACTCAAGCCCGGCAGAAGGGGAGAAATTCATAATGGTGATTAATGATCCCCTCAATGCTTAGTCACAACGGGTGATATAGGAAGGGTACGGTGGGAAGCTGTCAAACCCAGAACGTGAATGAGCAGTGAGGCTGGATCGGCTGAAGAGTATAATGAAGCACACTTTCATTCTCTCTCACCCCTTAAAAACATATGTTTTGAGGCTGTGCTTACAAATATTCAGACTCTTGTTTTGCTTATTTTGTCCCACATTACCAGTGCCACTGATGGCAGTTGGGATCCTCCAGGCACGAAAACTAGGTGCATGGTGTAAATCTTTGTCTGACTGAGGCGTAGATTTGCATGCTACATGATGACAATATGATGGGAAGACTTATTTCCATTAGCTACAGGCTGGATGATCCCAATTATGCTGCCGTCATTGCTTTTATTCTGTGAAACTCCACTCTCTGCCGTTGCTGGCTCTCATGAGGTGGAAATATAAATGGGCCCTAAAGCATTTGGTATGGTTACACATCTCTTTCCCAGAGTCCTTATAATATGGACAGACTCAACGTGCTGTCTAAAAAAACTCCCACCATCTTTAAGTCGTGGTGAGCACGCAGATTCAAACCTTGCTGATCCTATTTAATTAAAATCTTTGTGAAAGTAGGCACACTGTAATGTTGCACTGTGCTCTTTGCGCAGAAACCCTCCTAGAAGCTTGTGCGATCTCACTGGAAATCTCTGGGAAACCCCAGTCTGTAACTGGTTCCCCTTTAGCACTCACAAAGCCAGTTTGGACAGATGATACACGCAGGCTGGAGTGTCACAGTGAGAATCCCCTGACACTACACTGGCTCTTGAAAATGAGTCGGTATTTCTGGAAACGCGTGAAGAACCGTGATACGCCGCCAAGCTCTTTTTCCATCGGGCTACTTCCACAGAAGAGGCTCTGCAGGGAAACCCGGGGCCCTGTATGCATTGCTCCAGTTGCGAGAAGATCGTGTGTGTTCCCATAGCTAGCGTATCTCGGTAGAGATACGTGGGAAAGGGAAAAACAGCCCTCCCCTCTGACTATCGCATAAATATTCAGGGGATTTCCTCTAGTAACTCCCTTTGATGCTCATGGAGTTGATACATGCTAGCCCGACATGCTCCGGTGAACAATAGGCACCAATTCCCTGTTAACAACCCGTCTGCTTGTGCTCTCCTTGAAGTCAATGGGAGTTTTGTCATTGACTTAAGTGGGAGCAGGTTGGGTCGGCTGCTTTTTCAAAATTTAGATTGGATGTGCACCAGATGCTAAGGAAATTGCTCTAGAAATGTGTTGGAAAGCCCAGTATGCTAGCAGTGGAGGTAGGCATAGTGAAACTCTTCATCCCTGAAGATGTATACAAAAGAGAGGGGCAGTGGCTGCTGCTTGTGCTTTTGTCCTGTTAATGGCAATATTTTTCATGACGTGAGCATATAGGGATTAATGTTCCTGTTTTTCACCAGGCCAAGTCTGGATTTTCTAAATAAATTCTGTGCATCTTTAGGCATGTGGTCCCTTGCTGGCTGGCTGGAGGAGCTCATCTGTCTTGGCTCTGTATTTCTGTGCTTTCTTTCCACATCCAGAGTAGAAATTCATTTCCTTTGTAACCGATTATTGCAATATCATCAACAGTATTCAACAATATTATCAACAAGATCCTCAATAGTGGACTAGTTTAGCTGAGACTTGATGGGCTGCGACAGCATCACAGATGCTCTCTGGAACTTTAAAAAGTTGCTTTTCATACAAAATCAAAGTAAAACAAGTGAAAATGAAAACATAATTACTGGCCTTACATCTCCTTCATCATGGGGTTAATCCCACTTAACTTGATGAGAGTACTCTCATGAGTAAAGGAGGCTGGATTTGTCAGCGCAGGTCTGAGTAGATGAATATGTCATTGACTCCAACTGGAAAAATAAACCTGAGACATTCACATTGCCCCTGGGTCACAGCACCTTAGGACCGGATAGAGTCAGGGAGCAGGAACAGCCCTCCCCAGTGCTCAGCACAGGGGACATCTCCTCTGGCAGCACTCCAGATCCACGGGTGTTTGTGCATGATACAATGCCACCGAACCAACTGGTGCATTGGATAGCACCGCATTAGTTAAAATGGTCTCAGGACAGATGAAATACAAAGGCAACGCATTTAGGTATGCAGAAGGAAATACGCAGTCGACATGGTTTCTTCCACAAGGTTACTTGCCATACCTACCTTAAGAGGGCATGAAATGCACACAAATGCACAATGCATTTTTATTCTTAAACAGGTTATGAAACAGTGGTTGAGTCAAGCATCCCCGTTTTGGGGTTTGGGGCACACCGGCAGAGCAGCATGGTAAAATCCCAAGCTTTCCTTTGCTTGCAGCTGATAACTGGTGTTTTATCCTCGGGCACAAAAATGTGACGCTGAGACACCCCCCATTCCCATTGACTTCAGCAGGCATCCAGAAGACTCAGGAGCTGCTCAACACCTAGAAGGGCTGGTCATTAAAAAAGCATTATAAATCTCTGAATGGTTTATGGTTTATGAGGGAAATAGCAATTGATTCCTCAGTAGTGCCATTACTCTCCACTATTGCTATCATTCAAATGGCAATAATGTTGGTTATTTACCTTCAATTAAAATATCTAGTTAGTTGTGATGTCATTTAAAATAGCACTATAATGTGTTTAGTACTCCCTTACCAAACACCATAGATAAACTCCTCTTGGCAACAGGGGACAGCAATATGAAATGAAAAATGGGGTGGGGGAGGGAGGTAGAGGAAAGAATATGTAAATTCTTTATTGGTTTATTATTACTACATGCCTGTATCTGCCTGGTTGTGGCCGTGCTGGAGGTGAGACTGTGGGCTCCTTTGCAGTCTACTCAGAATGGATCAGGGAAGATCCAGAGCATGGAGAAGTCATCTCACTCTATAGACTACCAATGGACCAAAATCCATCCGTCTTCTGCTACCTCTCCTCACCAGGGATGGTTCATTGGCAGTACTCCCTAAAACTCTTTTTATCACAAGACTTTTCCCCAAAGAGTGTGAACCATTCTATTTTCTGAAATCCAAAATCTAAATACAACCCACAACCTTAATTTTTTTTCCCCTATTTTTTTTCTGAGAATTTTCAGGTGAATGAGAAAGATGGAAATTCTCGAGAACTTCACCTGTGTTCTTTGCAGCTGCCTCCCCATTGCTCCTGTGCATGAAGTTTATTAGAAAATAAAGAGAAAAATATTTGTTGACAGGCCACAAGAGCTCTTCACAGACAAAGGAGTTTTTGTTTCTTTCTTTCTTTGTTTGTTTTTCATGTTCATGTAGTTGTCCAGTTTAGAGCATTAGAGCTCATGACAGGAGCATACTTCTACTTAACTCTATGCTTTCCTTCAGCTTAAAAAAATCATGAGAACAAAAAATTTGGAGAATGAGAAACGGATTAACAAAAAACAAACAAGCAAGCAAAACAACTTATGCTGATGTAGACTCTTTTTTATGCAAACATGGAAATCAATACCTAAAGAAATATATTTTATCTTCATTAGTTGAGAGGACAACTGAAAAAGTCTGTAACAGGGGTTTGTAACGAAGAGCTATTCTTGCTGTGCAGCCTCCAGCATGGAAATAGATATTTAAAGTTATAGAAATTTGTGCAAACCCACCTACTGCTTTCAAGAGGCTGCGGCAGCAGACAACACTGGTATGTCACTGACAGATGCCCTGGCATTTTGCTGCTGGTTGTTAAGTTGGCTGAAGGCTAATGTCATTTAAGAAGGTTGCTTTGTTCAGGTGACCAAAAACACTGGGTTTGTTGGGTAATGTCAGATTTCTGTGTTGACTGAAGCAAGCTTGTGGCAAGAAAGATAACTCACGTTGACAGCCTTCTGCAGTGTGGTCCAAATATAAGCAGTCAGGATGCTTATTCTGGGGAAGGGGAAAATAAGTTAGGAGTATTTGGAGCAGCTTCCTGAAGAGCACTATATTAAACTGAGTTACATAGTAACAGATTGAATTTGGAGTCTTAACTTTAACTTTAATTTTATTTTGTGTAGATTTAGATCAGATTTATGTGCAGTGTCATGCCCTTTGTTTACAGACAGAAATCCTCAGCTAATCTGCCTGAAACTGATGGTATGATATGGCCTCATATTATTTTCATGTTTGTTATGAGTTTGCATTAAGAGCTCTATAATCACACAAATAATACAGCCTACAGGGACAACGAGCAAATCGACCTAAATTAAATAAGTATCTGGATGTGTACATGCTCATCTGCATATGTTATCATTACACCAATGATACTGGTATTTATTTGCAGGGGACCTGAACAGCTTCATCAGCAAAAACAGTCTAAGTTCAGGCCACAAAAAAACCCTGCAGAAACAACAGTAATACTTTGCACTGATACAACATTTTACATTTTGAAAGCTAACGCTAACGCGTTTGTTACTTGATCTCTGTGAGTGTTTTAAGGAATTCTTCAAAATCTTTGTGGCTTTTCTTTGGTTTGGTTTTGTTGTAGGATTAAAATGAGAATCACTTTCTTTGGGTGAGAAGAGACCAACTTTCTCACAGCAGAGGGACATTCAAGGTAGGCGGAGAGACCTTTGATTTCTCTGCTCTGATGCAAATGTTCTGATGTTTCTTGTGAGTGGTCAGTTGGTTGTCAAAGTACTTTTAAGGGTCAGCATCACTTTCAGATATCACCTGCTTGCCAAATATTAATTTACAATTCTGCATTGTGCTGTTGTGACAGCCTGACCAATATTTAAAGCACTTCAGAAAACATTTGCTGCTTGGATTCAAGTTGCATTGGTGGCATTATTGGGAACAGAAGCTAAAAAGAACTAAGAGTTCAGGTATGGTGGGGGGGGGGGGGGGGGAGATTTTCAAGTTGTCTTCAAATCCCCTTACCACAGTTGTTTATGGGCCACCCCCATGCACTTCAGAGAAAAGCAGAACTCTGTGTAACCTTATTTTCTATTTACCTGCTGCAGTGCTCCTGTTGCCATAACATGTGAGGATCTAACAAGTGCATAGTAACAGAAGAGAAAAGCTCTTCCTCATTCTTCTCTTCTATCCATCAGAAGAAATTGTAGAATAGTAGGAGATTATTTCAAAGGTTGTAGCTGAGTTTTTCTTTGCTTATGTACTAGTGTTTGAAAAAGTGCTCTGCTAAAAAATGAGGTTTGTATTAATTTCTGATAGGATGCTTTGTGATCATTCTTTATAGCCTACACTGCTTCTGAAAAAAATTGTCACTTCGGTTGACAGAATACAGCTCTTGCTGGATGTCACATTTAGAGTGGAAGAAAGAAAGTGAGAGTGACATTGTCTCCTTTTGGTAGTTAGGGTCACACACTTAGGTCTTAATTCCAATAATACTTTGTACTAAAATGACCTCAGGTGTTAATTAGGACCACAGGACTGTGTAATGAAAACCACTGTGTACCACAGTGAATTAAAATCAAGATACACATTGCAGAGTGCAAATGGCTGGAGATGCAGATAAAATGAAAGATGGATGTAAGGAGAATATCGGACAATGATCCATGAACTGCAATTCTTCACAGTTAAGTATATTCTGTGACTTACTAATTTTCTCTTATAAGAAATGGGAATGAATGTTATTTTCCATTCGAGAGTAATTGTATAGCAATTCTTCATGTTTTTCCTACTTGTGCAGAGGGCAAACTGTGTGAAAGTCAAGACAGGTTCAAAATTGCTTTTAAAAATGCTTCAATGTGCACATTTTCTTACAGTTTTTACTTTGTTTTCTTAAAGTTAAACGAGTTAAATTAAATATAAGAATATTTTTGGTAATCACACAGCTTATGCTAAGCAACTATTTCAAGTTGTCTTCAATACCAGTATGTTTCCACATACTTACCTTGAAGTGTTAATGACATTTATTTTGGTAATTTTAACTCCACTAGCATGCTCTTTCAACACTTTAAAGCACTGATATATGTTATTCAAGCAAATCTCTTAACTTACCTCAGTGGGGAAATTGACTTGAAAAGCAGCACAAATCCTTGCTCATATAGGAAGTTTGTCTTGAAGTTAATGAGCTTATTTGCCTGAGTAAGGATGTGGTATAAGGCCTGCTCAAGTGAGCAGAAGTTTCACAACTGGATGCAAAGTCATTAGCTTATTTCAGACCGACCTCTTGAAATAGTTACTCTGATTCAATCTCTGGAAAAGTGTTTCTCAAAACTCTATTTTTTTAAAACGTGAAAATGCAAATGCAAAATAATTTAATATATATACATATATTAAATACAGAACTCTAATTAAAAGAGATTGTGTTTAGTGGCAAAGATTATTCAAAGCAAATTCTGTAAAGAAACAGGTAAAACCAAATGTTTGGTCCCCACTGGATTGCATCCAGTGTCCATTGCAGTCTTTTTCCACTGGGAATACGAGACTCAGCATAGACAGAAAGAGCTTTCTTTTGCCTCCAGAAACTCCTTTCCACACACAATGCATCAATCTTCTTTGCAGTATGACATAGATTATGATCAGCAATACATTAATAGAATATTACATACTTATAACCTTAACACAAGGTATAATTTACAACCTTGCATCTCAGCTACTCCTTTTTTTTCCTCCCGACTTCCCTGTATCTTCTTTCTTCTGAATGGTCTTACACTTGCTGCACTGGGATTGTCTGTGGTGTTTAATGTTTTAGTGAGGTGCACAGTCTCTCCTTTCACTCCTTAGGGTATTGTTTCATCCTGCTGTGCTGAGAGATGCACGTCTTCCTCCAACGCTAGAAGACCTTGTTGCTCCAGACAGGAACTAAGATGGTTACAGCCTGTTAAAAACTATGCCAGCTGAAACTTAAGCTGGCATTGCATAAACAGGACACACAATGGGCAGGCACTGGACACATTTATTTTCAGTTGTTATTGATGACCTTTCATAAGTTGCTCGTGGCTCTACTTTGGCCTGTCACTTGGGAGCTAAAGGGTCATCAATAACTTATGGAAATGACTGTCATTGATAGTCTGGCCACTGCATATCCAGTATTTTGTCTCATGTATAGACACACTGACACACAAAATACAAATCACAGGGAAAAAAAGCACTTTTGATGTTAGCCCTTGTCCTTTTATCTTTTTTTTTTTTTTTTTTTAAGTGAATCTGGATTTTTTCCTTTTTTCTTTTCCTTCTTTCCTTCTCTTTTTCTCTCTTCTTTCCTTTCTTACATCCTTTCTCCCTTTCTTTTTCTTCCTTCCTTTCATTCTCTCTCTCTCTTACTTTCTTTTCTTTCTCTCTCTCTACTGGTATTTCATAAAGATATGCCCCTAATTTATTTATAAGGGTAAGCCTCCAGGACAAGGTAGTATTACCGAGCTGGCTTACCAGTTCCTCTATACACATGAGTACATTTATAATTGATGAAATGGTCTATAGTGTTGTGGCTAGAATAAACTTAAGGTCAAATCTCTGGGAGAGCAAATCTTGCCATTATTCCTGATGAGAAATAAATACGTGCAGGAACTAAAAAGTGCGGAGCTGAAAGGGAATAAAACTCAATGTATAAGGGCATTTTGAACAATTCATTCCAAAGTGAAAGTGCTTTTTCTTAGTTTTTCTTCATTGCCTTGATCTTCCTAAAACTGTTGTCGGGGCAGGTTAATGACTGACCTTTGAGGGAACCGCATACCAGCCTTTGTTCCCTAGCAGTCAGGATCTTGCAGAGGCTTGAAACCTTTGAGGGAGAGAATAGGATTAAACTGCTGTGTGAAGTCCAGCGCAGGTGATGATCAATGGGAGCGGAGGAGCGAGTTTCTCAGGACGCTCGCTCCCTTCCCCCACCAGAAGGCATTTATTTCGTTTCCTTCGAAGCTACCTGATGGAGGCGGCTGCTGTCAAGGATTGTTCTCCGGTTCACTTCGCTTAAGCAGTCAGCAAAAGCACGCGCTGTTAAAATCCCACTAAGATCTTAGAGGTTACAGGTCACTTAAACACCATGCTGTGCAGGTAGTAAATAAATAAATAAATAAACAAATAAATAAATAAATCAGACAACCTGAGCCTCGCACTGCAATCATATTTACATACACTTAGCTTACTTGCCGTCCTCCCAAACGAGAGGAAGATGGGTGTTTGAGCCTGCAGCCCTCTGGCCAAAGCAGTGCTTGCCAGGTGAGCCCTCCACACCCTCTGTCCACCTGCGAGGGGTCCCGCTGTGTGTCCCCGAGCACAAGGTGCTCTAGGGCTCAGACTTTAGTAGGATCCAGCCTTCACCTTGCCCACAGACCGCATCAGCGCTGCCTGAAGCCATCTGAAAGACAGAAAACGGAAAAAATCTCTGCCTCAGCAACGCTTTCTGCTGCCTTTGAGGGCGAGTGGCGGTCAATACTCCTTCTCTTCCCGAGAACTTATGCCCCGAACCCCTTTATTAACAGAAGAGTTACAATAATGGGACACCAGGGCGAGAATTTGGCTGCCTTTCGGCGATATAAGCTGGCTTTGCTGCTTCACCCGCACCTCCTGCCGGGTCACAAAACACCCAGCCAGCTCGTGCCGGGCGGACTTTGCCCTAAACCCGCCGAAAACACCCCAAAAAGCGGATTTGGGCGCGCAGCTTGAACGTGAGGGGACCGCCTCCCGCTCCCCCCCCCACCTCCCCTCCCCTCCCCGCACCCCCGCCCCGCGCCTCAGCCGCGGGCGGCCCAGACCGGCCGGCGCCGGGCGCGTGACATCACCCGCTCGCGCTGCGGCCCGGCTGGCGCCGCCGGGGCGGTCGCCGTGGCAACGCGGACGCCAATCGGCGGGCAACGACTTCCAGCTGCCCGCGCGCCGCCAACCGCCCCAACCAACGGCCCCAACGGCCCCAACGGCCCCAACCAACGGCCCCAACGGCCCGCCGCGTGAGGGGGCCGTGTGTATGTGTATGTGTGTGTGCGGGGCGCTTCTTGTGTCCCCCCCAACCCCACCCAGCACCTGGAAACCTGCAGCAGAACTTTCTGGAAGCGTAAAGGCCCCGCACACTGAACGTGCTGGGCACGCAGGTGCGGTGCCATCTTTGGGCGCTGAGGTGGAAAAGTTGGCTGAGACTTGTGGTAGAAGCACCAGGACACACACAAAAAAAACCAACAACCTACAGCCTAACGTTAAAAAACCTGATGGCTTTCCAAGCACAGCCTGCGATTCTTTATTTTCCCATTTCCCCCCACAACTAACTGTGATTCAGAGACCTCTCCTGTTCGATCCAGCTGCAGCCTGGTCCTACAAAACACCCCAAAGTCCCAACCCAAACGCAGGGTTAGAAGTGAGGGGACCTCCTGGCCTGTGGTGCGGTCCTCGGGCAGGGAGCTCACGCCGCTTCCTTTGGGAACAAGCGCTTCCTACCTGTTGTCTTGCAGTTTGCTGATTCACACTTCAGACGTGAAACCATCTGTAAATATTAGCCTATATAATTTGTAGTGATATTAAACAAAGTGGTGAGAATCCTGCTTAAGGAAAAAAAAAATAAAATAATGGCTTTCCATATGGTTCAGAAAAGCTTAACACATACTAGTTAGCATAGTGTAGGAACAACACAGTTCTGACTCAATTTAGCTGTAAAAATGAAGACTTAGTGAAACATTAATTTTCCAAAATTACGGAGTGTTTTAATGTGATTGTAATTGCCCCTTTGTGCTTTTAATTTATTAACATTGTTATAATAAATTATAACTCATTGTAACCAAATGCTTTAGACGTTAAAGAACAAGGCTGGTATGCTGGCATCTCGATATAAAGGCGGTCTCTGTATAATGCAATCACAGAGTATCTGTTCTGATTTACTCGGAGTAACTTATGCTAATTCTAATATTCCTTCTGCATAGGTATTGTTACACTTCTGTGTCTCAGGCTGTATTTTGTGCGTTCACGTACTAGCTTTGTGTGATGTGTTTCCTAGGGGAGCTGCACCTAGGCTCAGGACAGCCAGAAGATGTGGATCGGGTACAAAGCAGGCACAGCAAACTAGTGTAAGTGATGCTGGGGAGGGGAGCCCTGTGGAAACTCTGACGATGAGAGCTAAAGAGTGTGTTGCAACGATGTCTGATTAGTTCGTCAGGAGCCAGCATGAGTCTGGAACATCTAGCACTGAGTATGAGCCTGGATGCAGTCCAGCTGCTTCCTTGCCCTATAGAGCTGAAGCACTAAGTCTTGCTGAACCAGACCTGTGCCTGCTTGGGTGTGCCTATTGCATGTTCCTGTTATCAGGACTGCTGAGGAGCCCAGCACAGCCAGTGACCACACAGGAACATAACCCTGAATCAGCATGAATTGTGCTCAGCTGGAGGTACTGAGCTAGCCTGAGTTCTGCAGCACCATTTGGAGCCTGTGTGCTGTGCCCCATAGTGAAGTAAACTCAGTTGCAGTCCTAGGTCCAGGCTGGTTTTGTGCTGTGCCCAACCAAGGGCTTAGACTGAGTTCAGCTTAGGGTTAGTGGCATCAACTCGGTCCCAGAGCCATTCAGCCTGGACTTTGCTGTCCTGGGAGCACAGCATCAGGATAACTGGGCGAGCTCTACAAGATGTATTCATAGCCCATGCTACACCAAAGTACTTGCATGGATGTGAATTTGCAGTGCCATGGGATGCAGCCTGACCTAATGAACTCAATCAGACCCAAACTGGCTCTGCATGGAGCTTCCCCTGGTGCCTCTGTCCCGTCAGCTTTCTTGATTTGCTGCTCATCACCTATGGTGTAACTGCAGGTTGACTTTATCTGGTGTTGTCCTTGTAGACACATAAGCTAAAATGTGGTGATTGGGCAGAAAATCGCTAAAAGCACTAGGAGCAAAGTTTACAGAGAGAGTCGGTAGCACAAGGAGATGTTGTTTAAGACTAGGGCTGTACCCTGACACTTTGCCATTAATTTTTCTTAAGGGTAAGAAAAATTACCAGGGCAGATCCATGGGAACGTGGAATTGACTATTGTAAAAAATGAGTATAGTGCTAAACTTCAACTGTGCTTATGTGTTCCCTTTTTCAGTATTTGTACTAGTCAGATATTTGTGTTCTTTCATAGCACATTACAGTTTTGATGTAGCAAAGTGTTTAAATTATGTTCTTTAGAGCTTTACTGGATCAGGGCCACTGTCAGTACTTCCAAAGACTAAAGCCTAAAACATTCTCTGAAATCTTTGGCTAGAGATTGTCTAGCTTTATTTTTCACCCAGAAGGATCTTATCTGGACCCTCCCATAGGAACTGAAATAGCAAATGTCATGTATGCAGCCTTGGCAGTCAGTTTTGAACTTGGAGGACTTCTCTTTGTGAAATAGCATGGGCCAACATGCCTATGAGACATGTTCAAAGCTTTTTATGATTTTCTTATCCATTTGAAACACAAACAATTCCCATTTTCCAAATCAGGCCTAGCTGTATATTACGGTGTTGGTGGCAACTTGATAAGGAAATATGGGAAGCGTAGTCTTCAGTTGCGTATGGGATGTGCTTTGTCCAAGAAGGAAAGAACCTCTCGTTCTAAAATTAAAGTAAATCATTATATTAAAAGCTTATAACGTGCAAGAAACTATTTACTGATTTGTAAACAGTCTTCAATATGCTTTCATTGTCAGTAGTGCAAAACACATACCTGGATACACCAATGACAGCTGTCTAAGTTAGACAGCTCAGAGATTTCAGCTAAGTTAGACTCAGAGATTTCTTTTCATCTTTGAAGTTTGTTTGCGTTATTGGGGCTTTGTAGCTTATGCTTCTGATAAACTGAATAAATTCAAACATATGGCCTTATTCTGAACTTTTTTCATTTTTGCTTAGGTGCCAAGGGATGCTGGGTCCCAGTAAGTCAAAATTTTCTATCTTTTTATGTGGGATTATATTATCACGAGCCCACTATGCCCATTCAAGAAGGCAGAGGGCTAAAGGATACATTTTCAGACAGCCTATGCTATGAGCTAGAATGTGGGGGAAGAAGGTCTAGTGGAGCATTCACAGAGAAAATGCAATTCTACAGGGTGTGTGTGTTGAGGACTTCGCTGTACTTCCCAGAGAGAGAAGGGGGTGCTGGAGAGAATCAGTGAAACACGTAGGATTTGGGATATCTCTCTACTGTTGACTGGGAATAAGGAGATGAAAGGAGGCCTATGACTGGTGGTTATTTTCCAGGCTTTAGACTGGAATAAAAAGTGGCAAATAGCACATTTTTGTTATGACATTGCATCCCTAGAACTGTCCAATGAGCAGGCTTGGTCCTGAGAGGGTTCATGCTAAATTTATGAACTATGGTAACTGTATGAAAAATTGTTTTGTGTTTGGTGTGTGCACGCATGTATGCATAACATTTTTTAATTGGTTTCTAACAGTGTAATTAAAGCAAACTAATTTATGGAAAAATCCTGCTATAATAAAGTACATTTTCTTGGAATGAACAGAAAAAAAGAAAATTAAGCATGAAAGCCTTGAAATTCCAGTCTACCATAACAGTGTTAACAGTAGTTGGACTGCACTGTTCTATTTATGTAAACCTATTTCCATGTGAATTAAAAAAGAAGAGGAGGGGGGGAGAAGCTTTGTTGGTTTAGGGCAAAAGAACAAGTAAGTTGTTGACCAAATTTGACCTGACAGTTGCCCTTTATATTTTCATAATTAATAAAGTAAAAGAAGTATTTGCATGGATTGTAACATGTTTTGTTAATTACCGCTATTCATCTTATTCATATTGTCAAATGGAAGGTTCATGTTTTTGATCAGCCAGGCTCTTAGCTGTGGTAAATTCAACTGTACTTCTGGCTGCCTCATGGCATCTGCTCTGTGCTTGTGCTGCAAAGTCTGTTCATTTATGCTGCCAGTGCTCTATGTTTTTCTTGTGGAAGAGTAAGGGTGGCTTTTATGCCTAGGTTAAAGAGGCTATTTGTACTGCAATTAAAATGTAGTGCCTTTGAGTTAGATTCATCCACTCAAAATGCAGTATTTCAGTGTTCAGTAATGCAGCCCGACATGCTAGACAGTTGAAATCTGCAGAGGTTATATCCAGAATTATGTGGCTCTGAATCCGGGCCATGAGGTAAGAGCGTGTCTTAACTCTCTGATGTAATTTGGGTTTATTATTCCCACCAGGGTATACTTACAAAAAGGATCATGGTATTGTGAAGGAGACCTACTGCTCTTGACTGAAGCTCTTATATGCAGGCAACTCCTCATGGCTCTTCCTTGTGTGAGCTTTAAATGTGATTCTACCAGATACCTGAAATGTTATTTTAAACCTAATCAGATTTTAATCTGTAACTCTACAGTGCTTCTGAAACCTAAGCAGATGTGGAGATCTGAGTACAGAATGTGCTGAGGTGGGACTTCACTGTGGCACATTTACTCATCTTGTATTTGCTTTGTATGGATTTACGGGGTGGAGCTCCTGACTGCCCTACTAAGAGCTGTGTGGTGCCCTGAGTGCTCCTTTGTGATGTGCCAGATTTGTGGCTATTTGTCCCCTGTGTGGAGGTGCGAGGTGTATTTGTTCCAGGTACTGGGAAGATAAGTCATTGGTAATCTTGTTCAGAGAATAATGATGTGTCGTCCTGTTTGTATCTGTTTGTATTGGGATATATTGTGTTTCTGAGAAGTTTTATTGTAGCAGTTCTTAAAGATTTTAATTATCCACAGAAAATGGACAGCCTGGGCAGCAACATCACTCACTTTCCCACACCAGAGCACCCATTTTGGACACAGAATGAAGGGAGCATATTCAGCCTTTATGACGCTGAGACCACTAACAGTGTTGCTATTTGAGGGAGGAAGGACAACAGGTAAATGTTTCAGAACAAAGCTATCGCACTATATTTTATTCAATAGGATTTTGTTTGTTTTTGTAAACATTTTTGTTCTCCCTTCAGGAGAGAAAATGTGTACTTTTCTTTAGTCCCACAGGGATCTAGCATATATTTGGAATATTTTTGTTGTTTCTCCTTTCCTGTTGGTAACTCCTTCATAAGGGTGGTTAGGGTAGATAGTTTGAGATTAGTAACAGTTGAGAAAGTAGATATACCCATAGTGCTTAATTTTAAATTAATGTATCCTTAAATGTGGGCACAAGTCAATTTACAGGACTGCATCCCTCATGTGGAACTTGCTTTTGATTTTCAGAAAGTTTCCAACAATCTGAAGTCAAGCTGATTTTATTTTTCTAGCTGTTAGGCTAAAAACTGTATTTAACATTTTAAAGTAGCTTGTTTGACTTGCCCAAACTTTCTGTAGAAAATCAGCAGTGCTGTCTTTCTCTGTCTTCCTTTCACATGTGTCAGCTGTGATTTCAGAGTCTGACACAAGTCTAGACAATATAGTGGGTCACTTGATCCTAGCTATAAACTCTCAGAAAAAGACAAGACTTTAGCTAAGCATGGAGTGTTCCAGGAGGCATTTCAGACTTTACTCTGGCTCTTGTGCAGACTTCTCCAAGCTAGTTTGCTCCCAAGACTGCAGCAAGAGCAGAGGATTCATCCCTTTACTAGGAGCTGTAATGAGGCACAGTCTGTTAAAGACTTTCCGTCTGGCCAGGCTGCTGTCTTCAAATACTTATTTGATAAAGGAGAAGTTGTTCTCTGCTGCAATGACTTTTTATTTCCTAAGGAGTTGACAACATTCTTACTTAGGTTGATGGTAAAATTTTTGTGCTGCAATTAATTTTTTATTTCCTAAGGAGTTGACAACATTTTTACTTAGGTTGATGGTAAAATTTTGGTAAGGTCATTGGGATAGGGCAATAGCCTAGAACTATGTTTTTGTTTAGAAACTCTTCCTCCTATAGCCGAGCCTTCTTAATAGCTAATTAACTGCAATCTGAAGTTGCAAAAAAGATAGAACTCAGAATTAGTGTGTCTATACATACATAAATATCTTTCTGAATGCCAATTTATGATCTTTCTCACTAATTTTCTGACAAGACTTTTAACCTGTTTGGTTATACTGTATTGGTCTCTGTTCCAAAGAGCGTATTTTGACATGCTCGTCCTTGTATTCTAGATCAGCTAACTTTTTCTTGTAATTATGAATGGTTTGAATACCAGTTCCTACTCTGTTTGATTATGATTTATTAGATCTTAATCTAAGATAGAAATTGGTAATCTTTAATGACTTCTTTCTAAAGCTTGTGGGAAAGTAGCTTCACTTAAGTACTAGCAGAAAGTAATTCAGAAGTTAGATTTACTCAGAAGATGGTATTTACAGATTAATCGGCTATGTGCTTTTGGCACTAGTTCAGTGGAAAACTCCTGAGAATCTGCAAGCTGGGGTCACCTGGGGGTTGTTTTAAAAGTAGAGTATGCAGTTGTGATCTGTGGTCACTGTTCTATTCAGTGCTATCAAGTCTGTCCTAATAACAGAATATCAATGACTGGTGAAGATATCAGAGAGAGTCTGCATTTAGTACTCTATTTGCACTCTTTCAGACTTCAGAATTTAAACATAAATAGTGTGTTTGTATGAGTTATACACATGAATGTGCACTGTACATGTGTGCATATACGCGAGGTGGGGGTTGGCCTGTTCTCCCACGTGCCTGGTGACAGGACGAGGGGGAATGGGCTTAAGTTGAGCCAGGGGAGTTTTAGGTTAGATGTTAGGAAGAACTTCTTCACTGAAAGGGTTGTTAGACACTGGAACAGGCTGCCCAGGGAAGTGGTGGAGTCACCATCCCTGGAAGTCTTCAAAAGACGTTTAGATGTAGAGCTTAGGGATATGGTTTAGTGGGGACTGTTAGCGTTAGGTCAGAGGTTGGACTCGATGATCTTGAGGTCTCTTCCAACCTAGAAATTCTGTGATTCTGTGATTCTGTGATGTATATGCATATATACATGTATATATACACATGTATATAGTAAAGGTACAGTAGCATACTGAAAGTATTTATTTTCATGTGATTGACCCTTTTATCATCATATAGCTTTTGTGCACAGGTCCAACAAGCCCAAATCACTTGATCTAAATTCTTAATAATTTTAAGCAGATGGATGTCTGCTAAGTGCTATTTGGATAACTATAATGAAAGAACTCCTTTGTTTATTTGTTAATCACATGCAAATATCTCCCAGAAGCTTTTCCAGTGTCCTCAGGAATCACAGCTTTTTACTAGAGTAACCATTCATAAAGTATTCATTTGAACAGTAAAACATTTTCCCCTCTCCCACCTCCAGTTTAACCATAGCCACATTATATTTCTAATTATTCCTTTTTACTGTGTTCCTTTCCCACAATTTCTGTTTGTACTAATTTGGTCTGTAAGTGACCCTGGCCTAAGATCTGTGATGGACAGCCTGACAATTTGCAGTTTTAATTGTTGTTCTCTTTGACCTCTAAGAAGATGGACTATGAAATGCTATAAATATTGGAAGGGGAAATGGTAAATCAGCTCTAATCCTGCTGCTGAGCTGAAAGCAACTATAACAGTAACTATAACAGCAACTACATCAGTAAATGTGAAATGCGTGACTTCATTACGTGAGATACACTGCTTCATGTCAGGATTTACTGACTATGTGATGGGTTCCATTTCTTTTATTCTGAGAACTGGAAACTTTAACTACTAGTAACTACAGCATCTAGCTTCGCAAGTGGTGAGGTATGAGAAGCACTCTGAATGCAGAGCTGAAAAGCTCTGGAAGTTTTATATCTGTTTTGCCCCTATAATGTTTATAATACAGGAGTAGTACCTGATGATATGCTGTTTGTACTTGCTTGGACTAAAACTGAATGGCTTGTTCACATTTGTTTTCTTCTTTGTATAAAATATCTGTTTCAAATTTAACCTATTTCCCCAGCCATTTCACACCACACTATTACAAATTGAGATGCATACCTAGATGTCTACAAATATGGTTAACCTGTATTCCTACATAAGTAGTCACATGTGAAAAGTGGGTGAGTGTTAATCAAGAAGACGGGTGTCATTCAGTGCCATTGTGTATGAATGGTCAATCTCTAAGGACTGTATTGATGACCTTTAAATAAAAGGAGAATTCATTATGGTTAGCAACCATGATTTTCAGGAAAAACGAAACGTGGTGTTGCCGTTGAGTTTATTAACCCCTTTAGAGGCTTGACAGAGTGCATAAACCAAAAAAAACCTCTTGTTGTTTGGCATACTAGTAAATCTCAGTGACTGTACTTTCTTAAAGCAAGCACAAGAAGATATCCCCAAATCTTATGATTCCCTTGCATACCTCTTTATTCTGTTCTGTGTTGATAGAGAGTTTTCTTTAAATCCTTGCATGTAAAACTGTAAATTCAGACAAAGGATTTGTATACTAAATATAAGATATAAATATTTATAATTGCATGTAATGCTTTCGATAGTGCATGGATCAAACTACTGACAGGCTCCAGAACTCTTGATTGCTTTACCCAGTGCAGATATTAATTGTCTCAGGGCATTAATCAATAACAGCAATATGGGAAATACCTACCAGCCTGAACTCAGGAATGATTTTTCATTGGGAGAATTAGTTCAGCATGCTGTAGTGGTTATAAATTGACTGGGTGGGTGTGGTGCAGTGCTATAGCTTCTGATTTTTATACAGATGTGTTACTGATTTTAGACTCTGGCTTGTTTTTGCATCACTCACTTTAGGGAATTGATGCTTATATATATGCACAAATTGAAGGGAAGTTGTCCTAGGTGCTCAACAGTTATGAGGATAGAGCATAAAATGAATCACACTGGAGTTTGACTGTTATTTATATTAACTTGTCAAAACATTGGATTGTAATACAAAGCTTGGAAGAATATTTTCTACGCATGTAGAATGTACTTTTCTTTTTGTTAATTTTCAAAGAAGTGGAAGAAAAAAGATGGACACAGTCATTTTAATTTTTTCTTTAGATCAGACAATGTAATATTTTGTTTAAGCATTTTAATAGAACTATTATTCTTTTGTTTTTAAATATAATTTTCAAGTGAATTAACTGCTTGTGACAGTTGCTGTTTTGACAGTTGTGGAGAATTAAGTCCTCTTTTCCAATCATAAATGTGTCAGTCAAAGATTTCTTTATCTGTTGTCCTTAGACATTCCAGCTTTCTCTTGGAGTGACCATTCCCAAAAGCAAGAGGACAGAAGTGATTCCAGACCACTTTTTCTGCTGACGTCAGTTACTGTCTGCTAGGATGATTGATGTTTCTTTGCTTTGAACTAAGCTGAGATTTCTGGGTCATTTATTGTCTCCGAAGAGCATGAAGGTAAGAACTTTCAACCTGGATGAGGTCTTGAAGTGATGATCTTTAAATGGAGGACCAATATCAAGATGCCATTCCCCCGTTCTTTTATTGCAACTGGAACCTAAAATATTAAATAAACATTATTCTCTAATTCTTTTCCTCCTGTGTCTGTCATTACTGTGTACAACAGTTTAGTGCAATCTTGTTTAATAACAGGAGTAGAAAAAGGAAGGAATAGCTACACACTCATTAGAAACAAAATCAATTATTACTTTTAAAAACTACCTGCTTTCAATTAAGCAGGAAATTATCTAACCGGTTACTTAATTTGCTCTGGCTGGCAGTCTCTCAACTGCTTTATGCTGAGTGGAGCATGAAATTAAATATGTAACAACTATCCTAATGGTTATGTTTTTAGAAAACCAGCATTTAGAAATGGAGGTATTTTGCATAGTATCAAAAGAAATAATGACATAAAAATAAATGACTGCTGCTTCAATGCATTTGGTATTTAAAAGAAAGAACTCTACTTCATTTTATATTCTTTTACTCTATGATTAATAATGAAACAATCTTTGGTTTGACTGATATAGATCTGTACATGGGAATTGGGTTATTTGTTTAGGTGGTTGTTTCCCCTCCCCCTTGCCTCAGATGATGTATAACGTGTGAAAGTATTGGTGCTAATCTCTTGCTGCTTCAAGTGTTATGCTCCACTCCATGAGCATGTATTTTATACACACTGTGCATTTTGGTGAAATTACTGTAGGAATCTTTAAAGGATTTTATTATTATTATTTATTTTTATTTTTTATTGCATGCTGTTTGCTGGATGTATATCTTCTTCTTTCTCAGAGTACATTTTCTGTATCCGAGCTGGTCCCTTTGCTTTTCTTATTGCTTAAGAGAGACTATCAGAGTCACATGGCAGGTCATTGTCTGATTTTCAGAGGTATCCCACTGGAATTCAGTACTGGCTTAGAAACATATAAATAATAATAATAAAAATGATACAGAGTACTTCTGATTGTGCATTTGGAGAGAGGTCAAGACTTTGTTCAAGCTTAGGTTTGTAAATGTGCTTGAATCATCCTGTTCCCTTTACGTATTACCATCACACCTCTCCCAGCCTTCTCCCTGCTCTAAAAATCTACAAGCATTTACAACGGCAGAATGATCCACAAAATTGCACCGTGTGAACTTGGCTATGCTGCCATTCAGAAGAATATATTTTGACTTAAACGTAACACATTTGATTTAATTAACTTGGTGACACAAATCCATACACTTCATTGTATTTATCTCTTTCAGTTTTATTTATATTTATTTAACAACGGAGAAATAATTTACATTGAGATGCAAAGTTAGTGAGTCTCTGAAATACGCAAACATATCAAGCAGCTGTATGGATCACTACAGTTTTTGTTATTTTAATAATCATTTCCATTATCATAATTATAATTTGAGATGCAGTAACTCATCACAGTCCCTAATACCCAGATATAGGCTATTTTGTTCTTCAGTTGAATTTTAAATGCTACCTGGCATATAAAGATAAGTGTCATTTTGTAGATTCTTTAATGAATACACTTCTGTTCTCTATGAACTTGTGAATTTGTGCAACTGAAGCAGTAAATGCATCCATCTTTGCCTTGGGTCTTGACTCAGACATTCGTCTTCTGCCACGACTTTTGAAAATGCTTTGAAATGATGGAGCCAGTCTCTTTTCAGTTGTGCCCAGTGACAGGATGAGAGGCAACAGGCACAAACTGAAGCACAGGAGGTTCCGGCTGAATTTGAGGTGCTGCTTCTTTCCTGTGAGGGTGACAGAGCACTGGAACAGGTTGCCCAGAGAGGCTGTGGAGTCTCTTCTCTGTAGATTTTCAAAACTCGCCTGGATGCCATCCTGCGCAATGTGCGCTGGGTGATCCTGCTTGGCAGAGGGGTTGGACTAGATGGTCTTCAGAGATTCCTGCCAACCTCGACCATTCTGTAATTATGTGAAATTTGGTAGAAAGTGTCAGTTCTTCCACAAAGGTAGTCCCATCCTTACACTACAGAAGTAATGTTTGTGGTAGCAGCTATCTGCATCTTAAGAAAAAGATTTGGTATTGTCACCTGGCCATTAGTCTTTGCAAGGCTATTCTATTTTGCTTCTTGAATGGGACCAATGATCCAAATAATAAAAAATAATAAAGGCAAGCTCCACTTAACTTTGATCAGAACTGAAAATGAATGTCTGACTTTTCTTTCATGAAAATGAAAAGGGGGGCCCCCCTCTCTGATATGTAATTTAGAAGCAGGCTCCAAATCTTCAAGAATGTAAACTGACTTCTATGTTTCAGTGACAGTTTTAATGAAGAAAGTGGTAGTAAGGAAAACCACTTGGGGACATCAGCTCAGATATTCAGAGTATGTAGAAGAACATCCCTGTGTGAGACACCCCAATTTCCTCAAACTTCTCTGGTCACAGTCCTGAAGAAAGTCACCTTTCCTTATTCCAGCCATTGGCATCATTTTTTTTTTTTCCTCCATAGCCTGCAATCAGAGCCACTGAGCTGAAAAAATGCTGTCTCTCTCTCAGCGATGCCTTCCATCGAAGCTGATGGTGTCCTGTCAGCAGCTTATCCAGACAGAACCACCGGCGCCATCTTCATTAGGGTAGAAGCTAATATAAACAAATAAAGGCGTTAGTGTAGATAGCAGAGTGAGAGTATTACTGAAAAATGTTTTGCAGAGTCAGTGCTACGCCTTTAGTTTTAAAAATATATAAATGTTATATGAATCTCAAATCCGCTTTTATTTACATAAAATATTTATACATCAAGCAAGACAATTTCACAACTTTAAAACGTATTTTCCTGTTAGATTAATCTTTTCATATGCTAACCACATTACAAGTAAACATTTTCATAGTCTCCACTACATGAATGTGGCTAAAAGCTTCCTTGTTATTTTATAGTTACAGCATTTCAATTGTATCCCTTTTTGACATGGTTAGGCAGCCTGCCAGTTTTACCACTAAATTATAGCAGAGAAAACACTCAGTAGAATTTGATTAGATTTCTTCCTTCTCCCCATGAGTAAGGCAAAGCAAATTTATGTTCAAAATGCAAGCTGGGTTCTAAAGAATTGAGTAGAGATCCATATTTGTAGTCTTAAAAATGTATGCAAGTTTTGTGGTTGGAAATTCATCTTGTTTATAGTGCTGCTTTGTATTATTGTTGTATTTTTTTCTGTTTTGTCACTATCATCTCTAGAAAGGTTGAAAAGAGACTATATTGAAGTTAGGGTGTGTATTTCAGAGAATTAGTGATGAAGATGTCTCAATCTCTTCTATTAATAAGCAAATGTATTAATAAATATCTAGCAAGACTGGATTCATCCAACCAATTGCAAGCATTTGCCTACGAGATCTAATTTAGAAATGTGTTATCTATAGGCTGTGCTTTTAAGGAGAATGGCTGTATCTGTCTGACCTCTGAATATATGGTGAATATTAAGTCATAAGATTGATTTAGCCAAATTAGGGATCTAGTTGGAGCATAGTGTGGTGCTTCTCTGGCCAAGAAAGATGGGTTTCCTTTTGGTAGTGATCTGGGCAGAGGGGGAAGAAAATATTGTGCATACCTGATTTTGAGCTGATACAGAGTTGAAACATGGGATAAGACATCATCTGAAACTTGGACTTAGGAAGCACTCCCAAATATACAGACTCTTGTCCAAAGATCTTCCGTGGCTGAGTTATCCACATGTTCATCTTTTTCCATGAACTAGAAAGAGTCTTGATCACCTAAAACTTGTTCTCTCTCAGGTGCTAACTCAAACTCCTAGGTTGGCTGGTTTGTCAGGAGTGCTAGTGACCAACCCGCCTTGAGAGGCTTCTGAAAGACCATACACAATATCATCGTGATCGACATCTATTACATATTTGATAGATATCTGCATGAACAAACACCTGTGTATGATCATTATAATGACAAGAAAAAAAACTTGTTTATCTTATAGCTGTTACTAAGTAGCACTCCTTTGATAATGTATTTATGTCCTTTAAGGACAGAAGGAGAGATCATTGTGAGCAGCTATTAAATAACATAAACCAAGAACTTATGGTCACTGATTTCTGAAGAAGCCCATTCTGATGATCTGTTGAGTAGAAACATATGTTACAGAAAACATAGTAAAACTGCTAAGGTACATATAAATGCTTATTTAGTTTCCATCTAAAGAGGCAAATATGATAGCTGGGTAGGAGTCTTTTATATTCTGTAAGTCTATTATGTAGGAACAGAAGGATTCAGAATCTGGCATTACACACCCAGAACATTTCACAAGTGATCCTTATAAATGTACACTTGTTGCTGCTTGCAATATATGCTTTTAGTATTAAAGTGAACTGAAACATGTATTCATAGCTCTCTCCTACAGCCAGACAAAGGAATTAAATGAATAACTTTAATGAATATAAATATGGTCTAATGGTGGACTTGGCAGTGCCAGGTTAAAGGTTAGACTGGATGATCTTAGAGGTCTTTTCCAACCTAAATGATTCTATGATTGTATGTAATTATCTACAATATATAGATATGACATTAAACAAATCTTTAAAATCTTATGTGCCAGAACATACCTAATAGTTAACAAAATTTAATAAATATGATTGATGTATATGATTAAATTAATTAGGGAAAAAACTTCTGTAAAATATGAGTAGTTGATGTAAAGATGTTTCATCAGGTTAAGCTTGGCTCATAGGTTAACAGAAACTAGTGTAGGAGGAAGGAGGTCCCACTTTTATTTATTATTTTTTTTTGAAATAAGACCCATGAAATCCAAAGATTTTCAAGTTTAAAAAGATTTTAGCTTTGTTTAAAAAAAAGAAAAAAAAAAAAAAAACAAAGAAAAAGAAAAATTACCTTGACACCTAGTGGCTGTGCAAATGGTAAAAACAGTGAGTCAATAATCCACACTAGCCGCATTATTCTGAGTACAGAGGTAGTGTATATAGCACACTGCGGATTACTTATTCTTGTAAAGAGCTTTCATAATAATGGGCCAATTTAAAGCCTACTGGCATCAGTCAGTATACTCCTATTACTATCATCAACTTCCATTCCAACTCCGATCCTGATCCAAAACCTACTGAAGTTAATGAAAATGTTGCAGCTGAGGTGGTTTAAGGACTTAAACAAGCTGTTCTGAAATCAAATATACTACCTCTTTTTACAGCCCTTTTCTTGATTCTTCTAATTTTGACGGCACCCAGCTCTTGCATGTTTTACATCTAAATAGGGGTTATTCTACTGAATGTTCAAAACCCAGCCTGTAACTAAGAAAAAATATGACATTGTCAGAGGAAGGAGCACAAAAGGTGTTGTGTGTGTTCATAGATAATTACATTTAAGTAGGGCAGCAGAACATCCATTTAACTTGTAATTTGTGTACAAATAAAAGATGTAATTGATTTAATTTATATCACCATGGATCATTGGGAAATGTGACCTGAAAGGATCTATATTTTGATCTGAAGTTCAATGTGATTTTATTCCTTTTGAAGGGAATAATAGTAATCAACCTCTGGTAGCCTTTGGAGAGTGAGGAACTGTCCCCTCAAGACTACATTTTTTCAAGCATATATTCATACTGATATTCCAATTGAAATAAATTGGGTTGTTCTGGGGCTGGAAGTTAATATTTCTCTTACCTGTAAGAGTTTTTTTGCAAAGACATGTAGACATTATTTATTGATCCATTAAAAATATCAATGCCCCACAAATATGACATGGGCAGTCCAAATACACTGGAAAGGGAAAGAATGAAATAGAAAAGTAATCCCTTTTTGCTGCTTCTGTGAGACTGATATAAAATGACACTGCAAGAGGACAGAGTTATTCACTGAAGATGCAGTTGAGATAGATGATCTTCAGATTGTTTATTAGTATATTTGTATGTCATCTTGCAGAGTGGGTGAGCACAGTAGATATGAGTTAGTGTTAGCTGTAGTTAGGTGTATCCTGATTGATGGTCATGTTCTTAGAAATTCTGGTTCTAGGGTGGAGATACTCAAGAAAGATTAATTTATTTTTGTCCATAAGATGCTATATCATACAAATGTCACTTCCTATCTTCAGCAAAACAGGTTTCCAAACTATCTTTTTGCTGTAACAAAATTAAACATAAAAGTTGTGTTTTTATTCTTTTGTGAACTCCGTGCACAAACTTTGATCATCCTCTGCTAATATGGGCTTGAGGTTGGGACTGCACCAGCTGTTTCACTGGGTGGGGGAAAATACAAGACTAGGGGTTGACGCTCTCCCTTGATCTCTGCTCCTACTAATGGCAAGCATGTTGTTCTAGCCACATGATCCTATGATTCTTGTATGCCTCTGAAACTTGGTTGCAGTGTACTAGGTTGACCCTGGTGCTTTTCCTTCTCGGGCTACGTGTTGTAACATCTCCTTGGTACTTTCCCACTTTAAAAGCAGCAGTAATAAGAATATAAGCCCCATTGTATGCTCTAGAACTGCAAAGAAAAGAGTCCCCATGAGTTTAACAGCAGTGGAATTGCAAACAGATTTGTATAATTTCATAAAGTATACAAGCTATAAATATTATGTGTGTATTGTAAGAAGAAATATGAAATGCAGTCACCAGACAAAACATTTATGATTTCTGTTTACATGCATTTCTCATCCTTTTGTGACCTCAGTATATAATTTCTGAATAGTTTGTTCTAAGCCATAAGACATGCTGTGTGAAGAGGCAGGACCAGGAGTATTCACACCATGCCAGGATCTTGACTGGTTGATCATCTCTTGCTACTTATGATTAAGCAATAAAGAGAGAGGTGCAGGGTATTTCCTGGGGATTAATAACTGGTAGGGAGGAGTTAATGACCTGAGGTGCAGCCGAGGGCCATTAACCCCAGCTGGTCATTAATCCTCATTAAAAACCTCTGCAACTCAGTTCACCAAACACAGTGAAGGGCAAACCAATGTTTTAAGCACCTTTGTGATTCCCCTCTCTGTTTGTCTCTTTAAATGAGTTCTATTTTAATTTATATTACTTCCTGGGATGGATTTTGCTTTTCTCACCCCAGCTGAAGTTTTATTCCGTCAAAGGTTTATCGGAGCAGTAGTTGTGCAAAAACTGTAGTTTTGACCTTTATGGTCAGATGGGAGTTCTCAGTACTATAATAGCAGAATAATGGGTATTTTAAAGAGAAAGATACAGCATTTTAGATATTCCAGCATTTAATTAAATAAAAGGGAGATAAGGAACAAACTTAATAAAATACTGTTTTGCAAAACATATTTTTCTTAATACTGTAGCACAGCTTAATCTGTTGCTACATGGAAAATTTTTTAACTGAAGGGCCCCTGGCTCTTTCAGCATTAAAGCTGTTAGATTTTGTTTTACAGTGTTTCTAAAAATTGTTCCTTTAATTTTGGCAGTATTTGGTGTATGAAACGCTGCCTCATTCTGTAATCCATATACTTAAAAAGCCATATATAGAAGATCTTTGTTTCATTTTAGCTGATAAACATTAGGAATACATGTCTCTTGTAACTGATTTGAGGCTTATTTAAGTTTTGAAATGTGTATCGTTCTGTGTTATACTAGATATTTCGAGAAAGTTAGCTAGGGAGACATTGTAGTTGTCAGCATAATATTTAGCATATAGTAACTTTGTAGATATTCTGTTATTCCAGTTTATTCCAAATTTAGATTATGGAAGTCAAATATGAAGCTATAAGAATATTTCTGAAGGTGTTTTTGCAAAACTCATAAATTTGGTAGAATGCAAAAATCTCTTTCCCAGGCCCTAGCCCTGCTCCTGGTGGTAACAATACAATACCTCAGCAATATCGGAGAGTTCAATTGGCTGAATCCAAGAATAACAGATTGTCTGTGTACATTGCGAAGGTCTATCTGAAAATCAGCAAGAAAGTCTCTGCATCCTTACAACTTTGTAGAGATGCTATCAATTGTGATTGGCAGAGTTCCGGGTATTGGAGGCAGACAGCTGACTGAAAGGGTGTAATCTGGCATCAACGCAGTGAAATCAATGATGATTTTTATTCTTGATTCAAGTGAGAGGATAATTAGTGTTTAGGACTTTATTTATTTATTTTTTTAAATGTGATTTTGCCTTATGCCCACTGATTAACTCTGGGTCCAGAGCATGGGCTCATAAAATTAGACACCCTCTCATTCTGGAGATAGACACATACCTGAGAGATGAGTGATCTGAATGTTTGAACCAAGAAGCGAATGGGACACTCCATCTTAAGAAATGCTGCTTATGTTAAACCCTTTCCTGCTACTGTAGGAAACAAGAGCAAGACCTGGTTTGGTTTCTTTGCAGAGGAGAGCGAGTGGGGAAGAATGCTACTGTGATCTGCTACCTTGACAAGTTCATCTGACACTGACGTGTTAAGGGACTGCCCTGTTTCTGTGCATCACAAGAACACATGAGGAACTTGGATATGCAAGAAACAGTGAAGAAGAATACGGGAGAGGCTTGGATTACAGCAGCAGTTCTTTGAATGTAGTTGTAAAAGCTATGTTTGAGCACAGCTTTGCCATTTTTTCAAAAGACTTGAGGCAAGTAAATATGGTGATTGTAGGAAGTGTACTTACTGTGTATGGTTCAAAAAAAGAAATAAAAACATATGTTCCTGTGTTACAGGTCTTCACTGAGACTATTTATTTGAGTGAAGGTAGGCAATTCACAGGCTCATTTGCAGAATCGTCCCACTGAAATAGGTAGACTGACAGTTACTCATATTCCATGGAAAGCTCAAAAATGTTACCCAGGCAACATTACCATGTTGCATTACAGTGGTTGAAAAGAAAGCATCTGGGACTTTCTTAAGGATTCTTAACCAGCCCAAGAGTCCAAAGAAATTTCAGATGAAAAATATTTATACTGCTTTTAAAGAAAAAAACAAGAAGCTCACTTACACAATCAAAAATAGTTCACTGTCTACGGTTTCGATTACGGGAGGCTTTTGAATGCTGATTTGCTATATGGCATTACTTGGGCTCCACTACTAATATTTCAGGTTGCATATTAGATACTTTTATTCTGCTAGAACACTAGCCCCCTCTTCTACACTATGTTCTTATGTCTGTAAGTCTCACAGTGGCTTGTATCTTAAATTCCAGGTACCAGCAGTAGAATACCATTTATAGGGTCTGCCAGTTACTGAAACCAGCAAACTTGCTTTAGACATACATTTTGAGACTAATTTTGTCCTGTAGTTCTTTTTGTGCAAACCTACATACTGTGTAAGGCAAAATATCTGCCTTTCTGTGACTTCCACATAAATTAGAAAATCTGCTTTTTTTTTTTTTTCCTTGTGTCTGTGTGTGCTTCAGGTGCTTACCTTGCTTACCTTTAATTAAGCTTCAGAAATACAGGTTTTAGGGTATGCCTTGATGATCCAGCCATCTTTATAGATATTTCATATTAAAAGCATTTTAATTCGTTCTCTAGATTCTAGAGAGAAGTCACTATCTGTTGAAAGGAGCGGAGTGTGGCACTTTATTCCACTGGGAGTCTGGATTGTTCACTTGTGGCTCTGCTTCCTGGAAATATGTTTTGAAGTATCAAATACAGGGCAGTAAGAGTGACATATGAATGTTGTATGTGAAGAGCTATGCTTGTGTGTAGGGAATACCTGATGAACATGGAAAACTGTAGCATCCTGAAAACTGAGCATGACTACCAAGTGAGGTTATACTGGTTAGCTTAAATTGCTCTGACAACCCGGCTGACAGATGTCAGCGTGGGTTAAGGTAAGGACACAAATTGGAGATGGGAGGTTTCAAGGAGAACGCAAAAGAGACATCAAAGTTGTCAAAGCATATTGGTCTGCAAAGAATTCAATCCTTCTTCATTCTTATATATCCTTTGGCATCTCTCTCCAAGTTTGCAAGTCATGTGAAAGGTTCCAGTTTATGCCTCCATGGCCTTTGCTTCACTAACCATTCATTGGTCTGTATTCTAGGAATTTTTTTTTTTTTTTTTAATCCCTATTTTGTTGTACCTAGACTATAGCCTTCAGCCTTATCCTTCAAAAGGCCTTCACCTTAGCTGATGTCTCAGCAATTTATTTATGATCGTACAGTGTCAAATGTTTTTTTTCCTTCTGCTGAATGCCAATGATTGTGTTGTAAAGTCTTCTTTTTAAGGACAAGGCATCTTGATGTTTTGTATTGCCATTCACTTTTAAAATGGCTAGCTACCAAGTTAGATTTTTTCCCTTTTCCCACTAAATCTTTTACTTAAAGAAGAGGGTATTTCACTTGGCTTATGGCTTAACAGCTTCTGTATTTTTCTGATTGAGTGACCTTCTATGTTTATTTTAATAATTTTTTTCAGCATTTTTATATTCATCCTGTTGCAGACTGGCCAGGGCTTTGCTGGAAAGTCTTCTTTAAAAGCAGAAATATTTACTTGTTCTTCAACTTGTCCCCTGAGTGTGAAATGGATTTTCTGGGTTGCCTTATGGCTTATCATCCTCTACTTCTATCTTGTTGATCTCTTCCTTGACAGTAATTGTAACTATGTTTTTTCTGCTATTGTGTCCCCACACTGAGTCATTCTTACTCTTCATGTTCTGACCATAAAACCTTGACATCATCAAGGATTTCAATCTTGTTTTTTTTTTTTTTTTTTTTTTTTTTTTCAACTGTAGTTTTCGACTCAGAAAAAAAGTAAAGAATTTTCATAAGATCATGATAATCTTTCCCTGTGCTCTCTTGGCACTGCTATGCAGAAGATCTGATTCTATAAATGTAGAGTATTTTCACTGCTTATAGTAACAAGAGAAACAGAGCCAATATGACTTTCTCTTGCTAAATATTTCAATATGATATTTCAGTAGCCTAGACAATATCACCACTAGTAGTAGAATAAACATATTTCGAGTTTGGAATATATGGTTCTGCTATACTTTTCATACTTGTGAATCTCTTTATTATTCCATTGAGTCAAAGGACTCTTCTGTGGAGGTTAGAATGCTTCCCTCCACTGCTGGTTTCCGTAATAGTGTGTTGCATTGGCAGTCTTAACAAGAATCTGATTCACTGTCAATTAGTTTAATGGGTGACATACATTGGCTTTATTATAATCCTCAAATAACTTTGAATGGTGGTGTTCCTTTTCTCCCAGCTGTATATAATAATCAGTTTTATACTTGACAGCTTTGTTCAGAACTGAGTTAAACAAGGTGTATGTAGCTCAGCTTACTGAGTGTATTTTGTATGAAGACTTCTTTCTTGTTTGCAAAGAGTTATTTCCTTCTCTCATCTGTTCAGGATGGAGGATCAGTGTACAGAAAAACACACACTGAGACTAGATGCTGCTGAGTGTGGCCTAATATTTAGAGAGACAGAACTAGATGTGATAAGAATGTCACCTCATTAAGCCTGGAATAATTTCAGTTCAGCAAGATTTCAGTTCTGCTGGACCTGAGATAGGGTCAACATGAACTCCTCTGGTGTTAGGGTCAAAATTGTCCATGTCCTAGTTCTACTTTTGAGCTAGAGCCTTGTATCTTCAGTCCTGTTGCACTCTGCTTGCTAGGACTCCAGATCTTGTTGCAGTGTAGTAAACAGGCTGCCTTAGGAAAGGTAAACCTTTGCAGAGCTGTGGAATTAGATAGCTACAGTAGCACTACTGTGCTTTCTGCTTCCATGCCAGAAACCAAATGAGATTGTCTATCACATAGGCTTGACCTTGTCTCTTTTAAAATATTCTTGGATGTCCAGGGCTCTCGGTGTCAGGATTTGAGGAACGGCAAACCTGAGAAGTGTTCCCAAGTTCAGTGATACTGGGACACTATGCCCAGTGGGGCTGATTTAAAACAGCAGGCCTTGGGAGTGTAAGTAGCTGATCATGAAAGCTGACAAGAATATTTAAGATATTAATATAATAGAAGATATTTAAGTAGGAGAAGGTAAAAATAACAAAGCTTAATTTCACTGAGACTGCAGAGTGCAGTCCGTCTTCATTGGGCAGTGTGACTGCCTTTTTTTGTTTATTTGTTTCTGGTTTGTGAAAAGGTTAATACTTCCAGATTTTAATCTCCCTCTTGATGAAATCTGGCATTTCCTGTGAATGTGCTGCATGTGAGACAATTTGTTTCCCCCTAAATTTCTGTAGGGATACAGATTTTGTAGAAGTTATTTCTCATTACATTTACAGAATTCTAGATATAATATTCCTGCATCTTGAGATGTAAACAGAGAATGCACCTGATCTATATGGTAGAAAATTTCCATAGGTACCTGTGCATTAAGGTAGCTTTGATGTGCTGTATATAGTTAGGAATGTTGGTAGTAACAGTAGTGAGTACAAAAAGTTACTTTTCTGGTTTTGAGGTGTGCCTTATAGAATGCGAATAGATATTAGTTTGTGCCTTAAAAACATGTTTGAGACCTGTAATGTTTCATATAAAATCACACGCTGTTCTAACCTATCCCAGAATCAGTCATGAACTTGTGGAAGATGAGCAGTTACTGTTGTATGAATGAGATGTATGAATGTAGGATGAGATCAAAACAGGGTCCAAAATGTTGGAAATATTTGAAGACACTAATAAATATTGTTGGTTATAATTCTGGGCACTGGTTATAAACCTCATGGTATGAACCACCTAATTTATAATGCGTACCATGGGAAAACATCTAATTTGGTGACAAGCATAGAGTCTAGCAAAGATTCCAAAAAAAAAAAAAAAAGCAGTCACACTTAAACGACTACTTTTTCATCTAATTGAACATGTTTTCTAAACATTTATTATTTAATATGCCTTTTATTAAATTGAATTTCATACCTTCAAAATATTCTGGTAAATAAATGCCCTTTTCTCTGTGAGATGCAAGGTTAGTGTTTATTTTAAGTTAAGACTGTTTTTCTGAGAAAGATAAGAAAATCAACATATGCTGTTATCACTCCTCACTTTTGAAGAAACAAAGTGAGGACTATCCTTGGAAAGTAATTGATATTCCTGTACAGGTTGAAACTGATATACAACAGATAAGCAGAATGTTTCTAGTCTATGTTCTAGCTGAAAAAACAAACAAACATGACAACGATTATTTTATATGGCCTTTTTATATGGCCAGATCTTTGACCTCTTGGACCATTTTACTGATTTACCCAGGCCATTTTAAACACCTTAGACAGATGTAACTTCCAGTCACATAAGTAGAATATAAAACTATTGAAGTAATGCTAAGTTAATGTTGTCTACTAAATGATCATAAGGATAAATGTGTAAGTAAGGGTTCAATTGCATGTAATCGTTTTGCACTAAAAGTGTCATCTATATCTTGGACAACATGCAGCAAAGAAGTGCACTAAAATTGCATTGCTTATCTAGGTAAGCTTGTTAACAGTTCCACTGTCTGATGGAGGAACTTGTAATGAAATCTGGTCTTCACAGATCACTATTGCTATGACTATCATAGATCACTATGACTAGTCAGAAAGAATATAAAGAACATTTTAATATCATTGGGAGGTAATATAGTGAATATTGTCTGAAGTAAAGGCAGTAAAAATATAGTTCTGTTAAGTTTCATACTGAGGTTTTCAGAAATTAGTTCTGGTCATGACCAGATTTGATATAAAATCTGTGACCAGATTTGGTATAAAATTACAAGATCCATCTTCTGGTATAAAATGACAATTTTAAACTCAACTCATCATGGTTAGTGGTGGCAGCGGCAATGTGAGGTATCCATTAATGTTCTGGCTATAGCTTCAGTGCTAAATGTGACCATGGTGGAGTTAACTATGGGATTCACTCCCTGTTTCCATCAGCAGAGTGTTTATTCTGTTCCAGTCTGTTTTACACGTGGAAATGCATTAGACAAAATGATTATATTGGTTTTATCTCAAAAATATTTTGAAAATAATGGGGCTGTTGAGGTGTGACAAACATGATTTTGTCTATTTTTTTTTTTTTTTTTCCAAGATAGATGTACAAGGCTTGGGACTTGAACAGCAAATGCTAAAAACTTATTCATATCAGGGAGTCTAATATTACCGATCTTACAGTGTCACTCGTCAGGTGACATTTGTGCATGCCTTTGGAAGCTGTAAATATTTTGTCTTCTAAGTGAGTAAATCGTTTCATCCTTTGAGCTCCTCATGCACATATCAAGTCCTTTTTTTTTAAAAAAAAAACAAAACACAACAACAACAACAACAAAAACTTGCATTAAGGGTTTTTTTGCATTAATTGTTTGCTTATTTTGTCATTTTCAGTGTTCTGGAATCCTCTCCCAAAGCTCTGCAATTCAGTACCCACATAGCCTAATGCTGTAGTTACAGAGCAGGTACAGTGCCCTTGGAAATAGGTGAGGGATGTCACCTTCCTTCAGGGGAGGTGTCAGAGATGTTTGAGCCTCAAACATGTTTCTGCACAAAGGGAATAAGAAAGGTGACAATTGTTGGAGAACATCTCCTGTGTGGGGCACTGGCATCCATCTAACAAACTGACCTGAAGTTCCATGGGTTTCGCCGCTAACTAGGTGCTCAGTCCCAGGATGTTGTGGGAAGACTGTTGAGGGTTGTCTGGACTTTGGACCATCACCTCCTGTTGCTCTTCCTTGTGGGCACCTATGATACTGCCAGGGAGATGCTGAGCCTACCAGGAGTGACCACAGGGCTCTGGGGCTCAGGTGGAGTTTGTGGAGCACCATATGGTGTAGTCTGTGAAGATCAAAGGCTTGAGAAAGAGTAAATGGATCCTGTAAGTCAACACCTGCCTGGTTGTGAAGTTTGTGTTTTTGAGAGGGATTTAGCTTTTGCATTCATGGAAACCTCTGAGGATTGGTGATTGCTGGGAAAATATGTGATCCACTCAACTATGCAGAAAAAGCACCTCTGCCAATAGGCTGGGCAACCTACTGAAGAGAATTGTAAACTAGGAATGATAGGGGAAGGAGACTACAACCCTCAGTTAATGGAAGAAACAGTGAACAGGGCTGAGAAGCAAATGGTGTAAGGTAATGGGTACAATAGAGATCTCAGGAATTAGGAGCTCAGGATACAGGGTAAACGGAGGACATGTGGTGTGGCAGCTACAATGCTTGGAATAACTTAGACATGGTGGGAGAGCTTGTGTTACTGGGGTGCAGGAGTCAACAGGTGTAGGCTCTTCAGGACAGATAGGAAAGGAAAGTAAGGACTGAGGGAGTTCTTCAAGTGAAGGAGCATTTTAAATATATGGAGCTCTTCTGAAGGACAGATGACGGGAAAGCTAAGAGTTTGTGTGTCATGATAAGGGGAGAGGCCAGTAAGGGAATACAGACATCATGGTGGGATTTTGTTATAGATCATCTGATGATGATGAAAAAACAAAGCCTGTAGACAACCTGAGGAAATGTCTGACTCATAGGCTGCAGTTGTTATGGGTGAATTGAACCTATCTGAAATCTGCTTGAAAAATTATTATCAGGATTAATTTCTTGATACAAGCATTGGAGGGGTCAGTTACATGTGACACAGAATTGTATCTGCTGTTCACAAAGAAGGCAAGAGTGGTTGAAAGTGTAATAATTAACAGCAGCCTTGGCTGTAGTGACCTTCAGAGTGACTATGAAATAGGGGAATTCAAGGTCTTTAGGGAGTGAGAGAGGCAACTAACAGCATAACAGGCCCTGGACTTTAAGCAAGCAGACTTTGACTTATTCAGGCAACTGGTATGTAGGATCACACTGCAGCTCTAATGGGTAAGAACTTGTGAAAGCTGGCAGGTTTTGAAAGGATAATTCCTCCCAAATGCAGAAGCAGTCCATAATCAGGAAAGCAAGCAACAGCATCAGGAGACCAGGCTGGCTAAGCAGGAAGCACGTGGTGGAGCTCCAATGCAAAAACAGTGTAAAGCAGGGACAGACTACAAAGGAGGAATTTAAAAAAGTTGTCCAAGTATGCAGGACTGAGGCTATGAAAGCCAAAGCTCAAACAGAATTGATATGTGCAAGAGATGTTAAGGATAAGAGGGAATGCTTCTACCACTGCACTGGCAGGAGGAGGCTGAACAAGGAAATTGTGGGCTTGTTGATGAATGAGGTGTGTGATTTAGTGGCAGTGGGCACAGATAAGGCTGAGGTGATCATGCCTTCTGTGCCTTGGTCTTCACCAGTAAGGCCTCACAGGCCTCTGTACTTAGTGAAAGTGCTCAAGGAAGAGAAGTCCCAGCAGGGGACAAGGACTGGGTCAGGGATTACTTGAGAGGACATGACCCATGGAAGGTGGTGGGACAAAGTGGGCTGCATCTGAGGCTGTTGGAAGAGTTGACTTATGTTTATACAAGAACGCTACCTACCTTCTTTTGTCATGGAGACTGGGGAAGAGCTCAGAAGCTGGAGAAAGGCAAGTGTTGCACCAGTCTTCAGGAAAGGGCAATACAGGGAATTGCAGACTCATCAGACTCACTTTGCTCTATGGGAGAAGCATGGAGGGAGTCCTCTTGAAACACTTCTCAGCACAGATGGAGAAGGCCATTAGGAACAGTCAACATGGACTGGCTATAAAGAAAATCATTTCCTGGATAGAACAACCAGGAAGTGGGACAGGTTGTCTGAAAGAATGTGCAGTCTCTATCCTTGAAAGTTTTCAAGACTCAACTGGAAAAAGCCTTGAGTAAACTGGTCTGATCCTAGCTGACCCTTCTTTGAACAGGTAGTTGGACTAGAGGCTTCCTGAGGTCCCTTCCCATCTGAATGATTATACAATTCCATGATACTATAATTTACAAGGTGTCATAGATGGGCAGATTAATCCCATTTCTATGTTATTTATATATATGGGTTGGCAGACTAAATAAGCATAGTGGAGGCATTACCTTTATTGCATAAAGAAGTAAGCCTGATGGTCTGCATTCAACTGCTCTTTGAGTTGGGCAGTTATTCAAGTGCTGCTAGGAAAAGTAAACTGCAGGTGATGCTGAGGAACACAAGTCTTGTTGCAGGGTGTCTCATCTAAGACTTTTATCTGTGTGATATGTAATTTTTCTGGTACTTGGAATTTTTTATTTAAAGAATATACCATGGGTCATAGTAGAAATATAAATGCAGGCAGAAAGACAACAGATAAATCTATGTGGGATTTTTAAATGGAGAAAGTGACATTAATGAACATATGACATGTCCATTTGTTAGAGTTGGGAAGGAGGAAGACAAATCACAGATTTGTAACTTATAAATTAATGCAGTCATACAAAACTTCTCTTATGTGGACTCTAAGGATCTATCTACATTTGAATTTTTATACTGTGATTGGCATTACACAGATGGGAAAAGGGGATAATATGATGAGAGAAGTGTCAGGGCATGAAAGCATTAAAAAGTGTGCTAGTGGGTTTTCTCTTTTTTGTGCTTTTCACAAATGGTGCTATTCATAGGTCATCTGCATGGAGGATTGCAGAAAATGTTTTCTGCATTCAGTGTAAGAATGTTGTCTAACTGCTAGGTGATAGCAGTTTTGTCCATAATGCAATGTTGATAATTTAATTGTTTACTTAGTATGAGTCTTATATGTGAAACTCAAGTGAAGACAGCTTGAACGGAAAATAGTGTCGCTAGTTTCTTAGATGAGAGAGTTGCTTTTTGAGAAGTATAGATGGGACTACAAAGCAGCTTTCAGTTTGCACTCCTCAGTGAAGATTCTGAAAAGGCTATTCATATTAGCCCAGTGCTGAGCAAAAAAGGATTCCTTTTAAATTAGGATTTATAAATAATCTGGAGTTCAGTCCTTGCAGTGACTCTGTGGAATGAAGTTGTTTGCCAAGTTACTTGGGGAGAGAGTGCCTTTTTTTTTTTTTTTTTTTTTTTCCCTCTCCTGGAAAGATGTGTGTGCTGCAGTTAGGCTCTGCACGTAGGAACTTAAATACCCTATGCAGCGGGTAACAATGTAAACTTGGAATATATCACACTCGTTACATTTGTCTGTTTACTCCCTGTTCTCAGAGTAGTTATTTTAAAAAGAACTACCTCTTACCCAGAAGCCTGTCACTCCAGTAATCCTTTCAGATAGTTAATCACTTCCCTCTACTTGAGAGAAGAAGTATGCTTGGACTATTTCATTGATCTATCTTCTGAACCACAATAAAAGTATAGTAGGCTTACAAAATTGTGCCACAGGACAGAGGGAAGGGGCTTGCATATTGTGTAATTTGGTGGCTGCAGCTCTGAGGAAACTGACTGATCATCTCTCCAAGTGCAAACACCTTTTGTGGAGTGGTGTTGGTGGGATAGCTGAAAGAGGTCCTACTGTTGCTAAAAAATGGAATATTTGATAGAAGGCATGTGTTTGCAGGCAGAGGGAAATTTCTGGGGGAAAAAAAAAGGGGTGGGGATCCAGATTTCTTCAAGGTGTAGTTAAAGAAAATTAATGCAAGTTCTGATTTTGGTTCTGTATTGACACACAATGTTGAGTTTCTTGGAAGCTCCAATTACTGCTGTTTCTGAGGATCCTTAAGCTCTGTCACATGAAGACACCACACTAAGATAACCTGCATTATGCCTTTTAGAGAGCTAGAGCAAGGGCTGTAGAAATGACTAGCTTGTGGTAGTGTGAGGTCTATTGTGGAAAAGGAAAACAGTCTCTTAGTTACTACCCTAACTGCCTATTTATTTATTTATTTATTTTCCCATGGAAAAAATCTTTAATCTCATCTTATTAATACTCTGTTGGCAGAAATAAATGCTCTTTTGTAGCCACATGGATATTTTTCTGATGTTAAATTAAATCTAGTGGCATTGTGTGTTTGGATTTGTTCAGTATAGCCCTTCTTCAGGTGTGAGCTCTACTGAAATGTTTTCCATACTGGAAGGTGAACAAGAACAGGAGATTAGTTGAGATAGTAGTAACATAGTTGCTGCTGTGGTCCGTGACTGTACAATCAGCTCTTGCAGTGCCTTATGGCAGTGGTATCAGAGTGGCGTCATAAATGCAGGACCAACAGGGTATGTCTTTAAGCTGCCTTTAAGTCATACTATCAACTACTTCTATCGTTGCACATGATTTCTTAATTGCATAGGTATTAAATCAATGGTGGGGGTGTATATACAGATAGCATCTGGGTAACTAACACCTAGATTTCTGTTTTCTGCTTGTAGTGTTTGAAAAAATGTTCTTTTTAGCCCTGGGGATCGTTCCTTTCTCTCTCTCTGGATCTTCATCTACAGTTTTAGAGGGAGGGAGGGAGGGATTAAAAAGAAAAAAAAAAAGGTAATTATCTCCGTTAATAGTCTGTCTGCTTGTGCTTGATTGAAATGCAGGCAGGCTCTTCTGTATCACTGATTTATTCCCAAAGAGAAGTTCCAGTTGTCTACAAAGCCAACACCTTTGGACAGGCACCATCTGGCCAGCTGCTTATTAACTCCCATGGTCCCGTCTGATTCTACCAGTACAGAGCCCAGTTTCAGAGAAAGCAAACGAGAGGGATGCTGCCAGAGCCCCAAGATCTCTCTTCCCTGAAGAAAGATGAATTCCAATGCAGCCTCCCTAGTGGGTGCCATGTAAAAATAATTAAAAGGGTATGGAAGAAAAACAGATAATTAAAAAGACTAACCATGGAGCCCCCTGATTCCTTAGGCTGGGCAGGTTTTTCCTGTAGGGAGGCCAGAAGTCAGTTGTGTCTTTATTCTGTCATTTCAGTTTCTGTTTTGAACCTTCAAAGCTCCTTCGAATCCAAGTACAAGTCAGAGCACCTTGGGGCTTCCATGGCTCTCTATGTACCTGCATGGGATTTGTTGCCTGGCCAGGTTGGCTTTACGCTCTCTAGTGGCTTTACTCTCCTGTAAAGCAACAGAGATGGACTCCAGTGAACGGTTTCTCATAGGTTAAGTTTTTACTATGAGATGCTATGAGGACAGAACAGATTATGCAAAGTGTAGTACAGGTCTGAAATCTCTTGTTCCATTGATGCCATGTGTTTGAAAGGAAGCATACAAAACAAACAAAAGCAAGAAAACAGTCAAACAACAACAACAACAAAAACCCACAAAACTTACAGGTAATACACTATAAGGTTTTATATTAAAATTATATACTTAGGTATATAAAATTGTTGCGAGCTGGAAGATGTCCATTCATAGTGATCTATATACATGTACATGGAGCTTTAGTTTCTATTAGAAGTTCTTTTGCATGAAATAACAGAAAAGTCAGCTCAGTATGCTATGCCTGTCACTGTAGGGATCCTACTGCATTTTTAAATCGAAGGAAAGTGATTGATTGGCTTTAGGAAGGCAGTAGAGGGCACTTGCAAGCTCACAAATGGCAATATACATGTATTCTCTGATTTTTTTCCTTTCACAGAAACTTCTGAAAATGTGGACTCTAACAAAATACAAGAAATAAAATATTTTTATTTTTTTTTAAAGTAAGCTCTTTAAAACTTATGTGAAAAGTAAAATAGATAAATTACATGATTACTGCTTTACTTTGATTAAAAATATATATTTTTTCATTGTTGGTTGCTAGGTAGTTTCATTACTAGACAATATGGTCCAAATATGTTTTATTTTATTGAAATTTTAAGCAAAATTAAAAAAAAAAAATCCAAAACTTTGTCTGATATAAAAGCATGTTTTGTTTGTTTTCTAATCTAATGTTCAAGTATTTTAAAGACTGAGAAAAACAACAACAAGAACAACAAAAAACACCAGAAATGTTGTCTGTCAGCTTGTTTTAGTTATGCCAAAGCGCGGTGTATGGCCAAAGTTAAACCTTCCTTTTCTGTTTTAAAATTAGGACTATACAGGACTTGTTTTCACCTGCTTGCTCTTGGAAATTTTTCTGGACAAGGACAAATAATGTCACACGATCAAATACCTACTTTTCTTTCCACTTTCTTTCCCTTTTGTTTTTCCAAGGGGATTTCTATTTTCTGTCAAGCAAAGCATACAGCAGAATTTCTGGCACTGTTTTTCCTGCTGGGGAATGAATGGTACAACTCGTAAACACTAACATTGTGCACAGATGCTTGGAGAGATGATAGAAATGGAAAACTGACCACAAAGCAGCTGCATTTTGGTGTGATTCTCCTAGTACAGGGTACTCAGAAGTTTTCTATTTTCAGTAATTAAACCAGGGAATAAATCAAGGAGAAGGTGATGGCTAAAATAACTATCAGTAAGTTATCTTCAAAAAGGTGTATGTATATGAAATTTTTTTCTGCAGGTGTGATAATTCTCTCTCTTATCAGTGGAACCACTTTTATCTTTTGAGAAACAAAAAATGTTAACAGATAAAGGTGGATAGAATTTTCTTCCTTTTTAGCTTATACCCTTTGCAACTTCATTTTTACCATATTGCACCTTGTTGTGCTTTCAAGGACCTTAACATCCTTTTTATACTGTGGAGTCCAGAACTCCACACAGTATTCAAGGTGAGGCTGCACCAATGCTAAAATACAGTGGGAGAATCACCTCTTTTAACCATTTGATTATGCTGTGTTTAATGCACCCCAAAATGCAATTTGCTTCTTGGCTGCCAGGGCATGCTGCTGGCTTGTGTTGAGCCAGCACCCCCAAGTCCCTCTCTGCAGAGCTGCTCTTTAGCCACCCATCTCCCAGTCTGTAGTTGTGTCCAGAATTACTCTACCCCAGGCACAGAACCCAGCATTTTCCTTTGTTGAATTTCATGTTGCTGCTGATTGTCCAGTACTTCAATCTAGATCCCTCTGGAAGACTTCTCATTCCTCCAGGGAGTCAACAGCAACTCCCCGTTTAGTGTCATTGGCAAACTTGCTGAGGATGCATTCCAGTCATGCATCCAGATCATTGATAAAAATGTTGAACAGGACTGGCCCTAGAATTGAGCCCTGGGGAACACTGCTAGTGACTGGCTGCCAGCCAGACATAGCCATATTCACTGTGACTCTCTGAGCCAATATTAAGGGCTGATCTTGAAAAAAGAGTCTTCAGTCATACAGCTGGGATTTCAATCTCCTTGCTCCGTGTTCATTCCTCCATTTATACTAAAGATCAGAATATCTCTTGATGGGTAAACCTTAAGAGATTTGACTCAGTTAGAGTCTATATATTGTAAAGCTTGAAACTTCTTAGTTAATTCATTTAATTGCTGTATTGCTAATAGACATTGGGACCTCAGTGGCTACGTGTGGCCATTCCCCAATCCTGTGTTTTGCTAGATGCTCAAACCCACCTAAAAAAAACCATCCTGCTCTTTTCCAATTTGACCAGCGAATCAGGAACATCACGTAATCACCTCTTGAAGCTCATTCCTAATGTTCTCAGGAACGTAATGAGTCTTGGTTAGTTCTGCTCCAGACTTAAGCTGCAAGACAAGGCACAAAGGTTTGAGACCTAAAATGCAACTTTTATCTAGTTTCTTACACAAAGAAAACATTCTCTTAACTCCAACCAAATCAAAGACAAACACTGTTAACTGTCCAGTTTTCGTAATCTCCATGTTAGTGTCAGGACCAGGCTTCCAGTGGCTGATCCAAAACGTAATTGAAACATCCCTGAGATGTGTTAGGCCAACAGGTGTTGCAGTTGCTTTTATAATTCAAAGCTGAAAAAACCAATTGTATATGAAACAATTGTTCTGACATGAAATTCTGCTTCCCATCTTCAAATACCCTGTTTTGGAAAACATCACAAAACATTGCAGAATGTCTTTGGGTGACAATTATTTAGAGAAGTTACTGCCCTCATAATGCAATTTCCCAGTGCCAGTATATAATTAGGCAGGATGAATAAAGAAGAGTCCCCATTGTGAAATACTGAGAAGCTGCTGTGCCCCTCCCAGCCCTATGCTGCTGAATAAATCAAATTTAACTTCCAGTTGTGCAACTTCTGGCTTTCTGATCTTTGAAGCCTGTACTGAGTGTGCTGTACAACTGGTCCAGCTGACTTCTGCCTTTAATCTTCAAGGATGCCTAAGAAACATTATCTACATGTTTTAAAATCCTTCTTCTCTCTCTCTCCCTCTTTTTTTTTTTTTCTTTTTTTTTTTTTCTCTTTTTTTTTTTTTTTTCCCCTACATCTTTTTCTGTGTTTTGTTTAATCTGACTGTTGTGCTCATAAAATGTCACCTTCATAGTTCTGGAAGACAAATTTTCCAACAATATCACCTGCACAAGCTGATCACTTCTGACGTGTCTCAGACTCAATGTTCTCCTCATTGAGGAATGTCAGAGTCTTTGTTACATCAAGTTTTCTTAGATGATGGAAATTCTTGGTGTTTATGTTGTTTTTAAGAGGCAGACTATCAAGCAGCTATAATATTTGTCAAAGAGTAATTCAAGACTGTATAATCAGTATGCTTCTATGGGTGAAATTAAAAGCTTCAATTTGGCAACACCAATTGCTATTGAGCTCTGCCAGTTTTGAACCATGACCTGTAGTTAAAAGCTTCATATTCTATTGCTCTTCTTTTGAGAGGTCAAATTTACATGATGCGGATGGATTTATTTAAACGTCCTTAAGAACACTCTCTTTGTTTGCTATCTGTTTTTGTGAGTTTGTGTAACGAGTCCCTCAGCAGATTACAGGGATTTGCTAATCACAGACCTTGGTAGAAGTTTTAGTAATAGAGTTCCTGGATGGGAAGAAAGATTATTTGGAGATAATCTCTTTTTTGCTAAATGGGTAGGTATATCAAATACTTCTTTGTATGAGACAAAAATGTTCTACAACTACTGTCTATGATATAAAGAACAAGAATTGTATTTTCTATGAGATCAGTTCAATGGAGGAAAAACCATCAGCTCAGGCTCCATGCTATTGAATGTGGTGTGGAAAAATGGACAAACAAGAGTGCACCTTAAACAGGAGGGCCCTTTGCAACTGGATGGTCAGAAGATACCTGAGGACTCCTATGGTTGGTACAGATTCTCAATGCCTCTGAAGACTAGCCTGCAGATGAGAGGCTTGTTTATCAAACAGAAGCGGTCCATTGTATTCATGTTCTTCTGCAAAGGGAAGGCCAAACGACTGAACAACCACAGAACTTGGCTGCTTTACAAAGCTCTGTGAACAAGGTTTGTAATTTTAGTCTGTGGTAAGCCTGTTAGATGTGGCAGTGACAATGGTGGCCAAGATGACAATCCTAAACTATATCAAAAAAAAAAAAGAAAAAAAGAAAAAAAAAAAGGCAGTCTTGCTATTGCCAGAGCATAATGTGGACCACTGATATGAGCTCTTAAGGCTGGTTTTATAGTGCCAGTATGTGGTGTTCTGTTACAGCAGGACTGTTGTTGGCAGCCCCTCAGCTACTTAATGTTAAGCTCGCTTAGATGGAAGTGTCTTGAGCTGTGATGTAGAGCACTGTAGATGTGGCAGTTCTTCTGTCTTCAGTTGTTTAAAAGTCTGTAAATACTCAACAGGATGGCCCCCTTCCTGGTCAGCAGAGAGTGATCGTACTCTCCAGGTACCTGTGCAGGTCCCCCTCCCCCTATCTAAAATATGAATTTTAGGGTGAGATGAATCACTGTCTGGAGATGCTTCTCTCTCTTTTGAGGCAGCCTAGATGTCTAGTTTAGATTAGATGCCTGACTTTTAGACAGCAAAAGATATCAAGATGAATGAAATTCTCTGGGCTATTTCCTCATTGTCTTTAGAGAGAGTATGCCCACATGCCACAGGGGATCTTGTTCCTACAGGATTGTGATAAATAAGAGGTGAGGGAAGATCTTTCCCTTTTGGGTAAGATCCTGAATCAAGGTGGAAAAGATCCTGTATATAACACTTTCTTCTAGAACATGCTTCCATTTTTAATTCCAAACCTTTGCCTTCATGTTGAGAGAGGATCATACGCTTGCAGCTAGATTGTTACAGAGGTGCTGCAAAAAAATTGAATGATGTCTTCTGTGTAACATGCTTGATTGAATTAGTCTTTTGTGGCAAAGTCTCAACATTTTTTCTAATGTTCTGAGAGTTGTGTTTTTTTTTTTTTTTTTCTACATATTTTTTTAAAATTGTGCAAGGTATTACGATTTTCAAGAAGGCTCTATACACTTGGAACCAGCAGAGACACACCTCTGAGACCTGCCTTGTATAAGCAGAGCTGCACTGTAATCTACAAATAGGTACAATGTATGTAATTTCTAATTCTAAAATCAACTTTACTGAGTTTAAGTAGCTTGCATTGGGAGGATACATGCCCTGTCTGAAGTGCAAGAGTTCTTGTTATCTATCAGCCCTGTTGGCCAAGATACTCTTGGAAAGAACAAGCACTTGCTACAGAACTTAAAAGTATGTTTGAGTTCTGCTTAAACTTTTATAAATGGTAGGATTTACCTTATGAGAAATCTCATGTGATAAAAGACCAGATGTAAAGATGTAAAGGACTGCATTGATTCCTTCGGTGGGGGGGAGGGAGGGGAGACCCTTAATTAGAGCAGAATTTAACCCAGCTCAGTGGTTTGAGAACAAATTATCCATATTATCCAAGCTATCAAAATATCAGAGCTTAAAAATTAAATGCTCAAGAATCAAACACCAACAACTACAAGCAGCCCTGCAAACACAGTCACAGTTGCTTTTGCCAAGCACAGCTTTTGAAGCTCCTTGTTCTCTACAAAAATTCCAGTCTACCATCTTCTCTTTGTATACATAATAGTGTGCAAGCACTCCAAGACTTGAGTATGTTTTGGTATGTTTGCTGTTTGTGTATCTCCACTCAGTCATTCTGAATCAAAGCAATGTGTTGCATTCAGTGTTTTGTAGTAATACACAACTGTGACATATTGAGGGTACTATATATAGGGAGACCTGTTAATCCATTTTACACTTTAATAACTGGAGTCAACTTTTACCGCTAGAACTAAACATGTAATGAACAGACTTACATATCAAAATACATGCATATGTGTGCTTATGTATGAAATATTTGCATACCTTGCTTTTTTTCCCCCCACCAGCCTCAGATGAGGAAATCTGAGAAATGAGAATGTAATGTTTTGTTTTGTAGGCTGCTAATTCATGAGTGGCAATAAGAATGAAGCCTATATACTCCAAAATGCAGTTATGGCAACAGCTTTGCTTTAGAAAAACTTATTTTTCCATTTTTCCATACCTGTTGGAATTTCTCTAGGGCTTGTTTCTCCATTTTAAGGGATTTTTTTTTTAAATTATTATTTTTTTTGATATTGCTTGAATATTGCTTGCTTGATATTTCAGTGTGAGAAAACATGATTTGGAAAACAAGAGGATGTTTAAGACAAGAAAAATGGCATAGCAGATTGGCTTGTGTTATAATTTTCATTACAGAAAACAGCTGGGATGTGTTCACTGACATCCTGGTTTGCCATCATAGGGAGAGGGCTGGTGGAACTCTGAGGTTGTGGAAGGTAGGAGTCCCACTTATCAGAAACATCAAAATGCTCTGAGTTATTTTATCTTACAGAATCCCAGACAGAAGTACCAGGCCTTCTCTGCTCTTGCTGACTTTTTCAGAAACTCACAGTTTGAACTTCTGTTCCTTGGATCATATTGAAGGTGTTTGTATGCACAAAAGAGAAAATAGTTGACTGGAGGACTGAGTGCTGGTGTTAAGTTGAACAGTGGAGAAGAATCTCTATGTTGTTTTTACAGGTTTGCTCATGTCTCATGGGACCACCCCACATTTCTTAGAATGCTTAATATAGCAACAGATATCTTCTCCCTGTCAGATTCCTTGGGGGTTCTTAGAGGTGTCTTGAAAGTCAAAGTAATGGTTGCAGGGTCTAAATCTAAGAGAGGCGAGTAACTTAAAAGCAGCCTCCAAATGGCACTGGTGTCATGAATGTCTAAACTGGAAGTGCAATCCTGAATGTGTTTTATGAGGAACTATAAGAGATTCCTGCTGAACTCCTTACGGTTTATGCACAGGTGGCAAAGCCAATCAACATTTTTTTTTAATTGTTAATTTATTTAATGTTATTGTATTGATTTTTATTTTAATTTTCATATAGACTCTGTGGTTTGAAGAAAACTTTCTGCTCTGCCCACAACCTAACAAGATGTTTTGGGGGAGTCAACTGACATTTGGGGTTTGCCAGAGGGGATGGTTCTGAGCAGAATTTAACATGTAAGAACTTTGCAAAGAAAGAATGAGGACCAACATTATGGTGACCTGTGCAAAACACTAGCTGTGAATTCTTTGGAATTAAGGAGTCTGAACCTTCTTGTGCAGCAACAGTGTCCACAGGCCACACACTGAAATGAGTGTGTGTGTGTGTGTGTGTGTGTGTGTATGACAGAGTTGTGTATAAGAGATAACTGAAAATCTGTTTTGCCTGGATTTTTGTTATGTGTCACACCAGGATAATGCAGTGTTGTGCAGAGAGGTCTGGTCTAACTTCAGAAAAGAGAGCTTGAGCATTGCAAGCAATAGAGTGGCATTACTGACGTGTTTTGCTCAGGCTAATTAGCCCATCTAGGAACTGGCTTTTCATAATATCACTGTTGTTCCAGTTCCTTAGTCAGTGACACTTCAAGTCACCTGTTGAGTGAAGGACCATGGCTGCCAAGGGATGCCAAGCTGGAAGGCTGTACCAGATCAGAATTCACAGAAGCTCTTGAAGCCTGAAACACTACTGGATAATGGGTGTTGAGCTGTGGAGTGGCTCTGCTGCCTTTATCTTGTTATCAAACCTGGTGTGCCAAAAAAAGCTAGATCAAAGATCAGTTTTATCATCCAGCTGTATGTCTGGGAGGTGAGATCAACAGCAACGCAAGTTGTTGCATATTTCTTGCTTCTGAGAGAATGAGCTGGAAGCCCACAGTATGACTTGTTCTGTATGGGTTTATCTGTGAGAATCTCTCTTGGTGACAAACTGAGCAAAACAATGGCAGATCCCCCGACACCATATGCCTGCAAAAACATTAACTTCGAGGCCAGCAGGAGGCAGTGAAAACCTGTAGATCTATTCATTGTTCTAGGTTATTTTTCTACCTTTTCAAGGGCAAGATGTCAATAAATCTTGTCTTTTTAATCATCTCTTCATAATAGCATGCTATGGAATTTTAGTCAGACTCGGTATGGAAAGAATGGTGAAGTTCACTACAAAAACCCTTACATTTCCAACGACCCTTTTCAGCATGTTTTTTTGACGGAAAATATTCTATGGTTCTGGAATAAAGTAGCCCACACACCCATTTTCACCATCAGACTGGGTGCACAAGTATGCAAGGCCTATCAATGTTTCTGTAGACCCCATACATTGTGTATTGAGAGAGTCTTTTGATTTTGTTAAATGTTCATCATGTTCTGAGGTGGAAAAGCCTGGTCTGGTGTCTTCAGTTAGGATATGGTATGCCCAAGAAACAGTAAGAATGACGTTATGATTGTAGATACTCTTTTTTTTATTTTTATTTTTTCTTTTCGATCTGTGAAAGGAAGAGGCTGATGGCCTGTCAGTAAATGCAAAGAACTAACTGGAGCTAACTGTCCTTAAGGTATTCATGGCAGGGGTTAGAACAATGGATGAAAGGTGCAAATTCTTTCCTAAGAAATGTAAATCATTTGTTAGGGGGTTGATAAATTTCTAATATGCTAGTGTATTGAAAGAAGGGGAAGGTTGTTATCACACAACTTGTATATATGTTAAAGCCAGAAGAGACCAATAGAATCCTATTGCTGCTGTATAAAGGAAACTATAGAGTTTCACTCCAATATTTCCTCAGTGAGTCAGTATCTTTGAGAGAAGCTAGGCATATGGTTTTGGAGACTTAGTCTTCTGTTAACAGAGAATTGTCTATATCCCTGAGTGAGGTGTTGCACTGATTAATTTAGCAGATTAGTGCCATAGCTCCTTGATCTGTATTATATGGCATAATTTAATGTGGCTGCTGAAAAGGACATTCCCCCTGTCATCTAGTTGCTTTGCTTATTCTTGCCTCTCCCATGTGCTAGCTCTATTATTTGTGCTTTCTGTGTGAAACTGAGGTAGCTTGTTGCCAAATGAATTTCCTAACCTGCAGAAACCAGAATAATTTGGTTTTCAGCTTACTCAGGTTTCTGGTTTGATTCTTCACACAAATTATAGTACTGATGCAAGGGAGGCAGTGGGAATAAATGGACACAATATGGAGAAGGAAGATGGGACTGGCCCTTTAATCAGCAGCACTGAGCAATGACAGATTAAATGGATTATGGAAGTATGATGTGAAACATAAGCAAGTAGCTAACAGCTGACACTAGATGAATTCAGATGCGCAAAAGGTACTCATATGGCCAATGAAGATAAAAGAATCCTTTTCTATCTGACACTTTCAGTTGGAAAAATTTATTGCAGAGGTAGAGGATTTTGTGTACCTGACGAAGCATGTGGCATGTCTTTTCTGCAGGCTGCACAGAATTTAGAAATCAGAAGGACTCCTAATATTCCTACACAGAGAGTAGGTGCTTAAAAATTCAAGGGTACCCCACAGAGAAAACAAAAGACTGCAGGTTCTTGAATCATCATCTGTGCTGTGAAAATTTTACCCTAGAGAGAACCAGACTGTTGCTTCAGCAGTTCAGTTTCATGTACCTCCTAATTCTGTTGAGAAGTGTTTTGCTGGGTTTTACACCTAAATTTCTTGCTTCTTTACTTTGAACCTTGTTCACATGAAAAGCTTCTGATGGGGTTCTTGGCAAGCAGGTGAAACACAGACAGGGTTGAAGATCTGACGGTGTGAAACAGGCATTTGCAAGGAGATGCCTCCCTGCAGGTTTTGTTGCTGCTGTTGTTGTTGTTGTTGTTATTATTATTATTATTATTATTCTGTCCTTGTTAAAATAGAAAACAAGGTGCACAAGTGCTGACAATTGGAAGAAGTCAGCCAAGTTCTTCCTTCTTTATTTTAACTGTTCATACCTTTGAAGTAGAATTGGATGAGACTTGCTTCCTTCTGAAGTATTGTTGGCAAATGACCAACACTTTACCGAAGAGCTCTGATGAATTCTATTTTCATCAAACCCATTGTTTTCCAGCAGGGTCAACCTCCTATTAATATCAAAGCTATTAGGTTAATCCTCACATAATAATATGGTTTATACCTTTTGTACTGCACCTGTATTGGGCTTGAGGCATAAAATTAGTGTGACAATGGGCAGATTCTGTTCCAAGGATTTGTTAGTTATACATCTGCAACTCTAATTTAAATGCCCTTCAGTCTTAGGGAACTGGATTTTGCAGCTTTCTTTAAAAATCTAGCTATAACTTTAGCGTGAAATTTTGGACTCTGAAGTTACTCTTAAACCATTTGTTGATTTAAATGAGGCTATGATTTCTCCAAGACTTAGCAGACAAAAGTTTCAAGAGGCTCATGCAATGAGAGCCTTGGTTTAAACTTTATGACTCTATATAAACATTCTCTATGAATCTGTAAGAGTATACCTTCTGTCATAAGTAGTTGTTTGGCACCATTTCATGCAAGTCAATGGAAGACATTACTAACTAAATCTAAACTTGTATTGTCTTGGAGGGGATGAAAGATAATGCCTTAAAGAAACTTAGGCACTGAGCTCACAGGGCACTTTGCCAGTGTAGCACAGCTATTTTTGCAGCTCTCTGTGTTTCTAACATGTTTCAGTACCAGCAATGGCAATTCTAGAGTAGAAAGGTTTGCACGTGTATGCTTTCTGTGGTATATTTTCTTTTTTTCCCTAGTTCCTGAAGTCAGCTTAGACTTCAACTACATTTTGATCACTTATACTCTGAGTCAAGTCATTGGCTCTAACAGGGCTCTTACACCTACCTGAAGCAGTTGCTTTGAGAAAGATGCTTATATATTTTAAATTTTACTAAAGAGGGCAGGTTTCAACCTTATTTATTTTTTAAAGAATCGGTAATTTCAAAAATAAATGCACAGAGAGACAATATCAAAGATACTGGAAAGTAAGAGCCCCATGGTGTATATGCACAGTGACACAAGATAAAAACAAAATTTACATCTTTAGTTCCCTTGAAAGAAAGTAGCTTAGCAGATAGCACATTCAGATGTGCTGCTTGTGGGATGCTGCTTCTTTGGGGAAGGTAAGACAAAATTTGTTGTTTTCTATCTGGTCAGGACAGACTTGGAGAGATGGAAACAATACCTTGGAGTTCTTACTGCTGCTCTGCTGAAGTGGTGGCAGGTTGCAGCATGCTCTGATTTGGCTTTTGGTTTCCTTTTCTCTCTGTCTACCTGGGAGTGGAGTTATTTCTTTGCTGAAGGACTTGTTCAAGTGGTGTGCAAAAACCCCAGCTGCTTTGCAGGGATGCTCTCTGAGAGCTGTGACACAGTATATGACACTGGTAACAGGAGCTAATTTTAAAGTATCAGGTTTTTCAGTAGCCTGAGCAAGCATACTTTTAGAATTAAAACAAAACAAAACAAAACAAAAACTCCAAGCCTTCCTTTCTCCCCAAAGTCCTATCCCTTATTCTCATGTTGATATGCATGGTTTGGCATTTGCTGGTGAGTTTTGGAGAACCTCATTATTTGTAGTTTTTTACACTTTGCATGTATTCCTGTTCTATACTTTTTACGCCTCTTGAACAGTAAGCCAGTGCTTAAGTTTTCAGAGCTTGCCTGTAGGCCCTTTTAGTATTGGTCATGCTTTTTAGTCAACAGGTAAACAGGGACAATTTACTAAGGTTTTCCTAACTGAATCTTAGCAGTGTAGCCTGATATGAAGAACAGTTTTTCCAGTTTCACATCCATATTTGTGAGAGAGAAAATTATGCAAGAATTCTGGGTCAGCAGTTCAGTCCTTAACTCTGAAATGGGTATATCTAGAATACCTGTGAAAATATTCCTGAACACCGGATGTCCAAGGTTTTAGTTCCATCTTTCCTACAGTTTATGATCTGTGTCTTTCATCTGATTCTGGAGAAAAGGTTAAACTGCAAACACCTACATTATGTTTAGAGGTTTAGGAATTTGATTTTTGCTGTTACTTAGTATTTCTCTCCCTCCTCCTCTTCTACAGACTGGTTTCAATTGAAAAGAACTGCTGAGAGCTGGATATCGCTAGTGTTTCTAGACGAGACATTTACATGCTGTTAAAAATGCACCAAAACTTAGAGAGCTTACAAGTACTTAATGTGAGTGGTATGCAGGCAACAGATCATTCTGTTGCCAAGGATTTTGGTGCTGAATGCTTTTATGGCTTGATTTATATGTTCAAGCCGAACAGTATATTTTGATATGTTCTGGTTAGACTATCTGATCTTGCAAGCTATATTAGAAAAAAATAAACAACCACCACCACCAACAAAAAACACAACCTAACCCCAGGTAATGTGAACTTGAAGCATAATATCATTCTCCCATTTATTTTCTATTTAAAGTTAATGTTGGAAGCAATAATGAAGTGTTCTTTTGGAAGGACCTGTGTGTAATCTGAGGTCAGTTACTTGAATCAAAGAGTAGATTGGGGCTGGTGTGTTTGCAGCAAAACTTATTTTGCATTTTGTCTGTTGTGTCAGGTAGTGTCCAGAACTTCTAAAAGAAGTTGAACTGTGAGCAGTTATATTGTGAAGTGGCTGTGTGCCATTTCTTGGTCCTGTGGCATAGTGTTGTGCCCTAATCAGAGTTTAGCTCTTGGCAATGGAATGGTGGTTTGTCTCCTGAATCAAGTGCTCAGACACCCTGGAGCTTGCTGAAGTGTCTCCTCATTTACACAAAGAGGTTCTCTGCTTTCAGATTCAAACTGATTCACTTTCCTTGGCTGAAAGTAATCCATATTTCTAATTGTGTGTTAGGTATGTTCCCATGTAATGGAAAAGTGCTATTACAGATGTGCTAATTAAAAAGAACCTACACATAAATAAAGAACAGGAACTCTCCATAAAGGAAAGTCATTTAAACTTTTTGGAGATTATTAATATATATATCAAATATTTGTTTTTTAAGAGATCCAAGATGTACTTTTTTGAACTCCTAAAATCAAAGAAAAAAGACTCATAAATGGTCAACTTTGAGTTAGTACGAGAACTTCCTGCCTTAACAGTGGCCTGAAATTCAGTATGTGTTGTTGTGACTTTAAGGAGAGCTCCTACATATGTGATAATTTTGGAAAGCTGTCCATGTAGGTGCATACTGAACTGGAAAAAATTCCAAAACCTACAAATCTATCCTTGAATGCTGAGGAATGCAGGCTCCATGGACACATGCCCAATGAGTTTCCCCTACTAAACCTCTGCTCCAGTGTTATACAGTATAGTTATACTTGTACTGCTAGATCAGCACCATGGGTGTGTACAATTGTAAGGGATATTTTCAATTCATAGGTCTCTAAAATATGCTTTATCTATACTGAATAAATTTGGCTGTGACACGACAGGCAGAATTACTTCAATTTACTATGGGGGAGCTAATGATTTCAGCTGTCTTTGTTGCAAACTGTGATTATAATCTTTGTTGGGAGCAAAATGAGTAGATTTTATTACCTGCATTTTGGGAGGGTTGTGGCAAGGGGGAGGATCAGTGGATTCTCTTGTAGAGTGAGTAATTGTTGAATTACTGACCACGTTTCTTTATCCATTACAAACATTATGGAATTTGGGGTGTCTTGATGGAGAGGAGATGAGCCAAGGTGTCCTGGGCCTCTGCCCCTCCATTTAATCACTTTCTTGAACTGTGGGAGGATGCTTGGTGGAGCAAGCATGTGTGTAAGCAATAGAGCACTATGACCAGCAAAGAGTCAGTCACACATAGTAAGTTCACAGGTAGCAGGTGACATGAAATTTCACATGTCCTCTGATCTATGTGGGTTGGAGGTTGTACCCAAAGGGAAAAAAGACTTCTTCCCATACATCTTGCAAAGTCCTCAGTAGAACAGATCAGAAAAGATTTACATAATTCATAATTTGATGATGTGCTTTCTGAATTGAACCCAATGACAGGATGAGGTTTTCTGATCTGCTTTCATTTTAGATGTGCATCAAATCAAGCCATGCAACCAGCAATTGATGAGCAATTGAATTGATTCCTTGTGGAATCCTTTCCAACTCAGGATATGCTGTTCTGTTCAGCTTAGAACCTGGTGGATGTACACTTTTGGTAGTGTGCTCCCTTTCCCTCAGATCTTCAAACCAAGAAACAACAACCCTGTATGGGAAAGTGTGAATGTTTTCTCTAAAGACAAAAAACAAATGATCCTCCTGGACTCATATTCTAATATGACTAATAATTAAAAAAGATACAGCCAAAATTTTATCCAAAACATCAAAGTGTGTGCTACTGAGGAAGAAACTGACATGTATACCTATGAGGTGATAACTGGTGATACAAATTCCTTCTTACTCCCAGAGCTACTGTGTGCCACTCTTCCTCTATACAAAGACAATTTGCTTTTCATGTAGTGATGAAGAACAATGTTTTAACAGACAAAGGCACTTCTAGTGTATTATTGTGCTGTCTTTTGACTAGCACAAGATGCTGGGAAAAATGGTAATTCACAGTGTGAATGCTTCTTGCCAGCAATGTGGGTTAGAACTGAGCATGTACAATCTATGTTGCACAAGGTACAATGGTGAACATTGTGAGAGGGAGAAAAGCCCAAATTATAGCGGTTGCTGATGGCCAAGAAACTAGTCTTTTGTATTTTTTTTTAAAGACAAAGGCAGCCCAAACAAAATCCAAAATATTGTCCTCCAAACTGTGTGTGTGGCTGAATTTAGTAACAATATGTTCACTTTTAGTGTTTGTAAATTCATGTAAAAATACATAGCTATATTGCTGAAACACCTGTGCTCCTGTTTTTCTTGTAAACTGATAAAAGGCACAGGTGGCTTTGCATTAACTTATTTCATGCAAATATAAATTTGCTGCAGAGTTTCTCTTGCTGTAACTATATAATCCAAGAAACATGATTGCTACTGATTTAATGTAATCAGTGTTGTGAGGGGAACATTCTGAGCCCTTTGTGAATGGCTCTATTCTGAGGGGATTTACACCCCATGTAAATCTGATTTAAATGAGAGAGTGGTGGAATGTGGCTTTCCTATTTAACCTATGCAAAAATCTATATTCTCCCACCTACATTTCTCACTATGTGATGGGATACTCAGCTGGTACATAGGGGGAGGGGAGGAGCAGAAGTCCAATAAGGACAGAGAAAGTAGGTAAGGGACTATCTCAAACAGGCAAGTTACACATTTTGATTCAATATTCTGATATTCTTATCAAGGCTTTCCAGAATGTGACACTGACTCAAACTGCAAACAATAAGGAGAAAACAGAAAACATGTATCAATGTCTTGGGTGTTCTGCAATGGTTTCTTTTTTTTTTTTTTTTTTTTTAGGACCAATGTTACAGCAGAAATAAAAAACAAGAAGGGAAAATAGTGAGCCATCTTAACAAGCAAAAGCAAATGTGTTTTTAAAAATGATTTTAGTAGTTTAAAGATATCTTTCTGTTTAAATTTATTGAACTATAGCCAGATTTATTCAATTAAGATAATACACTTCAAGGTTAACTACCATTTGCTGTTCACTTAGGCAAGCTATTGTACAGTTATGTAAATTTCATGAACAGAGACACGACTTGAGTGTCTTAATTACAAGCAAAAAGTGTCATTTAAATATGAATAAGTGAATAGTTGCCTGTATTTCCTGTTCACTTTCTGCTGTCATTTTTAAGACCAAGAGCTAACTAGGCACCTATATTGTGCTCTCAGTTTTTCCATCTCTAAAATAGGAGGAAAAAAAAAAAGAAAGAAATCTGTCATATAAATGCATGTAAAGCAGATGATGCGGGAATGTCCCAGTCTTACAGTTGTTATTAGCACACTGAATTTTAATTCACTCAGATCACAATGAACAGCAGTAAATATGCAGTATTTCTGTGGATTTCTCTGCATTTCAATTTGATATCTATATTTAAATTGTACCATCTATTATTTGTGTGTAAAATCCTTTGGTAGTAACTTTCTAACAAGTCTGTTAAGGGCTTATTCTGCATGCTTCTATTTTCAGTGCTAAGAGCTATTATGAATCCCTCTCATTTATTTATATACACATAGCTGTGTTCAAAACAGTCTGTTTCCTTATTAATTTATAGTCAGTTTAAATTAAATTTTATGTAACAAAAAGTTTTATAGCAGTATTCCCTCATCATCTTTAGGACCGGATTCCCTGTGTTCCTATCCTGTTGATAGTTCAGGATTTTTTTTTTCCCATTGTTGTGAATTGTTTGTCTCTCCAAAAATGACCTAGAAAGAAATCTGTTGTTAATCACATATCAACGAGGGAGGGATGATTAGTTAATAAAAACCATGTCTTGTTTCTGTGGACCAAATGGCTAACTCTGGTTCTCAGTATGTGCAGAGACTCTTGAAAGACTGTTCCCATCCTTCAGTGATGTAGCTGCAGCTCTCCCTGAGGAATGAGAAGTTCACTATTCACTCTGTGCTTGCATCACCCTTTCCAACATGTTCCCACTGATACATTAAAGGAATTAATTGCTCATAATGATCTCACCATCTGTTAACAGAGGTTCATACCTACAGGCTGGTGGCATGTGGTGGTCCTATTCAGAAATCAATAGGCAATGCTGGGGGAACGCTTTCCCACATTGCCTTCCATTGCGCTCTGAAAAGGGGAGGAGAGCTCAGTGTTGGCCATCTGCTCCTTGTCTTTCTGTGCGAGAGACCTTGATGCAGTCCAGCCCGGCTCTGATCTGACTCCAGTCTGATTGGAATGTGGCTGATCTGAGAGCCTCTCAAAGCTGTGAAAGTGAGTCAAAAGGAGATCCCCATTGTCCGGCAGGGCTGAAAGAAAATGATCACTTTAAAATTCATAACTCCCAGGTGCCCGCCATCTATTCATGGGAAAAACTCTCTGAACTTCTCTTCATTAAAAAGAGAGGGAGTCCAGCTAAAAAGAGAGAAAAGGAAGTAGTTTGTGGGAAATGTGCAAGGGATTTCAGGCTAAACAAATGAGGAATTTGGAATTTTTACTTGTATTAAAGAAACCATGTAAGGAAAGGGAAGCATTTGTAAAAGCAGGGCCTCTGCATCAGGGGCCCTTCCCTGGGGTCCTTTAGCAAAATAAAAAGGCTTTTTTTTTTTTTTCTTCTTTTTTTTTTTTTTTTTTTCCCTCTCAGGAGTTTTTCCTCCCTTTTCCTCTTTCTTACCTGTGTGAATGAGGATAGGAATAGTACAAGAATGAGTCTGTCCCTGATTTATGTGATAAATCAGAATGCATTCAGTCTGCCCTCCTCCCCCTCTCCTGCATGTATTTTATTGTTTAGGCTGCATATAAAGCTGACCTGATAACAAATGTAAACTGAAGCTGAGTATCCTCATGGAGAATTAGGCTTTTGAGGGGGTGGAAGGGCTGTTCTGTCAGCTTAGTGCCTAAACTATTCCCTGCCCCCATGTCTATTAATGTGAGGATTTGCCATATCACAGGAGTGATTTTGGTTTTCTTCCCCACCCCCACTTTCTCCATCTTTTGCCTCCTCTGAATGTGAGGTAGTGCCAAGTCCTTCCTTGTTCCTCAAGCACATTATGTGTGCTCCTCAGTTCTGTGCTTTTTCACAGGGCTTCACAACACTGAGTGGATTTATGCTTCCTCCTGCAGTGTGAACAGTATATTTCCCCAGATACTGTTTATGTGGCCAGAGGTGAGGTCCATCACAGAGAATAACATGTAGTAGACTTTAAGGCAAGAACAGACTATTTTTACCAGTTAGTCCAACTAATTTTGCAGCAGAGGCTGTTGAATCCAGTGCCTGCTCCTCGTAATTCCTGTTCAAAGTCTTTAACTGTAGGATAACTACCGAGTGGTTTCAGAAATTCATTTTCAATGTAATGATTTCCAGGGAATTTATCCATTGGTAAACTGTATAGATAAATATCTGTGACCTCTTTCTAATCTAGGGGGTATCCATTGTCCGTTGTGACTACTGGAGTTAGACACATCTGATGCCTGATGGCACAAATTAAACCACACAGTGTGTCTGATTACATGTGTATTCACCATCATGTTGTAGTCACTTATCTCCCAACGCACCCATCTCCTTCATCGTCCCCCTAAATCATTCGGTAAGAAAAGTAGTGGGGTACAGCATCTCTTTTCCTGAGGTATTTTAATTGGAAGTGGTTGTGGGCTTTCCCAATTATATGTTGTTCTCTCTACCCCAACTTGCCTTTTAGATACCTTTGAGATAGAACCAGCTGCCTTCGGTCAGCATTTCTTTTTTGTTTATTCAACAGTGTGGGAGGCTGGTAAGCATTATTTAGCCCCCCCCATTCTCCTAAAATTGCTGAGGATGTAGGCAACCATCACCAAATTACTGAGAAGCAGTGTCCCAGCAGACAACAATGTTTGTTTTGTAATTTCAGGATAACATGTTGCATCTCTATTCTCCACTATTAATCAGTACTCTAGCTCTTATTATAATCGTCAGTTTCAAAAATATTGTTTATGTCTTTTCTCTCTATATCTTCTGTCTCACTGCATGTACCTCCATTAGGTCAAGTGTTCCTCTTACCATAACCAGAGTCAGCATTTGCATAGTAACTTTTGGAACCAACTGAGGAGCATCTGACTCTGGCTTACCTTGTGATGTTGGGAGGTTATGTTGCAATTTGCACTTAACAGTCCATTCATTTCAAAAATAAAAAATAAATAAAATAAATAAAAGCATTAAGAGAAAAATACAAATTGCAAAGTTACATGCTCCACATTCAGACCTTGTTTGTTAAAATGGAATACTTGCTCTGAATTATGCATGCTGTTGTGTGTCTAGGACTACATTCCTTAATTTTTGTGATCTATTTCTGTTCTTGAATAGACTGTCTTGTTTCTGGAAACTTTAGATGTATTTGTGTAATATCTTGTAATATTTCACTAATAAAAAGTATTTCATAGTTGGTAATGAAATATACAATAATTACTATAGTTATCTGAATGATAACCATCTTTTTTTTCAGAGATGTGTTTATTGGTCTGTTTGTCTGCAGTGAACATTTTGGTTCCAACTAGTCTCTCTTACCTGAAATTCATGACTAGTATCAGAGCTAACTGAGAAGTAAACTTTAGTGACCTAAACAAACCAGCAGATTTTCATTTCAAGTAAGTGGAAATCCGAAACCGAACATATTATTGAATCTTCTTATTACTTCTTTACCTTGAGGATCAGTGAAAAGTGGGAGCCTCCAGTGCTCTACATACTGTATGAACACTGTGTGTAAATGGTGCCTGACCAACTGAGTTTATAGTCCAGATCAACAAGGCAGATAATCAACATTTGGGAAGAGCTATGATGGCACTTAGGCAGATCATCTAAACTGAGCTCAGAGAACATATGCCAAAACTACCAAAAAAGAAACAAATAAAAAAAAAAAATAATTACTTCTTTAGTTCTCGGATGTTGGGTAGTCTCATTGACTTACAGTAAAGCTGCACGTGAATAATGTTTGAAAAGTGCAGTGTTAAAGAACTGTATGAGAATTTGCATGTTCAAACACAATTTAAAGCTAGAAGAAGGGACCAAAGTTCCCACAAGGAGGATTTTGGCAGGAAGAATTCATGATGATCACAGATGGAGAGGAAAAAGCAAAAGGTTATAATATCATGGTTATGGTTTTATGCTAATGGTTTGTTCAGTACCAGATACAGTATAGAGATTACACAATGTACTATTGTTCAGTTTTGCTCTGTTCCAGCAGTTGCTTTCTTTCTGTTGCTCAATTCAAGTGTTTACACTGTGATACTTCAAGGAAGATCTGTAATGATCTGTTTAATAAATAAATAAATAAATTATTTTTTCTTTTTATTTTTAAATTTTATTTTTATAACATTAACAGGATCCTAACAAATACACTTCTACGTAAACATTTGAGTCAGCACAACAGAAGGAAAGTAGCCCTCAGTAGGAGTACAAACCTCAAAAGTAAAGGATATACAAACTTAAACCAGATCTGTCATTGATGGAATAGTAATGTGCAGTCACACCTAAAGATTGTTTGGCTGTTAAGGAAGGTAGGAAAACATACAGCTAGCTCTGGTAACTTAAGATTGAGTGCATAAGATTTATTTATTTATTTATTTATTTTTATTTTTAGCTAATGCATCGGTAAGGAATATGAGGAGGTTTTTGAATGAGATAGCTTCGAGTGTGTGGGGAGGAGGGGCATAATATACCATCTTGCTCTTAAACTTTCATCCTAAATACTTTATTTAAGAAGCAGAATAATCATTTGTGATGTAAAATTTGAGAATTGAATGTACCATAGAAGTGTTTCAGCATAAAATCTTATGAAAGGAGTTTTCTAACACTGTTTAAAGTGAATGACTTGTGGAGAGGAGAGGGAGAGAACTCCCAGGAATGCTATTACCAGAATTTGAGGCACCTACCACTTTGAGGAAATGCCATGCTGTAATGCTATATAGTCAGTGAGCACTCTACAGGTGGATTTGGAGAATCTGCTTGCTGTTTTCTCCGCTCTGCCAGAGACATACTTCTCTGTTTCTCTAGTTTATAGACCTATACAAGGCACTCATACTAGGTTGTCAAGAGTGGAAAGACACATCAGGATAGGCACTCATGGGGATTTTTCAAGGGCACTGAAGTGGTTTAAGTGTTGTTGAATTCTCTTTGACTTCAGACTCAGCTTGTAAAGCCAGTACGACTGCTATCTACAACTTTAGGTCTCCATCTAACTGGTCTGAATATGCTGAACTTTTGTATCGATTTCTTTCAGCTAGGTTGGATGAAGGGAGCACAATATTGTAGAAGAGTCCTTGGTCAAGAAGCTGATTTAAGATATGGGATTTGTCATGTTTAGTGCCTCCCATAGTCATAGAAAGTGGCCAAACCTACTGCTTTTTCCCCCCCTTTTTGCAGTATGTTGCCTCTTATTAGTATAAGGTGGAACAGCTCCAATGAGTACTTGAAAGGGAAGATACCTTGGTGGTTAGTTCTTGTCATTCCTGTGAAGCAGCTAGCCTGGGGACTTGAATTTGGAAATCTACCCCAGGTAAATTTCCTAATCTTTTGGCTCTTGTTAAACTGGGGAAGGAGGGAATATCACTGACTAGGAATTGCACTGGGGTACATAATACCTTCCAGACTACTTTTTTTTTTTTTTTTCTGAAAGAAAAATATGACTTTAGTAAGAAGAAAATTTCACACAAGCTCTGTCCCAAGTCAGTTCATGATAAAACTGTACATACTATACAACTTAAAAGTATGAATAGCAGTCAGGCTTCAGTTCCATTCTCATTCTTCCTTAGCTATGCACTTTGAATAGCACAGAGGGGGAAAATGATGAAAATGTGCTTCTCAGTATTTGGTATTTCAAAGGTTGTTAATTTGCTCAACTCGAAGCAAATTTCTGTAGGAATATACAGAGGTCATTTCTGTATTACTTTTCAGTTTTAAATCTCTGCAATTTTCAGTGCTGCTGTTTCTCATTTTATTTTATTATTTATTTTATGATGTATTTGAGAACAACCTTTCCTCCTTGTTTCACCTGCTCTTATAGTGTCCGCACTCACATGATGGAGCCCAAGGGTTCTTTGCTCTAAAATAAAAAGGATTTATTTATTATTTATTTTTTTAAGAAAAAACAAACAAACAAACAAAAAAACTTAAAATAGTAATGTTAAAGTTTTAAGTGTGGGAACACTTGCAGTAATTCATATGTATTATTATTTTTAAAATCTTAGGACACTTTACAATAATTTCCCTTGGATTTTGATGTCTGAAGGTAGTTTTAATCTTTATTTTTTTTTGTGTGTGTGCTACATTCTGGATGTTTATAGCAATTGACCACTATTGCTTTAATCTGCAATACAACACTTCATTGACAGTTGCCAGTAACTTTGTGAAAAAATTGAGGTGTTTATGATGACTTGATGGATGATCATAGAAGTGTGATAGGTTAGTTCAAAGTCAGAATTATTGCTTAGAGAAAGAGAGGCTATAGGCTGAGTTGTTCTAAAAGAGAATTCTTGGAGTGAGTAAACAAACAAGGTTGCAAAATATTTGGGATTTTTTTGCTCAAACCAAATCTGCGGCAGGGAATGACTTTATACACTTGTGTATTATATTGTTGTGGAAGTACAATCTAGAACATGTACATATATAAATAAAATGTGTGAATATTTACATGATTTTTATCTAGGTATATTTATTTCAAGAACATTTTTATTGAGGAAATAATTTATTATTTTGAACTTTTTGTTTCATATATAAATATAGCTACCTTCTTTTGTTTGTAGTTGATAGGAAACTTTTTTCTCTGTCTACCATCTGTATTGAACCCAGCTAAATTCACCTGGTAGTGTCAACATTTTATTAAAGATATTTGCATTTCCTCAACTTATGTGAGCATAGAAAGTTTGGATGCTGCCATGCTGGGAGCTCCATAAGCATTTGGAAGTGATGTTTTCTCCATTGCAGAATTCTGCCATAAGAGTGGCTGAAGGTTTGTCTTTCATATGGCTTGGTCTTCAGCAGTGACAAGCTGCAGATGCCCGAGGATCAGTATAACAGGGCAGATGTGCAGTGATACTTTCCCAGAACACTCTCTCAGCTCTCAGTGATTTCATGCTCTGGATAGTTCCTGTGCTGGGGGTGATATCTTTCTGTTTAGTAGGCCTCACTGAAGTTTTCTTCCAGAGGCAACCTAAGTCATGCACTGTTGTTGTTCCTCTTATTTTGGGGAAAAGTGCAATGAAGTGAGCCATTCCAGATGGTAAATACATGAATGGAAGATTATTAGGCCTCACTGGGTATTTGTGTGTGGAGTTAATATGTGGGCTAATTCTGCTTGTAATCCAAGTTCATTTTCATTTAATGCCCATGTTTATTTGTAGCCTGTATTGTGCTAGTTTTTATATTATTTAAACATATAGCCATATTTATGGCCTGTTCATACCACAGGAGGACTCAGTCCCATAGAGAGTGATCCTTTTCAGCTTGTGCTCCAGTCTGAGTAACAGAGCATGTACAACAGCAATCTTTTCTGGACTGCTGCTGCTCCGCTTCTGCAGACAGGCAAGAAATACTGAATGATGATGATGATGATAATGATGATTATTATTATTAATAACAATATCCACAGTTCACTGTTACTGTTTGTCTTAGCACAGCACAGAAAGCAATTCATGCCAAGTGTGAATAATTTTTCTTCTTTTTCTACTTCTCTTAAAATTCTAAAGTACAGATAAGGTATCTGAATCCCAGGTTTCCAGTCTTGCAATTTTGTCAGGCCATGGACAGCTTGTGTAAATGTGGAGGAAGTTGCAACCAGGTGCTCAAAGCTTCTGGAGTCTTTGGGACACAGTCATTTCCAAATAGATGTTCACCAGTGTCTGTCTTTGACTTCCAAAATGAAGGGGATGAGAGTTCTGCTAACTTACCATCAGCAAACATTGTTTATGGGCAGAGCAGAAACCATCTGTTTCTGAGAAGACTTTGCATCAGTACAGAATATGGCTGTCCATGCATTTCACCCTGCATGGCGTACCAATAGATCCCGTTTCTTTTTTTCAGAAGTGGGTACTACTTTTTAGAGGTAACCAGTGCAAAGCAGGAATGTATGAAGATGCTCATAAAGTGTTTAAAAAGGAATGAACTGGACTTTATGCAGCTTACTTGGTTGAATATGTTAAAGAAAAGGAAATGTTTTGTCCAGGCACAACTCTGCATGCTGAAGAAAGGGGTAGTTTGGGAGGAAGTGAGAAAAAAATTCTGGATGCAATGGACAAGAAGGATGTGGCTGGCAGGACAAGACCAAAATGTGGGAATTAGTGAGTTTCAGGTACATTAAATGCCAAATTTATGCATTACAGTGAAGAATTAAGGCTGAATTGTCAAGTTTTGTTTGTTTGTTTGTTTGTTTGTTTGTTTTTTTCTATTTAGAATAAGGATTAAATGCTTGTCAGGTCCTTAGGTCCTTTCTCCTGACAGGTCCTTTCTCCTGTTTGCCTGCAGATCTTTCCTCTATCAGGGTGATTTTTATATCAACCTTGCTGATATAAACTTTCAGATGTGCTTCCTTGCAAAGGCCTTTTTTTAATTATTTTTTATTTTATTTTAATTTTTATTGTTAAATTAGTGTGATTGTATTCAGTGATTTTGGGGGTATAATCCCTGATAGAAATCAATACATGGAAATTATAAAAGCCCTATAGTAAATCTTGGCAGAAAGGTTGTTAAGGTGGAATAGACTGCAAATCAGTAAGGTATGTATGCTGTGTTCTCTAAGCAAAATGATCAGAACTTCATTTGTAATAATTCTTTGCTAAAAGTTACTTCATTAAGATTTGTAATACTAAAATAAAATAAAATAATGATAATCATTGGGCTTGATGTTTCTTGGGGAGAGATATAAGAGGGAAAACCTGTGCTTTAGCCTGTCATAATTAATGCTTTACTAATTTCTAGTAAAATATTTTAGCATAACAAGCATAAAAAATGAGAAGTGCAATATCTGTCTTGAGTGAACACTATGTTTTCTTGCAAATGAAAGATTAAATTTATAGTTGGATTCCTTCTTTTTGCATACAGACTTCCTAAATGTTATAAATGTACTCAAAAACCTCCATACTCTATTCCACTTATTTATACTATATATTTGTGCAATATTGTGTAGGGAAAACAAACAAACAAACAAACCACACTGATGAATTCGAGTTATTTTCATTTTTAAATTTCTGAAGGTTTTTCAGGTTTGCTTTTTAAAAATAAAAGTGAGGAACCAAAGTGCAAAGCAGAGAAGCATTTTGACTCCAAGCAATTATAGGCGTATTGCAAAATCAATGTTACGTTTAAGATGCTGGAGATACTATTTAGTCAGACATTTCTTTAAGATCTCATTCCATCTCTGATTATAAAGTCTTAATGGTTATAGCAATAGCCAGCTAGGCCTGAAGTAATAAAGCTGAAGAATTGTCCTATCCATTGACCATATATTCACCACAGAGAAGGGGGTTTGTGGCGGGTTCTGGGGTTAAACAAGTTTGCTTTATTTTGACCTGGCAGGAGGAATAAAATCCTAAATGGAGGGATGTCCAGCTTCTAGTTACCTTTCTAATGATCTCTGTTGCTGTGTGTGTGTGAATGTGTGCTAATTAGCTGGTAATGGTGAAAGCAAAATGCATTGGAATACCTAAGTCTGCTCTATAAAATGTAATTTTAAATGGGCTCACTTTGGAGCAATATCTGAGAGGGTACCCATGGCAAAACATAATACTTGCTGATTGCTAAATGTATTTCAGATTTTGCATCTAACTTGTGTTAGACTTGTTGATTGTTCTTTAGCCATTTGGAATTTCCTTAAATCATATGTATCGCCTGAAATGAACAAGCAACGCCCCCCTCTCCACAAATATTCAGAGACAGAACTTGATCTTCCAGGTTTATTATTTTCTTTGCTTGAGAAACCATAGTTTAAAATGTTTCTCCATGAAATATTAATTTCCTTTGTAAAAGTTAATACATAATTTTTAGTTCTAATTTACCAGCCTGTGCTTATTGATATCTTTCTCTACAGAGCAGTGACTGCATTTTAGTACCCAAAACTTTTAGAATAAAGGCTTGTTTTCAATAGTTTTGTTGGCGTCATGCTTCCTCCTTTATAGCATACATAGAAGGTGAGGAATTATCAAAGAACCCATTTCAAATGTGTATTTTTAATTTAAATGCAGTCTGGCATTGCTTGTATTTTCAAAGAAGACAAGGAAATAATCATCAATGCCTTAGCTGGGATGTGAGTTAACATTTGCACCAGCCATAGATTTTTCAATTAGCACTGCCATAGAAAACCCGTTCCCCCAGCTTTTGTCAATGTGCTGTAGGAGAAGAAGAGCAAATAGATTGGAAATGTTCTGCAGCTCAGGCTCCTGGGAAAATGTAACAGGTGTTACAGCTCAGCTGGGTATGAGCTTTATGAAAAAGACCCTCTCAGACTTTGCCCATAGAATTCCCTTTCCTAGCTAGAGCTTCAAGTAGGAAGAAACTAATGACTTCATTACCATCTCAATTCTGGGAAATGCTTGGTCCAGACCTGAATCATTAAAGGAAAGGTATAGCACTCTGTGTGACCTTACAAGATCAAAATGTTATTTAGAGCAATTCCATTAGTCAAGGCTATAAACCTGAAAGAACACACCCTTTTACGTTGGCTTTAAGGCCATAAAATGTATGTCTGTATGTCATGGGAAGGAGGATGGGAGGTGGAGGGGGGGAGGAGAGAAACATATTCTGCACTCATTGTGCAGCACAATTTCCTCTGCTTTCTTTGAAAAGCCTCCACTTCCAGCACTTCTTCCCTTCACCCTGTGTTGTGACACTTTTAATGGCTCTTGTCATTCTCACTCTTCTGGGGGTTTCTAATTGGGGATGATACTGCAGCCAAGAATGATGTCAAAATTTTAAGCCATACAAAATGAAATATATTTTTTTCAAAGCTGCAGTAATTAAAAGCAACATTTTTTTTTTTTTTTAAAATTTGTTGCATCTTTTGTCAGTTTAAAAAAATAAAGAAAGAAAAAAGGAAAGAGAACTGTGTGACATGTAGAAGACTGTGGTGTTATTTTGCTTTTCTCTATTACTGCTTATTCAATTGTAAGGGAAAGAAACCTTGCTTGGTGGAAGTATATTCTTGGCAGCCATCTAGAATTTCTTCGCCCTAGATAACCCTAGATTTGAAACTCTGACTCAACAATCTTTCAGCAATAAAATGAAATATGTACTTTTTGGATGAACTTGATCAATAAAGAAAACCTAGATACATTTTTTCACACAAGTTGCCATGAAATCTTCTGTCTTCCTGCACAAACATACCTCTACGAATGCCTGCCTGAGGCAAAGATTTGCTGACAGGGAATAGAAGCAAGGTGAAGTGTTTTGTAGAAAGTTCAAAGCCTCTGTGATAAATAGGCATTTGCAATGCCTGTTGCTGCTGCCCAGATGGAAACTGTATGTCTTGTACTCTGTGCCAGTTATATGAGTCAGTCGATCTGCTACTAATGGGCATATGAAGAATGCTTCTTTTAGTGGACCTGCATCTGTGTTGGTATTTCTTGATAGTGAAGAGTCTTTAAAAGGCAAGACTCGACCATGCATGCAGTACAGGGCAGTTCATTGGTGCTGGTTGTGTCATAGATTAACCTCACCCTGATGTGTCCCTTTGAGGTTGTTGCAATGGTTTCCAATGCATTCTGACCGCTTTCTCAACATGTTCTAGCTTTATAGAACTCTATTTCTATAGTGAAATTTCTACATCTTGTTGCCATGTTTAATTTATTTTAACTCTCTTTTCTCAAACAGATAAAATTGGAGATTGGACTTTAGAGTTTGATATGAGGTTTCACCAATTTTACATTAAAATCAGAAGACCCTGGGATTTCATTTCCTCATATCTGCTCTGTGATACTGGTCACTTATTTCTGTCTAGTGTTTATCAAGTTTTCATAGGTTGTCCTCACTGTCCTTTTCTAGTGATAAACCTGTATTCTCAAGAATGGCATTAGTCCTTACAGGTACAACATGTCATTTCATACTGTTGAGTTTTGCTTCTTGTCGACCCCTTTAATCCTCAGAGGATCCCATTTAGTCCACCTGAAGAATCATGAACAAATGCAACAGAAACCTTTTACTTCCCAGTGAGAGCAGCGTGTCACATTTCTGCAGCCTCTGGTGTGTGTGCTTTTTAGGCTAAAGTTCTTAGGCAGCTAAATTGGAAAATAACGGATATTTATTAATGACAATGACAATTTTGATAAAATGAAATAAGTCTATGAGCCTGACACTTCCATAGGAGTATCATGTAACATGTTAGTTTAGCCTGCGTATAGGAAAGGAGTAGTTGCATTAACAGGACATTTTCTCTGTTATCTACTATGGCACCGCATTTTGATATTCTGCTCTAACCTTAGTGTGTGTGTCTGTGTGACTTTGCTTACAGTCCCTTGTCGTTCTGTAAGTACGATTCTTTGCTTTATCTCTTGGGTTGCTGTAATGGGTGGCAGGCGGTTTTGTTGAGTTCTGAGAGAAGGATGAGAGGGCATACAAACTTACATCTATCATCGCCTTGAAATATGCTGATGTGATTGCTTCTTGGACTGAAAATGCACACTTCTGTTAGACTGTGTACTCCTAGAAATCTTCTGACAGTCAGGAAAAGCAAGCAATTTAAACAACACAAAATGTGACTTTGTGAATGTTGATCTGAATGATTTATTTAAGAAAAAAAAAAAAAGTGGATAGGCTATTTTGCACAAATGCTATGGGGTCTGCATGCTGCTGTTTGCAACCCAGAACACAAAATCTATTTATAGTTTAGCATTTAAAACCCAGAAGTACCCTTAAAAATCCACACTTGCAAAGATTTGTTGTTTAAAGCTCTTCTGAAATGAAATATTCAAGGTGCAAGAGAATGAGAAAATTGCAATATACCCATTAAGAAGAAAATATTGGTAGAGCCTCAATTATAGAATGTCTATTGACACCTCTGTGCTAGTTTGTACTTCACAGTACCCTTTATCCAAGCACCTGGGAGGACTATTCTAACATGAATTGCTTAACCCTCCTAGTGCCTCTCCTTTGCAGGTTGTGTTTAGAGCAGTTCTTTTGGTAGTTCAAACCCAGACACTCATTCAGGCATTTTCCAGTAAATCAGTTTTGTACAGCTAAACAAAAGTAATTTACTCCCCTTTATCTTCATCATAGTTGTATGTTTTGAATATATCCACTTTGTGCAGCCTAGATGTGTTTAGTCAGTTTTGCAGATGATGTGCCTTAAAGGTGAAGGTGAAATTTTAGTTTTTGTGTTATTCATGTGAGTTATGTTGTAATGACTGAAGGCCTAGTATGAGAGACATAAAAATAATAATAAGAAGAAGAAATAAACTGGCATTGACAGTTTTGTCTGGATGTGTGACAGCTGAGAGAGATTTAAAACAAAACAAACAAACAAACAAACAAAACAACAAACAAAAAAACATTCAGTAATTCTTACCTGTATTTTAGAAAGCGGATTATTTTCTGAGAACCTTATAAAAATTACATCTTATAATTGAGCAACATGATGTAATATTTCAGACATGATTGGGGTTTTCACCACTCTGTCTGTATATTTATTAATTCTTTCTGTAACTCTTCTGATGGACTTCTTATGGATTCCACTCTGTGCCCCTTGTACGGTATCTTGCAAGGACAGGTAAGTAAGTGTCCTTGCAAGGCATGGGCCAACTGGAACTGTTCAGAAAGCATTCAGCAACCTTCTGTACTTTGTACAGAAGTAATGAACAAAATAGACTGCTCATTCAATGCCACCCTGGATTTTGGTATTCCTATTGTTGCATGTTAAAATATTGGTGTATCATATCTCAGACCATATCACTGAAAGGCCCAAAACACCTGCAAAAAAGGCTAGTGTTAGAGTGCTTTGAAGGATTTGTTTCACATTCTAGTTTTGGGATGAAGTCAGGATTTGCTTAATAGCTTCTTTTTTCCACTTGTGTAAAGACGGCAACAGCCTTGTCTTTATCAATATATTGTGATACATATAAAAATATCTGGTAAAAACTAACAACTCAGGTTAGGTGAGTCTAAGTATTGACAGATTTTTTTCTAATCAGGAGAAATTTATGTAGCAGAGTGTTTAGGATCGTTAAAGTAGCCATTTTCCCTTCACCTGATGGTGCTTGCAGTTTGTATTTCCTGACACCAGAAGTTCATTGTATTTAATAAGCAACTTCCTATTGCATTAGCAAATTTCCATCTGGTTGGAAAGCTACCTGATTCTATTACTATATTTGTCTTCACGGTTATGATGCAAAACATAATTTGCTTATAGCTTCGTAAATACAGCTAATGTAATGATATGTACATCATATTACCCACAAAAAGGTTTTGTGTTGTGCAGGGTACTTTGGAATTTATGAATGAACAGGGAACATGGACGAAGAGGGGAGACAGCTGCTTCTATTATAAGTCTGGTGATGTCCTAGTACTTTACAAAGGCTTTCGAAGGAAAGTTTGAGAAAAAAGTAAGGAAGAAAAAAGCCCAGTATTATTGCCCCAAAATGTGAATGCTTTTTGTATGTGCATGTGAGAGAGGGAGAGAGAAGTATAAAATTTTGTATATGAGCAAAATTTTGGAGAGGTATCTGCCCTCTGGAAAATCAGAGAATGCATGGTATGGTAGGATGTCTAAAATCTAACCCCACTGGAACTTTATAATGTAGTTGAAGAAGCAGAAACCTATAAATTTGTAGCATCATAAAAATCTGATATGAAGCTTTGGAAAGGCCTGTGGAGGACCTATTGAATAAAACATTAATACAAATGGGGTTTAATGACCTGAATTTTACCAGCTTCCAAGGAATCTCAGCAAACAAGTCATCTTTGTGAATTCTGTTAGCAATGGGCAAATATGCACAGCATTACTTTGTGTCCATTTTAGGGTTGTACGAAGGAGGTGTGGATGGCTTTGCTGGCTTGTCTGCTGTCACAAAGAAGTCTGCAGCAGGCAGGGAAATGAAGCCAGGAGTTCAGAGCTGGCATCCTGACAAGCACTTACAGCCAAATCTCTTGTCAGAAGTGCTGTATAGAAACATTCCTGCTCCAAAGAATGTACAGACTAGATGTGAGGGGAAGAGAGAAGCATGGGTGAAACGCCTTGCCCAAGGAAAGTCAGTAGCGGAGTTTATTTAAAAACAAGAGAAACTAAACTGAACAAAAGGATACTTGCACTCGCATCAGTATGTACTTCATTTTCTGGTGGTAAACAGCACAGGTATTGCAAGATAGTATTCTGGCAGGAGGAGGCTGCTAAGGAGTAGGTGGTCTTCCCTGGCATCCATCGCCTTTTGCTTCTTTCAGCGTTTCCCATAGCTGATGTTGCTCTTGCTGCAGAGCTACAGGCTACCTAATACTATCTGCATTGGGACCACTCTGGGACTCTGGCATATTGATTTCCAAGTGGCATTTCCCCATTTAACACAGCCAGGAGAGGAATCTCTTTTGGTACATTACCTCTAGTTTTGAATGGAACTCAGTGCCATGTTGAAGGGTCTAGAGAACAAGTCTTATAAGGAGTGGCTGAGGGAGCTGGGGTTGTTTAGCCTGGAGAAAGGAAGGCTCACAGGAGACTTTATTGTATTTTACAATTACCTTAAAGGAGGTTGTAGTGAGGTGGGGATCTGTCTCTTCTCCCAAGCACCAAGTGGCAAGACGAGGGAAAATGGCCTCAAGTTGTGCCAGGGGATATTTATGTTAGATATTAGGAGGAAATTATTTATGGAAAGGGTTGGAACAGGCATTGGAAGGCTGCCCAGGGAAATGGTTGAGTCACCAGCTCTTGAGGTCTTCAACAAATGTGTAGATGTAGAACTTAGTAGCATGGTTTAGTGGTGGAACTGTTGCTACTAGGTTAAAGATTGAATTAGGTGATCTTGGAGGTTTTCTTCCAACCTGAATGATTTAATGGTTCTATGATTTTATGTTGCAAACTAGTTGCCCTGTCACTTACGCTAATACCATGTATTTCTGTTCCAAGGGGTACATGGCTGCTTTTAACCATGATGTGCAGAAGACAAAGCAGATTAAGCTATATGATAACATGCCACATTGGCCCTTGCTATCAACAGGTAATGTAGGGATAACTCTAGGCTTTACCCAGTATATGGAAAGATCACAGAAATTCTGATACTATGTGTTTTGCTACCATGCTCATTAGTGTATTGAAAATGTGATTTGGTAAAACAGTGTTTGTCTTTGTGAAGATGTGCAAGTATGTTTACCAGTGAGTACTAGTGAAGTGTGCTTTTGAGGAAAATAAAGCTTTGAGTGTGTGTAATTTTGTACCTTTCCTTCTGTGTTAGCTGCCAAAATCTTGATGACAAGAGTCGGTCACCTATAGCAGTAATAGGGATTTTGTCCATTATCTGCCGTTTGTTCTGTATAATAAGAACCCTTTAGGAAGCCTCTCTGTAAGAGATGGTGGAAGTCAGGCTTAGATTTAGAAGTGCTTCCATGTTGTTTTCAGAAACTGATGTGTAAGTTTAAAGAGCCTAAGTCTTCTTGGGTGCATCTGGTATCAACAGTCTCATCTGAAAGCTCCTAAATACTTTCAAAAGACTGTTGCTAATTCCATTCTTAATTAGCATCTATGTGAGATTGACTATTATACTCCGACTGCTTAAAACTGGTATTATAAAAGAACTATGTGACAGAATCATTTATCTTCTCTGGAAAGTGCATGTCCATTTCAGATGTCAAAATAAAGAGCTTGTAACCTAACTTGAGCTATAAATATTTGACAGATTTGGCTAGAGTTTCCCCACTTCGTGGACTGTTTTGTGGAATAGCCTAACTCTATACACTGATGAAATTCTGTAAGGAGTTAAGTTGCAACTTTACAACATAATGAGGTAAAAATAAAAGAGTTATGTGGGAAAGCAAATTATGCTAGATTTTATAATTTGTACAAATAACTTCATGTGTTGGCTGAACTTTGATGCTCTGAAAGGAAATAAGGTCTAAAAATGGAGTAATGTTCTTTGACTCTTTGTTAGCAAGTACATACTACATCAAGGATATAGCCATGCAGTAAAAATCAATGATCTATATGAAATAACTAAACAGATAGCCTTCCTTTCCTGATGAGGCTTTTTTTTTTTTTTTTTTTTTTTTTTTTTTCTCTGAGGGAAATGATACTTCTGTTGTTCTTGGGAGGAAAAGGACAAGGTAGTTTTGAAAATGAGAAAACTTTAAGCCCCTTGCAAATTCAGGTTTCAACTATACATAATCCTGTGGGCTCAACTTCAGTGTTTATTTAAGTTTGGGAGTGCAGTTGTGTTCAAGTTGTGTTTTTGTTAAATCACCACTAATTATATCTTTTGGGTTAAAACTAGTCAAATTGAGCATCTGTTATGTTTGTGAGCAGCTGGCTATTGCATAAGGGAAAAACTATCCCTGGGTATGCAGGGAGGTGGGGAACGGAATAGTTAACTGCCTGAGGAAGAGCTCGCTGCCACTGGAGAAAATGGTCTCTGTCCAAACCTGTACTGTGGTGGGTCTGGTAAGAAAGATGATGGGCACAAAAAGGACAGTATAAAGTTACTATGATGCTCATTGCCAGAGATGCTGCAGAAGCATCTGGTTTTGGAGCCAATGGCCTTGCATTTGAGCCAGTGACCATAGCTTATGTATATACATATACATGTATAGTGTTGGATTCCTTACAGAACCTCCAATGAAATAGTACTTTTCCATAATGGGTACAGAAGATGAAGAATTTCCATTTTGTCTAGAGTTAGACACCAACAAGTACCAGAAAGGCTTTATTAATAACCAAATGGGCAGTGAACTGCCAGCCCCTCAATCTGGAACTAGCAAGAACCATCAGAAACAGGGTCAGGTGAAATGGGAATTGAGAACAACTGACAGAAAGTGAATTATTAACCTTCTTCCTCTTGGGCTTGTGGCGTTTTAATAGTTTGAGAGTCAAAACTTCATGCATTCCACTAATAAATCTTTGAATTAATTATATCTGGTTTATAAGCTATTGTCAAAAGTAGATAATATTTGTTAGCTTCTTTGGAACATTTACATTTTTGGAGATGTTGCTAGGGTTTGTGTCAGTCTGAAAGAAAGGGATCTTCTGTGAAGGAAAAGAACAAAAAGCTCATGTCATCCCCATAAATCTTCAAGCTCAGGTGTATCAGAGTTAGGAATTGGTATATGGTGGATCCAAACTGTTATGATATGCATATATTGTCTTGCTCCATCCCCTACTTCACCTGGTAATAGGTTTGTGAAACATGAATGAGATAGAGCTGATTTTGCATTCCTGCCCTACCTAAGAAAATAGAGGCTCTGCAGAGTACATACAGTATGGTTAGAAAAAAGGTAGTTTGGGTGCATTTGTACTGCTCAGTATAAACACTGCTTAATCTATTTAAGTGCAAAGAATATTTCTACATTCTGCTATTACTGTGAGTAAAATGTATATAGAAAATCAGGGATTAAATATAGTTTCTGATAAATTGTAAAAATTGCTGCTAGAATATAATGCTTGCAGTAAAAATATTAAAGGTGTTATAATCAATCCCATGGTGAAGAAAAGTTGGGAGTTCATTATCACCTTCTTCAATATGCCAGTAGAGAAAACATAGATGACAATTTAATCTAATGTCTTCTTTTCTATTTTGTTCTTTTTACTGGGAGGGAGTCAAACATATTTTTTTTTTTTTTTTTTCTCTTTCCCTTTCCCAAAAGAGGAATTACCCCAAAGCCTAGCAAATATGTCTTTTTAAATTTATTTTATTTTATTTATTTATTTATTTTTGTTCTTGTTTGTGTTATTTTCATTTAGGAAACATGATTCTTAGTTTTCCTTATATCTGTCCACCTTTCTTCTGCCTGAAGTTTTGTGGGGGACTTTAGGTAGGTAGCCAATAACTGTCCAGATGATAGCAAGGCCTGGTCTTACCTGCTATTTGTATCCTAACTGACCGCTCTAATTGGAAGTGAATTGAGTTTAAAGCCATTTCACTTTGTGTACTAAAGTGTGAAGATGATGCTTACGAATGCAGTGCTACTGTTTTGGTGGCTCTTTATTTCCTCTTGGGCTGCACAGGAATTTACAAGGATTCCTGGTATTTTCAGGAAATTTCTGTGGGGTCCTCCTGGTAATTAGATTCCTTGCTTGGTACTGTGGGCCTCAGGAATGAAATATGATAGAATTACTTTTAATGACAGTAAAGTGGGCAAACAATATTCCATAATTATGCTCTCTAGAAACTGAAATCTTTACTCAAATGCAATCCTAAATGTTCATGTTAAATGGAAGATATCGAGGAAATTGAGTCTGTTTCTCACCGAGACATGGTGAATCTGACTTGCTGGTTCAAACATCAATTTATTTATGATATTAACAGAAAATGCAATGAGAATGTTGATCCATTGCTCTGCAGAGAAGTGGATGGAGAATAGGCAGAAACCAGTAGCACAGCTAACGCAACTGGCTTTTGTTAGCTGATCTGCCAGTTGTGTTAGTTGTTCTGGCTGATGATAATCTGGTAATTCTTGTTCAATTTGCTTCCACTACAATCAATTATTTGTGTTTGTTTTGGTTATGAGGAAACGTGTTGTGATAACTTCCTTTAGCTGCTCAAAATGTAATACCAAACTCCCTGCTGGCATGACTTCAAAAGCAGAGTTGTGCCAGCAGATAATTTGGCCTAGATTATTTTTAAGAAGGTTGTCAGTCTTGTTTTTCTCTATTACATGCTTACTGTGGTTATATTCAACACTTATTCTCCTGATTGCAGCTCTAACTCTGAATGAATACCGTGGAGAAATCATTTGACCTGTGCTGAGACAGAGGCAGCCCCCCTCACAGAGCTGGTTGAAAACAAGAATGATTCATTTATCTAGACTGTACTAACAGACATCTCAAAATGATGTGCTTTCCATGCAAGTTTTGTCCTTTTTGGCCTTGCAGAAATACTTGATGAAACTCCCTCATCACAAACCTTGGACTGAAATCCATGGCTCTTCTCTCTTTTCTGGATTTAATTGTGCCTACTCGCCCATATGGGTACACACAAGTATGCATGTGCATGCACATACTGTCAAATACTCCCTGTAAGCTTCAGAAGAGTGAAAGAGGAAACATTAACATCCTATTAGCTGCAGGGTTCGTGTACAGGGTCTATAAAGAAATCTGGTTTTGGGTTCCAGAACATGTTGAGAGCAAAACATGATAAAACAGGTGCTTCTGACATCACTCACTAGCTCAGTGATGTATTTGTGTCTGTGTTCCCTCCCCACTGCCTTCAACCTCTTACATCTCCTTGGATTACAGACTCCCCTTCCCTATAGGAAGTCTCATTCAGGTTTTGAAGGAATTTCTTAATTCTCTTTCAGCAAGATTACCGCCATCCGTGCCCCTTTTCCTTCTCTCTGCCTTTACCAGAGAGAGAGAGAGAGGAGCAGGGCCTGCCCAGATGGTTGAGGACCAAAAAGAAGGAACATTTTCTCATGCTTTTAAAAAGACCACTTTCTTTCTAGCCTAATATTTAGCTCCTTCAAATGCAAATGGAGAGGTTTCACTCCAAGGTTAGCATAACAATTATGGGAAAGCTTTAAATCTGAAGCATTTGTTTACACGATGAATGGAGTCCACAGTCCAAAAGCTCTGAGGCCAGGGCTTTTCAGTAGCTATTTTCTGACTAAGTAGTGAACTGCAAGTCAATTTTAGACCACAAAGAAAACCAATTTATATCAGTGTGTAAGCTAATTTTGGAGGGAGTTCTACGTTATAAGCGATTTTTTTTTTTTTTTTTAAGTGACTGTTACTGAAATAAACTCCTGATTTCCCCCCTCCTCCACTCTTTTGCATCTTGCTGTTTAATGAGCCCCCAGATGTGTTGGATGCTAATGACCATTCCCTAGTGCTCTGAGAAGGGACAGGCAGGATCTGGGGAATCAGTTTCCTTAATATACAGGTGGGTTGTTGTCCAAAAACTGTTGCTGATGCTCAGGAGTGAATTCCAGGTGGGCAAAACTCATATCAAATACATATATACCTACCTTCTTTCCTGTTTAACCTGCTTCCCTGGTTTCTCACTTTGAGCTCAAATTATTTTTGGTGGAATCTTCTTTGTGATGAACTTGGTAACATGCTCTGGAGTGACAACTCTTGTGTTACAATCAACCACTGGAAGCTGTAAAATACTTCTATCATGAACAGATTCATGTTTCTCCAGTGCTATTCTTCTAGAGTGCTACGGTCCTGAAATAATACTATTACTGTGCAGTATTTCTTGACAACTAGATGTTTCCATTACTGTTGATTAGAATTTTCCCTAAAAAAACCTCTTTTGTCACAGTTCACAATGACTTTCAGTAGTATGAATGTACCTGTAAGTCTCTCAGGCATTTTCTAAATTTCTCTTTTATAAGATATGTATAGCAGCAATGTGACATTGTTGTTTCTCATACCACGCAAAATTGCAGTCAAATAATATGCAGAAGAACTGGTAAGTCTAGAGGTAGTTTTGGCCTGTGATGATAAGGGAAGAGTGTATTCTTCCCTAAATGCCAGGGCAATATCAGCTAAAAACAAAGCCTCATTTTTCAAGGTATATTACCAACTGTAACCTCTGTCTGAAGTTCATTCATATGAAGAAGAAGAAGGGGAAGAGGCTTCCAAATATTTGGGGGATTTAGCCTGTTCATGCTGGGAGAATTTTTCCAATTCCACACTGGGAGAATTTTTCCAGTTTCACACTGGGAAAAGTTTTGCCACACGAAGATTTTTCACAATGTGGCTGTGTCCTGAGTAAGGTGACTGCTTTCTTTCACAAGAAACTTTGTATAAATGTCACAAAATTCTGCATTGCTGTTCTTAATGCCATAAGCTATGTACCAAGAAGGAAGTACTTGTTGGTTTTATCCTCCCTGAGCTTTTAGAAAGATAGAAAATAAAGAACCCTAGAAAACATAGCTGGAGGGGCCCTCAAGAGTCTATGTTGTCGATCTCCCTACCCTCAGGCAAGATCACCTATAGTGATTTCTTGCCTAACAGATGGTTGTCTAACCTGTCCTCTGAACCCATGAAATCTTTGGTAACTGTAGACTCTGATTCCTAAAGGATTGCTGACTTGTCCACTGTCGTGGAAACAGACCACACAAAAATAAGAATTTCCCTTGATTTGACTAGAATTAATGTAACAGTATGCATCTTGTATTTGTTGAGTTCATGAATTGCTTTGAAAACATTGTTTGAAACTGCAGCAAATACAGCAAGATTGATTGGTAGAAACAAAGTGAAAGAAGTAAGTGCAAAGCAGCAAACTGGGCTAAGTGAACCTCAGTGGAATCTCCCACTGAAAACCTGCAAAATATGGAATTATCACTGGGGCATGAAAACCCTTGTTTTTTGTGAGGCCATGTCTGCATGGTTCCGTGTCTGTACTTAGTCTAATAAATCTGTTAATACATTATACATATATGTTGTTTAACAGTAGAGTATGTATTTGTCTTCCAATACCAGTTATCTTCTGTTGGAAAAAAAAAAAAAGTGTTGGTATTGTATTGTAATGTTGGTGACAGCTGAAGCTTACTATTAGAATGATTGGTACTGGTTAAATAACCACAAGACTGTTGTGCATCAAATTATCTAATTATGTTTCTTGGGTAGCTGAAATGGGTATGGTTTGTTGTTTGTTAATAGCTAGTTAATTTCTGTGCGAGGGAACTTTTTCTTCTGATTCCCATTAACATAAGATCACTTCAGTATGTGTCAAGGAATACCTTGACTTAGAGCTTGTAAAAGCAGGGAATGGGACCAGGTTGGCAGATGGCAGAGGCTGGCCCATCTACCCCAAAGTCTGTAATGCTAACAGGTATTTATTTCTGCACATAAAAGAAACAATTGATGTATACTCTAAACACCATGTCAGTTGGTTGTATGTGAGTGAACTAGGATTTGGAAACAATAAATCTTCATTAATGCAGTACCATGCTGAAGCTTTTGTAATGGATTCTCCAAAATACTGGGAAGCAGTAAAGAGAAAGGGAACAGAGAAAGCCAATGTTTTATGGATATGTGTTTAATCTATTTTAAGGTCTTTGCCCCTGAATCCACAAGACTGCTTAAAAGATGTGCCCTTAACTTCAGCAAATATGTTGGTTAACCTACCAAGCAGCTCAATTGTTAAGCATATGCTCAAAGTAGTTTGCTTGGCAGGAATGTTTAATGGCTGATGATATTACAACCAGTAGCACTGTCGTCTTTTCGGTACTGTAGATTTTAAAACAAGTTGTAATACTGCTACATATCATTTTTTTTCCTTGAACATAACTTTGCAGGGAGTCATAGTCCCATCATGTGGGTCTCCCTGCATCTTGGTAGCAGTTATGGAAGAAAGAAAAATGATATGTGACAATAAGCCCCAATCTCAGGGACGGAAGGTTTTCCAGAGTTCTTAAAGGTTGGAAATGTTTAATTCCATGGGCTCAAAAGCCTTACTGCTTCACATGAATGACTTTGGAAGGAGAATTGCAAGGTATTCATAGCTTTCCAACTGGCATTAGAAAGGGTAGTCTAACCTGCTGTTCTTGATATATGGTCTTAGTTTTTGTATCCCTTGTACACCACAGGTCTTAGTCAGCAAGGCAGATAACACCTTCTCCTGGTTTTCTGTAATTACACTCTCCAATTTAGTTCATGAATACAATTTTGTTTTTTCATGCAGAAAATTATGGTCCACAGCCCTGATAAGGAAAAAACAAACAAACAAACAAACAAAAAAACCTACTCATTCAAAACAATTGTAAATCTGACTTCTTGAGAAAAATCATACATATTTTAAGATTTTCTTTGAAGTTATTTAAGTCCAATGGACAAAAAGTAGGTAAACTCAAAAAAAAAAAAAAAAAAGAAAGAAAAAGAAAAAAAAAAGAAAAAAAAAGAAAGAAAAAGAAAAAAAAACATCACTATGATGTATGAAATTCAAAGAAGCTATTTTGTATTAACATAGTACAATACATTGCACAAAGCTTACTCTCTCAAAGAATGATTGGATTAACCAAACAATCTCTCATGCAGCTAATAACAACTAATAATGTACACTGTCTCATTTGTATTAACATTTCTGTCTTTTCCCTTGCTTTTCTTCCCTTAATTCATTTACTGGGCATCTACCTCCTAATACATGAGGTATGCTTTAACTCTGCTGTGGATAGAGTCACTACTTTGGCCCATGACTGGTGTGGTTGTGGTATATCTACAATGTAAATGGCAAAAATTCTGCAAGAACTAAGGTCATATGCTCCTACACTCTTTAAGACTACTTTTTCCCACTTGTTGCAGTAGGTAAGATCCTCTTTCTTTTTAGTGCATTCAGTAGGTCCCTTCTGGATCTTCTCCAAGGTTTGCAGATTGTAATGACCCAGTAGGAGCCATTGTAACTTGTCATAATGGCAATTTCTCTTGTCAAGTGTTAGTATTTGTGCTAGTTTTTTATGGACCTGAAGGTCCTAAAGATTCTGTAAGTTTTATTGTGATCTTTTTATTTTTATTTTTTTTGCCAAATGACAGCTTAAAAAACAAACAAACAGACAAAACAAGCAAACAAGAACAATGAAATAGCCCCACACTTCGAAGCCAAGAAGTGCTAGTCTACTGACCATGCTTTAAAGAAATACTTACAAAAGTAAAAAAGAGCTTTAGTGTCATTATAATGCACAAAGTCTGGTCCTCTAGATTTTTCTTTGTAGTAATGTGTAGGTTATACCGCTATTTTTTAGCCTTTTAACCTTTTGACCTTCTGGGTTAAAAAGTAAGACTAGTATGAAAGCTTTCACTATGAAAGTGGCTATAAGAGAGCCATTTGCTTTAATGCAGGTTCTGTATGTTAATTCTCTAGCAATGTAATCAAGAAAGTGCTGGCATTCAGAACCAGCAAGTACCTAGTACTCACTTCACCCCCTGACCATAATGAATGTAAAATGCTAGTAGTAATAGATTGAAATGAAAAAACTCCTTCATCTTGGCATGCAAGAGATTTGCAATCACATTTTGATTCTCAGAGTGCCGCTTGATTGGAGATTAGTGCGTGGGTAGATTGACCTCTTTTGCAGGAACGGTTGTTTTTGTACTAACTGTGTGAAAAACAAATTTCAAATAGGTGGCCTGTTGCACTTTTCTTGCAGTTCCGTATCATCACCCATTTGATTTCTTGATAGTAATACCCGCTCTAAACTCTTCAAGGCTTTTCCTTCTTTTTGTGTCTTGCACAGAAGAGGGTAAATTTTAGTGTTAACAGAAAGATCAGTTTCCTTTTGGTTGCTTTACTGTCATCAAATATGACCTCCCCTAATTGACTTGGCTAATTTTAAAAATGGTATTTTTTGTGCTTTTCAAAATAAAATGAAGCTGTTTCTGTATTTTCTAACTGTTCCTTCCTGAAACAAACAAACAAACAAACAAACAAAAAACTTATGATGTATACATTGTATACAAAAAATTGATTTTTTTCTGCAACATTTCCTTAATGATATTTTCTCATTAATTAGACTAGCCTTACCAGTTTTCTGATCTATAAGCACCAGTGCATAGGTGGTCATCTGAATTTATGACACTTCAGGAAAAGCTTTAAGCTATTTTAAGTGAAACTAAAAGAGTCTAAAAGTCTAAAAACATTTCTGTTCAGATTAGGTTTATATTCATTCTCCTGTTTTTGAAACATTACCTACATTTAATTACTGTTAAGGGCTTTATCGCAAGAATATTGCTTGGGCTGTATTTTTCAGGGTTGTCTAGGCAATAGTAATGTGAGCTTGTATACTGCAGCATTTGCCTGAGAGATAAGAATACGAGCCAAATACTTAATCTCATCCTGGTTTATTAAATTAAAAAAAAAAAATGTGCTTGGTCTGCTCAGGTGATGCTTTTGTCTTCATGCTTAGTACTAGGTAACCAAAAAAAAAACCAACAACAACAAAAAAAAATTACAAAAAATACTCCCCAAACAACAACAACAACAATAAAACAAAACAAAAACAAAACAACAACAACAACAAAAAAAAAACAGCAACAAACCAAAATACCAACAAAAACAAACAAACAAGGAGTAACAAGCTCAGGCCTATGTTTTGGCTGCATTCATTTAGAAATTCCACAGCAGAATTTTGAATTTGCACTTCTGCAGTCTTAGGCAAAGTACAGACGTGTTTCAGAAGATAGTGATCCCAGCCCATTTTTCACCAGCTGAGGATTACAAATAAATCAGAAAACACGGTGTCCTTTCTCATTGCCTACATTTCTCTGTCAGTTTTGTGTATACGGATTAACTTATACTAACACTTTTACTAACTGTTCTGTGTTTTATGTCCTTCCTTTCATTTGTTTTGATTGTACGGTTATTAATTTGGGAAAATTTTATCAATAAAGAGGTGAGTTTGGAATACTTTGAAAACCAGGTTATATACATTTAAAGTTATAATTGATGATAATGGCTTTACAGATACTTTGTGCAGTCCAAAATGATTTTAATGTGACTGAGACTCTTGGTCTTAAACTGTTAAACTGGAAGATTGGACAGGAGTATCCTGCTTGTTTTGAGATAGGTGGGTTTCATCTGACTGATCCTTAAGATATTTTTGTAATATAGTGTGGTGGTTTTACCGTGCTGGGCAGCTAGACCCCACAACCGCTCTCTCACTCCCCCTCCTTTAGATGAGGAGGGGGAGAAGTAAAGCAAAGAACAACTCACGGGTTGAGATAAGGATAATTTAATTAAAGGGAAATAATTATAATAATTAAATAAAGACTACCATGAACTAAACAATTTAACTAAGGGGAAATAAAAGGGAAAGGGGAAAAAGGGAGGAAAACAAACAAACAAAATAAATGAAAGCTATATGGAAGTGCAGAGGAAAGAAATTACTCTCTACTTCCCACAAATGAGCGATGATTGACCACGTCCTTGAAGCAAGGCCTCAACGCACGCAGCCGGTGTTCGAGAGGAGGACCGACGTCTTCTCAACGAGAGCCCACCCCTCCCCTCTTCTTCCTGTTTCCACCTTTTATTGCTGAGTGTGACACCACATGGTATGGAATATCCCTTTGATTGGTTTAGGTCAGCTGCCCTAGTGATGTTTCTCTCCTCACTTTTTGCCCACCCCCTAGGAGGGTTAGAGAAAGGCCTAATGCTGTGCCACTGCTGCTCAGCAGTAGACACAACACTGGTGTGATAACACTGCTATTCCAGCTACAAATACAGAGTACGGCACTGTATGGGCTGCTGCCGGGAAAGTTAACATTCCAGCCAGACCCAGTACAACCTCCACCCCTTATTCCATAACATTTGTGTCACACTCAGATCCCCATACTTTAGCATACAAGCATTCTCATCATTATCCCTTGTCCTTTAACAGGACAAGGATTTAACAGGACAGGATTAATAGGCAGGTGTATCTTTTCATTCCATAGGTCTTTCTTGGAAAATGTTCGTAAGAATTGTTGATGATTAGGTCTTCATCTGCCAAAGTGGCCACTCAAGGCAGGCGGAGTTGGATGTCTGGACACCAACACCAGCTTAGCTCAAGTCCTTGTTGCACTGCCCGGCTACTTGCAAAGTTGACCTGTTGTTGATCCTACAGCATCTTCCTACAACATATAACTTAGATTATAGATTAGTTTTCTCTCAATGTCAAATCTCCTTGAGGCACACACTTGATATCCCCATTCTTTTGCATGACCCACCAGGTATACCCTGGTCCTTGGGCGAAGACAATCCCACGAGTGGGTTTGCCTTTTCCCGAGGCAGGAGCAACCCACACTGCCTTCCCCATCCACCTTCCTATATGCACTACGGGAACCTTAGCTCCTTTCACAGTGTGTAGGGGTTTTGTTTCGGCAGGACCAGCACGGCTGTCAGACCCCCTAGCCAAGTGGCTTCTGGTAGATTTGTGTCCCATTGTTTCCACGTCCCAGCACCTAATGCTCGTAACATAGTCTTTAACAGTCCATTGTACCTCTCAACCTTCCCAGAGGCTTGTGGGTGATAAGGGATGTGGTACACCCACTCAATACCATGCCTCTTTGCCCAGGAGGTAACAAGATTGTTTCGGAAATGACTCCCATTGTCAGACTCAATTCTCTCTGGTGTACCATGACGCCACAATACTTGTCTTTCCAGGCCCAAGATAGTGTTTAGGGCTGTGGCATGGTTTACAGGGTATGTTTCCAGCCACCCAGTAGTTGCTTCTACCGTGGTGAGTATGTACCTTTTGCCTTGGCGAGTTTTTGGGAGTGGTCCGATATAGTCAATTTGCCAGGCCTCACCATATTGAAACCCTAGCCATCTCCCCCTGTTCCAGGGAGATTTTACCTTCATGGCTTTCTTGATTGCAGCACAGGTCTCACACTCATGGGTAACCTGTGTGATGGCCTCAATGGTCAAGTCCACCCCCCGATCACGAGCCCATCTGTAAGTGGCATCCCTCCCCAGATGTCCTAATGTTTCATGGGCCCATCGAGCTACAAACAGCTCACCCTTACGTTCCCAGTCTAGGTCCACCCGAGCCACTTCAATTTTCGAAGCTCGATCCACTTCTTTGTTGTTCTGATGTTCTTCAGTAGTGCGACTCTTGGGCATGTGGGCATCTACATGACGTACTTTAACATCCAGGTTTTCTACCCGGGCAGCAATATCTTGCCACAGGGTAGCAGCCCAGATAGGTTTACCTCTGCGCTGCCAGTTGCTCTCTTTCCATTGCTGCAGCCACCCCCACAGAGCATTTGCCACCATCCATGAGTCAGTATAAAGATACAATACTGGCCAATTTTCTCTTTCGGCGATATCTAGGGCTAGTTGTATGGCTTTTACTTCTGCATACTGACTCGACTCACCTTCCCCTTCCATGGCTTCCACAACTCGTCGTATGGGATTCCACACAGCAGCTTTCCATTTCCAATGGCTCCCTATCACACGGCAGGATCCATCAGTAAACAACACATACTGCTTTCTGTCTTCTGGCAACTCATTGTATGGTGGTGCCTCTTCAGCACGGGTTACCTCTTCTGTTGGCACTCCGAAATCTCTGCCTTCCGGCCAGTCCATAATCTCTTCCAGGATTCCTGGGTGATTGGCTTCCCAAGAACCTGCTATTATAGACAAATGCTATCTGGAGTCAAGAAAAAACTTGGGTTTACTTTGTGATAGTACAAACAGCAAGCATAAGCGTCTGTTTCTTTTATATCTTTTGCTATGTTAGAATAGTGGGAAATAGCTCTGTGATCCCTAATGGCCACATTAAAATTGCGTAGACCTCTTTGGCGCAGTAAGGTGTTTGGATCATGTTTCCTCCTACCCCAGCAAAAACTGTTGTGATGACTTTAGCAAACGCCTATCTTATTGGCAGATTAAGTACTGTTCAGAAGTGTTTAGGAGTTATCTATATTGAAGGCTCTCCAAAAGTCCATTTGTTCTGACTGTAGTTGTGGAGTTTTACGGTATGTGTAGTAGTGTTTGAATCTTTTCAGTCTTTAATGTATTCCTGTAATTATCTAGGTTTCCTTTAATTATCAGCACTTGAACTTTCTCTGCATTTAGTACTTTTAGTTCTTTTAACCCTGGCCTACCAGTCCTTCCTGTAGCAGTTATGGTGTAGTCATTAAAAAACACGTTCTGCAGTATGCCACATCTCTTGGCACGGGGGTACCAGAAAGCTACCAGGTCTGAGCCTGAGTTGCATAACGGGTTTGTTTTGGTAGGGATACTGTAAAATTCTGTGTCTGGAGCACTGTGGCTGTACCAGTTCTTCTGCCTATTCTACTGCTCCATGCCAGAGGCTGTTCCCAGGTTAGAAATTAAGGAATGATGCTTCTCACTTTTGAGACTTGTGTGGAGTCCAGCAAGATGTAAAATGAGGTCTCTAAAATGAATCCTAAGATGTGCTAGGGTCTGATCTGAAAACTCACTCCTATAAATTTGTTCTCTGTTTCCTATTACAGGAAGTACTGGCAGCAAATCGTCAATTTTTGATGTCTAACCTCCTTCTGGCAGCTGTAGGACAGGTAGTCTTGTTCCGTAGCTTAAAAAGCTTTAAGAGATATCTATTCAGATGTTTACCTACCAATGCTGTCCTATGGTAATGTTTTGGGCTATTTGTCTATGTATTTCAAAACTGAAATGCATTTTTAGAGAGACATGAAAAATGATTACACGTAACCCCTCTATATCTGGCCATTTAGTTAATGCTACAGAAAATGTTCTTACCTTATCAGCTCCCACCTTTTAAGATGCACAAAACACCCTTTAAGACGCACAATTCCCCCAAGTCCTACTTCTGTTTAGATGAAGGAAAAAAATAAAAGCTTAATCACATTATTCAAATTGCAAAATGATTTTCATAAAAAGTGAATTCCAGTTAGGGAAGATTTGGGTGACAAATTCTGTTAAACATTTTTCAATGATAAGGGAAATGTTGACACACAGAGGAAAAATGAAAAGAAAAAAGAATCATAGCATATACTGTACAACAGGTCAAAGGGGAAACATCTATCACTGAAGATGATTTCCCTTCACTTACAGTAGTCTTTAATTGCTGATCTGGCCAAATCTATGGTAAAGTGAAACTTGCAGAGGTTGGGATGCTCACTAACATTTTAAAATGACATGAGAAGCATTCATGTTGGTGCAGTAAGTGTATCTGCTTGCTTCAGGAAGAGATCAGCTACTATGGTGTAACTTTGTACAGATTTAACTCCTTGCCTTGTACTTGGTCAATTTGACAAAATGTCTGTGGAGACTCAGGACAATGCACTGTCTTGATGAGAGAGGTGAGAGCCTAGTTTCCTTATTTGCATAAGGTGAGGCAGCATTCATTCTTTGTACTGAAGCCACTAATCTTCCATCAAAGATCTGAATGTTTATATTACAGTGTAGTAAACACAGCTAGTTCATGAATTTGTATTGCCTACCTGGAATGAAAGATTAATTTGCTCCCCTAACTATTTTTGATAGCTCATGAAAATGGGCAATGACATAATCCTTTATAAAGCCCTCTGCCCACAAAATGCATGCAATAATATCATGGACCTGGACACTGCAACTGGCAGTTTGTCTCTGTGTTGGGCTCTGATCTGAGATAATTACTGCTTTTAGTCTTGAAGTCCAGGTTTATCTGTGAGTTTTGCAATGTCCTTCAAAAAATAAGAGAAGTTCTTGGCAAATTAATCATTGTGACAATTTTTAAATATTCTGTAACACATATTACCATCTACTGTGGCTTATTTGAAGTTAGTAGAGTATGATGCTGGTGTTAAACTGACCTCTAGTCAGAACGATCGTAAAATAAATAGATCAGGGACGCATGAGTGAAGTAGTACTATCTTAACTTTTGCATAAGTAAGCTATCCAGTATCATTTTCCTTGCATCAGTCCATTTCTTCCAATCATCTATTCAAACATCTCTGTCAAATACTGTATTATTAATCTTCTTGCCTGCCTGCTCTTATATTCAGTTGTTTATCAAAATATAATTGTTGCTACTTGTATTTATTTTTTTATCTTTTCAGCATCTTACAAACTGATTTTCCCTTTGTAGACTCTTATGTTCTGAGGAATTTCAATATTCTTGTCTCCTGTTTTATGCCTGTAGATGAAAGGTAACAGATTGAGGGACTCAGGGTGACAACGAATTGTCATCAGAGGAAGAATTAATCTTCAAGATTTCAAACAGGAGAGGGTGATGATTTTTTTTCTGGTACTTTGAGTGTAATTTAGCAATATACTGAGGACTATCAGGTGGAAGAAGTAAATTTCAGTATCTTGGAGTACTCTGTTCTTATTTTTGTATTTTAACTTTTTTTTTTAATTATTATTATTATTATTATTTTAAATTCCCATATATGTATGTACGAGAAAAAGAGCCTATCACCCTTTTTTGTTGAAGCTATGCATATTTAGGCTGTTCTAAATATTATCGGATATGGAAAGAAAGGAAAACAATCCCAGCATCTGTGCAACCTGGATTCCCACGGTGGTATTCAAAGTAGCATAAGGATCTTCCCCTGTTCTCATTTGGTACTGTTATTGTTTTTTAAAGGTGAATCTGGCAGGTTGTCTGCATTCCAAGTGAAAGAGAGCCCCTGGAGACAAGTGGCTTGTTTTGAGAAAGGAACTCCATGAAAGAGCTAGCTCCTTTCATAGCACTGCAACTTGTCTACAGCTTATTTATCTAAATAGGAACTTATGCATTAAAAAAGAAAAAAAAAAAAAAAACAACAACAAAAAAACAAAACAACAACAAAAAATCTGCTTACAGCAGGGTGCAAAGTTTGTTTTCTGGTTTCCTCCTGCAGAGATATTTTGATGTCTATCTCTTCTCTGCCCTGTTCTCTTCCCCCCACTATTTTTGAAAGCAACCTTTTACTTTCTGCTTGCATAGCAACATCTCTGATTCTTGGCCTTTCTCACTGAATTGGGACTTTGGTTTCATCCTGTCAGCAGGTAAATGGCCTTAAACCCTTCATGGTTTTGTCAGGGTAAAGTGGAGCTGAAAGGCATTACATATGTTCCAAGTTGAGAGGCAGCTCTTTTGCCATGTTCAAGTGGGTCTTTCCCTTTCTCTCTCCTCTCCCCCCTGTATTAAAGAGCTCAGTCACAATGAAGCTTTAATCAGCTTCATTGATTTAAAGCTAATTTGCACTTGGCGTCAAGGCTAAGGTCTGTAGCACAAGCTGAAGACCTTTAAATCAGAAGTTGGAATGAAAAGCCTTAGGTATATCATATTGTCTGCTGTGAAAAAGAATAGCAGCTTCTGAAGACTGCAAATTAACTGTAAGAAAAAAAGCACAAAGCAGTGTTTTCTTCTCTGTTAATGTAACCTCAGCTTGATGACTTACACAAGCTCTGCTATCAACATTTCTGCTTCATCATATAAATTAATAGAGTCGGTTGAATATGTTTTAGCTCTGTGATGTTTTCAGCACTTCGATTCTGGTTGGTTTCAGTTGGATTTAACGTAATTGCCAAACTGATTCCCATCAGTAATAACTTTTAACATTTATTTTTCCCAAAGGGAAAAAACTGTCTTGTCTGTATTCTGCAATTAAGAAGGTGATGAAATATTCAGTGTATGCCTCCACTCTGACTTAAATTCTTTTGTTAACTTTATCAGATAAACTATAAAATATTAACCAGCCTACTGTCTGAGCATGTGTGAGCTGTATACTGTTTATGAGACGTTTTAAGATACTTATAATTTTTAACATTGACTGTATTACAGGAGAGACTGCATTATCTTCCATTTTCAGTATTGATACTTTTTGTTGGGCTTGGCATACCAGAATATGTTTCCATTCTCTTTACAGTATGGTCAGAACACACAGGAAAGTATCATTTCTACAGGTCTTTATTAACATTTAAACTGGTGGGGCAGAAATAAGGTCTTTCCTTGATTTGTCCTTTCACATTTTCACATTTTCTGAGCACGTTGGACTCTATTATATTATGTTGCTTACTGGAATTTTGGGGCCAGTTGCAAGGCTAGGACAGTCTAAGTATAATATCATGTTGCATGCACTTAATATATTCAGATAGGTGCAAACTGGGCAACGAGATTAAAGCATGGTTATGTAGGTTCTTCTTTGGGAGCAATGGCAAAAAAATACCTTATTTTCTGCATTTACATGTAAACTTTTTCAAGTCTGACCTAAATGCAAATAGATAAGCAGGATAAACTTGGATTTGTGTCTGCTTGCAGTTGCCGTTTTATTATATCTATTAAGAAACAGAACACAATTTTATGAAAGGTCCTGGCCTCTCCTGTGTGCATGGTTTTGAAGCAATTCATGAGCTCATTGTAGTGATGGAAGAATTTCAATGCATTCATTTAAAAAGTGACTCTGCTTTCTTCTCAGGTCTGTGAAATGAGGGCAAGCCTAAGCTAGGACAATAAAGTCAAAACAGTTTCTCAAGAGAAAATAAATATGTTTGCTTTTTTTTTTTAATATTTATTTATTTATTTATTTATTTAACTTATCTAATAAATTTTGTTATCCAAATCTGTGTTTTGATATTGGAAGCATGGCAAATTAGCAGTATTTAAAAACTGCTGGGCATGGATATAGTAAGAAGAGGAAAAAATGGAATGTGTGGAACGCTGTGGGAGTGTTTCACACTGCCTGCTTAGGTATCTGTAGCAGGGAGGCGTAGCATTCCTCACCTACCCTGCACATTTACATGTGCCTGATGGAGCTGGATATAGGCCTCTCAGGACTTTTCTTACCTGACATGTGAAGCTCTGAGTGCTGACTCATGTAACTACAAGAGGTCTTTCTCTATCCCGTCCTTTTCTCCCTGTTCCTTCTGCACCAGATTACGTGACTTGCCAAGTGCTGTTAGGAGGCTTGTGTTCCCTGGTACACCCTGGTACAGCATCTTACTGGAAATGCTGTGCCAAACATAACTGCCCTGAGAGCCACCCAGCTGTGTCCAGCTGCCTGATTTCTGGAGTGAGACATTGTGCTGCCAGCCTAAGAGCTGTTGGAGGTAAAGCTGCGAGGTGTGTGATGGAGATGATAAGAGTCTCATATGTAAGGAGTGAAACTAGATATGTCTGTGTCTAGAATACATGATGTTGTGGGTGTTTAGAAAGCTTTTCATTGCCAGAAATTTGAGACCTCAGTTGCACAGGGAATAACAGGGGTCTGAGTGACAAGCATTTCTTTCTAGGCAAGTGGTAATAGACACTCTGTGTCAGACTAAATTTGTTTAAAATACGAATACCTGTAACACTTGGCAAGGCATTTTGAGGTTGTCTTCCTCTGTGAATGAAAGGCAGTACATATGCCCTTGTTTTTGACAGTCTAGCAAATATTATTTTTTTTGCCTCAAATTGTATGATAAAAATTAGTTTTCTTAATAACAAATGTTTTTCACTATGAATTGTTTTGGGACCGGTCTTATTGGATAGGCTTTTCAAATTACAAAATATTTTGTGTATATGAGAGGAAGCTTTTGAACCGCCAGAACATCTCATATTGACATTTTCAAAACAGAAAGTTCCAGCTTTAAGTTTAGAAATATGCCCCTTGGCACTGGAAGGCCACAATGAGGTCTCCCTGGGGCCTTCTCTTCTTCAGGCTGAACAACTATAACTCCCTCAGCCTGTGTTCCTAGGAGAGGTGCTCCAACCCCTTGATCATCCTCAGGGTCCTCCTCTGGACTTGCTCTGACGAGTACATGTCCTTCTTGTGCTGGGGGCCCCAGAGCTGAACACAGTACTCCAGGTGGGGACTCATGATCTCAGTAGAGGTATAAAAAGAGTTAGAATGGTCAAAATGAAAATAAAATGTGTTGCTTTGATGTCAGTCTGTATTTTTTTTTTTTTTCATGATTCAAACTTCTAGTGACTTTTATCTTTACTGAATTTAGGAGCATGTATTTGTAATTCTCAAGTTTTCCTAGAGCAGATCCTCTTTTGTTACTTGCTATAGATATAACAAAGGTCAAAGTTTATCCTGAATGTGTTTATAGAGTTTATTTTTATTTTTATTTTCTTTTTTTTTTTTTTTCCAAAGCAAATTGTGAAGTTATACAAGACAGCTTAAAATAATGGATATACAGAATGGATAAACAGATAATAATGGGTAAACAGAATTGACTGAGACAGAAATACAATTCTGGAATGTCAGAAGAGTAGAGTAGAACACCGAAAAGTCCAAAGATATTGAATGGGCTTTAAATAAGTATTGGAAGCCTTCCTGCCTGAAATTTATGCTGAAAATATCCTGGTTAAGATGCTTTCTTTTTCATTTCATTTTCTTCACTCTTCTAGTCATCTTTTCATTGGAATAACTGCTATGTAATAATATGTTATAAATTCTTTTCTTTTTCTTTCTTTCCTTCTTTCTTTCTTTCTTTCTTTCTTTCTGTCTGTCTGTCTGTCTGTCTTAATATGCTTCAGAGGCAGTTGTTCCATTTGTAAGATAAGTAATATAATATGGACTTACTAAAATCTATTGTTTACTACAAGACAACAAATGTGTTACTGGAAAGCCATTAGAAGAGCAGTTTAAAACTGTGAATTCACTTAGGACTTTAACATGGTCGAATGCCAATACATTACCAGATTTTTTTTCTTTTGGTCTTAGAGAAAATGGACCAAATGCTGCAAACAGATGCATACCCAATGAGCCTCAATGCCTCCTCTATTATGCCTTCTGGGAGCAGCATAACTCATATAAGTTAAGTTTTCACCTATTGATCTTAAACGTTACAAATTTAACATGGGTTAAACTTCTTTGGCAATTTCCTGTAAAATTACATTTGGTTCAAATGATCTGTCTCCTTCACAAAATACCTAATAAACTTCATGGTATCATTAAAAAAAAAAAAAAAAAAAAAAAAAAAAAAGAGAGGAGGAGGAATAATAGCTCCAAGAGTTTAGTTTTAGTTAGCTGATTAGTAGCCTGAGATACTGTTTTGTTTTTTGGTGCTCATGAATGTGCATCCTTTCCTGTGTGTGAATTTTGCCCCAGCTATAATAATATCACACACGAAAGCTGAGAAAGAGAAACAGAGACAGACTGGCAAACTGACTTCTAAGCTTGATGTTAAAGATCTTCAAGAAGGTAATGTTAACTTCTGGTTATGTATGGCTGCCACTGCTTGTGAAGTTATAGGGAAAGGTTTATTTTTTTTTTCTTTCTTTTTTATATCACTGAGAATGACTGCAAAATGTGGAAGAAGAAGATAATATACGCTTTGGAAAAGTTCTTTTTTATAACTTGTGAATGTCTGCAACTTGTTATGGCTCTTGACTCCAGCAAGCAGTACTCAGTTAGGACAGGAGTGTTTACGAACCTGTGTCATATAGCAGCTACAGCATATATTCCAGTAGGATGAAGGAGCTGCAACTGACAAAGAACAAATGTTAGGACACAGTTATCTCTTTTGGCCACATTGTTGGAGTAAATAATTATTTCCTTTATTTTAATACATATCAAATGCAAATTAGAAAATCATCTGCTTTAAGGCTATTTTCGGTAGTTAACTTTAGCCTAAGAGACAATTGTTTTGTTTCTGTAGTTGATGAACTGCTTTCAGGTTAAATCTGGACACCTGGGTTAAGCTTCTGCTCAGCATTTCACTCTAAAGCAAAGGATCACACCTCTCCTTCCACTGGCTGTAGATGGACTGCAGGGAAAATACTATCGAAGGGCTGGTGACAGCGTTTGTGAATATCCCAGTGTTTGCTCAGATATGATGGACATGGTCTTGCAGGCTGTGGAAGACCTGTTACTGAAACAGCTAAGAGGCTGAATCCCTTGCTACAAGACTGAGTGCATGACCAGAAGTAAGTGAAAATTATGGCGCTGTATTTAGTTAAATAAAATTTTGAAACTGGTACTGGTCTAGATTTACCTCACTTTAAGCATATAGGATTTTGTGACAGAAGTACAACTAAATTGTCATTGTTACTGCTTCTTCATCACCAATTCTAAGTTATTCAAATCATGTGAACATTGCAATTTACAGAGAAACATCTTGTGGTGGCCTTCTGGATTAGTAAAAGGATTGCTTCTTTTTGCTGGTATGAAATGAGTGGGTTAGCTACCACATTTCTAACACATTATTGCTCTTACAATTTAGCCAGGGCACAATGACTGAAATGATGTGTATTTTAACTGAGGATACAGTAAGTCTTCTCATCATTAATGACTTGAAACAAAACCATTGAAATTAATGAGAGAAATTCCAGCTTACAACAGTGTTTGTTGACAAAAGGGTGGAATCCTTAGCTCTGCTTTGCAAATTCCATTTTGCAAGGAGTGAATGCTTTTGGCACTGATGTAGAACTCAGAGTAAAAAAAAAAAAAAAGAAAAAAAAAGGGCAACAGCATGGCATTCCTTGACCCTGAGTACAACAAAAGTTGTTTGTATTAGTTATACATAGGTAGGCCAATGTACTTCATGCATATTGATTCACCTTGTTGATAATTGCAGTGTGCTGCCAATAAATGAATTTGCTGAAAACTAATCCATCTATATTGTATCTGCATAGTTATGTTCATTGGTGTCTGTTAAGTTCAAATGGCACAGAAAATCAGTTTTATTTCTTGAATGTTTATGATCCTTAATATGTGCAGAGGGATGATAATCAAAAGACTTGACCTACTTTCTTACATTCATTCACCTTCTTCAGTATATATTACTCACTTCCTTGTTTTTTGCTTCATATGAGAAAATTATGTGGGAATAGGAGGGGCAGAAGAGTGAAAGACTTTCAATTTTATTAATTTCCCTTTTACTGGACTGTTTTGATTCAGCATACAGGTTGTTATTGATAACTGTTCCTTTTTATTGGTAATACCATGTTAATGCTTTCATGCTATTTGTTGCAATCATACTGTGAAAAGTTTTCTTTGGTTTCATGATTTGCTATTTCATTTGGAAAAAAAAAAAGGCTCTGTACAGTTGTTTTTTTTTTTTTTTCATTAAAGAATCAGGGGTTGGACTTTTTCAGATATGTTCAAAGTTTAAGTAACTGTAAGAGGGGTTTAAAACCTGAGGTGTTCCACCCACAGCTGCTCAGTCACATCCCCCAAACCATCTCCTCTTGCTTTGTTGTCAGTTGTGGTGATACAACTATCTGCAGGGCCATGAACTCTTAATTTGCTCAGTGAACTGGTTTAAGTAGTCCTCTGAAAGTGAGTGTTTATTTTTAACCCTGATCTGCCTTGCAACACGAGTCTACAAGTAATTTGTCAGAACAACAGCTGGCCAGTAACTGCTACTTCAGTGGGCCTGTGACTTCCAGAGCTTGAAACACAAAGCAGTTGGGTCTCCAGATTTTGAAGATTTCAAAGTCATCTGTGCGGTGCTGGGAAATACAACACTGTATACATGAGATACATGTGCTATTTGGGAGAGGTAGGTGAAAGACAGGTAAAATATTTTACAGCATCTACAGTATCACTAGACACCTGTGTTCAGGCAGTTGAATGACACCCTGTGTGACTTGTGCTTAAGGTGTGAGAGACCTCTAAATCCCATTAGGTGATCTCAAGACAAAGTGATTTCCGTCACTTGTTCTTAGTTTCAAACTTTCAATTCGCCTCAGAAGAGGCAAGTCTTGGAACATGCTCATATGAGTCACTGCTCCTTGGTCTTTTTACCAGCAACTGAAAAAAAAAAAAGTGTGTAAAGGTGTAAAAAGATGTGTCTAGGGATAAGTGAATGGCTCAGTAACCTTAGTAAAATGAGGGTAATTCTTCTGACCCTCTTTATAAAGCATGTGCTCTTTCATTTCTAAAATGTTGAAAGACTGTTTCAGGCCTCATTTTTCCCTCTTTGTAAAATTATAACATATTTCTCACTCTTATTGCAATGGAGAAAGGCTTCGTTAGCCAGCACTTATGGAGAGGATTCGGGTTCTCAGAGAAAAGGAGTACAGTATTCATGAGGGTCTATCATGAAGTTCTGTGGTCCAAACTCAACTCTAGGGTGATTGTCTTGACTCCTGCCAGAACACTGCAAGTAGTCAATTATTACAGGGATGGCCCGTAGTTTATCCACCCTTTTCAGTGAACCTTTTTCACAGGGAGCAGATTACATTTACCAATAAGTGGCATAAAACATCTTAAAGCCATAAAAACAGCAACTGTTCTTCTGAGAGCAAAATATGCCTACATGTGAAAGTCTATATGCATATGCTGAGTAAATATACAAAAGCTAAAAAGGCAGTGTGTATACTGTAACATTTGTGTTTTACCTCATTCTGTATGAATACTTTTGGTGCCTGGATATAATGAGATGAGTTTTCTCAAACTCTGTTACCTGCTTATCAGGCCAGCTACTAAGTAGGTTTGATAACTCCTGTTGGGTGTTACCACTAGATTGTTCCTTGGTGTTTCCGACTCTTTCATTGTTTTCTTCTTGTACAACATGTCATGGCTCTAATAACAGGAGTTTCTTTGTGAAATCTCTGTCCCTTATACTGTGAAGATGGGGGAGAGAGGTTATTTGTGCACAGCTATTCTTATTACTACTAGCTAGTGAGATTAATGTTTCCTGCTGTGGCTGCTGTCTCATTCAGGCCTTGTAAAAGGGAAATGGGAGGAAAGCACGGAATTTGATGAGGAGTACCAGTTTCTGTACTTTCTGATGGATGCTGATCTGGCTGATTATTGGGAACTACACTGCTGATTACTTGCCCTCTCTCTCATTCAGTCTCTCAGCAGATACCACTGAATCATGTGTAATTTGTAGCAGTAAATTAGAGGTGATGAATGGAAACCCTTTGCATCCAGTGCTCTCAGAACTTGGGGAAATGAATTTAATTGTAATGGAAAAGTGGTCACTTCCCCTAAATGTTGTCTTTGCATTTGTTTTGTTTGTTGTTGTTTGTTTTAAGTCTTTACCCCATGGTTAATTTTCTCAAAGGGTAAATTGAAAATTTGCTGATGATAAGACAGAACCTTTATGCTGTGCTACAAAAGGAATTTACTTATGTATCAGATGCAAATACTAATATAATGTCAACTATTATATAGATGACTTTCCTATCTAAATGAAGCAAATGAATCAACAATGGGCTGTCTACATGGTTATGGTCCAAAGAAGGAGGCAGGCAGCTCAAGAAAAACAGCTTTCCTATGAGAGAGCATTTGGCTATTCTTAGTTGAGGAATTCCTGCTGGTTTTGGTATGTCAGCATCTGTTTTGATAACAGACATCTTGTACAGCAGAAGCATTGCTGTTTTGTAGGAACCTAAGGCTTGCCAGACCCATAAAAGTAGCCTAATGGATATTGCAAACTGACGGAAACCTGAAGGGTTCAAATTCAGTCTGAGGAAAAGTTTCTGATGATAGTAAACTGTTCATCCTTAAATTACTTCAGTCATTTCAGCTTTAAAACTGGTGAGATAAGAAGACCACTCTGAAAAAAGAGCTTCTGTATGTAAGGTTGAGAGCTATCTTGCTTAAGCAATTTATATAAAGCTATTTACTGTTTTTATGTTTTAAGTTTTTTAGAAGCATTTCCCATGTGCAGCAGAAAAATGACAAAGTGTAGGTTTTGAACTAGGAAAATAATAAAAGAAGGAAAAAAAAAAAAAAAAGTTAGCTCCTGTTGGAAAAACTTTTGGTAAAATAAGATTTGCCTTGACTTTGGAATGGCGAGGATAAAAGGGAAAGGACAAACTCATGTTGTGGCCTGTGTTTGTGTACTGTTTTCTGCTCACTTACTCTATGTTGTGCATAAGCAAGCTTAAGGAGACCAGTATGGTTCCATCAGCACTCTTAATGCTTGGGGCATCAGTTACTGCCAAGCAGAACGCCTCAAACTCTCTTGCAGGCTGTGTGTTACAATAACATTAAAAGCAAAGGTGCTATTTTTTTGGATCAAAGCATAGAGGCTCCATATTGATTGAAGCATAGAGGCTCCATATGCCACCTTATAGTTTAGAACTTCCATAAAGCCACCTGAATTTCTGGCATGGAAAAATCTCCAGAAAAGTGCTCTCTTTGTTTATGGCTTTGAAAAAGCCTTGGAGTTCATCAATGGTGGAGGCTGTGAGAGCTGGGAATTAACTGAGGCCATCTTCATCTGGACTTGTACTTGCGAAGGTGGGAAACCAGGGTACTCCATGGTTTTTGCACTGTTCATTTGAACTGCAGATTTAATCACTAATTCAAAAAGGTTAAATGAATTTTAGTATGAATGTTTGATAACTGGTTCAGTAAACTGTCTCAGATGCTTCAAAATATTAATTGGGGGAGAGGGACACAAAATAAAAAACAAAAAGGCTGTAGTATAAATAAAGCCTTTTCTAGACTCTGTGGGGTGCTTTGAAACTTTCTACTGTTTGTTTTGATAATATCTTTGACACCTAATTCTTAGCAGTAATTCACTAGGTGAATTGATTTTGTTTTGCTGAATGTGTTTGAGATATTATGATTGACTTTGCATGGTGGCAGGTTGAGATCACCCACCCAACAGTGCTTTGGGCTAAAAATGATTGGAGAGATTATATTCCACTATTATATATAACCTATGTTTTTGTGCCTGCAACAAAAGTTTAACAAAGTCCATAAGTGGTTCTTAGAATATTGGCCAATATGGTAGAAGAGTAGGATTGATTTCTCTGACTTGGTACATACAGTGGATGTAAAATATTCATAGTCTTCAGCCTGCTGTACAGTAACTTAATAACACACTATTTTGAAGAGAGATAGATGCTGCAAATCTTGTGGTACCGCTAATGGATTTGAAGAGTATGCTAATGCATTGTACCAGGAAGTGAATTGAGCTCTCGTGTGTAAAGGGGGATTAGAGAATATAATTATGAAAAGCAACAGTCACAGGCTTGAAGTTTCATTGATGTGTGGCTGCTACAAACAACGTTTTGTTGATGAGCAAGATGACTTTGATGGGTGTATGCTGCAATAATAATCTTCTTTATGAAGTAACATGGAATGAATTATAGAAATAGCCATTTTGTGAACTGTGAGGAGAAAATTAAATATAGAGTCTGATATTTACAAAAGTCCATGCAGCTTTTCATTTGAAATAAAAGCTGTGTACGGAAAGCTTAAGCTTTCACATCAAGAACAGCATGAAAGCTTTGAGAAAGAAAAATACAGCATGATATAACTGTCAAACCAAACGAAAACTAGTGCCCCCCCGCCACCTCCCAACACACAAAGGGAACCAAGAAATTAAATAATTCATGGTCTCCAGCTGAGTATGGGAGGAGGATCTGAGCTTTTTTGAATATAATTCTCTAGTTCAGAAGAATGAATGGCATGTTGTTTTGAGTTATGAGTTGATTTGGATGTCACAAATCAGTAGTCTGATGCATAAATACTGCTGCTGAGTTCTGATGACCCTAAATATTAGCCTTTTTCACACTTGCTGCTTCAGGTATGTATTTTGTTATTCATATCTGGTGCACTCATTCCTGTGTGTGTTAGTTGTGGTTCTGGCCTTCCACAAACAATTGTTAAAGCATCTTTGAACAAGTTCGTCTTGTGACTGGGGTGTCCTGGTATTGGGAAGTGTACAAATAACTGAACTTTCAGATTTACTGGGAGAGCCCAGAATGCCTGACTACTCTCAATTTTTAAAGTGAATTTGACTGCAATATGTTTGAAATCAGAAGCCATTAAGACATTGGCTGCATCCACGCCCTTTTTCAGGGGCTTGAGGCAGAAACCGAGAAATCAGTTGATGGTAAGTCCCTTTTTCCTGTTGAGAGGAACTAATGTCCCTACCGGTGCATGGTCCTGTGCTTGGAATCTGAAGCATTTCTGACTCAGCACTGCTGCATTTAGCAATGTAGACAGAAATGTTGTGGGTCTTGGGCCATGGCGTACTTCCAGTTTTGATATCTATTTTTAATGCTGAGTGTAGCTGTGCTACCACATAGTCCCTTTCCATGGAAAAGACGTTTTGATTTCTGAAACTGGTTACCTTAGGTGTATATGGCCTCAAATGCTTCCTTAAATACAGGATCATTTGGCTGTCTAAATGCTGAACTTTCTTAGCAATAAGATACAAGACACAGAACCTGTCTGTAGAAAGAAATATGCCTAAACAGAGGCAGAACTGAACAAATAAAATTAGCTTACTGTCATTACTCTTTTTTTTTTCAACATGTAACAATAGATGTAAATTACGCTGAAAGTTGTTTATTCAGAGAAGTGCATTGACATACTAAACTATATATTTTTTTCTTTTTCCATTGATATAAAACAGTTTGTCTCTTGTAGCTTTGCCAATGCAAGTAGTGTATAAAAACAATATGATCCCACTGTTTATTTTAGAAACCATAGAGTATGCATTTATACTGGGGAAAGAGACAGCAGGAATACTGACTGTTGTTTCAGCCATGGTATTATACAATTTTCCATGTGATACAAGTATCTGGAGACAGTCAGATTCAGAAGCAAAGAAAAATATTGCCAATTGGACCCCTTCTAGGTTTGGGTGCACTGACCTTCACTCAGAATGTTTTGGACTTACACAGAAATATGTGAATAACTGTGTTTCTTTCTGTTTCTTCACTGTTCCAGAATTTTTGGAAAGGGGAAATTATTTTAGGCTAATTCAAACAAGTTTTTTATTTAAGTTCAAAAAGACTCGTTTCGAATACATTTTTTCAACTAGTGACAGAATGAGGAGTAATGGTTTTAAACTAAAAGATGGCAGACTTAGGTTCATTATTCAGAAGAATTTATTTAGTGAGGGTGATGAGGCACTGAAACAGGTTGTCCAGAGAAGCTGTAGATGCCCCATCCCTGGGAGCATTCAAGGCCAGGTTGGATGGGCTTTTGAGCAACCTGGTCTAATGGAAGGTGTCCCTGCATGTGTCAGGGGGTTGGAATTAGATGATCTTTAAGGTTCCTTCCAGCCCAAAGCATTTCATGAACTAACTGGAAATAAAACCTTCAATTTAGTTTTGAGGAAATTTAAAGTGTTTATAAAAGACTAAAACTGGTGAAAAATCATGTACTTTTAGGTCTTATGGTATTTTTAGTATAAAAACAAAAGCATCCATGTGAAATATGAGCAAGCCTTTAAAATTTCTTGTTGTGCAACTCGGACTGATTTTACTGAAAATATGTATACTTACTTGCAATACCACTGGTAAGGTAAAAAAGCATAAAGGCTATTCCAGCTTCCATCAAAATATGCAGGACAAGATTCCCCATCGCAGTTACCCATACTTTGTTCACAGCGTTATACAGTCTACTTTTCCTCTACTTTTTTTTTTTTTCCCACACCTTCCTTTCTCAGAGACCAGAAATATGTGTTTACAGGTGGCAGTAGTGTCAGAGGTAATGGTGACCATTTCACATGGAAAAGCTTAATTATCTAAAATATAAAAAGCCTATTACCTGCTGCAGTTTCTCTTGTTTAGAAACTTGTATGCAACAGTAAAATACAGTTGTTTGTGCTTTTTAATTTTAAATTACTCCAAAACATAATGTGAGGTTGGTTACGGGAAGTGAACTACAATTACTGCTCATTACAATATGACTTGTTAGTTTCAGAAGGTTGAATTTTTAATATCAGAGTTCAGATACAGTTGCTTGACCAAGCTATTGACTGAAACTCTTAAAGTTCCATATATTGTACCTCTGAAGAGCATGAATGAAGGACCTCATTCATGAAAGAAATTGGAGCCACTTCTGCTCATTCCTCATGTTGCTTAAACAAAGGAAAAATGAGGCATGGACGGTAAAGATTTTGGGAGTGGGGAGGGGAAGGAAAGAATTTGAATGAAGAAGCATCTGTCTTCATTTACCCCCCATTTCTCTGTTAGAAATTGAGAATGTTAAGCATTGAAAAACACACATTTACAAAAATAAATTGTGGAATTTTTCATAATGGAGGGAACATAAATACATGCAGCCGTGTGCTTTCTTCTTCTAGAGTACTTTTAAAATTAAAACTCTGACTCAACAACTAAAAGGTAACGGTAAATTTAGCACATACATAATAAAACATATTATGCAACAAAACATAATCTGAAAAACAATCTACTTGAATTCACCCAAAATATTCAGATGAAAAACACTTTGCTACCCTGTAGTTTTGTCCAACTCATTCCTCTTTCCATATCTTTCTGCTGGCTCTCATTTTCCTATAGCTGTTTGTCTTCATTTCCAAGGCATTTTGGGTTTCTGCCAGTTTAACTACCTCTTACTCACTACTGAAATATGACTTTTGCTTTTCTATGGCTACAATGTCAGCTTCTGCATCTTTCATATTAAAGGTTCAATAAATATCCATGTTTCCTTCCACACTGAAATTTGGGGAGTTCTTCATAAACATATCCACTGTTTGTCACCATACTTTCCTCTTTCATAATGCTCATTGAAAACAAATAATCAAAACAAGCAAAGAAAAACAAAAAAATAACATCAACAACAATAACAACAAACAAACGTTGAAAAACACAACTTGTCAGCTGCTAGTCTGCTGGTGTCCTGACCTCTATTTCTCATTATTTACTGGAGTTATCTCTTGGTCCCTCCGTTTTCATCTCCTGGTTATTGTCTCTCTTGTTTGTTTAGGAAGAAAGTTCTTTGAGCTGAAGATCATCTTTTTTTCCCAGTATGTTTGTATATTGTTCCATTTCAGCAGAGCTGCTCTTAGAACTAAAATTCTGAAATCCATGCAGTAGCTTCTGTAAAATTATTACCTTTGCAGTTTGTTATCTAAAATAATCTCTTAACTTTTGTAGTCAGGGTGCTCATAGTAGTGTTTCTTCAGTTTTAAGAAATGACCACTGATGATTGCAGCCTTCACTACCTGATAGCTAAAGAGCTTGTGCATATGCCATTAGGGTTCATCATAAGTACATAGTGGCAAGTGACCTTGGGTTGCAAGGAAAACTAAAAGAGAAGGCAGGATCATCTAATGAGGTATATTCTAGTGCGATTGCTTCTATTCATGCATCTGTTTGTTACCAGAATTTTGTTCTTGCATCTGATTTAGCTGGGTGCTTGAGGATTCTGTGTCCTTTTTTTTTTTTTTTTTTTTTTTTTCCTCACTAAAAGTCCATTACTCTGTCTCTGTTAATTCTATGAGGATTGTTTCCATGAATTTCTTTGGGAGTTGTGTCTGTTAGGCCATTCTTCAAATTTGTCTGATGCTAGGGGTCAAAGGTATACCTCTCGATTCTTCATGGAACAGATCTATATATATGGTACTCTGTTATGTTTCACAAAGTGAATACAGCATGTGGATGAAAAGGTACTTGTTCCATTGGAATTAATGAGAGAACATGCCTTTGTTTTCACTGGGAATTGGATAGCATTCATAAGAAATAGGATACTTCAGAACTGCAAGATCTATCTCCCTTTGCTGAGTATTATTTGGTGTTCACCCCAAAGGCTACTTCACTAGCTTGAAAAACTTGTCAGCTTTTAATTCACAAAAAGAAAATAGGCTTATTGCTTCTCCCTCTCTTCTTTCTAAATCTTCTTCTTTCTAAACCTTTTCCCCCTTTTTTCTTCCTACCTTCCTCCCTGCCTTTTTTTTTTTCTTTTTTTTCCTTCTTCACTGAACATTATAAACTAGTCTAGTGCATGGATGTAGTCGTTCAGGGCTTGTTCCAGTGATAGCAATGAAAGTATTATTCTGTCTATGCAATGTTTTTCCTCTTGTCTTACATTACCAAGGATTTAGTTCAGTTTAGGTTTTGATGTTCCAGTGTTAATGAGCTCATTACAGTGATACCTGAGCAAAAATGTTGCAGGTAATGGGGTTCTGCTTCAGTTCCTTAGAAAGATTATTTCACCATGATTGGACCTCATTGTCAGGACATTTATTGTTTATTTGGCCTGATTGTACTCTGCTCCCTCTCTATTTCACACCTTTTCTCCTAGCTGTGCTTTTCAAAATGGTTCATTTCCCTACCCTCACTTATTTTCTTCCTCTTTTCTTTCACACCTTCCTAACTTTGTATGACTTTTTCTGTGTTACTGAGGAGTTAAATCTCTATATTTTGAATATTCTCTGGTCATTCCAATTTAAGTGGTTATTTGTCTCAGGATGGTTTGCCAAATTTTCTTGTCTTTAACACTAGGAGGAAGCCACAATTATTGTTTGTTCTTTTGTGATGCCTATTTCTGGAATAAAACTTTTTATAATATACATAATGTGTCTACTACGTGTATTCACTCCTTTCTCTTCCAGGAGGAGATTGATTCCTGTAAATGTTTAAGTAGAGTTCACAGAGAACTAAGTCTGGTTGGGACCCCTGTGGTAGAGAGGCATTTTAGAGGTATTCTTATGGCACTGATAGTGTGACAGACAGTATTTCGTTAGTTGAAGATTTGAATCAGTGCCTTTAGTGAACCATCAATACAGAGATTCTCATGAAGCACCCAACTGCAACCCTTCTTGAAAAAAGGGGAATCATCACCTTAAAGTTGTACTGGAGGGGAAAAAGTCTGAGGAATTAAGATCCTTGTATTTTGAAAGCTGGCTGAATTATCTGTAGTTTACCTTGATTTGGGAGTCCTCCTAGCTGAAGGGAATTATGTGGGAACATTCTTGAGCAGATGACAGGTTAAGGTACAATATTTTACTTCTCACTGTCTCCAGATTTTGTAATTGATTTCCATCATCTGCATCTCAGTGGAAGTGGTTGTTTCATTTTAGAGTTTGTTGCCTATTGAAAAGTGTTTTCAAGGTGTTGGAAAATGCCAGCTATTCCTTTCCTATTGTGGTGGGGATCTTGAAACTGTGGAATTGGTTTGTTTCCACGGTGTCCCCACCTGAAATGCCTATGAACAGGGCTCATGAACTCCGAGCTGAAAGACCCAATTTTGAATCTTACAAGGGAGAAACTAGGGAAAGGAGCCTGCGGGTGGATGAAGTCCTAGCCAGGGCGTGGGTGTCAAGCAGGATGATAAGGGGAATATCTTTTAAATGTGGGAGTCCTCTCAGCCCACTCCTATCCGCTACGCATCAAATCTCTCCATTGGGGTGGACTTGGTAAGATTTCCTGAACATGACAAGGGAACCTCTTGGGGATTATCAGCTACAATTTTGCTAAATCTGGGAAGTCATCTGCTATGTGTGACTCCAGAAATCATTCCAAAAGCGTCATTTGTCCAAAAAATTTGTTTGAGATTTTCCCTCTTTGGTCCCTTTTTTTTCTAATCCTGGGTTTCAACAAAAGGAAGGAGAGGAGTCCCCTGAATATTGGAACATCAAACTATGCTACTGAGACTGCATGCCTTTCCATGGCTTTCTAGAAGAGAGGTCTTGTGCTGTGAGGACTCAGAGGAGATTACTCAGACCAGATGTGTTGCTTAATTACAGTGATGAGGCCAGCAGATTGTGAGGGAGACTAGGTGAGAGCTAGAAAAATTGCTTGTCTGTATTGGTTCTGCAAGAGAGCTTGTTAGATGCAAAGGCAGTGGGTTACTTCCAATGTATGGGTGGCCCGAGATATGAATTGGAGTTGTTCTGGATCATTAGTGTAGGCTTAACTGGGATACTTCTTGACTTTTGTGATTTGCATTTTAACATATCTGGTTGGCCTTTACTGAAGACTTATTTTCTTTCCTTAGTGTTGAAGAAGATGAAGGAAGGAGAGAGATAACAGGACTGAGATCAAGAACTGTAGTTATTTTCAATTTATTTGTTAATTAAAGATGGATTATAGCACAGTAGCATAACACAATTTATAAAGTGTTACAAAATGACACACTAGTGCCCATAAAATGCTTTGTATCCCCAAATGTCACACATAACAATATGAATGGACAGCAAAACACATTGATGGGCATATAGAACAGGAATAGAAAAAGAAACCACATCACTCTATTCATATTTTACAATGAATTCTCCCAGTGACTGAAAACATAAGTCATGATTCTCCTTCATTTGTAGCTATGAGCTGTCTGCCTGTGCTTATGTGCTGAAAGGCATTGATGCACTATTGAAAAAGCGCTGCAGTGCTCATTTAATCAGAGTTGGCAGTGCATTTTACATAGAGCAGATCAAATCTGACTGATTTATCACAGACTTTGAGGTAAATTTTCCTGTCGGTGCAAGCAGATTGCCCATTAATGAGAATGGGACTTAGACCTGTCAGGGAAGAGCGTTCTGTTCTCTGCTTACTGTAATGCTTCTCCAGATGTGGTTCCACCTAAAAAGTCAAGCTGTAGGTAGGGATTTTGGTTTGGAAGATTAAACTGGTGTAGACCTCTACAGAAATAATCAGTGCAAATGAATCCCTGTGTATAACGTTAAGGGGAACTCTTATGCATGAATTTCAATGTGAGTTTATAAATAATTTATACAACTGTTTATTTCCCATGCCATTTCTTTTATAAAAACTTCCATATATTTTAAAATGTAGAGAAAGAACATCAAAGTTATTTTTCACCATTTAGCTTTCATAAAAATGCACAAGCTTCTCTGAACCACAAGAACACTAAGTACTCTGTCATTTGTCATCACTTTACCACTATGTGCAACATGGTCACTGCATTGCCTAAAATATACTTACGAATAAAACCTGAAAAATCCTGGATGCCAACATGTAGTTTCATTGAAACCTTCAAACTGAATGGTGGCAGTGTGCTTATGTATTCATGAATAATAGTCCATTTGGTCCTCTCATGATTTTTTTTTTCAGTTTAGTCTAAAGTGTAAAGTCCTGTTAAGGATTTTTTTTTTTTGTGTGTGTGTGTATTCAATTGTATACATCACCCAAGCAATCTTTAGGATGTGTCTGAATACCCTAAGCCAAGGATGAAGAAGAGTATGTTTCTGGCTTCATTTGAGCATAAGTAGGGGTAAGGTTTCTGATTTCAAAATAAAATTTTTAAACATCCTCTGTCACAGATTTTTTAATCAGTGCTATCTGCATTGTATTGAAGTATTTAAAACACATCAGGGGAAGCTTTGGGTTCTCTTTGGGGCTTTGTTATTGGTCTGCCAACACCTTTAGATCAGTACATTGTGCCTCAGTTTATCTATCTATGAAACTAAAGTAATGTCTGTTACTAGCTTCATTAAAGGTGCTGTGATCAAATGTTTAAAAGAAAACAGTATATGAGAAAGAGTTGTGTGGTAAATGCGTTAATAATTTATTTTTCCAGTTTTATTTTAGTGTAGAGTATGTCTAAAGTTAGGATGGATTTCCTTTTGAAAGACATTTGCGTGAATCCCTTATTGCTTCCAGAACTCCCCATAAACTGAGTATTAGTATCAGACTTCGCATGGGTGATTTGCAGAGAAAACATTGGAGCTGTAAGTATTGTGGAGTTAGTGAAATACTACTCTTAATCCAGGTTAATACTGAATGCATGCTTTAAAAGGCTAATAGTTAGTCTTTAGCAGAAAAGACTAATGAAAGCCAAAGCATCATTAACAGTTATGTAAAAGCCAAGCTGTTACTCTTGGTATTCTCTTGCGTTCTCTCCTGGGAGACTAAATTCACCACTGTATACTTTGTATATAAATTAATCAGCTAAAACATAGATCTTCACTTTCTGTTCAGAATGACAGTGAAATTAGATGTATACATAGTCTATAAAATATTTTAGAAATATTCTGGATGAAAGGTGTCAGAAAACTGCAAGATGATATGCTTTACATATACAGAATTTCATCACTTAATGTGTTTTAATTACTTAACCATAACTTAAACTGCTGTTGTTATGCAAATTCAGAGAGTCCCAGCAGCTGAGAATTATAAGAAATATCTACTATCACTAGGCAGCAAAGTGATCAGAATTAGGAGTCTGAGTTTGAAGGCTGTACTTTTAGCCAAAGTACACCTGTGCTTCTTGAAGAGTTGTATGCTTGTCTGGTAGAACATCCTGTCCTTAGACACAGTTGCTTTTAGTGCGTTGAGCAGGGGTGTACATAGGTATGTAGTTGTGACATTTAGGTTTATAGCTTTGGGGAGAAACTTCCATTATCTGCCAAACTGTTTTGTAGACCTTTAGTGTGAAAAGCTAAGTAATGGTGCCTTAAAAAGTTCACCAGTGACATACCTCTGGCTGTAGGAAGCCTAGGTAAAAACACATGCAGTACATGTTACTTTTTTATTATTTTTATTTCCTCAATTTATGAAAAGACAAGATGTAGTTTCTTCAGCAAAATCTGTGGATATTCTACAGTATGTTCACTATTTTTTTTCATAGAAAAAGTTCTTTTAAGTGCTTCTGGACTTGCTTGTCAGTAACATTCACCAAGCTGCACTAATTTTGAAAAATTCAGAATAGAGTTTTGCCACTTTAGAGATAATCCATGAAAGCTCTCTTCCTGCAGACTGCAATAAATCATCCCCTCCACTAAAAGCCTGGATGTCATTTGAAATTTATTGCATGGAGCTGGTAGTGGACTTAAAAGCCATTTCACATGTCTTATTACTTCAGTCATCTAATTTATGGGTTTCAGCCACAATTGTAGTTGGAAAAGTATTTTCCTTCAACTGATTAATATGATTTCTGCTTTTGCATTCATTTCCCTTTTTATATTTTTCTATAATCATTGCAAGAGACTTTGGCATCCAGGTTTTAGATACAAAACTGAAAGAAAGGTGCCAAAAGAGACAGATGCAGATTGACTGAGCTTTACTGGCTCTTAGCAGCACTTGTCAAAAAGTATCTTAGTTATTGTTAGTTGAGCAATCTTGCCCTAGGAGAGAAAAAGCTGTCAGGAGCTTCCTTGTTTAACACGAGAATCTGTAGCTCTGTGGAGGCAGTATGAAAGCAACCTATTAAACACACATGAGGTAAGTATAAGTAACGCACTTAACACCAAGAATGATAAGATATTGGGGCTTTTTTCTTTTCACTTGTTAGCATGAATTTCACTTGTTAGTATGAATTTACTGCCATAGGTAAGGAGTGCCTTTTGATTCTCTTCAGGCTGATCACTGTAAGGAAAGACAGCATGAAAGATGCGTAAAACAAATAAAAAGAAGTACAGACCTTAACCCCAAGATGGACAATGCTATTCTTTTCAGGAATTTAGTCTTATACTAAATTCCACTGATGTGCATTGTAGGTGAATTAGTAGTTCTGCAACACAAATTACAGGAGAATGTGCCATGCATGTATGCTTGCATAAATAATTTATGACGCATGTTATGAAAGTATCAACAATTCTACTGGCTCCTTCCAGAAGAAGAAATACTGCATAATCCTTGCCCTCAATATCTTATGATAATCTTAAATGTGGCCCAGTCTAAATTTGTACTAGTATGTGCGTGATGGTGCATAGCTGGTAAGGAACAGCATCAGTAATACCATGCAGTTACTTGTGTAGTATTGGAACATGGTGCAAGGAGTTAATTTCTCCCTGTATTTACCTCATATGTAAGTCAGTGCAACAGTGACAGATCAGGCACGGACACATCCAGATCTGCTGAAGGATAGTCGTTGAGGCACTGGCTGAAGTTTGTTTGCAGCATGGATATGACTGTCTCTGTCTGACTACGGCTTGAATGCCCAGAGATAGGTAGCTGAGGCCAGAGCCAAGTCATGTGTGATGCTACGTTGTCAGCTGGACAGAACTCTGATTACTGGCCAGAGTGGTGACTTTGCCCCTGGAGTGAATGCTGACATGCTACAAAAAGAGGTCTGAAAGCCATGTATAGTATACTACATGCCTGTATAAATACAGAGTCTAATAAGGAGGAGGCAGTCATATAGCTCTGCCTCCCAAATGCCTATTGACTGTGTTTCCTGAGAATTGGAAAAGATTAAAAACAAAAGCAGTGTAAAGAAAATCCTACTGTGGTTTCTACAATGCACATTTTCTGCTAATAACACCTGGGAGGCAGCACAAAATAACAGCTGAGGTGCTTAAGGGCAGCTCTAGTGCCATCTACCTCCTGCGCACATCTGTGGATGTGGGCATGCATCCAAAAAGAGGCTGAGGAGAAAATCAGGCAAGGATGAGACCATTGTGACCAAAGGAGCAGGCAGTCCTCCACTGATGAATCTGTGGATTTTTAGGTGTGATCTGGACACTCCAAGGGTTAGGGCAAATGCCAAGTGTTTGAGTAAGAAGCTGAAATTTCTGCTTGTGCTACCGGGAGGAAATACTGCACATGGGATGCCTCCTGTTCTCTATGAAACACGCAGCCACTGGTAGACAGACTCCAAAAGCCTCAGTACAGTAGAAATGCTGCTTTCCATATGCCCCCATCTCTGCTGGGTGATGATTTGTGTGGAGCCTCAGCATCCACGTTCAGTACAAATGGATCTGGCAAGTCTAAATGGCAGTTTTGTAGGGAATTTGCTCTCCAGTACCACTGCTGAATAGGAAGCTGGTGCTGTAATAGAGAATACAATGCTGGAAGTCCCAAGATGATGAAAGATTAATGAATAAGGGTTAGGCTTGCAACAGCTGTTTCTTTCTTTCTTTCCAGCACATAGACAGTAATGTTATGCAAAGATAAACATATTAGGCAAATATTAACCTTTTTTTTTTTTTTTTTTTTTTTTTTAACACAGCAAAAAGCAGCATGTGACAGGTTCCTACATCTAAAACAGAACAACACAGGTTGCCAGTTTCAAACAGTTCTCGTCTGAGCTGATACTGAAATTTCAAGAGAAGATTGTTTTGTGTAGGGCCATCAGTTTGCATTAGGGTTTAATAATGAAACAAAGACTTGTTTTCCATGCAGAAAAGTTTATCTAGAAACCAAATCTGGAGCAATTAATGCAGTTACTACAGCCGTAAGAACTAAGGTGATTTACCCAATTTGAGGCTTGCAAAGTAAGCACTGCATATTTTCTGTTAATTTTTCACAGTTTATACTTCAGCATAATGATCTGTCTGTAGTTGGACAGTATTTTCGGGAATGTTCAATCTGAAAATTAATTTGCTTCATCTGTAGTGACGTCTTCTTTGTGTTTGCTTCCTGCGAATGTTCCTGCTGTCAAGTTTTGCTGGCACAAATATGTAAAGACACCGATTTTTCAAACTGCATGCACAATTGTTTGTGCTGGAAGTGCATGTGTGCTCTTTCATTCGGGAAACAGAAAAAATGTGTAAATGCTCTCAATTAACCAACAGAGCTTGAAAAGAAAATATTGAACTGTCTGTGCTTGCAGAGAGTTGAAATAGAGATTTGCCCTCAACTCAATTGGATGTTTTCAAATGAATTTTAATCTGCTGGGGGGGGGGGGGGTGGGGAGGAGGAAGGGAAATAAAAATCTAATAAATTCCATATAGTGAATTATTTGTTTAACTGCTTAATAGTAATTTAACATGTTACTTGTTAGTTATTTGCTATTTCTGTTCAGCTTTTGCTTTTCAAAGCAACATGGTCTTTTTATGAAATCAACGGTTTTCATTATCTGGTCCCTTTTTCATCTTTTACTGTTAGATGGCAGGTATCAAAGGCAAATCTATAATCACTGTGTTATTTCTTTACCTTGCGTTACTGAAGGAGTCTTCTGTACATTACTTTCTATGAGACAGAGACAAAAAAGACCAATTGGGAAGTGAGGCCCCAGAGCAGTGCAGCTCAGCAGACAGCAGATTGCTAATGGCACCTGTATTTCAGTTTACAGTACCGAGTGCTAACAACAGCACACACACAGTGCTCTCTGCTTGATTTCCACCCCCCTTCCCGTTCTTTCCCCCACTCCCACATGCTTAATTAGAAAATCTGATGTAGCCAGAGACTTTATCTGCCATACCGTTTGTGTTAGCGAGGAATGCATTCTTTGATGTTGCTGATAAGGTTTTCTGTGTTGTGGGTAGTTAATTGGTAGTGGAAAGGAAATGTCTGGACTAGTGCAAAAGGAAGCTTCCTAACTGTCTCTCATGCAGCTGGTCTCACTAGTTGATGAGCCAAGGTGTGGTATTGATGTAGCAGTGGCGAGAAGGTCCTGCCAATATTGCCCACCCCCCAGCAGAACTGTGCAGAGCACCTGCACCTTTGGAACCAGTTCTGAATTCTTCTTGTCTTTCATCTTTGTAAGAGAACAAAAATAGGAATAAAACACAGTGCTTCCCAAAACCTGGAGGGCCAAATTTCTTGCTGGTATAAATCAACATGTGCATGTGCACTGTGATCTCTCCTCAGGTCATACTAGTCCATCAGCCTTCAGAGTGCAGGGAACGTGGATGGAGAAGCTTTGTAAGATAGTGAAACTAGCTGGTAGGTTAGATTCTTGCAAAACTCAAAATAAGAATATCAGTTTTATTTATTTATTTATTTTTACTTCAGCTTTCAACCTTTGTATCCTATTTTGCTTTTACTGAATAGAATAGTTTTCTACTAAATTCTCACTCCCATTTACAGTCTTAAAAACTAGAGTCAAATCTGTATTCTTTTATTTAAACTAGACAGTAAAAGGATCATGATATTTCATTGGAGCACAGCACATATTTTGAGATTTTGTTTGTAGTTTGCTTAGGGGTATTAGATCATCTAGATTTTCCTTTTGTTTCTGTCTTTTTTACATTCTTGCTAACAAGACCACTGTCTCCAGCCAGTAATAGATTACTGTCACTGCGAAAGGTCCTTCAGTTCCTAATGTCCTTTAAAATATTAGTCCTGGTTCTTTGGACCTGTTGGCTATTGGTATGTTATGTCATTTGCTTCCCTTCTCCTTTTTCTGCAAGGTCTACTTTGTTTTATACTCATCACTTTCACCTTTCTCGTTCTTCCATTTGTTACATACATTTGAAAAATTACAGCCACTTTCGCTTCCATTTTAAGCTCTGATGCATTTCTGTAACCAGTGTGATTCTTTTTCTGAATCATTATGCTGCAGCTTTCTGGGTGCCTAATAGGATATTCTTAAACTCTTGGCAATCACTGTAATCTTTCCATCCTATATATTTTTTTTTTCTCCTGGCTGAATAGGTCTGCTACTTGTTTCCACCTTATATAAAATGGACATCGAAAAGCATCAAGTAGAAAGGTAAATGGTTAGAACTTTATGTTGTGTGAAAGTGAACACCTAATGGAGCCACACCTACTTGTACCAAAGCAACACCAGTTTTTGTGAATCTATTCCTCCACGCCTGCCAAAATGTTAAGTAGTATAGGTTTAAGGTCCCTTGTGAGACCCAGACACCTCCCTTCCCCCCCTTATTCTATCTCAGTTATTATGATTATCATTGATCGTTTTCCTTCCCAACCACTCCAACATGAAATTGACAAAATCAACCAATATTTAATGCGTATCTCGCTGGGAGTTCTGCAGTCACTTTGGTTAGTTGAAGGCTACCGGCAGGCCGAGTACTGACCCTCCTTGCTGCTCACTGTGTGTCAGTAATACATATGATACACAGAGTGCCTCTTTCTCAGCTACTTCAGTGCAGTAAATGGAGAGGAATCTCACAAGAGTCCAGGTATTTAAAAGAGATTCAGACCAGATTTCCTGTGTTAAACAATTAGCTGGGTACTGAGATATTAACCAGATGCACTACCCCTTGGGCCAATTTTTGTAGTCTGGTTCAAAAATGTGTGGTAAGAGAGGAGATTCAACACATATTCCTTCCTCATACAATAGCAAGTGAAAATCCTGGCAGTGAGAATGCCAATGGAGAGAGCCAGATGGTTAGCTATTCCTGGTCATGTGCCTTTCACAGTATTATGCTGCCCTTCTTGCTTTGTTCCCATCCGCATCTGCAGTGCTATGTACCATGTTGAAGAGATGCTGAAACACCTAGAAACCATGGGAGCACAACAGAGAAGAAACAAATGGTGTTGTCCAAAATACTAGATTTGGAATCAAGGTTGAAGAGGATTTAACTTCAGTGTTGTCTTGGAGGTTATAGCATCTGGGTGAAGCGCATGATTTTGCTTCCCACTGGCAGTAAGGCCGCTTGAGAGGTCCCCAAACTCCCAGGCTCTGCCAGAGGGTGATAGAACATGTTTAAAAAAAAAAAAAAAAAAAAAAAAAAAAAAGGTTCATCTCAATTTATCTGAGAAGAGAGTCTGAGGAAGAGCTTCACAGGGAAAGTCTTGTAAAGGGAAAAGTAGAAGATAACATACGAACTATCTTATCCTTTCCAAGTCATTTGGCTGCTCTCTAGCTCAGTAGGTGCTGGTGGAAGGGTGCTCCAGTGCTGATGAGTGTGAATGTCCAATGAACTGCGTCTGGATCTGTTTTCACTCCCGTTTGCTGTGACACAGGAGACTAGGCAGCTGTTTCTAAGCTGTGAGGGAAATGTGTTCCAGCCTAACTTGCAATCAAACCCAAACTTTCCTGTCATGAGAAAATTTGAGGTCAGTGCCTGCATCCATAGTATATCAGGCCACACAACTTGTAGTGGAGCTAGTTACTGTCAATCCTGGTTGCATTTGTGTGTGGGATGATGAATTTTAGTATTTTATGCGATGCACAATTTAGCAATTTGAAATACTATGCATATTGTAGTGGCGCGCATATACCACAGATTGTAGCTGCTGTTGCTATTTGAAAAATCCCAACTCTTACAGGTTTTACAGTCACTTGGGAGGACATTCAGAGGCCTGAGTGGCATTGCAAGCCCTGGCTGTGTATCAGGAGGATTTTTGTATTTTATATGTTTTCTTTCCTGCTGCTACTGACTCATCCATTCTTTTTGCTGTTTGTTTATGCTCATTTATATGCACTTACTCAGCTGACTGGTTAAGTTCCACCACCCACTTACAACTGCAATGAATAATGTTTTAGGCCCAGTGTCTTACAAGTGCAGGCCCCTCACACATCAATGTCATTACTGGAATTGCTTTTGCTGATAGCAGCCACGTGGCAGGTGTACAGAGAGCAGCCTGCAGAACGAACAACATGAAGAGCGTCATTCATCAGGTTTGCTCACAAAAAGCCACTTTGTCTGTAAGCAAGAAAATGCTGTGGTCCCCTTCCTTCCCTATGGCCGCCCCCACCCCCCCAATCTCCTTCCGCTGCCCATGATAGCACCATATTTTTCTCACTATCTTGGTTTTCAGATAATGGTTTCAAGTCAGGACTCCAGATGGGACTAGGAGTCTTGCCAGTGCATTGAGCCTTTGGAGGGGAGCCTCTCGTGCTTTTGGAGGAAGATTCATTAGTATCACAATGCACTAGTGCCCACACCACTCTGATTCACCTTTAGTCAAAGATGTACTTGTCTGCGTACTTGATGCCAGTTGCTTGACATAAGCCCTTGCTTAAATCTAAGCACATGCTTAAGTTTTGCCTGAGCTGGAGCGAGCTCAGAAAAGGCCCTCACAGGAACAATCAGCAACAGGTTCACAGACCCGTTCCTGCATAGCTACTCACTGAAGGATGCAGTCTACTACTTAAAAGTACAGGGTAGCAATAGCTTTGCTTTGCAGGAGAGACTCAGAAAAGGTACAATTTATTCTCAAGTGTATAATTTGTTTTTCTCTGAGGAAGGCGCCTGTACCACGTGTGCTATTGTACCCAGAGACTTAGCTGGGATGCAACTTCTTGGACCCACTCTGCACTAGCTTTTTCTATATGGCTTTAAGTTCCTTCTTAGTATTTATGATTTATTTGGATTTTTGTTTTGTTTTATTTTAACAAAATGCCTCATCCTGCCTGGAACAATCACCACAATGAATCCAGTGAGCTTTTGCAACCTTAAAAAGGGTAACTGAACATTGGCATTAGGTTTAAAGGAGATGTGTGTGTGGGTGTGGGTGTGTGTGTGTGTGGGGGGGGTTGATTAACCTTAAGGTTGATTCTTAATTTGATCTGAAAGACAAAAAGTACTTTAAAGTGTTGGCATATGAAAGAATGCCCTCTTCTTGTTCTAGGTTGCATTGTCTCATTAAGAATGCCCTCTTTCCTGTAATCACTATTTCACAGTTCAGCCATCTCCAGATACTGTGAAACAGCTGTGCAAAGGTCAAGTACAAGAGGGCAATGGGAAAAGAAAATGACACCACAGCTCCCAGGGTTTCCAACCACCCTGTTAACAAATTTACTGACACAGGGCATAATTTTTACTGACGCTGCCCATTTTTTACTGACACTGACTCTTAAGACTCCATAGGGAGCAGATGCTGACATCTCCCTTGACTTTGAAAAGCTCATTGCTGAAACAAAATGGTTTTATGCAAAGATTTACATACAGTGTCTAAACATTAAGCAGGGGATCAATAGTTCTTCAAGTCTGAGTAATGATCCCACATGGCAAAGCTACATTTTAATTAATAAGAATGCATCCATACTTCATCTTTTTACTTTTTTTTTTTTCTTTTTCTTTTTTTTTTTTTTTTTTCCCTATCCTGGAGGGAGCCAGTGCATCCCAAGAGTTTGCTCAAGCACATCCTTGTTTCTTATCATCACATACTAGCCTGAGCCTCCTTGGGCTCTGATTCTGCTTTGAGACTTGTACAGGCAGATCTGGCACCTTTATGACTTTTCTAGTGAGGCCAGCACAGCTTGGTGCAGGTATCTGTATATCCTTGCAGACAACATTTTAAGATCAAGCCCTTGATTAGGAGATAAGGGTGGCTGGTAGATCGCAAAGAGCTTGTCACCTCCTGGATAGATTTCATTTGAAACAGACTTAGTTTGGAAATAACAGTTGTCTGCTTTAGCACCACGCTTATCTTTTGTTTCTTTAGTCTCTCCAGTTGTTTGCTGTTAACCTTTCAGTCCTACATAAGCCTGGTTTTGTGTAGTTCATCTTTTAAACCTGACCACTAAGCTGTGCTCAGTGTGATGTTATTACAATTTTTTCCCCTTTGCTGCTTGTGTTTCCTCTCAGTTGTTGACTATGACTGGAAAATAGGCGTACAAAGCATTTTGCATTCTCTGAATGTACCACACAGTAATTCTGCTGTCTGAAAACTCTGTAATGTCAATAATTGATGCACTTGAGAAGTGGTAATTAAATTAGTTAATTATGCTGGTAAAATTACATGCAATTATGTGACTGCAGGGTATGTTTAGTAAATTAGGCTTTCCCATACTCACTACATATTGTGGTGCCAATTTTGTTCCTTGATGATTAGGTAGCTTTTGATACTTCTTAATTGATTTAATACCTGGATCTTCATTAGCCCTCGATTGCTATGCAATGTATGTCTGACATTTTTCTCTCTGATATTTCAGAGTATCGTTCATCAAAAAAAATCAATCTATACATATACACATATTCCTGTCAGATGTTAAAGCATCAAGACTTCAGGGAAAATGCTCTCTTCCACAAGTGTCTTGCAGTGACTTGCCCACTACTGTGAGATGCCAATCAACTAACTGTCCCTGGGAACCCTCTGATGTAGAATGACTGATTTCATTTATTTTTCTCTTGAAAGATCCAAATAAATAAGTGTTTCAAGGAAGATTGGCATGGTGACAACTGTTTTAATGACACCTGTTACCTTTGCAGAGAGCAGTGAAAGGTTATTAAAAGGTAACATTAATTCAAATAAAAATTTCTTGGGGATCAGATCTGATTGTGTCTGGTGCATGGGTGGGGTTTGCTGTTCTTCATTCATGCTTGCTGAATATCGTACGTGTCAGAATCACCTCCCAGCAGATGGTTACCTTCATGCTGGCTGTGTTTACTATCACCAACCTTTACCAGCTCTGCTTGTCTCCACACCTCATGTTCCCCTCCATCAGCACATACTCATCTGTTAAAAAAATTATGTTTCCACATGTGACTATTGGGCTTACTCCGTTTAGGATGCTAGTGACAAACTACCAAAAGCTAAAAGCCAGATCAGGTGGTTTGATCTACAGTCTTTTATTTCTGTTCATGGGGTACTATCTCTGTGGGAGAAAGGAAAAGGCAGGGTAGAGCAATTGCTTGTTCTTTGGCTCTGAAGTCATGAAGTATATAACATCATCTCTGCATGAGCCCGGTTCAGCGATGGGTCAGTATTAAAAGCAGTGGTATCTGAATGACTGAGCAGTTAAGCAACTGAACTGAACGTGAAATAAGGTCCCACTAGTAGGATGACTTAGTACTAGAAAATGATGGATGATCTTATGGCCCATGCTAATGACATACTAGGAGTGAACTAAGCATACGCTGCTTGAAATAACACCTAAGGAAAGACTTCTGGAGGCATGATGGAAATCTTGACTAATCCCCATATACAGTGGCTCTTCAGACTTGTTGGTCTCAAGGACTGAGGCCGTGTAGTTGGTACAAGGAAACTTCCAAAAACAGATTTTGTATTTCTCCAGACTTCTCCTAGATAGTATTTATAAGAAAGTTCCTCTCTTTATGAATACAAAAATGTCACAGATTTTTGAGCTGGTTCTGTAATTTTCAAGCTCATGGTAAAACTCAAGTTGACTGAGTACTAGTGAATGTGAAGGGTTTCCTGTACCCTTTTTCTCTAGCAGGAAGAACTGTAGTTCTATTTAAGAGGCTAAATACCTATTTAAATAGATCTTTTGAAAAGCTATAGTTTTGTTCTATGAGAAAAGGTGTTCTTCAAATATGAAGCAGTAGAGTCAGTTAGAAGGAAAACAGTGAAAAAAAATACTGCATAGAAATGTGCAGACTTAGATGGGAAACTGGCCACCTAAAGATACTAGGAAGAGAGAGAATCTCCTGCAGACATTTAATGGTCTTACCAGTAAGTCTTTTAAAATACCGCCTTCTTTGCCTGGCAGTCCCTGATATTCATTAACTTTGTTCAGATTTCCGTGTTTGGGAAGGTGCTTTAATATTGAAAATGAAGGGGAGATCAAACCTAAAGTAACTGTAGAAAAACTGAGACTGTGCAAAAGTTTCTTGCTCTCTCTTTTTTTTTTTTTTTTTTTTCTTTAGTGGAGACGATTTCTACCTGGCACTTGCAGTCTTCTGAAAGCAATGCATTCAAAACAACCTATCTTTATTTGGCACATTTGTGCTAGTGAAGCTGGCATGCTACCTTGTTAGCTGGCGTAGTGCCATCCCAACAGATGGACAGGAGTATAGACAGCCAGGAGACCATGTACAAGCATCAGTATGTGTGTTGAGGGCAAGATCCCTAGCCAGGAGTGTTGAAATGATAGTTTGTCCTGTGCTTCTGTGCTTGTGGATAAGATGGTGTACCAGTCCTGAGTGGAATTAACTGCATTGGCGTAAACTATTCCTTCACCTCCAAGGCAGGGGCTGCTCTGGCCACACATACTTTGGGTTACAATTCCACCAGGTATTCCTGTGGGAGCTACAGGGATTTCTGAAAAGACACTAGCAAATAGTTTAAAAGGTGGTGGAACAACTTTTAAAGGCTTGTGTGCAAGGTCATAAGTCACAGTCATAACAGTCTCAGAGAACAAATAGAGCTGTATCAATGGTGGCAAAATCTGAGGTGTAGGTGGTTGAGGTCAGTTCCACGCAAGTCATTGCAACAAGATTTCTGCTCAACTTGGAAAGAAGGCACAGCTTGCCTTCTGAGCTTGCCTGCCACAGAAAATCATTGTTTGACTAATCTGGAATTCTTGCACACTGTCTTTACCAAAAGAGGGTAGAATTTTCCCTGTGGGACACACAAAGACACATCTGCTAACATTAGGTGCTTCTGTAAATTCAAGTAACTACTTTACTATGTTTACAAAATCAAAGAGTAAGAAAGAATTATGTAAAGTGTAGTCTAAAGGACTGAAGGAAAGCCATCCCTCCATTTGAAAATGCCACTTTTTGAACTCTAATCAGCTTTAAGTTTGGGGTTCAGGTAGTGTTTTTTTGGTTTGAGAATGCCCACTTTTGCTTTAGTTCAAATTTTCTTCAGTGTGATATAGGGTAAACAGAAAAAACTCTGCTCATAAATGAAAAAAGCACTTGTTTGTAAATGTCTTTCTGACTAAATTGGTTTAATTTTACTAGGGTTAAACTGTAATCAAACTCTAAATATAGACTCTTTCCAGACTCCTGCTTGAATTTACTTCAGTGAAAGGACTGGCAACCATTTCAAAAGAGTTGAATGGTATTTTCAAAACCATACTGAAGACACTGATAGAAAGCAATGAGGCAGCCTGCCAGGAGTTGAGATCTGCAGTTCAGAAGCCTGCACAATTGTGAGTAAAGGCAGACTGTGATATTAGCAATAGATTTATGAAGCCAGTGTTGTAGAAGTTAATTTCTGGAAACCTATAAGCGCAGTTTGCTTAGATTTTCTCTTTATCAACAAAGTCTTAGATTCAGCTTTTAGTTGAAATGTCACATGGAAAATTCTGTCTTGCTACAGGTAGGACAAACCATGTTTGTCTCAGGCCTGTCAGAGTCAAAGTCTGCTTTTGTACTTAGTCATTGCGTGATATCTTTTCCTCATCATATATTGACAGATATTTTAGGATAACTTTGCATGAATGTCCTGGAACTATATTCTGCTGATTTTTGCAAGAAGGTCAAATGTTGAACTGGCAATACTTGCTTTTACACATAAGCAATCCAAGAGTTGGTTATATTCCCTTTAAATATGTTTAATTATAACACCCAATATCTACAGTATTTAGTAGCCACTGGCAGTCTGATTTGCAAAGGATCCTGCAGATAAGCCAGTGAAGTCACTGGTCTGGGTCAGGATCATCTCTGTTGGATGAAATATTAAATGAATTGGTCCTAGTTCATTTCCAAATAGGTATGTGTCTCTGTAGCAGAAATGTCTGTTGGCTTACACCCAGTCTTGCTTTTCTTGGAAGAAAGATTGTTGAGACATCTGTTAGACTGGAGAAGAGAAGGCTCAGGGGAATCTTACTGATGTATATAAATACCTGAAGGGAAGGTGCAAAGAAGACAGGAGGCAGTCTCTTTTTAACTGATGCCCAATGCCAGGACAAGAGGCAATGGCCACAAACTGAGACACAGAAGGCTTCATGTGAACATCAGGAAACACTATTCTGCTGTCATGGTAACTGTGTCCTGTCACAGGTTTCCCAGAGAGGCTGTGGAGTCTCCCTCCTTAGAGATCTTCAAAATCTGCCTGGACATGGTCCTGGGCAACGTGCTCTAGGTCTCCTTGCCTGAGCAGGAGAGTTGGACCAGATGACCACCAGATGTCCCTTCCCACCTTGGCTATTCTGTGACATGAAGCTCATTGCTGCTGAGATATGAATTCAGGTCATATGTACCAGACCACTCAGCTGAAGGGACTTTAGTTCTCTCTTTCCATACATCTTTTGTTTTTCTGCAGAAGGTAGTGAGCGGTATCTGTATTTACCTTAGCATACTTTGTCCTTTTTTTCTGGAGGAAGTGCTCTGGTTCAGAGCACTGAAAACCAGCTGAAATGTAGTCAGCAGGTCCTTGGTTCTTCATTATTGTCATTAGCAATTTTTGTAAAGTAGGTGATTATGTGAAGACACAGGAGAAAGCTGCACCTGTGATCTCTCCGGTCACTCTTCCCAAGTGTCCCAGCTCCCAATATGGGGCTGTTGAGGTGCACCCAAGTGAGAGGTTTGGATCTTTGGGTGATAATAGCGTCCATTCTAGTCTTTCCCTATGGAGAAAAGAGTGCCTTGTTCCCTATTCCACAGTCCCCTAGTGTGCACGTATCCATATGGACTTCTCTACTTGCACTCTTTGGGCAGAGCTTCAAGTTCTCCGTACCACATGGGCTAATCACTCTTCTTCCTTCCCTCCCTCCCTTGTCGCATGACCATTCACAGCTGAGTTACAGTGACAGACTTAACAGTCTATTAGTTAAGCTAATGGAAAAGCTGGAATGGAAAAGCAGCATGAAAAGCTGCTAGAAGCTTTCCATGGGAGCCTGCAATGTGTGCCTGATTAGATTTATAAGGACATGGTAGTGGTCATACGGGCTGAAAGAAAAGGTCTTCCTATCTCAATAGCCTCTCTTGCATGGCTGCAGTGTTGTGTGTAACAAAGAGTAAGAAGAGAGCAAATGTGTGTATGTGTGATAACATTCCCACATCTCAGTCTGGCTCTCCTTTAGCTAGAAGTGGTGGTTCCTTTGGCCTTGGTGATCCTCAGGGGATTTATCTTCCAGAAACATATCGAGTTTTGCCTCCAGATTTTAGCATCTGCAGAATCCTTTGGCAGAGGGTTACATGTGTTTTCTCCCCATGGTGTGGAAAACCACACTTTAGTCCATTGAACTGGCTTTTATTAACTTTGTGGTATTTTTTTCCACCTGTATTTTCTAATGAGATGGAATGAGAGAGAATGAGAAAACTAGGAGGAGAGAGAATATCAGTGATTCCTGTTCCTTCTGTAGTGCTTGTGATTTTACAGGCCTGTGTTACTTTATCCTCCCTCAGTTGTATTTTTTTCTAGATTGAAATATCTCAATAGCACTTTCCAAACAGTACTGTCGTCTCTTTGTCAAGGTTCCTGAGAAGGATGGTTAGAAAAAAGGTTGGAACTATGTAAGCCTGTATAGTTGTTTGAGTACTACTTCAAGGTTAATGTATCCAGGAATCAGGCATGTCTGAAGAGTGTTAGTTATCTCTCCTCATGCAAGTGAACACTCTTCTTGCTCCTCTTGTTTTCCCTACTCCCTCTTCCTCTTCTTCAGGAGGTCTTACAATGCCTTGAATAACTTCTCTGTGTGTAACTTCTGAGTGAGACTTGGAAAGAGCATCTTCCCAATTAATGACATAGCAACTATTCTCCTAACTGCTTTTGTGTTGTTAATACAAATATCTTACCCCTGGCTGTAATTTGGTTTCCCACTGAGTCTTTCGACTGGGAGGTTCAACTTTGAATTTCTAGTTCAAGTAGCTGGATAGAACAACATACTGCAAATAAATTTGAGGTGTAAATAGAAAGGCAACACACTTCTTTTTTACAGACTTTCCCATTTCTGGGTACATGATTTAGCATGCTGATGAACTAGGTAGGAATATTCTGCTTACAGCATACTCTACACTGTCACTTGCAGTGAGAATATGATCACTTGCTCATCCTTATACCAAAAAGAGAAACCACTTAATTAAGTATGATCTTCTGTATAGACCAGTGGGGTACCAATTTAATTTCTCCGACTTATCCCAAGTTCACTTAGATTCGTAAAGGTCCACACACACTGCAACTGAATGAAAACTATCTTAACAGTAGGCTTTCCACCAATATATTCTTGTCTTTTTCATTTTTCATTTTAAATTATAATTAGTAGCAACAGATGCAGACTAGATTCTCCTTGCAGGAAAAAAAATACAGTTGGATAGCTAGAAGGGAAAAGGAATGCAAATATCAGAAAGGTAAATGGAGCAGCTACAATACAGTTGCTTGCTGGGTTTGCTGATTCCTGAGTCATCACAGTGTGTCCATTATTTGTATCAAGTTCAAAGATGGTTCCATTAGGTGGAGTGCACGTCCTCCACACAGGGCGAAGATGCTTATTTACTCTTATAGCTCTCCTTTCATCTCTGTTACTTAATGATTCTTGGCTTTTTCCTCCTTGCTGTCTTCAGTGTCATGTTAATCTAGCTGACAGTGAATGCTGTCCTTATTCTAACCCCAATCAGTTTAGGTTTTGGTTGTCAAGCACCCAACTCAGAGCGACTCCAGGATCAGACATTTAGCTATTCAGTAGTGTGTGGGTGTGGTGAAGTAGTTTTGATGCACTGCTTGATTGTTTAGTGATTTAGATAACCTTTCCTCTGCTTGCCACTGCTCTAATATTAGTGTTTAGCCTGCTGGACACCTGTAAATATGCTTTACTTCACTTTAGTGTGAGATTTGGCACAACTCTCTTATTCCTTATGTGTCATATGTCACATGTCATAGTGTGTCATATTCCTTATGTCCTGTCTGCTGATTTCTGATGAGATGTACAGCAAGGAAGTCTATGCAGAAAGTTATGAGTAGATTGAGATTATCCACTTCAGGATAACTATTATATCTCAGTTTGTCAGTGCAGTGTATCAAATGGCAGAACTGTCAGCATGAAGTTACGGCATCTAGGGCATCTATATATTTGAGGCTTAATCTGGTGCTATCCCAAAGGCTTTGGAAAATGGAATTTGAATGATGCCACTATGCCAATGCATTGTAATGATACTTGTGTAAATTGGTTGGCACAGCTTACAAGCACTTTGGCTTCTTGCTGGCTTTGACAGGGAGAAAGGAAAGATGGAAATGTTGCAGGGCGAGATCTCTGGGTAGTCACTGGGCTTGTGTTTAATCTCTTGTTTGGGTACTGATTCCACCAGTCGCAGATATTTAAAAGATTTGAAGGTAATTCTCCAAAAGGTGCGTGTTATTGGCTTTGAGTCATGAGATGAAGAAAAAACAAACCAAATTATTAATATTAATTAAGGAGGCTTTATATTCTCTTTTAAATTCTCTTCTGATTTCTGAGTTTCAACATTCATCTGGGGTCATAATTTTAAGGTTTTGTACATGACTGTTAGTTTTAAAAGGAAAGTTTTGTATTTCATGTACCACAGATTTTTGGGAGCTGGGACTTTCACCATAGTATCAAATATTTTAACATTTATGATTAGAATTGTGGGAGCTAAAATGACTGAGCTTTGTCTCTGATTTTCAGTTTATTTTATAGGCGTGATTGATTGCACTAGGTCATCTAAAACGCTGTAAAAAATAAAATGAAATAATATATCCTACAGTCAGTTACAAGGTAGTTGAGAACATGCTGTCAATCAGCTGTACAGATCCAGCATGCACAGCCAAACTCCAAATATGTTATACATGTTAATCTGTTTGTACTTGTAAAGAGAGTTTATATATACGGACTATTACAGCGTGAGCTCTCTGTGCATATTTGAAGAGAAAAGATTTTTGTTTCTTTGCGTAAGGAATACTTTTATTTTACAGTGCATCTAAAGTAACTCTAACTAAGCCATATAAAGGCATATCACATCCTTCGACTTTGTGACTCACTTATTTCTTGATTATACGCCAAACACAAATTCCAGTTCCTTGTGTTTTACTTACAATAACATTAGTGTTTAATACCACAGATTCAATCAAAGCTACACTTAATATAAAGAAAATAAATTCTCCATTTTATAGCTGCATTAAATACTTTCCCCTGAAATGGTTTAAGGAAGTGGGGGGGTTATTTATTTATTTTATTTATGGATTTTTTTTTTTCCACAAAGCTTGGGACTTTATTTTGGTTTTAGCACTCTGTATTTATAGTTGTGGAGTGATCATTTTCTGGTTGATTTCACATTGAGCTCTCTCAAAACTAGTTGTAATAGTTACATTCTCATTAAATCCGTTTCTTTCTATTACTGCTGTTACAATATATTATACTTTATATTCTTAAGCTATTAACTCTGAGCTCAGTTAATGATTTGTTGCTTTTTTTTTTTTTTCTTGAGAGACTATCTGGATTGTTTATGTTGGTGAAAAAAATAGCAAAAGTTTTTTCATCAGGGTTGGATAAGATGGGCTACCTCAATATAGTTATTTTGACCTATTTTTGAATGTTTTCTAACTTTTTAAACTTTTTTTTTTTTTCCAAATGCTCACATAGGAGTTTGGCAGTTGATTATATATATTTTTTTTTTTCTTTCTGGACCAGAAGCAAAGAATACATTTCTATTTTTTATTTTCTTTTTTCTTTCCCGTTATCAGGACTCCAGTGTCTAAGAAAGTTTGCAAGTTATTTGCAGGCTGTTTTTATTTCTCTTTCACCCAATTTACTTTTAGGGTGCAAAATCACAGATTGTGAACATCCCTGCAGGCTGGGAATGTGGGGTCTGCTTTCCTGCAGGTAATATAATACGTTAAGTCCCCAGTCATCACAGGAACAACTGTGCAAGCCAGACATCCTGCTGCAGAAGCAGAGTGCTTTTATGCTCGTGGCATAAGAATAGGAGGATAGGAGGAAGAAACCTGGCTCCTCTCAATAACTGAAACCCTAGATTATATTTTGTATCAATCTTTGAAGAGCAGGGGTTAGAAGTTGCATCTATCCTTCAGCCTTCCTTTCCCAAACATGCACACACACATGCGCACTGACTTGTAGGAATGGGGAGCTGACAGAAACTGTGCTTCTGTAACATATCAGGGAGTGTGGGCATGATTGTACTAGAGCACCAACTGAATTTGGTCAGTGAGATGACCTCTATTCATAGCAGATGACGGAGAGACCGTAAAATAAGGCTGGAATGGGAAAATAGGGAATGTAAAGAAGACTGCTATCCCATCCTCATATTGTGCTTGTTTGTGAAGCTTCACTTTGTAAGGAGTAATCTCTTATTAGTAGACTCCCAACATGACATCATGTATGACAACATCACAATTCAAATCTATGACTGTTTAACACCAACAGGTAGCTTAATTCCACTGTACTGCTCTCTCATGTCATCTCCTCAAAAGAACAGGGGGAGAAAATATGATGAAAAAAGGCTCATGGGTTGAGATAAGGAAGGTGAGATCACTCACCAATTATCGTCACAGGCAAAACAGACTCAGCATAGGGAGATTAATGTAATTTATTGCTTATTGCTAACATACTAGAGCACTGAGAGTTAAAAGGAAATTAAGAATACCTTCTGCCATGCCATCCACCCTCTTTTTCTTCCTCTCCCTAATCCCTCTCTCTAAGTAATGCAGGGCAATGGGGCCGTGGTCAGTCCCTGATGCTTCATCTCCACCACTCCCTCATGATCCCTCTCTGCCCCTGCTCCATGTGGGGCCCCTCCCACTGGATGCTGTCCTTCCCAAACTGATCAAGACCTGATCAAGGCCATGAGCAACCTGATCTAGCAGGTGGCATCCCTTCCCATGGCAGGGGGGTTGGAACTTGATGATCTTTAAGGTCCCTTCCAAGCCAAGCCATTCTATGATCTATGATTCTGTGAACTTTTGGAAGAAGAGAAAATTTGAATAGATGAAACTGAGGCCAGAGCTGAAGACCTGTCTTCACTTTCTGCTTGAAGAGTTGGACATGTAGGGTCTTGTTCAGGCTTGTGATAATTGATATTTGCTGAATAAGTGCTTTCATGAAACAAAATAACCAGAATAGTTATATTTACAGGATATTCCTACTTATTATAGTTCGTCAAATTGGTCTGCATGTGAAATTCGTATAAGAACATGGGTGATCATATTAAGGAGTTTGTCTCAGACACTTTGTAGTTGAAAATATTATCCTGAGGAGGGTGGTCTGAAGGACGAACTCCTGAGTCATTGCACAAACTGGGGAAGATTTTACAGTGAAAGGTCAGAGGAGCATACCACAAGAAGATGAAGTCAGAGGGTAGAATGGGCTGTTGAAAGGGCTGATTTTTGGCTGATGGATTTACAAGCAGGCAGAACAAGTGAGTAAAACCTCACAGAGCAAGAGAAAGGAGACAGTGTCCTTTACTGCAGCCTGTGTCTTAGCTCTTTCTCATTACCAGAAATGAAATGAAAGTCTGCATTTCATGCAGGCTTTCTGAAACATGTCTACAGGATTTGTATCTAAGTACATTTGTGTAGGAATCTTTCCATCTCCTACTATATCCTGCTTCTTTAGAAGACATGCTCTTCCTCTTCACCTGCTATAAGTAACCTATATGTGATAAACATGCATCTGGAATACCTATATTGAATTACTGTCTATTGGCTTCCCACTGTAGGCAACCCAAGGGAAAGTTATAGCTTTTTACCCCTATGGATTATTTTCTATCCTTCAGGTGGATACTGAGGTGATGTTGGCACAGATCTTTCTTTGACTCAAAACCTGTCAACTCAATATTTTTTTTTTTTTTTGAACTCCATTGCACTCAAGGGCCTTTGCATTAAATGTTTTTATCTGGGAAACACTTGAGATATCTGACCCAGTCTTCCAAAGTTATGAAAGTTACTTTCAGAATAGAAATATGTAGATATGGATTTGGTCCTTACTGTGCTTTTCTAGAGCATTGTTAAACTGTTAAACATAAGTGTGCTGAGGGAGGATTTAGTCCAGTGCTGTATCCAAACAGAGCCAACAAAAATTTACAACTTCTATAGAAGAACGTCACTGTTGATGTTTTGTCAATGGAAAAAAATATTACAGTGATGTTTCCTGGAAGTACTGAAATGTATTTTGGTACCATACTTTCCCCTCTCTAGCTGTTTCTAGTCTTAGCACCATGTCATTTTATGCTATCTTCTTATTAATTCTAGATGATTTCTCATATTTTTTAAACATCCTTCGTGTAGTAACCCCCATTACTCCAGGGTTAAATAGGATAGCATATGTAGTCTGGGATAGGTGTTAGAGGTAACTACAATGAGTAGAAAAGTGTAGTGGAAGTGGAGTACTTCATGCTCCCATGTCTGAGTAGTCTTTTGCAGTCAGAGCATCAGCAGAAGTACCAAAGCAAATAGAAAACAATTGTAGATGGAGAGAGAAAGCAAGGGCAAAGCAAGGTGGAAAATCTTGAGGGTGTAGCTTTTCTTTGTTGCTGTTGTTGAATTCTGTTTGTATGGGTGGAATTGGTGTACTAGTGAATCACAAAATGGATGTTAGGGAGTGGAGGGAGAGAGAGAGTTTTTGCATTTCTAGAAGTGAGAATGTGTGAAAGGATGGAAAGAAAGCCAGAACTTGCTGAACACAGGGGTCACAGTCTGCAGGTTGGCAAGAGTAAACCCGTGGGGGGTTTTAAAACAAGAAAGTCTATTTTGATCTGAATCCCATGACATACTGAAAGCCAGTTGAATCATCCAGCACTGCCAAATCCAGGTGTTCAGAGCTCATGAGCTTTCTCTCTCCATTCTTTTGTGCTATCTTAAAAATTGTCTATATGTCACAAAACTTTCAAAAATAACATTGATTTTTGTATTTTTATTTTTTACTTCATTCTTTCTTCTCCCCCAGATTTGTTAGATTTCATCTTCCTCTGAGATCTTGCAGAGCACTAGAGCAAGCAGAAATCCTTATGCACACATAGGCAGGCTATGGTTCTGTGGTGTCTTAATTCAGTTGGGTGAATTCAGCTCAGATATTACTGATGACTTTCTAAATCTGTCATGTCATAAATTATTTGACAAAAGTATTACTTTTGTTTCTCTCTTCAATTTAGACAGATTTTTTCATCACTTTGGATGAAAGAATATGATTTATTAAATTTATTGAGAGAATCTTCAACAGCACAAATTTGTTCAAGGTCTGTTTTTAAAACTCAGTCTCTCCAGTTTCAGAGCAAGACTATTAAAGTGTACGATGGCCCAACAGTTCCTGAGCTATCATCAATAATGTTGATCTATGCTTGGTTTATTTTTTTATAATGTTAGCACAAGCAGCATGCTGACAAAGTATAGGCTCTTTCACAGGCAGTCCAGGTAGAGAATATTTTTATAAATGGTATTGGCACATGGTTATAGAGTTCTGTAGTGACATGTCTGGAGAGAGGAGCCATTCAAATGCAAAACAATTCTGATTTTTTTTTTTCTTTTCAGCAAAGATATCTCTGTGCAGTGCATCAGGCTCTGCAGCAAGCTTTTAGCTAGCACGTCAAAGCAGACTTGCTGCTTTTAACTCTCTGAGACAGTAGTGATAACAAATCAAAATGAGAATAAACCTTTTCCTCTGCTTGTGTTACACTACACAGAATCTGTTTTCCCTAGCTTCTTATTGTGACCTGTATTTGATAGAAAACCTCCTAAAAATCCACATACAACAATGTGGATGTAGTTGCATTTCTTAAGGCAAGCTGTGTATGCCTTTCACTGGTCCTGCATTGACTGCAGTAATGACTGCATGAATTCCAGATGTATGTTTGTCTTAGATGACTGTGATTGTGAATAGTTTAAACTGTTGTTACTTTTTAAAATATAAACAAATAAAAATGAAAATGATGAAATTTTATTTGGCCACTTGAAGATTAAATGTTTTGCTCTTGTTTTGCTCTAATTCTGCTTTGAAATAAAGCTTTGGAGCCCAAGCTGCAAGGCTTCTGCTGCAGCAGCAGCTCTTATTTCTCAAACGCAGGCTGCTTGCCAGTCTTGAAAACTAAGGAGGATTTGGGAACCCAGAAGTCCTGGATCATCTGTGCCAGTTGTGAGGTTTCACAGAGCTTTTAGGTTTCCACTGCACAGCCAAGAATGGGATGGAAATATACTGATATGCAGGGCAGGCAGAAAACTAGCTTTGATTAAATTAATTTGGGGACTAGAAGCCAATATCTGCCTTGGTTTTTGCACCTTGCTTCTCGGAAGAGCTGGTGAGACTGCATTGCTTCTGGTACTTCGTTGTGCCCTGTAGGCAGAGTCCTAGTGAGTGCTGAGCCTCCTCTGCACTCCTTACCAGCTCCATGGCAGGAAGCCTGCAAGCTCTGAAGTCCCTGGCTGTGGATGTGATATGACTGTGAAAAAGGTTGCCATAAGGCATTTCTGAGGCCAGAGAATTTAGCAGGATTAAACAAGGGATTGGACATTTATATAAAAATAACTAGAATATAAAGAATTACAGTTGTTAATGCTAACAAACATTCTAGGTAGACATAAAAGCCTCACACTTCAGGGTTTAACTTTTAGGGATGAGGAGAGAAAACCCTTCAAAGGGGTGACATATCCTAAATCTTACCACTTACAAGTCTACTCGTGTCTTTTTCTAAAACACCAGGTACACGGCTTAGGCCAGAGGCAGGATTTTGGAATAGAGGGGTCAGAGGTAAGATTGTGGGTCAGTGTTTATCAGTCTGCAATGGTTTCCTCTGCTCTTACTCAGAATGAAGACTAAGAAATGATTTTGATACGCTTATTTATTTGAAAAAAATATCCAACATTACTAAGCAGATGTGTATGTGAGTAAAGGGTACGTTAGCATGAGCCCCTCTTGTTAGATGGACAGCAAAAGTGGGTGCTCACTGGCTTTACTTGTTGTTCTAGTAATTGGGCATCTTCACAGAACCATGTTAAAGGGTGGCAAGGAAAAGAAAAATATCACCTTTCATTAGGTTTGCTTCTATGGACTGAAGTTATGACTTAGCTTTCAGGCATGAGAAACACACGTAGTACCACACCTCCCTGGCAAAGCCAGGTGCATGAGCACTCCAGAGGCTTATTCTTGAGGGAAACAGCGATGGAACACTCATTCTCTATGCCTCAATAACATTTATTGTTGTTACCTCAGGCATTTTTCTGTCCAGCCCTGTTAGTAAAGGAGTGTCTTACAGAACTGTTGCTTTGCTTGCAACAGCATTGCAGCACATAAAGATCAGGAGTTATGACCTAAAGAGCTTAACAGGAGAATGCACAGATTTTGAAAGCAAATGGTCTGTAGTTGGAGTAATGCCTAGTTCTTATTTCTTTGGTGTAAGTGAAAACTTTCCTTAGTCCCTTTACCAGTTTTTGAGTGGGAAAGTGAGTGTATCCACTGCTGAATTTTCCTGAGTAGATGGGAAGTGGAGCTGCTTTTAGAGTTGTGCTTGTTATATCCTGTTGGCCTTAAAAGAAACCATCAGCATAGCTCAGGATATTTTCTTCATTATTTATTTGTTTATGATGATCCTCTTTTTGAGCTAGGGTTCATTGTGGACATACTAAAGCATCATGAAAACATGCATTTTATAGGATTGCCAGACAGCTTCTGTGCTTTTAGTCAGTTGAAGTTAACTTGAAAGAGAGAGTTCTAACAGTTCCTGAGCTGTGAGCATGGGCCAAATGTGCTCAAACTACACGGAAAAAGAGTAACAGAAGGCAGAATTAATGGGATCCTGTAGTCTAAGCAATGCTCATTGGCTTGCCAGACCCTACATAACTGATGATTTAAACAGCATGAATTACAGAGGGTCTATCAGTGCAAGCTGCAACTATTTTCAGCAGGGCAGAAAAACGTCCGAACTGAACAGGGAGCTCATTCTGGAACTGAGGCAGCAGAAGAAAATATATGACCTCTGGAAGCAAGGTCTGGCTTCACAGGGAGACTACAGAGCTGCATTTTGCATGTGCAGGGTGAAAACAAGAAAAGCCAATGCTCAACTTGAGTTGACACTGGCCACTGTGGTGTCAGACAACAAAAGCAAAAAGGCTTTTTCAAGTACATCACCAGCAAGAAGAGGAAAAGGAAAGCATTGGACTTTTATTTGAAGTCACCTAACAAGTCAGGATAAGGAAAAGGCAGAGGCATTTAATGCCTTTTTTGCCTTAGTATTTAATAGCAATGACAGATCTCAGGCTTCCTGGATGCCAGAGTTGGAGGACCACGACTGGGGGAGCAGTGACTTTCCATCCATAGTCACTGAAATTGTAAGGGAAAAGCTGTATCAGCTCCACATTGATAAGTCCATGGGGCCTGATGGGATTCACTAAGAGTACTGAGGGAGTTAGTGGACATCATAGATGAACCCCTCTCGACAGCTTATCAAAGGCTGGGGGAGTCTGGGGAGGTCTCTGCTGACTGGAAGCTAGCCAGCATTATAGCCATCTACAAAAAGGGCATGAGAGGAGACCCAGGAAACTACAGACCTGTGAGTCTAACCTCAGTCCCTGGAAAAGTTGTGGAGAAGATTGTCCTGGGGAATATCCAAAGGCATGTGAAGAGCAAAGCTATTGCCTGGAAGAGTCAACATAGCAAATTCTTTCCTTAGTAATTTGATCTCCTTGTATGATAAGGTCACCTGCTTGGTGGATGAAGGGGAGGCAACAAATGTAAACTTTCTGGATTTTAGTAAGGTCTTTGATACTCCTTCATAACATCCTTTTGGGCTGAGGAGGCTTGTTTATTCTGGTCTGGAGAAAAGGAGGCTGAGAGATGACCTCATTGATCTCTACTCCTTCCTGTGGAGGGGAAGTGGAGGAGGATCTCCCTGGTAAATGAAGACAGGACATGAGAGAACAGCACAAAGCTGTGCCAGGGGAAGTTCAGACTGAACATAAGGAAAAATTTCTTTAATGTGTGAGTGGTCAAACCCTGGAACAGGTTTCCTACTGAGATGTTTGATGCTGCATACCTGTCAGTGTTCAAAAGGCATTTGGACAGTGCCTTCAAAAATATGCTTTAACTTCTGGTTAGCCCTGAAGTGGTCAGATAGTTGGACTAGGTGATATTTCAAGATCTTCCAACCAAACTACTCTGTTCTGTTCTGTTGTATTTTTACTAAACCTGGTTTGAGTTACTGCATTTCTTCTTCCTTAATTTAATGACTGAGCTTTGGGGTTGGAAAGTGCTAAGTTAGTGAAATGCCTAGATTCTTGATAAAACTCTGATTTCAATTAAAGCTTTGTGTTTGAAAGACAGAAAAATGAATCCAAGCATTTTTTTTCTTCTGAACAAGAGAGCAAGGATATTGCAATGGTTCTACCTACCTGCAAGAGTAGGGAGATGACTCTTGCTGCTGCTTGTTGTGCTACACCACAACTGCATATGTCATGCTTCTTTCTTTGTCTTTGTCTACTGAGATCTGTGGTTAGGTGTCCATGACAGCTGCATAGTTCAGTGACACTCGGAAAAAAAAGAAGCTCTTTCCAAAGCAAAGTCTTCTTTTTATTGTATTTCATTTAGCTGCCCCTGCTCACAGCAAAGATTTGGGGAAATCATGCAACTATACATCAGAGTATATTTTCAGTGCCAAAATGGACATTCATTGAGGCCTAAGCATATTTCCTTTAATGTGACTCCTTTATATACATATCTACTTATTTCTGTCAGTTTTATCTACTCCCTCTGCAAGGGAAAGGAATGCCTACTTCCCTGCTTTTACAGGTCAGGAATTTTAAACCCTCTGGGGTAGCTAATGACTTTGTTCTGTTGCTCGCGTGGAAAGCTGTTTTGCCTTGATTTCAGCCTTTGTTCTAGGAGATGTTCATTCTAGTAAAAGTGGCAAATAATGGAAACATCTTTCTTTTGTGCAGATTCATTAATGGGCCTCTCAGTTACTTCCATTGCTGGAAGTAAAGGGAGTATCCCACTGGCTGGAATACTGGGGTCAGTAGCTGAGAGATAACCCCAAGTAGAGAATTGAACAGACAATTCTTCTGTCTAGTCAAAGTGCTTCTGAAGGATGAAATCAAGTGTTGACTTGCATGTTTCACATGCAAACGTGTAGGGGGACTCAAGGTAGAGCATATTTTCTATATGTTCTAACAGTCTGTCCGTGTAGTTGATTGAGTGATTTTAGCCAATTACAGTGTAAAATTATTTTCCTAATCAGGCAGTTGGACTTCAATGCATCAGTCATGTTTTGTCTCTGTTTTTAATATCCAATGTCATTCTCAGTTTCAGGTCCATTTCACAGGATGCAGCTTTCCAACAGTCTTTCTCTTGTTCAGAAGTATCTGTAGGAGCTCTGCGAAGAGTTTGATTCGCTGGGTCCAGGTGATGCAGGTATAACATGTCTGTGTTTATGGACATCCAAAAGAACCCCTGCATCAAAGTGTTGCACACAGATGAGAGTCTAGGAGGCAGCTCCTTTGACCTATCTCCTGTGTGAACCATCCTGTCTAGTATGGACATGGTTCAGTGTGACCTGGCTACCATTCTTCCAGTTTCAGAACTCATTGAATCATTTAGGTTGGAAAAGACCTTCAAAATCATCAAGTGCAATCACTGACCTGACCTACTGAGTCCCATCAGTAAATCATGTTCCTTAGTGCCACGTCCTCACATCTTTTAAATATCTCCAGGGATGGGGAGTGCAGTCCATTACAACTATTTGCTCATCTGACTACATGGTGTCTGTTTAACAACCTTATGTGTCTAATAAAGCCGTTTGCCTTGTTCTTCCACCTGCATGGATCTCTGTCCTGGTCTTCATTGTTCCAGTGTGGGTGTAACCTAAGACACTGAAGTTGGTTAGGTTAGGGCTACAAATGACCAACAGATCTTTTATTATAGAACACGATAAGTCCATTCGCCAGTTTTATGCTTTTACAACCATTAGATTTTGTAACAAGTAATAAAATTCCCTGCTCAATTGAATACTTAGGCAGAATACTTAAGCAGATACTTAAGCAAAAAAATAATAATAATTGTTTTTGATGCTAAAATTGCTAACCAGTTTTCATCCTCCATATCAAATATAAAATATAATGAAATATATAATCAAAGTTCTCTGGGTAGCATTCTGTATTTCAGATATAATGGTATGTATGGCATTTCAAGGTGCATGAATGTGTTCTTTTCTTTTCTGTTCTCTTCTCTACTTTGAAAATATATGTGCAGCTATAACATCTTTGACTGTTATTACTAAGTGAAACAGACTAAGACTGCACCACCCATTTGTGCAGGATACCATCAGCAATAGAACTGGAATTCTAAGGGCTAGATTCTTAATTGTTGTGGTGTATTCCAATTCAAAATATCTTGATTAATTTAGGTGGGGACTTAAGACAGACATATCAAAACTGAATTTAAGTCTTTGAAGGATTAGAAGAAGTAATTATAATCAGACAAAAATTTAATTGTATGCAACTTAAAAGAACTCCTATGTACTTTAGCTTGCAGTATATTAAATCTGGTATACTATGCCAGTTCAGAACAAATCTTCTGCTTCCTGAAGTTTAACGATATTCACTCTCTTAGGATCTTCTATCTCTTAAAACATTTTGAATGTGAATTTTTGGCTTTGTTGACATCCTGTTTGTGAACTCCAAAACTTCTTTTTATCTGCCTTGCATCCACCCTTATGTAGGTTTCAAAATTGTTTAGAATTTAAATTCCCAAATAAGAGTTGCTATGGGAATACCAGTGTTGAAAATTAACAGACACTAAAAGGATTCAGGGCAAAAACTCTGAGCAGGGACATCATCAAATAACTCTGAGTTCACTTAAATGCAAGTAATGAAAATAAAAAATAAGAAAGAAAATGATTCTATGAAAGTCCATCCCCCCCCCCTATATATAACTGCAACATCAAAAATAAGCCGTGTTCAACATCTTTTTCTGATGTACTATTCTGTAATTTTTCTGGTTCTTTTATGCTTGCCTACCCATAGTTTTACAACTTCTTGCAAATGTTTTCTTCCCTTCTAAATATCAAATCCAAATCTAGATTTTCAAAGGTTCAAGGCTTCAAATTTAAAATTCAGAGCTTCCTACAACCTTCTTTTTGTGAATGGTCCTGTGAAGGTTGTGATGACAAATAGTAGTTTGTAGCTAATTCTTCATAAATTGGTATGCAAAACATAAGCCTGACTAGGAAAAACCATGAATGCAGTGCTATCAAACTTCCTTGAGAGCCTGCTGGACATATAATGTGCCTTCCAATATCTCTGTGTTACCATGATTGCTAACCTACAGGGTGAAAAAGGGGTAGGAAGGAAGGACATGCTTAGTGAGAAAGTCCTCAGAACTGATCACTCGAAGTCATTAAGAAAGTGGACAGCACAATTTGCTGTGGGAACTTTTTTCCAAGCTTCTTGACCAAGGTAGTGTTTGATAGCTGGGCCAACTATAGTACTGCACATTGCAAGTAGGTACAGGAAAAGAAAAAGCTAAAAAAAAAAAAAAGTGTCTTTTAGGTGGCTTTAATGTATAATAGGCTTTGTAGAATGGAGGCAAATTTAGCATGTTAAATTTGCAGAGATGACACTTGAGAAGCACATAGCCACAGAAATTGTAACCTTGCCATCATGACATCCAACAGAATTGCAGTCTTTTGCCCCAGCAAGTAGTACTTTGGCCCAATTTCTTTTCCTTTTGGTCCCAATATTAAAGGAAGAGAACAAGAAGGAAGCTTGTAGCTGTCATCTTCCATTTATTGGTGTGTCTAAAGGTTGTAGAGGTGAGTGCCTGGAGGCTGGACAGCTGGAGATTGAAGTAGACAATATTTTTTTTGCTGCTGCCCCTTGGGCAAGTCTCATTCTGCGTGTCTGTGCCTCACTGGTCTGCCAATACCTTTTCGCTTTATCTGCATTACAGAAGCCTGCCATGGAGGCATGCTCCTTTATAGTGCATCTTACATGATAGTTTGGTGGGTGTCAAAAGAGGTTTGAATGTAAAGATTTTTCTACATTTTGGAAGGTATTAGGGTTTTTTGGGACTGCCATATATCTGACTTAATCTTTTCCTTATTTTCCAGCCTGTCTTCTTTTCCCCTGTGTCAAAGGAAGATTTTAATCCATGACATTTCTTATTGGTATCTGTAGTCCAGAGGAGTATATCTGGGATGCTCTGAGTTAAATGATTTGCAAATAATTTGTAGTTAGACTTTAAGAAAAGTATTTTCCTGTTCAAAAATATGTTTTTTGGGAGGAGTCTTCTACAATAAGTAATACCTTTTGCTCTTAGGTCTAGCCATATTTACCATAAATTCTCCTCTTGAACATTCCTCTTCACTTCTGATCACTTTCCAAATGTAGCCCTGAAACACCGCTGTCAAGGTATAGTTCATTTCTTCATCTCACTGCCTTATTCATGACTTAACAGTTTGTGAAGATATATCTAAATGGGGGATTTACTTCTGGTCTCCTCTATTTATGGAAGGAGAGAGCTTTCAGGTGCTTACACTCACCCTGCTTGTAACAGAGTCTCAGAGGTCAGTGACTCATCTGATATGATGGAGGAGACTGTATAAAATGTGATGTATAATCTCTTCATCTGACCATTGAGTTTAGACCCTATCTTTTACACTGGCAAGAGAAAACCACTCATCCATTAATCACAATGCTGATAAATATGAGAAGCTTTGCAAGGATGGTGGGTTTAAATGTTAAGGGCCTGCCCTAAATTATTTGCTCTGATAATTAAGTTTTCTCTGCTGTTTGAAGCATGTATCCAGAAGACATTATCATTTGACTCAAGACTGCATATTTGGAGTTTATCTACAAGCCAGATATATTAAAAATGTGGAACTGGCTGAATGCTTCCAACTCAAGTTGGAGGTCTGGTAAGATGTGGCTGTATTTACATTAAAAGATAAAAGTGTTATGGGAACATTAAGTTTATATTGATTATGTTTCTAGTGATCACATATTTCAAGGATTTTATCAGATTTTATTAGTATTTTAGAGTCATTATCATGTTGGAAAGTAATTTTTAAGAACCATGTAGGATGCTTTTACCCTCATTTTTCTATTCTTAAATGATCTCTGAATAGTGTAGTGTTTTCATAAATTTATTCAGCATTTGAAATTATGTCTTGATCTGTAGATTGTTCTCAAGCAGCTTGTTATGACTAAACAGGATACAAATTTGATCTGTATTGGTTACTCTGATTGGATTAAACTAGTGCTTGGAATCCGAATTTGGGTGCAGATACTGAAAATTTCAAGTCCCAAGTCTGATTTCCAGAAACATTTCCTAACACTCAGATTGCTCCTGCCAATGTGTTTGCTTGCTAGACTTCTCACAAAAGCAGCTCAAAATATTTGCTAGTTGTTACTACTGTAGTTATTTTGGACATATTATACTATTTTGGTTAACCATAGTCCTATTTTTTACATGAATAGCCAAAAAAAAAAAAAAAAAGACTATACCTGGTCAAATCCATGAAGTACATTGAGAACCCTCTTTTGGGGAATAGAAAAATAAATAGTAAATGGAAGATAACACTGTTTTAGTGTCATTGCAGCAAACACTCTCATTCACATGAGTATGGATTTCTAGAAAAAATAATCTTATACATAAGGTGATTAAGACAAGTAAACTCAGCATTGCTTCTTTGTTGTTAAACAAAGATGTTATTCTCGCACTTGTAAGTTTTAGTAAGACATTAAGCATGTGTGCATGATGTCAAGATATTGGCTCTAGCATGTGTTCTTACAGCCTTTATAGTTTGTGATGACATAATTAGGTACATTCTGTGAAAGTAACTTAAAATGTTACTGTCTGTTTCAATGAATTGAACGTGTTTGGTCCAGGATATCTTGCTGGAACATTTGCACAGCCTTTTATCTGGAAGCTCACAGAGTTCAGAAGTGAAACCATCTTTCTTTTGTTCAGTACAGTCATGTGTCTGCAGGTTTCCATATGTTTCCAGCGTCCAGAGATGCTGTCACCACTGAGTGCCTAATAAAAATCCAAGATCCCTGGCCAGAATCATCCTTTGGATTTCCTGGCCCAGTGAGCAGCTGCACCTCATTGCAGTTCGCAGGCAAACTGGTGCTCTGCCTGGAACTGAAACCACTGGCTTAATGTTCAGAGGTACAGATCACCCCGCGGCACTTAGCTTGCTAAGTCCAACCTCTCATTGTTTTTCCCATTTGTCCCCTCATGCAGATGTCTGTGCAACTCTTCTAATTAGCTAGTCCTTCCATTTCTGGCTCCTGGTTATTAAATACTTTGCACCTGGTACATTACCATTCTTCTCAGGATCTCAAAGTGCTCAGAGGCCTTACTTCACAATGCCTTCTGAAATGGATACTTGAGGCAACTATTTTATGAATAGCTCAGCTGGTGAGCAGCAGCCTAGCTCACCCAAGGTGAGACAAGCCTGTCAGTGCACAGCCCAGAGTAGACTACAAGTATCCAAGGTCCAACTTCTGCTATCATATCATTATTCCTTGGTATTCTAATATTATGTACTACAAACGTATTCTAACTTCCATGAATGAGCTGTTATTAAATTGCTGGTGCTCACTGTCCAGTGCCACCAGGAAAAATACGTGAGTCAGGTTTTGTTTTGAAATCCAAGCTGTTTGTGTATGTGTATTACATCATGCTGAGGCGTATAGAAAAAGCACTCTTTCCCCAAATGCTGTCTCAGAGATGCATTTCTGAAAAGTAGCAGTTTTTAAGACAGAGTGGACTAAACAGTAGTAATTTGTATCTGAGGGCCTTCATCAGTCTGGAACTATTCTAGCTGTATCAACTCCTTTGTAGCCATAAATTGGTTCTTCCAACTCTTGCTCTGTGGTTGTGCTCAAAATGAGTAAGACTAGTTGTAAATATTTTTGTTTTTTAATCTCAGACTTGGGACTCAGCAGGATCTTGACACTGCACTATTTATAAAAAAAAAAAAAAAAGTAATTGTGGTTAGATTTCATAATATAAGAGCTTGTGTTGGGAGGGGAACTAAAGTGAGGTATGTGTGTGGTGCTCTCTGGATCCCAGAATAACGGCTGGTTCAAGCTGCTTTTTTTTCAAATGTGTTGCCACTCAGCTGAGAATGGAAGAGGAGAAAAAAAAAAAAAAAAAGGAAAAAAAAAAAGGAAGAAAAAAAAAGAAAAAGAAAAAGAAAAAACAGAACGTGCTCCAGTCTGGACACTTGGCCACAGTGTTTCTCCCTGGGGAACTCATCTGGCCTTACACGTGTCTTCAGGGTGGAGACTTAAAGCTTTGCTGGACTCTCTAAAAATCTACAGTGGGATTGTGTTTTTGTGGGTTTTTAAAAACACAGTGGTTGTTGTATTGAAGCAGCAGGGCCCTGCACACAGAAGTTTCGATGTCAAGCACTGAGCTGATCTGTTCAGAGCTGTGCAGATGAATCACTGCCTGCCGGCTCAGGTAGGGGAGGAGCTCACAGATCTGAACTTGAGTCATCCAAGGTGTGTGATCACATTTGGAGGGTGGTCTCTTTATATGGGTTGTGATGAGAGAGAGAGAAAGTCAGGCCACTGTTTCAAATCATCTGCTGGAAGAACTGCCCCTTTTTTCTAGATTGAGCCTATGTATTTGATCACCAAGCTAGGCCACTAACATAACTCATGTGGGTATTGCTCCTTGAGCTTGTTTGAAAATTGGCAGTATTCAGTGTAGATGTCCAGTTTTCAGGTGCATGGAGCCAGATAAAGAATCAGTCAAAATTTGGACATGGTCCTGCAAGCTATGGTAATAAACAGATGTACAAAGAGGAACTTAATTTTTTGGGTAGTGAGAACAATGGGTGAGTAGTATCATGTGGCTACCCTGAGAGACAGACACAAACCCTTCCAGTGTGCTGGTGTTTAATTCCCTTCCAAATAACAGCTGTAATTCAGCTTGTAAAAGGCAAGGGAGTAAAAAAAGTGCTCCAGGAGGGTCATGCCACAAACTCTACCTGCCCACAGTCAGCCTTTCTTCATCTTCTGAAGAAGTTTACCAAACATGGGGCAGCTTCTAGATCCTTCTCACAGAAACCACCCCTATGGCCCCCAGCTGCCAAAACCTTGCCACATAAACCCACTACAACCTGTTGTGCTGAACTCAAAACAGTTTGTTTGCTTCATTGACTGCAGTACATTTACTGTCTGAGGACCTGGCCTTGGATCCAGAGAGAGGTTCAGAAAAGTTTACATCTGGATGTCTGTGGCTTGGGGTCATCTCTAATTTTAAGTAATTACTCTTCTTTTTGATCCTCAGCTGCAGTAGAAAACTGATTTAAACTATGTTATGGCAGAAAATAGATTCTAAAGTACCTCCTTTTCTCTACTACTTGCAGTGGGGTCAGCACGTGCCTGACTGCTTGATGAATGTGTGACTTTTTCCCTTCCTTGACAGCTATAAAACACAGTTGAGTTTATTGTTGTTCTTCCCCAAGCCATATAGGCAAGAAGAAAATATCAGAGAAGGACCCATGGGTCAGCAGAAATAATCGGAGGATGAGGAGGGAAATTTCTCCATCTTGTGAGAATCTCTGACACAGAGTTCCCTCCTACTGGCAGACCTGTACCTTAACAACCTGTCTGAGCTCAGCATGGATTATTTTTTCCTTGAACGGGTATCTACTCCCTGCTTATTTGAATGATAAATAATGGTTGTGCAGGAAGGAAAGTTCTGGTATCTTAACATAGCATGGCATCAAATTCTATTTTTATAAAAGACAGGTAGAGAGAAGAGGAGGGGCAGCTGTAGCATCTTGGAAGTTAAGAACTTGCATGCGGCTGATGTGTTTATGTTTGTGCAAGGAGCTATTCCCTGAGGTACCTGCCTTGTCTGACTGTATGTCTAATATAATTCCCTTAAGGCTGACCTCTGCTTTCAGCACAGAACACAGTGGGATTACTGCTGTAGCTGAAATATTCCATGCATCCAAGTGTCCCACTTGCAGAGAAATTTGCTAAGCATGTTCTCACTGTGGGAACGTTCCCAACTCTTTCAATTGTTAAAAAGATATATTGCTTCCCTCATCCTTAGATCATCCTTTGGCCCACGTAGAACTGCTATTACTTAACTTTCTAAATTTAGCAACTTTAGACACCTCGGTTATGAATTTAGTGCCCAACAAAACTGCCACTCAGAAGGAGAAAAAAAATATTTTTCTCTCCTTCATAATAGATCCTGTTCAAAGTGTTTTCATTTAATGAAAAATATGTTTTCTTTTAAACCATTAAAAAGAATGGAGAAGTATGCCAGACAGCCTCACTAAGACATGTTGGCATGGAACTGGACATGAAGAGAGGAAGGAAAAAAAACATGTGGAGCATTACTACTACTGGGCTGAGAAACAGTACCACTTCACACCAAGAAACTAATTGGACCTTGACCAAGGACACAGAAAATTGGCAGTATTTTAAGTCTTAATACAGAGCTGGTGCATTAGTGATGGCTGACTGAAACCTGAGCATTGATGTAGAGATGATATATGAGCAGGACCTGTTTGGGTCTACTTTTAATTTAAAAATAATAAAGCTTTATATCTAAAACCAAGGATGAAACAGCATAGGCATTTAAGCTACCATCTTTTCCTTTGTAACTAGAAGATGATGTGAAGAGTGTGTATACTTCAACTTGTGTATTGGTAAGCAAGTTTCATGTCTATCTTGCTAAGAAAATACTTCACGTGTGAGATGCAATGACATTACTTCATTATCTTCATCCTTTGCTTTGAATGTACAGAACAATAGCCTATAGAACTATGATACATGTTTTTCTACTTTGGTACCCACCTCTGCTCTGTCTGCTAGGCTCTTGGCATGCCCTGGAAACCTTCTGCCATGCAAAATGTAGTAGGATAAACATGAATCATTTCCTCTGTAGTGGTTTCCTGATACTTTGTGTAAGTCTACAGACTCTGGTCTTGAGATCTTTCTGGTAGACATTGTCTACCATATTATTTTGGAGTTTGTGTCTGACCGTAATTATTTTCCTGAGAGACTGCTCTAGATTTTTATTTATTTTTTTTCTTAATCCACTGGTTATCCACATTGTATATGAGTTGGTAGGTGCCATAGCTCCCATTTGGAGCACCTGTTTTCTTCTCTTCACATGAAATGCTGGGCATTGACGATGGAGACATGCATGTGTTGGCTGTGCTCTTCCCTGTGCTGTGGGTGCAAGTGATGTGTGCAAGGGGCTGTTGTCCATATAGTATGGATGCAGCAGGGTTGTGCCCTCAGGCTGGGGAACTGATATATGTTATGTGTGTCCTTGTGCCAGAAATTTATTCTTTCCTGGAAAGGCACCTCTTTTTCTGAATATGTATATATATGTTTTCCTCTAATTACCCCTCAGCTCTTTCAACTACACTGCTGGAAGCCTTTCCTTGCCTTTGGATCTGCACTTAGCACTGAAGCAATTTAATCCATCCAAGCATGAGATGCAGCTTAATCATCATCTGCTCTCTCCCATTTTGCCACCTGCAATGCATCTGTGTTAGCCCAAGGGTCTGAGTTCACATAGCCATGCTGTGGCGGGGGAAGACCTGTTCTCCTTTACATGGTTGTCCACATACATCTCACACATTCTTTTCCCAGTGGCAATGTTCCAGTGTGACTTCCAGCTACCCTCTTCCAACCCAGCTCCTGGAAATTTATTTGGCTTCTTTTAGTGTTTCTAGTCCTGGAGTTGAGTCTTCAAATTGTGGCACTTCAATTTGCTACATGGCCTGGATTGTAATCCCACTTTTGTCACATGTCCTTGCTAGGGTCTTGAATTTAACATGAAAATAATATGTGACTCCTACAGTGCCTTTCATTTTTTAGAGTTCAAATATGTTAGAAAAGAAGATGATGTTTAGATAGCACACTTAGCATGTGAAGTGCTAGGAATTGTTATTAAATAGGACTATACTGCTTAGCTATGGATAAATAATCATTTCCATGTTATTCTTCAGAAGATTCCAGTTATGAATGCAAGAGTTTAAGAGGTGCCTGAGATGGTGGAGTTGAGTGGCTTGGATTTCTCTGTATGGGAGATCTCAGCTTGATGAGGACATGCAAATGGTTAATTCCAAATTGCCAGTAGGTGGCTCCCAAGAGTATTGTCTATAGGTTGTTTTCCAAAGCACGTGAACCCAAGTTTTGGTGCACTGATAACCTCCAGTGCTCCATGATGTATCAAATGAAGCTTGCATGGCATCAGGACTTCTGTTACCAGGCTTGTGGCACTGTTCTGTGGCCAGTAGGTAATACAGATGGTGTGTGCTGTCTGGTAAGGTATCTCATGTCCCAGGTATGCGGTGATGGTGGTGTGAAAGAGTTGCCCTAAAGCATATGAACGAGGCAACAGGTGGAGATGTTGAAACAGCAGCTATGTTGTGCAATGACTCAGCTGGTTGTACATGGGTAATGCTGACTGGGTGGAGGGGATACGGGCGAGTGTGATCCCTTCAGAGTGTTTCTGTGCTGGCAAGCAGAACCTGACTATTTGTTACGTCAGTTGAATGCCTCCAAGAATGAGGCCCTGGTTTCTCTTATAGAAATAGAGATGATAAATAATTGTTATAACTGCCTCCAAATGATTTTTTTTTTTCCCAAAGATTCTAATTAAGTTTTACATTAATTATAAGTGTACAGCATCCTTTTACCAGCAGAAGGGCCTTCTGGGAATTTCCATTGAGTTGTGGTTTTGAAGGCCTGGTTTTAGTCTGTTTGCTGAGACCTGTACTCCTTGGGGCTACTATTCTGTTTGGCTCCTTGCTTAAATATTCTGAGAACTCTTTCTCCAGGATTTAAAATCCTTAAAAAGGTTTATATTTTCTAAGGCAAATATTGTTTCCCAGGAAAGCTAGGGAGATATTCTCTTTTGGCATTAGGGGAATTCTCCACCAACTGAAATCAATCAGCAATACTGGCAGAAGAGGCTTTATTTGTGTGTGGAAACTCTGCCATTATTAAGAGAGCAGTGAGAGGCTGAGATTCATGAACAAGAGAACAGTTTTCTCAAGGATGGCTCTCCTTCCGTCTGACTCCTGTGTCAAAAACTGCCACAGAAATGCCATCTCAGAGTATAGGGATACTTGGTCAGAATGAACAGAGGGAACAAGGAAATAAGTTGAGGGTGAAGCACAGCCGGTTCATGGCAGGAACACAGTGGCTGTGATTTGTGGAGGAAGAATTTTCAATTTGTTCTGAAATTATGGGTAAATTGGCAAGTACAAGCTGCTTGAGGCAGTTTTAGTTCTGCACGATGTTTGGTTTGCACAATGTTTTGAACAGTAGGGTTCTTCTCTTTGCCTGGGATTCCTAGACATTATGATAACGTGATGAACATCTGAAAATGGCATGGGGATGAAGAGCGGGCCCAGAAATGAGCCCTTCTTGGAGAACTCCAGGCTCTTATTGTAGTTTTCCCTCAGAAGACATCATAGCCATGCTGATGTGCCTGTTCTGCTGCTTTTTTTCTTTTGCATCATCCTTTTGGAGTGTGTTACCAGGAAGGAGCATCATGAGGCCATGTTGCACTGCACACACATTTTTATTATGGTGTTATAAGATACATATATCTCTCTGCAGCTTAAGCAATGCTGTATTAGGTGAGAAAACTTCTGGAATATGTTGGTGATGAACAGGTGTGTGTGCACAGCAGTACTTTAAAGTTAGGTGTACAGTGCATGTGGGTGGAGATCGGTGGCCCGTTTTATGGAGACTGTTGGTTTATAAACTCTCAGATCTCCCTCTGGCCTTCTAAGTGAGGAATTTCTCCACTCTTCTGATTTGTGGTTGGGTAGGGGGTATATTTATATTTGTTGTTCTTGTCTGTGCATTTGTACATGCATCTATCTTGGGTATTTAAAGAATACAGACAATGCAGCTGATGTGGGGAGGCATTATTTGCCTTTCCAAGCAAGGAGCTGGATGAATAAAAGTCATTGCCTACCTTTGTTCAGTGGTAAGTAATGGCTGGAAATCTGACACGTTTATGTGACAGTTTAATTCATTAGTCTTCAGCAGAAGTTTGGCTGCTGCTGACTAACAAGACTGCAGTGCAAAATATGCTTTAGGTATATTATTTCTGAAATAAACCAGCCACCTGAGGGTAATTTTCATGTATGCAGTGTCTTTTTACATAATGGCATTTTAACCAGGACATGGGCAGTGAAACCAAAGATAGGAGTTAAAGAGAAATAATAGTAAGTGCTAGGTAAACCAGCATCTATGTATTCTTCCTCAAAGTGGTTTACTTGCTTTTCAGTATGCCTGAATAGCCTCCTGGTGGTTGTAGCTCTTCCCTTTGGCAAGTAGTCTAGTCCCAAGGAGTGAAGCAGTCCTCAGGCTTCCTGCCAACTTCTCTCACTGCCAAGAGTTGTGGGATAGACTATGAATGCTGTTGTTTTGGGATCCACAGGAAGGCTAAGAAATTCTCTGTAGGTCCAGCAGTTTAGCTCTATATTCTTGTTTGGATGCATCTGAAGCATATTTAGCATTCAGTAACAAGTATAGGGTCAAGGGATCTTGCTGAATTGCTCTGCGTGCTTTGCAATTGACAATGTCATATTCTCAAGGTCAGTGATGGCACTGCCTGTGATAAAGGAGTTCTGTTTGTAAACTGTACTGAAGTGGTGAGGGCACTAGTAAGGGTCTTACTTGTAGTCCTCATATACCTCCACTAGAGCATGGTGCATGAAAACCCAGCCTCTCCTATACTGGAACACCTGCTTGTTTGGTAGCAGTGTAACACTGTAATTGAGAGCGTTGCCATAATTGAGTGGAAAGGATATTTTTACATAGAGATACAGCAGTGATACCTCTGCTCATTTAAATAAATAAACTCACCACAGGTAATACTCACTGGGTTTCAGATTATTAATTCAACATCTCATCTCATCAGAAAAAAATGATCTCCCACAGCAGGGGTTTATATTAACAAATGAGTTTTGTGGCCATCTTCAAGACAGGCTTGTAAGTAAGTTGGTTTAGTTTGTGGTCATAATGGCTGATTGATTTGGTAAGCATAGTGTATGCATCTACATTTTTGTCGGCTCTTTTGGCTTTGAGGTAAGCTGTTTTGAAAGTTCTTTGCAGATGTGGAGATGGCACAAGATAAATGAATATTTCAATTATTTATCTGCCAAGCGGACAAGCTGTAAATAATACTTATTTCTGACTTAACATATCTGAAATCAACTCTAAACAAAACCAGACCAATCTAGATGTTTGAGAAACTGTTTTGATGAATAGCTCAAGATATAATCATAAAACCATCAGGCTTGATGTACTACTCTTTATTATATAAATCATTTAGTTGCTATAGTGAAAAGGTTATGGTTGATTGCTAGCTCTTGCAGATCATTGAATTAATGACCTGTGTCCAAGTCCACCTGACTGGGTGAGATCTAAGATTATAAAAATACAGTTCAGTCATATATTCATTGCCACATGTATGAATTTGATGCATTAATGGGAGACTGAGCCCATAAAGTATAAGTCAGTGCTAATGTTGCCCAGGTGAGGACTTTGGACCTCATGGTGTTCTTTGCCGAGTTAAAACATGAACATCTAATTTCTAATTTTTTATTTATTTATTTATTTATTTTGATCAAATTGTTTTGATTAAACCATTTGTTTGAACTCTTGCATTGAAATAGTATGTCTGTATGTATAAATGAAACTTATGTCCTAATGCAGATCTCAAAATGATAATTTCTGTAATCCTGTGATTCTGCAAGTCTGGGATATGTTGCCAAAGGAAATTCTTGCAGAGGAAGGCGCTACTCAGTGCAAGACGGGGTCAAGGATAGATCTGGAGAGCAGGCTGAAATGTTATTCTTCATCTGAGATGCAGGGATTTCTGGGGATAACCCTGTTGGGGGAAGAGTAACCTGCTAGTTTAAGCACACATGCACAGCTCCCAGAGAGGAGGGCAGCACTAATAGAAGATCTTGTTAGGGGAAAATCAGGATAAGTCCTCTCCATACAGCACTGCTCCAAGTTATCATTGTCATATTAATGAACAAGTAGTCTGAATTTGGTTAGAGTCATTATTTTTATGGATTTTTTGTTTGGATTGTATCCTTATTAGGTGGAGAGAGAAGTTAATGGGTAGAGAAAAAGCAGTTTAGATAAATCACAGTTTTGATGTGAAATCCAGTAATTTCTGAAGATTCCTGTGAAAGAACTGGGAGAACTGGGAGAGGGTTGAAATATGGCTGATAAGTATTTTTAAAATTTTGTGGGCCTGCATTATTTTAACAGAAATGGTCTCTGTAACGCAAGATTAAAAAAAAATAAGTGATTGTAATTACCCTGATTGACCTTAGGCTGGAAGAATCTTCCTAAATCTGATTCTCATTCATTAATACCAGGTCACCAAGCAGCATAAATATGATCTGAATCAAGTGTCAAATTAAGCAGAACACACAGTGTGGAAATTTATGCTGGATTTGTGCCAGCTGTAGGAGTACAGGCAATACCTAATCCAGCATAAAGTATGCTAGAAATGAGATACCCCTTCATTTTTTATTTTTATTTTTTCTTTTTGAACATGGTTGTGTAGACAAACTGACTTTGCAACAGCTCAGCACTTTGCTGATGGGTTTGATCCAGCACAGATGGCCTTAAAAGCAAGTTTTCTGTTTTACAAAGGAGTGGCCTGACCAAGTCTTGCTAGTCATAGGAATTGAAGCTTGCAGGAAGAGCTGTACTCTTCAATCTTCTTTCAATTTTAAAAGGGGTTTTCCACTTCCCTTGCCAGTTGTGTAAGTGTAGGAAGTCAGGTTTTTTTGCAAGCAAGGTGGCACCACCAGTCATCTTTAAACTGGGTTTCTTGCAGTTAGCTATGGTTGGTTCCATTTCCTGTGCAAGGGTGCTAGGAAGGCATTGCCGTGGCTTCTTTTGTATATGGTGGTAGTACTAGCCTGTGATCTTGCCAGCAGGTGCTTACAGGAACCATGTATGCAGTTCTTTTGTCGTCCCCTCCCCACCCCCCCCCCCCCCCCAAGCATGTTTTTTACAGTGAGAGTATGTCTACATTTAATAAATGAAATCAAATGTCAGCCTTGCAAACTAGAAGTTGGAGGTTAGGGAGTACTGAAAAAGAACTAAATGATGTTACAAGTACTTGGCATCATCATATGCTCCTTGGCCCCTGTGTGAACATAAAACAGAAAGCCACTGATCTATGTTGCTGGCCTTATCCTCACAAGTTGTAACCCTGGGGTGTAGATCCTGGGTTTACTGTTGCTCCTCAAACAGAAAACAAGAGGCTGGGCCTGCCTCTTTCTTAGTTTAGAGACAAAAGTCCTCTCAAATTAATAATCTCTTGAAAATGTGTATTGTGCAACCTTACGAATCTGAGCTGTGCTTATCATGCCCTGTTTTCTGAAGCCTTCAATGTCATTACCAAAAAATATTATTTTGGGTAATAATATTTACCAAATGGATCAAATGGAATAGATCAATATTTTTTAAAGTCAAAAGCACCCTGAAAACAAGATGCTATAATTCTACCATGAGATAAGTTTACAAAACAACAGCTTCAGACAGGCTTGAAACGTTGAATTTGCTTTATGTTAGAGTAAAAATAAAAATGCTTTTTTTCCCTAAGTTTTTATCTGAGGGATAGCTTCTTCATCCTAGTTTCCGCAAGGTTAAAATTACTACTCATCTATGCAGTGAAGACAAACTCTAAATCTAATGATAGAAGTGCATTTTATGTTGCTTTTGTTTCTCGCAAGCTTGTCGTTTTCCAAGTTTCAGGAATACACACATTGCTGAAGTTCAGCTTCCAAAATAGGCTCTTGTCTTACATTTGGAGAGATGAAGTTTGGCTGGGAGCAAGGAGAGAACTATATGCTGTTTCTATGGGAAGTATTTATAGCTGTTTATGAATGCAACCGCATTCCAATAGCTTAAAAAAGGCATGCTGAACAGGATATACAATGTATCTCCTTATTTGAACTAGCTTTGAAAAAACTACCACCATATTCCTTTTTTTAGCCTGTTTTCCTGAGGAAACTTGGCTTAAAAGATCATGCTCTCTGTATATGTACACACATGTCTCTTTTAGCTCCCAACCTCTCAGTGCTTTGACCAGTTTTAACCAAATTTGACAGAACTTCTAAGGATAATTATTTCCTACACAGCTTACAAAATTGTGTGACACTTGAAAGTAAGTAGAGGAGATATCTTGTTGATGCCCATGCTGACATAAAAGCAGCAACATAAGTGGATTACTGGACAGTGGAGAATCAGCAGAGAAGAATGATGTTTTGAATGTCCCAAATGTGCAGGAAAAACTGTGCCTGGAGCATGAATGTTATTAGACATAAAGAGTCCAGTTGTGGAATCCCAATTGATAGGAAACCAACTAGTTTTCAGACGTTCAGCTTCTCAAGAAACTTCTGTACTCTTGAGAGGTAGTGATAGAAATATGTCAACAGATCCCATAACCACCTATTCAGCATGTTAATGATTTTATGTCTGCATAGCTGTGGAAAAAAATAATAACTGCATTTTAAAATACATTTTTATTTGTAGTTATTTTATTTTATTTTGTTTTATTTTATTTTGTTTTATTTTATTTTATTTTATTTTATTTTATTTTAATTTATTTTTTTTTTTTTTCTGAAGAAGTTCATTATGTTTGTCCTTAAAAAAGAGCTAAATAGATCCCTAGGTAAAAGTACAACATATATGACTTTCCAGAATTACACACATTACACACATTAGATAAAGTCTGTTATCAAACAAACAAACAAAAAGGCAGGAAACTTTTATAAAAAACAAACAAACAAACAAACAAAAAAAACAAAAGCATTTCAAAGTCTCATTTTTTTTCCTCTGGAAAATCGTATAATGAAAAAAAAATCTGAATTGGCTCTAATGTTCTCAGTACAATTCCATATAGAGCAGACAAATATGTTCAGACTTTCACTTCGGTAGTAAGTTTCTGTGACCCAGTATGTGTTTGCTGTGGGTTAATTCTTCCCTTCCCAGGGAAGGGAATAACTTCAGATAAAACCAAACATCACATCTACCCTGTAGATCCAAAGATCTAGGCTTTTAAATAAAAATCAGATACCGTGAGACCAAGGATTATATTGTGAGAACTGGATAGGCTATATGGCAGACAACTCATTTTCTAGTTTCCTCCTGTGATTTGGCAAAGTCAACACAGAGACATAAGAATTGGGGATTATTCACCCAGTCTGTTCTGTTCAGTACCACAACTGAAATTATATAGTTACTTTACTGCTAATTTGGGCAACATGGAATTTAATTGCTTCTCACTGACCAAGAAACCTGGAATTTTTTACCATGTTTTTAGACTTACTACAACATAAGTGAGGTTCTACCATAGTTTGTCCTTTTATAACTAGAAAGATAAAGACTTGGTACTGAAACACAAATCTGACAGTGCGGAAGTCTACCTCCAACTGAACTCCCCAGCCTTTCCTATTTCCATTTCCTTAGATTCCTTTAATATGAAAGTCTTTCCTTCTTTGCACACACAATGTCATCCCATTTTCATCTCACTGGGTGCTGACACTGCATTCCTGACTGTCTGCTGAGTTATTGTCTGGATTAATGTTCATTAATTACGTTGGTTCAATGAGGCCATGCTTGGTAAACAGCTTCTCGAGGACATTACACATTTTCCTGTAAGTGGTGTTTAGCATCCAGAAGATTAAAGTGTAAAACTGTGGGTATAATTCTAATCCAACAAAGACTGTCCTTTCATAGGGTATTTTAGGGCAAAGGGGCTAGATAAGGGGCAGGGGAGTAGAAGAAGAGAGGAAGAAACTATTAAATTTATTTTACATCAATAGCAGGGGCTGTCCTATTGTGTTGAATGGTGAATGCCAACAAGCCCCCAGTATCTGGTATTGCTCATCTACTGATAAAGGAAAGCATACTAAGCCAACCTTTTCCTGCTACAATTCAGAACACTAAGATATGTTTCTTAATGCTATTCATCTTAATTTGCATAATCAGTTTTTCTGAAAATGATTCAGACATTAAGATGCATCTGAACAGGCCTCTTTCCTGCCTGCAAAGGTAAATCCCTCTGGTGAGCTAAGCATTATAAATTTAAATCCAGGATGTGGGCTTGGTTGATGTACGGTACTTAGCAAGACAGGTACAAATGATTAGGAAGAAAAACTTGCTCTAAGTCTCTCTGTGCTCCTATACCCAAAGGGTTTTGCTTTAAAGAAGATTACTAATGTTTTAAGATTATCTTAAGGTAATATGTAAGTAATTAAGGAACGATGAGCAGAGGAAAGTTTTTGGGCACAAACACAGCTCAACAATAATCTTTTCAAAGAATAAAGGGTGATGAGGATGATGAAAGTTCACACAAACTGAATTACTTCCTTCTCAAATAGAAGCTAATCCAGCAGCCAGCACTTGTCAGTGTGAGTATGACATAAAAGTTAAGGTGACAGTAAAAGTAAACTTTGGAGCAACTGAAATCCATATATTTAAATATCTACTAATAGTCTAAAGATTGTTAGAGGTACATTACCTATGCTACTTTTTGAGAGGGATTTGTGCCTATATCTTGCCTGGTTAAATTGACTTTGTCCACTCAGCAACGGGGCTTTATTTTCTCTTTTGGTTTTAAAACTAGCTTAGTTAGCTCTGAGTTCAATTAGACTTTAAAATTTTTTTCCAAATGCATCTATTTTTAAACACAGTTACTGCTGGGAGGCTGCAGCTCTCACTCTTTTACAAAAATCAATTTTTGTAAAAAAAAAATTCAAAAGTCTGTTTGAACAAAAATGGTTTATTACTTGATCCTGTGCTAGCTAGCCACTTTCCGCAAACTGATAGTCATAACTCTGTAAAATTCATGGATGGTAAGCAAACATTTTGAGCTACTTTCAGGGATTCTGTATTGCCATTAGTCGTATTTGACTCTTCAAGTGTGGTAAAAGGATGATTATGTCTGGTGCAAACCCTTTGCTTATAGGTGGCCTGAGGAAATGTTACCATATGAAAAAGAATCTTCAAAACAGGCAACATTCTTTAATGCACATTGCTTCTGGGTAAGAATGTTTAGATAGTAAGAAAGTACTCTGCTTCCTCTGAAGAAGAAAGAGCTAATTCAACTATAAATCTTCACTTTATATAGTATATACTTGCAGTATTATGTGCATACAAAATTTATAAGTAAGCACCGTCACATTTGAGCTTTGTCCTATGGAACGTTGCATGTTTTACTGTGTAACCTTTCTTTATGTTCTGATTTTAGGAAAAAATACTAACCTCTTTCACCTAAACTATGAAAGAGATGCTCAGCAGAATGCAGGCTAACCTGACGTAACAACTAGGAGATTCATGTTTTAATTAGGCTTTAAGGAAATGAGATAAGGTAAGTAGGGTCCCAGGTAAAGTTTATGCTGGTCAGTAGGCCTTCTGAAAGAGAGGCAGCTTCTGGAGAATGTGAGTCTTCATAAAACAAAAACACCTGGCACTGGGGAAAACCCACCTTTGGTCAATTAGCCTGTATATGCAAGAGATAAATTTTTTTGACAGGCACCACTGTACATTTTTCCATAAGTGCTGAAAAAACTTCACCATTTTTATACCTCTGGGTTTTTTTAAAAGGAAATGCTGTTGCTCCATAGTCTTATTCATTCATCACACTTCCTAGCAGACAGAGTGGAATATTACACGTTGTTGTATGTGGTTTCCTGGTTTCCCTAAATATTTTCGTTTACTTCATTTTAAAACCCCTTCTCCCATTTCTTTCATATTTCCATATCTCTTGGGAACTTGGTGAATGAAGTAGAGTATCTAGAAAAATAACCTAAAAGTTTCACTTTTTTTTTTTTTTTTTTTAAACCTGGATGTGAGTCATGCTTTAGATGGAGCTTTGCAGAGGAAAGTTACTGAAGAGGAACTTAATGTGTCCACTTAACAGACTGAAGTCTTTTTGCCTGTGGAACCCTGGCATGGTTATTACTCCTGATTGTTTTATGTTTCATAGATATTAGAAGGCCTGATAGAAATGGCCAATCTAAGATTTAAGTAAAGAAAAGGTATGGTTATTGTTCTTTTTAGGTGAACAGCTAAATCCCTCAGGGAACTGTGAGCTTAATTACTGTTTGTTTGTTTATTTATTGTTAAGTTCTTTTTATTAGTAACAAATGATTGAACTTTTTGTTAAAGATTTATTTTAGTTCATTTCTTTATATATTTCTATTTATTTTGGTTTGATCAATCAAATAAAAATATGCCATTATGAGAAGGCCAGTGACAGTTGGGAAATGGCAGCAGGAACCTAAGCTACAATTTTGCTGAAACTAATGTTCATAGTCTTTTTTTTTTTTTTTTTCTCTTTCTTTTTTAAACTGCATTTGTGAGCTCATCATGACAGGAACTTGTTATCCATGTGTTAATCTTCAGAAGAAGTAATGTTTACATAGCTAGGATGTTTCGTGGTTTAGGCAAACAATGCTAGGGATCTTTTTGCTGCCACAATTTGGCATACAGCAACTCTTCACAGTTTTTTGTTTGAAGTGGCTAAAGCTATTTAGCTTTAGTGGGCAGATCCATTAACCCACACACAGTTCTGCTGAAGTAACAACTTCTGTAACTAAAAGTTTCCTTTGACAACATTTTTTTTTTTGTCCTATGCAAGTAAAACAAACCCATTTATAAATAATATGAATGTAATCAAGCAAAAATATTAAATATTCTGTACAGTAGTCCACACACTTGATCATAAACTATAGAGAAAATTAATGAACACCAGTTGCTAATGATGCTGTTGTATAGTTGCATATATTATTCTGCTTGTAACTCGTTTCACTGATATTCAGATCTCAGTTCGATTAGACTATCAAGATAAGAGTCTATCTGGGTAATCTTGTCTTCTCAAAACATTGCAGAGGAAAGGCTTAAGTAATAGTGAGGGTGGAGGCGTGCATCCGTAGGGATTCTTTTGAAAATAAAAATTCATTACTTTTTGCCTTTGAATAGAACTTCCGTAATGAGCATTAATCTTCAGTAACAGTGTGAGTGCCTGCGCAGAGTAAGCATTGGAAGATAACCGAGTCCATGGCTGAAGCAGATGGAACCTTTTACAACATCAGCTGAGACAATGTGGGAGCTGAGGGTAGTGCTGCTTTCTCAGGCCCTGAAAGAAGGAAAGAACTCTTTTGCTTCTGCAGAAGAGAGAGCATTGTACTCCTTACCATGTCCCTCTCAGTCTCCACTCAAACCAGCAAAGGACTGTTCGGCAGTGCAGAAGCTTTGGTTTATTTAATACAGAAGGAGCTTTCTTTTTCTTCACTAATAATGTTTAGATGTTAGCTGGGAATGAGAAGTGCTTCACTTATTAAGACTATTTGGCAGTGACATAAAGGCATCCAGTGTTTAGCAGGTCCTCTGAATGTACACTGCTTGGAAAGAAAGCTGAGCTTCTTCGTGTGTAAACATCTGTCTCTTAGTCCCGTAACATATGGAGTACTGCAAAACATGCACTGTATTGTAAGTGTGCTCAAAATTTCATCCCTTAATATATCTCTTCCCTAAACTAAAATCTTTCCACTTTTTGAGAGTGGAATTGATTTTCTTTAACCCTAACACTTGAAGAGCACTTGTTGTGTGTGTTCGACAGGCCTGGCTCCTGTAATGTTTTGTTCTATTTTTTTCTGTTTGTGATGGTATCAAATATTGCTGATGGCACTGAGAACAATGAGGAATACATCTCACGTGGTTCCTAGCTTTAGTGCAGAGCTCAGTGGTGCAGACTATTTTTGGGAAGGTCCACTAAGCATTTAGTCTATTTGGGCTGTGGTCTAAAATGACTTAACTTACGGTCTGTGCAGAAAAATAAAAAGCATGATGGGGGGTGTATATGTGTGTGTTTTGTTTTCACATGTAGCGAGGCAGAGCTATGTAGTAGCACTGTTGGCTTTTGTCAGTCTAGGCAATAGCATGTTTGTACATCTATTACTCTCTGCATTATGCTGTGGGTACTTCACAATAACACAGAAGCAGGTATCAAATAGCCCAAATACTACTATCAAGGGGACTGAATTTCTGGAGACCTTTGTGCATCCTTGTTCAGTGCTTGTTGAAGGTTAAAAGTCATTATGGACATAAATTAGCCATGTCATCTCATGGGGAAGCTGCAGTTATTTGTTGTTGCTGAGTTGTGCATCCTCGCAATGTGCATTGTCTCTCACGTCCAGTTCAACTGATACTGGCAGTTCTCAATCGTCCTAAACATCAAGGACTTGTTTGAGCCTAGTCCCGTAATGGGATTACAAAATTGAGTATTGTGATTTTCTTCCCTGCATTTGCAGGAACATATGTATTGGACCAGCCATTTGTGACTTACAAATGAATGAAAATAATTTATTTGTCATATATCTTCTAAGATATATTGCATTTAATGTGAGTGGAATTGTAGGTCTAACCCAGGAGTAAGCATGATACGTTGTCTTTTCCAATAGTATGACATGCAATTACTTGGAGGTTGCTTGTGCAAGTAGCTGCATGAAGCACTGCTCTCTGCTTCCTGGCAAGGGCATGCACCTTTGGGGTGTGGAGCTCCACCCTGAAAGGTGCCTGATCTTGAGGATACATAGGTGGATTTTCATCACACCTGCAGGTTAGTACTTTTCAAAGGGCTTGGGTGTCCTTGTGTTTAATTTCTAGACCATACTTGGCAGTTGTGAGTTGTAAGATGGAGAATACTGTCAGCCTAGGTAACTAGACAGTGAAGTACTTGATCGGCTTAGACAGCAGCACAACAGTGGTTCTTGGAGCACAGCTTGATTGCGGGTGCTTAAAAAAGGATGTAGGTATCTTGGGTGCCTGAAGTCTGCTGTCCTTGTATGGAATTCTAGCTAAATCTTGTCTACTATTTTCCAGCTTCTTAAGCCATACTCAAGACTACTCTAAAGGTTTTTCTCTTCCTCCTTAGCATCCGTAGTGTAGCATTTTATTTTGGAAAAATTAGAGATTAAATGGCATTTCTTTGAATTTGATGGTTCTAAAATAGTAGATATTTCCTTGGAAGGAATGATGCTAGGATGTTTGACAGAAATTGGTAAATCTTATGACCTTTGATTAAAGCCTGCAGCTGCATGATAATGTAGACAGAGACAACTTTGAAGACAGATTCAGAAGCCAGGAATTTAGAAACCGTTTTCAACATTTCAGCCTACACAGATTACTAAATAAAGGATTTCAACAACTGAGGCAATGTTTTTGTTTGTAAAAGTGGGTGCTTAGTACAGTCAAATGATGAATTAAGGACAGACGGAATATATCAGAATATACTTTCCCACAAATCCATTGCTATTGAGCATTAATACATTTTCATCCCTTTGTAATTATTTTCTCTTTGCAGCTATTTCCAGATTGTTACCATCTGTAATTGTGACATTTTTACAAGAAAATTGATTTAGTCAATCCAGTTTTTGTGACTTTTATTATTGTTGTCATTGTTTCAAATCCAGAACCTTCTAACTTGGCTTGAACTCTTCAGACCTCTTTTATATTGTGCAACCAATAACCAGCTTATTTCTCGTCAGAAACCTGTTTTTCTGTTGTTGTCTGTTTGCTCTTTTAACTTCAGGTAGAGACTCTCTGACAGACAATGGTCAAGTGCTCTGTTGACATTTCAGAAAAGAGATGAGCAGTTTTGCAAATTAAAGAGATTGTGAACTACAGAGGCAGCCATTTAATAGCTGTTTTTGAAAGTTGTGCAGGGGACAATGGGAGAAGTAGCTTTATTGTAAACATGCATTGTATGAACGAGACGGGTTTCGGGGCTGATTAAATTGAATTCTTTCAGGACAAAAGTAGTTTGAGAAACTGTGTCCTTTGAAAATCTAGTCATGTGGTGCCAGTTACCTCCTGTGAGATGCTGAAGTGTGTTGCTCCCATTGCGGTCAACGGAATTGAAGTCCATTAGCACATTCAGGAGCTCTTGACTTATTAAATTATCATAGGTTTAATGATACAATCAGAAAGTATGGGAAAGATTTTTGTGTGTTTTAAACAACTCAAAATGCATCATTTGAAATGGATCCATCTTCAACCAGCTTTTCTGGACTGTGTTTTACTGAAAGGTAGATTAAAAACAATTTTTGTTTGTTTGTTATGTTAAAAACAATAACTTTTGAAGATCCCAACTCACTGAAAACAGCAGGGGTTGCATTTTTGTTTAGCAAAGGCTAAGAAAAGAGTGTTTGCTTCTGGTGAAATAAAAATGTCAGTGATTTTGAAAATTGCTTCAAAGTGATGTGAACATTTTAAATAAAATAATGGGGAAAGGTTTCTTCTGAAAGATGAAAAAAGAATTAGTGACAATTCTCCAGTAATGCTGGTTCAGTGACAAAAATGTTGTGGGGACAATTTAAATGATAAATGTAGTGCATGTGTGGGGAGAGAAAATGTACTCTGTGACACAGAGTTGAATTGTGTGATTGCTTGGCTTGCTGATGTTTGTAGCATAATACCTTTAAAGAAATATGCTTGCATATCTGAGTTGCATGGATGTAGCTGCCGATTATCCGGTTGTTTTCCAAGTCTGTCTAAGCCACTATCCCCGATAAATCGTGTACAAACTCTGGATTGTAGTAAACCACAGGCTTTTGTGAATTTCTAGATTTGCTGTGGACCTCGTTGTCCTGTGTTAGGACACCTGGCATTGGGATCTTCAATAGATAGAAATGACATCAAAGTCCGATTCTCCAGCAAATGAAGATCTGCAGTGTGGCAGGGAGCTTGTTCTGTTCTGCCTCATGGCTGAGACTGATCCCTCTGCTGTATGCTTTGTCTTGGATTTCTGCACTGTGCTTCTGGCTGCGATAGCCAACAGTTCCTACTTCTTATGCCATCACCACAGTTAGACTTTTGCAGGCCAGGTCTTAGTGTACATTCCAGCACTGTACACTCTGCATTGATTAACGAGTATTTCTAGATGCTTGTGGATTTGCAATTCCCCTCCAGAGCTTTTCTGTACAAGCTGGTGTCTGTTGGAGGAGGTAATGGTCGATTGACCCTTATTCCAGCAGCAAGGTATGAGCACCAGAAGCTTTTCAGCCTCTAAAATCAGCAGTCAGACAGCTAAAGCAATGCAAGATGTTCTCTTACATAAAGATATGACATAGCAGATGTCATCTGCTATGATGACAGATAGGTGATGTATTTTATGTATTGCCTATTATGTACTATCCTTCTGCTAAGTAGGCTTCCTGGTGGAAGAGCGTGTTATTTTTACTCTGCTGCACTAACCAAAGTAGTGATTTTACTGGCAGATGAACATAAAAAGCATATGTTTAAATCAGACCTTACGTATGTAGTGGCTGCACATGTGAAAGTCAAATGTAAGAGCAAAGAATGAGGTGATTTACACACAAAAGCTTTACAATGTTCTCAGCAGCTTCAGTGATGAAACAATAGCTATATGTTAAAACTCTAAAAATGGGGAGCATTTCATCATGTCATGATGAAAAAGCAAATAGGAAAGAGGCCAAAGAGGTCATTTATTTAGAAATAGACTAAATACAACAGGATAGTTCTTCAGCTGACACAAAGGGGCATATATATGTGGCAAAAAGAGTAGGGTTTGTGTAAAAGTGGAATTCGTTGTCTGGTTGAATTCAGAGGGAAGAAAGATCAGCCCCAATTAACTTTGGTACCAAAAATGGTTTGAATGATGAGTCTTCCTGTAAGTGATGAATGTAGAATAGCTTGCTAATGATTAATGCACATATAATATTAATAAATCATATTAATTGTTTTCTTCTTCTTTCCCCTTGCATTTTATTTCTCCCTGGGCATAAAAAGGGTTTGAAAACAAAAAGATATCGAAGAAGAGATGGCCGTTCTTGGGTCCATACAATGCTAAAGAGTATTTAAACCAAAATCTCATATTCCGTGTAAAACTACCAATCTGAATTAGGATAGATGTTTGAGAATATTGTTTTACTGAAAGCTGGCTGTTTCCAAGTGCAGTTTTCTAACGCGTGGTTTTCATATCTTCCTCTTGTTACATGACATTGCATTATTCAAAGCCTTTAATTGTTATGGGTGTGACCCATATATCCTGAGGGTATATGACATGGAGGTAAATACAGAAAACTGGACTTCAAAAAAATCTAAAAATGTGTAGAACATAAGCACATTTTCTTTTTTTTTTTCTTTTTTCCCCTGAAACTGAGAAAGGCTAACAGAAGAAGCTAGGCAAAAGGTAAAATAGGTACTTATAAGCAGATAATGTAAAGCATAATGTACGTGATATGATTCAAGGCACTGAGTATTTTGAAGTCAGAGCAGAGTAGTAAGATTTGAAAAAAAGTTTGAAGATCTGTCTATCCATCTAAGCCCTAAGTCAGGGAAATGTTTTAGCATGTCCTTGTCCTCTCACTTTCTAGGTTTCCATGTGAGCACACCCTTGATCTAAACCTTTATCTGGGAAGTTCTGCACCTGCTGAGTACAATTCTGAATACGTTTATATGAGAATGAACTTGTAAAGGCACAAAGGACACTTGAGAAAAAGGAGGTTGAAGTAATTGTAGTGCTACCCTGCAGTGACCTAAGATTAGTTTTTCAATTTGTCCATAACTTCCTGAAGGAGGTTTTTCCTTGTATATAAGACTAGGTGAATCGCCCTGACGTGGTCCATCAAATATTTTTGGATGATTGTAGAGCACTAGGCATTAACCTGCTATTTCTGTCCTTGAAAAGGATTCCCCTTTATTAACCAAAATGAAAAAGCCCAGAAGAGTGTTTTGCTGATTAATTTTCCCTACATTTTCAGAATCCTTACAATTTTAGAAGTGAGGAGTGATGTTGATTTTAGTCAGAAAACATTCCATAGTATTGCAAAATATGAACACAGTCTTGCAAGCTGTTTCTCATGTGAAATTTCACAAGAAGTTAAGATACATTCTTATGAACTGCTAACCAGAACAGGATGTCGCAGGATTGTCTACAGTCCCCTCCTAACATTCACCTGCTTGTTTTCACTTCAGTATACCTCTCTTTAGTGGCCCTCCCTTAACCATCATTGAGTTGAAGATGCAAAAATTTGTAAAATTTTGTATTGATATTTTGTTGAAATTGAATTTTGAATTGAGATACTAAGAAAAACAGAGAGAAGCAGATTAGAAATGTCTAATTTGGAACATATTTCAACAATGTTTTTGACTCCTTTTATTAAGAAAATTGTGTGCAATATGAAGTCCAGACCATATTGTAGATTCTGAGTGTTTTGTCATCTCCTAGGCAGAGTCTCCAGCTACTCTGTTAATTCCAACTGTAAAAAATTAAGAAAACATTGTAAAGAGGTAGTTAATGATAAAGCAGATAAAAATAAGCAAACAATAGCCATTTTCTAGGCCACATTAAGGAGATCATTAAGAACAGACCTAGATTTGGAAGTTCAAATGGAAAAATTTCAAAGGGTTATCAGAATTCTGCTGAGAAACAATGTTTGAATCTTCTACCCTGTGTCCTTCAAGTTCTTATTTCTCAGTGGGAGTCCCCAGTTCAAAGACCAATGACACTTAATTTTGATTATTTTTTACCTTTTGAGTAAATTGCAATTGGAGGTGTCAAAAATACATCCTTAGAAGAGTAAAGCCCTGTTTTGTTCACAGTAATGAAGCATTATTGGAATTTTTTAATGCCTTGTTTTACCTAATACCATCTCCTGACATGTTATCTACTGAAATGCTTACCCAAGGTAGTACTCAAGATGGTTGTTTCCATGTAGCAAAGTGTCAGATGATGTCCGAGGTCAAGGACTGAGATTTTTATTTTTTTTTGGTCAGCAATGATAATTATGTTCTCAACAAATTTATGAGTTTATTGACACTGGTGAAAATGACTTCTCCATCATCCAGAATAAGGGGGAACATAGAATCTATGATTCTATCACACTTTTTTCCATGTTAGCTCTGAAGTAAACCTTCAAATTCTGAATTGTTTTAAAATATATTTGATTTATTATATCTATATGCTTATTTTCTAATGTTTTGGCTATTATCAAAATAGTTATTATTTTAAATTTCTTTCAGGAAAGAGCTTAGTACCCTGAAATTTTTGTTGCAAATAAATTATGCAGTAAATAACCTACTTTTTACTATTTCCAGATCAAGCTTATTTTCTGTGACTGTTGGTTTTAAGCATTAAGTGCATCTATTTTGGTCTATGGGTTGTTCATGATAGGTTCATTTTAGCTAGACAATGTTTGAGATATATGATTTTCCAGTTCACAAGTTGTTTTTTGTTTGTTTGTATGTTTTTTGTTTTGTTTCTTCATTGGGTGCCTGAAGAAAGGAATAATAGTTAAAATTTGTGAAATCACCAGGAGCTAAAAGTGTTTTGCAAATGGCCTGGCTATTCTCTGCATAAAATGAATAATAAAAGTCAGTGAATAACAGCAGAGCTAAGTCATTTAATGACTGAATTTTGAATTACTTAGTTCACTGTTTGGCCAGCTCTCCTTCATTTACCCAGATAGCCCAGGATGCAGGTTTGTTCTCTTCCTTTCTTTGGCTATATGTTGGTCTGAACCTACAAATTCTAATTGCCATGCAGAGTTGTAAATGATGAAAGTTTGACAACTTCATACAAAGAGCATGCCTCTAATACAGCTAGACTCCATACTGGGTACTGTGTTTATACTACTCTAGAGCAGTAATGACAGTTGAGACTGGCTCAAATCTTGTCCTAATATCACGATGATATTCCAGATCTCAGTTAAGTAGGATGGCTTGCATGCAATGTTGGTGTAAAAGAACACAAACAAATATCCCAAATGTTTTTGGTCTATTAAGTACTACTTCGTACTGACTAGGGTGGTGATGTGGCACAAGGATGACCTGCTAGATTCTGTTTGACCCAACAATTAACACTTGAGATTTGGAAGAATTTGAAGTCTTATACTTTCTTGGCAATTACCCACAAGACTGAGATTTGAGAAAGCTTCTTGACAAGAAAAACGTAAGCAGTGGTTATATGAGAACTGCCTGTCATGAAAAATCTTAGAGATTTTGGCTCGTTGGTCAGAAAACAAACCCATTTCCTGTGAGTTTAGCAACTCTGTCATGAATTATCTCAGTTTGTTTAACACAGTTTTCAAAGGTGTGTTTTTTGTTAAGACTGTGTATGGTAAGTGCTACAATTTTCGTGACAGCTTGGATAACAAGTGATGAACACAGTGAATAAGCTCCACCAAATAGGGCCAGGAATTATATCTGTTCTAGTAATGTCAGTTCATCTTCATACTGCATTACTTGGCACTAAAACTTTGTCACATTTTATAGCTTATATTTTCTCTCTCCCTTCCCTCTCCAATCCCCACCCCATTCCACCCTCCAAAAAAAGAAAAAGGGTCATGTTGTCTTCTGAAGCTTACATTTGTGTTAGTTTCTGTATTCCTCTTGGTACAATCCAAAGGAACAGCAGAACTCAGATCTGGGATAGATGATCAAGTTACAGTGTTTCTCAAGTTTGTTCTTTGACAAAGCTTCATCATTTGGCTATTTGCAATGGATTTGCCTTTTTTTTTTTTTTTTTAATTTGTCATTTCTTGGCAAGTTATTTGTTTTCCAGTGAAAACTGTTGCTTTTACTGTAAATGACCATTCAGAACTTTGAACACAGCAATAATAATGTGTCTGTTTGGCTAAAAGACGTGAGCTTAGGGATTATCTACCTCTTCTTGTACAAAGAGATCTGTTAATGAGCCAGCACATTACTCAGATGCTGGCAGCAGACAGCATGCATGTTACAATAAGATCTAACTTTAAAAATATCCATCAATTTGATAATATATCAGGTAACTCTGCACCTTATTGTAAATAAAAGCCCATTTTTCTAGGTTCTAAAGATTTAGTTTTTTAAACATAAATTGTTCTGAACTTTCAACAACCATTTTTTTTTTTTCCTAAACACAAAGTAAAATTTCTTCTACTATTTGTAGAAGGGAAAAACTAAGTTTTGTTCTAACTTCAGTGAACTAAGATGTAACTGTTTTATCCTACAAATGGATGAAGTCTAGAGGTCCGGATATTAGCAGAATCGGGTATGATTCACTACTAGCTTCACTACTTATTTTCTTGTGTGTGTGTGTGTGTCAGGGGTGGGGAAATGTGACGTAAAACTGAAGTAACTTTCCACAGTCTTTCCCTTTTTCCTTTTTGTTTGTATGTTTGTATGAATAGTAAAACTTCATTGGAAAGTTTCACTTTTATCTGTGAGCTAATTTCACAGTCTAGTTTTCATATGCTCATGCTGAGCTGTTTTAAGGTCCCTGTCAGTGCAGGGAGCTGCTTAAATAAATACAACTATTTGTTTAGGCAAATCACAGATCACTAGTGGCTTGTACAACTTAGTATATATTTCAGAAGTAGGCTCTTCATTTGATTCATATCCACTGTTGCACATGAAGATAACTCTTCTATGTGGCTGTCCCTGGTGATTGGAGAGGATGATGATAAAGAAGTCTGCAGGCATTGCAGTGGTTGTCTTTGGGAATTTGGGGAAAATTGTGCCCATTTAAGTAAACTACCTTCATTTTTGCTGTTTTTAGTAATGAGTATCATATTCCACGTACACTGCCTAGTTCAGTTGCAGTTATATCTAGAAAGCAGGATACTAGGAGCATTTTCCTTTTGCCAGAAATCATGTTAGGTATAGCTCTTCTTTACCTAACATGGAGGGATGCTCACCAAAGGGGATGGTCTTCAACCATCATTCATCTGTTTCAGTTCTGAGTGCACAGGGGTGTAGCTGTGCTGAAAATGGCTCAGGTAAATTTTCATTTTCAGATAAGGTACTGAATGTGATGGTACTCTCATGAAGGTGCTAAGTGAGATGGTAGTCCAGGCAAGGCTGAGAGAAGCAGTCCCAGAAATCATGAAGCACTTTAGTTTTGTTGAAAGCACGTTGTGCAGCTTTACCTTCAGTTTTACCCCATTGCTCCTTTTAGGAAGATAAAGATAACAAGTATTTTCGTAACAGATAACAAAAGTTCCTCTCCCTCTGCCCCCATGCTGTAGGTAGCATGACCATATAGCAGAGATCCTGTCACCCTAGAAAGATTTGACATTTGTGTCAGCTGCTGGAGAGAGTGCAGACTTCCACAGACAATTCAAATGGCTCTTCTGGTTGGAGATCCTCCACACAGAGCCAAAAAAGTTGTCTTTTGTCTTAGCTGAAGTCCAATTCTCTTTGAATGGGACTGTTCTCTGACTGCTACAAGGTCATTACTGTTTTGGCATTTTTCCTGATGTTTTTATGATCCTCATTTTAATGTACTGCATATTTTTCATTTTAGGACAGTGCTCAAAAATTTGCCCATAAGTGCCACTTCAGCTGGGTGAATGCTGCTTTCTATTAGTGCATTGCTAAAGGCATTTCTGGTGTTTTCCCAGAACACTGCTTTGGTTCATTGATGTTGAAACCAGTTTCAGCATGGGCACAATGGGTTAACATTTTTCTGCTTGTTTGCATAGTGATTGCAGCTCTGAGACCAACCTCTAGCAGGCAACAAAATACAAATATTTTACAGCAGCTGCACATAAAGACATGCACATATTTTGAGAGGAAAATTTTGGGGACAGAAGAAATCAAGATGGAAGGAAGAAAAAACTATGGACAGTGTCTGATTAAATACAGTGGCTTTGAGAACACTGAGAAATGTTATTTTTTTCTTTTACAAACCTTTTTTTCCCCTGTGCAGCTTCTTATTATGTGGGAAAGACCTCCTCATTTCAGAATGCCCTGGTGAGGATTTGTGCACAACCCCTGTAGGATCCTGTAGGACTGATGGAGTACACAACCAGGCAGCCTTGAAAGGAGGGGGTGGTAGGACAGGGGACAGTGCACAACCATGTTGTCCCATGAAGGGAGTAGCACTGAGCCATGGCATCTGTTTTTCCAAATGGCATTTATGTTACCACAGTCTCCTCTTTGGTCCATCTAATTTCATCTCCTTGCTGTGTTAGCTGTACGAGGGAAAGGAGACAATATTTTCCTCCTCTGACCCACCTCTGACAGAAGTTTATGTGGGTAGCACAGATATTAATTTCCTTTCTTCGCTGTGGGAGCCTGTCAGTAAGATTAGGAACAGCAAGACTAGCCCCTGACTATTTTGATCTTTGCTGAGGTTGCTGAGGTTGAACCCGAGGGCCGCTGAGATTTTCTTTACAAGTTTCTGCATAAAAAACCTCACCACAAAAATCCCTCTTTGTTTTTCAGATGAGCTTGAGTAGATATTTTAATTAAAAACTACCAGTGGCAGTAGGTGGCAGGGCATTGGAAACCCTTTCTCTGTGGCAGTTTCTCAGCACAAATACTTGTGTGTGGCTGCGGTCACATGTTTGATTGACTTGGTTCCCAAGCTGATGTTCACAGTGCTGTATTCATCTTGTTCAGATGACTGTGACATGCAGCCCAAATGCACTGATGCTGACAGTGAATGCGAGGAGAACCAGACAGCTGACAGCATCTCCATTTTTCAGAGCTGATGTAGGATGATCTGTCACATGATGCTAGGCCACAGCCTGTCATTTATTTAGCTACAGCTGTAATGTGGGTGAAATGAGCAGAAATGAGAGAGAAGTGACAAGAGGCAAAAGGAAGAAAGAAAGAAAGAAAAGAAAGAAGAAGATGGAGGGGAGATGCTATACCCACCTTCTCTCACAAAATTGCACAAGCGTTGTTTATCTTAATAAATGCAATATTGATCCCATACCTCACCTCTACTTGCTGTTTCTACAGTTTGGAACACTGGCAATTCAAGCTCATCCATGCTACTGTTGTTCAGGGTAATGTGTCTTCTCAGGGCTGCTTTAAGGCAGTGTCGGAGGTGTTTTGGGGCTGATCCTATCCCACATCTGTTATGAGTGTTGAGGATACCTATCTCATAATGGCTAGGAGTGCATTAGCAATGTCTGCCAAAGTCTTGGGAGATTAAAAAGAAAAAAAAAAAAAGTACAACTTGGTCTTGAGGTAAATAGCCAGACTCTCAAGGTGGGTGTAGGAGGTGCAGAGGAAGAAGATTCCACTAAGTGTGTATTCAATGCTGCTAAGCTACAGCACCTAAACCAGAAAGAACCTTTTTCTGGCAGACTAGTAGATGATACAAACCACCCTTCCAGGTCAGCCAGGTTGGTCTCTATACAGGGATCAAGCAATTCTTTGTATACTGTACTTTCTCTGGATTATTCCCTGTGAATCAATGCATCCTGTTCCTTGTTTGGCTGGCCTCCCCTATAATTTGGGAGTAATAGCCTTGGAACACTGCATTGTTCAGAGCTGGGTAAGGGAAACGCAGCTAATCGTAAGAGCAATATTCAGAAATGTGTCTTCTACTTGCCTTCTTCTTGTTTCCCCAGCTGTTCCCATATTGACCCCAATATCAGAGGCTGGATGCAGTGATGGAGGAGTAGAGGCATGAGCTGTACTATCACAGGCTTTGTGCTAGGGGTCGTGAGACAGTGATGTCTTGTGATCCCCAGTTGCCTCCCTAATTATTTTTTTCTCTAGGACTTTTGAAATAAATTGTTAGTGGCCTAAATGTGCAGAAAACAATGATATGCACTGGCTGCCACGCTGCAGACTTAGAGAAGAAACAGAACAAGACTCTTGCCCATTTCTCTCATTCTCTGTTCATCATCTCAAAGGGAATAGAAAGTCAATGTCTCTCAGCTCACTTCTCTAGTTGCAAGGGTCAACCTACTTGTACAGGGATGTGTATGCAAGGGAAGTTGTTCTTAAAGTATCTGTAAAAATCTCACTTGATTGTAAATCAAGCTGCTGTAGGAGGAGATGAATCATTGCCTGGAGTAGATCTCTGTGGAGGACACAGGGAGCGTAAGATGGCCAGCTCAGATGCTTATCTGGGTCTACAGTTTGCATTTAGACATGTAGTTTGGAACAATATTTTTTTCAGAGTAGAGTTAAATTTCCCAAGCCATGTAGAATCACAAAATCATACAACCCCATGCAATGCTACAGGCCTGGGGCAGAGTGGCTTGAAAGCTACGCAGAGGAACAGAATCTGGGGGTGTTTGTTGATGCTCACCTGAACATGAGCCAGCATTGTGCCCAGGTGGCCCAGAAGACAAACAATGACATCCTGGCTTGTATCAGGAATAGTGTGGCCAGCAGGGCCAGGGAGGCGATCGTACCCCTGTACTGAGCTCTGGTGAGGCCGCACCTTGAGTACTACGTTCAGTTTTGGGCCCCTCACTACATGAAGGATATGGAGGCCCTGGAACACAACCAGAGCAGGGCTACGAAGCTGGTGAAGGGCCTGGAGCACAAGACCTGTGAGGAGCAGCTGAGGGAGCTGGGATTGTTTCTTCTGGAGAAGAGGAGGCTCAGGGGAGACCTTATTGCTCTCTACAGCTACATGAAAGGAAAGTGTGGGGAGTTGGAGGTTGGCCTCTTCTCACAGGTAACTAGTGATAGTACTAGAGGGAATGGCCTTAAGTTGCAGCAGGGGAGGTTCGGGCTGGAAAATAAGAGATTTTTTTTTTCTCAGAAAGAGTAGTCAGGAAGGTGCTGGAGACCCTGACCCTGGGGGAGTTCAAGGAAAGTTTGGAAGTGATGCTTAGGGAAATGGTTTAGTGGGTGATAGTGGTGGTAGGGTGATGGTTGGACCAGATGATCTTGGAGGTCTTTTCCAACCTTAATGATTCTATGTTTCTAAATTGTGTTCCTGTGCTTAACCTGGGCTAAAAAGAAAACCCCGTGATGTCTGTGGTATTTCTGTGACAAACATTACATTTTTCTTACTATCATATGCTTCTGTTGAGATGACTGGGGCACCATACTTGACAATGATGAATCATTTACAGTAGATTGACAGACATTTATCCTGTGGTACCATCTGCCATAAAGATCACATTTTGTTTTTTCAGTTTCCTTCCTTTGTTATTCTCTGACACAATATTTGAAGACATGGAAGCAGTGAGGAAGGGACAACAACCTGTGGTCCAACGCTTCAGTGGTATGTTCAGATGTTCCTGGACAACAGTGTTAAAGGTTAAATGCTCTTGGCATTTGATGGGAAAAACTATAACAAAGGTGGAGTGAATGATGCAAACCTAGCATGAGCTTTAACTGTTTAGGATGTTTCCCATGTGCATCCTTTGCTGGTCTCCTTGGTATAAGGGTCATGTTGTGGGCAAGGAGGAGGTGTGATTGGAGCAGAACTGGCAGATGGTCCCTTGAAGGTCGTTTCTTGTTGCTGTCTCCTGTAGTGATGCCATATGCTGTGCAGGGGGATGTTTCCTTCCTCTTCATGGAGTGTAAACTCATCAAAACAGTAAGTACAGCATACTATCAACTCTCAGCTTTTGAAGTTTCTGACTGGGTCTGTGGCTTTAAGACAGTTTTTTTTTTTTTTTTTTAGTACATTGTCAAACAGTATATAGAATAAGTATGTTTGAAAGAGATTAAAAAAAAAAAAAAACTGTTCATGGTGGTAGATGGAAATTTTTTCTTTAGTGATTTAGCATTTGCTTCCTGAAATTCTGTCTCTGCATGTAAGATTTTTTTTTTCCCCTAAGATCTTTCTGATCTGTGAACATCCAGAGCATGGACAGTACCCTGTAAGAGATTTGGTTGAACTGAATGCCATCACTGCTTCTGGAATCATAGCTACTCCTCTTAGCTGTTGGTAATGGCAAATATTTCCAACAAAAAATACCTGAAGCACAAGTTAAATTACCCCAGCAACTGGAAGGTGAGCAGTGTATCAGACAGATGTTGTCTGTTTCTTGAGTGCAGTTAGTGTTTCTCAGCTGCTTGTGGATACTTTACTGTTACAGTCAACTCTTTCTAAAACCAAGTCCCAGTGTAAAAGCGCATGAAAAACATTGTTGCTCTTTATAATACATGAACATTTAGAAAGGTCTGCCTCCTCCCCCCCCCCCCCCCCCCCCTTTTTTTTCTTTTTTTGGTAATTGATTGTGATTAATAACCTCAATAGTGAGAAGATTTTTATCCTTAAAAAGTAAATGGAGGCATAAATGATTTTAGAGAGGTCCAAATCCTGGTATACTTTTTCAGGCATATTTGTCATCAAAGCCTGAGTAAAGCAGTAGAGCAGAAAGTGACCATTCAGATGATTTGAGTTTTGGAAAAGGCTTTGACTATTTTAGCATTATATCACCTTATGCCACTGTCATTGGTGTTTAATACCATTCACTCACTGGTGCTGGCTATGACCTGGTTGGCCCAGACAATGGCTATCACCCTGAGCTTGACAGATCATTAGAGGGAGGAAAAGTTTTTGTAAGATTAGTCAATACATTTTCCCAGGGCTAAGATAAAGATCCAAGAGTTTCTAGTAGACAGGCTGCCAAAGCTCAAAGTGATACAACTTTCCTTTGTTTTACTTGTCTCTTTTGCTCTTTAGGTTTCATTGACATATCTCTGTCAGCCTGTTTACAATTTGTTATTAAAGTTATTCTTCGAACACAATATTTCATGGGCTATGTAGCCAATTTGGAGATTAGGATTGCAAGGACTGCATCATGTTAATAAATCAGCTATAAAAAACGATGTTTTTATATTTTAGATTACTAAATAGATTACTATTTAAATTCTTTAATATTTACCTGTGAGTAAAAAATGAGTACTGGCAGTGTGTATAATTAGACAAGTTTTCTCAACATTATGTTTATAGTGTGTTTTGTTTGTTTGTTTTTATTTGTTTGTTTCATATTTGATCTGGTGATATATATTGTCTAATTTTGCCTCATTGTTTTGCTACATTATTAATGGATACATAGCTAAATATCTACGTTTTGGGCGGTGGGAGGGATATATTTAGCAAAATACACAGGTTACATTACCTAATTGACCTTTTCTCCATCGGTTTTTTCTTGTTTGTATTCTAAAAAGCATATCAAATGCAGCTTCCTTGGTCATTTCTGCTTCTGTTTGGAGCAGGCCAATACTTTTGTACCTTGATAAGATCAGATGTGAAAACAGCAAAGATTAATAGAAAACAGTGATCAAATTAAGTGTAGCTTTTTCTTTCTTTCTTTCTTCCTTTCTTTTTTTTTATTTTTTATTTTTTTTTCCTTTTGGCCTTGAAAGATGATTATCAGGCAGATGCAGTGGGACAAAAACATATAAGGTGTGGAAATTCAGATATCCTAGTCTGACTTCTATTTATTCAATTTTCCCCCTGTAGAAAGGCAATTTGAAGTAACGATGTGCTGGCATTCCTGACCACTAAAGTACTATTTCAGTCACTAAATAGGTGAAGAATAGGCGGGTAGTAATGCCAACATTCCTGAACATTGCCTGGTTACTGGCTATCCTGGGCTCCAAAACTGCTTCCATAGACAGAGGCTTTTCAAAGTTTGGACAGGAAGCTGTTTTGAAAGAGAAAGAAAGGGTGAATAGGACATTTTTGCAGGAAGAAAGATGAGATTGGTAAATTAATGCTGTCATCATAATGGTTAGATTGCAGGAAGCAAAGTTACTAGCTTATACCTGCAGTGGATTCAACACTGTCGTGCTGGGCTTGTATAACATGTCTTGAAAGATGTTTCATCTTAAATTAGCAACAAACAAACAAATAATCCAAAACCAAACAAATGATAACAACAAAACAAACATACAAAACAAAACAAAAAGAAGAAAACAGCAACAACAACAACCCCACCACCACCAAAAACATCCCATGTTTAAAATGCCCTTTTCACATTTCTCCTAATCCAAGTGAGCCTTACTCTTATCTTTCGTGAATGTGTACAGTGAATGGTTTGTATATTTAACTACTTACATTGGGGATGAGTTCAATTCAGTTTAATTACTATTTTGTATGGGCTGATGCAGAGCTCTAATACTTTGTTGTACTGATTTTCAAGTGATACTGGATATAGAAATGTCAGAGGAAGAATCAGCAAGATTGTGTCTAAATAACAACATAATTAATCTCCTATTATGTAGCACCTTCATCTCATCCTGCAGGATACAAAAATAATTTAAAGAGCTGGTATAAGAGCAATGAAAAGGGAGGGGTGAAACATGCATGGTGACTGTAGGACAGAGTGTGGCAACTGTATAACATCATATGTCACTAGTGCACAGTAGTAAAAACTGATTTATCCAACAGAATCAGCAGAAAGATTTTTTTTTTTTTTTATTTCGTGGCAGAATACCTAAATTGGTATTTGGCTCATATACTGGATGTATAAATTCTGGACTGAACATTATTGTTTGATATCCTGATCCCGCTGATCAAACCTTTGATAACTCATCTAAAAAGTGAGTGAGGTATTTTTCAGTACAGCATTTACTCCTGACATAGCTTGCTTTGTAGCGTTTCTGCTGAAGGAAAAACGGTCCCCTTCCTATGAAGGAAATATGATATGGACTAGCCTTCCTCTCTTTAGGGAATAGGGAGGGTTATAGCCAATGGTTTAAGATATGTTGCTGAGCTTTTCTTAGGTTTTAGATTTTTTATTTTTTTTTTAACTTGTTGGAAGCAACTCCTGTGTTTAGCTTGGCTGGGAATGTAGTAAGTAGTGGAATAGGCATGGAATGATAGGTTGGCAGTGGAGAAAGGTGTTAGAAAGATGCAGAACACCCAGGTGCTAAACCCCATGTGGAAGACAGGTGCTGAGAGGTTGGGAGATGCAATTCATCTGCAGTAGAAACACTGCTTCCCTGAGTGTGCATGTTGGTGGCGTGCCTCAATGTCAAAAGGCAACTGATAGCATCTGCTCCCTGTCCTCATCTTCCAGAACAGCTACTTTCTTCATGAAACGAAGGTCTTTGTGTTAGTGGGAATGTATGACAATGTAATGTGACTTTTGGAAGGGTTACAGCAAGTTCTGAATGATGTATGAAATGAAAAATCCCTGCCTGGTTCAGAGAAAGCATGTACAGCACTGGATGATACACTGCCAACAGTTCTAACAAGGGGCTCCTTCACAGATTTTCCACCTCAATCAGCAGTGCAGTTGACATCCCCTGAGCAAAATCTCTCCTCTACTTTTTTTTTTCTCTCTGTACGAGCAAAGAAAAATTATCCAGTTTTATAGCTTACCCACTGCCTAAAATACTCGTTCAATAATCTTTCTCTGCTTCCAGTTGTGACAGTCACTATCGGCATGCATCTTCTCCCTGTAATTCATTCAGGCTCTTTTATTGTAAATTTATTCCCAACACACTGGGAGGGGGGAACAGGCAAATCTTGATCAGTGATCTAGTCAGTGATGTGTATTATCTTCTGGTCAAGTCCAATGCAAAAAATAGTGAGGAGATAAACAATAAAGCCAGGTAAAGAGCGATCACCTAGATTAATCTTTCCATTGCAACAAACAAGTGTGTTTTAATACAGCCAGACCCTAGCTGGTATATATTGGAATACAGTATGGTTTAAATGGTATTTTGGAAAGCAATGGCTTGCAGAAGGACTTAGGTGGCATCACAGAGAATTCCTGTAACTTGAATTTTTGCTGCTGTGCTGTAGCAAAAAATAAGAGCTGACATGATCCATGAAAATAGAAATACTTAGCACTATTTGTAAATTTCCCCTTGGATGGTGTGTCCTGTTCTGCACAAGCTGAACTATAAAATAGGTTACAGCACTTTATAAAGCAAGCATCAGGAGCTTAAGGAATTCAGAGTATTCAGTTAATTGAGGAGCAGGCTGAGAGGCCATCTGAGTAAGATGAGTAAGATACCTGGTAACAGAGGCTTATCTACCTGGCTGTCAGAAGCTGAAGTTCATCTAATTTGGTCTTGAAAGGAGAAGCTGTTTTCTGGCTGCAGGATCTATTCAACAACAGAATTGACCCTCTAGGAAAGACACAGAGAGAATTGTGATCACTTCAAACCTTTAGATGAGCCTGGGCTGAATGGCTCTGGCCCTGTACAGCTATCCTTGCTCGTTCCCTTCCTTTAGGGCAGAGTATTGCACTGAAAAGCTTATAGCCAGTGACTCCCCATGAAGACAATTAGCAGACCTGAATGAATGTCATGGCTCAGAGTTTCCATGAGTTGTCTGAAGAAGATCAGGGTTGATTTTTCATCTCCTTCCCTTGCACAAGGAGAAAAGATTTCTGGATGTTCTTCTTTTTGTTGTTATTAGCTACTTTCCTCTGCAGAATCAGAGATTGGCTGCAGCAGGATATCTCTTCGTAGGTGGTATAGTGAGTGATTATATATTGCGTTAGTAGGCCTGGGAGGGAATTTTCCCTGGGTCAGGTTGGCAGGCTGTGTGGATCTTTCACCTCATATAGCATGAGGTGTGGTTCATCTGCTAGGATCATTTGTGTACATCTCACATGATTAATCCCTTGCCATTGCAGGGCTTCCTCTGGTCTTGCCAATTCTATGTCTGTGGCAGATAGTTTCCTAAGCACAGGAGTGCTTTGCCCTCACTAAAGTCTTTGGGCATCAACTAGGATATCTCAGTTAAATTTAATGATCTGTGAATACACAGTAGGTGCATCTGGTATCCTTTTCGGCCAAAATTTTTAGGGAATTATATATATACATATGCTGTCTGATTGGTTAAGGCTGGGGAGGTTATTTAGGAAAGGATGCTTCTCTGTTCTGAAAAAATGGCCTGACTCCTTCAAAGGGCTTATCTTGGCAGTCTGAAAAAAGCTTGGTCTCTACTGAGCAGAAGTCCAGCTTTCTTCAGTTTAATTGTAAGGATCAACCAATAAATAGCCATCAGATTCTATGTTTCCATATGTAAAAACACGTAGTTGTGCAGATTTATCTCAACTAGGAGTATGTGCTGTCTGGAAGGACATCCCCTTCAACTAACTTTTTGGCTCTGTACAGAAGCAACCTATGTGAAAGAAAAGATAACTCATTTAAAGTATTATTCTTGCAGCTAAAGTAACCAGGTAGCAAATGAATTCCTGTCTTCTGTGTGTCAGTACTATAGGAGTATCATTTCTACAGTGACTTTTCAATGTCAGTGAAGTCAGCAAGTAATTCCCGAGTTTAAATCCTGTTTTACAAAAGCATGTAAGTTACCTCTTAAGCCTGTATACTTCAGCAAAACAACGAAGCCTGTCCTCATGATGCAGAACCTAACCTGCCGTATAGGCAGACAAGTATTTGTGAATGTTCATGTATATGATATTATGGTATAATTTGCATTGCAAGAAAACAGTGGTTTTGCTGGAGCTAGGATTTTACAATACAGGTATATGCAGGTGTGCAAAGACAATGTATACATGAAATACTAAGCTGAAGTTCTGCTATTTATAGAATGTGTATCAGCAAAATAGAAACAGACATCATATAAGCAGCACTGTCTTTCGATTCCCAATCAAAGAGAGACAGAGATTTGTATTTTTCATGAAATGGCCTTTGCAGGAATGCCGTAAGCAATCAAGATTCACTCTGTGCATATCAGGAAAAACCATGCCATTTGCACATGTTTGGCTTCATCCCATAAAGCAGAAAACAGCAGCAACTGTGTGATTTCATTCAAATGCTATCTGTTGTTCTACATCTTTCTTCTTTGCACCCCAAACTAAAAACTTAAAAAAAATAATAATTGAAAAACAGAATAAAGTATTTCTAAGCTGAGTTGTCCTTAAAAATTCGAATGAGTCATTTAGATAACATTCACAATACCAGCAGCTTCAGGGCACTTTAGAGAATACGTTTCAGCACAGAGACATTTGAAACAAAAATTGTAATGTTCTAAATGGAATTAGATGAGCGAAACCGTGTCATACAGAGATGAAATATAAATAAGTGCTTTAGGCCCACTCCATGAAAAATGTATGTGTTTTTTTTAAAAGCATTTTTCTTCTGCGATGGTTTCATTTCTGTAGAAACCAGTGGTTGATGTTTTGTGTTTTGTTTTGTTTTTTTTTTTTTTCTCCCCTCTTCTTAGTGCATTCTCCTAGAATGTGCTTTTGCCACTCAATAAACCCTTCTTTCCACTAAATGTCTGTCTCTGTATTAAGCCCCCAAGGAACTGTACAAGCCAAAGGCAGATGGAAACAATAGGCATTCCGTGTTCAAACGTACAACCTACAGAAAGTTCATCTGTCAAAAGTCTGAGGAACATTTCCAAGGAGGCTGCTTCATAAACAACATCCACATGGGGCAAATCTGACTTGTGCTACTGCTTTTCATGCATATATTCCATAAGAATTTAATATACCGTTTACTCCTCGATTAATAGTTAAAGCAACATTTACAGAAACTTGTTTCAAATCCCAGTCCCAGTTCTTCTCTCCTTTCCCTCCTTAAATCTGTTCATCTTTTAGGCACCGTGACTACTTCCTTACTTTGTACAGAAATGTTATCCTAACCTCTCTATTAGACCAAAATACTCAGACCTTTATGAACTCCTTATTTTTGTACCTGCTGGAGTTCTCTCCTTCACTGGTAAGCATGCAAACTCTACCATTGTACCAGTCCTTGAGATATCAATCATTAATACCAATATAGTAGTGCTGAAAGTTAATCTAAGCATTTGACTCATGTCTGTAAGACAGAAGTCATCCTGGTTGGTACTGTCTGGCAGATAGCATGCTTGGTTTTTAAAGCTCTGATTATTTATGGTCAATGTTTGCCTTCATTCCTTGGCTTTGTATTAATGAAATATTTTAAATATGATTAAGATGCTGATTCTGTGATGTTGTGAAATCACCTTGGCTCCCATGGACTTCAACACCTCCTCAGATCAGACCCCAGATTAGCGGCAAGGAAAACAGGGAAGACTGTCAGTACTTGGATGCTGCAGGAGTCATTCTGAGCTTGTTCTAGTGTAATCCAGGGCTGAGAACAGCAGAACTGGAAAGCTATAAGCCACCTGCTCATAGGTCATATATGTGTGTAGAACACATGTTCTTACATCAGGTCATGTGTGTGCATGTTCTATCCCCAAATCTTCTGAACATACGGACTCTCAAAATAAGCAGCTGACTCAGAGTGCTCTCATCATACAAATGGAAGCAGCTAGCTTCTGGATTAGGCCAATCACAATTTACCTAGGCACACAAATCTCATATCTGCTACTTAAAATCCCAGGTAGAAGTTTCTGGTGCTCGAAAAAGATGATTAAATAGTGTCATTTAAAAAAATAGCTCCCATTTTGTGTGCCTTAGTCACCCACAAATGCAAGATTTGTGTTTGATCTGTGGTTATCAAAATTATAAGATGTTGGAGGGTGACTTGAAACCAGAGATGTATTACATACAAAATCTCCTAGCACTGAAAGTATAACCAATTCTTAGCTTCTGACTGGACTTCAAAGCTGTCATTTGCAAATAATTGATGCAGAAGAGTTAAAAACCACCCCAGAGGAGTGAAAACTACAGAATGACATTTTGTCATGAGCCTAAAGAATGTTATAATTTCCTGCCAGGTGGCATCAAACGTATCTGAATGAGCCATTTCCTGGGTGGCAGGGTGCTGTCCAAACTCCTTTCCTGAGCTGCATGGAGATGCAGGGATGTGGATGACAATGGGACCAGCTGCTTGTTGACAGTTTTTGGTAGGGTTCTCTAGTGGTTCAGGCTCTGAGGTCACCAATAAATTGTTGTCTGTTACAGCTATGGAAGCTGCTAACTTCTCAAGGTTTGACCAGCGTTAGGAACGAAATTGCAGTCTCACCCTCTTCATGTAAGGTTGAGAAGGAGCACAGGCTGGATCTGATCTTAAAACACATCCGGGCTGCCTCATGGCAGGTGCTAAGTGTGTTTATGGCTAACTAATGACAGCAGTTTTTCATCTCCCAGACTCGGGGCCAAAAAGCTCCATTAGTAAGATGCTGACACAGTCCGTGTGTTTCATTGCCCTCTGGCGGCTAGACCACTGGAGTATAAGGCTATTACTGTTCCCAGTTGCAGGACTATGTGCTGTTTGCATAAAATAAGCAGACACTAGAGGAAGCAGAAAATTGTGCAAATACCGGTCAGGGCCTTATTCTGTATGAACTGTTGTTTGACATTGCTTTATTTTATCATGAAATTAGTAAAACAAATGGGCCAATGTCTGCTATCAGTTATTCCTGTGTAAATCCAGAGATTTCTGCTGGAGTCAAACTCATCACTCTGGATTTATCCTTGTGCAAAGAGAGGTGGAAAGTGGCTCAGAGTGAATGGAGAACCTTTAAATTGCCTGACCATTAATCTGTAGTAAAGAAACAAGTTTGTCTTTATAGCATGTGGGCAGTTTTCATGGAGCACATACAAGAAAAAAATTTCTGTGAAAATCCAAGAGCATTTGGTACAATATAGTCACTAATGTCAAAATGCCAGTGGGCTGAAATGAGATCCCTTTCCTATAACAGCCCCTTCTTATGAAAGCAACTTGCTTGCTGATGTTGGGCACCTTACCTCCCAAGTGCTGTAGCCTTAAATCATTGACAACCCTTCACGTGTTATATTGGATTTTAGCAGATGAGGTCAGCTTCTGCTTTAAGTTATTCTGGTACTAGTAGAGTAAATGTGGATTTACATCCATGGGCTGCTCTCTGAGATGTGTAAGAATATGAATATTTTAGCATAAGTGACCTACTGTAAAGGATTCTCCTTCGTTCTTGCTAGAAATGGTTCCCAGGAGAAAGATACTGCAAAAGGGAGTTGACAGCCTTGGAATCCAGTCTTTTCATTTTTATTTATGCTAGTTTGTTTACTTCAGTAGCTGTCTACATATATGTTAATGATCATTTGCATGTCTGTGGTATTTTTATAGGTGGGGAAGAAGTCAAATATATTTAACAGTTTACTACCAAGAATAGGTCTTTACAAGTCATGACAAAAGCACGGTAGGAAGTAAGCCACAGAAGCAATGCTTTTCCCATTTATGCTGTAACAGTTTTGACTTTGCAAGGTTATCTACTATCACAAAGAAGTCCAAATCAGGAGAGCCAATAGTGAATTTTCTTTGTGGATTGTTTGCATCCCAGCTACTTTGGCTTGCATTTGTCATGGAATATATTAAAATAGTCATATTCCACAGTCCACACAGCATGTCAGCTTTGAGACAAGTACTCTGAAATGTGCTCACAGATGATAAATTGCACACTATGTCAACTACATCTTTGTCATGAGATTCTATTTTCTATTTATAGTTGAAATGAAACACTTGAGAAAAATTCTAAACCAAAGCAATTTCACAGAAATCTCATAAGTTTTTCCTTATGTGTATATCAGTGAAAAGACCCTCCTGTGCTATTTTTCTGCTCTGTGGGGGCTCCAACAATCAACTTCTGAGATCAAAGTAGGATGATCTCAAGATTGTGAAACTTATATGGGTCCATGTAATATAGCTAGTGTGCCTTTGGAGTATGTTCCCTTTCAAACATTAAGGGGAAAGAACATTTAAACACAACACAGTGAAAATACATACAAAATTTGATACAGTTTTGGGGAATCAAAACCAATTATCTCCATAACAGATGAGATTATTTAGTTACTTCTTTGGCTTGTCGTACTAGTTTTGTTTGAAGCTGTCATTGGTGTCAGTGATGTATTTTGCAGATCTGTGCATTATTTTTTTTTTTTCCCTAGGAAGACTTCACTTCCATTTATGCATCTTAAACACGTAATCTGCTGCAATGAAATTGTGGGCAGCAGAAACTGGAAAAGAATACATGTTTGGAGATAGAACTAGTTTGGCTTTGAAGCTAGAAATGCAGCTGTGTTTTTTCTCAGATTACAGCAGCCTACTTTAGGAAGAGCGTGTCTGGATAGCAGTGACGATACACTATGACTGGAGATCTCCTGGATAACACTGGCCTAGACACGACCGGATGTTCTGCAACGTGATGAATGATTACCTAAGATAAATACCCCTTCTAATGGCATCCTCCTGCCACCCTGGTCTTCCTGGGATGCACAAGGAATGTTTCTTGCCTCAGAGAGAATCATCCAAGCAAGGACCTAAGATTAGTGAAGGGTGAAGTACACACTGGAGAGAAGCACTGCTGTAACCTTAGCTATCCATTGAGTGCCAAGATCTAGCATAGGAATGTATATGCAGGGCATTAACAGCAAAAGAAACCATTGTAATGTCAATATACTGCTGAGCTAAAAGGTTGAGATGGTTAGTAAAACTAGTTGCACTAGCAAGGCCATTGATCATATTTAGCAGCTGTTTTACAAATAGTGATTTATTAACTTGTGCCCAGTCTTGTAAGATATCTGCATCTACTGCCTTTTATTTGTTTGTTTGTTTGTTTATTTTTGCCTGTAGATTTTTGCCATTGACATTACTGAGGTTTTGCATAATAGATAGGGAAAAAGGAATATTTTAAGAAAATTGTTTTATGGAAGAAGGGGCCTTTAAAAGCTACATATAAGAAAAAATCTGATGTTCTTTCAGTTATCAGGCCACCAAAAAGCACATGAAATCCACTCTCCTTGTTTGGAGACAGCACCATAGAAACAGTTTGCTTTTTTTCCCTCCTCTCTTCCATCTCTCCTTAGTCATCATCTCCAGCTCTTCCCTTTTGTTCCCATTCAATGAGCTTGTTCAGTGCACCTACCAAATTTTGGATGACCTTAGAAAGCAAACCTCCCTGTGCTGCAAGTTTGGTCTGCTCATAGTGCCAGCTTTCTGACAGTATTGTGCTTAATCAGACAGCTTCCTCCTCTGTAACTTGTCTGTCCTGTTGAACCAAATCTTTCACTCAGAGCAACAGTGCTGTTTTGCTTAACTGGTGTGATGGCAGAGATTAGTGAAGATATCTGTCTGGATGCTGATGTGAGATGCACTTTGGTCAAGTATCTTTAACTTTTACTGCACTACTTTGTTGTTTGCTTATTTGTTTAAAATGCTCTTCTGTTAGATTTGCAGTGATGAAAAATAAATTAGCTGGCATCCAGCTCTGAAATCATGATGTTGGTGGGGGAGGGCTGCCCACTTGAAAACAAGCAAGAAGTCTTATAAATATTTGGACTGATTAATTCACCAGCTTTTCTTTACAGAATTCTTTTGTGGTATAAAGCCATTCATTGACCAAGAGAGTACATTGTCCATTTAGTTACTGTTTTGTATCTCATGTCAAACAAAAGCCACCGCCTCCTACAACAGGAACAGCTGAGTATTTTCACTGCTTATGCAGTCTCCTCTTCTAGCTGCTAGATCATCAAAAATTCTAATCAACTCTGATCTAACACAAAGTATTATGTGGCATTCATCATCTGTTTTAGCCTTTAATGCACCATGCAGGTTTTAATCAAAGGTATGCAACCATTAGCAAAAAAGAATGACAAGAATTATGATGGTGTCCTAAACAGAGCTCTTAAGCCGACATCACAGGCAGCAGATAAGTTCACCTCCCCCTGCCGAGTACAAATACAGGCAAATAAGATGGGCCTTGTCTGAAATAATTGGAGGAGTGCACTACTGAGGTTTCAGGGCCATGACTTCCATTGTTTTGTTTTAGTACTAAGTGCTAAGGCTTATTTGCTTGGCTTTCCTGAATATTGAAAACAAATGTTGGCATAGTTGTCTTGGTTTGTGGGGGCTGCTGGATCATCTTCTTGGTTGGGTGGGTGCCCATATCTTCCACCATTGTCAGAGGGAGCCAAGGCAGGGAGTGGCAAAATTAAGCCCAGCACCTTCCTTATGGCAGACAGGTCTTTTGGTCTCTCACTTCTTCCTAAGTGAACTCCGTTAGTCATCCCTTGTGTTTTTCTTCAGGACAGGACTAAGCTAGGTTGTTGCTGGCTTGTGGGTAAAAGAGAACAGAATAATTAGTTGGGACCTTCAAAGATCACCTTGCCCAACTACCTGACCACTTCAGGGCTAACCGAAAGTTAAAGCGTGTTATTAAGGGCATTGTCCAAATTAGTATTGTCAGCTGTTAGGTCCCTGTGCTCTAATTGCATGTAGGCAGCAAGCTTATCCTGTGTCTCCTGTGTCTGGCCTCTGCTCCAGCACCTCTTGCTTCTCTGCCTACTTCATCAGAGACATCCATCCCCAACGGGATGGAAGCAGTCACCTCTTGCCTTTCTCTGATTCACTGCTCATAGAGCACCAGGGTTTGCATTTGACTGTATATTACGCATTCAATACCAGGTCAAGAAGTTCCTCCTTCTGCCTCTCCACTGATCTCAGTCCAGTAAATCAAAGAAAAATAGTGAAAACCTGATAGGTACTGGTTTACAACATGCCAGGTTTGGACTGAGATTTGCTCTTTGCATACAGTCCTGGGTTTTCCCTTTGCTTATATCCTGGCAGGTTGCAGCCAGTGACTGCCAGTCTGCAGATACTGTGGCCTTTGTTTCTTGCTTTAGGTGGCTGAGCATGTTATCAAGCTCCGGATCAGTTTGGCATGGGAAGGAGACACTGTTTTGTGCTGCAGAATCGCTTCATTTCTGCCTAGTTGAGGGAAGGGTGAAGGTCATCTTTACAGAGAGGGGAGCAGACTGTGAATAAAGTAGTGTAGTATTTCTCCTGCCATGTGAACTCATGAGTGTGACTTGCTGGGGAGGGGGGTGGGTGGGGACAGACAGACTGGTGTGAGGGTGAAGGACCTCATGCTCGCTTGTGTGTCCTTGGGGAAAGCTACCCTTCATTGGGGTAGAGGGCTAGTGATCCCTAAGACATCTGAAGTTCTTCCTTCTCCTTTGCTCAGTTCTTGTGTTGGCAGAGCTGTTTCAGCTCCCAGCTTAAAAATAGGTGTTTGAGACTTGTTCTAGCTTGCAGTATTTCCTTGAAGCCATGATAGCAGCAGGGAATTAAGCCATGTATTGCTCTTTGGCTGTGCCTCACACAGCTGCTACAGGCAGGGTGGGGAGCTGACAGTCACCCAGGGAGCCTGTTGTGAGCGGGAAGTCACCATTTAAATGAGTGATCTAGAGGCCTTTGGGCTTGTGAAGCCATGCAAATGGTTGTGTGGGTGGATTTCCTCCTCAGGCTTGCTCACACAGTTTATGAACTTGGTGAAATATGTTTGTTGATTTGGAGGTATTCAGCAGAATTTCCGCACACCATGGTAAATGTAGAGGACAGTGTTGTGGGCTCAATTCCCTCTTATAAATCATTACCACGAGTGGGAGCTGGCCCTGGAAAGACATTAGAATTGGTCTTTTTCATGTGTTGTCTGGGGGCTGTGACCTGATTTTCCTCAGGAGCTTTGTTCAGTGAATAACCTCAAGTGGGGGCTGGTGTTCAATAGGACTGCATGTGTACTTGCCTACATCCAGCTCCTGTGTTCAGCCCTCTGCCGGACCGAAGTCCCAGGCATGCCTGGGCTTTCTCACTGCACTCGTTGCTCTTGCAGAAGAAATCCTATATAAATTGCTCTCTTTTATTTTGATGTGGCCTTTAAAGTGCAACATGTGGCTCTTTTAATGACCATTTCTAGCAAAAGGTTAATTTGGCTGGGGGTGGGGAGAATAGATGCTTTAAATCTACCTGTGCTTCCTGTGTCTGGCCTGTGCCCAGCTGTGCATGGAAGTCAGAGATTTTCCACAACACCTATGGCTCAAACAGTGGGATTATATTTTCAATTTTCTATTTAAAAAGGCTAAAAAAAAATAAACAAATTTCTGTTGTTTTAACCCAGGTAGGTCATTCGCTTTACTCCATTTGTAGGTATTGGTTCATGATTGTGGTGTATTGTTTTGGGTTCCAGAGGTGGGTAATCAGCAATACAGTATTGCAGAGATTTAGTTCCAGGTCACAGACAAGTAATGAAAAAACAGCAGTCACTGAGGATTTGATTTACACACTGCAATGACTGTGTGATAGCCCCTTTTGTGAGAAGGAAAGTCTCCCTCTGGAGACCACATTCTAACCAGTAGCAAACATTCAAGCTCCCTGGTGTTTCAGATGTCAATTATACCAAAGCCTCTTATTGTATAATGCAGGTCTGTTATAATAATAATGTCTGGAACAGCAATAATAATGTGAATGAATTTCCAAACAGTGGAGATGGGAGGGGGAGACTGATCAATACCGCACTAATGATGGCCTTGTCTTTCACTGAAATAATTGTGATAGGGTTTATAGCACTTCCTTCCTACTCCATGCTGTGCAGCAGTGTTGGTTTACTACCTGCTGTTATTGCTTTTGTATAAAAAGGTGTTAAAAAGAAACGTCTGTCAAGTTTTAAGGCTGCAAGTCTTTTTTAATGCAGTGGGGTTGTTCTAGTCAAGATGGTCTGAGGATATGAGAGATGCAAGGTTTACAAGGAGAAATGAAATCTTTTATTAGACAAGCTGATACAGTTGGGGGGGGGGGGGGGGGGGGAAGAAGCCTTTGGGCTCAGAAATCAGTAGTAGGGTCCCCCATTTTTATAGGGAATTACTCATTCTTTATCACAAAGATGCCATTTAAAGGCCAGATTTTCCAAGTGATCTCATCCTGCTTGTTTGGACGTAGAAAGGTTACTGCTTTGAGAGAGTGTGAGCACTTGAACACATAAGAGTTCAAAGGAAAAGCTCTCTTGCACGCTAACTGTGTTTTCCATTTATGTGACCCTGTTCCTTTTCTGATAGTCACGTGGGGTTTTCTCTGTTATTCCATCAAATGTATTTCTCTGTTATTCCACCAAATGCACAGTGAGACCCATTGGAAGAAATATCCATTGAATCTTCTGATTCAAAAAGAGATGATTTCTTTGTTTAAGAGTGTCATGTTTTTGCCTCAATATTTGTATTCACTCAATGGGAAGCTATATCCTCACAATGTGTTTCTGAATTTTGGCAGAGAAAGTAGGAAGGTAACAACATATTGGAAGTTATTTGTTTGTTATATAATAAGTCCTAACATCTTCTGCAGTGTCTCAGAGTTACTTTATTTCTCAGTATGCTGGAATGATGGATTCCATACATTTTGTTTTGCGAAGTGAGAGAAATTGAAAGAAATCATAGCCCGAGTCTAATGATAAAAATCGCCTCTGTTGAAGCTCTTCATTACAGCACTTTTCAGAACAGAAAAGACGAACTGCTTTTGCAGTGGCACAGGTCCAATCTCAAAGTAGAATCAATTGCTTTGCCAATGCTGAACACAAAGGATGTTCATTGTTTGCAAACTGAATTTTTCTTAGTGCGTGCAAAACTGATGATCAGATTTTTTTATTTTTTTTTTTCTTCAGAGAAACCCCTGCAGTGAAAAAACTGCAGCTGATTCTGTAGTTCCCATCCTGGTTTGCAGGAAGGCTTCTTGCTTCACAGTATGATTTCTTCATAATAGCTGCATGACAACAGCATGCCAATGTTTTGAAAAAGCAACAGCCAATGTTATAATGCAGTTGCTTATGTTAGTGAATCTCTGTTGGTTTTTTATTTTTCCGTGAGAAAATAAATTTGCCTTTGTGATTTTACTCTCCTGAGGTTCACCTTGCTATATATAACAAACCTGTATCTACATCTGTCTCTTTATGTATATAAGGTTTGGCAGGTGTCAAGGGACCTTCCTGGGCTGTCCCTTCCTGTCACAAGTACTGCATTGTATCATGCTTGGCATCAACCAATGAAGTTCTATATGAAAAATAATAAAAGGCTTCCCACCTCCCCCCTTTCATTTTTTTTCCCATGCAAAACATGCCTCAGAAACACTTCAGATGTGACCTTTTTTTCTGTTATCTAAACATACTTCTGGCTGATTCCTGTGCCAACACTGTTTTTACATTCTTCTTTCCTTCCCTCTTATTCTTCCTCCTTGGTATATTTGTTGAGAGTAATCACATCCCTTTGCATGTCTTTTGATGCTAAGCCAGAATCCAACAACACAAATTCATTATGGGGTGGCAAAATCTCACCCAGGTATTAGTGGGAGATATATCCCACGTATCCCCTGGGAGATGCTCCCCAGGTATCCCTTGGGAGATATAAGATAGGGAATCTACCTGGACTCATCCTGACTGTGACTGCAGTATTTTGTGCCTTCAGGGCTGGTTTCCTAGAGGAAGCTGATGATGCTAATGTTGTAAAGTATTTATTTATTGACTGTATCAACTGCAGAGGATTCCCTGATGCAGAAAGCTCCTCTGTGCCAGAGCTTGGGCTGTACATGTTCCATGGGAAACATTCCCGCTTGCTGACAAGAAAGTGAAAGTAATCTAGATGCTTCATTAACAGTATGTATCAAAGCTGAATCAATTGGTTATTTGGGTCTCACTGTATGTCTCTTTATGCAACAGCTCCCAGTTGGCTGCAGTTTCCTCAAAAGTCTTTGCAGCTTAATGACATGTTGTAAATTACTGTGGTTTGTGGAGGTGTTCAATATTGGAAATTCAAGTTGTGCTGCCTGTTTGTTATTGGTCACATGTGGCACAGTTTTTCTTCCCTTACTGAGCTTAGTACATCAGGATTTTCTATTGAATCCTCAAGTTACTTCAAGAAAGTTATTTGAAAACTTTCTGCCAAGTATGCAGGGTTAAAGATTCACTTACCCTTGTGCTTTAGCACTGATTTAACATAACCACAGAGACAGTGGTAGAAAGCTTAAGAAGGCTGTGTATATAGTAGCCCTGATTTGTTTTTGAGTCCTGCAGAAACATGTTTGCAGTATTCCTGAGCAATCATGTCAGTGTATTAGCATAAAATCTCACTAATTTGTCATTTGCTGATATGCATCTCAAAATGACACAGGTCTCATCTGAGAACCTTTGCTAAACATTTAACAAACTGCTGTGGTGAAAATTTTTTCCTACATGTATATGCTGCGTATTTTCCAATATAGAGTACAATAGGATGAATGTTCATTTGTCCTCTTGGTAAGATGCTATATGGCACCAGTTATGACTTTTTCTCAGATAAAAGAAATGGCATGCATTTTGTGAAGCATTCTACTTTACTTCTATTTTTTTTTCCTGCTTGTTCACTAATTGGCAGCACTGAGTAATTTGTAATCTGCCTTCCCACTGAACCAGTGAGTGTTCTCTGTGTGTATGCATGTGTTTATTAAGTCTTAGGATTCGTCTATGTTGTAACTAAAATGAAAAGAAACAACTACATTTTAATTCATAATATTTTGATTGAGGTCTGTTTGTAGACCCTAGTTTTGATGTAATTTAAGCTGATAAAAGAATTGTCATTAAGTTACACTGAAATGGCTCTGAAATCTGTGTCTTATGCTAACTACTGCTGAAATGCTAAGGGTGTGATTTACAACTGATTTAATTGGATTGGTTCCATTTACCATCTAAACAAGCCCTTAAATGTTGGAGTGTTTACCACCTGTTGTGACTCTTACCTTGCAGAGATCTTTGTTCACAGGCAGGAGGGCACGCACTGTAATAAGAGAGGAAAAAAGAGTGCTATAAATGTGCATCTCAGTCTGTGCATGCTGTTAAGCTTGCCTCTGGAAAAATGTGAAGTTTTTTTCTAAAACTTACAATAAATTTCTTTAGTATATTGATGATGATGATTTTTGCCAAACTTCTGACAAGTGATAAATTTTCTGCTCATCAGTTGGGATAGTTAATGTGGGAAAAGTTTTCTTCATTGTAGTTACTCTAGTATATCATGTTAGCTCCTCTTATGCTGCTGTTGTGTAAGTCTAGGTCTTATAAAAGTTTTTGAACAGCAAGTCTGATAAAACAACAGAAAAATATGAATGTCTTTAAAATTTAATTACGATGTTGTTTTTTGGAGCTGAGGCTTTAAAACAGTCAGTAGGAAATATATGTTTAAGACAGAATGGTCTACACTGGAGAAACCCTGCAAGATATTTTGATGTTACCTGGATGAACTGTTGACACAACATGGTCTCCCTACTCCCCTCATAGTCTTCCCTGAAAATGTAAAGGGCCAAGCTTTCCTTCAATGATTTTCTGAAATGGTTCTGTGTTAACTTCTCCACTGGGGAAGGAATGGTAATAAGAGTTTGAAAAGAAAAGTTTTGATGGGACCCTTGTTGAAGATCAAGGACTGCTAGGAGGAGATGGAATGTAGCTAAAAACATCCTTGCCAACAGGCTGGCTAACTTGGTGAGGAGAGCTAAAAGCTAGGAACAACACGGAAGGTAGATAACGACCCAATAGTCAAGTGAAGAAGTGGTGATCTGGGCTGGTAAGCAAAAGGTGCAAGATGATGTGGATGAGACAGCCCTGCTGAAACCAATAAAACAGTGTTAAAGGAAGCCCACCCCAAGTGTATGCACACAAATAAGAAAGTGCCTGCAGTACGGCATAATAGGAAAACCACTGGCACCTTTATATCAAACAAACAAAATAAATTGTACAACTCTGTGCCTCTCTGAAGTGTCTCTACAGTAATGCACAAAGCCAGGAAAATGAACAGAAAGAATTACAGGTCTGCATCCATTTACAGGTTAATGATCTCTTTGGAACCATAAAGGTGGGATAACTCACACAAGTGCTATGGCTGGATTAAAGGCTTTTTAGGAAGGATGGTCCGGGACAGCAAGGAGGGAGAGTTGTTGTTTCCTTATATGTGGGAGAACAGCAAGAACGTATGGAGCTATGCCTAGGAATGGACAAAGGATCTCCTGACTTAAATATACAAAGGAAGAATATAAGAAGTGGAAGCAGGTACATGTGACCCAGGGGGAATGTAGACACACTGGCCAAGCATGCAAGGATGGGTTTGGGAAAGCTAAATCCTGCCCATTGTTGAATCTGGTAAGGCATGTGAGGGACAAAAAGAAGAGCTTGTATGTGTACATCAGCTGCAAAAGGAAGACTAAGGAAAATATTTTCCTTTTCTAAGGGAAGGTCCTGTGTAGCCACCTTTTCTGCTTTGTTTAATTTAACTAATTTTCACATAGTTCAGCTGAAATTTTAGCATCCTGAAGTAGATTATGATTTTTAAGTATTTGATTATTACAGAATATTATAAGCATGTATCTTAACCTCTGCAGGGTCCTAAATATATTTTGCAATGACTTGTTTGTCATGGAGAGTCCAAAACAAGAGATACAGACAAAAAACATGAACCTAAGTCTAAAATAAGATAGGATTCACTTGTTTAACCTTGTTGTTATAAATTTTACATTCACAATTCTGCATTAATAATATGAGAGGGGAGGGGGAAAGAGAAAGAGAGAGGGGAAAAAAAAGTATGTTTTGACTTTTGAGGGAAGTTGGGTTTGACTTCAATTTTCTTTGACCACCAGCTTGTGTTTTCCACTACATCAATGTTTATTTACTAAAACTAAAGATAAAAAAATATTCTGGGTTTAAACTGGGATAGTTCAGGCCATCAAAAGGCCAACAGATTGGGGAAATACATTCAAAGAAATAACCACCCAAAAGCAGGAAGTCACCCTCCTATCACAGAATCACAGAGTTGTAGAGGTTGGAAGGGACCTCAAGAGATCATTGGGTTCAACACCCCTGCCAAAGCAGGTTCCCTAGAGCAGGTTGCCCAGGTAGGCGTCCAGACGGGCCTTGAATATCTCCAGAGAAGGAGACCCAGCAACCACCCTGGGCAGCCCGTCCCAGTGCTCTGTCACCCTCACTGTGAAGAAGTTCTTTTGCATGTTGGTGTGGAACTTCCTGTGCTCCATTTTGTGGCCATTGACCCTTGTCCTATCCCCACAGACCACTGAAAAGAGGTTGGCCAAATCCCACCATCTCCAACACTTGAGATATTTGTAAACATTGATAAGATCCTCTCTCAGTCTTCTCTTTCCCTTCAAGGGATGTTTACCCCTACTTATACCAGCTATTTCCTTCCTCTTTGACCCCAGGTAACCCATTACTTTGATGCTTCTTGTCCTTTTCAGTGTTCCACAATGCCCTGTCTCTATTCCATGGTTTAACTTAAATATTACCAGTCCATTGGGCTCACTGTTTCCTGCTAGCCCAGCAATCACAATTAGAATGTCCCACATCAGTCTGGTTCAGGCAGAAAGCCCTACTGGAACATGAGCTCAGTGGCAAAATAATAATCTAAAATAATAATAATAAAATAAAATCTAAGTTTCAATAGGATTTTCTCTGTGCCTTGTTGGTTTCTTGAGATACTGAGAAATTGAATGCCTTTAGGCACCAAATTCTGGCATCTTATTCATTCAGTTTTCCACTATTTTTTTTTTCTTGTCAATTTTCCCCACTGTTTAGACCCAAATTCCTGTGATATATAAGATGCTATAATCTAGAAACCACTTTTTCTTGATTTCCCAGAGTTTATCAGAATTAAAGATCTCTCTGCTTACAGATTGTGGGGATCATTAGTGTTCAGCTCTCAGCCACCTCCTCATTTCACCCAGCTTAATGATGTAAAAATAGAACACATTATTTGGGTGGAGGTCTATGTTGCTCCTATGCAGCCATCATTGAACATTTCGAGTTGCTTCATACATTGGCTTTCATAGCATTCTTCTTTAATGGCTTCAGCATCTCTGTTTTCAACCTTTAGTGAATTCAAAATGCTGGATTAAATTAGTAAATGAGTCTCTAAGACCCATGTGTTTGTTGACTTCCATGTGCTCCCTCTCATTAAGGCTATTTGTTGTCTTCCTTTGCTACTCAGAAGTGTTCTAATTCATCTCTAAGGTGAAGAGTAACCTAGAATGTATCTACCCACCTTGTACACATTCTCTGTTCTCCCAGTCTAGCTCTTCTCTCCTTTTCCATTTTTTTTCTAACCCAGGGTTTATATATATACATAATGTGTGCGTGTATATATATATATAATATATATTATGTATATATGTGTGTATATATATACATATATATGTATGTATACATTATGTATATATACATACATTATATATGTATATATATGTATATATACATAATGTATATATTTTCATTTACAATTTATTTACATTTCTGTTTTATTGTTCTATATTGTCAATATCTGACAGCCTCTTTAAAATGGTTCTTTTTTCCCCAGAAGTGACCTTAAGCATTTCAAAAAATCAGGCAAAGATTTTAGGATGCCAAATGGAGTTTTTAGCTGGATTCCCAATTTGTGTCTTCAAGTAAGCATGAAATTCTCTGCCTAGGTGGGTACCTGTCTTATACATGGAGCTTGCCAAAGCATTCATAGTATTATTCAGCATTCTCATTTTCTCGCTGGTCAACAACCTTAAGCAACAAACAAATTCAACTTATAAATACATCATTAATTCAACTGAAAGACAGCAGGCCCAAATCCTCTTCGTTCTCAGCACATTTACATTTTGTATTGTATACAAATTAATTACTTCCCTAAACCTTTGGGGAGGAAGATCACATTACTTTTGTGATGTAGTAGTGTGTGTGTGTGCTGCTGGCTTGCAGTATTGTCTAGGGTGCTCAAAGCAGTGTGCTCCTTCTATAAGAGAACACGTTCTTATTTGCATGTTTTTAGAAGTTTTAATATTAGATCGGATATTATGCCTGACAGTATTGTCTCTATTTGTAGAGACAACATGAATCTAGCAAACACCAGTGTTCCTGGACTGTTCTCATTGCTGCTGGCTTCCTGCTACAGCAAAAGCCCTGTCACAACAGACTCCCTTTACCATGAGTTCTCTACAGCCATATAGAAATTAACATATAAATTTTGCGAAGATTTTACTGTCATAGCTCAAGCTCTAGATTTGAGCCAAAAAAACACCTCTGCCTATCAAGGTAATAATCTCCTAACCTAACCAGGAAGAGTTTTTTTTTTTTCTTTTTTTTTTTTTCCTTTTTTTTTTCTCCCCTATTTCTAGAAACTAAAAGTGACTTATTTCATGTAGGGTGGCTAGGACCTCAGCTTCTAAAAGTTATATTGTGGGGGCCACACCCTCTGACTGAATTCAAATTAAATCTGTATCTCTTCCTGGATTAGGTTTTGATACAGTAAGTCATGTAGTTGGAAGTCACAGACAGTCATCTCATCTTAGAGCCTCAGGTATAGTGCATAGGTATTAGGATACTGGAGGTAGGCACTATGATAAAAGAAATCTTAGTGCTAAAGCTCACTGAAATAAAGGATCTTTTGTTGTTGTTGTTGTTGTTGTAGTAGGCTTCTGGACACCCACCACGTTATGGCAGATTAATCCACTATTTTTCTTTTTGTTGGGAGGAGCAGTGAACAGAATTGAAATCAAATACTGCAACTCTCAATACTACTGATGACCCTGGAGACAGAAAACCACAATTATGGTATGGCATAGGTAGTTAAGTAAACTTGTTCTTTCCCCAGGCATCTTACTCAAATCCCTCTCGGCTTTTAGTTCTCCTCTACAGGAAGCTTGTAAACACTTCATCAGAGATTGTGCTGCAGAGAATCTCTTTCAAATTAAGTCTGATTTGTCTAAGCTAAATTCTGCTTCCAATATTCTTTTGGATACAGGACAATTAATTGCAGTAATGATAAAATCAAGGGAAGTTACATACAGAATGGGAATACGATACAAACGGGAATAATGAATGGTAATAAGATATGAGTATTACTGCAAATATTGGGGGAAATAATTGCCTGGAATATGTAGTCAAAGCTCTCTTGGACTAGAATCTATCTTGAGCAACATACTAAACTTTCCTAAATCTGTTTTAAATCCACACATTTTGAAATTGCAGGAGGATTTGAATGTTCATGCTATCTTTGTAATTTACTTGATTGTAACTGACACTCCTCAGAAACAAAACAAAACATGTTATATCCCTCCAAAAACTTCTCCCTTTCACAGAACACTTGTAATTCTATTGTTGTTGAAGCTAATCATTATTTACACAATCAGCTTACATGAATGAGGCATGTGAATGGAAAACTGACTTACTGGGATCTAATATATAGAGAATGTTTTTAAAGACATATTATTTGTCTTCTGCCTTTTTTCCTCTGTTAAAAAAAAAAATAGAAAAAGATACTTATATAAAATTTATTTCAAAAGCTGAATAGAAATAAGATAACAAAAATAACCATGGCATGGTTCTATTTGCTTGTCTCATAGCATCATTACCTGAATTTTAGTAAACATTTACCCAGTGCTGAAAGTATCTTAAATACACAGACCAAACACAAATCTAATAAATATACAGGAAAAATTGCATTATCCAAGGTATAACTATAGTTTGTGATTTTAATACCATGTTAAAAGGAACAGGTGAAAAACTGCCTCTTCAGATGTCTGTATGGCTGGCGGTGATTTTTCTGTTGATATCTCCTGCAAAAGCTGTTGCTGCACTGACGTGTCACAGAGGAACAAGGGTACATGAGGTCCTGCAAAGAGAAGGTTTCTTTTTTCTTTTTTTTTCTCTTTTTTTTTTCTTTCTTCTTTTTTTTCTCTCTTTTTTTTTTTTTTTTTTTCTGCAAGCTATCTTCTACCAAGTCTTCGCTATGGTTGTTGATTTGGGTTGATGGTGTTGAAAACCTCAGAAAAATCTTTCCCATGGCTCCACTTTTTTCACTTTTTTCCTTTTTTCCTTCTACCTTCAAACCCAACCAAATCACTCATGTCACTATCTGGAGAGAGGACTTATAGTTAAACAATGTCTCAGGCTGGAATTTGGCATATTAGACTCCCATCCAATTGCATATGGACTAAAATGAAGAACTGCCTTAATACAAGGTGGTCTTTGGGCTTCCAAAGGTCTACAAAACAAACCCAAACTGATTGTTGAATCTACTGAAATTTTGGGTGATAAGGCTCTAGATTTTCTTAATGTTGCTCTTACAGGAGGTAGTTGTGGCTGGGTAAAGAAATACTACTCCTTCAGTAGTACTTTTACTTTTAAATAATTATTTTAGTAATTTTTATTACTTTTAGTAATTTTTTAAATTACTTTAAAATAATCTGCTTCTCTATGGAAGCTGACAATCGCTTAATCTTGCGCTTTTTTTGTTTGTTTGTTTGTTTGTTTGTTTTTTACTTGGGCAAAAGAAGGAAACTGTCCCAGTTGTATTAATGCATTCCTGATGATTTTGATGGAAGATCTAAATGTATAAAGAACACAAGATCCTGCCTACTAGCACCCAAAAGGATAAAATTTCACATTCATTACTCCAGGGAATCAGGGAAATAAAAATCAATAAGAGCATGCTCCTGAAGTTAGGAAGAAATAAAAGAAAAGCTGTGGGTAAACTGAGAGCCATGTGTTGGAACAGGCCTTCCCATCTTCTCATACAGGGAGGCATTCTGTTTCTGCATACACTGTAACAGGAGAGCCGAGTAGTGCTTCCTAGCTTGCCTCATCAGATTGCCGTGTTGGTGGCTTTCAATCTGATTGTTAATTATTCTTTTTTATTGCATGTTTTTATATTAGACACTTAGCTCTTCTTTGTAATTAGATGTAGCGATTATAGTATCTTTTTATATTACACTGGAGTGTTCCTTTAATGCAGACATCAAATGAAACAAAACACATAAAGCACAAAAAAAGGGATCACAACAATAATGCTTGGGTCCGAAGGAGTGAAGAAGTGGGAAAAAGTGAGTTGCAGTTATTGTTTTTGGCTCCAGCAACCCTGTTCATTTTTTTTTTTTTTAATTCTTCTCCAAATTATGTTTATTCATTTATTACAATTCACTGAATGAATTAAATATAAAACCAATCCAGATTTTTAAAGACAGACATTCTGTGTTGTATTTAAATACAACTTTTTTCTTGTTGTTCAGTTGCTGGGAAACATTTTTCTTTTTAGCGTAAATGTTTCCTTGAGGAAAGGGTTATGTGGGGTGAGAAGAGAATACTCGGAGTGGAAGAAGATGAAGTAGAGTATCTAACAACACAGAGCAGATCCATGCTGTTCTTTCATGGCAGCCTTCACACAGTGAACAGCAGTCTAACAGCTTCACTTTTTCTAAGGAACAACACGTATTCCACAAGTACCATTGCACATGGCTGCATCTAGGAGTTTGAGAACAGAATTACCATGTCCCTGATAAAAATCATTAGCTGAGGAATTATTCTGAAAAAAGGCCATCTTCAGGGGTGGTTGGTGTGGGGGGTAGGGTTAGTGTACCATATACTATAGGATTTCATTCCAAGAAATACTGAAGTTTGAATGAGATCTCTTATTTTACATTATTTAAACAAAAAAAAACCTGATTTGATTCCCTCAGTTGCTTATAGAAGTGCAAATCAGGAGTAAATTTTAGAGTGCCTCCAGAGGAAGGTCAGCAAAGGAAATAAATTCTCTACTTTGTTGGAGATCTGGTTGGAGGAGTACAACCATCCTTTGTAAGAGCTGTGTTTGAAAATGCACAAAAGATAAGATACAGCAGACATTAAAATGAGACATTTTGAACTCAGGCATACACCCTGCAATTCTACTTCTTAAATCCTGGCTAGTCACACTGCTGGAATCTTATTCATCCATTGAGTAAAATATATGTTTGTCTTGAAATTTATGTAAATAAGGTAAACGTTTAAGATTTAGATCTGGAATAATGATGTTAACACCATTGTCCCTTCAATAAACATCAAGGTTAGTTTTGCTATATATATTCTATGCCACATAGACATGACATAGAGATGATGTGGTATTCTTCTTGTATTTGAAACAACATTTAGAGAGGGTAGCTACTACTGCCATTACGTGTGTTTGAAAGTAAGCCCCATTTCATCAATGGGAATGTGTCAGAATTTTGTAATAAAGCATGCTGTGCAATATATTTAAACACAGTCCAAATTAATTAAAGTGTAGTGGACGTGAAAGATACATGCTCAATGTGACATTTCAAATAGGGAGAAAATATGATAATGAGCTATTTCCATGTGTTGCCATCCTTCTGGTTAAATAATACTTCTGTTTTCAATGAAGCCACTGAGCAATAACATTCATTTTTGGAGTTCCACAGTGGTTAAAGCTGATTGTATACAGGCTGTAATCATTATTCTAATTCTGCCCAGGAAACCCTCTCTCCCCACCATGGAGAAATTTGGAATAAAATGTCTCGTTCCAGGAAAAAGAATTTCCAAATAATCCTGGGCACCAGATCAAAATATGAGCTCCAAATCCCTTCCTTTTTCTTAATAAGAATCAGCACTTTGAAAAATGCTGCTTTGCAAGGAAATAATTGCATTAGTCAGCCTCTTGGCACTGGTGTGGACTGGAGCCTTCTCTTAAAATGAGGCCCAACCTCACCCTGTAGTGCATCCAAATCCCCCAAAGATGCAAATAGCCCCAAGACCCTTCTTTAACAAGGCTGTTTTTTCACTGCTGGAATTCCCATAGCTCTGCTGCTGCAAACAGCTATTTTCTCACAGGCAGAAACATATAGTATGGGACAACAGGAGAGAGAGGCATCTGGAGAGATAGCCTGTCCACACTGATGCTTGAGGTAACCTCAGGTAAGCCATTACTTAGGTGCTGAAGAGTAGAGGCCAAAAAAAGAAGTGAGAAATAAGGGATGAATATTTTCATCCTGTCCTTTGCTTACACAGGATGTGATCATCAGATATCACATTCAGCTCTGCCTTTGATGCCTTTGGCAAACCATACAGTCAATTATTACGTATTTGTCATTTGCTAGGTATGTTCTTCAGGTTTTAGTGCTTAGGATCACGATGGCATTAATGCTTAGGATATACACCCTATCCTGATAAGTGCTAGGAAAATGTCTCTTCAACATTCTATATGACTGCTTTGATTGCTCCAGGCTGGAGAGATCTTCAATTTACTCCAGGGAGTAAAGCCACGTGCCTTTTACTTGAGTGATTTTTAGAACCAAGACAAAATTTTCATTTTTATTAAGCACCCAATTTTCTAATTTTCAACAGTGAAACGGTTGTACATCACTGGCAAAGGATGAAAGGCAAGCAGGGCCCATTATTGGAAATCAGAATGTAATGCTGGAGTGTTGGTTTGCAGGAACAGAAACAAGCCTTGCCTAGCACCAAGATCTTAAACCATCCAAGGAACCATTCAAGCTGCATGACACCGCTGACTTCAGTGCTGAAGTACTTTTCCTGTTTGTGCCTTATGTTGTCCTTATGTTGATCTAGCTCATTCTTTTGAGCTCTCCATCCCATCACCAACATAACTATTTCTTTCATAGCTGCCCTTCAATTAGATAAATAATGAATACCTGTTTTAAGTAACATAGTAGAGCCCATACTGGAAACTATTAAGATTAATGTGGAACAATATGGGACACATCTCTTTTGTTAACAGACTACTAAGAAAGGGATCTACTTCCTCAAGTTTAGGCTGCTGGAAGAGTAATTTATTTTTCCTGATAGCTTTATGCACAATTTTGTACACTGGCACTACTGAATCTATTGAATATATAGGAACTGAGTACTAGTGAGGTTAATGAACAGGACAGGTAGCGAGGTACCCAACCCATCTCTGCAGATGCTCTTTGTTAGCAGTATGTTTCAGGTGCTCAGGGTTACTTGCTCTGTGCACCAATATCCTACCAGTTGTTAGTTGTTCCTCTTCAGTTAAATAACCAGTAGCAAGTGCTCTTGTGTTAACTGCCATTAACCTAACGGGAAAACACTATGCAGATGTAGCTTTCAGTCATGAATTTGAATACAACCAAGTAAAGAATGCATCATTAACCTGTTCATGTTAAAACTAAGCACAGGAATGCGCATGCGTCAGTAGGAAAAGCATATAAAACTAACTGTGCCTATCAGAGCTTGCCAGAATCCTCAGCACCTGGTAAAGTGATGGATGGAGCCAGACTCCATCCACGTGTGGTAGGTACAGCTTTACCCCTGTGTTGCAGAAAGCACTGGGGCACAGGAGAGAGAAAACTTTCAAAAGCACCAATGCAGATTAGTTGCAACCCTTTTATAGGCTTTTATGTGACTGTGGGAATGAGAAATGTAGTGGATAGTTTACCTTGTTGCCTTGGCGAGGTTCTACAGAAATGCAAAGGCAACATAGGAATACAGACTGTGTACTCTCTGCTGTAAGCAGGTCATGCTGGTGTTTCTTCATTCAGGTTTTGCCCTTCTGTCTCTGGAATATTTAAGCTTTGAGGTCTCGGTGTACCATGAGGTGTCTGAACAAAGAGAATCTTCCTCTGCCTAGGAGGTGGTAGTCTGAAAGATATAAAGTTCAGAGCTAGAAGATATTTTGTGTGTGTGTGTGTTTGGGAGGAAACGATGGGAGAATAAACCAGTAACAAAGCCACTGTCTTCAAACACTGGAGAAACAGTAAGTTGGGAAGAATTTAGAAGTGAACAGTGACATTACACCTGTTGTGTGGGGGATGTTTATAGCTTAGTACGGATCAGATTTTTTTTTTACTGAAATGTTTTTTTCCTAGGGGAGATTATGCTCTAATCTTAACAGAGATTGGGTTTTGTGCAAAAGAGACTGTCATTCTAATAGTGAGTGTGCAAAGCATGAGAAGGGCATGTGTCTATCTATGTACCTGTCCATCCCAGGCTCTTCCTGCTTCCCAGTACCTGGTGCATAAATCTGAGATTTAAGTGTTACAGTCTTCCCCTTTGCCAGCTTCAGACATTGGTAATTCAGTCCAGCATCTCCTAGGTTAGAGACCTAGTGAATGGGAGATTCACTTTCTTAGCCTGAACAAGGAGAGTTGTTCCTCTGGCTTTCCTAGTCCAGAAATCTCTGTTCTTCACTAAATGGAGAATATGAAAAAATTGCAAAGATGATAAATCTGTTTTGGGGTATAAGGAAAACCAGACTTGTTTGTGATCAATGCAGTTATCACTGGCAGAGGGATGGTGGGAGTTGATTGTCTGAACAGCAAGGAGAGCAGATAGTGGGCTGGAAGGCAAAAACAAGAAACCCATTTGATACAGTGAAGGAGGAAGAGCTGTCAGAACGATGCATGGAGGGACTAGTGTGCAAGAGTAAAAAGAAATAGTTGGGCAGCAACACCATCAGTAGATTGGTGGGAAGCATGTAAGTGGCAACTTTACAGATCAATAACTTGGACAAATTAGAGAAACTGATCCAAGATAGGTTTAAACAGAAATGGCCAAGCTCTTTTGCCTCATGCTCCCAGACTGTAAGAACGGTACCGGACTGAGTATGCCCTGTGAGAGCCCAGGGGGCAGTCACTGATTAAAACCTGCACATAACAGAGAAAAGGACTAAGGCTGGGTTTGGAAAAGGGAGAGCTGAGGAAGGGTGCAAGAGGATCAGTTTATCTAGAGCATTTGGCACACAGGGTAGCTTAGAGAGACCATTGCAAATGCATAAAAGGAGAGAGGTTGCAACAAAGTAAATCTAGTCTGGAAGGGAATGGAAAGGAATTAGCACATGACCCCTGGTAAATAAGGGAGTGGGAGGACATGATATCCAGTGATCAAGCAGCAAGGAGACAGAAGGAGGGGGATTGCCTTTCTAATTACGGGTATCTGTAACTTTCCTGAGATATAATGGGCAAAGGATGACTAACAAATGGCTGAGTCACGGAAACCGTGTGACTGAAAGTCTAAATTCAGCTGCTGAGGAGCCTGAATACTCACATGAACCTTGGAAATTTTCCTCTAATGCTGATCTGGTGCAGGTGATCCTAATCTGCCTATAGCCAAAAATATTCCAACTGCTGTTTGGAAACATGCAGCTTGGTAAATAGGTCAATATTCATGCTGGCAGGCCAGTTCATTACCCAATTCACCCATTCCTAGTAGCAAAGGACACTTTTGGACAACTAAACAATTGTTTGTCCATTTTCTACCCATAGGGGCATTTGCATGGAAATTTAATCAAATGCTCTTTGAGCCTTCACTTTAACAATTTGGGGAATGATTTTGCTTAGAACAGGAATAATGGTTTGCCACTCTTTTTAACTCTATTACTACCACTCACCATCTACTACTTGCAGAGCTTTCAAATACTTGATGCTTCAGGAAATAAGGGGAACATGTGCCCTCCCTTTCAACTATTGAAAGCCTTTGTTTCATGCATCATTAATGCTGACCTAAAATGGTACTGCAACCAAAAGAAGTGACCCCTGCCTTCCCCTCCCGTTCTTCTGTGACGTGGTTTGGGGAACTGATGTAGGTTAAAGTTTTCTTTTCCTTGACACCAGCTGATTAACCAGGTACCATCACTGCTGTCAGGTATTTCAGGCAGTATCTTTATGGAAAAGATATAAAGGTAAAATCTCCCCTGCTCCCCAAGAGTGGGGTAGTAAGTTTTCCTGATAGCAATTACTGAAGAACTGCAGGCTGATAGAAACTGGGATTAATGTTCCTCCCCAGCTGAGCTGCAGTTTCCTGTGTGTTCACTGGAAACATTTGGACAGCAGTGGGCTTTTGTGGATAGTGTGGATTAATGGAGTTTGACTTTTTCTGACTTGGTGATCTGTATCTTATGTGAGGCTGGTGAGTCGACCCACTTCTCCCTTACCTTTTTATCATGGGGAAATGGCAATAAAGCAGACAAGCTGGCTACTGAGGACAAATCTAGAATAGACAGGTTTTTAGCCTCAGGCCTCAGACATTAGTCACATGCAAATCAGTGACAAATCAGTGCCTAGGAAATCACCAACTGAAAACATTTGTTAAAAGTACACAACAAATCCTTCTCTGTATAAAGAAACAGATCTAACGTCCCTGTCCAGCATCACTTTTCAGAGCAGTAACTGGACTTTTTTTTGCAAAGTTCATGGAAGTTCTACATTGGGAGAAGGAAAGCAAGGTGTTACCTGACTCCTAATTCCTCCTCATTGGTCTTCCATCCCTTCTTTTTTTGCCAGAGGGTCTCAGCAGCTGATGCTTTTATGAAACAGCTCAGAGAAGGTGGCCTCGTTTTTGTTTCTTTGTGGAAAGTTTCACTGTCACAATTCCCTGGATGGTACACAGTACTCTGAGCTTCTTTCTGCCTGCACAATAGCTAGTTTTAAACATTTGTGTTTAATCAAGAGTGAAGTAAATGTCAGAGATTCAATGTTCTAGATCAGCAGTTTCCAACACTGATACATCTTAATCAAGCAATTAGGTGCTTTTTTTTTTTTTTTAATGTTATTGTTTGGTGTTTTCCGCATTGGAGAAGGGAACAGATTTGCTGCTTTGCTCTGATGACTGCTAGCAGCAGTGTTTGTTGTTAACAGAGACATTTACACCTAACCACCAGTTGGCAGGTGTTAACACTTTGTTACTTGCTATTCCCACATGCTGAGGATTGTGGGAAAGCTGTCAAGCTCTCTTGTCTTGTGTAACGCTTCTGTTTTACAATAACAACAACAACAACAAGAAGCCCCGAACAAGTGCAGAAGCTCTGCAGGAATGCAGTGCTAGCGAGGGAAACAACAGGATGGATTCTGATGCCTCCTGGCTTCGAGCAGAGGTAGTATGGGCTTTGTGGAAAGTTTGAGACATTTCCTTATCTTGTTTGGAAGTGGACAGATAGATGTTGACTTATTTATTTTGTTATAAGGTCTGATCTCTAGAAGAAGAAACTCAGTGTCCCGTGTTTGCCCCAACAGTTCTAGTCTGCCTCTGATGTTTTTGCATTCATCTGTATTCAGGAAAAATTTCTGTTTATAAATACAACGTATAGTGAGAGAATAGCGTGAAAAGAGGATAGCAATGTTTTGATTTATCCCACTCTGGCAAGTGGGAAAGGAGAATTTCTATCAGTGCAGCCATTTTGCAGAGTGCAGATGTGTTCAGAACCAAAAAGACCTGCTATGAACTATAGCAGATACATACCTAAAATACTTATTTGTCTTTTTTACTTTCTGTCATCCATATACTTGCGTATTCTGAGCCTTTGCAACCACAAGGTCATGGTTTGATAGTCAGGTGATCCAAGCAATTTAGTTATTACTGTTGAAGTGAGGTTTGATTGATTTTTTCATTTACATGAAGACAGAAATTTAAAGAAGGAGTGGGAGGTACAAGGCAGCTGCAGCCGCGTACAAAGGGATCAGTATCTATGAAACTGAGTAGAGAAATTGGGCCAAAAAGTTACCATGACTTACATCAGTTTATATGGCTGATTTTAATAGGGCTTCACTGGCTAATTGTACCCCTTCAGATTAAGTCATTATTTCCTTAATCTGCAGAATTATGCCCTCAGTGAGGAGGACTGCCTCAGAAGAAAGGGACATGAGAAAAGGAGTGATGGGGACTGTGCACGTGGGCTATGGTTGGGCTGCCTTTCGAGCATAGTTCCAAGTTTGGATTCTGTCTCCAATTCAATTCATATCTATACAAACACTAGCTCTGGACCACCTATACGAAGTGGTGGGAAAAACTCACACAATGAATAAAATGGATTTAGGATAGGGTATTTCTTGAGATACACCCATGTTGGCTTGAATTCATCAATGCCTATCCTGTCAACCTGAAGCAATGTGCCCTGACAGATGGATTGGCCAAGGTTTTTTCCTGAAAAGGCTCCTACTGTATGACATGAGGGGGATTTGGAGGTAGCTGAGCAGCATGTTGCTAGCAATATGGATGTATAGTCATGCTGTAGTGGCCTGCCCCATGTCTGTGTTATGCAAGCTAGTGTTGACATAGCCTTGAAGTCTGTGAAGTTAAGTTGCTTTTCATTCTGGAAGACATGCTGGAGATTAGCCAAAAGTTAGGGTCTTAATGAAGAAATCACTGGAAGAAATCCCCTGGGCTGTTTTGCAGAATGGCAGGGTGGAGTCTGAGTGGTCTATTCAGACTTCACAGGTCTGTGAACAACTGCAGTAAGCAGTTTATTTTACGGAGTTAGCCTTATTTTCTTGACATGAAAATCATCCCTGTACCTGTGCATCACTTTAAAAAGCCTACATGTTTGCAGAGCCACCTCCTGCAAGCTGGTTCTGAAATATCTGCCTGCTAAACTTGGGTATGTGGGGGAGGTACTGGCTTGCATACATCTGCATGATGTACTTCAGACTTCTCTTAAGAAATTATTTGCCCTTGTTTGGCCACAGGAACCAAGTCAGAGAAGTCAGTAATATTGACATAATCAATACATGGAAGAAATATTTGCAAACATGTTGTGTGTAGGCATGATCCTGAATTTGTTCTTGTGCATATTCAGTGATTTTTGTGTCTTTTGAAAACCCTAGGCACTAAAATCATGTAGCTTAGGGAAGCCCAAGTGAAAGTGAGAAGAGAGAAAACTGGTCATTTCATGAATGGGACTCAGAAAGTGGGTTTGGCTTCTGCCACGCACCCTCCATTGACTTAATTTGTTTGAGCACTGCTGGTTTTTTGTAAGTAGCAGCATGATTTCTAGGTCTTGAAAAACATGCATTTTTTGAGGTGCTCAGGTGAAAAAATAAGTGGTTTAATGTTAGCAGGCAATAAAAATGTCCCTTCATAAGACTGGAAGTCCTTCCTTCCATCTGAAGGTCAGGAATGGCTGTGAACACAGACTCATCCACTGCATCAATAAGTAAAGTAGGTTATCCTGTGTCCATAATGGCTTATGCCATTTCACTTTGCAGTGCAACAGATTTGGAAAAATCATAGAATCATTAAGGTTGGAATAGACCTCCAAGATCATCTGGTCCAGCTACCCTACTACCAATGCCACCCACTAAACCATGTCTCTAAGCACCATATCCAACCTTTCCTTGAACACCCCCAAGGACAGTGACACCACCACCTCCCTGGGCACCATGTTCCAATGCCTGACTGCTCTTTCTGAGAAGAAATGTCTCCTAATTTCCAACCTGAACCTCCCCTGGCACAATTTGAGACCATTCTCTCTGGTCCTATCACTGGTTATCTGTGAGAAGAGGCCGACCCCCAGCTTCCCACAATCTCCTTTCAGGTACTTGTAGAGAGCAGTAAGGTCTCCCCTGAGCCTCGTCTTCTCCAGATTAAACAACCCCAGTTCTCTCAGCCACCTCTCACAGGACTTGTGTTCCAGGCCCTTCACCAGCTTTGTAGCCCTTCTCTAAATGCTAGCAGTCCTCTGTGTCTTCCTTTGTTGAAGGACAAGATCTCTCTGAACTGTGGCAGCAGCTTTGGTGTGATCATATCTTATCCACAGCTGCTTTTTTCTACCTGTACTGTAGAGGAGCCTGGAGGTCTACAGTGAGACCTTGGATATCCCTGCTTTGGCTGTAGGCATACACAGGTCGGTTCCTCCTTAAGGGACTGTCTATATGGAATGCTGATCCTGCAGACACAAGACCTATCAAATAAGCTACTTGCTTATATGAGTATCTGAAGGACTGGAGCTCAGCTTTGTGAGTTTTAGTGCCATCAGTACCCTAGTTTAAGTAGAGTCCTCAGTATTTTGCAAGAGGATTCATGTTTAATTTGGATTATTTGATCTCCATAAATGAAACAAGGAAGGAAAGATTTCCTGAATTCCTGCCATGATTTCTGTTCCTTTTCTTTTTCTCTTCTTTATAAGATTCACTTTTTTCTCTCTCTCTCTCTCTCTTTTTTTTTTTTTTTTTTTTCCCACCCCACCCAGGCTCAAACAGTGCCGGGAAATTCTGTACTTACCCAGCTGTACTATAGGAGGAAAGCCAAGTTGTTGTGTTTTTTTTTTTTCCATGCATCAAAACATAACAGCTCAAAATGACTTATTAACTTGCTGAGTTTCCCAGAGAGAAGACGTATCAGATACTTTACTTATATGCCCTTTGTACTTAGCTAGAAGGCCAAATAGAGGTTAGGACGAGTGGATACACATGACTTCATTATCCAGGTCCTCGAGGATTTCCTATTAGTTAAGTCAGAGATTCTTTCTTTCTTTCTTTCTTTCTTTCTTTCTTTCTTTCTTTCTTTCTTTCTTTCTTTCTTTCTTTCTTTCTTTCTTTCTTTCTTTCTTTCTTTCTTTCTTTCTTTCTTTCTTTCTCTTTCCTTCTTTCCTTCTTTCTTTCTTTCTTTCTTTCCTCCCTTCTTCCCTTCTTCCCTTCTTTCTTCCTTTCTTTTTTCTTTTCTTTTTTTTTCTTCAAGAAAAAATAATTAACATAGGTAAAGTAAAAGAGGTTAATTTATTTTGATTGAAGTCCACCCCTTCACTCAAACAGTGAATCCTGTGGACTGAAGTGCCATCATTTGTTCCTTACATGGCTCTCTTGCCTGAAAAAAAATACAGTGATCACCTTAAATAGCTCACATCAAAATGGTTCATTATTTGGAAATATGTATTATGGAATGGTTTTATAGATCAACTTGCGTATTAGCAATGGGATACAGTAAACATTTCCTTGTATGTATATATCCACTACTTCTGTGTTGATGATGAAATTGGGCTAATGCATATTGCACAGATCAGTGTGACTTTTTTTCTTGCTGCTAATAAATTAAGTCCTAAAACACTAGAGTTCTGTCAGTTAGTACTGTCTTGCTGTGCTAGCAATAGAAAAAATGTTTGTTTGGACTGGCAAGGAACACTTATTTAATTTACTGCACTTTTTGCTGGGTTCATTATATGTTCTGGGCCGTGACAAATGATTACATAGTATATTATCCTTCAGTGTTCCCTTACATGAACATTCGCACCCAAATCAGAAGTGTGGTGAAACCTCTATCAGCAAAACCACTGTGACTTAGAACCAAATGTTATCTGTGGCTAGAGTTCCCAAAATGTCCCAGGTATTTTCATGCAACAAGAAATGTTGCACCAAAATAGAACCCTGCATGAGAAAGTCTCTAGGCTGCAATAATATTTCCTCAGCCGTGCCCACTGTTAGGTCCTTCCTGGCAGAGCTGGACTACATCCACAGGTCATGTTGACTTTGTCTAGATGGATGGGGTTTCAGCAGCCGTCCTCTGATGCTTTCAGGAAGTCAGGTTGGGAGCTACTCGGTGAAACAGCCCTGTAAGATCAGGAAATTTGTGCCTGAAAGAATAGTACCCAGCAATAAGCATCATGTTCATATCCATGTCTGTGTATCCCAGAGTACTCCATAGGAAGAAACCTGAAACCTGAAATTTGTGTCATCAAAGCTCCCTTCCTCTCCTGACCCTTAGGGAGCACCAGCTGATGGGGTAAGATAGCTCCTGTGTTATTGCCCAAGTGATCGTGGGGGTCCCCTGCTGTGATAAGATCCATGTCCACCCTTGCTAACTCTGGTGGCACAAAAGCTGTCCTCCCTAAAGCAGTTTTCAACACTGTAGGTTTCAGGAAATCATCAGAGAAGAAGCAATAGGAAAGGGGTCTGGATATTTCCCAAATAAGCAAATGAGCAATACCTGCTTAACATACAATAATGACTAAGAATTCTCTCACTTTTCCTTGGGTTTGTTTTCATCTTGCCTGCAATTCACTGCCAGACTGGTGGAGCTTGGAGCTGATGAGAGGCTTTTCATGGAAAATATTTTCAAGTAGGTAGTCTGAACTCTAGGATTCAGGGAGTCAACAAATGGTCTTATCTCATCAAAAGCTCACAACAAATGTTTTAAGGACAATATGTGGAGCTGTGATGCTGTTCCTTCAGTTTGATTTGGTGCCAATTAATTATCTGGATTTTGAATAGTTTGGTCCTGGTTGGCAAATGGCAACTAATTGGCAACTAATACAGACAGCAGAAAGTGAATAGCAACTTTGATTTTTTTATTATTATTTTTTATTTTAAACTTGGGAACTTAAAATTCCAATCTTGCTGCATTAGACTAAGTAATGAAAAATGATCCAGCTGTTCTTTGCATTCAGGATTTTGATGGGTTTTCTTCCTTTGTTTTTTAGAGATCAGTTGTGGAACTACTTAACTGTTAGGTAACAGCATCTTACTTGTATTCTTGCTCCAGTTATTTGGATTTTCCTTGCTATCCTATTTAAACTGGACTCCTTCCACCTCATCGTGTTAAATATCAAGATCACCAGGAGTCAAACCAGTTGGCCTTCTTTGGAAATTGGATATCTAGTGGTTCTGGTGAACTATTAGCACTTTAGACTCCCTGTTCTCTTTCACTGAGTGTTCTGGAGACAGCTGAACACAGAGAAATTTTGTTTGAAAGTAGTAGAACAAATCAACATTGCTGTGGTTTGTTTTCTTTTTTGTTTGTTTTGTTTTGTTTTTTAAACAAGAGCTTTATTTGCTATGATGTGCAGTGAACTTTTCTCAGCTTCCTCCATTTGCTTGAAGAGGCAGTCCTCTTAATATTCCTGAGGGAGAACTGATGGAAGACTTGTTTTGTTTTTTTTTTTTTCCCTTTTCAAAAGTAAAATTTGTGTTATATTTTTTCCTAGTAATTTTTAGGCATGAGCTCTCTCTGAAATGTAGATGATCTTCATCATGGTGTTTTAATAAAGACCTGTAGTCCATGTGCAGCAGTGAGTTGCCTGTCCTCACTTCACATTCAGTGTGTGGAAGAACAGGAATGCTGAGTTTGGGAACACTGAATCCACAACATTCATCCCTAGAGCAATGGGACCCTTGCCCAGTTTGGGATGCTGATAGTATGTAAGTGAGCATTTCAGAGCCCTGCTTGTGACCTTCTGCTTATGTTGTGGTTTCTGGATTGGGCATCCAGAAACCACATGTACATGTAGCATGTACTATTTAGGAAAACAGTAAATGCTACATCCATCAACTTGTGCCTGAGCAGCTCCAGGGTCTGATCTGGATGTTGGGTAAACTCATGCTTACATGCAACATGGTATTGTCCCAGTCCTCAAGGAAGCATGGACCTTCAATGCTCAGATTCTTCTGGTTTAATGGAGATGAAAATAACATGTGTGCTTCCAGCCTTTTCCACAGGACTTGTAATTTCAAAATTGTTCCTTTTGCTGTTGTTTTCAGTGACGCTGTTTGAGGATTTCCAATGTTACTAATATTTTTAATCTAAGCATTTTTAACTTAAAAAGTAGTCAGCTCTCATAAAGCTAGAGCCAGGTGTCTGATGAAGGTCATGACAAAGTGACAAGTGCTTTGTTAACTAGCCTGTTATTAGTGATTGCACCAGGTCCATAGAAATGTACCTGGCCATATGACAGCACAGTAGCTGTTTTGATCTTCATTTTCTCCCTTTAATTGTGTGTCCTTTCTTGTGTCTCTCCCTGCCTATAGCCTTGTTAACTCCTGAGAGAGGAATGGACTGGCCAGGAAATCAAAAGACTGGGTACATTATATGAACAAAACCCATACAACAGTTTATAGTAATTCAAAGGATATGGAAGCATTTGCACTTCTGATATCACCTGCTATGTGTGCTAAATACTATCAGGAATAAAAATGTATAGGGTTCAGGAAAAGGAAGCCTTTCTTTGGGAAAACAAAAACAAAAACAAAAAAAAAAAAGAAATGGGCAATAGACATCTTGGGATGTGAGCAAAGCAGAAACATTTGTCAGGAACTGGGTGAATGAGGTGGATCTAATTACTGTGTAACAAAACAAAGGAAGATGGTTTAGCAGCCTTTTAAATTTCAGACACTTAGTGCTACAGCAGTGCTACAGATTTGACAGCTGTAGAAAAACATGGAAAATGTCAGTCCAGTCCTTTTTCTGGGGCTTGCCAGGATTGCAGAAGTACTCAATACAGAAATTCATCAAATACTATTACCTCCTTATATGTGTTAATAATATTCTTAATCTTTATTACATTTTCTCTTGGGCCTATATGCTGCATGAATATTTCTTGGCATGCCTACAGATCTCTAATTGTTTGTGTATTTGGCTTGCCTCAGGCCAACTTTAAATGAACGTGTATGGGAATCTTTGCTGTGTATGAGGTTATTTAAGTACCATTACTATACCTTGGCAGTATTGTTGATCATGTGTCATCCCATTCAAAAACAAAACAAAGCAAAATCAAATTAAATAAATGAATAAATAGATAAAATGCAGAAGGAGAATCCTTATGAGTTTTTGATCAAAGTGGTATACTGGAGAATACAGTCAGTGATGTTCCAAGGTGTTAGGGCTACTTCTGGACATGTCAGACTTCTGTTGGTAGAAGTAATTGTTCATACTTTCTCAGGATACCTTAGAGAGGATAAGCCTGTGCTTGCCACTCATCTAGAAATGCCTGAGGTAGCTCTAAGCTACCTTGTCTCATAGCACAGAGTTCAGTGCAGGCAGAAGTCTTGCCTCTGACAACAGATGAGTACAAAGGGGACATTTCCTCCTCGCAGGTGAGCATGCTTCTTAGTCTGAACCAGAACTGAGCTATCATTATTTTTCTTTTCTTTTCTTTTTTTTTTTATTATTTTTGTCTCCCTCAGCAGCCCTTCCTTTGGACCCCAGCATTTGGCATGGTACATGAAGCCCTCTGTTTTCTGTGCATTGGAGTGATCTAGGTGCCTCTGGGGATAAGCAGCCAGTGACCTGAATACATCACCAGCAGTGGAGACTGAGAGTTTCTGAGTAAATGCCAATGAATGGGGAGGCAGAGGCAGGGGAGAGATCAGGAAGTTGGTCCCACAAAATAACAAAAGAAACTATGAAATATAGTGCTATAAAAATTCTTCTGTGGGGTCTTCAAACCACTGGCAGGTCTCTGTTGTGGTTTATGACATTTCTGGCACCTCTGGGGAGAATGACAGCCCTGTCATCCAGTATTCAGGGTTATTTATTGTGTGTCATTGACTTTGAGCCAGCTGCTCCAGACAGGTACTCTCACACCCTTTCCCTGTTCCTACACTGTTGCTAAGCTTTGCTGTCTCTGTTTGGTGTTATCAGCCACTCTGGGGGAAAAAAAAAAAGAGGGCGAGGAAAATGCAGTGGTGTATTCGCTTGAATAGCGCACTGTAGGGGCTCAATTGCTCAGGGAACTTTTGTGTCTAACAATGGTCTTGACAGTGTTGGGGTTGAGGCTGTGGCAAAAAAAAGTACTGGTCTGCATGGATTTGTCCCACAGACCATATGTTGCCCTTGGACCACCAGCCAAACCCCCGACTCTCTTCCTATTGTACATTCTCTCTGGTGGTCCAATTTGGACAGACTTCCAAGCTTTTCAAAGGGGTTTAAGTGTCATGACGTGAATTGCCTGGTCTCAGTCATGCTGTAGGTTTTTTGGAGTTTGGTCCTTCTGTAAATAGGACAGAGTGTCCAGCCCTAAAGCGATGAGCAGACTTCCCTAAAGGCAGGGAGGCAAACTAGAAGAGTGGCTGCTCACAACCAAGCCTGAATGAAGTAAAGTTTTTCTTTGGTTCATTCAGGTTCAAAAATCAGCCTTGCATGTGGAGAAAGAGTAAAGGCCTCTGTTGGCTGCCTTACAGGAGACTTGCACCTTCTTTTTCCTAACTTCCGCAGAAGGGAGTTGTGATTTCTCTTCCCTTTTATATATCCTTGCCTGATTACAGACCTACCCTGTCTCTAGAGCTATCACAAGGAACATAAGAAACATGTCATGTCTCTCTGCCCTGACCCCAGCATCTTCATCCGCCCTCCCTGTGTTCCCTCACTTTCTGTTTTCCTCATGTCTCTCTCCATTTCACCTCCTGTTAGGCAAAATCTCCCCCATAGAGCTGTGCTGGAACAGAGGCTGCATGTGGGCTGAGAGAGTAAAAAGGATTTAGACACTTCTGAGCATAGTGCATCTTCTTGACAAATATTCTGGTTGTTCCGGGTGAGGTAAGAGGAACAGATCTGATCCTCAGCCATCACCACCAAAGCCTGTGCTGCTGCTACACCCCAGGCAGCACTGAGTTCCCGTAAGAGAAGCAGGTCGATGGGAAGTTTTCTGCGGCTGAGCTCCAACACGCTCCCCACGAGTCGCTGGGAGTGTCGGCAGATTTCTAACCCAAGCCAAGAGAAGGGCCTCAGCGCATCGTCTGTCTGGCTGACAGCACCTCCGAGCTATGCATAGGATTAGCCCTTGTCACACGCACAGCCTTCCTGTAAACTTGGGGTGTCAGCACCATCCACTCCCTCCAAACCCTGCAGAGGATGGAGCTGCGGAGGTGCTGGAGGAGGTGCAGGAGGCTGGTGCAGCGCTCTGGGTAACGCAGTGGCTGCCGGTGGTGAAAGAGAAGGGGAGGAGTTGTGACAGAGGCTTTTAGATTTCATGACTTTCTTCCCTTACTGTGCATCCTGCCTGCAGAGAGCACTTAGCAGATTCATGGACCTGGACTGCCGTGTTAGTTGGAAAAAAAAAAAAAAAAAAAAAGGAAAAGTGAGGGAGAGTGAGAGAAAACCAAGGGAATCCATTAAAAATTGCCTCTGCTACCTCATTAATCTTTTGCAGCAAATAATACATGCAAAACTTGGGCTAGCAAGGTCTCCAAAGAATAACATTTTTTTTGGTGAGGTTTTAACAAATTAAAGAAATAAATTAAGTCACCAGCACAGCAGGAAAGTGTTTGAGGCCTCTAGGATTTGTATGTTTTACCATTGTTCTAAAAATAAACCAGGGAAAAAAAAAATAAAAGTCTTTCAGTTGAAAAATAATATTTGCTTTAAGTGGCCGCACTTGGGTTTTGCTCCCTCATGCTGCTACACCACCTTCCCCTGCCCTGCAGCTGGGTTTTGGAAACAGAGGGTGGAAAATGGCCGGCGCAGAAGCAGCAAAGCCTGGCGGTGAAGGGAGAGGCACGCTGGGCGTTAGCGGGAAGGCTGCAAGCGAAAATTAGAGCCCCTGTGCCTCACCCCGCTGCGACTGCTGAGACAACGCATGTGTTAGAGATTAGCAGTTGGCTTTCTGGCCTCACTAGGCCCAAACCAGTGGAAAAACGTCTGGCAACTTTGGCAGGTTTCGAGAACAGGGTGCCTCATGCCCGAAATAAACAGCCAAGCTCCGTCCCTTCTTTTCTCTATGCTATAGACGGATTGTTTTTCTAATGGGTGGAACAAGGCTTCCTGGGTTGCCAGGAGTCAGAGCAACAAGAGCTGCCTTCTGATTTCCCTCTTCCATACCCCCTTTTGTAATTTGCCTAGAGAGAACAGTTATCTAGTTTCTCTTCTCCCCCAGCACTGACCGCTTCCCCTCTCACCCCAGCTGCTGCCTCAGTTCTTGCTCACACCGCCTCCCCTCCCCAGGCTACCTCCACTTCCCATTCATTGCCTGCCTCATTTCTTGCAGCTCCACCCAGGCCTTGCCTTGGGGAAGAATGACTACACTCACCCTCCTTCTGGCCTGTCCCAGAAACTGGAGAAACTGTTTTTTGTCAAAGTCAACTGAACTGCAGGATCTGCAGGCAAACAGTGTTTTGGAGGAGGTTTTTTAAAGGTATAAATGATGGGTAGGTGTCTATCTTCCCACTGAAGATTATCACTCAAATTTAGGCATCATGAATTCCTCCTACTCCAGCCATTGTTCACACTAAAGCTGAATATGTGCACGTTAAAAGAGAAATTATTTAAAGGATGCATTCAGTCACAAAGGCAAGGCTACCGTTTTCCAGCAGGTAACCTGCAATTTGCTTGTACCTTCTCCCCACTCACCTTAATTCTGCATTAGTGAGAATTATATATATGCATGAGCAATATAAGGAAAAGTTTACTCTGACTTTCTGCATAGCTTCTTGCTGCTAAAGCTCTGTCACTTGTTCCTCCAGCCTCAGTTCCCTTCCCTGTGGAAGCCTCTCTATGAACTTGGCCACTGATTTTGTGTAAGATTGGTGTAACTGCGTGTGCACAGCATGCATACACACACACACACATTCATACAAACACGTGCATGTTACTTTCAGGTCAGGGAATGCCAGAATGGTTACCCATGGTATCTCAGTTAGTCCCCTTGTGACTCTCTTTCTCTCCTGTAGCCTTTAATTACATGCACTTCTACTATTTTTCCCCTCTCATCCCTGCCTTGTTTCATGCACAGAACGGGCTGTGATCAATTACTGAGCAGCAACTTAATGTTTAGTTTTCTCCTTTCTGCTCAGTGTGTGGCCCCTAGCCATATTTACTGCACAATATTCAAGCCCTTCTCTGTTGACAAAATGGTTGATTTCCTTATGGGCTTCTCTGCATCCTCATCATTTTTGTATCTGTGGCTTTGCAAGTGATTTATGGTGGAGCTTGTTCTCGTGCTTGTCCCCAGCCTCCTGAGGGTGCCCACTTATTGGTTTCATTCTTGGGGTGGTTTTAGAGTGGAAAAATATGCCAGGAAAAGCTGTATAATTTGCTCTGAAGGGAGGTAGCTACTTTATTTGTTTGCAGCTTGTGCGTGTTTTATTTTGTTATAAAAACCATGGGTGAGAAGCAAGGAAGGGTATTTTATTCTGCCTGCTTCAGTTTTGAAGAGAAGGGGAAAATGTCCCTTCTTTAAGGGCTATAAGGGAGGGCAGAAGATCTTTTTCAGGGTGTAGTATAGGGCATCCTGTTCTCCCCCAATGCCCCTACCCAAACATAGATCAGAGCTCATGGGAAACCCCTGAGCATGACAGTTGGCTGTGACATCCCTGCATGGCCTTCACAGAGGGTCTCCTGTGAGCCAGCAGGAATGGGTCAGGGCTGGAAGCTGAGCAGAAAGCACTGAAAGCTCTGGGACTGAAAGAATTGGGAGCTCCCTAATGTGTGAGCACCCAGCAGATGTGGAAGGTGCAGGGGAAGGGGCGGATGAACTGTTTTTCTTCTTCTGTTCAAAGACATGTTTTCTCTTTTTTGAGTAGCCCAGCTTCACATCTGTGCAGATCCACACCCCTTTGGCATGTTTTTGCTGATCACAATAAAGAAAAGGTGTGGGAAGACCGCCTCAAAGCACTAGTCAACTTGAGACCAAGTTGCACCCAAAATCCAACTGGCTTGGCAGCAGCTGGATTTTTCTGGTCATGCTTGCATGTATTTTACACTGTTAAATCCCACTGGCAGTCCCTCCTCTGGGGCTCTGTTAAAAGCTTCTGGGTCTTGTTGACTGCTGTGCTACCTCCTGAGTAATTTGCGAAGATGGGCTCCTTTGTGGTGCTTTCATTCTCCTCTGTGGGGAGAGGGAATGCATTTGTTCTCTATATGACCGCACCTATAGGGAAGGCCTTAGAGATTGTGTGGTGTTTGCCTGGGCTGAGGATGACAAGGAATAACCCCCCCCCTTTCCCTGCCATTCACAAGCCAACAAGGTGTTTGAGGATATTGATGGTTCAATAGGATTAAGACTAGATCAGTAGTTGGCCTAAGCCTCCAGCAGGCTGAGGGGAAGCTCTCTAAGACAATGGATTGTTACAAGTGCTGGGCTCATGTGTGAGGAGGGGTGAACCTAGTGGGGAGGCTGCTGTATGCTCACTGAAGGAGGAGGAGAAATGCTTTTCCATCTATTTGATGTTTTATTGAGGTTCTCCTTTACATAACCTTAGGAGGACTTTGCTTTGAGTTTTAAAGGCCAGCAGGGGTATCTGAACAAAGAGGTTGCTGGAGGTACATGACTTGAGTTTTCCAGAGCAAGTGGTTAGACAAAGAGGTTCTCTCAAGTATTACATTTGCTGTAAGTGTGTGGGTCATCCTTTAACAGCCATCGTTTAAAACACAGGGAAACATATATACATGAATGATGTCTCGATTCTACTACTGTGGGAAAAAAATAATAATCCTTAGTCATTGCCCCAGTTGCTGTAGTGTGAGGCCCCAGCTTGGCAGTAACCATGGTTCAGTCTCCTCTGAACTGCCAGCTTTCTAAACAAACTGTATGTTATCAAAACGGAAGAATCTGTTTCCCACTGGGACTTCATGTGACTTGTATTGAGCCCTGGGAGTTTCCAAGATAACAAATTTTGAAATTGTCATGGATAAAAATGGTCACGGTTAAAACAGGAAAGGCATCCTAGAGCACAGAGATTTTGAGTCAGTGGTCTGTATCTGCATCATGAGAGCAAAGGGGAGATCTGCAACCAGTTTCAATGTCTGTACAGCCACGTTTATCAAGGCAGGGGCAGTGGTGCTGGTAGCCTCCCCTTAAGGACTTCCCATGTGAGCAAAGAGCAGCTGTGTTGCTGCATGGTGCCCTCACCACTCTGTCAGCTCCAGCCTTGACCTTGAAACATCTGTAAGATGTAAGGCTTCTGGACTTACAGGGAGAAAGGGGAAGAGATGGGATGCAAGAAATGTACTCAATATGCTTGTAAGGCATTGTCATGCTAGTAAACAAGTGTTTTCTTTTGCTTCCTGAACAGCACATACTAATGCTAAGAGGCAAAAAGTATGGGGCAATAAGACAAGTTCTCTTCAATTGACTATCAGTTGACCTACAGGGAAACAGACTAAATTGAAGCAGAGGAATGCTTTATGAGCAGCAGAGCAGCAATTTTAGAGATATATTTCTTCTTATTAATAATTAATTAATTTTAAGAGGGCATCTTGGAAGTTCTGGCGCAGTTCTGAACCAGGGCTTATATGCTGTAATGGGCAGGCATGGGGTTAAAAGGGGTTGACTCAGGTAGAGGATGTTCCAAATCTAGCCCTGGATTTGAGACAGATATCTGTGATAAGATCCATCTTTAATGTAAAGCTGAAAAGATAGTTTGAAGATGAAACAGGTTGAAATAAAGAAAGTATGGCCATTTACATGGCCTATGTGAACCTCACTCTCACACTGTAGTTACTTAACTATTTTTATTTTCTTTGCTTCCCAGAGGCAAAAGTTAAAACTCCATGTCAAAAAGGCAAAATTTAACAAAAGGCAATATTTAACAAAAACAAAACAAAACAAACAAACAAACAAACAAACAAAAAACAGCCTGAATTCCTGAATGGCCAATGTCACAGAATTTGGTTTAAAATTGTAGAGTTGTGTAAGAATTGATATTATGGACAGAAAGGGGCTAACTAGACCTCAGGCAAGGGGCTTAAGGCCTTGGCTAAGATTGTATCTTTATACACACTTGATCATCATTTTGATCAAGGCTCCTCTCTGCTTGATGTCTTTCCAAGATTTCCCTGTACTCGTTTTATCCTTGACAGGCTAGTGAACATCTACCAGCACTTCTATCAGAAGTTTTGGAAAGGGGAGAGTTGAACATAATCTTCAGATAAATGCATACCAGGACCACAGAAAAATGGTTTCATGAACAGAAAAGTCAGGCCTGTAGCTCTGAAAAGCTCTTGATAGACTCCTCTCTAGAGAATAGTAAAGATGTTATCGCAGAGCTGTGATTCTGTAGCATGGTGTGAAAACTCTCCCATGGCTGTGGTGTGGAAACTCTCAGGTTTGTATCTGCAGCTCAGCTACCCAGCTGCATTTTGTGGCTTGGGCCAGGAATGCCCTCTAAGGTGTTATACTGCAAGGGCTTAGCAGTATGAGTTCTCCCCAAATTTGTCAAAGAGAAGAAACAAACTGCATATTCTACCCCTGATGCAGTAGAAATATACAAATAAATGTATACATCTCTGCTGGGCCACATTCACATGCACGTGTTGGTCTCTCATTGCCAGATCCTGCTATGAACTTCAGCTCTGTGTGCTGTTAGAAATGGCAGAAAGAGATAGATATCTTTATCTCTGCACATGCACATACATATTTTTGACCAGTAGCATATGGTGATGTTTGCTTAATCCATGGGAAACTCACATACCCATACATGATGTGACATGTATTTTCTCCACAAAATTCAAACCATACTTTTACACTGGGCTATATTTGTTACTGAATCCTCAAGTCCATTTCTGCTACATAGCTGGATAGGTATGTTTGGTATTCTTTTAATTTTTTCTGTTTTTTTGCTCCATAAAAAAAAAAAAAAAAAAGAGAGAGAGAGAGAGAGAGAGAGAGAAAAAACAACATAAATAATTCAGAACACGTGTTTTATATCAACTGTTTCCCTGTTACTATTTTATCTCTATAAACAGGGCAGAGGCAAACCCTATCCAAACAAGGAAAGGGAGGAAGATGCATTGCAAAATTGTGGATGGGTCACGTGATTCAAAAATACATGCATAGGTATATTTTTGTCTGGAAGGCCCAGCTCAGAAGTGTGATGCACTTTAGTGCTTTGCGCAGTGAGTTGGTGAGTGCACATACAGTAAGTTGAATGCATTCTGGCTGCATCTGACTTTTCGCCTGTATGCACTTTGCTGTTTGTCTAGGACTTTGAATGCTCAGGCTTCCAGATGTTCAGAAATCCCCTGCTAATATGCTGTAATAAGAGACTCCATTGGAGGGTGCTAAACTTGTTGATATTCCCTAGGAATTCAGTCCTTTATAAAATACAAAGTTTGTGACACTTTTTATAAAGAGTAAGTCCAAGCTCCCTAAGTCATACGTAAGTTCTCTGCTGAGCTAAAAAAGGAGTTGGGCTACGCCCATGAAAAATCCTTTCTCCTGTGAAGATGTGGCAGTTTCATTTGCCTGTTTGTCTTATAGGTTCAAATGATCAGCTGCTGTAATTTTAGCACACATTACTTGCTATCTATGGTCTGTGCCAAAGACCAAATCTCTGTATGGTGGCGTTCCTTCACACTCTACTTGTTATGGTTAAACATTGCTAAGAGCCTGTACTCCGTCCTTTTTCATCTGCTTGATTTTTTTCAGTATCATGAGGAGGTATATTATTGTGTATATCTTCTGACACGCTAGAATTAGACCTATCCCTATTTCACTATGGTGATAATAAATGTCACCATTACTTGTCTACACTCAAATTCTGATATGCAGTGCAAAGCTAATGATGGCATAACATACTAGGTAATATCCTACTCTGATGTCTCCAAGAACATAACAGGTCACGTTAATCATTCAAAAGACCCATTCCTGAGCCCTTAAAAACAACAACAACAAACAGAACAAAACAAAAACAAAACCCCACAACAATATGAAGTATGTGCTACATCATTGCCACGAATATCCTGTCCCAGTACCTCATTTCTTTTCATCCTTCAAAGTGATGTTATGAGGGTAAGTTCACTGATGTTTCAGGGGTGTTCAGATACTGTACTAACAGTGGCTGCATAGGTGAGCAGAGAGAGACAGCAGATGTGCATTTATGAATCTGGTAAAGGATGGATATTTAACGTAGCAGTGCTCCCAAACAAATGTCAAAGACTTTGTTATCAGCATGTCTCTTATCTCTGGAATTTTGTTTTGTACTGTGCTACTTTGCTTCTTGGTTTATGATTTGTTTTGCAGCTTCCCAGAAAAAAAAAAAAAAAAAAAAAAAAGATAACATTAAAACACGAACAGCAAAAGCCTGGTAAAAGTTGTAACCAGCTCTGACTGTCCATGGTATGACAGCCAACAAATATCACCTGCTGATGATTTACAGATTCCTGGGAGATGTGGTGTTGAGTCTCAAAGAACTGGAATGAGAACAACTCACTCAACGTGCTTCTCAGGAAACAATGTAATGTATCCACCCGTTTCATGCTCTCCTAATTTAGGACATGTGTAGTGTGTAATGATGAATAGGCCAACTGGTTATGTTGCTGTAAATCTCATCCTCCACCTTACTAAGCACCCTTGATTGACCCCATCTTTTGTGAAAGCTCGGCCCAGGGTTTTCATTTCACCTCTTGGGAAGGAGAAATCACACTAGCTGTTTGCAAACATGCTTCTGCAGAGAGAAAAAATGCAATGTTTTGTTGTTTTTATTTCATTGGGCAGCCTTTTCAAGTGCTGTGACCCACTTTTGCCTCCCTTTAAACTGTGACCAGTATTTATTTATCCCTTTTTAAACACAGTAATTTAATTAAGAAACTAATCAGCAGTGTTGAAATGATCTTTGAACTACACCTTTATCACTGAAAGAAATTTATGAATGCATAATACAAGAAAGATTCTATTACCTAAAAAGCTCTCTACTAAAATGATTTGGCATCTGAAAAGCAAGGCTTGAAATTCTGCACTAAATTTACAATATGGAGATGTGAAAATTATTTATAGACTCTGAAAGATGTTCCAACTGAATCTGACAAGATTGTCTGGATTGAATAAAACAGAATAAAACTGTTTCAAGTTCAAAGGATTTTGGAAGTGAGTTGAGTTTTAAGGAGTCCAAGGGACAGACTGTAAAGGTAGGTACCTGTGTAACAGGTAGAGATCTAACGGCATCTTGCAGTTATGTTCCAATTTTATAGATATTTATCTTTGTTTGTGAATATAATAATAGAGCTCTTCTTAGGGCTCTCTTTTGTTAAGAGCACTACAATTCTTTCCTGTACTGCTTCCTTACTTTCTCAGTATTTGTGGAAATTCATCTTTCATTGCTTAGTCTTCTAGCAAGCTGACTTGAAATACGCCAACAGGTTCAAAAGACTTTGTTATGGAGTGGGACGATAGATAGAGACAGGATGACATCATGTGCTTTCTTGAGAAAAGTAAAATAAAAGGGGCATAGTGTCTGTCCCGGGAAGCATACTGTATCTCTAAAGGATGTGTAAAAGACAATAATATATGGACTAAGAGGAGCAAAGTTTATTAAGGACTCATGTCTAAAAGACTGGGGAATTCTTTTAGCAAATTGATAAGGCTCCCGAGTTAAGTTTGTCACTACATTCCTGGGGTGCATTGACATGAGCTTGCTCAGAGGTATGATGCAGGAATTAATATCTTCACACACTTTCCATTGCCTTATTTTCTTTGTTATGTATTATACACTCCACATGGGCTGTGCAGAGAAAAGAAAAATAATGATGAGAATAAAGATGAGAGAAGAGGATTGCCATTTTTTTTCCATAAAGAGCAGATTGCTAGAGTGTGGCATTTTTCCCACACATCTTGAATAGTTTTGAGTTTGGGCTTTTTGAAGAGTTTTTAATTAATTTATTGTTTAAGTATCTGTAATGAGAAGAAGAGCCCCTGCCACACTGATTCTAATGAGGATTGCATGTGCTCTATGTCTTTATCATTGTGGCCTGTATCATTTAAATATCTCAACCAACATGTGCTGTGGCAGATTTCACTTATAACTGCTTAAATTAAAGCTTGTCAGTTTAAGAGTTAGGAACCATGCAAATATTTGAGAGAAATTTGACATTCACTGCTGAAATCATTGCACTAAATATCTGGCACCAATGAGATTATTTGAGAAGGGTTAGAAATTCTTGCTGTGTTGCACAGGCTGGACATTCTGGACTTAAAGGAAAAAAAACATATTTCAACTTCTGTGCTCGTAATTAGGGTCTCCACCAGAATTTCAGCTTGTTTTTCTTTTGTATTTTCTTTGAGCAGTATGTGACTGTTCAAGTTCCTCAAAGTTGCTGCTAGGAGAACAAACAGTACCAGTATCTCAGGAGTAGTTGGAGTAATAGCACGGTTTAGCTGTAAAAGGAATGGCATTTCCTTATGTTCTCATCCTGCAGAAATGCAAGGGGAGATGGTGCTGAGCTGGAAGAGTGTGATGGAACTTTGGATATTTGAACAGGAGATGAAGCCTAATTTCCCACGTGTATGTACTTTTCTTCTTGCAGCTCACTATAGCAGAACATCATACCGTGTGTAGTATGTACAGCAGTATACAGGGGCAAACACTTTTATGCTAGAAACTACTTGCAGCACTGAAGACAAAATTAGGTATTGATACAGAGATATTACACATCTGATTTTAATCTCAATTGGCCATTACAAAAGGGACCAGAACCCAAATATTTCAATACCAAGACAGAGTCTGCTACCAAATACGGAGTTGCTTTCTTTTCTCATGTAGGGCCAATGAATAGGGAATAGACAAGAAAAATCAATGCTGGTAGGATCATAGGATAATTCATGTTGGAAGTCACCTTAGGAGGTCTCTAGTCCAATGTTTTACTCCAAGCAGGATCAGTGGTGAGATGAGTTTCAGGGCTTTATCCAGATGGGCCTTGAAAACCTCCAAACTTCCAAGGAAGACACACAACCTCTAGGTTCCAGTACTTGACTCCTCATATCATTCCTTAAATAAGGAATATAAATGTTCCTTTAAATAAGGAATATAAATGTTCCTTATAGCCAATCTGAACTTCTCTTCTGTTGTCTCTTTTCTTCTCACCATCCGCCACTATGTAGAGCTTGGCTCTCTATTCTTGGTGACCTCCCCATTCAAAAATAGGGTGCTCTGTTGACTCCTGAGTTCTGGTAACTCAAATGCAGAGAGAAGGCCCAGCTGGTGTTTTGATGTCTAAGGTGACATAAAAGCAAGTAAGAGGTGTTAAACATAGAGTTTCTTCTTCCAAAGTCTTGTATACTGGCCTACTCCCTGAAGCCATGGCCTGCTCCCTTAGCTGCATCTCTCTTTCTAAAGCTTTTTTTTTTTTTTTTTTTTTTTAACTTCAGACCAATGGCTTCCCTACTGTTCAAATATTCTAACAGTTGTGGGAAGGGAACATTTTTCTGATCTGCATCAATTTATCTTGTTTGCAATTAATCACAGGAAAAAACATTTTTAAGGTCAGACTCCTAGCCATAATCATCTATAGATAAAACTTTGCTGTTTTAGGCTGTGTTCTTTTAATATATCTTATCTATTGTCAAACTTCACGTAAGTGGTGCTACAAGACCTGAGCACAGTCTGCACAGCATAGTCTCACCAGAGCCATTGGAGAAGAGTCATGAACTCTGGGTACTGTCCCTGCTGCCTGTGCACTCTCAGTTGTGTTAGCTTCAGTTGTTGTCCCTTGCAACTGATTTATAGCCCCTTGTCATGTTCAGGTCACTAGTTTTAGAGTAATAGTAACCTGCCCCTCCTCTTACTAAACTCAGTATATGTGAAGGTTAACTCTGTTGAGCAGAGTTAATTTGAGTGAAGGTGCAAAGGAAGAGTTGGGTAGAACAATGATGGGGACGCTGGAGTTGACAGAGCTGACCCAAGTTTTGTATCCCTTGAGCTTTCTTAACAGGGAATTTTGGTTGGTGTTCAAACTCAGGGCAGCTCCAAGTGGATCCAACAGAAACTATATGGAGGAGTGTGTTCATAGAATCATAGAAATATTTAGGCTAGAACAGACCTCCAAGATCATCGGGTTCATCTGTTAACCTAGGACTTCCAACTCTACCACTTCCCTGAGCAGCTTGTTCCAACACTTCACAACCCTTTCAGCAAATAAATATTTGCTAATATTCAACCTAAACCTCCCCTGGCACAACTTGAGGCCATTTCCTCTTGTTCTATCACTTGTTGCTTGGGAGAAGAAACCAACCCCCACCTCGCTACAACCTCCTTTGAGGCAGCTGTCGAGAGCGATAAGGTCTTCCCTGAGCCTCCTTTTCTCTAGCTAAATAACCACAGCTCCCTCAGCCACTCCTCATGAGACTTGTTCTCTACAATCTTCACCAGCTTTGTTGCCCTTCATTGGATATGTTTCAGCACCTTCATGTCCTTCTTGTAGTGAGGGGCCCAAAACTGAACAAAATTTACACAGGAACACTGGGTTTCTTCACCTTGAAACATTGTGCAACTCATCTCAACATCTGACTACACTCTTTCATGCTGTAGATTCAAATCCACCATCTCCCTTTCCTGTTTCCTACAGCTCACCCTATTTTAGGCCTGGAATCCTTGCTGTCAACCTCCTATAGCACTGGAGTGCTAAGTGTTTCAGGCAGACAGGTAAATCTTTACATTTAGGTTAAGAAAACAGAAAAAAGAGAGATGAAAGGACATGATACTGCCCACTGTGCTTTGAAGAACTGCTATTTACTGTTTGCTAGGCCCCTGATAATAGAAAACCATTGGAGGGGCTCAGGAAATTCATACACTCGGTGTTCCTCTGCATTTTGTTCTCAATGTCTGTATGCTATTAATTTGTGTCCTCTGGAGTTGGACACGCTTTCTTCAGCTTTGATGCACATTAATTCTTATGCATAATGTGGCTTAAAGAAAAGACAAATTGTTGGGTAGTATGGAAACCTGAGGCATATTGCCCTTTCAAGTAGTGATTCTACATATGGAAGGAGGAGGAAAACATTGCTGTTAGGGCCTCTGTGACCTGTTTGAGGGTAAATAATTATTTTGAAAACCATATTTGATTTGGAATGAAAAGTCAGTTCAGAGTCCTGATGGTTGTACAGCAATCCACTGGGTTAGTCTGGGAAGCTTGTGAGTCACAAACCAAATTCATCCCTCAACAAAACTGCCTTGATAAAGATTTTGTTTTGGAAAATAGAGAGCAAAGCAAAGCCATGTTAATTGCTGTAGGTGGATAAAAACATCCTCCAGGCTTGTGACATTTTAAAGAAACAAAATCTTGTACATCAAATGGATCGCGCATGATGCTCTATTTATTCACATGAACAATGTCTTTTTGAGAGATTTGTATGTAAGTTCCACTAGAGTTCCCAGCACATGAAAAACTGCTTAAAATGGACTTGTCTAAGGTTTTATGGCATGCTGTGTAAGCCAGCAACTTGAGGTTGGAAAATCAAGAGAGGAACCTGGGGAAGCAGAGGTCACCTGGAAATTTTTATTATCTTGGATCCCCCCTTCCTGGTCTTTTGTTTCCCAATTGCAAAATGAGGATAATGCCAAGATGTGATGGACAGTGTCTGCTTTATTCATCCTCAGCTGATATGTTAGATTTCTGTTTCTTCAACAAGAAGAAGCTCCATAAGGACCAGAAGAGGCTGTGCTTGCTGTGGTATAAATGTTGCCTGAATTGAATATAAGCAGGGTTGAAGGCAAAGACTTGACCTGTGAGGATGTGAGGAACTGGGAAAAAAATTAATTTGTGTTATCAATTTTATGGTGATTGTGCTTGATCTAGTCAGTCCAGTTTACAATGCTTTGGGAAGTGAAGAATTTCTAATTTATATTTTAGTAAAATCCAGTTGTTTGGTGTTCAAGCCCCTTTATCCTCTCTTTTAAGGGGCTATGGATAAAGGAGGTTTACCTGTCATATTGGGGTCTCATGGCACAGTGGTGCTCTTTATTTGAAATATAATTTGGGGCTCTTGGAGTGAAAAAGAATGAATTCATGATTACTTAACTGCTGAATCCTTAGTTGGGCCAAGAAGTCCATTTCATGCATTCACGTGGAATTTCTCCCTGCTGGTGAGAGCCTTGATGAATTCTGCAAAGATTATAAGTTAGTCCTTGAAAGTATGCTATTCTTCTCTGCTGATACCTCATATAAGCTGAAGTGGAAACATCCCCAGCCAATGAAACACTTATAATTATCTTTCTTTGATCCTTTCTTGCTCTAGTATGTTCCTTTGTTATATACTTTCTGATGTTGAAGTGAAAGGTTTTTGGAAAAAAGGCCACCTCTGCTTTTGTGTCTCTAGAGTGAGCAGATCCATGTTCAGTGCTGCTAAGGAACAATTCCCAGGAGCTCCAGGTCCCGGCAAGGCATATAATTATGTAAACATAAACAGAGAGGCTTCCCAGGCTTTACCCAAAAGAAACACACAAAGCAAAATATGTGATATATGCCTTTCTGTTTTTTGTTTGTTTGTTTGTTTGCTTGTTTTGTTTTGTTTTTGATCCCTTTTCTGCAGATAGCACACATCATATTTAACTTAAATAGTCCCAGTTTATTAGCTCTATTAATTTATATGTCTTATAAATGGAAATGTCACTTCTTGCCCGTTGTTACAAAAGTCACTATACTAAGTTCCCAAAATATAGTGGGAGCCTACTCAGACATCAAGATCCCAGTAACTTGAATATGTTGACAAGGGGAATTCTGGAGGCATCTTATCACCCAAAGCCGGCTATTAATTATGAGTAATAATATTCATTTTTATTAATTACAGCTATAGAATTAGGTTGGAAGCTCTCCATGTTTTAATGTTTTAGGCAATGTTCCATGGCACTGTGACCAACATTTAGAGAAGTGGCCTGTACCTCAGAGCAAATAATTTTTATGAAATGGAAGTGCAGGGTAGAACTGAATAAGCTAGTTGCAATGGAAATACAGTCTTTCAAAACACTGGAAAAGTTAGACACTTGCAATAGCATGTGGTCTAATTTCCTGAACCTGTGAGAAAGGACATGAGTTATTATATAGCTTACTCCTGAACATATGCTTGCTTCCTCATGTATGTAGAAGGCAAGGGTGGAATATGAGTTAGGTTCAGCATGTCTCATCCCATCTCTTACAAGTTCAAAGTCAAAGCAGACACTGGGAATGACAAGCAGCATGCCAAGAAGTGAGCAGGAGCAACTTAGAATATGCTAGATGGTTTTAATCTAGACTGGACAAAAGCAAAAGTCACTTTTGCTAATAGATAACTTTCTAATTGGTCGGTAGCTTTTATTTCATTAAAATATTCTTGCTGGAAGCTTTGGAGGTTATATTTTTTATACTATGAACCAAAATTATTGATTTTGTGTAAGAACCATATTCATCCACTGCTCCTCTGACACGGCAGTCTTTCTTCAATTTTCCTGCATTCTCTTCACAATATTACCAAATAATTGACATTTACCTAAGCTTGAAGTAGGGGTGGGCACAAGTAGAGTTCAGTGTTTTTTATTATTATTATTTTAATGTTTTTTTAAGAAAGAAACGTATCGCTAGGTTTAAAACTGGGGAGGAATCTTGGCTCATTTAAAGCAGCATCGAGGTGGGATACTGCAAACAAGGTTTGTTTGCCACCTAGAAAATGTAGTGTATTCACAATTCATATTCAATTTCCTGCCTGTACATGAAAGGATTCTGGATTTCAGAGGCTGATGGTGGGGTGACATTGAATACAAGATTGTGTGGCACTTTATAAAACTTTTCTTTTATTAGCAGCTCTATAATCACATTAAGTTAGACTGAAAATTTGAACTAATTCTTTCCCTTGAGGCCCAGGCTGTAATAATGGTAAAAATCTGTGAAATAGGATAAATACAATTCAATAATTATATTGATAAATAAAATGAAAATCAACTAATTGTGTCATTCACTCAGTTGCCTGCCTCCGTTGTTGCTGCCTTTCTGCATCAGCGACTGCTAAACTTTTTCTGTCACACTTCAATAAATTTAATTGTGCAGAATAAATGAGCTAATTTTTGAAGTCACAGGCTCTGTTTGCAAGATAAGGTTGGTGATTTATTGACCTCCTCTAACTCTGTAAGAGTGTCATCCTCCTTTTTACTTTGACAACCACAGGAAGGGTTTTTGTCCCCCTTCACCTACAGCCTTGCTAAATACTATTTTGTATATTTACCTTCCAAGCTCATTTTCTTGAAGTCACATGATACACCACAATAGACCAAAGATCCCTGTTTAAGTTGGTGGCTACACAGACTATTCCAAGTGATTAGTGGAGCTGTGGATTTTTCATCTTTCTTTCTAGTGCTATTTTTTTTTCTGATGATTCAGAGATTTCATTTTCTGAGTTTTCAAATAGGTAGTTTCTAAGGGGAAGTACAAGAAAAGGGGCATAGATTAACATAGATTAATTTCCTTTTTTTTCAAAAGGTCTGGTCTAATGTCATTCACGAATCATGAGTGCAAGGATGCACACTTATTTCAGTGCTCATTCACAACAATTGTTTGACCCTGAACACAGGCCAATATTAGGCATTAGACATGTCTTATTAAAGTATGGCTTGCTTTTTTGACTTTTGTTTCTGTGTCTTGGATTTTGTTTTTAGGTCCTGGCCATCTCATCTGTTTTGTACTGCTGCAATTGTGGCAGCAATGAGCTCACTAAACTGACATAAAATTGTAGGAGTTAGTAGTCTGCACCCCTTCTCCACCTCTTGTATTTACTTTGATTGTGAGTTGTTTTTTGTTAGGTTGTTTTTTTTTGTTTGTTTGTTTTGTGTTTGTTTGTTTGTTTGTTTGTTTTTTTAGCAAAATGTTTGTATGACAGCCACAACAACCTTTTTCCATAAATCTGGATCTTTTACTCCGTACTTTAAATTATAGCTATGAAACAACCTGTATGCATACAAAAAGGGTTGATTAGGTATTGTGGTACAACACTATCTCTGTTATAGCAGACAAACCAGTTGTCATACTGTAGCAATATGATCCATGAATAAAAAATCTTGGTATCCTCTTGAGTAAAAAATACTCTTCACAGAAAAGTGAAATCAGTGTCATCAATTATTGGGGAAAAGAAAAAAAAAAAAGTTCTCAAAGTTATGCCTCTCTGGCTCTGGCAAATAAATACTGTAAATGAGAAGGGCAGGGACACCTTCTTTGTTTTATTAAATGACTACCTGTTGAGGTTCATAGGGCCATGCAAACCATTTTTCCATCTCTGGGTACGCTATGTCTGTTGTTCAGAGTGTGATTAAACCTACTCTTCTCTGACTATGATGCCAGTAATATAGCAAATCAAATATATATGAAAACTATCTAGACTTCGGCAAGTTTGGCCTCCTAGAAGCACACAGCAGAAGACTTTTTATGGAGCCAGGATTTCAGTCGGGTACCTAGAACACAAACTGTAAAAAGCCTTTTTCTCGTGTTCTATTTGTTATATGTTTCTGCTGTAATTTTCTTCTAAAGAAGACTTATAACCTCTTAAATATTTCCTGTCAGGTGTTGGCTAGGTGAAATGCATCCCAGGGAATTGCAGCTGGAGGAATCACAACATCCCACGTACAGAGCAGTCCAAATTTCTGCCAAACTCTTCACTGCATCTTTAACTCAAACCACTTGTACTCTTTGTGATTGATGCTTATAAAAAAAGGCAGGCCTAACCCAGGAAAGTCTTCTGCAACCTGGCTCTGACTTCCTTCAAACAAAAACTTATGTACAGTCATACAGTTTAACAGCCTGCCCTGAGAGTTCCACATGGACCTAACACAGCATTTGATGAGGTGGTAATTGTTACTCCTCCCCATTTTCACTGTGTAGTTGGTGTTTGTGCCTTGTTTGCTGTGGGTCATTTAATTTAGACTGTCTTAGGAACCTGTGAACCTGCACCTGAGCAATTACATTGATGTGGGGGTGGGAGGGGAGATGAAATTAAATTAGACCTGAACCAAACTTACTCTTTGGGGAAGAAACCTTTGCCAACTTTAACAGGATAAAATTCCACCAGAATGTAATGCTTTATTGGGCTGTAGTGAAGTGTTGTATTGGGCCGTAGTGAATCTTTGGAGAAAGATTTCCATTTCATACAATACTTTCAAAACATGGATTGACCTTATGTTTTGTGGGCCATTATCCTTTTTCTCCTTGTCAAGCATGTTCTAATTGCTCTGCAGATTCCTTGTGCAAAGAACTAGAAGACAAATTTCATATTGAGAAGCTGGACCTTGTGAGAGGTACACAAGATTTCTGAGAATGCTAAGTCTGATTCAGACCAGCATTTTTTTAATGAGGACTTCCCCTGAAGGACTGTATATTTCCTCTGAAAGAGGAAGTCAGAAAACCCTTACAGTAAAAGTAAAGCTCATTTTCCAATTCAAATTTTTTCTGATGTGACCTTCACCAGATCTTACATTTTAAATAGAGGAGTAGAGCATACTTTCTAATTAATCCAGATTGTACACATTCACCATGCTATGTAAATTATAATGCAGTTCTGCTTTTATTTATCTTTTGTTGCTGGTGGTGGTGCTCTGGTTATGTGGGTATGACTGAAAGTTCGTCTGATCTGGAAGTGACTTGGCAAAATGCCACCTGCCTGTCACTTCAAGTCTGATTTACAGAAAAACTGAAAGGTACAAGCTCTGGTGAAATATGCAGTTGGTAGATGGAGCCAACATTGGTCAAATTAGGGCTCTTCGTGCAGGAAACCTATATTCTCCATTGCTGAATGTAAAGCTAAGCTGCCCAGGTGAGGAGATAAATCAGGACAGAGTGCAGAATGGGTCCGCACAAAATCTGATCAAATTTAGGTATCTTCCCCAAATACCAGGCTTTTGGTTCATTCTGCTGAAGAAGTAGAAGCCAGTCCCATTACTGGGGCTGGGCATAGCTAAGGGTTGAGATTTGAGATCTTTCTGTGTTCTTGTGTTCTTTGATATTTGAAAGCTAAGGTGGCAATAATAAAACCATGAAGCCCAAGTGAAAACAAATGGAAAACCACATCTGGAGAGAGGAGCCATTCTCTGTCCATGTTTCACTTGGGTTCTTGTATTGCCAGACATCTTCCAGTCCCCAGGACAGACCTGGTATGATTAGATCAGAGCATCTCCCAGTTCACAAAACATGCTTACTGCAAGGCAGTTGTTTCCTTTTTTGTTGTTGTGGGTGGTGATTTTTTTATTTTTTTTAGTGTTGTAGTTACTTGGAATATTTTATATAGCATCAGCCACTGTGCAGATTTGTGTATTGTACTGTAATTACTTAAATAAGGGATTTTGTATGCTACAGCCAGTGATTCATGAACTGCAGGGTATCTGCAAAAACAGGCTTTCATTGGGATTATGGGATGTAAAATGCCTGAAGGTTTTTGCCTTTGATAGCAGACCTGCCGTTGCATCCGCACAGGGTTTGTCTAATAAATTGTATTAGTGCTTTCCAGCATCCTGATAACTTCCCTCCCCCAACTCCTTGTTATTCTGAAGTGTTTTGAAAGGAAACTGGTTCTCTGAATTATTGCTGTGGCAATCACTAAAACGTATGTTCTGCATGCTTGGTGTTGACCATGCAGTATAACAGAGAAGAAAGTTGAAAAAGCTTCTTCAGGAAGGACTTAATTCTGTTATATATGCAGTGACATAATTTTGATCTAGAAATAAGGTAGTTGTGGAGGGTGGAGGGAAAAGACTACAAATGGATGTTCTCAGTGTCTTCAAGGCAATATAGTCACTTAACTTTTTTCAGCTTAGGGTTATGTAGTTAATCCCCTACCCGCTTTTGGAAATAGTCTCAGCCACTGAAAATAAAATAAAAGTTGAGCTATTGTTTGATTTAAAGAATTGTTTAACTTGGCATGTCAAATAATTTTAAGCCTGTGAGGAGGAAGAGCTAAAGACAGGATATTTATACCTGTGTATCCAATGTGTAAGTCTAAAGCTTCTTCCTTCTGACATCCAGCAGGAACTAGAAAAGGAGAATCATCAATATCTTGCTATGTGTTTTTTTTTTTTCCCTGATAAAAACAACAACAACAACAAATAACCCTAATTCATTCAGGGTATAGCAAGTTTCTGTCCTCGGTGACTTTTCTGTCATCCCATTTAGAAATGTCTGCAAGCTTTGCCATGAACATAGCAACAAAGTTGTTTTGTAGTTGCTTGTGAGTTTTAATTACAACAGGTACAGTATTTCAGACATGCTGACACTTGTTGGTATGTTGGGATCCACATGGCTGCATTTTATTTCTACAGGTTGGGAAAAATCCTTTTCTTATTCATATTTTTCTCAGATCTAGAGCTGTGCAGATAAAAGCAAAAGCAACAACAAAAAACTACTGCTACCAGCTCCCTTCCCTCTGAAGTCATCACAATTCAGGTTAGGAAGATCAGTAAGTAAAAAGTACAAGTCAAGGTACGTAAAATTACAGTGCATGTTTGGTGCCCATCAGATCCTTCACTGACTTTCGTTCCCATGCATGCAGCGTTATGTCAGCCATTATCAGCAAGAAAATCCAAAGCCTCCCAATCTCCACCCTTGTTCACTTTTGGCTGCACCTGTTTTGCCTAGTGTGCAGTGAGTTGTTTTCTGCTTTAAAAACTTGCTAAAAATTTGAGGGCAGCAAGCAGGGTGCAGCTGTGTATATGGTGTTACCGAATACCACGGACAAAGCTGTATGTTTCCAGCTGAAATTCTCTGTTCAGCGAAGCTTTTTTCAGGTTAGGTGCTTTGTAAAGGTTTGGTTTGGGTTTAAAAGCCCTGCTTGCTTCCATTCTTGCTGTTCTCAGCTCTCTTTTACAGCACTTGGCCATGCAAAGTGGCATGCCAAAATTGGGCGCTGGGGGGGGAGCAGAACTCACTGCCACAGTTTTCCGTATGTTCCTCCCTGTGGAGGCCAGGCTGGGTGACAACCTGAGGAAGAAGCAGAATAGAAACTTATTGGAGAAGCGAGTCCCACCCCCAGGTACATGAATCTGCTGAGCTCTTTTATTCTAGTTCTCCCAGGTTTAATCATGTTTCTGTCTGTGGGGAGATACTAAAGTGGGCATGTTCTTCCCTTGCTCTGCCTAAGCCCACAACAATATTTCCTAGTGCTCAACCTGAATTTGCAGCATTCAAAAGAGCCTTTCCCCATTTCCTCTTTTTTGTTATTTTTTTTCTTTAAGTCAGTTCACATTGATTAATCATTTTATAAATGTTTAGGGCTGGGATTGTGAAACCTTTGCTGGCAAGAATTTTTCCCCTGGAGTCAAGGAGACTACTCATTAGCATGACTACTTGCCAGCGTGAGGGAGGGATTCACAATCTGGACATTTGTAGTTTTAAAAATATGTCTCTATCTAGCTGATTTGGGCAGAACAGGGCTGGTTATGGAAATCAGACTAACAGGCTATCACACTGTCGTACTTCAGAATGTATCTATGGTAAATTAATGTATTTTGACTTAACACACTCGTTTAAACAGTACATCAGGTGTCTGACTGGTGTCTTTCTCCTTACGTGCAACATTACATGAGACCTTTTCAGCATAAACCAAACCAAACTCTATCTTATTAACACTTCCCCCCCCCCCCCCCCAAACCCCCAAACTCCCACTTAGCTTACACACAGTATTATAATGTATATGGGCCAGTTTTGACAAGAAAGCTGGTATGGGCCACTTACACAAACATGTCAGAAGCAGCGAGTGTTTGCAGGACACCTGTTTTTGAGTCCAGTGGGTGGAGAGGATAGAAGGTGAGGAGCTGTGTAAGTCTGTGTCTGCAGGACATGGAGGTGGCATGGCTACACCTCTTGTTCCTGCTTGCAAGTAACAGAACTCTGAGGAAAGAAGTCTGGCTTCCTGACAGAAAACCCTGTGCTTTATATCACTCCAGTTCCCTGCTGTGAGTCGGTCACTCCCTCCCTTTTTTTCCTAAGGACAAGGAAAACAATTCTGCCTGTGCTCTGCATGGCTAACAGCAGCAGTGACCTTCAGGCTCGCCACTTTAAACTGCTATGGGATCATCTCAGTGAAAAATCAAAACAACGCTATCTTTCCCTTACCCCCACACTCCTCCGCCCCACTGCACGGCATTTATTCCCCTGCATGCAGCCTTGCTATCCAGCCTGGATGCTGGGCTGCTGGAGCACAGGAGTTCCCTCCTCTGTCTGTGTCTCTCTCCACCTAGCACAAAGCTGACAGGGGGATTTTTCACCTCCTTACTTTCCTTTTTCCTCTTTGATTAACTTTGGACCAGATGGCCAGTCCCCAATCTCTCAGCATGCATTTGACTGACAGGAGCCTTTGATAAACCTCATAAGAATGAAGTCATCTTCAGGTCACCTCCTCTGCCTGGCCTTTAGCATCCCGCACATACCACCATTATCTGCTGAATAGGAGACAAAGGAAATTAGCTCCAATTCCCTATCATCCCCATTATTTCCACACTGATTTAAACAATGAGGCAATGAGATGCCCTTCACTTTCCTTCGAAAGGTACAAATGTCAGCTGTTAAGAAATGCAAACAAGAGGGTTCCCATGTTAATGGATGGGCTTCTTTGTAAAGCCATGAAGTGGTAAAGTGGATTTATTCACCGCCTGCCTGGAAAATGCTTAACACACTTTTAAACAAATTCTTTAACCACTTTTATTTTATACACACTACATAGTGCCAGAGAAGCCTCATTGTTTTGGTCTGGAGATATATAATGAGGTGATATAGGCCACTCCTTCCCTTCCCTTCCCTTCCCTTCCCTTCCCTTCCCTTCCCTTCCCTTCCCTTCCCTTCCCTTCCCTTCCCTTCCCTTCCCTTCCCTTCCCTTCCCTTCCCTTCCCTTCCCTTCCCTTCCCTTCCTTCCCTTCCCTTCCCTTCCCTTCCCTTCCCTTCCCTTCCCTTCCCTTCCCTTCCCTTCCCTTCCCTTCCCTTCCCTTCCCTTCCCTTCCCTTCCCTTCCCTTCCCTTCCCTTCCCTTCCCTTCCCTTCCCTTCCCTTCCCTTCCCTTCCCTTCCCTTCCCTTCCCTTCCCTTCCCTTCCCTTCCCTTCCCTTCCCTTCCCTTCCCTTCCCTTCCCTTCCCTTCCCTTCCCTTCCCTTCCCTTCCCTCCCCTCCCCTCCCCTCCCCTCCCCTCCCCTCCCCTCCCCTCCCCTCCCCTCCCCTCCCCTCCCCTCCCCTCCCCTCCCCTCCCTTCCCTTCCCTCCCCTCCCCTCCCTTCCCTTCCCTTCCCTTCCCTTCCCTTCCCTTCCCTTCCCTTCCCTTCCCTTCCCTTCCCTTCCCTTCCCTTCCCTTCCCTTCCCTCCCCTCCCCTCCCCTCCCCTCCCCTCCCCTCCCCTCCCCTCCCCTCCCCTCCCCTCCCCTCCCCTCCCCTCCCCTCCCCTCCCCTCCCCTCCCCTCCCCTCCCCTCCCCTCCCTCCCCTTCCCTTCCCCTCCCTTCCCCTCCCTTCCCCTCCCTTCCCCTCCCCTCCCCTCCCCTCCCCTCCCCTCCCCTCCCCTCCCCTCCCCTCCCCTCCCCTCCCCTCCCCTCCCCTCCCCTCCCCTCCCCTCCCCTCCCCTCCCCTCCCCTCCCCTCCCCTCCCCTCCCCTTCCCTTCCCTTCCCTTCCCTTCCCTTCCCTTCCCTTCCCTTCCCTTCCCTTCCCTTCCCTTCCCTTCCCTTCCCTTCCCTTCCCTTCCCTTCCCTTCCCTTCCCTTCCCTTCCCTTCCCATACGTAGTTGTCGGATCTTCATTTGAGATAGTCCTGAACTGAAGTCTGAGATACAAAAAGGTTTAGCTGCATATGAATCCAAATACTGAGATGTAGGAAACTATCTCCAAGCTCAAGTGAGAAAACAAATTTGGATACTGTGGACAGAGGAAATGAGCATGAATCAGATCAGAATCTCTCCAGAGATTTGTAAGTTGTTACCTCACATTCACTTGGCTATTGACTTTTTACCTTTTATCTGAGAAAAGGAACAATAAGATGCCATAAGAGGTGTTGCCCCAGGGGTATGTAAGGCCAGGCATGCTAGAAAATATCTTTTAAAATATTTATTTTGATAAGATTTCTTTCCCAAGATTGCAGTCTTCCACTCGAGTTGGTTTGACTGGCAGTTAATTCTGTTCTTTTGGCAACTGAAAGTATCTGAATGTTTGGGCGCATGCATGAAACCATTCTCCAGATCACTGGCACACCCACGTACATTGCAGGAGATTAAAACAGCAAAGATTTCCAAATTAACTCTTAGGAAAACTGGTCCATAAAGCGTGCTGTACATTAAAATATAAGTTGCTTTTCCTTGATTACTAGTGTCTTCCTTCTAAAGTAGTCAGAATCTTGCCTCCAAAACAGTGCTCACGACAAAGTCACCTCCTGATATACAGTTGAAAAGCATTGCACAAGAATATATCTTTTTATTCCATAGAGCAAGCAATAGGCTGGGAGCTAGGAACTGTGAGCTGTATTCTAGTTGCTTGCTATGAAGCATGGGAGAAATGACAAAGTGTCAGGTCAAGAGACTGATGAGCAATTCTGTCCACCTGTTATGCCACGTTGCTAGACCTTGGCTTCCTGTGTAGTCAGTGGAAAAAAAGTCATCTTGGTACCCAACTCAGGCAAGTAGAGAGGTCAGTCATGCCTACTTGATGTGTTGTGACTGCTGCTCAGGAAGGTAGGAGTCTGAATCACCCCTTCCTTTTTGACCTTAGATGCCATTGTGGATGTGATTTCTAAGTTAAGCTCTTATGTTGGGCAGTCTGAACATGGTACTGCAACTCTCAGTCTCTGAAGGCCTTTCTGTTGCTTTAGAGTCACATGCAGTGTTTGCCACAGACCTCTAACCACTAATAAGCCTGACCTCTTTCTTTATAATTTTATCATACATACATACATTTCAGCAGTGTCAGAGAGAATTCTGGTGATGATCTAGGCCAATTTATGCCTCTGGCCACAGCCTGGCGAGACTCCACCATGAACTCCATGACTGGATAGTGGTGGCAGAACTGGAGTGTAAGAGGACACCTAAGTTTTAGATAAAGACATACTCTGTGAATTCAGATATACTACTGTTGCTGGAGGAGGACATTAATACATGTAAAGCCTTTCTTCTTTTGCTGTGGGGAGGGAAGCCTTTTTGTGCACAGCTTCCCTTACTACTACAAGAAGATCCAATTGTGGTCCTGCAGTAAAGGATTCCCATTCAGAGCTGAGCATATAAACTCCGCAGAAGTGCATTAGCTGAAAGAGTGCTTAAGCAAGGTAAATTAAACCTAATTAATGAAAGTATTCATTCTTCAACCATTCATGAAAAAAAAAAAAAATCAAAATAAATGTTTTGTTTCTTTTTTCTTTACAGTTGAAAAGCTTCTAGTGTGGCCTGCACCATGAAAGGACTCCACAGCTTTGCAATTATACCTTGTTCCTCCTCATTCCTCTGTATTCCATCTTGGAGTGGTGAATCTTCAATCATCACAATTTTGTTGGGGCTGACAAAAAAAGGACAGTCTTCTGACAGCTCTGGAGAACCTGTAATTCATGTTACTTCTTGAAGTATTTCACTAGCTAGCACCAAAGGTCAGATGCTTGCTTTCCTTTACTAAGCCTCTCCTTTTCAAGGCTGGTGTTTTTATCTTGATAATGACCAACTTTGTCACCAAGCTGCCTTTTTTCTGACCTGACATCAAACTCACCATCTGACTGAAGATGATTCCTAGGCTTATCTGCTTAGAACATGGCCTAGTCTTGGGTGCAACAGGAATAGAGGGCTTCTCCCTGCAGTCAGCAGTCTCATTTGTATTTTTAAGTCATCTGAAAGCACTTTTGCACTGGTAAGGGTGGGAAGCTCAACACATTTCCTTGCATCCTGCGTGTTTTCTGATTGAAACGTAGAGCTAGAGGAGGAATTGAGCTTCTGGCAGTGGATATGAGTCTGGCAATCACAAAGCTTCTCTTACAGACTAAGCTGTGTCACGGTGCACATCAAGGACCAAAAATATTCCTATGAAGACCTTGCTTTCCTTAGATAGAGAAGACTGAGTTATATGGAGTTACTGTGCGACAGGGATTGAGAGCTGTCTGCACTACCAAGTATGGTGGTTGTTTTGTTTGATTGTTTATTTATTTATTTATTTACTTTAAGCAGAGTTCTCTCCCAGAATTTGTTTTTCACATACAGACTGTCACTACTTGAGATGTTTGGCTTTCTGTCTGTGTAGATAAATAGACACACCAAAATACTGTCACCAAGAGGGTTTGACTTAGGTCACTTTACAGTAGATACTCAAGTCCCTCTGAAGAAGCAAGAGCATTGCAAAAACTGTAATCCCAAGGTTTTGATTTTGATTTATTTATTTTTTTTAAGCAGAAGTATCAGCTATCTGCAATTCAAAGTGAGGGTTTGAGGGTGGGGGGCTTATGCTTCCCATTTTGCTTTTAAGAAGGTCACAGCAAAAGCATGTGATTGAATATTTTGCATGGAACTGCCTATGACAAAGACAAAGACAAGGGGTTTGTCATAGTGCTATGAAAATAAAGTGAGAGAAAGCGAGAAAAAGATCTGTGTTAGATTTTTGAGGTATATTTGAAAGAATGAAATAATAAAAAAAAAAGCTTTCAAATCCTCAGGGACTTTCCAATTTATCAAGAAAGACACATTCTTCCTAATGAAAGGTTACTGACCTTCATGAATGTGACAGTTCAATTACAGCCCATTCATATGCAGAGCAGCCGTTGATAAAGGATTTAGGAAATGTGACTAGCATAGCAAAAAAAAAAAAAAAAAAAAAAAAAAGGGCGGGGGGAATGTCTACAAAATTATTTTTTATTGTGGTGCAAGAAATATAAATAAGATTCAGTCAGGTAGTAGAACCTTTTCTTCTCTGGCCGAGCAACCCATTAGATTTGCTTCAGTGAATGCATTGACTTTTTTCCTCTTCTTTTTCTACTAATATTTCTGTCTTTTTAATCCTCTGAACTACTAAACCTAACAAATCATAAAGCCCTTGGGGTGCTGAGATGCAAGGTTTCAAACATTTTTTCCTTCTGACTGGCAGAGAAAGCTGGAATGTGTCCTAATGTTATTTTAAGTGCTTGACTAGTATTTAAACTCTTAAATGGATGGAAAGTTAAAGCAGCAGCAAATGCACGCACACATACATGTACCCCCCTTCCTTTTCCTTCCACCTTCTCCTCCCCCCTGCTTCCCCCCACACACTGAGCTTGGCCTCTCCAAGGCTGTTAATAGCCAAAGCAGATATTGGCTAGACTCTCTGGAGCCAGCCTTCAGCCAATGGAGGGTGACACCTGTGAGCTGATGTTTGTTGAACTCCTCCAGGTGTAGGAAAGATGCTTAAATTGACATAAGGCAGGAGCTGTAAAAACAGGCAAGTATGTCACTCATACATAGAGCTCCCTGGAAGATCCCAAGGCGAAGTCATTGCGAAACAGCTAGACAGAAGAATGTCTCAATTGCTTTGAAATAATTCCAGATTATCTGTTTATCTATCTGCATGCACACACACACTCAGGGATCTAGGCCTATGTGCACTGTGTGCACATGAGGTGTTCCTACAAAATAACATGAGGCTTATGTCCCTACATACACACGTACAAACCCATCCTGTGTTTCAAGGTGATGGCAGGCCGACAATTGTAGAATTAGATGAGGGCAATCCTCTGCTTAGTGTAAGCTCTCACAGGTGGTCTCAGGTGGAGTGGCAGTGGAGGAAGTTTAGTGCTGACCTGTATTTGTGTTAGGTCATGATTGTATGGAAGGCATGGTCTTCCACAGAGCAGCAAACCCTACTCTTGATTTGAGGCAAGTCCTCAAATCCAAGTGCAATCAAATGTGTGTAAAGAAGTGCTAAAACTGTTTGTGGAAGGCAGAGCCAAAAGACATTTCCTTGGCCTCTGCTCACTATCTGTGAAATGGCATGCAAGTTTCTGAGAAATGAGAAGCTTGGTGCTACCTCCACCCAGACACAGAGCAGAAATTTTCCACACTGTGTTCAGGCATGGTAGAAGTGCAGGGACTGAGACTGTGATCCTTGTTCTCAGTAGTAAGGCAACTGTGGGAAGAAGATGCCAGTGCATCATATTTTCTGCTTCTGTTATGGCTGATAATGATTTCTGGGAAGTAAAAACCATTTTCGGTACTTCAAGTCAGTGCATTAGATACTTATCTTCCCTGTCTGGTTACCATCTCTGAGTGAATTTCAAGACCTGTCCCTAGTGGATATTTTGAGCACCCTACTGAAAATTGTGTAAGTTCTCAGGAAGGGCTTGAGGGGCCTGTTCTTGAGTTCATGGGGCTTTCCATCAATAGTCATCCACTGGTACTCACTGCTTTGCAGACTTTCAACCTCTGTTGCCTCACTAAGGTTTAGGTGATCATTGTGGAGGAAAGAACACTTCCTTGTCCTTAGTCTAATTTTAGATCGAGTGCTGGTATGAAATTAGCTTTGACAGTATACTGTCTCACAGTGAGGTATCCAGATAAAGTAATCAATAGGTCTTTATTGGTTCTTTCAGATGGTGTTAAACTGCATAATTGTAAGGTATTGAATTATGGAAATCATGGTAGAAATTACTGGGACCCCTTTGAAATGGTCACATTCTCACTTCTTTTTTAAGCAAAGGTTCATCCGTTCAAAGAGCTTTTTAAGGCAGCTTCCTTTATTATCCCTTTTGTTTAGCACATACCTGAGACATTCAGGAGGGTGTTAGGAAGCACCAGGAGAAATGAATACAATGCAGTCCAAAAAGATCTGTTTAAAAAAATTATATATATATGGAGATGTAGATGCAAACCAGGTGCAAATGTAACAGGAAACCCAGTGTCTGTTTTGGACACCCTAATGTTTTTTATATGCTACTTGCTTCTCCTGGCATTATGCAGCCCAGACTGCTCTAGAAGCTGTGGGCTTCTAGACAAACAAATGACCATCTTCCCTCTCATAGCCTTCCGCTGCCTCATAGTTCTACAAGATTAGAATCAAGGTCCTTTGACCACTGAAGAGGAGCTTCCTAGTAACATGCTTGCCACTTGTTTTTAATCGTGAGAGGAAAAACAAGATAAAGGAATTGAAAATACTGCCATTTTAAAGACCAGAAAACCTGTTTGGAGTCTTTCTGTGTAGTTGGATTCTTTGTAGGTAGGGTCCCAATCTAGCAGAGCATTTAAAACACTGAGACATTACATTTTCTGAACTGAGGACTGAATCAATTATATTTAAAATTGAGAGAGTACAAGAACTAATCCAAGTACATTGTATAAAATTCCGTATGTCATCCCTCAAATATGTTTTCTGCAACCTGCTGTAGTATATTTGGACTATGATGTGATACAAAGAGTTTACCGGAATTCATCTGGGATAACCTTTCCACAATGTTTTGTCTTTGCCTCTTGTAGATAACGCATGCCATCTAGACTTTTTTTTTTTTTAACCTCATAAGATTCACAAAACAAAACTGTAAAAATTTGGCTCAGAAAATCTTTACTGTCTTTCAGAATTAAGCTTACTTTTCACCACTAGTAAAATATATTTATTTTACTTCCGTTGGACTGTGGACAATTTGATCAACTCTAATTTTTAGACAGCTTAATTTTCATTAAGATTTTAATATTCAAATTCAATTAAAAGCCATCTTTACTGAATGCAAAATAATAAAAATAATGCTCGTTACCAGCATCACAAGAACATTTCTGATCGCATTTGCCCTGGTTAAAAATGCTGTCTTTGTTTTCTGCTTACATTTAATTGGCAGAGTTCCTTTAAAGTTTACTCTTGGCCCTGAGACTTGAGAGTGCAGTCAGGCATGTGACTGAGAGCAGTCCTAATAGGCAGGCTGCATAACCTCACCAGCTAAAGCTCACAGGCTATGAAGGGGGTTGTTCACCAGGGGAAAAACACAGTCCACTGCCGCTCAAGCTAGCATGAACTTTATATACTACATGCCTTGCTGATTGATTAAAAATGTAGTCATCCTTAAAGGCAAATCACCTAAGGGCTTACAATAAGTTACAAATATAAAGATGGTTTTATGGAGTGTACTTTTACGTAACAGACTCTTTCAGGATGAGGACTTTGTTTGCAAAGTCAGTGCAAGTTGGTTGGTGACTCCTGTTAGCTTGCTGGTTAAGGCAGGTTCTCATGAATCAGTTCATGTGGAAACCAAACTGCACCTGAGCAAACATAGGAAGGTGGAGAACGAATTGCTTTCAGTTTTCAGCCACAAAAGTTAGAGTGACTTATGCATGTTCCAGTAGGGAAAACTTTCTCTCATGGCAGATTATTTGATAAGATATGGCAGAAATTAATTTTATTGGGGCTAGTAAATGTTAGTTATTGTATGGCTGCCCCCCTTCTAGCTAGATTTAAAGATTTATCTGGAGTAATAAAATGAATTTGACCCTCTGTCTCTGTTACTCTGATGCCCTCAGTGAACTGGTATGAGATGGCACACAGGAAAGTATGACACATTTGCGTATGTATTCTCTAGATACCAAAAAGAATAAGTAAAACAAGGTATCTGACAGTCCATGTGCTTTTTATGGTAGGCTTAACAGTATGTAGCCACAGCTTCAGCTCAGCCTTAAGAGCATTGGTAACAGAAGAGCAGGTGACTGTGCAAAAGCACATTGTGTTGAGGCCAACAAAATGGCCTCTGAAAGAGTATTCATTCCATTCCATTGATAGGCAGTTACTGCGTCAAACTCTTGACAGATTTTTTCTTGCATATAGTAAGAACAAATATATATATATATTTATATATTTATATATATATATATATATAATTCATTTTCTAAGCAGATGTGTTGCTCTACCAGTGTGTACTAGTAACCCCTTTTCATATAGGCAGCTTTCAATGTGGGCATAAATTCTTTCATGTGCAGCTAATTAAAACTGTGCTGAAGAAGATAAAGGCACAGCAAGTGCATGTATTATCTGTCTGGCATGGTGTATACTCAACATGTTAGAGTAGAGACCACTCTGTCTATTGTCTTACAACATATCAGTACTAAGAACTGGATCCAGACAGGCAATGTTGGCTCATATCCAGAATATGTTACAACTGTATGTGTATATATCACAAGCCTGAAGTATTTAAACAGACCCCAACTCCGGTGTATCAAAGTGTCTAGAAAACACATTTCTTCAAAAGAGCCTTTTCTACTTTGGAATAAGCAAGAAAAATAGTAACAGGCAAGATATATTACAAAATCTGGGCCCCCATCCAGGAAAAGCACAAGTTTCCAAGATCCTCACATTTTTACGTTATGGCCTATATTGAGGTCAAACCTTTTTAAGGTGCAGATTTTTCTGCTGGGTACTTGAGGAGGAAACAATGTGGGTTCATTTCCATTTTGATTCTTTATGATGCATAAAGGAATCCTGTGAAATTTGATTTTTAAAAGGTTGTGGCTTCTTTTTTCCTTCTCAGTTCTATTCCTGACTTGTCACCTGATTTTCTATGTTTTTTGGGGCTGTTAGTGCTGAGGATTGTGGATCCCTCCTTGAAGAGGGAAGATGCTGAAGCTTTAACAGACTTTCTCCAACAAGCTTGAAACTTCTGAATCTTTGTTCATTTAAAAGAGGTTTTGCTTTCATTGTATCTCTTAACTTTACTGGTTTTCCACAGAGTCTCACTATGGCAATGAGATAATGAAAGCATGAATTTATACTGTCGAGAAAGAAAAAGACACTGGGGAAAAAAAAAATCCATTAAAAAAATTATCAATACTAATAATGACAACGACAACAATAATAATAAAGCTGGAAAACATCCTGTCTATTCGTATGCCATTGGGATAGCCCTAAAAGATTTTTTTCTAGGATAGAGAAAAATCCCCTCAGTGGGTTCAGCAGTTCATTTCTTCTGGCCACAGAGAGGGAGGGTGTAGCATTGGCACAGCTTGGGATTGAAGGCTGATTCCCGGTTCCCCTCTTGGGTTCTCCTGAGGGCCGTGGTTGGTGACGCCAGATCAGGACTGTGTTCAGCCTGCCAGGTGGCCAGTGCTGTCCTACTGGTTTGTTCCAGGTGAGAGTTATTGCATATATATTACATACTGCTGTCTGCCCTTGGCCTCACGCTGTAGACACTGATGAAAATACTTTCCACTCATCCCCTTGTCTGCCACAGTTAATCCTGTGCAGCCATTCTTTTTAATACTGCATGTGGATACATGCAAAATTCATTACTAAGATGCCTTGTTCAGGTTTATCTTACTTTCTATTTGCCTTTGATTATAAGGAGCCCCAGGGATTTCATCCTGTGGCATATACTGACCATTCAGTGGAGCTATTAAGAAAAGAGGTAAGATAGGGTGATGTATCATTTCTTGCTAGCCAGTCAGATACATAGTTTAACAATGATGCTATGACTTTTTTCCTTACTTGATTCATGTTTTTTGTGAATCGCTGACAGAGTCAGTATCAATCTTCCAAAAGATGGGAACACTTTCCAGTGGCTGCTTTATTATACACGGATGGTATGCACATCCACTGCACAGGCTTTGCCTGGACAGAGCAAAGTTGAACATTTGCACGTACTGACAGTCTGACAGATGGAGAGCACATTAGATCTACCATGTATGTGCTGTGCAGATGCCCCTAAGTCTGTCCTGAGTTCATTTAACCTGCTGTCTATGTGGGTTGGCTGTTGGCTCAGTGCAGCTGTGTTGGCCAGATTTGTCATGACAAGTGCTGAGCTGTGCTCCTTGGTTTGCTCAGGGTGGTTGGACATCTGCAGCCTAGTGAGAACCATGTCACTGCTCCTGCTTGGACCTGTCTGTAGGGCAGCCAGCAAGACCAGGCAAACATCCCAATGCTTCTTTTCACTCAGATTTCTGGACAGATAAAAGACGACGTGTTTGGTGAAACTGGCATCTAGAGTGACTGCAGTAATCTATCAGTTCTTGGCCTCCTGTAACCTCTTCAGGGAGTATTGTCCTATGCAGTTCTGGAGTGCCACTAACCTTTGCTTTCTGCATCTCCTCTCCTGCAAGTAAGGCCAACAGAATGGGTAAAGCTAAAAGAAAATGATGCTGTCTGATAAGCCACAGTGACTGGAATAGCCCTGCAACTTTGCTAGAGACATCATAATATACTGTGAAAGCTTAAGTACTACACAGTCATTCGGTTTGGGCCCTAGGCATTTTCTGGGGTGAATTTTTTGCATTTCCACAGGAGGGGTTTGCAGAACCTTTTCATTTCCATGTTTTCTGTCCTGATCTTGAGTTAAGTGGTAGCCACTAATCTCAATGTTTCATATTAAGAAATCTGGGAAGTTTATGCCTTCCACTACTGCCTCATAGAAAAGCTTGCTTCACACACAATGAAAGATAAGGGGTTTGTTTTTTTGCTAGAGATTGTGTGGGTAAGAAGGCATCCAATCTGTCAAACTCTTCATGACTAATAAATATTAACTGCTTCAAGTCTTCTAATTATTATTATTATTTTTTATTATTATTTTTTTTAATGTGTGGCCAACTACTTAAATATTTAACCATCTGCCAAAAACACACTTGGAGGTTTATTCTACAACATACAGACAATATTGTAGACAATGGAAACTTTTAATATAATCTCTAGATGAATATAACATTGATTTTTTTTCCTCAAGTCAATAAAGTTAAAATGTAGTGTGTTAAATGTTGTCAGGGTCTCCGCATAATGACACCCCCAGTCTCCTCTAATCACTCCTCTGTTCCAACATGTTGGAGGATCATATTGTCACAGAAGGGTTGAAAAACTCCCTGTGTTAAGATACTGAACAGTTAGTTAACCCATGTTGGACACAACGGAGCTAGCCACAGGATATGCCCATGCCTCTTCTATGTGATGCAATAGCTGAACACAGTAGGATGCATACAGACCAAGAATAATGATACTCATTTTCAATTCAAGCTTAGCAAAGCAGATGTATACCAGCTGGGCTTCCACCTCATGGTCTTCTCACTTTCACTTTCTTTTGCATTCTTTGCTTCTCTTGATCTAGCAATGTCTGTAAGACTGATGCCTTGGGGGGGAAAAAGGGAGAGAGAGAGACTTTGAAATGCCAGGCAGCAAGCAGGAACAATCCAGACAGCAGGTGATATTTCAAAGCTTCAGGTCAAGATGAATCATCAAGCCCTGAGGCCCTATATTACTTCAGATCCCCAGAAGCCGCCTAAATTCCAGAAGCTAACTGACCTCTTTAAAGGTGGTAATGAATAATCAATACTATATTTGATCCCTTGCATGAAGGTATTACAACAAATGGCACCATGGCTTTTGAAAGGAAGAATAACATTTTGATCTTACATGGTAAAATTGCCATGCTCAAGACTACCTCCTGGCTCATATGCTTAATTATGTAATGATATCCAGCTGTACTACAAAGGTGTCTTGCAGAAAGCCAGGCTCCACTAAGAATAAAGGGTCTGATAGGAAATGTTTAGACTCTGAGATACTCTGACACAAAATTATGTTTCTGAAGAGAATCCCTGGTTGTGTGTTTTTATGGTGTTCTGCTCAGGACCAGGCAACCAAAACAAGACCACGCTCAATAAAAAAAGGCTTATAATTTTAACTGGGGAGACAAAGCAGACTTTGGGTCTAGTTTCACCAACAGATGAATAAAATGTCATTCAGTGAGATCTAAAAGGCTATAGAAGAGATAAATTATTCCTATCCTTACCCATTGTTCTTCCCCTCCCATCAGTTGTACTTTCCCTGCAATGCAACATTAGAACTGTCTTATGAGATAGAAGTGTGAGGAACATCAGCTCGAGCTGTGTCCTCACTGGTCAGGTATATAGAAATGTGTTTTGGATATGGATCAAGCTGTGTTGTGTGTTACAGATGTCTGAGTACACATGGACTTATGAAGCTGCATTTTCTATCCAAGCAAGGCAAGGAGCCCTGCTGAATTCAAGTAGTCCTGGAGAGGTGACTTCCTCCGTTTGAGTTGTTGGAATAGTATTTATTTATGTATTTCTGAAAGCTCTGAAAGGCTTTTTTTTTTTTTTTTTTTTTTTTTTAATATAAATTAGGATCCTGGGATGCCTGCCACATTGGCTAATGTTTCAGTCTGAATTACATGTGGGACTTGTACATCTTTCTTTTCTTCTGGGATGGTATATGTACGTCTTTATTGGTTTATATAGTAGTTGTCTCTTGTTCATAATGAAGTGCTGAAAGAAACAGTATATACAGACTTGGGTTTGGAGCATGAGATTATAACACTGTCACTAACAGTGCACCAAGGACATACTACAACACAAAACCTCTAGCATTAATCCTGAAGTGGACTTCACACCATCCATGCCAGTGGTAACAAAGTCCATTAGTGGAGCCTTGCTTTTGGTTATATGTTGTATTAATGACTGAAAGCTCTTAATTCAGTGAAGAGACAGATTAGATTCACTTCCCATATTTTTTGGCTGTTGAGGATGAAAGCTCAAATGATGCTTTACATGTAGGAACTTCACAGGTTCTCCAGATGAAGAGTCTTCTTCTTTTCATCTTGAATGTGACTGATGATACTGTGCTCTGTTTACAAGGTACAACATTTACTTGCAGGTGACTTTCTTAATTTTATATTCATTCTGTTTAGCATTAAATAGGTGAAATAGAAAATGTGTTGTTATTATTGTTGTAGAGATTTCTGAATTTAAATCAAGAGAGAAGAATCTTTGGAGATGACCTGAGCCCTACCACTAAGTTTCAGGGGTGGGAGGGTTGGCACCAACCCACAATATGGTGGAGGCCTGTTAAATCCATTTTCAAGAATGCTCTCCTCCCCTAGTCCGACGTCTCACGTGAGTGAAATTTGTATCCACATTGGTATTAGAAGCAATTGTATATGGAGAGAGGTATTTCACAATACTACAGCTCAGCAGGAAGTTCTGATCTTGAACCAACAAGGCTCCTTGGATTTGGTGGGGATGTGTACAATGACTTGAGTAAATTGCCAGTGTTTAAGCACTGTTAGCTTGAACCTATTTGTACTTTTCAGCTCCTGTTCCAAGACAAAGTCTCAGTAGCTACTACCACTCCTCACTGACTGTGCTATAATCTAACTTTTTCTTTAGCCTGGCTCTTTTCAATCACTTGATTCCAAAGTTACTCCTTCCCTCTATACAAACTAGTCAGATCATTTTCTGTGAGTATTCCAATTTAATGAGTTTTTCCAAAAGCCTGTGTTGCTGAGGCACAGGTGTGCAAGAAGAAAACATCACAATCCTAGAAACAGAATTATGGAGGAAGAAGAAAATTTGAAAGATATTAGATATCTAAGATGTAGTACTTCATAACCAAGTGTTAGTTCTCTCCTCTTTATGAATTACTATAGTTTTTCCTTACTTTTTAGTAAATTCTGCTGTTCACAGTTGGGGTGTGTGTATATATGCACGCGCGCGTGTGTGTATATGCAAGTGAGAGTATAGATGTATATAGAGAGATATATGCCACAGTTTGCTTCAAGGTGAATTTATGACAATTATTCATAGCTGAAGCAACAAAAAGAGGGAAATTAATATATAAAGGAAAAGAGTTCCTAATGGTTCTATAAGATAACAATAAAGGAGTTTGTATTGTCTTTCTATTTCATAGGAAATTCCATGACTGTGCATATAATAAGCCCATGAAAGGTGGGACACCAGAGTGGTGGAATGCATTGACAATGAATGCAATCTTCTTTCAACTGCTGATGGATTTTCTGTAGATTGTATCAGTAGGAACAGCAGAAATGAGATGCAGTGTATTCCTTCCCTAGAAGAGAGCTGTGACTGGAATCTTTGACTCTTTTTTCACTTGTTTAGCTAGCCTGGTAATGCTATCAACTTCAGGAGAGTTTTTGTTTAGGGTTGATTTTATTTTTTTCTTTCTCTGTATTTTACCTTCATCTCCCTACCCAAACCTCTGTATTTCTTTTCATGTTTTCACTGAATGTAAACAAATACTCTGACAGCCAGGAGCAAACCTATAAGTAAACAGAAGCACAACACCACTTAATTTAAATGTTAAACAAAAGCTGTTCTAACCCTAACTCAGTCATGCTCTCTGGGGTTGTTAAATTAGTGGCAGTGTGCTACCATTTTCCCACAAGTGGCTACCACAGTGACAGCAGTCTGGTACAAAAACATCCAGAAAGGTTTAAATTATTTGAAATGCAGGTAGCAGTCAAGTTACGGCAACACGGTACTCAGCACAAACTAGTTAACCCTGCCTTTTCATGTAGGTTTACTGAAGTCTGTGCTGATACGATGACTGTCAGTTCCCAGAGAGTTTTTAAGTCTAGCTAGTGGTATGCAGTAGCCTGCACTACCTACCAGCCACCATGTGACTGCAATTTAGATATACACTTCATGTCAGCAGTCTTGTACTGAAAGAGCCTTGCTTTTCTTCCATCTCCCAGGGAAGATCAATGAAAAGGAGGTGAGGTCACAAAATGGAAGCATCTTGGGCTCTGACCAGGAAGGATGTATACTGCAGTCCAGTTCAAACAAGCTTCCTTGTAGAGAACATTTAAAATCTCTATCAATCTAGATTCAAGGACTCAGTTATGTTCACGGCACTCATCTACTGTCTGTAATGATTTCCATTAACCAAGTGGGCAGATGGAAGATTCTGGAGGGCAAGAGTCTACAAGCAAATAGTACTTTTCAATGGATGATAACTTTGATTTCAATATTCATATCTTAAATCATTATTCAATGTAACATTTGCAGGCTCTGACCCAGGTGGCTCTGCCTGGTTTGAAGGACTCTTTCCTGTGAGATAACCTTTTTCTTCTCTGTGATTAACTGTCAAAAAACGTATTAGTCTTTACACCCATGTTTGTATTGCTTAGTCATCTCTCCAAAATTTTATTTGGCCTTAAAAAAACAACCAACCAACCAAAAAAAAAAACAAAAACAAAAACAAACCACTACTGAAGACAAGGTTTGTTAGTAAATAAAAATGTATGTTATAAGGAAAGTCTTGAAAGAGTTAAGAAAAAAAAAAAGAGTCCATTTCAAGCCTTTACATTTTGAAAACATTGATGAAATTAGTTTTTCACTGTTTTACCACCACTACTTTCAAGCTTCCTTCCCACGCTGCTGTGCAAGTTACTTGCAGAATACTCGGGGATACAAATCTTCACCAAGCTTGACTCTTAGTTTCTCTGACAAATGCTCATGCTGTGAAAGAAGAGACATTCTGCTGCCCTGGATTGAGCAGGCTGTCAGACTTCCCCAGAGAAGTTACCATGGAAAGAAGGTTCTTCGAAACCTCGTTTAAAGTGAGGGCTGTTAATCAAGGCCTTGGTGCTCTCATTAGAGAGGGAGGGAACCATTTAAAGTCAGGAAGCTGCAGTATATGAAAGTCATGAAATTGAAATGAATGCATCTTTTGCCAGCTGGTTTCACACCCCCAGTTGGCAATCCACAAAGGTTTAGAGGGGGAATTAAATCCATTTTTCAGCAGAAATAACTATTTTTGTGATTATCATATAGATTCCATGAGCTACACTTTGGTCCTATCAAGACAGGCAGGCAGCTGCATGAGAGGTGGAAAGAGAGAAAATGATTGAGATGAAATCACCACCAACAACTATTGCAGGCAGGAAGGCAGTTTTGGATCCCAGCCACAATACTTCTGCAACCTGGTTTGAATGGGCCTGACGGGATGCCATAATGGAACCTACACTGAACAAGGTACGTGGAAAGCTGTCTGACATGGGCTCTATTTCAAAGAAAAAATACAGTTTCCATCCAGGCTTTAATTGCTTTTATTTTACTTGTTTTGCTCTTGGGGCTAAGATTGCTTTCAATAAAATGAGATTTAAAAAGTAGAGTAAAATAACACTCTAAAACAGAGTCAAATGAGAAGAGCTTGGAGAAGAAAGGGTTTGTCCTAATGTCAGTCTTTAAACCAGCTGAAAGGCCTGAACAAAATGGATGACTGAAGTTTATTATCGCTGTTTGGGGTACAGTTCTGCTCTTACACGTTTTTCTGAAAAGCCACTAGCCTTCAAAGTCCAATACGTTTTACGAGAGCAGAAGTGGAGCGGCATCTGATTTTGGTCTGTTTTTGTTTGTTTGTTTGTTTTGTTTTGTTTTTTTGTTCTGTTTTGTTTTGTTTTGTTTGTCTGACCGTTACCTTACTGCAGAACTGATGACACAGCTCCCACCTTTATCAGCTCTGGACACAATCTTAGCTTCCAAGTACAAATGCTACAACTGAGTTTCAGTTGCAGAGCAAATCTGTTTTGTGTATCAAAGGTCAGGATCAAGTCCTTAGCTGTGAATTGCAGGAGTATAAATACTTTCTGGCAATCAAACTTTCGTTGTCTGGTGTATCTTCAGAGTCAACAATTGTGGCGCCTGCTGTTTCTGATGGCAATTTCCCCATCCCCTTTTGGATTACTGGAAATTCATCCCTGTGCAAAGAGCACTTGTATCTCTTGAAGTCCCAATTTGTGTCCCGTTGTGATTATTTAAGAAGTGTCTGGGAGCCTTGTAGGAACTGAGCCCTGGGATAAACTAGAGATTAGTTTCTATTTACTGCAAAGTATCAGAAAGCATGCTAGCCAAACATCCCTGGCAGAAAGGCAGAGAACATCAAACTGTAGCACTCCAGCGCCCTTGCCACTGGTGTGACTTGAGTGCTCATAGCAGCTCTTGCTGCGCACACAGGTAGAAGGTCAGTGTATTTCTGTGTTAAAACAGAGAAAAGGGAGGTTGAGAAGAAGAGAATAAAAATGTGTGGCCTTTCTGAGCTCCCATAAAAACAGCAACAATTTAGATAAGATAAAATAAGAACTATCCATTATCTCTAGGCATTACTGTAATGATTACTAAATATTAGAGAGAAAAAAAATATTTTCTATCTAGAAGATGGCATAGCAGTTCTTGAGGGCTTACTAGCAAGACACCCTTGTACTGTTCCATTCCCCCAGAGAACCCACCTTTTAATATTTCTTCTGTTGTGAAATAGAATAAATATGGGTGGATCATTGTTTTAGAGACTGGTACTTTGTAGCTTTGTCTAGAAGACTCCACTGATTTATCCAGCAAAAGAGAAGGGAAATATCCACAGTCTCCATGTTGCTGGTTTGCCAGTTATTGAATACTGCAGATCAGTAGTACACAACCTTTTCAGAACCCATGTGTCATTCTGACAACTTTCCAGGACCAAGGGGGGCAGACTTAATCTGCATGTATATTAACATAAATTTACATAGGAATTGAATCAGAGATGAATGTGCACAGTTGTTATTATTGTGTATTTACAATAAACTGCACTGTAAGTGTTGACAGCGCTTCACAAAACAGAGAGGAAGACAAAACATTCTTTGAGAGTTGAAGAGTAAGTGAAGCACCATTTTCTTGAAAATGGTTCTTCATGTCTTCCCAAAAAATTGATATGGCCACAGGCATAGAGGAATGCAGTGTTGAGGCTGTTAGGTGGCTACCGTATTTGTATGAATAGCAGATTAAATCTGATCTTCCACAGAGAGAAACTTGCTGTGGTCTGCAGTTTGGAGGAACCCTGACTTTCAGGGATGGAGATAAGGATTTGGGAATTTGTGTGCCCTGATCCAAACTTGTATCTCAACTCCCACTTTTTTTACTGAATTACGCAAGTTCCACTTCTCTGTATAACAAGAGGAAAAGTTTCACTTATCTTACATTTCTGCCTACTTGCTATTTAACACGGAAGCAGGCATTTCTAAGCTTGTGATGAAAGAAGAGTTGCAACAGTGCTGCGTATTTGAAGACAAGACAAGGAAAATTTGCTGTCTCCTGGTATGGGAAAGTCAGTGGTGCACAGTAGGGTTACAAGTAAAACCCTTTCACATGCTATTTCACTGCTAAAGAAAGGATCCCCTCTGAAAAGACCTTTAAATATATGTGCTTTTGATGTGATGCAGAAGAAAAAAAAATATTCTAATGTTGATTTTTTTTTCTTTTTTGAAAATTAATCAGCAGTGGGCACTGACATTTAATAAACTGGCCTGTAGCATCCCTGGCCATAGAACACCCTGGGAAAAACTCCAAACTGCCAACACAATTGCTGGATAAGCCAGCCTAAGGGGCCTGGAGGGCACTGCCAGAAGAAATATCCCCTTTAACTTTCAGCCATGGTGAAGCTGTGCATTCATTACCAAAGAAGTGGAAGAACACCGTGATGTGCTATGACTACATTGTTTAATATACTTGCTTAGATCTTGGAATTAACTCTTATTTGACCATTATTTTTGATGTCTTTTCTCTTGAGAAAGTAAAGAATAATAAAGAAAAGGATGTATGTGTTCAGCACATCTCTTTCTGTACTTTGCTTTTGGGAATTGTGTAGTTCAAGACAGGGTGGAAAATGAATGAAACCTTAAAACAATACACCTGTTAGTTCAAATAAATCAGATTAGACCCTGGGTTGAATGTGTCAGCTTTGGGAAACATCTTATTTAGAACTATGTGGATGCTAGCAAAGCTTTGAGGGTCAGATTGTGGTACAGGTGTAAATCAGAGTAAGCCCTGCAACCTTTGCTGTAAATGCACCACAGTAGGGGCAGGGTGTTCAGAATGTCTTCTGACAGATATCTGACCTCCTTTAGGACCTTAAGAATGAGAGGGAAGTGGCAGTGAGTTGGCTCTCAGACTTCCAGGCGGTTTCCCATGGCAGCTTAACTGGTCCCCCTTCATCAGTTACTGCTTATATATGTGAGCTCTTATTCTTTGGCAAGTATGATGTAATGCAATTTATCCTCATCTTTTTTTCAATCCAGGTTATCCTTGTGAGCCTAGGTCTAAAAAAGAAAGAGAAACGATGACCTTTTTGGATTCTTTTTCAGAGGGCCTGGTCTCAGGGTATAACTGCATCTATGAGAATAGGAGATTGATATGGTAGCACATGCCTCTTTGTCAAATTTTTCTTGGCCGTTTGGTTCAAAACCTTGTCTTTCATGCTGTGTGAGTCACTTTTCTATTGGCAGTCTAAAACAGGCGAATGAAGCAATCCTACTGCAAATCTTGGGACAATTATTGGCCATCCTAAAACATGTACGTGCCTTTTGTCTGAACAAAAAAAAAAATCATAAATAATGCTATCCCTGTGAATCAGAGTAACCCAACTCAGGGCTTTTGCTTACAAATCATCTCATAAATTATTCAGCCAGTTCCAATTTTTAGGTGACTTGCTGAACGGAATCTAGGTCATAAATTGACATATCCTAAATTGGGCCAGTGACAGGATGGATTACATAAGGACTTTCACTGCAGAGCCCCAGGTCCTAGCCCCTGCTGCAATAAATAATTAAGTATTTTATGGAGCATGGGATAAATCCAAGAGACTGGGGAAGCTTTGATTTAAAATACACTATAGCCTAGTGGTTAGAAGCAATTCCTGGGAGACTCAAGCTCTGTTCTGTGGTCTAAATCAGGCAAAAGAAGGAGTTGAGGCCAGTTCTAGCCTCACAAGGGACAAGTCTGGCTGGCAATAGGTGGGAAGGTGGTCATGTTCCCTCCAGGTGCTTTTTGTGAGGCATCCACCTGGGAGGCATGTTGTGAGAACCTGAAAGCCAAGCGGAGGAATGTTTAATTTTTGAAAGTGCAGATCAAGCCTCAAGCTCCTTACAGACAGTGTAATGCTTGTCTCCAGCAGCTGAAACATAAGGTACTTTTGTTATGTAACATTAAGCATCTGTAAATTTAGTTGACCAAATGGGAGATGTCTTGTAGATCCAAATTTGAGTTCAGGTGCCTAACATGGCAGCTCATTACTTTAGGCTATTTATGAGTTGGGTATCATGTGCTTTTATGTTTACTATAATATTTTCAATTCTTTCCCCACACTGCTATTTTGAGCTAACCTCAGTACCCACAGAGGGCTCCATGACCCATCCACTGACTGCTGAGTTTGCTATGAGACTAACTGTAACTCTGTGCCTGGTTTTCCCTCCCATCTGGCAGCAAAAATGAACTGCTGCTGACTGAATGACCACTGATTCTCTTGGAAGCGGAGCTATGCTAACAGCAACAGCCAACTCTGTCACCATTTGTGAGGATTTGTAGCTTGGGCTCTGAGACATCTGGCTGAGATATTTACGCAGTCCCGTATTGCACTCACTGAGGCTCTGCTTTCACATCTGGAGTCTAGACTGAGTGACTCTATGGGCTGGCCTTCAAGCCTCCAAGCAGCTCATGTCCCTCTTGTTCTCGCACTTTGTCTTTTTATTGCTTTATTGGTTTATTTATTTGCTGTAGGTGCTCCTATCATATCTCCTCAGACATTCCTGTAATGGTCACTTGAGAGCTTCAGTGAGGAACAGCAGCAACTGAAAGAAACCGGGCAAAGGCAGACAGGATGTACAGGGAAAAAGGGCTGTGTTGAGGCAAGGCTTTGATTGCGTGGTTGTGGTAATGGGGAATGCCTGGTGCTTGATTATGCTGTTTCTTCTGAGTTGTACAGCTGTGACTGTGGGAAATGACAGTGCTCAGCTGCGCACAGCTTGCATTCAACACATGTGACAGGGAGCGGGGGTTTCTGTAAGCTGCTAGAGTTGGCCAAGTGGTTGAGCCAGGCAGGGAAATGTGGTTGAGCCAGGCAGGGAAATGAGTCGCCCACTACCCTGAGTCAGATCCATCAGTAGGACGCAGGTACAACCTGGGTCTTCACAGAGCTGTTCAACTTCAACCTGGTTAGAGTTGTCCTCTGGATGGAGACCATTCATTGTCCCCAGGGATAAGGCAGGGGCCCAAGGGCTAAAACATGGCATGGTGGTTAGAAGTTATAGCCAAAATGTAGAGATCTGAGGTACCTGAGACATTGGTATAGGGCTGGTAAATGCAGCACAGGTCCCATGGGAGAGACCTAGAGCATCTAAAAGAGACATTTAGGTTTAGGAAAATAATTCCTTCATATGTTCTGCCTTTGTGCTTAATAGTGTATACAGAATCACAGAATTGTCTAGGTTGGAAGAGACCTCAAGATCATCGAGTCCAACCTCTGACCTAACACTAAGAAGTCCTCCACTAAACCATATCGCTACAGGCTGCAGCCCCATGCTGGTGCTGTACTTCTGCAACAGGAATCCTTCTTGATCTGAGTACTGGCCCCAACGATATCAGCTGTTGCTGCTTCCTGCACTAGGAGCAAATCTTCCTGTCTATTGCTGTCCTTATTCTCAACCTCTCCTAATTTCTTTCCTTGGGCCTTGAGTCTATTAGCTCCCCTCGGTCATCTGTCTGTCCCATATTCTCCTTGTAACAGTTTTCCTTTGCAAAAAGGGAAAGGAATGGTTAGGCGACCATTTCCTGGTTGCCTAGCAGACCTGTTTGCCGCTGCTGGAGAAATACTGCTAGGGTATGAAAGGCTAAGTATTGTTGACAACAGAGGTGTTATGATCTGGAAACACAGTGGAGAAACTGAATAGTCTAATAGGGGAAATGTATGTAGTGCTTGAAAAGACGGGTACTGTGAATGTACCTGTTTGTGTAGGTAGGTCTGTATATATTTGGATATAGATAAGCCAGAATCTACATTAAGAGAATGTCACAAACTCTAGAAATTCAAGCACTGAAATACAGTTCAATTCATCCTTTAAAGAAGGGTAAAAAGGGATTTCAGATATTCTCCGTGCACTTAAAGTAGCCAGCAACAGCATGATGGCAGTTCTAAGTAAAGGGCCTTAATCAGAGTATATAAAAAGACTGGAGTGGTGTTTGAACAGCATGTCCAGCTCCCAAGCATTGTCTCTTTCGTGCTATCAATGACACCCATTGTGCAATAACAACATTTGCACAGAGATACGTCCTGTTTTGCGCACGGAGAATATATTGAAGCAACCATAGGGCTGCACTAGCCTTGACTAGAAAAGTCCCCAAGGGCCCGTCTGCCAGCTGCTGACTGATGTAGAGCTGCTGCTACTGATAATAGGGTACATGTGCTGGCTTTGAGCTGAACTAGGCAATCTGGGGCACAGTCAGATGTGCTCAACAAGGATCAAGTTCAAACCTGTTTAAGAAGTTAGTTCCCGTCAGTGGTGATTTAAGCTAAGTAGTTTTGCTGTGGATTGGAAAGGACAAGGAATGCTCACACAGTCAGCTATTTCATCTTGGCTGTCACAGTGGTGATTTCAACACAGCCAGAGGAGTCGGAAAGAAAACAAAGAGCTGAGATCTGTAACTTCCTAAACCATAAAGAGACGAGCTGCTAAAGGTGTATTTCCATTAGATGTTTGCCTGTTTGTATGTACCAGAATTATGCTACCTACTTTGCTCTTTGCAAGTAATTGAAATCAAGAGATGCCTAAACTTCTTTGAAGATGTAGGTCATTGTTCAAGACTGGAGGTGGCTGCCATTGGTTGAATGCTGCTGATCCTTTCAGGACTTCAACCACAACAGGAAGAATGTAAGTGTGTGTGAGGCTAGAAAACACAGGTTTTTGCTTTAGAGATTGAAGTACCATTGCTGGAGAGCAGGCATAATTTTCCCCACTTTATGCTGTCACAGGAGAGGAAATTGAGAAATGATCACTGCTATTGATCACTATCTGTTGATAGTGAGAACAGGAGTTAAGATCTTAAAAAAAAACACAAAAAAAAAAAAAAAGGCACTGTAAATAACTACTACTCTGGCTTGGATAAACGATGGTGAAACAAAGGTGACTGGAATAAAATGTTATGTCCGCTAAGTGATCGTTATCTTATAATGAAATATAAGGTGAAAATACACACATACACACAGAAAAAAAAAAAAAAAATTAAAAAAATGACTTAAATCTTGTTACTCTGGCAAAGATCCCACTGACCACAATAGTATTTTACCTTTGCAAGGATTAAGAGAACAGCAGGATCTGAACAGCTGGTTGCTTAGTTGGGTTGTTGGTGTTTCTAAACCTATAATAAGGCAGTGCTGAATGCAAATATCTTATAATCTGAATACAGAGATCTTATACCATCACTCAAGACCTCTTGAAGGCAATGCATACAACATACAAATAGAAGCTGTAATCTATAATGCCACAAATCCTTTAGGAGGATTATCTCTGTTATCTCATCTGGCATCAGAGAATTACATGTAATATAGACACATAAATGGCTTAGTCACAGAAAGATCCTTTAGAAAAGGGTAGTAGAGAGGAAGTTTTGTTTGCTTCTAAGCTGGACAGAAGAAGAAAAGCTCTTCAAATGACAAATGGATCGGAGCTGAAGTCCTCTTTGGGTTCACAGCAAATCTTTTTCACTTGGGAGAATTAGCCAAGGGAGCTGGACCCCCACTATCTTGATTTTCATGTAGTCATTTACAGCTGTGCAAAGGGTGGGTGTCACACATGCTTGTGCCTCCATTTCCCTTTTACTAGGTTCAGTCAATCTGCATCAGTGCAAGGGGCTATGGAAAGTGGAAGACAATCGATGACTAAACTCTGTAGCTCCCTACCAGCCCAACAGAAGCCCTAGATTTGAATAACTTGAGCTCAGGATAGGATTGCTTGACTTGAGGCTCAGTCTCATAGCTAAACTGATGATTTACTAATTGCAGAGCCTGCCTAGATTCGTCTTGCATAGTTTTCTCCTACTACCTTCACTTATTTCTCCTTATAGAACCCTGCCAGTTTCTTAAGAAAATGAAAAACTGATGCAGTATGATAAAATTTCCCCATTGGCTATGGCTGTTCTTATGTCTCCTACCTACCTTGTATCTTTTTCCATCCAGATGAATGGGATTTTAACCTAGTCTTGTGTGCTTGCTCCAGTCACCTTATTTCCTTCTCACCTATGTATCACCCTGTTTTTCCTCTCAAAATCTCGCTCTGTCTCTCCTTTACTAATAAAAGGAGAGTTGTTCTGTGCCTTCTTAAAAATACTTATTTATCAGAATCCCTTCCCTCACCAGTTACCAACCAATTACCAACTCTTTCATTCCTTTCATCTCTAATTGCATCTCAGACAGCACTGAATGTGTTGTTTATTGCCCATAAGCCAGTGTCAGAGGTGCTGTCCCAGATCCTCCCCAGTCCAGCCTCTACACTTCTCATTCATCTCAAACCACCCTCTCCAAGTTCTTTAATGATGGTAGGATAAAAAGAAAAGAAGGGAAAGGACATGTTGGCATACCTTGTAATTTTAAATACCTATTTTATGTTCTGATGTTTTGGGAACTGATTAAAAACCCACTAAATTAAAATTAACTCTAAATTAACTCTTTCCATAGATGTAATGATCTTTAGACAAGGACTAGCAAATTTATAATTTGTGAGAGTCAGGGTTCAAAAAGGAATTTCAGTATTTTTGTTCAAAGATGGGTCATTTCCTGTAGCTTTCACAGTGTCCTTTCCACTCTACTGACCTCTGCCTTATCATATACAATCTCCTTTATATTCACTTTTACAGGATAAGTAGTTTGATGTGCATAGAAGAATGTTCCATTTTCTGAGAGCATTTCTTGGATTCCCTGAAGAGATTAGTACAAAATTTTAATTAGGGGCATTGGCAGAGTTCCCACATGCTGGTGTATTAGGCTGTGGTTTTCATTTTCATTCCCCATTTTGGTTCCTATACAATGCATAGGATTTCAGTGGAACCATGAGACTTATGGCTGGTTTACGATGCACGCCTTGTCCCTTCAGTTTTTGTCCCTGCCATTGATACAGATGAGTCATGATTAGCAGCTGTCTCGTCTTTTTCTTCCAAAGACTGGGGCAGTTGCCCAACATTTTGAGGACAATTGTCCAAACGATGTCAGAGTCTGAAGTGACCAGTACAATTTCCACTAAAACTCTGGAAGGCGTACAGGATGCAAGTGTCATTAATTAAGTTTTAAGAACCTACAGTGCTGTGGGAACCTGGCAGAAAATACACAAGCTGAATTTTGTTTGCAACTTCCTTCTATTTAGGAATTCATTAAAGGGCTGGAGCATTTGCAGGGATTTCAGGACCCAGTGCTAGAATGGCTAATTGCTGGCTTGGTCTTTTGTATACAGTGTAGCACATAAAAGGACTGTGATCAAAGAATGCAGGTGCTGCTGAGGGCAATGAGAATGCAAGTATGGTGATTGCTTGCCGGATACAATATATAACGTTTCATTTAGCTGTGCTTTGCTTTGGTCCATGATTGGATTTTGCAGGGATTGGTGAATGATTTTGACTGAAGCGATTTAATAAATATATTGTTTAAGTAGAGTGAGAAGTTTATACCTCTTCTTTCATCTTCCTGTTTTTTCCCCTTTTAGCACCCAAGGGAAACATAACCACCACTATAGATCTAACTTTGATGAAGGCATTAGTAAGTTTAAGTTGCTTTCACCTTCCTCAGTGTGTTAGAGGTGGCTGTCACAGTTTTAGCTGGATCTGTGGTCATGTATTACAGTAGAGCCAAGTTACACAGTACAGTTTAGTTTACGTACCTTCACAGTGAGAGCTTAAGAAATTACCAATAATTTTATGGCTACATTTATCATACATACCTTGATTTTCTTCGGTTGCATTCTCATCTTGCCAGTCTTTTCTTATATCATTCTCATTGAATGTCAAAGAGAAATCTATAATGAAGCTTTCTCCTTTTTTAACAACCATCCGATTTGATGACTCCCCCCAAACAAAACAAAACAAAACAAAAAAACAAACACAAACCATATGAAACAAGTAAAGCTGTGGCCCCTGTTTTGGAGAACATGCATGAGTAATTAAATAATATGCCCTTCTGTCACCATTTTTGCAAGGAGAGGGATTAAAATCTGTGTTCACAGGCTGAGAGCAGGTGTCTGTGATGAGATCCCATGCTGTGACATGCATGCAGCACATTCTTACATGAAAAGCCCTGGCTGATGAAATGACCACAGGAAGACAACATGGAACCCTCCCGGCAGGATCAGAAGAAGCTTAATTAAGCTCTGTGGTCAATTTTGAAGTGAGTGTGTGCCTACTTTAGAAGAGCATTAAGAAAACTGAAAGCATGGCTATATTTTAATTATGTTCTGGTTTTTCTGACATTCCTTAAGTAAACTGTATTGCCTCTTGCGTGGTCAAATGATACAGTGACTCAGAAGTGAACACACACATCTTTACGTAGATGGGATTTGGTAATTGATCCAATGTGGTTTTAGAGTTTGTTAGTTGTGGACTTTTTTTTTTTTTTTTCTTTCTGACAGAAGGCAACACTGAACCCACAGTTTCTGCATTTATACTAGACGCTGTTGTTTCAGTTGTAATTATATTACTGAAATCATGGACTACAAGTTCCCTGTAATCTTGTTAGAACTTTCATTAGAAAAGGTTAAAAAAAAAAAAGTAAAAAAGTAAAAAATAAAAAGGCAAGACTCAGAGAAAAGATGAATGTTTATGTTAAGATGGTAAATAATAATGATAAAAATGACGGTAGTACTGGTGGCAGCAATCGTTTGCTTTGTATTACTGTGCTTTTCCACTACAGGACTTAATATTCTTTCCTGATTTCCCCGAAGCAGCATGAGAAATTCTTTACATGTGCATGACTATGGCTATTGCAGTGGTGGTGAAGCAGAGATTTGACAAGTGAAGTGTTCTAACAGCGCAGGAAGTCAGTGATGAAACTGCAAAGGCAAGACTAAAGTACCCATGTCTATCTTAATGCAGAATATGTGGTGAAAAACTGTAGCCTGGCTGTATGTGGATTGATGGAGTGACAAAGAAAAGCTTAAGGCTTCATAAACACCTTTGCTTTTCTCAACGTAAGAATATGTTCACTCTTCCCTGTCTTTTTTTTTTTTTTTTTTTTTTATTAACAGAGTAGTCTAGGTCCTTGTCAAACATGAAAGAAGGCTCTGTCTGTGAAATTCATTAACGGAATTAGACATAAAATAATGAGAGGATGAGAAGAAGGCAGCCAGGAATGGGGGGGCAATGGGGGGAAGCATGGACAAGGATAGCTAGAGACAGTTTTCTGCAAGGGTAGCTGATTGAAACAATGGTATGGTACCTTGACTAATGCAGAGCTAATTAAAACTGTATAGGACAAAGCACTATCAAACATACTATAGGGAACAATCTTTCTATGGTAAATCCATCCCCGATGAAATTCCATTGACTTCAATAGGTTTTCTTCTGGGATGAATTTGGCCTGATAACTTAATAAGTCTTTTCTGCCTCTAATTTCTAAGGTCCTTTTGTCAGAAGCATAGCAAGAAACTTCAGTCTGGCTTTCAAAAGTGCTGAACACCCAAAACTCCTACAAAGGTCTCCATGAATCACAGGTACTCAATACCACCACAAATTAAAACTGAATGAACTGTTTCATGTTTGCTGTGAGTTTGCTCTCTGTACAGTCACATCTGCACAAAGACCCTAAGTTAACCCCCTAAGCCTTTTGAGGCAGAAACTTCCTATGCATAGGTACAACACCTCACACAGTGCAACACAGAGCTTAGCAACGGCCTTCAGGCATTAATGAAATAGAATTAATTAGTATCAACAACAGTAAATTATAATTTTACAGTATTTGTATTTGCGGGGCAATGGGTAATGTGTATTTGGGCTGGCTATGTATAGATGGACCTACTTTTGTTACCCAGTTTTCAACTAACTGTCCATGGTCTAATTTTTCAAATAAATTACTTTCAGTGTGTTCATGGTATTTGTGATCTTAGAAAAACTATCTTTTTGTAAGTCTGTAAAAGCCATGTTGGGAGACAGTCAAAAGTAAAAACAACTGCATCTTCTTATGTCTGCAGCACAGAACAAGTGACTCTTCCCTTCACTCTTCAAGCACCACAAATTCATGTGCTTCTGATAAAACCTCTATTTGTACATTAAGTTTACACTGCATGTTGCAGTAAGCATCTGTGAGGTGACCAGGACTCTCATGTAAAATACAGGTCAGACTTGTTTTGAAAGGTCCAGATCAAGCACAGAACATTCTCTTTGGAATCACAGAATCACAGAATATCCTGAGTTGGAAGGGACCCACAAGGATCATTGAGTCCAAATCCTGGCTCCACACAGGACCAGCCAGGTGTCTGAGAGCATTGTCCAAAGTCTTCTTCAACTCCAGGAGGCTCAGTGCTGTGACTACTTTCCTGGGGAACCTGTCCCAGTGCCCAACCACCCTCTGGGTGCAGACCCTTTCCCTAGCCCCCAGCCTGACCCTCCCCTGTCCCAGCTCCATGCCGTTCCCTCGGGTCCTGTTGCTGTCCCCAGAGAGCAGAGCTCAGCGCCTGCCCCTCCGCTCCCCTCGTGAGGGAGCTGCAGGCCTCCCCTCAGCCTGCTCTGCTCTGGGCTGAACAAACCAAGGGACCTCAGCCAGTCCTCATATATCTTGTTCTCTAGACCCTTCACCATCTTTGTAGTCCTCCTTTGGACACTCTTTAAAAGTTTTCCCTTTTATTGCTATGCTATTGTAGTCTGCTCATCTTTTGCTTCCACTCCATGGAAGACATACATTGTATAGACAGATTTTTTTGTTTGTTTGTTTGTTTCTAGGAAAAAACAAAAACAAAAACAAGTCCCCAAAACAGAAAACCCCACTGTTGAACAACAAGTTGTGCTCCAATTTTATTCTCAGGGCTGCTTCCAAGAGGAGGATTACTAGTTTAAATCTGTTACTTAAAAAAATAGATCTGTTTGATTACTCGGTGCTTGGTTTTCAAAAGGACAGCTCCTGGGGATCTTAAAAAATATCCGTAATGCAACAGGGAAGGAATATAATAGACTAGTTTGGGAAAAAAAAAAAAAAAAAAAAAAAAGTACGATGAGGGGAAAACATAACATACAATACATTTGGTGTGAACTTTTCCCAGAAGATTGCTTGAGCCTCATAGTTCACTTACAAGCAGAGTACAGTGATGCTGGGCAGCCTGCCAGTGCTTGTTATTGTAGTACTGTGTGAGCCAGTTCCCTAGTGAAGAAGGAAAAAAAGAGAGACATTTCTTTGCCTTTCATAGGTGTCCCACACTTTCCTCTCTGCTCTCTCTGAACACCGTCCTGTTCTTCTCTACATCAAGGTGCTTTGGTGTGTGCTACACTGTGCAGATGTCACACTAATAGTTTCACATGTGGTGCTTTCACAGTTCAGGAGGACTGACACAGAGCTGTATCACCTCGCTGCACTGGAGGTTTCAGCTAACAGCTCTCACCTGATAGTCTAGCAGTAAGGCACCCTCTAATACACGTAGTGAGGATGAGCAACACCTTGTCTTGCAACCAAAGTGTCTCGGAAGGGAAGCATTCCTAGGAGCGAGTGCCAGGCTAAGTTGCATGTCTACACTGAATTTTGCAGTCAGATGTGAGCCAGGATAGCTTCAGCTTAGTACCATGCTACAGATACCACGAGGTTTCCAGCGGCTTAGAGTACTGGCAGAGCTTCTTCATGTCAGCCTGAAAAACAGTGTACAGGCATGGGTGAGTTAAAGGCTGACAGTCTGGCCACAAATGTATAGCAAAACTGAGTATGGATGAAGGAGGCTTCCTACTTTATTGTATCTATATTCTACCTGGAAATCCATCCAATAACCTTTCAAAATCAGCAAACATGTCATGGGGTTGTTTTTATTCCCCTTCTCTCCACATCCACACGCCTCCTCTTCATGCCGGTATGTTGTCTTGAACTACAGCACTCTCTGGGAAGTACTTGCACAGCCTCCATCAGAAGCATGCTGGGCTCCCAAATGTGATAAGAAGCTGATAAAAATGATCTGGGCCTGGGTTAAAACAGCCTTAGTGGAAGAATGTTTAGCTAAATAGACACCATCTGTCCCTCAAAGTGAGCATGTCCTTGTTCTGCCCTGGCCTGACCAGTATGAGCTGTTGCTTTTGTGGTGCGGTCCATGTGTGGACTGGCTGTTGTTCCCAGGACCTGGGGCAATTGTTTATGCAATGTGGACTTTATGAGAAACAGTTTCAGTTGCAGAGAGGGCTTTCTTTTTTTTTTTTTTTTCCTTTTTTTTTTTTTTTTTTTTTAAAGGATTAAAGATTGGTAATGAAAACAACATTTCAGCTTAATACAGAAAAGTGCTGAAGCTGGAGCTCAGCTGAACAGGCATGTTCGCCTGTACAGCACATTTCTTTAGGGAAGCCAAAGAGGAAAGGAATCCTGAAGAGCTAAAAGTAGTTTACAAATTACCAAGAGAGTTTTCATGTCAATAATGCATGGTGCAAATATTTTCTAAGGGACACAGGCAGTTAGCACACAGCACTGATTTTACAGTTTTTAAATGCATTTTCTTTACCTCCTCACAGACGTAGATAGTGGAACAGAGCTTGGAGAGGGCTGCTACTACAGACCATTCATGCAGATACATGGAAAAGGGGTTAAAGACAAGAATCAGAGCTGCAGACATGCTCTGAGAATGCCTTAACAAACTTTCAGACTCACAGTACTAAAACAAGAGTGTGGTCTGCCTAGAGCAGGGTCCTGAACACCATTAGAAGCCCAAGAGCAGAGGAACTGCCACACTTCCCCAGGGAGGATCAGGTGAGGACACCTGCAGTGGGACAGTTACGCTGTTTAGCTAACCTGAGCATATTCATGTTACCTAGTCAAAGTGAAGCTGAATATCTGAAGGCTCTGATCTATGTTATAGGTATATCTGTCTCCAATGCTGTCTCTGGTGCTGGCTCCTGGCTGGAACTTGAAGTTGTGTTGTAGGTGGCTTGTTTTCTGGTTGCTGAGCCCTAGACCTGTATCAGTACTTGCCACGTCTGGAGCTGTTGACCTTATTACCAGCTCGCAGCTCTGTCCACTGTGGTTGGGCCCTATGAGATGGTGCCTTGCTGGTGAGAGTGCTGCCGTTGTGGGGCTACCCTCAGTCCTTAGCTTACCTTCCCTCAGGGAGCAACCCTGCACTTGATGCTTCCTCAACAGTGTCTAAACCTCCACAGTCATAGGATAGTGTCATGAGAACTGTAGCAAGCAGTTACACAGTCTGAAGGGGTGTTATCCTGTTGTTCATAGGCTAGTTGGCAATGGAAGAGACTGTAGGTCTTGAAGTAGGCAGCAAGAGTGTCTTCTCCACTATCCATTGTAGCAGCCATAATGTACAACACCTGCTTCTTGGCAGGGCAAAGGCTTCTCACCATCTTGTTATTGTTCATGCTGATTGTCAGGAGACAATCACAAGGAAGATGAGGGGCAACTCTTTGCCTGTGGAATGAAATAGAGGTTCCTGGTATTTCCTGTGCAGTTACTGTTGCCTGTGATTTAGCTGAGGGAGTGGGAAGGTGCAGTGGCTTCAGTGCTCTGAGACTCTGGACCAGCAGCAAACAACCAAACATGGCCTCAAGTACATCTGCAGGAGTGATGCTTACACATTTGTGTACGGTGGTGATTATAGTTAAAATTTCACATGGCACCACACCATCACGGCCACCGTGGGAGTCAGCAGTAGTATTTCTCAGAGCAAAAGAAAAAGAAGTTAAAGAGGGTAACATCTAGCAAAGAGGTCCAAGGGAGCTAGTTCTTGTTCATCTCCAGTGAGGTTTGGGCTTTAATTACCTGAAGACACAGGGGAGGAGGGCAGCTAGTATAAAAAATTGAGATCTCAGGAAAAGGACAGGTTTTCTTTCATTCCTGCCTCAACATCTGTAGAGGCAAGGAGGTCCCTTGGACTCCCAAGAAGAGATGGCACTGCAGGGAATTCTGAAGGCTTTTAGTGCTTTACTTGAAGACCTGCAACTTTTGTGTGGTTTGAAAGTGAGGTCAATTCATAAATCTGTGTTCCTTTTTCTCCTAATTACTTTTGCTTCGAAAGTGAATCCATCACCCTGGAGATGTGTGCTTTTGAATAGGTTATTCAGGCCTGAGTGGTCTCAGCAGTGCTTGTAAGGCTGGAGCAGTAGCACTGCAGAGGTCTGCATACGGGGAAGAGAGGCAGAAAAGGGGGTATTCACATGCAAGTGCATCCTGTGGTCCTACAGTTCAAAAAACTTCCATGGATGGACCCATACCTAGGAGGCTTGGAAACATGTGACATCCTCATTTGGGTCAATTATGACAGACAAGAGAAACCCAACAATATGTGTAAAAGCTGTGGAAATTATAAGGTTGTACTACAGAGGCATGTGTTCTGGGAATATCTTCCAGGAAGCAAAGGATATTTTTGTATTTCTGAATCAGACATGTTTCTGGTATATGGAACACAACAAGAAAGTTCAGAAGTCAAACTGTTGGGATTTCTTGTTTGTTTTGATTTTTCCCTCCCACCTCAATGACAGAAGACAGCATATGCAAATAGTTTACAAATAACTTAAAGGAAAATTACCACTGATTTTTGCACAAAGGACTGCAATGTTAGAAGAGTGGATCTCTGAAAGGTGTTTCTGGGTGGCTGCAGAGTAGTACTAAAAGGTTGTGCTTTATAAAGAGCATGTATAGCAGTGATGTTATTCAGAACACTACTTGCTATAGGACTTGCTATGATATTTTGTGATTAAATCTCAGAAGCACAAGTCTTGGGGTAGCGAGTACAAGCTGAAGCCCATGAGGCAGTTGACTGTTCATACAGGAAACTATTAAAATTTTCATACTTACAGTGACAGTCAGATAAGAGGCAAAATTCTATTCTGGTGTTTGAAATTTTCAACATCAGACCCTAGTAAGCACACTAGGATGCTTGATTCTTCTTCTCATAGTAGGGTGAAATGAAACTTCTTTTTGATGGCTGTTTCAGCTCAGCCTTTATGAGTTAGAAGGGCTGATCCTTGGACCTGGTCTATTTTCATTGCATGTGTTACACAGATTTCCTTAAAAAGGAATCTTGTGCCTTAGCCAGGAAGATAAATAATGAGAAAACATCTGCTATTTAAGCTCTGGACTGACCTATAAATCTTCATGACGAATGCAATCCCAGAAGCAGAAATCATCTACAGATTGCAAAATTCTCTCACTCTCTCTTTTTGGTTTCCTTTTATTCTTTGTTGTTGTTGTTCCTCTAATCCCTTTAATTCCTGGTAATTTGGAAGCCCAAATATATTTTTCTTCTAACTGTTTCATTATAACTGATAGAAGCTGCTGAGAGGAGGGCATGGCAACCATAATAACACAAGAGTGATGGAACAGACAGACCCTATAAGGAGCTGACAGGCAGACAATAATGACAAAGTAGAGGTTGGATAACTAATAGTTTGGATGATTTACTCTTGAGGAGCTCTGGAGGGTGGGATGCTTCTTTGCCTGTTTATTTCAACCTCACATGCTGAAGAAAGGGTTTGCTTAGCCACTTTAATCCTTTGCTGCATTTTCTCCTACCAGGGAATGGGAATCTGCTTCTTTCTTCAGTGATTCTTTGTGGCCTGCCTCCCAAAGACAAGATTGTTCATAAGAATAAGAAGAGGTTTATTTCTTCTTTTGCCTCTAGACCTGCAACAGAAAGAGTCCAGCAAACTTTTAAAACATCTGCACCCGTGAGGACTGAAGAGCTAAGGAGCTAAAATGCAAATTTCTGTGGACAATCTGAGGTTCAGAATTCAAAGAAGGATTTTGGCATGGGGCATGGCATGCCTACAGCATAAGCAAAGACAAGGAAACTCTCATCTTGAATTTGCTTGAGGTGCTTAATAGAACTGGAGGGCCTCTCACACAGCAAGTCATTCTGTTATCTGTTTATTGCAAGGTCAGGCTAATTTTATTCTGCATTTCACATTGCTTTAATCTGAACAATGGAAGAGTTGATGTTGAGGTAAAAATCTTAGGAGATTGTGAGCATCATATGGACATTTCTCCTCATAAATCATAGAACCTTCCCCTTGCAAATGCACAATGTTGGAGTACGTCTTCTTCTGAAGCTGTTAAGTGATCTTTGCATCCAATGAGTCAGTGTCTTTGGTCTGTAATTTCACAGACAGGTCAGTGGGTAAGAATTCTGTGGAAACCAATTCACCTACTTGTCCCAGGCTGGGACAGGAGGGACACATAAGTTGAGCTGGAAATTCAGCTCTCTTCTCAGATTGGTACTCCCTGGGCAGATATTACCCCATTCTGAATTGCTTTAGAGAGACACAGCTGTAGTTCCAGAGTGGCTGGGCTGGCACTTTTAAGGCACACAAACAGACTGAAAATAAGATAGCATTTGTTGGTTGAGACGGGAATTGAGGGAGCGAGAGCTAAAATTAAACACATGGTGATACTCTGTTTTGTTCTTTCTTGTGCCCTGAATACCATCTGCTTGAAAATCAGGTGAATCCAAGTGTTATTCTGAAAGGCTCTCCTTATTAGATTGAGATTTTCATAAAGTGGAGCAAAGTATTTCGTCTAAAAGAGGAAATAAATAGAAGTCTAATAAGTGAATGCAGAAGAGACTGCAAACTGATCAGTGATCAGAAGAGGGTGAATGGGTTTGACTGACATCTGGAGAAAAGCAGTGCTGTGCTCTTTCAATTACAGGTTTAAGACTGCCACAATTGACAGATTAAAGGTGTTCACCCTAATCCAAAATTATACTTTCTCCAGTCAAATTGACCATTGTGTCAACTTCAATTTGTTCAGATACGTTACCCACAGTCACTGATTGGACTGATTCACGTGCACACTCTTTGACAAGGTCCCTGTTTTGTGTTCACTCCTTACTCTTGCTATTTCCCTTGTCAGACAGATACTCTAGAGGCATTTCCATTATCTCCCATGTAGCTGTACCTCAGAAATGTAGTGGACTGGAAAGAAAAATCCTCGGGCCAATTATTCTGACATAAACTCTATTTATCAGAAAGCACAAGAATATGAAGTGTAAGTTAAAATAGCTCAAAAATAGGATGCATACATGCACATATACATACACCCTAGGCGTACACCTAAGTAATGCTGTGCTCAGAGCTATTACTGTGACTGAGAATGGATGAGCACTTTTAAATAAGAAACAACTCGAACCTTGCCTCGAAGTTCAGACTGAAACAGTCTCTCTGAGAATGGAAGTGCTTAAATTTAAAGCAAAACTAACAAATTGTTTGCACAGTTCTGCCCTGTAGCATTTCTGTTAGAAGCAAAAGCACCAAATTGCTTGGAGAACAGTTACCCTGTAATCTTTCTGAGTCTTTGAAAAAGGAACTGAAGTAAAAAATATTTGCACAATTCTGAGAACCATGCTGGTGCTGATTCACCAACACCTCCTTGGGTGAGGAGGTGAAGAAGAAGAGACAAGTTGCATTTCCTTTTCCTTCACAAACTGAAAGAAGTGGAGGTAGTTGTCTCATAAGCATAAAAACATTAAGTGACATTCAGGTTTGTGCTTTTCAGTTTTAGCCAAATGCATCACATGGGCTCTCCCTTGAGAGCCAGATTGAAAGCATTGGCATCCCACTGAAGAATGTTTCCACGGGGAGATTTTGGAGTCTGGAGAGACCTTGGTGGTGTATCCTAACCTTCCTCAAGGTGTGGGCAATCCTGCAGGGAACGTGTTAATCTCTAACACATTAGAGAGGGGATGGCAGGGTGCAGCCATGTAGGCTGTGAAGGTGTGAAGGTGTGGCAGTTCCACTGGAGCAGTCAAACTCAAGGCAGTACAAAAGGGATGAATCTGTTTGATCTCATCTCCCTTGAGCTTCATATCTATCTATCTATCTATCTATCTATCTATCTATCTATATTAAAAAAAAAAAAAATCACTTGTTAACTCTACATGCCATCTGTACATGGTGGTGTGGTGACTGGTGCTCAAGCACCAGTATCATCCTAGTTGACATTTCTATTGAATGTTACTTCAAACTGATGCGGGTGCATGTGTAATTAATTTCATTGTCTTCTCAGACTTCTTTGCATCTCTGCTTATGCTTTGTTTTTGTTGTGTTTCCCGTCCCGTCCCATCCCCCCCCCCCCCTGTTTTTTCACTCTTTGAAGTTATCCATTAGAATAAAAATGAAATATTTTGATCAGGTTACAAGTATATAAAAATGTCCAGTATTATCTATCTTTGTAATCCATCTGTTACAGTTTCTCACACAGCCATTAATGAAGTTTCCAGGCACTCCAACATATAACATTTAAAAGAGATACTACAGCCAGAACAAACATTACTTACCTGTACACCAAAAAAGGTTTGGGGCTGACTTTTCATCCACTAATGCTGAAGGATTTTTTTTAACTCTGCTTGCAGTAGCAGTTTTGAGTGGGGTGCAGGCACAGGTTCTGTGTAGCTAGCAGGACCGTGGCATGCTACGGAGGCTTATGAAGCAGGACATTAAGGACTGAGTAGGGTGCCTCTTGTCAGTACTAGAAAATCCTTTGCTTTACATTCTGGAGAAGCTCATAGTTAAAATACTTCTATTTTATACAATATTTGCAGAATGTTTATAATTCTGTCAACATTTTACCCAAAATTTTATATATCCCTTGAAAGACACAAACTGAAGCTGATGGATTTTGGTTTGTGTTTAAGTTTTGACTTACAGAGAACAGGGAAAGAATGCACTCTTTTTGTTATGGCTTGTAAGCAACTCTAACACATTGGGTAATTTGTGTAGATGTTTGAACTTTGGCTTGTGTGTTACCTCCAACCACAACTATGCCTTTGGGTTTTCTGAGTAAAGTTAATATGAAAGATAAGCAAAAGGAAGCATAAGAGCAGAGCAGTACTTAGCACTGTCTATTTGGCTAACATCAGTTTCCTCTGTGAGGTCTAAAGCACATGCCTCATACACACCCTTCAGTAAATTCTGAAGGTACAGCAGCAGAATTTGGTTTTACTTACTGATTTTCCAGTTTTCCATAGTCGTGGCTCATGTTCCGTGAAGGTAGGGTGGGAACCATTCCTTCTGTCTGCAGCTCTTTGAGTATGCTTGCAAACTTTGTGCAGAAGCAGGCTGGGCAGACACTTTTCGTTAAGATATATGTGATGCAGTCTGCAAAGAAAAGTCTTGGAGTAGCTACCTTTTATGTTTGTTGACTGTAAAATGAAAAAGTACCACTGGGACTGTTTATGTGACTCAGGGTTCAGTTTTCATGGAGATGAGCTGTAGCTGTCACTCCCACTTTAATCTAGAATTGAATGATTTTTTTGTAAGCTGCTATGCCATGCAAGGCAAGAAGGCACAAACAAAGAGGGACCACAGAGGTGAGCTTGTTGAGTCAGTACCACTTAGTAACAGTTTGTAGCAGAGAAGTAGAGGCATCAGAGATTCAGAAGGGAAAGAAAGCAGAAAACCGTCATTGACTTGACAAGATCTGAAAACCCTAAGAGAAGAGGCAGAGAGGAGGAAGGAAGTGCATCAGCAGGGCTGGGGATCAGCCTGTTCTAAGGAGAAACAGAGGTTGACAGGTTTCTCCTTGATTGACAGCACCTTGGCCAGCAGAGACTCACAAGGTGACTGCCCTGTGGATACTGAGCATATGAATGCTTAGCCTAATAATGTTAGTCCTGGCCCACTGCTGCTTGTGTTAGCAATAAATAAGACTACTTTTATGTATCTATAATCCTGCTTTTGGGCCTCTATGCCCAATAAAAGATGGTCAGACCTTAAGGGTTATATTTAGTGTGGTCTCTTGTATTGTGCAGACTGCAATACTGGCCTCAATTAATTCCTCCTCAAAAGAGAACATATATGTTTGGGGGAAAAAAAAAAATCTGTCTTGTTTGAAAAGTTTTCCAATGATGTATACTCTATTAGTCCTTGGGAAATAATTCAACTGGTTAATTATCCTGAATGTTAAAAATCTGTATGTCAGTTTTACTCTGAGTTTGTTTTTAAATTCCAACCACAGAATAATATTATGTATTTTCTGAACTGAAAAGCCCACTCATCATGAGGCGTATGCTGCCTGTTTTGATGGTGCATGCGTCTTTTACCATCTCCTTGATGATCATTATCTACCCGACCCTCTCACCTTCAGGTCTGTGCCCTAATCATGTGTCCTGGGACTGTCATTCCCCTAAATGGATCTTTTCTGAATGCTCTCCAGAGCTCTGATATCCAGGAACAGACACAGTACTACAGGTATCACATTGCTAACAAATACATAGGAGACCTAGTGGTGGCAGGAGAAACAGTATTTCTTGTTAATACAACTGAGCATTGCAATGGCTGGAGCACCGCCATGAGAATTTATGCCACCAGGAAGCCACCTACTTTGTCATTTACAACACTTTTGAGCACTGGCTGTTCGAATAACCTGTGCTCCCTTTCAGTGTGAAGAATCCTCTGTTGGTATATACAGATCTGTATCCACAGGCATGTCATTTGCTTGTGCCTAATTTAGCAAGTGCTCCAGACTGGTGATTTGTGATTTTATCACTCCCATTGACTCTTTTTGCCAGGGTGGACTTAGTCTGTAATGCAGTTATGTTTCCATCCGTGACATTGATAAAAGTGTTTGATAGCAAAGAGGCAAGAAATAATTTGATGGGGAGCTCACTCAAGTCTCACCTCTTTGACTGATGTCACTCTGCTCTAATTCTTCCTCGACTGACTCTTGTAGCAAGCTGTACTCTGCTTAACTGGTGTTCACAGGGACCTGGACACCTGCTTCAGCAAACATGGAGCCATGACAGTGCCCAAATAGGATCGCCCAGGCTATGCAATGCACCAGGTTATAAGCCAAGTGAAGTCCTGCCCACCTATCTACTACTAGACCAAGATGCTTTTACTGGATCTGCTGCTTCTCATCTCTTTGCTGCTGCTGCTCCAACCCTTATATCAAAACAGAACCAAGAACTGATCCTTGAAGACTGGCACTTGTAATTCATCACCCAAGGGACCCCAGCTGTTCTTATGTTTGCTGGTGCCAACTGACTCAATTCAAGGTTGCCTACTTGTGTGCATGGGGCAAATGGCAACTTAAAGTTTAACATCTCCTGACTTCCCACTGCCTCTTCTTGCAACATCTATGTTGTTACAACATGTAATACAAAACCAGAATAATATATAAATGTGAAAATGACTCCTTTAAATAAACAAAGAATATGGCAGACAATGAAGAAAAGTGCAGAGGATTAAATGTGTATCATAGAGGGAATACATTGTATTAACTAAATGCAAACATATTTTCTTGGGTTTTGTGTTTTGGAATGAGAATGAATGGGACAGATCAGCAGAACAGGGATACCCCTGGTGAAACTTCACTTAAGTCAGTAGAGTTACACCAGGGATACATTTGGCTGATTCTTTTGCTAACGGCTGTACAAAAACTTTAATATAGAGTTTCTGCATGTGTGAAGTGTATGCCAAGACAAATGCAACATGCTAAATGGAACCTCCTGATTTATTTAAATTAAAAATGCATTACAAAAAAACTGTGGATAATTGGAGTGGAATGGATCCAGACTAGAATCGTCTGTCTCATGTCTCCAGAGTGTCTGAGGGAGGAGCAGTGAGGAATATCTTACTTGTAAACCTAAGCAATGAAGAATATGCAGATAGCAGATAATTTCTTGAAACTGCTAAGATCCAGCAAGGGACTCAGAGCTCTTTAAAAGACAAAGGTTGTAATCAGATGTAAAATAGCAGTTTTGGCTGCAGCTGATATGGACTAATAGATTACTAAATTCAGCCTGTTCTCAGCTGTTCATCAGTTAACTTTCTCATTGTCATTTGCCTCCATCTTCCCTTCCAGTTCAGTTCTGTCAGTATTGTTGTCACTCCCCAAGTGGCCAAAATGTTCTAGGTATAAAAATAAACCTATCAAAAATGTTGAACCTGAACAAGCTTGTTTTGCCTTTGCTGTGTTGGAATTTAAGCCTGGAGATGTGATAGAGATTGGCTAGCTACCAGTCACGACAAACACCTAGGGTTGGGCTAGGAAAGGCAATATCTTGGTGTGGATAATCAGCAGCCTGAACAGAATCTCTGAGCACAGTCTGACTTCAGTATCTGAACAACATAGACCTTCTTCCGATAACACCAATTGCCCACTAACTATGGTGTAACCCAAAGCCCTCCAGCGGCCACCTTTCTCTTTGTGCTGACCTGCACAACTATTTAAGCTGTGTAACTGTTGAGCTGCTCAGAGATGTAACTCACATTGAAGGTCTGGAGGGTTTCTCAAGCTCTGGGTTTCCCCTGCCATGCCCAACCTAACAGACACTCCCAGAGCATACCTAACTTGCACTTGACGTGTTTATGTACCCAGTAACTTCAGACATGAAAGACCCAATTCTGAAGGGACACTAGAAGGAAAACTAATGCTTCTATGTGCACTGTTAGAAGTGGTGCAAAGTTTCCTTGACACATGGAGAAGCTGTTCTACTTAGCATAAAATAATTACGTAAATGCCTCTAGGACGAGGTCAGAGTAATCATGAAAGCCAATGCCCATGTTAACAGTGCATCAGATACATGGAGTGTCAACAGCCCTCATGAAGGAGTGTGATGGAATAAAAGTCCTCAGCAAAGTTCTCAGCCTAGATGGGTCACTATCAAGAAAAACAGGTCAACTTTGTGTTCATATACATACTCAGAGCCAGTGGCAGACTGTTTTAATTTCAAGAGACCGTCTGTGATAAGAAACAACCAGCAAGAGGAGGGAGAGAAACTGGAGAGAAGCTAAAGCACTCCAGAAAATTCTGTCAGGTCCCTGATACAGGTTGTCTCATATGTTGAGAAGTGTGATGTTGCAGCATATATTTCAGTGGAGGAGTTATGTGATTGTTGCAGTTTTCCTATGTATGGTGGAAGTACCTATTAAAAGAGCAAGATGGAGTGACAGTTCTTGCATAAATGTATCGGGGTGGAAAAATATTGACGTACTGTCCATAAAAAGAATTAAAAGCGAGATTTTCAAAACTACTTCCAGAAAGTTGACACTCAGTTCTCTTTCATTTCTAATGGGAAAAGAACTGGACAGCTTTGAAAATGCCCTCTTTTTTCAAATGGTCTTAAATTCATTTTAATTTGTTTGAACTCTTCAAATGTTCAAGCACTTTAGAAAATGTTACCATGAATCAACAAAAATGTGCTAATCTATTACTTCAGAATGTTTAACATTAGTATCTCAACGTTAATTCATCAAGGTTTAGTATATGGCTTTAAAAAGAAGTTGTCTCCTATTAGACTGGGTAGAATAAGGTATAAGAAGAATAGTAGATAACCTTAGTACTATCAAATCTGAGCAGTGTAAATAGCCTAACTTTGACATCCTGAAGTTTGAATACTGAAATGTGAAATCAAAATGTTCTTTCACAGCTCCATCCAGTGACCACAGAAGTCAGACCGAAAATTTCTGATGAATCCAACAGGCTTTTAATATTGCTTTTTCCACCCTGTTTAATGTCTGACCTCTTACAGCTCTCTTCCTGTAACAAAACTCCTAGGGAATCTCATTCTGGGCAGTACCTGACTTCTGCCTAAGTTCTAAGAAATAGCAAGGTCATTTGGTAGCGCTGTTGAACTCAAAGCAAAGCCTAAAGACTAGGGAATATGTACCTTCTGCAAATGTATACAAGTCTAGACAATAAGCTTCTATAAAGTATAGTGTTCATTGTTTTTTCTCTAATTCTAAGCAACTGTGGTGACAGTTCCACTTATTGTTTGTGAGATACAAGAATTATGCACATCTTAAAACACGACATGCATGTCATGCAGACTCAGGCCTGTAATAATGTCCAATGTCAGGAGTCCATCCTGCAGCCAGGCTCATCCACTGGAAGGGACAACATCGCACTCCAGCAGTTAATGTGCTAGACCGGGCCCTTTGAGCTGTGTACTTGATTTCATTCCCGGCCTGCAAACTACATTTCATGAATTACTACAACTCTGCCAGCCTGGATTTCCTTCTGTTTAAAGGAAGAGGATGATAATTTCTTCACAAAACTTTTTGGTAGGTGGTTGCTTTGTTTTATTAAGACCAGCTTGCTTATTATTGCCCAGACAGCAAGAAAAAAAATCAGAGAAACAAGATTTTTTTTAGACGGTGTCATTAATTTGTTTATGGCATATCTTGCATTGGTAGTATAACAAACTGAAAACCACAGCTCTCTTTGAACCTCACTTTCTTCCTGCACACTGTTTTTCAATTTCACAGCACACCACTGATTCCAGGGGGTGGGGTGGGGGGAGAGGGGGAGAAGAGAAGTGATGACTTCGGCAGTGGCACCGTTTTCATTTGCTAAAATAGCATCTTGGCAAATCTGGTTTCTCAAATTTCTCATGTTTTGTTAATTACTGACAGCTTTGTTTTTAACTGAACGTGAAACAATGTGGAGAAATGGGCAGGCATGGCCCCTGACTCACCAGTGCCCGGCTGAGCTCGGCAGGTGGGAGCAAGCTGTCTCCAAGAAGGGGCCAGAGCAGCAATCACTGCCCCAGTTCATCTGACACATGGCTGAGCAGATAGATGCAAGTGAAGAGGTGCTGGGACCCAGCTATGGGGTGCCCAAAAGGGCCTCTTCCCAATCTGGGCTTTCTGGGCCAGCAGAAGCATGGAAATCTTGCCAAAAAAAAAGGGATGTGAAGTGGGGTGGTCAGCCCTTGGGGGTTTCCTGGTGAGGTACCCTTTTCCCTAGCCATGGTTTGTTATGGGCAAAGATGAAGTGCCCATAACACTTGGGGGAACTGTTGGCCTCAGTTGTGTCTCATGAGAAGAAATGGGAAGGTCTAGTAGCTCTAGAACACCAGTGACTGGAAGCACCCATTGCATTTACATGGAAATACATCTTTGGGGGTGGGTGGAGCCAGGTCACTCTGACCACGTTTATTTCATATGAGGGACCACATCTCATGCAAAGCAGCCAAGTGTAAGCCAGATTTCTGATGTGAGTGTGGGAAGTGGAGCCAGAGTAGATGCACTCCTTGCAGTTGGCATTCCCTGGCCACCTGGAAGTCCATGTGGAGCAGTATCTCTGCATACTTTGATACCCACACACTTTGAGTGATGTTCAGCCTACTGGGGTCTATCAACACAGGGCATGTACAAAGCAGGGGCAAGCATGAGAGCTGCTTTTTGGGATGGTGTCTCCCGTACAGAAACATGGCACCTTTGTAAGAGCAGGTATCTGTTCTGCAGCTCTTACCTTCACTGATCCTTTTCTAGTGAACATGATGAGTCCCCATTACCAGAACATGGGGAAATTCAAAGACATAGGAAAGTGGAAAATTCAAAGCTAATGAAAAAAAGATGATTTTGTATGCATGTATTCAGGCAACTAAGATATTCACTGCTCCAGGAGATGTCAGGAGCCCAGAACATAGTAGATACTTTTTTAAGGACTTGATACTTGGCCAGATAACAAAAAGTTCCAGCCAGGTTAATAAATCTGACAAAAAAAAAAAAAAAAAAAAACTCTTCAATTTGGGGTTTTAGACCTATTCTTAGTGAAAGGGTACTAGGATTAAAATATTTCTGGGAACCAGGGTTCCTAAGAGTGCTTGTGTGGTGACAAGATACTGGACTAGTGAGACTGTTGGCCATGTAAAGCTATTCCTTTTGTAAATGTGCTCCTAATAATCCCGTGGCAACATAGTTTTGACCTGTGTTTATTGCACTGGGTAAATGTCACGTCCACTTTTTGTCTCTTTATTACCATTAGCTCACCAGGCTCTTTGTGTGTATTTGTATATTCATAACACATAGACATAATTACACGTAAGTCCTTTGGTGTCACTTTTCCCAGAACAGTGTAACACTTCGCATATGAAATGAATTTTTATAGAAATAAAGCTACAGTGATTTTTTTTTTCCCAACCATTTTTTCCTTTTTACTAATACATAAGAGAAATGGAAATAGCAAGTCAGAATATATCTGTAATCACATGGCATGAAAAGAAATGCAATTTCAGAAAAAAAGCTGTGCTTTGTATCTGAGTGCAGGATAAAGCCTGAAAACTTGGGCTGCACAGCACACATCACAGACCCGGCATTTATGGCTGATAAACTGTTTTGAGAATCAGCAGCACCTCAGCCCCAATTTGTCAAAGCTATTTTGCAACTGTCCTCTCAGTGAAGTTAACTGGAGCTAAGGACATGCTCTGGGAAATCAAGCCTGTACCATGAAAGCAGAGTGCTGGGAATACAGGCTTCTAACTTTGGCTCTTCCGCTAACTCTTTGCTTGACCTTGAGCACATCAGAAGAAGGACAGGAGTCCAAGAGTGATTTTGGGCTGCTTTTCCATCATCTGGCTGTCCTTTTTTAACTAGCACTTGTCTGTCTTGTTATCCATCAGGATCTCATTTCCGCAGCCTAAAACAAAGGGCAAAGAAGAAGAAAAAAAAAAAAAAAAGGATCCTGAGTTACAAATTCCAAGCCACTGTCCAAGAAAACCTTGCTGAAAGGTTTCTCCTTTCTTACACAGTGAAGAGGAGGAAGCATGACTCTCTGAACTAAGATCTTGCTGGATAAAGCCCTAAATAACGTTTCTATTTCCAGCATCCCCCCTCCACACCACACCCGCTACCTCCTGCCCCCCTGCCCTTTTGTAGGACTGAGAGGCAGCTTTCCTGCCCCACAGGTGGAGAAGCCTCCTTGGTCAGACCGCATGGTGTGCCTCCAGGTCCAGCCTCTGTGCCCATTGCTGCTCCCAGGCACTGCGTGCGCAGGCGCTCACCATTGCTTCCTGTGGCGGGTCATTGCCTTGGCCTCTACACAATGAAATTGTATTTGAAGAAGGAAAGGATAAAAAAAAAAAAAGGAAAGAAAAGAAAAGAAAAGAACCAAAATGATGGCTGGGATTAAAGCAAAGAAAAAAAAATACAGGAGTGCAAAGTACAAAGGGGGTTAAAAAAGGAAAGAGAAAGAGAGACATGAATAGCATTGAATATTTGAATTTCTTTTGTCTGAGAGAGTTTTTTTTAAGTCTCTTGGAAATGTGTTTTTTTTTTATTTATTTATTTATTTTAATACAAGTGTTGTGTATACATTTTTCCAATTAGAAGAATCTTCTTTATATATTTAGCACTATTTAGAGAGGAATGGGAAGATAAGGCTGCTGAGGAATGCTTCAGGCTAAAGCTAGGTTCTCCAAACTGGCTTTTGTTGCGCCAATGTGAATCACTTAATAATTCATATTTCAGAATACATTAATGCAAATGGTAATTTTAGCTTGCTATTGAATTTTTAAATATGCAATACAAGCAATTTATGTTTCTGTTCATTTTCCCAGGTAAAACTGTTTAGACATTTTTAACATACGCTTGGTTTCACTCATCATATATCATCCCGTTGTTTTAATTTGGGGTAATTAAAAATTAGGAGCATTGCAAATAATACATAGAGCACTGTGTTCATGGAAAAATAACATGGAACTGATATTTAGCCTTGCACGTTGAATGGGACAGATTTTTCAGTGATGCCACAGTAACAAATACTGGTGTGCTGTGCTTATGAAGATAATCTATATCTAAATAGTAATTACTGCGATTAATCTGTATCTATCTCTTTCTTTAACCCATTCAGGTTTGTTTTTTGTTTGTTTTGTTTTGTTTTTCTTGAAAGTTTCTTAGATTTACAAAGAATATTTGGTGTCAGAGGGACAAACAACATGCAGTTTGTCTCCTGCTGGGCTATTTAGATAATTAGAAGACTGCAAATCAGAGGTTATTGAGGATTTGCTTTCTTTATTTGCTTCTGGAAAATTAAGGTCAAGTCTTGCGCTACTTCTCAGAAACATGATAGACAGACAAGTTGCTAGACCCAGAGAACCAAAGCAGGGGCTTTGTCCAAGGAAGAATAAGAAGCTCTGTGGCTCCCAAATTGCCCCTCAGCCTCCCAGGATCCATAAGGGCAGAAGGAAGGGCAGGAACCAGTCCTACCTGGCCAAATGGCAATGATCCAGGATCATGTCACTTGGTGGGGAAGTATTTAAAGAAGTGGGTGGCAACAGGGGACATGGTATCTTGCAGTGTCTTGCTCTCCAAACAATATGTCTTGCTCTCCCAACAATAGTGCATGCACCATTTGGGATTGTTGATAAGAAATGAAATGTCTGTACAGAGGGCCACAGGGTAAAGAGGACATTCTGAAGCCTATCTATCCCTTTGCTCTTCCTCCACCCTCTCTTCCTCATCTTCCTGATAGTGACTGGTTCTGGTGTGCTTGTGGGGATGATGGCTTGGCCCTTCTGGTGTTCAAAGGGTCACGTAACTTCTCTTCCCCTCAGCCAGGAACAGACAAGACCTGATTTCCAGACTTCCATACCCTCTTCCACTCCTGGAAGAGTCTCTCCCCCCACCCTTCCTAGTGTTCTCTCCAGGGCAACACAAATTAAAAAATGTTGTTTTCCGTCTCTTTTCAGGAATGAAAACCCATCCTTTACCACTGATAATGTCAGAATGCTTTCCACAAACACCTACTAGCCCCTGGCTTCCACTTGGCCATGACTGCTCAACTGTGATAAAGTGGTAGCATTTTCCAGATACGAGATCTACAGACAGATATGACCCACCTAACTGCTGGACTTATCCCTGAGCTCCAATATGCAAATCTCATCCTGTACTTAATCAAATATCATCCATCTGGGGTTGGGGGGGTGTGGGGGGAAGGGAGTTGGGGTGGAGAAAAAAATGAAGGCACTATTAGAAAGGAAATGGTAATGAGAAGAAAAGAGATATCAAGCAACCAAAATAATTTGTTACAAATTAATATTACAACCTGGGGATATAAATATGTCTGGTTATTGGAACACACATTCTCCCCCTTAAACCATTGCTAGAAGCATAAAACTTCCCACGACATGCTGTATTGGTCAATGTATCTCCGTAAGAAGGTGCTTTGTATCTCAGAGGTAGCATAAGAGCCATTAGATGTGGGTGTTGCTATGGTAACTGCTCTTTTTTTTTAATTGAATAGCATAGTAAGTAGTCTTGTAAAACCCACCAACCCGTAACTTGCTGGTGCCCTGAGGCAGCATTAATGCAAGCACCTTTTCTTTGTCTTATTTCCTTCCTAGATAGATGCAGGTATCCGAGCATAAGCTACATCCTTGCAAGGATAATAACTGTGCCAGGAGAATATGTCCAGCTGCCTCTTAAGAAAAGGATGATAAACAGAAGGTCAGGTAAGATATACCAGACTTATTCCAGGCCACTTTAGGTACCACACTGTCAGGTAGACAGAAGATTCCCCTTCTTTTGCAGCTGGGAGGGCTATCCAAAATCGTTTGCTACTGTTCTTCATTTCTTTCACTAACAAAGACTGCCCCTCTTGTGCCACCTGTCCCAAGCAATGGCGCTGTGTTGGAGCTAATTAACAAACCATCAAAATGAATCCTTCTAGCACACCAGCCAGGTTGGATGAGCTGACTATTGGTTGATTGATGTAGGATTTATTGATTTTTTCTTAACCTGTGTTAAGTGTGACTCCCCTCTAAATCTCCCAAGATTTTCTGCTTATATAGTCCTGATCTTTTCAGAAAAGCAGGGGGCTCTTTGACTGCAGAGCAGGATCTTGGAACCTGCCCCTTCTTGCTGGTCTTCACATTTTAAGTCAGTAGCAGAGTATTTTTATAAGCACAAGATTATTGGTATTCCTCTGAGTAGGGTGCTCTCTCCCTGATTGAAATACAATTTGTACAATGTGGTCAAAAACATGAATTTTTGAGCTTCAGCACCCAAACTTCCCATGCCACTGCTGGTGGGCCTGCCCTGTCACTGCTTTGCTATGGGATGCTTTGTACTGGCTGTATATCCATTTTCAGCTCCCACCTCCCTGTGATGAATGAGAGGTAAGCTAGCTTTGATGCTGAAAGAATAACTAACCTTAAGGATTCATTAGCTTGGGAATTTCATTTACATGTTATCTCACATAGTATAATCCATAACTGAGATCTTGGGAATCTCCATGTAGGTGCTGCAATATGAGGGTGGCATTGACACAGATTTTGGAGATACACATGGGATTTTTTTTACCTTAAAGGTTTCCTGGTCATTTAAAAGTTCTGCTTCAAATTTTGCAGTTCTAGTTTTGACAGGGCTCAAAGTGATCAGACCCAGAACTGTGGATCTCCTGCCTAACTCTCACAAGATGTTCACAAAACACCTTACACATGCCGGCAGGCTTGAGCTGCCCACAATGCTGCCTTCTGAAGTGCTGGTGAGGGAGTAGGCATTATTCCACCCCCTCAGCCCAGGCAGTGTCCCAGGCCCTGCTGGGCACCCTTCAGTTCTCCCAGCATGGTTGTGGTTCCACGGTCGGAAAAAACAGTCAGTACGTATTAGGGTAAATGTTACTCCCAGGCTCCCAACGAGGTATTTTGTTCATTTTGATGTCAAACTAAAAGAGGGTAGAGAGAAATGATGTCAAATAGAAATCTCAGCTTCAGACAGCTGCTAACTTTGGGTACAGTAGAGATAGGAACTGAGCAGTATGGCCAGAGCCCATGGTGTATTAATTAACCAAAATTGTGCAAAGTCACCCTGGTTCAGAGAATTGAAGTGAACTTTGGGTGGCACATGAGCCTGGTGTTGCTCTGCCATTTGGGAAGTTAATTTCCTCCTGGGAGGAAGTTACGGTCTTTTAATCAAAGGCAGATCATTTTCTTTTGAAAAGTGACTCATTTTACCAGGGTGGCAAAGGCTTCTAACTTGTTTTGATATTTTTTGTCCTATATACAAAATGTCCTTTAACGGAAAAGATAGATTTTAAAAGTAGATTAAAAAAAAAAAAAAAAAAGAAAAAAAAAGAGGAGGAAATGCTTGATTTGCAGTTGAGGAGCCTGGATTTGTTCAAGTACAAGCATGGCAAGTCTGAGTGATCTTCACATTCAGATCACAACTTCGCTGCAAAGGAAAGGTCGCTTTTGCTTGTGTTCTGGGTCAGCTTTTTCTCTTTCGTCCCCTTGGTAAGATCTCTCCTTTTGTGTTATTATGGATGTACCTTGGGTTTGAACTTTTCCTTTTTAGTTTCTTTTGTGTGTGCGTGTGTGTCTGTGTGGAGAGAACTGATATTTCATCTTTTAAAAGATTTACAAGAAAAAGAAATAATATATGCACCACTGTGGAAAAGCATGTCTCTGTTCATACCTCTGCATTTTACAGGAAAATATGTCATTCCTTTCAGATCCATGAATTAAGATGCACTATTTTTTGCTGAAGGCTATTTTAAATTAGGCTAATAAATTGCTGCTCTCTGCCTTGCGTGATAATGCATTACATTATCTACTGATGTACACGTATTGTTTGACTCTAATGGTGTGGAAATTAAATGTTAGACATGGGCCAGATGTTCCTATAGATGAATATGAAGTATGACTCTGTCGTAGCCAAGTCTCAATGGGACAGAAGGTAGACTATGAGGTTTTCTGAACAACAGCAACAAAATCCTTAAGTGGGTCACTCGCATCCTCACCCAGGATCCAGCCCTAACACTGAGCTGTTGAGAATTATCACCTTCAGCATTCTTACTACTCTTCAGGAAGAACCAGTGCCTTTTTAATTTCAAATGCTTCAGTGCTTGTAAAGCCACAGAGACTGGCTCGCAGAGATGGCAAATGTTTGCCATCCCTGCCAGGCTGGCAGAAACAGCTCGGGGTGCATCACTGGGACTCTGCCTTAGCCGCAAATGTTTTGAAGCCCTCTGCCCTCCCCCTCTCCCTGTGTATTTTCATGCAGTGGCTGAGGGGGCAAACAGATGTACATTGCAGTGAATATTAATGAAGGTCCCCCACTGGCATCTCCTCTCTAGAAAAGGGGGGTGGGAGGGGGTTGGGGGCAGGCTTACAATCTCCCTTGCAGAGCTAAATTACCCAGTGACTCATAATCTAAGTACCGGCCGAATGTTGCTGAACACAGGTATTCAGGATATTTGATAATGATGGATAGGGGTATTTTCAAAATTGGCAATAAAGCTGCTTTGCTTTGGGAATCTTAGGACTCGCTATAGCTCACTAGCAACTAAAATAATAATAATAAAAAAAAGTCATAACCATGAGCTTAACTAAAAATTTCTATTTGAGTGTGTGTGCATGTATGTTCATATTATGTTTGAGATGGAAAGAAAGGACAATTTTTACATCATCAGAAGAGGTCTGTGAGCAAACCAGGACTTTTAGAAGTTTGAGTGTGCTGAGTATGTGTGTTTTTGTGTGCCCAAGTTCACCAAAGACCAGGCGTATAAGGTGTTATATCATTCCCCCTACTGAATGCAGCAATCACTGCCAAGAAAATCACATCCCAGTGAAGAGCTTTGGGCCAGTCACATCAGAGTCTTCCAGCAGCTCTTTGAGAGAGGTGTGGGGTAGTGGAGGGAGGCTGAGCACCTGGTATGTCCTAGGATAGCACAGAGAGAGGCTTGGAGGCACCGCTGCCCACGTGACAACTGTGGAAATCACCAAAAGGACCATGGTGTCAGCCAGAGTCCCTGCTGGGGGTGATGAACCAGCACTGACCTCAGGTGCAAGTCAGCATCAGGTCTTCAGTGTATGATTTTTAGAAAGCCAGGCTCATTCTCCATCTAGCTTCAGTGTTTCTCAGGCTCTTCAGTGGCAGGCACCATCAGAGATGCTGGAGAATGTTTTCATCACAGCTAACAGAGGGCTATCCAGATTGCTCGTAACTGTTTTTAGCACAGTAAACATGTAAACTGAGTGCCTGGGGAAAAAAAAAAAAAAAAAAAAAAAAAAAGCAAGCTTGTCCTTGCAGTAGCTGATCATTTTTAATTAAATCTCGATCTATCAATCTGGTTATTTTGTGAGGGAGAGAGAACCAGCCCTGAAAGGTTTGGGATGTGGGTACTTCGAGATGGCTGCTAGCTCCATGCCCCCACACAGCAGCTTAACACAACCCTGCTGTTGGCATGAGTACACAGGGACAGGACGGTTCCACTTGCCTGGCCTCCATCACAGGTCTCATGAGCTGAGACAGTCCATCGGAGAGGGTTTTGTCAGGAGATTTGCCCTTTCCAGTGGAATTGGGCCCAAATACTTTAAAAAGTGAATGTATCAAAAAGGAGGAGGGTTCCTTTGAAAAAATGTGATATTTACTATCTTCTCATCTATTCTCTCCCTGAGCCAATATTAGCCATATTGTTCATGAATGGAGAACAAAAAAGGTGTCATGACAGTTGCCAGTTTTGATACCAGTTTTGGGTCTGCGCGGAGGCGGGAGGGGGAGAGAATAGCATGCGTTCATCTGCATTCCAGGAACAAAGAACGTCAAACCTGGAATTGTTCCCTATTTGACAATAATGCTTAGATAGATTTTTATTGGCAGAGCCTCTTTAGTTCACAGTATAGTCCCCTGCATCTAAGGTCTGGTAAATCATCTGCAACCTTCCCCTTTTAGAATCACAGAACCACAGAATCATTCAGGTTGGACTCAGCCAGTTCCCTGGGCAGCCTATTCCAATACCTCACCTTTTAGTAAACAAATTTCTCCTACTATCCAGCTTAAACCTCCCCTGGTGCAACTTGGGGCTGTTTCCCCTTGTCTTATCACTTGGTGTTTGGGAGAACAGCCTGATTCCCACCTTGCTACCAGCTCCTTTAAGTTAATTGTAAAGTACAATAAGGTCTCCCCTGAGCCTTCCTTTCTCCAAGCTAAACAGCCCCAGCTCCCTCAGCCGCTTCTCATAAGAGCACTTGCTCTGCTTCTCCAGCACTTGCTCAATAGTGAATATTGTATTTCACATTTAACTGAAGCTGGTCACCCAGTAGGCACAGGGACTAAAAATGTGCAAAAATGTGAGAGAAAGAAAACCATACAAACCTGAAACTGTACAAATCTTTCTTTTTATCTATCATATGTATATGGATGTGTTGATTTGGATAGCAAAGGCTACATAAATCAGGCTACATAAATCAGCATATTCGTAAACATATGCTCACATGTATTCTCACACATGTATTCACAAAAACAAACAAACAAACAAACAAAAAATAGGGACAACTCGAAGCAGACAGTCATCCTCCCCACCATGGAGGGTGTTAGGAAAGATGTTCCTGCTTTTTCAGCTTTACAGTCCCTGGTGCTTGGTGATTACCTGGTGGTGATCTCAAAGCTGCTACAAAAGGTGAGTGAATTAAGCCTCCAATATCCTGTTTTATTAAGAGCTGTGCTGTTACAACAGGGAAACAAGGCATGTAGTCATGTATCCAGGTACACAGTGGGTTGGTTGCTGTGCTGAAAAGCACAAACAGGATGACTTCATGTGCAGCCTTGTTCCCTTAAACAAACAGCCAGGACTTGTCATCTAGCTTTTGGTCAGAAGAAGGGTAGTGACAGCCCTATGTGGACCATCTATAAGAGTGTCTGAAGTAGTCTTGACTGCCTATTGAAGTATCTAAGTTCAAGAGAGCAAGTCTCTTATCCATCCCATAACACCTCCCTTGGTTATAACATGGCATTTGCCATATGTATTAATTAGCAGTTTTCCTGTAACTCACATTTCAAAGGGCGGTAGATCTTCAGTGGGAGGAAACCACAGCAAGCCAATAGAAGCTGTTCAGATAACATGTCTGAAGAAATTCGCACTAGCAGGAATTTTGGCAACAGTACATTCTATTTACTGCAATGGAAAAAATACATTTGATTCTTAATTCAGTGGAAAGTACTAAATTAAAAATCCTTAAAATATCTGGATACAGGGGAATTTAGGGCTTGATTCTGCACTTATCAACTGAATGGGCATATTGCTCTTGTGCATCGTGGGAGCAAGACTAGCCCCTGGCTAACGGAACTTCAAGCTAGATATAAAGCAGTTCGTAGTGATAGGAATAAAAGCAACAACAACAAAACCCAAGCCAATCCTTTTCCTTCTCATATAAAGATGGGTTGTTATTCTGGAAACCTTCACTTTGTTACAGGTCTTTATACTCAGCTTTCCCTGAGGGAGATGGATGATTTTTTTCCTATATATTTGCCTCCAAATTCTGCATCATTGCTGGCGACATAAATAAAGTGATATGATCACTGTCCCTTGTTATAGTGACTTCTTGCAGCACAATGGGACTCCCACAGAAGCCAAGCAGTAATAGCATGTGAATGTCAGGCATTTTCTTTCCCTTCACCAGAAGAAGGTGCCTAAAGATCCTGCACAGAAGGATCCCTTGTTTCTCTGACAGGTCTGAGATGGGTTTGGCTGTGATGACAGGGCTTGCTTTGTGAGTGGCAAGTTGTCCACTTCATAGGATTTTCTCCTTTATATCTGTGCTTTCCTGGTCTCTGCAAAGACTTCCAAGGAAACTCTTAAATGAGGGCTTGTCTTTCTCATGATGTGGTCCTGTGGCCAAGGAAAACCGTGCCAAGATTTCCAAACTCACACAGGTCACCACCACAACATCTGATTGGAACAACTCCTACCATACAAAGCTGAGCCCATCTGAACTGGTGAACCCTCTGACTGATCACTGCTCACGTAAGCCAGCCACCCCTCTTATTACTAACAGCTTTAGCTGGAACAGTTACCCAATTAAATATGCCTTGACCAGTCCCATCAATGCAGGAAGCCAAGACCAAGTAGATTTTATAAGAAAAGTCATTGTGAATCCAAATGCAAACCCTGCCCTGTCTTCTTTTGCTCTTCAGTTCCCACTGCAGATTCACTTCCTGGTGAGTCATGACATATGCACAGCACATATGTATGAAATAAGTTGTATCTTCTGCCCTTCCCCTGCTACAGCTGCTTCCTCACCCCCACACCTCATCCTTGTTTCTCAGAACTTACTCACCAAAAACTTTCTAATAAAAATCATCATAAAAAAAAAAGGGAAAGAAATAAAGAACCTCCCCATGTCCACTGGTGCTGCTATAATAGTATGAGCATTTCTTGTGGACTTAACCTACAGCTTCATCCCAGGACTGTGAGCCTGAGCTCTGACTAGTGGTATGAGCAACTTTGCTGCCACAACGAGCTAATCACAACAAACCTACTTGAAGTGTCAGTGCAAGATGGACAAATGCTAAATGGCAAAACAGATGGGAAGTAATAAGTCCTTATTTTACACTGTGAGCCGACCAAGAATTATTTGCTAATGATGAAATCACCAGCAAACACATTCCTGCAGATAGCTTGAATATGGCCTCATTTCAGATCTGCTAAGTGAAATACTGAACAGTGGTTTCATCTTTGCAAATACCTTTTTGGTAAAAAAAAAAAAAAAAAAAAAAAAAAAAAAAAAGTTGAGGTTAAACTTTTCAAGAAGTGCTTCACATTGTATTCCTGGCCCCAGATACTGGAATTTTGTCCCATTGGAAGTGACTTTGACAAAATGCTCCTAAGCATCCTTCTCTCAGACCACAGAGAGGGCAGCCATGGGTACACAAAGAAGGAATAGTTGCATCTGAAGGAGAAAGCTCAGTGAGCTGGTGTAAGAAATGCTACCAGAGCTTGTTTGTTATGTAAAGAGTGAGGGCTTACTTCTGTCCAAGGAAGTAAACAGAGTTTGTCTGCAAGCTTGTCCTCCTACAGTGCTAAAATACTTCCTTTCTGGACTCTTTCTTCTCTTTATTTTTCATTAAATGCCTTGCCTCTGCTGTCTTGCTGCTGTCTGCTGCTCCCTTCTCCAATGGTTCTCTTTTATTCCAGCTTCTCTTTCCAATTTTTTCATCACTCATTTGTTTTCCTCTTGGACGTTTTGTGCAACATGCCGTCATGTACCATCATGTTTTATCCTCTCTCAACTCTGAGGACTCCAGATAGTACTTGTAACGTTCCTTGGCAATTGTCCTGGAGCAGTATTTCCATACTAGCACTTCCTTCATCCTTTGCCCCCAGCCAGTTATGGGCATTTGTTTTCATTTGCACAAGGCACAGACACATTCTTTTTTAAAGATCTTATCCCACAGCTATGTAAAGTTCTTAGCGCCATTTGCATCATCTAAAATGTTGCATTCTTCATGGACAAAATGAAAGCCTGCTGGCAGTTTTACAGTGACTGATAAAATGGCAAACACAAGAACCCTAAAATATAAAATGAATCTGACAAGGCATCTGTCCGTGTGATAATCCTTGTCTTCAGTCTACCAGTGATCTAAGTGTAAAGAAATTAGTAGATTTTTGTTATCTAATAGAACCTATTTCAAAGAGAGATATATAGAAACATATGCCCCCTGGGCAGCATACTGTATAGCAGCAGCAAATTGTCACTCCAGCAGTGGGACTCTGCCATGGAAATCTCACTTAACATGGGCAATACTGTAGCTTCTCCTAGTTGATCCACACTTTCAGCTTCTTCTGAATAGACAATAATTTACTCAGAAATGGTTTTAGTTTCCGTACATGAAACTCCTACTCATTGCGAAGAAAGGTTTACTCATTGCCCAGGGCAGGTCTGGACATCAAGATGCCTACTGGGGCTCTGCCAAGGCTCTACTTTTTAGTTCATCTCAGGTTCTTCAGTTCATCTCAGACTCAGAGCAAGCCTATGTTCACTTTTTGCCAAGCGCAATAACCCCAAGCAGCACTACAGGCTGGGAGATGAGTGGTTGGAGAGCTGCCAGGCAGAGAAGGACCTGGGAGTGATGGTTGGTAGTCGGCTGAATATGAGCCAGCAGTGTGCTCAGATGGCCAAAAAGGCCAACAGCATCCTGGATTGCATAGGAAACAGTGTGGCCAGCAGGGCTAGGGAGGTGATCATCCCCCTGTACTCGGCTCTGGTGAGGCCGCACCTCGAGTACTGTGTTCAGTTTTGGGCCCCTCGCTACAAGAAGGACATCGAGGTGCTTGAGCGGGTGCAGAGAAGGGCGACGAAGCTGGTGAGGGGCCTGGAGAACAAGTCCTACGAGGAGCGGCTGAGGGAGCTGGGCTTGTTCAGCCTGGAGAAAAGGAGGCTCAGGGGTGACCTTATTGCTCTTTACAGATACCTTAAAGGAGGCTGTAGGGAGGTGGGGGTTGGTCTATTCTCCCACGTGCCTGGTGACAGGACGAGGGGAAATGGGCTTAAGTTGAGCCAGGGGAGTTTTAGGTTGGATGTTGGGAAGAACTTCTTTACTGAAAGGGTTGTTAGACATTGGAACGGGCTGCCCAGGGAAGTGGTGGAGTCACCATCCCTGGAGGTCTTTAAAAGATGTTTAGATGTAGAGCTTAGGGATATGGTTTAGTGGGGACTGTTAGCGTTAGGTCAGAGGTTGGACTCGATGATCTTGAGGTCTCTTCCAACCTAGAAATTCTGTGATTCTGTGATTATATCCAAACTCAGACATTTGGCTGTTTTTTTCTCATACACCGTTAGCCAGCACCTTCTCCTGCAGCCTCTGACATCTCTAATACTGGTGTTCCCGTTCTTCTGAAGGAGAGAACTGACAGCAGGAGGATCAAGGGAGGAAGAGAGGAGAAGGAAGAGAAATTCCTGCCAGACACTACAGGGACGTATTACTGATCCTTTTGGTCACTGATGTCCATCTATGGAGCAGGGTCCACAAATAAACTCTTTCTCAGGTACTTTGAGCAACTTGAATTTTAGACGAAGCCATCCTTGGAGAACCAATGTAAGATGAGGCAGCCAACTCATACAGCATGCATCAAGCCACACGTGGGAGTGTCAGGTTCACCTGTTCAGTATGGGGTGTAATTGGTGATGGGAGAGGGATGTACATTAACATTTCTAGCAGTGTCTCACAGCCTCTGCTGTGACAATAGCAGTGATGACTGTGGGGAGCTTTAGGTGTTGCTAATAGGCCTGCTCAAAGACGGTGTCAAAGAGATGACCCATCTCCAGTCTCTCTTCTGTCCTTTATGGATGTCAGCAGTGTGGGTGTCTTCCCACACATGTGACATTCAGCTCCAGGGTGTCATATTGCTCTTCAGCGAGCAGTTTGCAGGCCATACGGAACTGGCCTGCCTCGTGGATAACTTTGCTTTAGATGACACACACGTCTTCACCTACTGTGAATATTTTCCCATTGCAACACCCTGCTTTCATTTGCTCAGACCTTTACCAAAATTTAATTGTTTGAACTGAATTACTGAAAATAATATTTTCCTTTTCCTCTTGCCATCCAAAACTAAGGATATGAGAGAAATTTGACTGCAATGTTTCGCTTTTTCTTTTTACTTGAGATTGAAATCACACACACAAAAAAAATTGATTATTAGAAAAAAAAAAAAAAAGGAAGAAGGAAGAAGAAAGAAATCATAGAACCTTCATTAATACACTTTAACACTGTACTACTTAGAAATTAATATCTGCTTCCAGGATGTTACTGATATTACTGTGTGGCTTGTCTGCCATTTTAGTGGACATTTACCCACATGTGGCAAATTACATATATTTAAAATGAAAATCTCTGTATGTTCATAATTGGAGAAGATGCTGAAGTTTAGCCATTGAAGTGTCTGAGGAGTCCAACTTTCATGCTCTTCCAGTGAGGACACTTCATCCTCTAATGCCTGAGACCAAAGTACATGGTCTTGCTATCAAGTGACTTGGCATGTTTTAGCCAGCAGTACAATACAGTCCTTCCTTGAAGTTGCTGAAGGATAGTGCATCATTGTGACTTGAGCACAAAGCTAAGGAATTATCTTTTTCAATTCCCAGTTCTCCATCTGACCATGTGCAGAAGAGTGAATGGGATGAGGTGGAGATTTGGAAAAAGGTTGAGCAAGGGAGATAATAATAGCACCAACCTTAATTCCAGTATATTTTTTTTTCATTTTTAACCTGTGTCTGGCATGTTCAGTTTCTTTTCTTATGATGTAGGTATATGATAGCCATTAAAAATATGCTTTATATTTACAGGCAAACATAAGAGAAGAGTAAAATAAATGCAGCATTTTCTTTGTGCTGTAGCTGCTTAAAAGGTTTATGAAATTGTCTGCCACAGCTCCTTGTCAAGGAAAAACAGAAATATTACTATAGTAACATTCAAAGGTGGTTGCAAGAAAAATAAAATAATTCAGACTAAGGTAATATTTGCTCACATAACATGAGTCATTTGTATTGTAATTTCCTGACACTGGTGGAGAAGGGGAAAGTTGTCAAGAAAGAGTGACAATATGTCCCCACTTCATACAGCAGAATCTGAAGTTTCTTGCTGACAGCCAAGGAAAAGACAATAACATGAAAGTGTAATATAATTTTTTGTTTAGCAGACTTCAGAGATGCACTAACAGTGGGCCAAGTTCTGCTTTCACATATGCTTTGGATTGCCTTTTGATTTCTGTACAAGCTCCTGTTTATAGCAGTGATACATCTGCACAGAGAGGAACTCGGCGCCCTTTGGATCAGGCTCTGAGTATGAAAGACTCCACAAAGTTCTTCATGATAGATCAGAGATACATAGAAAGAATCTGAGAGCAGAATTTTGCCCTGCTAAGAGTACAGGGAGAGACTCTTCATCAAGGAAGGGAGTGACACAACAAGGGGTAATAGTTTTAAACCAAAAAAAAAAATAGATTTAGATTAGATATAAGGAGGACATTCATCACTCAGGGGGTGGTGAGGCATTGGAAGATATTGCCCAGCCAAGCTGTGGATGCCCCACCCCTGAAAGTGTTCAAGACCAGGCTGGATGGGGCTTTGGGCAACCTGCCCTGAAAAACAAGGAGCAGCACTGACATAAAGTTGATTGTCCTGACTGCCATTCTTAGCCTACTAGAGAGCCTGATTCCAGGTAAGGCAATTCAGCAGGTAGCTAGCTGCTGTGGAGGGCAAGGGCATGCATTTGTTAGGAGAGGGAGGAAGGAGAGGAACAAAAGAAATAGTTTAGCTTTACCCTGTAAAATCCATCTCTCTCCTTTAAGAACAAAAAATTTTTAAATCACCTTAGCAGCCAGTATAGCCAGCTCTGAAGTAGGAAAGTTCAAAGATATCGTCCTTCTATTACCTAAATTTTAATTAGTCTGTGGGTAAACAGGGAACTTTGAAGTTGTCTACACAGTGATTTTCATGTGCCCTGTTGAATTGAAGAGACCAAAGACTCCAGCAACTTTCAAAGCTGCCCTTTGCACATGTGTAAATGATTCCATGAAGTGCAAATGTGGTGATTTAGGTCTTACCCTGAAAGATCTTTTTTTTTTTAAGGACGTGCATGCTAATTCCAAAAAGAGAACTGTAAGTCTCCAAAGAATAGCTATGAAGTCAATGTAATTCCCAAAAGTGCTGAGACCTGCCCATCTGCCCTGTGTACAGACTCGGTACAGATCACAGTGTCTTAATTTATCCCAAGATGATCTGAGCAATAAAATAGTGTAAGCGATGAAATCACCCAATTTTTAGAAAAGGCTGTGTTCCTTCCCATGAAAATTCCTGCTTTGGTTGAGCTACTTTTGACTTGCAGTGAGAGATGAATTTGACCTGCTCTCTTTGTCTCATCTGTTTGGCTGCAGCTGTGCCCTCTAGCACTGAATATGTATTCCAAGCTCATCTAGATGTCAGAACAAAAGCACAAATGAGATGACAATCTTCCATTCTTTCTGTGTGCTGCCAATACCTGTTTGTCACTATAATGGTATTAATCATCTTTTATTTATAGCGGAACACTGGAAGCTTCCATTTTTCCCTTTTGATTTATTTGTAGGACAACAGGTGCACAACTTAAGCAGGTGTATGTGTGTGCATATGTTGTGAGTTTGCTGATAGCCACAAAACATCTTTAGTAAATTATTACTTGTATCAAAGCTGCCATTATTTTTATTTCATGCATAAACTTAATTCCACAACTGTTAGCTCCCACAGTCTATTATCTGCTTTGTATTGCAACCGCAATAATGCAACTCATGGGTGCAAGACCTCTTCTTTCACCCTCCCAAAAACCCCCACAAACAAGACATCCCTAAACCATACACTGCTTCCAGTTTCTGATACTTGGGAAAGGTACCGTTGTTTCCATTGGCAACTGCTGCAGAGTAGCATGATACCGGTTCAACAGCTGACACGAAATGCCTTTCCATATGTAAAGCTGTGCCTTAAACACACAAGGGACACTAAGAATAAACTTTGTACTTTCTTTTTCTTTTGTCTAACAGCAAATGGGTTGTGAAGAAGTGCTGGATGCCTTTAAAAAAATGCAGTTATAATTTTGGATCCAAGCTGTGAGAACACTCATTGGAGACAACTGTTCTCTCATGGGCTAGCCTTGAATAAACAATCACAGCTCTGTGTGATATTACTTCTTAACCAGATTCTAGCATTGAGCTGTTGCCTTGCCATGGTTACTTGCCTTTTAAACCAATGTTTCTTTTCCTTCCTTTTTTTGCCAAGATTCTTGCTTGTTTGGCAGTGGTTCGTTCTCCTTTGAACTTTTGCCCTATTTTAATTTCCACCAAATTTTTAGTCTAAAAGAACCTTTTCACTGATATCTTTTGTTGTCTTGATTTTCTTTTCTGCTTGTGAGAACTTACTTGGGGACATTGCTTACGGGAAAGAGCCCAAGAGACTGTCTTCTCCTGAGTATCCAGCAGCTGGCAGGCATCCGTGAGGAGATTAGAAAACAAAGCCACTACACCACAAGACAGTGGCCACTCCTGAAATAAAATTAAATAGGAAAGAAGGGCACACACGTACACACACACAAACCACCAGGTCATTCACGGGGAGATTTACAGCTCCTGAGCTCGCCTCTGTTGAATTCATCTAAGGATAACGCCATTAAAACACATGTCAGAGCATCACTCTGCCACGTGGGAGTCCAAGGCAGAATCCCTCGCTTATATTGCACCCCTGGAGCTGGCAGAGCACCGGAGTCCTGTGGATCATACGAGAGTCCTGAGGAAGGGAAGCATGTCCCTAGTTGCCTTGGGGTAATTCTCCAGGAAACCTGGAAGAAAAGCTGACAGCTTCTATCGAGAAGAAAAAATCCCTCTTATACCAGGCAAACACATCCTCTTGATATGTCTTGACTATTTTTTGTTATGTGTTTTGTCCTGTGTAGAGATTCTGAGGGGACAAATGCATGCTTTCTCCAAAATATTTTTAGCCACATAATTAACTAATATTATTTGCACTGCTGAAAAACAAAGCAAAACAAAACAAACAAAGCATTTATTTAATTGCTTATTCAGTTTCTTATTCATCAAAAGACTTCAATGTGTTGTTGCCTAAAATAAAGGCAACTACATGTGCACAATAAATGTGCATAATATGCATGTGCATACATATAAAAACAGGGACGATATTTCATATTAAATTTGTTATTGGGAAAACTCATTCTCTTACTGGAAAGATAACTGCAAATTTCTAGTGCTAGTGAAATCCCAGCTATTACTATTTAGAAATATCTGTCTTAAGCTGAATCATTTTTTGGCTGAGTTCTTAATGTAAAGTAAAACCTAGCATAAGCCTCTAGGACAACAGACCCCTGTGGTGTGCTGTATGTAAAATGAACTACACTAACATCGTTCTGGTATGTGCATCATTTATTCTGATAGAGAAACCAGGGGCCAATGGTTTAGTCATATTTATTCATGGCCTAATAAGAAACTGTGTTCGTTAACTAACATATGCTTAAGACACCTTTTCACCATTTAAAATCTTCTAACTGAATGTGGGAAGACCAGCAAGTTACCTCTTTCTTTTAAGACATAACCCTACTGATATTTTATATGTTAGATGATTTTAAATTAAATCAGACAATTAAAAGTCTCCTTGCTCACTCTTATTTATTAACTTTTAGAGAGCAATTTTCTTCACAGTAGCAAAATCAATACTCTGAGATAAAGTTTCTAACAAGAGTTTCCTTTCTCATAAAATTCTATTGGCAATTTAATTCTTCATCTGTACTGGAATGGTAAAATGTAAAGAACAATGTTCTTTTTTGCTAGTAAAATATCCTTATTTACATTGGAACACAAGCAGGAAGTACATTTTCAGCTTAGTTCAATCATTTTCTGTATCCCTGATGTCTTCATATGCAGACTGTCCTGACTGATGGAAAAATCATTAGCTAATTGATTGCAGGATGCTTTATATGCAAGTATTGGTTGCAATCTGCTTCTCAGACTGCCTGTGCCCGGGGTGTAAGTAGGCACATCCTACAGAATCACAGAATCACAGAATCACAGAATTTCTAGGTTGGAAGAGACCTCAAGATCATCGAGTCCAACCTCTGACCTAACGCTAGCAGTCCCCACTAAACCATATCCCTAAGCTCTACATCTAAACGTCTTTTGAAGACTTCCAGGGATGGTGAGTCCACCACTTCCCTGGGCAGCCTGTTCCAGTGCCTAACAACCCTTTCAGTGAAGAAGTTCTTCCTAACATCTAACCTAAAACTCCCCTGGCTCAACTTAAGCCCATTCCCCCTCGTCCTGTCACCAGGCACGTGGGAGAACAGACCAACCCCCACCTCGCTACAGCCTCCCTTGAGGTACCTATAGAGAGCGAGACAGAGGTGCCCAGACAAACACAGCACTGCACTTCGCAGGCTCAAGATGTTGCTTTGGGGCAATTTACCCCTTAATGCCTGATATAAAAAGTTCCAGTTGACTCTAGCCAGATTACTGTATTTTGCTGTAGTCAATGTACTGCAGCAAATCCTTGTAGTATCTTGGGCATGGAAGGGAAGTAAAAGGGCTTGCTGTATCACTCAGTCCAGGACAGGAACATAGCTATTTATGAGACAGACAAGAGTCCTTCCCAATAAGAAAGGAGGATGAAGGCTATTCAGTGCTTTGCAGAGGGTTTGGCCACACAATGTGTTTCTACATTCTAGGCTCCTCCATCTGCTAATTTCAAAATTATTTGTGGCATTTGAGTCCTCAGAAGATGTGAAGGTGGTCATAAGTATTATGTCTACACCACTGCAGGGAAGTGGACACTCAGCCAAGATAGATAGCTTATAGGTAGCTTCACTCCAAGACTGAGAGCCACAGACCTAATACAGGTCCTGCTGCACCCTTGCTCCTCATACTAGAACTGGCCTTCCTACTGAAGGGAAGCTCCCCTTGAAAGCTGGCTGCTGCCTGCTGAGCAAAACTGCTGCAACATGGTACATCTTGGAAGTGTGGATGAAAACACGCAGCTACATCTGCCACCAGCTGTGCAGCACCCACCAGGTAACAATTTGTGCAGAATTTGCCCCACAATATGTGGGCGCAATGACCTTAAAGTGCTGGGAACACCCCCATTCTGCCTCCTAGCTATTCTAGGAGTAAGTCAGGCTTGCAAAGCCAGTGGAGCTCAGCCTTTGGGAAGGAGGTTTCTCTCCATACAATGCTGACTTGAGTCCCAGTGTCACTTTCCCACACGGAGTAGTCTCCTGATCTGTGAGTAGTGCTTATGACTTCTACGGGAACTCCTTGCAAAGGACAATGCGGCTCAGCAGGCTCTTTGTAAATGAGTGGCTGGGACACATTCATCAGCAACAATGACCCCTGTAATCATTTACAATGCCTTTGGGCCTCTGTGTGTAAAAAAAAGCACTGCTACGCCAAGCCAATGGGAGAAAAAACTTGTGTGGTGGCTGCTTTAAAACTGGAATTGTGAAGCATTATTTGTATCGAGAGATGAAATAACAAGAAGTGGGAAGGGTGAGAAAAGATGAAACGAAATGGGCTTAGGGAAACAGAAGCTGGAAGTAATCAATAAATCATAGAATAAAGTAAAGAGAAAGAACCTTTAAAGTGCCCAAGCTTAAATGTCAAGAGTATTAGAACAAAAGAGCTCAAAGCAGAAGATTGTGTGACAGAGGAATATGCTGAAACTGACAGAAAGCAGGCTCACTCCTGAGCATGGAAAGGAGTACAGACAATGAAGGGCAGCAGAGAAGAGCAGAATAAGAAATTAGGACACCATGTACATTCCTCTTAAGTAGTTTGAACACACAGGATTAATTTTATTGTTTTTAGAAGAGTCTGAGGAGTAAAACTGGAAAAACAACATAAGGGTGGTTGAAAAGATCAGTTTTACACTATGTAATACGGTGAGAATGTGCTATCATATATGCATGAAGGTATGCCATCAATATTGCAGGGTAATAAGATCTTGCTTACATTGTACTACACAAAAAAGAAACTGAGCCAGCCAAGGCAGAGCTGTTGTTACATTTATCCCTAGACAAATTCATACAGTTAAAATTTATTTATTTTTCTAATGACACTCTTTCAGTGATGCACTTAATCAGACATAGCTCTAGGCACATGTGCTTGTCCCACTGAAATCTATGTATATAAACATACACTTAATGTTAAGCTAGTACTCAAAATGTTTTGCTGAGCTGAAGCCTATGTGCTGATGGATTATCTAGTTAGCTATAAACTGCACGGTTATATCTGGTTTGGGCTACTGGCTCAGAAACAGATAGTTATTCTGCTTGAATCAAGTTTATCATTGTTGTTATTCATATAAAATAATAGATGCTTCTGGCACCACACACATGTATGCTGTAAAATCAAAATTTTGTATTCAAAATGGATTTTCAGTCAACTGAGCAAAGGTGGCTTATGTTTTCCTCAGCAGAAAACAGTATGGGAAGAAACTAGTGTGCTTTGATGTACCTTGAAAAACAGAATTTGGGAAGCTGATGGGACACATGTGAAAGGCAGACAAACCCCAGGCACTATGCTTTGGATGATGGACTGCGCCAAGCATGGCAGGTATAAAGTGTAAGCTACTGAGACACAGTGACAGGCAGCGGGACTGTGCCACAGCTCTTCCTAAGAGCCCCAGTGGCATTGCTCACTGCACAGGTCTCTGGTCTTGGTCAAGGGCTGAAGAGATACCCTTTGAAAAAGTTTGTGGGAGGTCACAGTATAGCTGTAGTAAAAAGCCATTATGAAGACACACACCCAAGGGTATTTGTTGTTTTGGGATTAAAGCATCACCTAAAATCCATGTGAACCACTCATTCACAGAGAAGAAATTATATACTGAATTGGTTGTAAAACACTGTTAGCTTGAATTGTTGTGATAGTGATACAGAAACACAGAAGCTTAGTCCACTCTGAAGAGCTTTTATTACAACTATCTTGTTATTTTGCTGTGTGCACACAAATGACAGTACTGATATGCCATGCCAGAGTAATGTCAGCAGGTAAATTGACTGATAATGCTTGTGTTAATGTTGCTGAGCATGCCCACAATAAAAAAGATGTTTCCAAAAACCTGATACCTGATTGATCTGATGTAAGGAGAGTGCTGAGTCAAGCAGAAAAATAAAAATAAAAGATGTTACCACAAGTGCTCATTTGACAGCAAAGGGTTTTCTGGTATGGCTCAATGAAACATTTAAAATTTCACTCATAATTTTATGAAATCTCTCTCATTCAAATTGTCAAAGTCTGACAGGCTTGTTAACAACATCAAGGGGTGAATGGTCCTTCATCTGCTTGCTCTTGCTCCACTGAGTGATCGATGAACAAACTAAAACTGACAGCTACTGCAAAGATAACAAGAAGTAGACAATAGAGTGGATGCTTCTACCCCTCCCTGTCTAATTGAGCCTCGGGAAGTTGATATTCAGCTCCAGAAAAGATTGGAAAGGTAGAAGGAACAGTAGCCTAGATTCTGGCATTCAGGCCCATATCAAGCAGAGCCACTAGAGTGGCACAAGTTATTCAGCTCTCTACAATCTAGCCAGTAAGATGTAAACTGAAGTTGTCTCATGCTTGACCAATCTGTTAGACTTCAGCAATGAGGTGATAGGCTTGGTGTATGAGGGGAGAGCAGTGGATGTGATTTACCTTTGGCAAGATTTCCTCTGCTGTCTCCCATATCATCACTCAGATAACATCCAACAAATTGATGAATTACAGACTAAATGGATGGTCAGTGAGATGGACTGTAAACTGGCTGAACTTCCAGTCTCAAAGGGCTGTAATCAGCGGCATGAAGCCCAGCTGGAGGCCAGTCACTAGTTGTGAACCTCAAGGGAAGATACTGGTGCCAGTACTTTTAAACACCTTCATAAATGACATGGGCAGTGCATCAGAGTGAATCCTCTGCAAATTTGCAGATGCTATAAAACTGGGAAAAGTGGTTGCCAGACCAGATGCTTGTGCCTCCAGTCAAAGGGACCTTGACACACTGGAGAACTAGGCCAACAGGAGTCTCATGAAATTAAATAAAGGGAAATGTCAAGTCTTGCCCCAGGGGAGGAATAATCCCATGCACCAAGGCAGGCTGGGTCTGGCTGGATGGACAGAAGCACTGTAGGAAATGCCCTGGAGTTCCCAGTGAATGACAAGTTTGCCAGGAGCAATGTACCCTTGTGGAAAAGAAGGTCAACAGCCTCCTGGGCTGCACGAGGCATGGAGGGATCCCTCTCAGCAGGGCATGGGAGGGATCCTTCCCCTCTGCTCAATCCCAGTGAAACACACCTGGAGTGCTGGGCCCACCCCTCGGCTCTTCAGTACAACAGAGACATGGACATATTGGTGTAGGTCCAGTGAAGGGCCGGAAGGATGATTAAAGGCCTGGAGCATCTGACATACAAGGAGAGGCTGAGAAAGCTGGGACTGTATGGCTTGGAGAAGAGAAGGCTCTGGAGGATTTTATCAGTGTGTATAAACACCTGATGGTGGACAGTATGAAACCTGGAGCCAGACTCTTCTCAGTGGTGCCCACTGAAAGGACGGAAGATAATGGGAACAAATTGAAATACAGGAAATTCCTCTTAAATATAACAAAAATATTATTGTACTGCAAGGGTGGTAGAACACTGGAACAAGTTGCCCAGAGAGGGTATGAGGTCTCTATCCTTGGAGATGCTCAAAACCTGAATAAACACAGCCCTGAGCAACCTGCTTGGGTCACCCTTGTTTTCGGACCTGACAGTCTCCAGAGGTCCCTTTCCACCTCAACAGTTCTGTGATTCTGTGACAGTGACATCCTCCTCTATTCCTTGTAGCTATTGATATACCGAATGTCTGTTACTTTTATTCTAGGAATGGCATATATTACCAGTGATTTTTTCAGAAAGTGAACCAGTTTATTGTCATTTCCTTGACATACAAGCTGAATTTACAACCCTATTGACATCCTTATTTTTCCTGTTTCTTACTTCAACTTTGCAGAGTGGTCTCTAATGAATAAAGTCTGTGGTATATCTCACACAATGAGATATGGCAAGAACCGATTACCCTTTATTGAGAAAGAGCTACTTTTAAAGCTGCATTTGTTACCTACTTCTGCTGAGTCAGCACAAAACCTTTCTTCATAGAATCATAGAATGGCTCGGGTTGGAAGGAACCTTAAAGACCATCTATGTTCCAGCTCCCTGCCATGGGCAGGGATGCCACCCACTAGACCAGGTTGCCCAAGGCCCCATCCAGCCTGGCCTTGAACACCTCCAGGGATGGGGCATCCACAGCTGCTCTGGGCAGCCTATGCCAGGGCCTCACCACCTCTGAGTGAAGAATTTACTTCTAACCGATAATTTAAATCTCCCCTCTTTTGGTTTAAAACCATTCCCCTTTTTCTATCACTATCTGCCCATGTAAAAAGTCACTCTCCATCTTTTTTTAAGCCCCTTCTAAGTAATGAAAAGCTGCAGTGATGTCGTCCCAGAGCCTTCTCTTCTGCAGGCTGAACAGCCCCAGCTCTCTCAGCCTTTCTTCACAGGAGAGGTGCTCCAGCCCTCTGATTAACTTCGTGGCCCTCCTCTGGACCCTTTCTAACAACCCCACATCCTTCTTGTGCTGGGGGCCCCAGACGTGGATGCAGCACTCCAAGAGGGGCCTCACAAGAGCAGAGCAGAGGGGCACAATCACCTCCCTCCCCTGCTGGCCACCCCTCAGTTGATGCAGCCTAGGATGCAGCTGATCTTCTGGGTTTCAAGTGCACACTGCTGGCTTGTGTCGAGCTTTTTGTCCACCAGAACCCCCAGGTCCTTCTCTGCTGGGCTGCTCTCAGTGAGTTCTTCTCCCACTCTGTGTTCATGTCTGAGATTGCCCCGATCCAGGTGCAGCACCTTGCACTTCTTTATTTGTTGCAAAGTATTTTGTGTGCTATATTTATACCACAGTGTTTTATGTTAGCACGCAGTTAATATTTGTTTATTAAAAACTTATTAATTATTTGTTTATGGCTGTTTTTACCATCCTGGAGTTACTGACTCTGCTTGGTTCCCCTGTCCCAAAAGAAAGTCAGAGATGAAAAGATGCTTTGAGGAGATACAGTTTCTTCCCTGTTCCTCAGGGCAGCTGCCCATCACTACCTGTGTGCTTTTCTTCTTGGCATCTGCCTGCTTCTTCTGTATCTGTATAGATTGCAAAAGACTCATTTCCTACTCTCCATTGTGTAGTTTTAATACAGGCAGATGCTATTCCTAAGTGAAGTGGCACACCACAAAACAAATATGTATCTCACCTGTAAATTCCCTTACAATTTTAGGATTTGGGACAATCCACAGGCTGCACTGTTAATGCCTCAGTTCTGACCCAGATGTTTCCCTAGACTGGTATCTTTCTCCATATTACCCCGGTGGAATCACAGTTGTCTAAAACTGAAATGTTGGTGCAACTGTTCAATTTGTCTGCAAGTTCATTTCAATCTGCTGCTAATAGTAAATAGATGGGTTCTGGCTCTGTCCTTCATGTTCAGCCTCATGTCAATTCCAAAAAAAAAAACAACTTGCACAAATGCTTTACAGAAATCTCAGCTCCACCTAGAACAAAAATCTCACTGAAATTCATAAAGAATTTGAGGTAAAATTGGCACTTATGCTTGGGGATAGGAGGAAGGCACAGACAGCAGGGGAGAGATAAGTGCCCATGAAAGACTTCAAAATGGAGGGATTTCATTCTTGCTGATGAGAAGACCTTGAGGAACTCAACCTACAAAATATTAAACTGCTGAAAGAATGAAAGAAAAATCACTCATAACTAAAAAAAGCATCTTAGTGCCATTCAAGCACACTGAAAGCTTTTCTGAACACGTGCCTTCTGTGGAGAACTGGAGCCACATGTAATTTTTTTCCAACTTTGTTCCTTTAAGATTTAGCTTTCCCTGCTATGTTACCTGTTATTTAATGCATTTATACATATGCATACCTAAATGTAAATATAAATATAATTATAAATGTGTGTGTGTAAGTGTATGCAGGAATATAACCATATGAGCATATGTTTATTTATTTCTGTTCTGTATGTGTACAATTACTATAGCAAAATCCTTTTGAAGCAGAACTGTTCTACAATCCATTAATTCTTGCCTTATTCTTCTATTTGTAATGCCAGCACCAATTCATTTATGGGGCTTATTTCTAGTACTAGTCAGTGGCAGGAGTCCCCAGCTGAGGTTACAGTGAGCTTGAAAATAATTTCAGGCCATTATTCGTCCTGATCTCTGTGCTAAAATAGACACAAGATGTGTGTATTTGTGTACGAGGCTCATCCTGCCTTTCACTGCTGCTAAGTAAAGAGTCCTCAGCCATTTTCCCAGCATGAAGCAGGCTGTTTGGGAGCAGGAAGGCCAGGTGCTCTTCAGCACTTCATGCAACCCATCTAGAAAGAAGCAACAGGTGCGCTGTGCTTGTTACAGCAACTGTGTTGGGAACAGGTTGGGGTAAGCTCCTCTGGGCAGTGATGCCCCCTGGCCCCATTAGCCACCCTAATCCATGCAGGGCTTCAGGGTGACCTACAGCCAAAGTATGTCTGGGGCATCACTGGTGGGCAGGGAACTGAACAGGGCACTGAGTCACCTTCATCCTTGCGCTGTGTGTGTGCTGGAGTTAGTCACTACCAGTAGCAGCTATATTTATAGAGGTATGTCATAAGTTTGACGTAAAAAGATACTTTTTTTTTTTTTTTTTTTTTTTTTTTTTTTTTTTTTTTTACATCTATACGGCAGGGCAAAGGTGCATTTCTCCGCCCCTTCTTCAGTTTTGGATAAACCCTCACTTGTTTTCACAGGAACATTAGCTCAGATCTGCTGCTACTGTGCACAGCCGATAAAACTTGCTTGGAAAGACCATATGTCACATGGATCTGCTCAAGAGGCATGAAGCCCTGCCTGTTCGCCGATCCTTTACAGATACAATTTTATGCTCAGTTAAAATGGAAAAGAGCATTATGTTTAAAGATAAGCCCGTTTACTGTGCGAGCGCTTTGCTGAATTCTGTCACCAAATTACTTGTTAGTAAGACATTTGGACTGCCTGTTTAACAAAAAAAAAAAAAAAGGAAAAAGGAAAAAAAAAGTTGTTGCACATCGCTTTCTCCTTGTTTATCAGTTGCTATGACAATGCTAATGACAATATCATCACAGATCAGGACTAAAATCTTTTACTAGAAGCAGGAATAGGCAAGGTCAGATCTGAGGAGAAAGTTCCTTTTATTAACATCACCCTCTTTGACTGTGTGGTTAGCCAATATTTGGGGTCCCTACAGGTTGCTTCTTTTTGGAGACCAAACGGATGAGAGTGAATTGTGTTTGTTAATATGCTTCTGTTTATTTAGCAAGAATGTACACAATGTCCTGTTACTCTGGGCACAGCAGGAGTCAAAACAAAAGGCGGTGCTTTCCCTTTTCACACTTCCAAGCTTCTTTTGAGCCAGAACCCAAGCTTGCTCACTTTTAGCTTTTTCTCAGGGTCAGGCCACAAGGATTTTCCTCACTGGCTCTGGTGTGTCCTTGCAACTTCCTCTGTCTGCTTCTCTGATGTTTCTGCTGTCGCTTTCTGAACTGCTCATTTTCATCATATGCCACCTTGTCCCAAGAGCCAGATCCTGGAGAAATGCCTCAGCCCCCACCTCTCAGAGCTGCCAGGCGTGTGCGGTGTGGTAGGTATGTGTGGCTCCTGGGGTTTCAGTAAGCATGTTCCATAAAAAAGGCAATTTTTAGGCTTTTCCTTAGGGAAGGGAGGTTTTCTCACCCACCATCTTCAATGAGATTTCATTGCTGACTTTCAGCATAACACTGAATTTATTTCCAATAATGTATTTTAGCAGTCTAAATGCACGATGACTTGTTTTCTTGATTCAGCCTGAGATTTTTGTTCCCTGTCAGAGCAGTTTCTGTACAGTAGTGCTATGAGAGGGGGAGCAGAAAATATGTTACTATTTCCTAACAAATCAGCCTCTGATGCAACTATAATAAAGTTGTGAAAAAGTCCTAGAGGAGTTAAACAGATTTGACAGCATTTAATTTCCATAAATTTAGGGCCTGATCCTGCTTTTGTTTTGCTAATGAGTACTAAAGGGAGATAGAGCACAAGCTCTGGAAGAGCTGAAGACGAAAATAACGTCCCAGCTCAGCAATGACAGGCAGGCGTGTGATGGAGATGCTGGGGCACTTCCCCGCCCAGCAGAGGTAACTCTAGCATTCTGCCTTGGGTCCAGCTCAGGTCTGCTGTGACCAACAGGTCTCCTGCCCAGACCTGACTGAGCTACACAGATACTGCCTTTGGCAGCAGCTCTTTAAAGCCTTGGGACTTTACTCTTTGACTGGAACAAAGGTTGCGTATAGCATAACCTCTGCTCAGGCAAGGCAAAGATCTTGGATTTTCAAGAGCAAAAACACATAACAGTTGTCTTTTCTTTTGCTTTTAAGGAAACAAACTCAAGGAGTTTTACTTTATCTTGCCATAGCCATTGCCATGGCCCATTCAGCACATAAAGAAGCTTCTCCTATTTTTGCTTAGGCAAGACACATCCCTGGTTTCCATATACTTCCTTTTTCTCATTCCTTCCACAAATCCACCTCCTACCCACTCACCTCCCCCCCCATCTTTACATAGGTGATGGGCTGTGAAGGGGTTCAGCGTAGACTCCCAATGGACAGGATCCTCTGACACGACCTCCCACATCCACAACTTTGAAAACAACTCTTTCACTACCATAGGTGAACCAGTTAAAAATTTTTGAAGGCCCCAGCAGAAAAAATGGTCATCTTTGGACACACTTGTAGAAGCAATACTCTCACAGCCATGAGACAGTTGAAAGCTATCTTTCTAGTGCGCTTTGCCACCCATTAAACTGGGGGGGCATGGACCTGTCAGCACTGGCGAACTCAGTGCCATGAAAAACCTCTGAATTCAATAGAACCTAATTTAAATGGAAGTTCCTGTGACAGAACAGAGGAAGCTTGCACTTCTAATTAAAAGTCTCAGGCCATCCACTCACCCAGCCAGTCATTAATCCCCAGGAAATGCCCTTTTGCTGTGTCCATTATTTCTTAATTAGCATACAGTGAACAGAATATATTTGGTTTAGTCTTTGAGAAAGGGGGCGAGCTTTCTCCAAGCACTGGAGACAGTAAGCAGCTCTTGGCATGGAACATCCAGTTAGGGGCACGAAGTATGCAAACTAAAGTGCTTGATTCATCTGAGTCCTCAGCAGAAGACGGAGTCTGGGATATCCAATTTTCTTCTATTTCTGTAGAAAAACACAAGCATTTTGAACAAGACAGAAAGGGATTTGGGGGATAAAATCATTTTCCTGTTAAAATTGTTTTTCAAGGAAATAGTTCAACAAGCTTTAGTAAGATTCCCCACAGAAAAGGGAATAGATATTCTCAGGACTGTGTGTTGTAATTTCTTCAATTTTTCAATAAACTGATAGTCACTTGATCAGGGTCAGAAAGAAAAGATCTCCCCCCTTGGGCAAGTATCTTCAACGATCCAGTCCACAGCAATTGTTATCTGTCTCAGTCACTCCTAGAGCAAGGATTTGAGAATGCGTCTCCCCCACCTGCATCCACCGATCAACCACAAATTCGTACAAATCTGTACATGTACCACAAGTACCAATCTGATCCAGGTCAGAAGGGAGCAAACAAGTTTGTTTCTCTTGAACCTGCCTTGTGGCTGGTCTTTATGCTGCCTTTACCCTTGCACTGGCCTTTTGCTGGCTGCAAGACAACAAGCAGTTTCTGTCAGCATAAAGCTGGGTGTTGAAGATAGCCCATCAACATTTTTGGAACCAGCACAAAACCAGTGTCAGCAGTTGGAATACAAATCCATCCGGGCTCCATTTGATCCTATAGGAGGAGCACTGTATCACTGAACCACAGCCTCAGTGTGCCCTAAATGCAAGAAGATTGCCTTATGAGGTCATTTTGCCTCAGTCTCTCCTTTTGGATCTGTTCCATTTTGCTTGCAATGCTTCAATATCCACTGAGTCAGAGAGCATGAGAATAACTCTTTAGTGAAGGGCTTAGGGCATTTGCCGGAGAGGGGACACACATGGGTGCAGCACGGACCAAAGCATGTCAGCAAAGTGGAAGAGTGTCAGCAGGAGAAGTAAGTAGCCTCCAGCCCCACGGTACCCCTTTAGCCACATTCTCACATCATCTGAGGACAGATGCAGCATTTAGGGCAATCACTCCCTCCATCCCCTCCCTCTAGCTGTAACCACTGCCCATGTGAGAGACTGGCACAACCTCTGCAACCCACCCTTGCTTACCCAGCCACTGTGTGTGCAGCCAGCACTTTTTCCACACTTTTCCAAAGAGCTCCATGGCCCTGGGCTCATGCAGCAGCCCCACGGCAAGGCTCCAGCCTGCAGCACTGCTTCCAGGCAGCTTGCAGTACCCTCCTGCCTGCTGTGACCCCGTACCTTACCACAAAGGCTGCCTGTTGCCATCAGGCATGGTCTTGGAAGTAAAATATTAACATACCCCTGTGGGAAAGGAAAATTCTGATTTAATGACGGCATTCTGCAATTTCTGAACAAAAGGAAGGTAGAGCAGAAGCAGCTCCCCATTCTTTTGCTTTGCTATTCCTGACTAAAATGTTTCCACAGAAAGTCACTGCAAAAGTTTTCCTAGTCCCATATGCCTAACATCAAGTGCTGTTTTTAAAAATTGGCATCAGCTGCTTGTGATCTGATTTATTGTCTGCATCCTTCTGAAGTTCATTAGTAAAAGTCCTAGAAACCCCAGCCCGCTGGTGTACATTTTATCTCCCTTTTCAGAACCGTTCCATTATGCCACTTTTGAAGGTTTTAATATTTTGTTCCCAATCCTGATTTAGAAGCATCTGCTAATAAATTGACAGGTTGTGACACGTCGCAGTAATTTAGAGCTTTTTCACCTTAGATTCAGAGTGATGCTTTTATGGTTTCAGAAGGCTTTTTATTCGCAGCTCCATAAAGCTCCCATCTTGAGTAGCTCTTTGAATGGGGTTGTCAAGACAGCTATGTTTGGTGCACATTTTTCCTGGAACTGAATTCAATTTTGCCTATACAGTCACAGTTCCTCTGTCCGCAGCAGGTTTTGTTCTGCAATGGCTAACTTTTGATTCATGCCATTTCTCATCTTGTTAGCACTGAATATATTCAAAACACTTACACAAGCAGCTTGTTTTTATTGGTTGCACTTGAAATTCATCCACTTCCCTGTTTCATTACATACCTAGCAAATCTTAGCTCACCTTTCGCTCTGTGTTGTGAGGCACTGTCACATTGTGCCCAGTGTGTTCACTGGGAACAGAAGGTTTGAATATCAACATCTAGCAAATGGGAAGCCACTTGTAGTTAGAGCCTTATGATTACTGCTTAACATTTGCATCATTGTGTTACTTTGAAGCCCTAGTGACTGAAGCTCTGTTTAGTTCAGATCTGTGCATATCTATACTGAAAAGACAGTATGTACTCTAAATAATTCATGGGACAAGTAATATTTCTGTGCTGAATGTAACTTGCCAGCAATCTAGTTTTGCTTAAGATGGGTACCCCTGAGTATCCTGTGTCTCCAGTAAGGTCTCCTTAGGGTGAGGTGTTGTTTTATACCTTCATTTTGCAGATTCTTGCTCCGTGGCTTACTTCTAAGGGAGGTCTGTTAAAGGTAACCACAACAGACAAGCCCACTGTCAGCCTGTAGGTGTAATTTGGCCACAGAACGATTTGCACTTCCTTTAGAAATTATAAATAAATAAATAAATAAAAACACTCATTTAAATACTAGATACACAGTCTTTATAGAAGTCATCATTTTAAGTTTGTTTTGTTTTGCTTTGTTTTGTTTTTCAGTGTGAAATAACCAAAGACAACAAGTGATTAAGAGCAGCTAACAGCAATGGTCCAGCACCCAGAGAGGTTTAAAGACAGTCTCCATAGTGCTGTGGTCTTACAGGTGAAACACTAATGGTGGGCACAGCTAGGGTCTGTTTTTTGGTTTTGTAAAACCGTGTTAGGACCTGGACAAAAAGGGTTATGGCAACCCATTTATTTCTTCCTAGGGCTCACTGACACCTGACTGATGCCCAGGAGAAGCCTAAAATCTGTGCTAGGTGCATGCCTTTTCCTCAGCCTTTTTCCATAGGCAAACCTACAAGTTGTAGGGGAAGCCTCTCTGCTGAGACAACCAGAGCACCCCTCATGGTCTGTAAGGCAGTAACCAGAGACAGCAACCTTTCATACACAATTCAGCTGGGGCTGCTTGGGGAGGAAGCCTGGAAAATCACGTAAACTGCCCGTTGCTTTCAAAACACACACAGAGATAGAACTGGTGGGTTCACTTTTTATCAAAAATTGCTGCTGATAAAGAAAAATATTTTTTCCACAAAACTTCTTATGACTAAGCTATTCCTAAATGCAACTATTAGACACACTTTAAAATGTGAATGTTATTTTAAAAGCTAATTTAAAATATTATTTTAATGGCTAAGTGTTACACAAACCTTTTTACATGATGTCTTCACATGTTCATAGCTATAGTACATGGTGCATGCACTACTACTACCTATATAGTATGACAGTTGTAAAATGGTTTAATTTTACTGTCATATCTCTGAAGACTCCTGCTATCTAGTACCAAAACAGCTATAATACTCATGTCTCCTATTTATGTTGTAATGAAATAATATTGACAGTCTGAGCATTACAACGTAAATGGAAGACACTGAACTAAAAGACAGTTATTCTAAATGGATATCATTATCTGTCACTGCTAGTAATCCTTAAATAGAAATTACACTTAATATTTTTAAAAGAACATTGGAATTCAAAAAAAATAAATCTTTCTCAGCTTTGAACTATACTTTCAAGGTTTTTAATTTTCTTTTTCAGAATATGTCAGAAATAGATTTTCCTTGTTTTTAACTACTTCAAGTGAAACAGATTCTGAACCTTCCCCACCTATAAAGATAACAAAGACTTTCAGTAGCCTGTTGCTGATCTTCCATGGTCCACCATATTTTTGGGGGTGTTTTTTCATTTGTTTGTTTGGTTTTATGGTGCTACCTAGAATAATAATTATATTCTTAAAGCTTCCCTCTCGAATAACATATCATGTTAAATCATGCATTTATTATGCATTATTCACTGATTCTAACTCACAGGAATTTGTTAGATACTGTACATCATAAAACTGGGACACAGTCTCCTATCTCTGTTTCATCCTACCAAGCCTTTTTTGCTTGTCTTACATTAAAAGAATCCCCTGAAAACCACCACAATATGTTGAAATCTCACTTGTTTTTTCACTCTTTCTGACACCTAAACTATTGGGCAAAGACTTCAACAATAAGATAGTGGCACAATTTTGTGATGGACCTCTAGTGAGCTGCCTCCCAAACCACCAGGATGGATCAGCTCTGCCCCACACTTTGCCAGAGAACCTGCACATTTTAAAAGAAGCCTAAAAGTTTCTTTCATTATCTATTGCACTGCTGCGTGCTGTATAGGTTTTTTTAGGCTATTTGTTCTGACACTTTATTAAATTATTGTATTTTCGCATGTATTTTTCTATCCTAAAGATCTGTGGAGGATTGTTCGCCTTTGTATAATACTCACAATTTGTGAGTGGCACATGAGAGGGGACGGCTATACCTTATTCTATATACAGAGAGGGGGGGGGATCTCTCTCAGCTCATGTTGCTACTGTTGGCAAACACCAATAGGGGCAGGCCCAGCTCATTAACCTTCTGCAAATTTATGCCAAACTAACTGCAAAAGTCCCATCTGAAGCACTTGTCTTTGTCCTCCCAGATAACAAATAGACGGGAACGTATTTCCCTGGGTAGTTTCCTAAACAAGTGCAGCATTGGGTAAGCAGTTTGACATACCAAGGTGTGGGTGAGAAAACATAAAAGGGAGTAAATGAGGGCCACATACTGTACAGTAAATGCCAGTTTACACACAGCTAGCCCTTAGGAAGATTGCAAGAGGGAATAAACTGCTTTACCCTACCTCTTGTTTAGTGAGGAGATTGAGAGCAGCTGGCAATTACCAGGCACCAAGGGTGTGCTGTAGGTTGGTGTAGAACCTGTAAGAAGAGAGAACCTATAAGAGAACCTATAAGAAATGAGGCACCCTGTCCACGCAGCAGGACCCACCAAAGGTACATATTCATTTTCCCTTCTGTGAACATGATAACTCTCAGACATTTTTTGGCAAATGTTTTGTTCTGTTTGGTTTTTTTTTGTTTGTTTGTTTTTGTTTTTCAAATATTTTCTTAACTCCATAGTCTTTTGACAGCAAGTAGGATGTAGTGATCTTAAAAACAGGTCAGGTGCAATGCTTGGAATTTTACCTAATAATAAATGCTTTTCTTGGTAACTTCCTGTAATGCTCATGCAATATATTCAGGAACAAGAAACGTGTGCATCTTTATGTTCTGCACACCTTTTCTATCAATATTCCCTCTTCTCACCAATAACTGTTTCCCCAACGCCAACACATTTTAAATGGGATCTGTGGTTGACAGCTGAATTAAAACATACCCTCCAATTGCTATTTATGATATGATTAGACAGGTCAAGTTTAATTTCAGCATTGTGGATGAATCCGTTATCCAATCATTTTAATGATGCACTACTCAAACCTGTAGTGGGGCTGAGCATGGAAAGAAAACCTTGATTGTAACTTGTCTGCTGATGATTGGAGTTTGTTTTGAAAGCACTCCGACGTGATCATCAGCAGCACACTTGGCCAAAGGTAGGGAATGTTCATACTCTCCTACCATCACCAGACCTGTAGCTGTGTGACAGGTGGGTAGAGATACACCAGACAGGATGGAGTATTGCAGGAAGGATCACTTCTCCTTGGGGCTAACGCAAGGGTATACTTAACCAAATTAGCGCCTTTAAGAAAATACCATCTTTCAGGTAGAAGAAACTGCTCTTCAGCTGAATATTGCTCTCCAGGCTACATAATCTAGCCCGCTGAACCAAGAAACCACCAGTGCCAGTCTAATCCAGCTGACATTGCTGTTTCAATAGTAGTCGCACATGCCTAAGAAGCTACCGTGTTTAGTGGAAGGAGTCTCCTTGCAGGGGTGCAACTTCCTGGTGGATATATGTGCTCTGCCACAGCCTGAGCACTTTCCTGCAGCAGCCCTTGGATCAGAAATATGGATTTATTTCTGGACTTAACAGAGACAGCACTGCCAGATCAAGACAGCTGCGGTGACATTGGATGGGCTGAATCTGTGCAGCCAGATCAAAACGTCAGCACAAATGCTGCATGAATTCATAACATTCACATGCTAAAGTTTCTTGCAAGAAAGTTAAATAGCTGGAGAAAGGATTTCTTTGCCCCTGCTTGCCAGTGACAGCTGCGTTTTCATAACGCCAGTGTGGAGCTGCTCTGTATGTGTGCTTTGCCCCTTTGAGGCTCTTTGAGATGCCTATCAGGCATGGGAAAACTCCCTTTCCCAACACTGACTGTGAGCAGTGAAGCAGGAGTGAAAGTTATGTCACAGCAAAACAGCCCTCCGCACGTGTGCATGTGTCTACATCCCTTCCATCCTCTTTCTATAGTACCTCCATGCCCTTGAATGTGCCAGTGCCCATCCCAACATGTGGGTCTAGAATTCAGTCCCTGCGTAACTTTTGAGAAAACGTAAATTGATAGATCAGACAGATCACTTTTTTTTTTTTTTTTTTTTTTTTTTTTGGAACTCCACTCATTCTGTTCTGCCCAGACCATAACAGAAGTTGCCTAAGCTTACGACAGTTCCCTCAAACCCCAAGGAAGCTGGTGGTAAGGATGGGGCAGCCCCATCCGACAGCGCCTTTGTGGCACGGCTCTGCTGGAGCTCCTGCTGCTACTCTGGGCCCATGTCTCCCTCCTCAGCTTCCCCAGTTGTAAAATTGGGGTAGCTGCGTTAGTGTGTCTGGGCCCAACACCTCGCAGCACACATTCAGCTCCAATACCACCAGTACTCCTAGTGCATGCTTCAGCTACTAATACCTGAAAATTTACACATCCTATTTACCCACTTACCCCACAATGATGGGGTCAGAACTGACTGAACACGTGCAACACTTCAGCCTGCAAGCTCTTTCTATGAAAGCAAAGCCAACAGCCCCTCACAAAACTGAACTGTCCCTTAGATTCCCCGGTGTCACCCCCACTTCTCCCCCCAGCAAGAAGCAGCTCCTCAACGCACAGCACAACAGCATAACTGCCCGGTGAAAGCTGTGTGCTGGAAACCGCTGGCGAGGAGCGATATTTGGGTTGGGTTGGTCCGAGGAGGCTGAAGCAGAGCTTTCCCCGCAGATCCCCCCACCCTCCATGTCCCACCGCCCCCTGCCCGTGCTAATGGCGCCCGTCCCCCCCCGCCATTGAGCGGCCAGCGGCCGCCGGGCTCCCCCTAGGGGCGGCGGGGCGCGGGAGGCGGCGTTGCCGGGAGACGCCTCGGCATGAGGAGGCCCGCGGCTCCGTCAGTCAAAAAAATAAAATAATATAAAAATAACTGCAGGCTCCGGGCCAACAGCGGGGCTGAAGGCACCGGGTATTGCCCGGGCTTGGGCTTACTGCCCAAGAGGGCCGCAGGTGGGAGTCGGGGGTGAGGGCTGGGGGACACAAAGCCCTCAGGGGTCTGTGAGCTTCACAGGCACAGTCACAAGCCAAGATGGTCAGCCCCTGATGCAGCATCAACAGCAGTATTAATGAAATTACTGAAATTCAGCAGTAATCGTGGCGTACGCATCCCGCCTTGACAGGCAGAAAACTCTGGAATAACCATAGCTGACACACACTATAGCTACCAGAACATGAGATCCATTAGTTCATACCCAGTTTCCTGTGGACAGTTAATTAATATGATCATCCCACAAGCAGCTCGGTGCTCTGTGAGCTCTGCAGGCCTGTGAGGTGCAGGATCGGGGGGCTCTGGAGCTGTGCTGCTAACAGGTGAAAAATGCCATCCTGGTCTGGTTGCCACGATGACTCCTCGAGCAGTGGAAGTGAGCTGCTACACTCAAACTGCACCAAAGCCACTTGTAGTGAAAAGAGGATGTGTGGCTTAGCTGGAAAGAACCTCAGAGATTGGTCATTTGTGGTTTTTAGAGCCACAGAGAGCTGCTGAACACACAAAAGGGCTGCAGTTGTACCTGGGTGCACCGATCTCTGCCGCTGTCTTCTGGCGGACTGGGCATACGGTTGTGTCCTTACCTTCTGAAGACTTTTTCCCTGGTCAGCAGGGGTTTTTGCTTAGGCTTTGACAAAATTCTGCAGCTAGCCCTGGTCCCACAAAAGTAGGACCTCAAAGTGTGTCTCAGAGATTTCTGAGGTGGATTTCTGGTGTTCAGTGAACCCCCATCTACTTAGGCCTTGAAGACCGAGCATTAGGTGTTGAATTAGCATGTGGGGGAGACTAGGAGCCAGTGAAATGTATACATCTGCTGCCTTGCTTTGAAGATGCACTAACACACTGCACAGGACACTGTGTTACCTGAGACTTCCAATCCCGTTATACGTGAATGCAGTAATCAACAGAGTACAAATTCATGATTCATTCTACCCAAGTCCTTGTATGGGAGAGAAAGGGAATCATTTCCGACAGGCTGGATGTGGAAAAACTGATTTCCTGGCATCCAAAAATAAGAACAGCCAGGCTGGTTGAGACAAGTCCATCCAGCCCAACAGCCTGTCTCAAGCATAAAAACCAGATGATGCCTAGGGAACAGCAGAAGAGGGGGGTGAGCATGCGGTGATAGTTCCCTGGCACACTGTCCCAAACTCCAGCAAGCTGTGGCTCAGGGACTTCCCTGAGCCAGATGTGGTATCTTTAAATTTAATAGCCCTTGATGGATTTTTGCTTCCATGAATTTGTGTAATTGTTTTCTGAACCTGTATCAATTTTTGACATTGCAGCATCCTGTGACAATTAGTGGCACGCTCCAGCAAAGCAGGGTGTAAAGAAGAGCCCTTGCTTTGTTTGTTTTGAACAGGCCACCTAATAATTTCATCCAATGCTCCTAGTTCTTGTGTTATGAGAGTCAATTACAATCATTCCCCATTTGCCTTCTCCAAACCATTCATGATTTTACAAGCTTCTCTCATATCCCACTCTCTCTTCCATTTTCCAGGCAGATACTCTCAACCTATTTAGAAATTTGGATACAGAAGCTCTTCCACAGCCTGGACCTTTCCCTAGTTCCCACATACCATGTTCGAGCGAGCAGACTTGAACGACACAGCATTCAGGATGCAAGCATATCAGAGACTTTTATACCAATGCACAGCAGTGGTTTTGGTTTTGCTCCTTCTGTAATAATTGCTAAAATTTGATTTGCTTTTTTGAGCACCAAAGATGGATTTGACATTTTCTTAAATATATCTAGATTTCACAGACTTCCAGGATATCTTCTCAGAGTGGTTACAGCCAGTCTAGCGCCCTCAGTTTTCTGCTTTTGCTGTTGGCACTACAATACACAGATCTATCCTGCATTTTCGCCTTCATTTTATCACCCAATTACTCAGTATCATGAGACCATGTTTTTGTCATGTGTCATGCTTTTATTACCATAAATAACATAGCATCACCCACAAAATTTGCCACCTTGCTGTTCATCCCCTTCCTAGTGTGTAAGTCCAGCAGATGGATTTGGTAGCTACTTAAGATCTTGGCAAAACTGGAGGGACACAAGGGGGAGGAAACAGTATGTACCTTGACTATTTCTCAGCACAGCTGACATCTCTTCTAAATTTGGATCAAGCCAGCTGCTCCTCAGGGCGGTGCACCCAGGCTCACCTTGACCCTGCAGCAGATTTGGAAGGATGCTGGTGCAGGCTGGCCGTGTGCGTAAGGCCAGTTGTTCGGCTGACACAACTGATTCACGTGAGCTGAGGATCTGGCCTCAGACACAGAGCCACGAGCACTGGTCAGACCGTCACATCACAGGGATGGGGACGTCCATGAAGGAGGCAGGTGGGATGGCCTGAGTGGAGTCTGTAGGGCAGTGCTGGGCTGAGGGCGAACTTGTCAATGCAGCGCCCATCCTTGGCCCACCTGGTGGTGATATCACCATCCCTCCCTACCAGCAAGGCCTGACAGGTACATTTGTTATTAATAACGAGCACGGTTTTCTGAGGCAGGCGTTTTCTGAGTGCTTTCTTGCTGCTTACCCACGCTGAGCGAGGCTGGGACGAGCGCGTTGTGAGCAGTGCTCGCACAGCCAGAGCTGTCCCCGGTGCGTCCCCATTCCAGCACGCCAGCCAAGCGTTTAAGACACCTGCTTCTTTTCGCTCCTGCGCTGGCCATGGACTAATAGGGACAAACAGGAAGAGGACCTAGCAGAATGCAGAAAATAATTGTTCTGTGCCAAAAGGGAATGTATGATCAAAACTACAATGGGCAGGCAAGCAGCGAGGCAGTGACCCGAGGCAGTGCAATGTGTCAGGAAGAGAGAGCAGCAGCCCAGGGACAGCAACAGCCCAGAGCCTCAATTTGTAATGACTGTGTGGACCACATGCCAAAAAGTCTCTCCCCACCTCCTTGCTCCAGGGAGCTCTCCTAATGGTCTTAGCCACTTGGACATCAGGAGAAAAAGAGCCTGTGTGCGTCCAATGTGCGACCCAAGGCATCTGCTCGAGCAGAGCAGCACTGCAGAACCTGCCTCTAATGCAGAGCGCTCCAAACACCTGTGAGTCAGACGACGGCAAATTCTCCCTGTCTTCACAAGCACAGATGAGTTTGAACCTTCTGGGCATTTTAGCAGTTTACCATCTGCACATATAACCTCTTTTCCTGAGCACATGGAAGTCTTGTAGGAGGATGTTAAATCCAGGAACCAAAATAAGGAAACATGTTTACACCTGCTACATCTGTTCAAGAATTTCTAGCCTCTGTTACACTTTCGACTTTCACATTACCTCTCCTCCTCCCTCCTGTTTGGTCAAATGCCACCATGTTAAAAAACAATTCTGTATTTTCTCCCTGAGTCTCTCAGACTTTCTATCGAATCTTGTGAAAACTTACAGCAAACAAAATAAGCTGTGAATTGGTCTAGCAATAGAAGCAAGTGCTGGCTGTAGTATCTCTTGCTTATCCAGGATTGTCTGGATACTGGGATTACTTGGGAAGAAAAATAACATTAACTACATGAAATATGGTGATTTTAGTTTTTAAAACTAGAATTAAAATAAAATAAAAGAATAAAAAAAAAAATAAAAAACTGAACAGTTGAACCATTTCTGATATGAAGGAAATCTTCCTGTAAGCCAGGTAAAATAAAACAATTTGACCAAAAAAAATAATAGATTATTAAAAGGATTTAATATACACACAAACAAAAACTTTACAAAGAAAAACATGTCTGTTAGCAGATGCCCTAGTCAATTATAACCAGTTTATTGAGAGACAAAAAACACCAGTATCTGCTGTCAGAAGTGGTCTGTCACTGAAAGTATTACCTGTACAATTACACCTACCACAAAGTCTGACCCCTAAATGTGAAACGTTTATGAAAGGGGGAAAAACATCCTTGACTTACTGGGGAGAAAAGGCAAAATAATTTTGACCTGAGCAGAATTTGTAAGAGATTTCTTTTCCTATTTTTTTCCTAAATTGTATGTTAAGATCATTGTTAAAAACATTATATATGATATGCAATATTTTTCAATGAAGCAAATATTTTCATTAAGATGACTTCAAGTGATCACAGTAGAATTTTATAACCATTCAAATTAATATGTTGATAGAGGTGCAGAAAAACTGAGAAAGAGATGCAAAAAAAGATTGGATAAATATGGACTTTTTCACTGAATAATCTACTTTTGTTAATGGCTTTTCTCTTGGAAGATTTACACTGGCTTTGTGAATACATGAGCTGGATTATTAATAATATGGCCAAGGTGGCAGTACTGGGAAGAATCGTCTGCTCCCCATCATTTCCTAATAAAGCCCAGTTAATGGAAGCAAAATGCTTTCACGGGTCAACAGGTAACTATGAAAAGTGCCATTTAGTGATTGTGGCATTCGGTGTTATGATGGAGCCTCTGTTTCTTTGAATTGCTATGTGATGCTTGTGTGAAGCATGCTGTCTGAAATGGCAAGAGAAATTAACGATATTAAGGTCAATATAGGACATACTTGGGAAGGGTTGAGGCAGGTCCTCTGGTCCTAACACAGGCAAATTCTCACTGACAGGTCTTGGCCAATACAATCTGCAGGTGTCCACTTTCTTTCAGGATTTAGCCCAGTATTCAACCAGAAGAAAACAGTTCAGTAATTCATTAGGATATGATCATGCCGGGCTGGTTACTAATTGTTCAAAATACCATTGGAGGCACTCCAGGATGCTGCACAGCACTCCACAGCTGGCAGCCATGGTACACAGGCGGGTATGCCACCCAAATAGAGCTGAATAGCACAGGAGCCACAGGAGGAAAGCAAAATCCCTGGCGGCCAAGCCCATGGGAACCTTCCTGTGTTGTAAGGAGGAAGCTGCAGGTGCAGGGGGCTGCGGGCAGGATGAGTGCAATGCGCAACCCCACAGTCTCAGGCTGAAGGGAAATGTTAGTGGCAAAATAATTTTACTCCTGGCTGTCAAATGGGAACCGCGGGGTTCCTCTCCTAACAATGAAAGGCAGACTACTGTGCATTAACAGCCCTGCCGGTGCACAAAGTGGCCTAGCCTGTTATTAAACTGTACAGCTAAAGCTGTTGTTCTCCACTTAGCTGAAAGTGAGTTACCATATTGCAGGTCCCCCAAGATGTTCCCTACCCTTGACATATCCTCTCCCTCGCATGAGTGGTAATGACTGGGATCAGATCCCTCAGGCTCCTGCCTGGACCGCTTTACTTTGCTTTAGAGCGGCTTCTTTGAATAGCAGAGGGCTGGTCTGCACCCCCCATCACACACAAACACACACACACACACACCCTGCTCCAGCATTTACTGCTGAAACTCTTTAGGAGCCATAAGGATCTTTCCCACAACAAATGCAGCCAGGAAAGCAGGTTGCAGGTGGGGTTCCCGTGCACAGCAGAGACTGGATTTTAAATGTATGCAAATAAGCATTTGTGTGCTTGACACCGTGACACGGAAACATCAGGATTTACTCGCTGACAGTTTTTTTTCATGCACTTTTAAATTCGCATGTGCAAATTTGGCTCTGAAACTAACAAAACTGCAAAACTAACAAGATCCCAACATGCTGGGAAATTTCACAGCCCTACTGAGTAAGGACTTGAGCCTCAAAAGCAGTACAAAGAAGATGTAGTAGACACATAGCTTTTTTTATTATTATTATTTAAGGCCAGTATCTGCTTAGTATTAGTCTCACTTCCCCAGGATAGACTGGATGGCCTTCACACACAGTGCCACAACAGATAAAATCAGTCCTTTCCCTAGCAGCCTTTTTGTGTCACTGCTTGGCTTTGCTTATATTGCATGTATCTAGTCTTGATCTGTCGCTTTCTCCAAGGCCGGCAGAGTAAACTCATCCTCCTGACTCATAGCTCCAGATGGATTCAAGCTCCAGCACACTGTCCCCCTGGAATTTGGCATATGTAGGTTTATATGCCCTAATCAATCAGGCTGATTTCAGTTAATCCTAATCGTCCTATTAGGGTTCCCAGATAGCAACAACAGCAGCTAGAAATCCCCAAGCAGCCTAATTGACTTCATCTAATTACATTCCTTCTTGAGATTTCCATTAAACTACACCCTGAATTCATTACAGTCGTTGGCTGTAGGTTTCTATGACTTCTTAAAAAAACATATGCAGCTATTAGGATAGCTCAGTTTTAGACACGATATGTAAGATCTTGCCACCTCCACATAGCTATCTGTCAGCTGTTCTGCTCCAGCATATATCAAAAGTCCCATCTAATCACGTAGCGGAGGATACCAGTTTTGACTCCTAGCACTTAGGCACATTTCTGCTGATGTGCTGCCTGTGGTTCCTTCCTTGTAGCACTGAACGAACCGCACAATTCAGAGACTGCCAGCTCCTATTAACCTCTCGCATAAAGGATTTATAGATATGTCTCATTACAAGGTAAGGAGCTGACACTCATCTCAAAAGCAGTTAGCTTGGAAAGGAATGCTCTTTTGTCAGTATTCACCATCCTCTCTGCTCTTTCTGTGGTAGGAAACTGCAAACTGATCAGTGGAGATGGCATCTGTCACAGTTAGGTTTCTTTGGCTAATTTGATCACTTCTTCCATTAAAATAATGCTTTGGATTCCCAAGCATTGCTAAACTCTTGGTTCCTGCCTTTTGCAGAATAGAGAAATGTGTTCCCCCCAAGAAAAGGAATGGCTATCTCCCTCCCTTAGGACTCAAAAAGAGGAAACTTCCCAGTTAAGGATAAAATTGTTGATCCCAGGCTGGTTTCTTCTGTACATGCAAGTGAGACCAGCTCCCATGAAATTCAGGAAGGCTGGAAGGAAAGACTCCTTTCCCTAGGGGATCTTGTATTCAGCATGCACGTATACCAGTACTTTGACTGAAGTTCATCTAAAAACAAAAACAAAACCCACATAAGACCCTGGAAGATAGGCACTTTGACGACTCCCAGTTTGAGAAGTGCTTTATTTGCAAGACGAGGCATAGTGTTCAGTCTGTTTGGAAACTGATGCCACCGCTCACTTTTACGGACAGTTCCTCTAGGTGAGAGTGACACTGACATCACTCACATGGACACTGCCAGATTGATGTCAGCCAGACCGCAGAGCGTTCAGGTTCGTTGGGAGGAATACAACAACTTGGCTAAAACAAAAAGCCTTGACCATGTAGAAAGGGAGCAGGTCGGAAAGGTACCTACCCCTGCCAAATGTCTACTCTTGCATCTCTGCCTTGCAGAGGGTGTGTTCCCTGTCGAGGCAGAGCCAAGGACAGTTAAGAAGTTCTGTGTGAATAACACCCAGTTGTTGCGGGCAAAGAGCTACAAAATTAAGCCATAAACAATGTATGTGGTCATTTTAACTAAGTTTAAGGCTTTGTAAATCACAAAGTCATAAAGTGATGCTGGAGGGAGGTTATATTTTACAAAAATATTGATGTTTACGCTAGATTAATGATTACTTGCCTGTAGAGAGGAATGGTGGATACAATATCTATCCAAGGTCAGAGCTGCAGACACAGTAAGTCACTAGAAAGTTTTTAGCAGGAGGATTTGGCCCAAACAGATTTTTTTTTTTTCCTAAGAGCTGGCTAAGATTGCTAATCATTTCTTTGAATACCTTTGAACTGCTAGCTTCCGAATGTCATTCCAGGGGGATTAGTAAATCTTTTTAGTAAAAGGAACACACACCAAAACTTTAAAAACACATTTACAAAAACTTCCTATAATAATTGAATGCCAGTTTGGGGCTGTTTTTATCCCTTTTCTTGTTTCTGTTTCTGTTTTGGCACTAAACATGCAAGAGAAAAAGGGGAGGAAAAAAAAAAAAAAAAGGGGGGGGGGGGATAAGAAGGGGGAAAAAGAACACAAGCTAGGACCAAAGAAACTTTAAGTACCTTCTCCGGACTGGAGACACCGTTGGCTTTATCACAGATGCAGGCACTTGGAGATGTAAGCATTTGAAGAAGTAAAGGCCTGATTCCTCCACTTACCAGAGGCGCTGGTGGAGGCTCTCCCCATTATTTCAGCAAACACAGACAGAATTTTCTACCAGTGCAGTATAATGCTCATTGCAACTCAAGCTTATGTAGAAAAGTTGGCTACTTGCATTAAATATTATGATTGCACCAATATGGGAAGACCTCAGTAAATGGGGCAGGAGAGGGGATATTTCAGACTCTGGGAAAGCACAGCTTTGCTGTGTGACTTACTTTTAAACATTCTGCCTTCAGTCCAGAAAAGGGAGGTGACATTTCTCCAGCTAATACATTGATTTACACGTCCCAAACTTCTTTGTTTTCATCAGATGATATGGTGTAACCCATCCTTTTTTTTCTTCTGCTAAAATATATGCCATGCAGGAGCATGGAAAATGTACAAGCAAAACAAGCTATTGAAACCTTAAGGAACAGAAATGGACTACGCTCAGCTAAGATTTATCGTGAAGCAGTTAGACACTAATGTATTCATCCAGTCGCAACTTCCACCTCTGTTTGTGGGCCTGGCCAGGTGTGGACGCAGGCAGAGTGTGCTTCTGCAGAGGCAATGGGCTGGCTTGAGTCAATGGGACTGGAGAAATAGGAGCAACTATAAAGAGAGGCAAGTTTCTACTTGCCTTTTCTTGAGAAGAGATCTCTGAAAATATTACACAATGAATACGCCCAGTAGGGCTGAAAGCTTGTTGGTATTTTATTTTCATTTATTTCTTTTTTAAGGAACGCCTTGTTTGTAGAACCCCTGTGGTCAGCTGGGCACAGCTTTGGGGTCCAAAGCCCCATCAGGCAGAAGTGCCTAGATGCTTTGGGAAGCCTCCAGATTACGTGTCATCCACACTACCTCCTGCTGGCACTAGGACAAGTTCTCTACCTGTTTCTGGTTCAGCACTCACAGCTGTGCCCACGCTCTCAAACGCAACATAGCTGCAGACCTGCGTGTGGGGAACAGCTGGCTCCCTGGGAAGCCCACAGAAGTCAAGGGGAGGACAACATTAGTGAATGACAGACGACGGGGAGGTCCCCAAAGTGCTCTTTTGTTCATCTAGTCAGCCATCAATTTCACCAGCTCAGCATGTTGGCTGGCAGCTCCTTGAGGTTTATGAAAAACAGGAGGGCAAACTGCTGTTTTCCGCTGCACCAACTGGAACAAGAGCTGGAAATGGTGATGTTCCCGATTTCATGGACACCCTGCCACCTTCCCTCCCTTACTGCACTGTTTGCTCGCAGTAGTGCTGAGCATGCTGTGAGCTGAGGGGGCTAGAGATGGGGAATGGCTTAGTTTGGGGAGAAGGCAGTGCTTTCTGGGAGAGGAGTGGGATGCCTCCATACCTCTGGCTGTATATGCTCAGTGGGACCTTGAGGTCAGGGTGGTTCAGCTGATGGAGCCAGGTCTGGGGCTGAGCTCCTCCTCAGTGCTGTCAGATCATGATGCTTTGACCAGCTGGCCAAAACCCTCCCGGTGAAAATTAATGCTGGGATTTGCTTCCCTTCAGCAGGATTGTCTGCAACAAATGCCCCTTGTGGGGGATAAAGGTGGACCCTGCGATATCATCTCCTCTGCCTGTCTGTATTTCCTTTAGTAAGACAAGCAGGATGAGAGAAAATCTCCTGCTCCTGCAACGTGAGCTCAGGCAAAGCTGATCTCACTGTGAGAAAGCATTAGTTTCTTAATTTGTGCTATTGAAACTGTTCTGCGGACTTCCATTTGGTCGGGAAAGGAACTCCGAAGTAAAACAACTGCCATGCAGGGGAGGCTGCAGATGGCTCCGTAGTAACACACATACTGTACACCTGCACATGTTTGGCACAGAAGGGTTTGAGTGCAGATTTGTGAGCTAGCCAAGGGAAGACAGATTTATTTTTTTGAGGAGGCGGGAAGATCAGATCACCTCCAGGTGCTACCCTGATAAACAGTGAGAATAACTCACCAGTCCTCTACAGTTCTTCTCTGATCAACTTCATCCTTGAGATAGGAATTAGAGGGACAGATATGTTATCTGGGAAGTTGTCCAGATTCATTTCCAAGGAAGTTAGATACTCAGCACAGCCCTGCTATAAGTAAGGTTGCTGTTGTTTCTTTCTGCCTTGATATGTTTGGAGGTAGTGGGGTGTTGGTCCTTTGTAACACCACAGCCAGCAGGGACATTAGACATAGGTCTAAAAGGTCTAATCAACTATTTCTAATCCCCCGTTTCCTACAAGACTGCCAATTTTGGGGTCCTGGATATAATTTATTCATAGGCAAACCAATCCTTATTTTGCTTTTTAGGTCTGCTCTGCATGTTGAAAATTGAAGAGATTTTGTAAAATAGCCAAACACGCGACAGCCAACCCCCTCTACATCATTCAGAAGAAAGAAACCTCCTCCAGAAGCCCGTCTGCAGCTAGGGAGGAAGCTCTGTGGGGATTTTCCACTTGTTCCAGGAGGCTCTGTGTTCAGTCTGTGCCATAGGGAATGGTGTCAAGTAGCCTATGGTTCCTACCCAAAGCCCAGCAGTCAGCCACAGAAAATGGGAGGTCAGCAAGAATGGGGTGAAATCTTCAACCACATTTTCTCATGTCACATACGTCTCAGCTGCCACGCACCCCACAGCCCTACCTAGCTGTACCTTTTAGGTCAGAAATAGCCCCCTTACTTAGGCTGGACATACCACAATAGAAGGCATCACACTTCATAGAGTCCTGGAGCTACCTCACTTGGAGCTAGCATAAGCTACAACACAGTGCTGTGTTGTACCATCTGTAAAATAGGAAGGTCTTGACAGAGATGTGTACCACAGGAGAAAGCAAAAAGAATCACTCATTGGTGGTGCTGTCTTTCCAGCTAAAACCCACAGGCAACATGACTGGGGGTAAAGCAAAGCCCTTTCTTTACAGGGTGGTCACATAATCTTAATGTAAGTTATTTTTAAAAACAGTGGTTAAACTACTGTAAACCACGGTGTGGTCACTTTCAGCTCAATTTAACATTGGCCAGCACGGATGACAGCTCATATTGATTCTTGTCTGTCTAATCTAAATTGATATAAGCCTGATTTCAAATGAACTGAGCTGTCTGAAGAGTGTTGTGCACTTGTTTAAGTTCATAAATGTAGAAGAAAATCTTTGAACAAATGGCAGCAGTTTTCTCACAAAGACAAAACTCACAGCTCAGTACTGACTTTGACAGTTTTCCCATTAACTTTCACTACAGACAGCTTAGGAAAGTTATTTGGGGATCAGAATGGTCAATATTTTGCCTAAGTAAATATATAACACAGACAACCTAGAAAGAGATACTTATTTTGTGTGACAGCAATAAGACTGAGAAATAATTGGCCAGAGAGTTCAACTAGATTATTTTCTTCATTATAGGTAATCTAAATTCTAAGTTGTCTCTCTAGACAAAATGAACTCCAAAAAGAAGCCTAATGCTACATGAAGGAAAAAAAAAAAAAAAAAAAAAAAAAGCATCTCCTATTCCCACTTTTGCACTGTCCTTAAACTCCTCAGAGCACACTCTTCTGTCTCCTTTCAGAAACAGGGTGCTCAGCAGAACAGGCTATTGATCTCACCCAACGTTGTCACACATCTGGGGCTGAGGGAAACACCACCATGCAGTGCTGAATGACACAAACAAAACTGGAGGAGAGAAGAAAGTAAGCAAAAAGGAAATAGAAACACAGATGACCCAGAGAGTGAGGTTGCAGAGAAAGTCTACTCAAGGGTATCAGCAGCAGCTGATGTTTTTGCCTTGAGAGAAAACACATAGGGGAATAACAAGGACCAGATAACTGTGGTGCATAGAAGTTCACATCCTGAGCACTGCTTGTCTGTACGCATTCAGGCACGGCCTGCCAGAGACCCTTCTGGGCACAGGCAGTTGTGTGTCCACCTCTTCCATGTTTTGGGGCAGTATGAAGCGAGTGCCTCTGGCCCAGAAGCAACATAGCCAAGTCATCCTGGGTTCAGCACCATGCTATTCATCCAGCTGGGAGAGGGGCAGATACTACCCGTCTAGCTCTCCACTGCACCTTGCTGCGTGACTGTGCAGTCCTACACGGGCAACATCCTCTAGGGAATGAAACTTTTGCAATTGGAGACATTGACTCACAGCGAAACATTTCACCTGTTTCACTTCCTTCTGAAAAGCAGAGGGCCTGCTACATTCGTGTGCTGGGGCACATGGGAAAGCCAGCCAATTCAAAGTCATGTGCACGTTTTTCAGAGGGGAAAAAAAATATATATATCACTTCTCTTTACAGTTGTTTTTAATGCTTTTCTTTCCAACTGCTCATCACATGTATTGGCTCAAGATCACATAATGCAAAAATTGTGAATCTTTCACGGTGCTCAGACTTCCATGCACAATTATCATGCACAGCCTGGTAAAGTCAAGCACAAGCAGGAAAGAAATCTCAGAAGAAAATAACATTTTTATACCTTCAAATTCCACTGGGGAGAGGAAAAAAACAACAAAACAAAAAAAAAAAAAAAAAAAAAAAAACAGACAAATAAACAACACACCTAAAACATGCAAACAGCAAACTTGCCCATTCACCACAGCTGTGTTTCAGCAAGCCAGTGGTTCTCACAGCTTTGAGACCAGTATGTTAACCCAACAGAGAAAATGGCTGCAATTTTCAGATGCCAAATTTTAACCGTCCTTGTGGTTTGAAAGCCCAAAGCACAGTGCTCAGACAGAGCAGACAACTCTGCTCCAGCCTGGCAGAGGCAATAAAACACATTAGAACTTCTGTAAGTGAGCTTCTTTCTCTCCTACTCTCCTTTTTTTTTTTTTTGCTATATTTTTTCTCTGGTGGGTTGAGGTATCCAGTTGGAGCTCCCAAAATAGACGAAATCCAGGCAGAAGAGCCTACCCAGCCCCATCAGCCGCCTGCTGAGTCTCACTCCATCAGCAAAGCTTTGTCTCTGGGCTGAGATGCAAAAGTTCTTGGGGTTTTGCACTCCTTCCCCCCACTCTTGGCCTCGTTCGTACTTTTGGAATAAACATTGAATAAAGAGCCTGTCCCTTTAACACAGAGGCAGTGAGAAGGGCAAAACTGTTCCCAAGAAGTCAGTAAAAGTGGTAATGCCTATTAATGATTGCAGCAGAGTGCTTTTCAGTTGCCCTATTAAAGGAGCTCTTTGTCCTAATAAATACCAATGAAAAAGCCTGCTCTCAGAGCACCTTCCCTGTACTTTATTTATAATGAGTCTTCTAATGAGTACATAGTGTTTATGCTTCCTTGAGAGACTCATCACTCCCTCTCTCAGTCTGTTATTTAACATACAGTACTCCATGAAGGTGTCCCATTTCATCCCCCATGCCTCCCCACCTCCTTCCACACACAAACTTCCCCATCCTGCTTTTTTTTTCAAGGACATATGCAACTCTGAAGGAAAAGGGAGCACCAGAAGAGAAGCAGACATCCCAAATGCCAGGGCAAAATGAGGAGCAGGTGCCCCAAATTGTCAATGTAAAAATGCAGGCCAACTGAAGACACACTTCAGCATTGAAGTAGTCCCAATGTGTACTTCTTCAACCTGTCTATTATACCTGGTAAAGTACCTGGTAAACCACAGCACTTTGACTGACAGATGGATACCCCAGCCCATAGGAATTACCAAGACCAAAAGGCACTCACCACTGAGAGACCTAGGAAAACCCTGCTGGTAACAATATGAAAAGGCAAACCTGTTCCTCTTTCCCGTGGGGGGATTGTTAAAACAACAAACTCACTTGTCAAGTAGTATTTTGTCAATGTTTTTGTCAAACAGTTGCAATTTGGCTGTATCTGGCTGTGTCCATGAGTGACACACTTGAATTAATAACTTTGCGAGACTTCACGCAGTTCTCTGTTACCATTCAGATGATGCCATGAGATCACGGGATCCTACATGACACATCCCTAATGTGATCTTGTGACAGAACAGAAGTAATTTATGTTACCAGAGTGTCTGAGGAAAACAAAAAAAAAGCCTATTATGGGGTTGCTCATTGCCTTAGGCCAAAAGATAGACTCTGAAGACTCTTTTATTCCGTGTTTTTCTTTTAAGCTTTGAAGCTAGTAGTAAAAGGGTTTCCCTTCCTTAAGCAAATCAATTCCCTGTCCTCTTTCCATGCCTCTGCAATGTCCATTTCCACAAGAGACTAAAATTAGACAGAAGATTACATAAGGAGACTCAGTATCGATGTTAAACATTAAGATGAGCCTTGTATTCACTGCCCATCACTAACAGAACCCCTTCAACATAAAATCACAACAGCAGAAGTCTTTGTGGTATCTGGTGCTTTGACATTTATGAAATCAAAATTGTGTTTGGGATTGAGGAAGTCATGGGAATGAAAAGGCTCTTTGATCCAGAAGCATAAAAGAAAGCTGTCCCTCAAAGAAAATTGTTTTTGACTGCTTCATGCAAGCAGACAGACTCAGGATTCACTTGGTCTTCTCTGGAGGGTGTTCCCCTCAATAGCTGGGACACAGTGGTAAGGAATGCGGGACTCCTAGTCCTCCCACACCTCATCTTGGGCTTTGACGTCTGCACTGACCAAAAGAAAGATATCTCATAGGTCAAACTGGGGTCTTCCACGTGGCAAATGCTTGAACCTTTGCTCTTCTGGAAAAGAAGAAACTCTGGAAGCTCTCTGGGAGTCAGCTAAGGAAAGATTTGAGCAAAGGCTTGAGCCCTTACAAAAGTGCACAGCTGATTTCTGTGCCAGATAGAGCTCTCATACTGTATTCACATTCAGCTTCAAACATGACACAACTCAATAACCCAACCTGGTGATGACTGAAAACATTTGATCTTTGTCTGGACTATGTTTCCAAGCAAGAAGAAGAGAAAAATAAAATACTCTGAGGAACAGATGAGACCTTGCTAAAAATAATAAATAAATAAATAAATAAAATATGCCTGTGTAGCATCTGCACTTCACAGTGTCAGTTCACCCACTCTAGCTCTCTACTTTTCTGTGGATGAGAAATAGGTTTCCAGTGAAACAGAACATCAGAGAGGTCACCTGGAGAGATGGGAAGATACCCAGATTTCTTCCTTTCTTATCACAGAATTGGCCAACGTAGCACTGAAAATAGCACCCTGAATTTTTGTGAAGAGCTAGTGAAAGACATCCTCCAGATTCAACAATGTGTGAGGGAGCAGCCTTCCTACAACACTCAAAACCCAGCCGTCCTGGATTTTTTAATGTTACACTGCAATTCCTCTCTCTGTTTGTCTCCTTTTTAGGAACTTGCAAGCACTGCTGATTCAGCAATCATGAGGTTCAGACTAGAAATAAGATACCTCTTCAGTCTTGATCCAGGACCTTTCTTTCTCACTTTTCAAAAGTTGTCATGGTCAGGGAGGTTTGGATTGAACAGGAGTTAACCTGTGCTCTAAACCAGCTGTAGGGCAGCACTTGAACATAATGCATCCACAGTAAATACGTGTATGTTTTAATCATAAAACATACAAACAAGTTCTGAGTTAAAAAAAAAAATATATGTATTTTATACATTTTTTTTTTCTCAAGAATGAAAAGGGCACATTCATGGCTAATGTTTTGTTTAGCCATTTCAAACAGCATTTGATAGTAGGTGTGTGCGTACACACACGTATGTTTATGTGTGTAATGATACATTCTGAATCACTGAAATCACATGGGCAAGTCTCCTACCTCACAGCTTTTCCCCACAGCATGTTATCTCACATTTCTGTGAAACGTGCCAAGTTCTACAATACTTGTGTACTAGTTATTCTTTCATTACAAATACACTGCTTACAGCTAATGATTAGTTTGTATAATGAGCAAAGACCGTAACCAGCACCTAGATCCCAGAATAGCAAGAAAAATTACTTTGGCAGGGTGCTTCAATCTGATGACATTGACAGCCTGTGCCCAAGCAAGATCTGAATTATTAGTAAGGCTAAATTCCTAAAAGAATGGAGCTTGGATTATCTGTGATCATGTGTTCACGACAGCAGAAGGGGGCTGCTTGCTCACGGCAGCATTACCAAATGTCCAGCGAATGTTCTACACAGTAAATACAGTTCTGCTTGTAAAGACGGTGCTGGGAGAAGTTTATTCTCTCATGTCAACTGTTCCAATTACCAAGATAAAAATCTGTCTTAATTTCTGTACTAGTTTACCCAGGATGAAAACATCCATTTCAGCATCCTTTTTCTGCATAAAATCATCCACAGTGATTCTTCAGGCCAGACTAGACTCTTACCCTACTTATAGGTTTTTCTGCCCCAATTCACATCGATTTCATCACCTACACAAACACTCAGCAGTCACTATCAATTTTTTTTTAAGGTATGGGTGTTTTTGGCAGTTCTTTTCATCTTGTCCAGTTCGTGTATGAAACAATACTTTCTGTAGTTCCTCTGGAAAGAGGCAAGGGTAGTGTGAAAGGGATCGAAGGGACAGGACAACACCAAATTGTTTTTCCTCCAGTAATATGAAGCACTAGAGGTAACTATCCCAGCTCTGTCTCTCTGTTCATTTCTTGCTGCTTGGGTAGTTGACTGATAAGGGAGAATTCTTTTTTTTCCCCTCCTACTCCTGTCAGGCTGAAAGGGTTATATTTAAATAATGGATCTCTTAGTCCTGCCTGCTTTGCAAGCTGATGCTCAAGTGGCTGCTTCTTTATTGTAAAGTTGATAACACATTTTTTACATGTAGAGACTTCACAGCAGGCAGCTGAATGGCTGGCCAGATGGCTGGGTTGTTGTTTGGGAGTCCCTGAGCTAGCAATTCCTTAGTCATCAAGGTTCTCCAGTTATTGTCATCTCCCACTTACATGTGTCTCCATTGATTCATATCAGTATCACAAAGGGCCATTTGTTGAACTTAACCCTAAGAAACAATGATGGCAAAAGTGCATGGCAATTCATGATGGCCAGAAGCAGTCTCTACCATTGGAACCAAGGTTTGCTGTTGCTTTTGTTGTTGTAGGTTCAGCAGTTCACAGTAAATGGCATTCTGCATCACTGGGGTCCAAAAAAAAAAAAAAAAAAGATATCTCAGCAGCGAGGCATTAGTGCAGACTTCTAAAAGCAAGGCTGTCAGGCAACCACTTCTTAATCTCATTTGAATTCAAATGCAGCTTTACATGTGTTGGATGCATATGGTTTTTCACATTAAGATGTAAAGTTTATACAAATCCGAGGTGTGAATGGTTCCCCTGAGTGCTGATGACAAATATTCCAGCATCAACACTTAGCTGCTAAGCTTACCTTAAAAACTTGCTGGGGCGATAAGCTGTTGGTAATTCCTCTGCCGGCATTAGACAGGAAACTGGAGCTTCTGTGCACTTCTCACAGAGACTAACTGCAGTACAGGGCATGTATGAACTTCCCTGCTGTTCAAGCTGGCTGGTAATTCATGACGAAAACCCACAACATGAGAAGTTAGAGCCCAGAATGAATGACAGGAAGTTGAAAACAAAAGGCTTGGAAGTCCTATGAGTAGACTTAATGCAAAGGAACCATACAAGTCAATTAATCCTTGTAATGGGAGTATATATACTTATGTTTTTTTAATTACCTCATATATTTTGTCAGCAAAATGAGTTCTGAAAATATTTCTATAGAAGAAATGGCAAAAGAAGCAAGAAACAGAATATATATATATATATATATAAAAACTTCTCTCTGCTTGTAAGTGCCTCCTATATGTCTTGGTATTTCACTGATGAGCATAGCAGAGACAAGAGAATGGCCACTTTTCCACAGATAACTTTAGCTGACATAGTCACCAACAGTGATCTCGGAGCAGACAGGGAGAATAAACAGCTGAACATAACATGTTCTTCCCTCTGCAACTTCTTAAACTCCTGGTCATCCAGAACACTTTGGAACATTTGGTTAATGTAAACCTAAGACATTTTTGTGAGTTAAAACCTGGATGATTTTAGCGAGAATCATAAAAACCTACATTTATTCACAGATTTCACTACAGGAAAACTTATGGAATTTCCCCAGAAAGAATAAGTCTGAGCAACTATTCAATATCAAAATGGCAGTAGAAGAGGTTTCAAAATACATCATAAAAATTAACAGTAAATCCCTACATTCATGTGTTGTTACCCAAAAGTTCTGAAGAAACTAAAAGTGAAAACTGGTCTACATCACAGAGGTACAAAAAGTGGCAGAAATGACACAACTATTTAAAATAATAATAATAATATTAATAATTCCAGAAAGGAGGTGGTCCCGTGAACTAGAGACAATTTGCATGATTTCCACACTAGGTAAATTACTTTGGAGGAGGGAAGTCACATCACAAAAAATTATAGAGGTTGAGAAAGGGTAAACAGGTGGAAAAGGATGACCTCACTAATACAGTTTAGTTGCATATCTAAAACATTTTTCATGAAGTCTTATAACAAAATATAAGATTATCGCATGGAGCGGTAAATTGGTTAAGGATAGGAAGCAAAGAAATATACAAATAATTTTCACAATGGATGGGTGTCTAGTGGAATCACACAGTGATGTTTACTGGGACTGTATTCGTAAAAGAAGATGAAAAACTGCGTAAATAAAGAAGTATGATGATGATGCTAAATTATTCAAGGCAGCAAAAATGCAATTTGTCTGCAAAGAATTCAGAAATACCTCATGATATTGAGTGACTGGAAAATAACAGGGCAAAGTAAATTTGATTCTGACAGTTGTGAAATAACATACATTAAGAAAACAACATCTATATGTGTATGCATATACAGCAGCATGTTCTGATTGAGCTCTTGTCACTCAGGAGAGAGATTTTGTGCTGTGTGGACAAGGCTCTATAAACATCAGTTCTGTGCCTATCACTGCTGACGTGGCATATAAACTGTTCAGAAGTAATAGGAAAGAAATTGAGGACAAAAGAAAACACATCATCCTGGTGTCGTATAAATGTCTTCTGTTGCACCCAAGAACAAAGGGGAATTACTAGTCTGAGACAGAGTGCAGAGCAGGCAACTGGGATGACTGGGAGTTAGATACACTTTCCATACGGGAAGAACAGGGCCACATCTACATTAGAAAGTAATTGGGTGCTGAAGGGTGGACTGACAGTCCATGATGGATGCTGAGAGCTCCGCACCTAAAGAGAAATCATTTCAGGCAAAATTTAGTCAAGCTGCCTGGACAGAATGTCCTTACTGCACGTGAGCTCAAAAGCTGTCTGTGGGACCAGCCATTGGGTTAGACCCTGCGGTTTCTGGTTTTCTGTTTACAGCAATCCTGGAGGAGAGCTTCAGCTTTAGATCTGAAAAGAGCCGACTTGATACAACAAGAAGCCACCAAGCAAGGAATAGTAAATGAGGGTAAGTGAAAGATTTGCTTCGTACCTCACTGTGAACAAGAATGTTCACATAGACACAAGGGGGTGGGTTTTGTTTTTGTTTTGTTTTTGTTTTGTTTTGTTTTATTTTTTGGTTTGGTTTGGTTTTAGTTTTGTTTTTAATTGCATACTATTTTTTTAGTTCAAAGCAGGAGAAAGACAGTTGGAAAGGGCTATAATAGAGGTCTATAAAATTAAATATTAGTTGGGAAAGGTAAATAGGGAACAACTATTCCCTCTTTCTTCTAATATAAGAAGTAAAGACACCAAATGAAATTATCAGGCAACAGGCTTAAAGCAAAAGGAAGTACTTTTTCACACACTGCATAATGAAATTGTAGAACACATTACACAGGATGCTTGCAAGGCCAAAACCATAAATGAGTTCAAAAAGAAATTACACAAATTAATGGAAGAAAGGCCCTTGATGGGTTAAACCTGATGATGTAGATGCGATTTACAGGTCAGGAAGAGTCTCAGATTTTCTGGAGCTAAAACAACAGTGTACACTTCTTATTCTTTTTCTAAGTATCCACTACAAGCCAGTCAGACACACAATATTGCACTTCATGGGTGTTTTCTGGCCCAGCAGAGCTGGTCTTGCATTCTTCTCAGGGAACCATAGCCCAAAGTTTGTTATGAGCCTGGAAAAGCCACTCTGCAAAGCTCAGGCACAAAAATAATAATCAGATTTAACTCCTAACACGTTTGTAGTCTTTTGACAGCAAATAAGCTCTCATTTTTGATGTTTTCTGATTTTAAACTCTCTCAGACTATCACTGTATTCTCAGCGTGCATGTTCATAGTGACAAACCCAGGCTTCACCTTGGCTGGAATGCCCTTCAGACAGCTCAGTTCAGTTGAACTCTCTGAGTCTGAGCAGCAGTGTTTGAGAGGAGCAAAATGCAGAGAAAAAGTAGTAGCAAGAACCTTAGGAAACTGTGGCTCTTCAGTAGCAAGTATTGTGTCCAAAAGAGCATCTTCAAAGCAGAATAAATAGTGGTGAGGTTCCCATATCTGTGCTGTATGTGTTTGGGTGGGGGTTAGTTTAAACTAGCTTTAGTTTGGTCCCACTTACACGAATACTGCTAGCAGCTGGATCGCAGTAAGTGCATGGCGGGAGCACATATTATAATCGAGTTTCACCCAAAAGGAATCCAGTTTGCATGTTCCAAGACCACTCCACAATGTGAACCAAAGCATAGTAAGAGGGTGGGGGTAGTCAGAAGATTTATTACAGAAACATAAGCCTGATCCAAACTGAAATGCTAATGTGGTACACCCACTGACTGCTACAAGGAGGCTTTCTAAGAGGCTATTGTCAATGTGCCATAGGGTAAGAATTTAACCTACTGTGAACGATTAAAGTTTTCCAAATTGTTTCCTTTTTTCCTCTTTCTCCTCACTACAATTTACATTCTCATTGTTTCAACCCATTTATTTAGCACTTAATTCATTGCTTGTAAGTCAAGAAATATGGCTCATTGAGCTTATAGACAGCATCATTTATTTTCCCGGCTTTTAAGCAAGGGCTTGAACTGGTTTTGTCTTCTTTTCAAATAAAGTTTCCTAAATATCATGAAGATGTCATGTGTGGCAGGGGCATTCCCACCACAGGACAGGTGGCATGTGAGATCATGCGACAGAGCCGTGATTACAACTTGCAGCTCTCATCAACATTTGTAATAGATCATTAAGGCCCTGGGAGCAGAAAGCTTGTATACCTTTGCACTCAAATGATGTCCCTGTCATGCAAGTTACTGTGTCTACACATTACACGGGAATGTGTCTGCTTTCAGGATTTATGGAGGTGGGGTGAGATAGGGGACTGAGCAGCCAGAACTGAGATTCACCCCATTCACCTTAGGGGCTGCTGTGTATGCACTGAACAGAGCTCAGACTAAGGTTCTGTGGGCAGCACTCACACTAGCAGTGCTCATTAGCAACACTAAGCCTCAACAGATGCTCTTAAACCATTCAGTATCTGCCTTAATTTTAGGAGAGGTAACTTAATGACATCAAGTGTTAGACCTTGCACCAGCAGGGTTTTCCTATTTGCATGCACAGGCCAATACACAATATCTCTGCCTCAACCCCTGCTTAGAAACCAACAAGCCATCACCAAGTAGCAAAGCAGTATAAATGCTAGACTAGCACAATGTCTACATTTTGTTTTAAATGCAACTTAAATCAACCACCTATGTATTTATTTTTCACTAAAAAGACATGAGAAAAGCAGATATGTGTGTAAAGAAAGCATAATCCCTTTTGACTCCATTATCTCCTAGTCTGTAATATTTCATATTTCCTAGAAAGGATAAAATGTGACCAACATCACTACATGACAGAAACAGTGGTGGGAATTGTTGTTCCATAATTCAGCAGAAGTGAGCCTAATTCAGAGGCAATCAACAGGATGATGGGCTGCGGGTTACTGAGGAGAACTCAGCCAATGGGCTGGGTACAGCCAATGGGATTTAATAAAATTATTCATAAATGGTGCATAGCCTTGCTATGACTCTTTGTCTTCTGACTGAAAACACGTTCACACACTGAATTCAACCAATGTACACTTCTTTATTGGTGATGTATGCCACAAGTCATATTTACCCCTCTGCAGTGTACCACAATATGCGAGTTAAAGGCAAGGAAGGGGAAATGACTAATGATCGTGTTCTACAAGCACACTAAGAATGCATCTTTCCTACCACTGAATGCTGAATTTTCTTTTAAGCTCTCAGTAAGTGAAGTAAATGACACTGCACTCACATTCCTATGAAGACAAAAAATATCTCTTTTAGTTTAAAATTCATCAGTTTTATTAAAACTTTCACAACATAAAATCATTTGCTATGTCAGTAATAATTCAAAGTTCTGTCTGAATGTAATTTAAACTTTCCCTTGCAGCTGTTCTTCCAAGTGTCTCATGTTCATAGTGTCACATCAACCTACAATCCAGATAAAGATAAAGTAGTGGAGCTTACATGCAGCTAGTCTTAGTTATTTCCAAGAGAAACAAACAAACAAAAACCACAACAATCAATAACACTCAAGGAAAAATTGTTGTGCCATAATAAAAGGATGTCTCTCAAACTGCTTGTGGCCCAGGCAGTGCATTGTATTGGAACTATGCTCCTAGGACAATAGGTAACAACATAACTGCTTCATCCAACAGGATTTCAATGCAAGTAGCAGTATATTCTTATTATGCAGGTACAGAGAGGAAGAGCTTTCTCCCAAGATAATGTATGCTGTTGTCATTTCACTTGCAACTGAGGGACAGCTATTTTTTGATGTGGAAGGCAGCAGTAGTTTAACAGCATACTGTATTCACACAACTACATTAATGTTCCCAGTCATATGTATAAGAATTGTGAAGGTGAAAATATGCCTAATGTTTTGATAATAAAGTAAGATCCCTAGGAGGTTGTGATACTAGATTTACATCCAGGAAGAAAGTTGCTCTGAGCATGCGTTAAGGCTTTCCTGCCTCCACAACTTGCTTTCTCCTTTTCCATTCCCTTTCTGCCCCCACCTTTCACATCAATTGAAGGTCAAGCACTGAATCCATGAAGATTATACTGCTCTGTTCCACCTTTTGGAAGTGCTTTGTCTTTTGCATGATGCTTAAGTATTTGATGGTACCATGCTAAATGGCTTTGGCTTCATTAACATTATCTTCCTCCTTTTGTTATGACCTGATCATAAATGTTCACAACAATGCACTACAAAAAAGGTTGTTTTAACTACACTCCAAGGGTATGATATCTGATCACCGATTCCATACCACACTTCTCTCCACAGAAAAAAAGCCCTGCAAATAGCCCCAATGTTAAACATAAACCTTTATATTAGAGCATTTTGTTCAGCAACTCATTGGAAGAAAAAGCCCAAAAAACCTTACACAAGCAAAACTCAGTAATATATAGGATCTGACCTGGAGACAACATCCATTTGTGAGATTCTCTGTATTCCATATTATAACAAATAGGAAGGGATAGTACATACCTTGTCTCCCATTTCTAAATTCAAGCGCCCACATGGAGACAAGTAAATAAAATGGTGTCTTGCTGAACACCTGCTGCTTCAATGACAGTTATTGATGCTACAGTGTGCTAGTCTCCTTTTGCAGCTAGGTATTTAAATGCTGTCAAAATGCAACATTTTTACTGTGGATCATATGGACCTTTTAAAATTTAGAAATTACAAAAAGGTTATTTAAGCTTTTTCTGTTTCCACATCTGACCAGTGAAGCACTCAACTCGAGCTTTTAAAACTCTGAAGCAAAGTAGCACCTTCGAAAACCAAACAAACAATAAAAAAGACCTCAACAGGATTCACATGGAAGAGTAGGAAGCTGATAGAGGCTGGTTTTCTGAAATCTGAGTTGTATTCACAAAGCTGGCTAGAAGGAAATAGTTCCCTGAATTCTTTAGGAGATCAGCTAATGACAAATCCAAAGAGGAATGAACCTAGTGAGCTTGCTTCCTTTCTCATTTCTTATTTTTCATAATTGACTTCTATTAGATTGGATTACAAAGTAGACTCAAATTACTGACTCACCCATCCCAAGAAGGCAAGTCTTTAAAGTAATGAGATTAACAACTGTTGATCAAAGAAAATCACCATAGATGCAGAGCTCTGCATTTGTTGGTGAAATATATTGCTAGGGAGTAAGTGCACTGGGTTGATCAACAGTAGTTTAGACTGGCCACCACAGACAGCTGCACATGGGAGGGTTGCTCCTGAAGCAAGAGAGGCCATCCCACAGGAGCAAACAGTCAATGAATGGTCAACTGTTTCTTCAGATCCCTTCTTCATCCCTTCCTTCAGAGATACTAGATAATACAGTAAAAACAGAAAAGGAGCTTCCTACAATGAGTAGATTTTGCTCTATTAAACTAAGGTTATCTTTGTGTCCTCTGTTATTTGCCCAGCAGGAGTTTTCATGGTAATACAAGGGATTAAAAGAAATGGTCATGCTGAGTCTATGATCTTCCCTTGAGTTTCTGTTAAACATGCCACAGTAAGTGTGCCCAAGCATCCTCAGGAAACAATACTTTATGGGGTTTGCCAACAACACTTTGGTTATCTCCATAGGCCAGAAGCCATTGAAACCTCCCTACTACTACGGGGGCCAACATTTCATGGAAGCATAAAAAAAAAAAAAAAAAAAAAAAAAAAAAAAGATCAAGGTAGAATGGGTGCTCCTGGGTTTTATGGGAGGAGATAGGTAGCTGGGGAAAGATGGAAACATTTATCTCCAGATTTCAGACTGAAACTTAACAGAGTAAAAATCAAACAGTTAGTGGAGCTCAAGAGTAGTTGATGGTTCTTCTTACTGTTAGTTTCTCATTTTTGTCCTCTTGGTTTCCAGCTGGAAATAAAAATAAATATAAAAATAAATAAATAAATAAATAAGAATACTTCCTGGAGTGACCTACATTGGGAATACTGGGAATACAGACATCTTGTGACATCCATACCAGTTTCTCAGATCCAAGTCATTCGGATAATCTGGATTTCTTTCGAATAAGCATTTAAAAAACAAAGGTTGCTCTCTGTTTGCATTGCTCAAAGGGATCTAACTTAGATTAGATTTAGAGTAATATTCACATAAGAAGTTTCTTCAGGAGATAGACTTGACAAACTGAGGTTGTTGGTGTTGGTACAGAGCAGAGGAAGACAATCACGGTAGTGTCACATGTCATTACCGAGAAGCAAGGATGATCTTGACCGTCTCTGGAAAATGTTATGTCCCAGCCTCTAACTAAAACTTCCTGGCTGTATAAGGCTTCCAATTGCCTTATTAAGGTAATTCTCTTCATAGTGCAGTCACCCCACCTTATATAGTGCTGCAGTACAGCAGGCACCCATGGCACAGAGTGGGGCTTGAACCCAGAGGTGACAGTGCTGCTGTTATGATAGAGGCACTGAGAGCTCCATTTCCAGCCCACATCTCTTCTGTAAATCACAGGCACCAAGAATCTTTCACAAAGGAAATCTGTTTTTCTGTCATGTTTGGAGATATGTGCATAGCATAAATCCTCCCTTGACCAAGCTACTCTTTGCTATTAAAAAGAGTTTAAAAAGCTTCAGGCTGTACCATTTCATATGTTTTAGCACAGCATGATCATGAAGAAAGTGACTTGAAGCAGGTGTGATATCAGGATATGTCAGTTGACCTTAAAAGTAACCATGAATTTTAGCACAGTGATAACCACAGGCAATTATGTACATCTATCTATGTTCATGTCAAGAGAAAGACGGGAACGAGAGCCTCCAAATGTCAAGCTCATGAAAGTATTTGAAAAAAGCCCCTCAAGAGCAATAGCAGTCTCCCACTCCTGCTCTGTCCCCAACAAAAGAGTTGAACTCCAACTGGCACTGCAGACAGAGAGAAGGAAATACAATGACAGCACCAATAAAGAAGTTATGTGGCTTCAGTTGTAATGGTGCTAGGTTATCCTGCATATAAACCTGCTCTGACACATTAAAAATTCACATCTAATGGACTCTCTTGGCTGAGACCTCAAAGAAGATTTTGTGTAATACTTATGGTGAGATTTGCACCTATTCACATTTAGGCATAGACTTGACTTCGGCAAATATGAGCCCTCAGCAGAGATTAAAAGGTGTGCTTGACTATCAGGGTAACAAAGCTTGGTTTGCTAAATAAAAAACAATAGCTTCCATTAGCGTCCTTTGTGTGGTTCCTGCCCTCTCTTTAAACACAAATACACTGATCTGGCCATAACAAAAAAATGAAATAAATAAATAAATAAATAATTTAAAGGATGAAAAATAGCCACATATGTGCAGCTGAAAAAATGGGATGAAAGGAATAAAGTTTTTCCAAAGAGCTGTACACTGCGAGGAAGGGAAATAAACCCAGGAATTCTGGGGGTGAACAGGGAAGCACATGCAGAGACCTGCAGGAAGGGAAAGAGATGATTTGGAAGCATGAGTCATGTCTACTGCAGTATTAGACAGCTGTAGCACCTGCCCGGTTGTTGGGACTACCCCTGTGTCAAAGCAAGTCTAGGTCCAGTTAAGGGAATGATTAGTAAAAGGCAAGAAAATTCACCTGCAAAGGAAGCATTTCATTCCAGGGAATCAGGAATCAGTTTTGTAAATCACAAGCCCATGCTGGAGTCAGTAAGTGAACTATCCATGTGTCTAGTCCTAATTCACGGCCAGGGCAGAGGGCAAGTGGTGGACTAACAATAAGAAGAATCCAATCCCACCCTCCATCCAAACAACCACCTTTTTAGTGCTTCAGGAGGCAAACCAAACCACAGGTAGCTCTGGGGCTGAACCTGCCAGGGCCCTCAACACATCAACAGAGTCCTACAACCTCTTCCTCCAGCCCAGCTCCACTGGGCGGCTTGTGCGGAAAGCCAGCCTTGCTGTGGAGCTGGTGTGTCACCTCAGGCCAGGGAAGGGCCGTGAAAATATGAGTGCAGGCATGAGGACTTCCACCCTTTGTTTGGAAGCTGCATTTAAGATTAGGCTATTGCTCTTCGTCCTCACCTGAGCTACACTGCAACCATGCCTTCCTGATCCTGGCCTACTGACTTGACTTCCTAGATTGACCTTGGACCTGCCTTGTCACTGTGGGCTTGCCTTGTCATCACTGGGCTGTGGCTGACCATGATTACCATCACTGGACCTGTCTCTGCTCGCATTGCAACCATGCCATCACCTTGCCACCAGCCCCTGCTCCCAGCCACCCTTCCCCAGCAGAGCATCCCTCCAAGCTGTGTGCCCTGACTGTGCTTCCGAGTCCAAGGAGAGGAGTGTAGATAAGGAATATTACAGAGCTGGTGTGATCCCTATTAGAAACTTTCTAAATGGAGAAATGAGGGCAAAAGGAACTTGAATTTGATTTCCGTTATCATCTCTTCAGGGTGCCGAAGAGGGCAAAATGGAAATAAAAAAGATTCCAAATACATCTTTAATTTTATATGACTGCCTGTTTCCACCAGGCTTATTTAAGGAATTTAAAATTCCTTAAATTAAGGAAATTAAAAAACGTGATGAGGTTTCTGCTTGATGGCATTTGTATGGCTGTAATAAAGGAACTGTCTCAGTATATTTCGCTTGCTCTGTTAGCCAGTCTGTACACTAAATCGTCCCAATTCAGCCTCCAAACCAAGCCTTATACTGCACCTTGTGTGCCTGCCTGCACTAGAGCCTCTGAGAACTCCTGCTGAAATATTATAGGGTCAAAGTACAAAAGAGTTCAGCTGAAAAACTGACGTGGAGCTCTATGTGGGAAGTGAAAGCCTCCTGAAGACTGTAATTTCCTTCAGCGATTTTGGTGCTATTGTATGCTCAACATTATTTCTGCCAGAAGTTTGTGTTCTGGCAAGTTCCTAACTAACAGTATGGGAATGAAAGAAAACATTTTTTCTAAGGAATCATTTCCTAAATTATGCATCGCTGAAGATCCTTATGACAAATTATTTTTCAGAGTATGTTAAATAATACAAAAAAGGGGATTCTGACACATCACCACAGGCCATTATGCTAAGAGTGGCTTAACCAGTAACCCTTTATCAGCCTTACTACTGTAATTCCCTCTATATACTCACCTAACCTGCCCACAGAGAAACAAAATGTACCATTTAAACTTAAGGCATCTAATAAGTCCTGATTTTTTGAAGAGAGATGGCGAATGAATTCAACAATGCATTGAGATAGCGTATTTTGGGCCAGCATAATTTCTATCATTAGGTAAGAGAAAGGAAAACAAACAAACAAAAACAATAAAAAAAATAAAAACCAACAACAAGCAAGCAAACAGAAAAACCACTCCTGACCTGTAATTTTGGTGAACATTAGAATAACAAATAGGGGGCACATGTTGTTTTATGCACTGAACAGAGGATACAAGAGAGAAACTGGAGCTGCTGGGGATGCAGATGAGGAAGAGGGAAGGACAAAGGGGTTGCTTTGGCTGTAAGGACACAGGGCATAAATCCATATAAAAAACAGGCTCCACTGATTCCTATACTCATAGAGCAACTTGTTTTTTGAAGGGGAAACCATTTCATTATTAGGTCCCATTGTGCTATTTTGAACAAGAAACTGACTTTTCATTACTAGCAACCAACATTAGCCCTCTTCATGTCTGTCAGACTCAATCTCGGATGTCTAGCAATTACTTGAAATTGAACTCAAAACAATACTGAGGTTTTATTGATAGCTTCTCATCAGTTGCTTGCTGTTTCTTGCCTTTCAACCGATAGCCTGGAGAGCGTCCAATTCTCCTACACCATGCCCAACAGGGTCAAATTTCAGCAAGGTTATTGATTGCAACTTGACATTTAGGGAACATATGACCACTGCGACATAAACAGCTTTTTACCAGCTCATAAATATTGCTAGACAGAGGCATCCCCTTTCTCATGCTGAAAAAAATGAAATATTATTTCCTCATTTTCTGCTCTGGCTCAACATTTAATATTGTAATTCACCGTTTCCTAGATTTCCAAACTACAGAGATAAACGCCACTGTGAGAGTTATTTCAGGTACACAGTCCTGGAACCTCCACTGGCTGGACTAAGCAAAATTAGTCAAAGCTTGTCTAGCAAGAATTTCAAAGAGAAGAAGAAATAGATATGTCAGTACATAATTGATTTTTTATTTAAATCTCTCAGTAACAGAAAAAAAAATAATATATATATATATTGTTATTGTGGTCAGGCTCTGGCTTTTTACTTGCTGGGAGGCAAAGAGGGGGTCATTCAAGAGGAGGTCAGCATCTCAAAGACATGACTTATTTGTGGTGAAACTGGCCTCTGCAAGAGCAAAACAGTGCTATTACATCCCCCTGATTCCCATTTTTAGGGCTTCACATCAGATCAAAAGCTAAACTCTGAATCTCCCAATGACTTTGAAATGCTCTGTCTCCTTAAAGGAAATTAGGCATTAAAGGAAAAGAAAAAGAACACCCTAGAGTTTCACACACTTGCTTTCACTCTAAAATTCAGTGCTAGAAATCTGAGACAACATCCCACATAACCTGAAAGGCAATGTCCCAAAAGAGAGAGGGACTACCAAAGACCTCTTGGCCCCAGCTCTGAGCAGAAGTTAACATCATTGATTCTGTGTGAATTAAAATGACTTTATATCATTGTTCCTAGAGGTTTTATTAATTACTACAATATAAGGCCAATATGAAGTTTATCACCTCTTTCATGCATATCTCATCAAGTTCATTCTGGAGCAGAGATCACTGGACTGAAACAGCCCCTTGGCTTGATATTTTTACAGCGTGTATTTAAAGAATGTGATTCAGTTACAGTGCAAAAAATAATCAACACTTCATTTTTTTTTGCCATCTGCTTTACCATAATATTACTGAAACATAGCAACTTGCCAGGATATTTTATAGGAGTTGCTTTCTTTTAAGATAAACTAATAACAGATCTGATTAGAAAGACATCAGAGATATGCTCTTCCATCAGAGAAATTTTGTTAAAAACTCCACACAAAATCCAAAATAAAAATGTTGAAAAAAACATTTTGGCTTTCTCTCTCTCTCTCTCTTTTTTTTTTTTTTTTTCCCAGTTGCCATAGAACACATTATTCTAAGGCTACATAATTATATAAATATTTCATTTGGATATTATTTTATTTTGCTATGTGTGTTAGTACAGTATATTTTACTTTCCTTATTAATTGAAAAATTATGTATATCAAGCATGTATTCTGTTCTAACCTCTTAACATTGTAAATGTTAAATGTTTTAGCCATAGAAAACAAAAGATTCAGTGTCTTAATCAAATTGAAACAAAATGCTATGATGTTTCCTATTTGCTGTTTTCAAGTTGTGCATTCCCTTGGATGCCTCAAAATTTTGACCTGGGATTCAGATTCAGAGCACTGACCAACTTGAAATATTTGCAGTTCCCTGAGGAAAAGAGGTTATCTACAGCACGTGCTTGTAGCTTTAACCTCTGCACAGAAAATTAGTATGCAAGGCATAAGTCACAGACGGATAAGAAAACTCTGGTGACAGGAAAGTTGTTTCACAGGAGCTTGAACCTTTAACTGGAATCTAACCCTAATAGTTAGTGTGTGATCCACACTGCTATTATAAATGAGACATGTCACCTTTTATCAACAACAAGACTTCAGAAGTGAGCAAAAGAATACATATTTACTCAACCATTAAAATAAATAAATAAACACCGTGAGAAAAACTCAATGTTACTGCTAGTTGTTTCCTCTTTATTTTAGCAGTGTAGCTACATGCTAATTAGATATATTGCTAAACATTTAACAGTGTAGAAAAACATGTGCATACTTCTACTTAAAAGAATAATACTCAGTAAAAGCAACAGTCTGAACCAGTCTAATTGAACCTGAGGTTTGGAGGGACCCTTCAGTGTTGTGACTTGAGTCATCCAATTTACCTGTCAGCCAGGTGAGAACTAGGAAGACCCAGATACAGAAAGTCGACTCTGAGATATATGGTTTTGTGTAAAGATATAAGCATGATTTTCAGATGCTTTTTTTTTACTTCTTGACGTCAGCAGGGCAGCAGAAGGTCCCTGTGGGAAACTGGAAAGACAAAACTGCTTGAAAGCCAGTAAACCAATTTCATTTCCAGCTCTTCTTTTCAGTCAGGAGATGAAGAATGGAATTCCTCAGCCACGTTGCTGAGGGCTGGTGAATTGTTGACTGCAAAAGCAGAAAGAAAAGGAAAGCTGACCAATCCTCAAATCACCCTGACCCTCAAAGCCAGCCTGCTGCTTCATGGGCAATTTCACAACTGAGCCATGAATGATCCAAAAAGCCCTTAAAGATTCTCTCTGACTTGTTTTGCTTGTTCATGAGAATATGTTGCTCCTGGGAAGTGATGTGGCCAGCATGTTGTGAGTCATGAATTGCACTGATTGCAAGCACAGCTGGGAATCCTCTTCAGCCATTCCCAATTGCTTCCTTTCTCTAGCCTATTTTATCATTTGATTTTTTTACTGGCAGAAAAAAAAAAAAAAAAAAAAAAAAAAAAAAAAAAAAAGTTAAATTAAAAATAGGGCTTTGTTGCTTTTTCTGGCCCCAGCACTCCTTGGCAGCTGATTTCACTCTCTCTTTCCCTTTCTTTTCCTTTTTTTTCAAATCTTCATTTATTCAGAGAACATCACACCACCCTTCTCTGTCCAGAAGGTCTCTCCACTTCTCCTCACTGGCCTGGCTGCTCTCTGTGGTGACTTATTGGCGGCAGGGTGCCTGCTTATTGCACCCACATTGCCTTTCTCCTCTGTCTCCTGTCCTGTTCTTGTATGTCCACCCATTCTGTATGGGGGCTCAGTACTATAAATATTTTCAGTTAAGCCCTCTTATTGGCTTTCCTGCAGAATTGGTAACTGAAACGCTGGCACTGTAACTCAGTAAAACCTTTATGTGTTCTTCTTTGCTCCTTTTTACACAAAAGCCCAGAAATTTTCCCTGCAGGCTTGTAATTGTGCTGCCATTATAGGATAGCTCTTTTAAGCCAATTATCCAAAATGCCCATCTTTCTGTGCATTATTGTGTGTCAGAAAAAGCGAGGCTCCCTCCCTCCTTGCTGTGCAGACATCCCAATACAGAAATTAGCCTGTGCGAATCCATCTCTTCAAATCCCAAAATAAGAAGTGAGTCTTGTGCCAAAGTCAGTGCAAGTTGTCCCACTGGTTTCATGTGGCTTTGAGTCATATCATGAGGATGAAGCTCAGGTCTGTGCACTATCCACCTGAAACAAATTAATTGATAGGACCAGCGATGATGGGGAGGAAAGCAGCAGCTACCTGCAGCATCCAGGTGGATTGCTGCACCCTGCTCCCTGCCTGACACATCCCTGACGGCTCTCTGGCAAAAGGAGCCCTGTGCTAAACACTGCCTTTCAGCTCAACAGTTATTTTGCCTGCAGCCCAAGCAATATTTGACACATATTGTATCCCCTTTCTGCTGCATCAGCAGTGTTGTGTAAACACGTTAGCTCATCGAGGCTTGAAATTCACAATTGTTTCCCCACTTGCAAAACAAACCACGTCCGATAGGCCCAGGGGATGAGGCAGTTATTCAGATTTCAACTAAAGCTGGTCAAAGTAAGAGAAGTGGCTAATAAAGTTACCTTTCCAATCCATCAACTGCCTCCAATACTATGAAGTGCTGCTGACGTGGCAGGAATGAATGGCACTGCCTTTCAGCAGCCCTCTCCTCTTCCCTCAGAGGGGACTGAGCATGTTGAAAAGACTGGCGGGTTGTCTCTCCTGATGGTAACAGGGCTGGTTTCCTTTCTGATCAGTGCACAGTGGAGGAAATAAAGCAAAACAGCACAACTTGCAAGGCCTCCTTCACTGGGAGAGACTGACTGATGGATATAAGGCTTGGGTGCTGAAGGGCTAATTTCATCTGCAGCAGACAGAGGTGAAGTTGGGCAGAGAGGTGGAAGTAACCAGGAGAAGAAAGAGCAAAAGGTCTCTCAGCTCAGGGAACATGCACAGAAATAAATCCATCCCTTCACGCAGGTTTGTCATCCAGGAGAACCCACTCCAGCCAGACTTCCACCAGTTTCTGAACACTGAGGGATCAGAATCAGCAAGAGCAGGCAGGAGATGTATTTACCATCCTGCTGTCTTAGACACACTGCACCAGATACAGCATTCCAAAATGCCTCCTAGCCCTGCTGGCTATATGCGAGATGATACACGTGTTTTGCCCTCTTCTCATTTTCATATGTGAGGTCTCACAGACTTTTCCTGGTCTCACACATTTGAGACCAGCCATGGTGCTGGCAGCAGCATCCCCTCTGCTCCCCTACAGCACCATAGTGGTTTACAGTGGTGGCCACTGTTAGTGAAGTGTACTTAGCCTACAAGTTATTGCAGCTTCCAGCCCTCCCTGCACACCTTTGAGCTGTTTTATAAAGCAGGAAAAAATGAAACCCTTCCTGAAGGGCCTTTTCAGATAAAGAGGTTGGGTCTTCATAGCAAATACACCCAGGATACATCACTCACTTTCCCAATACCATCCCTTCCTGTTAGTCTGGTGCTTCTGAAAGTGAACGGGGTATATTCATCCTGTGCCTGTTCAGGGTGTTTAAGCTTGGGTCTTTGCTTTGAGGGAGGAGAAATAGGGAAACTTCTAACTTCTGGACTTTGGTCCTTTGGTTTCATCGTTATTTTATGTCATCGTACATTCTCTTCTATATCTGTCTGCCTAATAGCAATAGACTTACTTTTTTGAAGCAATAAATGTTTTCATGCATGAGCCAAGAATACTGAACCTATCCCTCTATGCAGATCTGTCATCCAGCGAAGCCAGGCTCCCACCCATCACCAAATCAATATGAAATAATATCTTTATAAGATCCATCTGTTTCTTTCCCTTTATAACAGTTTAAGATCTGATACTATGAGGCAATGAGGTTTAAACAGCCTGTCTGTTAATTGGTAGGTAGCTCTTTCACTTAGCCCTGGCCCTGACCTTACTACCTCAACTGTCTCACATGCTACTGCCTAATAATTCCTCAGGGATGGAGACAGAGGCCACGCCTGGTCATTCCTTACTATCAGAAAGCTTCACCACAGATGAATCTTGTGAACCAGCTGGAAGGGGGAATTACACTATTTTATGATAAGGTTGTGTATAGGTAAGCCGTGTTTTTCAGGACCTCTTGCTATGCCTTCATCCTTCCACAGTAAAATACATGGTACAGAGTTTACAGACTTTGTGCTCCAAATGTTGTAGAAAAGTATAAAATCAGTTAGGTCCTGGGGAACAGTTGTTTTAAATTCATGTGTTCTTGCTTTTATTAGATATTACTATTTATGTCAGAATCTGCAAAGTATATGATTTCAACAGAGGGTAGGTTTTGTATGTGCCACAAAGAAATTGATGGCAACTGACTGAAACTCACAGCAAAATATACAAGTAAATGGAAATTTTCCCAACACTGAACTTTTCTAACTTAATCTATGAACACAGGTAGGATGGCAATAAAACCAGCGATTCAGAATAGCAGAATTATATCTGAGCTGAATTTGACATATTATCATAAAATTATTAGCTCATCTGCTTTCTAGGGCAGTAGAGTCCATCTGAACTTGTCATCTTCTTCAGCCAAGGACATGAGCCAGTGGGAAAAAATGTGAGTACTCACATTGATTTTAATTAGCTTCAGGGTTTAACACCATGTTTTTTATGTTAACTGAAAGATACATGTTGTACTTAAATGCCCCTACAATAATGAATAATGGTTCTTCCAGTGAATTTGCTAAAAACACACCAATATGATTTTAAGGAAATAAATGCTATGTTGCTCTGGCACATACAGTGAGCTCCCTCTTCTCCTGGACAATGGTCTGAAGCCTGAGTGTCAGAAAGTAACTGAAATTGACCTGAAATGGCTGCTCCAGGACTCTTTCCATAGTCACCATAAAGATGCTGCATCATCACTAAGGTTTGGGTACCCTACATTTTATAGTCAGACCATTACCAAGTATTCTGGGATGCCTTTTCCTTCTAGCCCCTAATTTGGTGACTAAATACTCCTGGAAAGCCATGGACTAGACTTATCCCACTGTGCAAGGTAATTTGTACTTGGGGATCTCAAATATGCTTCAGAAACTTCAAGGGGCCAAGCTGCTGAGAAAGAGAAACACATTGCAGTGCAGTGGCAAATCCCAGATAAATGTACACAGTGTTCCTCAATTCCAGGCTTATTCTTTCAGCCTCAGGATCAACTTTTACTTTTAGAAGCACTAAAGTTTAAAACCTACTGAATCTTGGATGAACATTTGCAAAGAGAAGGGAGCATTTGTCCTTAAGTACCAAAGGCTTTTGAAAAGCTCTGTCACTTCTTTTGGTTGATGGAAAACAGCGTTTGTGGAAGAAACTATTCTCTAATGAGCTCCTGCTTTAATCCAGAGCACACCAGAGGCTAAATAAACTGCGTGGGTTCAGCCAAATGTGTGCACGGTTCACGTAGGTCTTGCTCAAGCTAATGGATCATTGTTATGCCAGGATATAATGGATAAATTGGCAAGAGTCTGTCCCTTGCATGTTTGATGCAGTCTCTGGATGAACCTGTAAGGACACATTTGCTTGCATTCTATAGTATTCTTTCTTACAGTCAAACCTTGTTTTGTGTTCTCAAAATGGCATAAAAAGTTCCTGAAATAATTCAAAGTAATTAAAAATAAAAGGGCATGAATCTGATGCCAGGGAGGGGAGCGTTTTCTCTTTTAGCCTCTTTTTGTGGATCCCGTTGTGCCAAGACAGAGAACAGTGAGATGTTCAAATATTAATAAAGTGGTAGCACAGCCAAATTAAAATGCCCCAATTCTCATAAGTAATGTTTCCAGCAGAGCACAAAAGAATAATCAGGCCCCCAAACTAGTGAAGGAGAATTTATGACCCGCCATCTGAGCTGCCAAGAACTCCCTCCACGCTGGCACTGAGGATGGCATGGGAATCACTCTGCCTTTAAACTTCACCCAACTCTGTGCTACCCTGCCTCCCCCCCTCTCCTTTAAAATATATATATATATATATAGTTAATTCAAGAAACTGTATCTTTCTTGAAAGGGCTATTTAGGCAAACTATCCCAGGTGGAAGAACTTAGATGTTGATCTGCACATATTGTATGTACCTACTCTGTATGTTGCAGACATACCTAGGGCACTGTTCTAGGTCTGAACTGGTCTTGTCCTATGGTTTAGGGTAGACTTCTAGTCTCAGCTATTTGCCTGAGTAGCATAAAACACTTTGTGGCTTGAACCACTCTAGGGAGCAGGGTTTTTCTGTTGGCATTTCTGGACTAGCCATCTCTCATGTGGCTAGCCAAAATAACAATGAACCTGGCATGGTTGCCAGAGTGGTTTCGCCCTGTCCCATGCTCCTTGGATATCCTTACCACAACACCATCACGCTTTCATGTATCACCTGTTCTCATTTTTTGTATAGTTAAGTTGTGAGCTTTGTTTTCCTTGTGCAGCAACAATAACAATACAGACTCATGCACGGTGAGCAGTAAGGAAGGTTTTCCCAACAAATATGCAATTAGTTGTAGGAGCAAATGAAACTCCAAATACTATCAGTGTGTTTTTAATGAAGCTCTTCCCTATGCTACTCCTCTCCACCTTCCACTGGTCAGGACACAAAGATAAACTGGGCTAACAGTCACACTCACCTTATTCTGCAACTCTAATGAATTTAAAACATGACATTTTGTTTTACATTCTCTTCCTCTGTCATGTATTCTGGTTCACCTCAACTTCCCATGATGGCATACTGAAGTTTTATTTGAGTGCCTTTTAGTACTGTATTTGCTAGTCAGATAAAACATTATTTTTCTAGACTGTTTTTCCAATCCAAAAACTGTCCCACATACATTTCAGCATTGATTTTGTTCCAATCTCTGGCTGGATATAGAAACATTTTCTAATACCAGGAGTCCTAAATGAAAATTTTGAGAGGCAGCACGTACTGTTTTAACCCTACTCTATCCCTTGATAGACTTCTGTAACATCAATCTGATCTCTGATATCATTCTAACCAAGGTAGTCTGCTTTCTCCCAGAATTTTTCCTAGTGCTCAAGATACGTATTCTCTCTCACTTATCACTTTGCATTATTTACACACTGGTAACTTTTGGTTCTTTATGCTTTGCAATCTTTTCATATAGAAAATGAAATGAGGAAAAAAAAAAAAAAAAAGAGGAAAAGGACATGAATCATCTTCTAGAAATGTAGATTTGGTTTCTAGGGTTTCTTCAGTTCACCCTTATCAGTCATGGGTAGTGATCAAAGAATTAAATGCCTTCCCATTGAGGAAGGTTTAAAACAATAAATAATTTGCTCATTCTGGGTCATTCTGATACAACATTCCCAGCCACTGATGTATCCCACATCCAAATGGTCACACTTCAGAGACTCCTGAGTGATCTTACACAAATGTACCTACTTTCTCCCTTGAGGATTTTCCAGACTTCTAAGAGTGGGAAAGCTCTACCTCTTGCATATTTGATCCTGGCCCTCTCCTGTTGTGAAACCAAATTTCTGCAAGTGGAGCATGAAGACCGATGTCTTTGAGCCTCTCTTTAAGTGTTTAAATGTATAGCTCTTAAAAACATGCACCCCTGCCAAGGAAATTGGTAGGAGTCTACTGAACATGGTCACACACAGACTCTCAGCTAACTAAATTGAATGTACTTTTCCTGTCCACAATAGGTATTTATCTTCTGCTCATTTCTCCATTCTATAAAACGCCAGACTCTACCACAAGTTTCACCGTTACCTACTCTGGTCTCATTATGCCATATGCCTATATATATAAATGTATACATAAGTCTATACATGTATATATATATTCAGTTTACAAAAGTCATGCACATCTTGTAACCTCCCTGTGTATATGTTCTCAACACATCTTGTTATGATAGGTACCAGGAGTAAACACGCACTGTGTACAAAAAGAAACAGTTTCAGCCCATACTTCTGTCCCTATTGCACTGAAGAGCAATACCCCATTGAAATGATATAAGAGGCTTGTTCTGGTTTGCATTTTCAAATTCAGGCAGACAGCTGTGGCAACTACATGATAGCACAATCAATGCTGACACAGCCATACATGGACAACATTTACAGAAATGTAAAAAGAAAGGTTCCTGGCCTAAGATTCCAGCCTAATTGAGCCAAACACAATAAATGTGATAATCATTCCTTCTCACAGTGAAGTGAACAATTCAATTTGGAAGGAAAGATGTGCCATTGCTATTCCCCAGTCCTGCTGTTATTTTATTTTATATGCACTGTTACTGCTCATCATAGAGATTTTCCGCTTTCAGTTTGGGAGTACCTTTGCCAGAGAGTTCAAATTATGGTCTAAACTCGGGTTAATGGGGCTTCTGAGGGTTTGCCTACACGGGGAAGTTAGAGTGCTATAATGGATGCTGTTAATTTCCATCACTAAGCCTTTCTGGACACCCTCGGCCAGGCACAAACCAGCACATGTTCACACGCTAGAGCCTGAGCTGGCCAGGCATGAGGGAGCTTTGGTCTGACAGCTGTAGAGCTGTGAGAGCAGAGCGTTTCTCCCAAACTCTGCTAAAATCTGGCTGTGTCATCCCTGACTTGGCTCTTCCAGGCAAGAGGCTGTCACCTTCAGGGGAGAGCTGGTGGGCCAGCCGCGGCACACAGATGACAGTCCCTGCCACCCCTCCAGCGGCTTTGTGGCCACTGACTCCAGCACGGGGAGCAAATTCACCCTGCTGCATACACAGTCCCAGGCAGACAAGCCCACCACACACCAGACTTGCTGCAGAGCTCTCTGGGGAGGTCCTCTGAAAGTCTGCCATCCAACACCCTTTCCAGATGCTGCTGCTTTTGAATGATATTACAACTATTGCAAAATCACTGCTGCTGTTGCAAAAGCAAAAAGGAGTCAGTCCAGCACACACTTTTTAAGTGGGTGATGTCAGCTACAATAAATAAATAAATAAACAAACAAACAAACTCAAAACTCTGGGGGCTGTTCTGCTGCACTGTATTTCTTGACACTACGACGTGGAAGTGCTGCTATCTAATAAAGCTGTGCAGCAGCTTAGCTACTTCCTCTCACCTCTACTTAGCACTAAACAGTACCACTTCCGACTTTCTTGCAACATTGCACATCAGCCATTAGGTTAGAAGGGAAAGGTGATAAAAGGCTTCTTTTCCCCACAAGAGACATGATCTTATTTGTTAAAATTTTTGCAGTGCTTGCTTACTCTGCATCCTTGCCTTTACCTCTTGCTTTGAAGAAACAGCTTGATTTACACTGGACTGAAAAAGGAGCATATTAGGTGGTTGCTATCAAGGAAGATGCCGTGGCTTACCGGCTGTCCTCCAACCTCCCATGCACAGGGCAGACTTGCACATGCTGCTGCGGGGCCACACTCAACAGGCAACACACATTTGGGGTTGCTCTCTGGAGAGAAAAAAAAAAAAAAAAAAAAAAAAAAAAAAAAAGGAGAAAAAGAAAAAGAGAAGGAAAAGGAAAAAAAAAAAAAAAAAAAAGAAGAATGAGGCAGACACACAGAAAGTATTTAACCTATTACCTAAGCACAGAGGGGACCTGTTGCAAATGCACGGTTCTTTCTCAAGCACAAAGATGGACTCAGCTCTGGAGCCTCTCATGGTGGGAGAGAGCACTCATAGGGCTTTAGCATGGACCTAATATCCTGATGCAGCACAGACAAATCAGGCATAGCTGAGGACAGGCTAGCCCATGAACAGATTACCTGAACTTAATCTCTTCCAAGCACAGCACAAGCCTCAAATGGAATAGGTGCAATCAACACTGGTGGGAAGGTGTTTGAGTGCATGGCTCATTTCAATCTGTGCAGAAATACCCCCAGACACCGTCTTTTTTTTGCCCCATTATGTTTATTAACTACAATTAGGTAGTAATTCATACATCAAAGAGAAGTTATTTCAGAGTTCACAATGCTACTCACATAGAAAACACAAAGCAACCATTTTTGTTATACTAAAGCTGAAAGAAAAGAAAAAAAAAAAAAAAGAAAAAAAGAAAAAGAAAAAGAAAACAACAAACTATGAGACAGTTATTAGTGATTAAGACAACTATCTCCCATTTTTTCAGGAAGACTGATATCTGCTGTGGAAGGAAATGACTGAATGAACTGCAGGTATAGCAAGGTAGTTAAATCAACTGGGCCCAGCAAATTGCAGTTTCTCTAAAGGAAGGTTAATAGTTGGCCTGGAAACCAGACACTAGAGGATAAGAAGTGTGCAACAAAGAGGAAAAAAAAAAAAGACAGCATTACAGATCTTATTTTGTATCTCCACACCAAAATATGTATGCTGTCTCTGATTCAACTGGCACAGAAAGTTCTACAAAAACCACAGTAATGCTAACAGATATACATCCATGAAACCTTAGTCTTTTGTTTTATAAAGACAAAGGACGTGACAAAGCTTCACTTTAAATAGAATCATAGAATCATTTAGGTTAGCAAAGACCTCCAAGATCCTGACGTTCAACCATGGCTAAGTTTATCAGTAAACCATGGCAGTACCTCACTTAGCCTCGGTGAATCTCATACGGTTGGCCTCAACTATACAGATCCCTACCCTCAGGAACCTTCCTACCCTCAAGCAGATCAATGCTCCCACCTAACTTGGTGTCGTCTGCAAACTTACGGAGGGTGCACTCGATCCCCTCACCCAGATCATCAATAAAGATATTCAAGAGAACTGCCCCTAGTACTGAGCCCTGGGGGACACCAATAGTGACCAGCCTCCAACTGGATTTGACTCCATTCACCACAACTCTTTGGGCCTGGCTACCTATCTGAGTGGGTCACCTTGCCACAGAAGGCAACCAGGCTAGTCAAACAGGACTCACCTTTCATAAACCCATACTGACTGGATCTGATCACCTGGTTATCCTGTATGTGCTGCATGATGGCACTCAAGACACCTGAGCCACAGCCCTCCCCAGCACCAAGGTCAAATCAACAGGCCTGTAGCTGCCCAGGTCGTCCTCCATTGAAAAATGACCCATGATCAAAATAAACACACCAAAGTTCTGCCAGTGACACTGGGCTTGGAGCTGGGTACTGATCTTCTAGATCGTCCTGTTTCTCCCCTCATCATTCCCTGCAACTGGAGGCATAGAGGAAAACACTAACTGTGCTCCTGATCCCTTAACCAATTGTCCCAAGGCCCTGAAGTCTCTCATTTGCCCATGAATTTCTTGTTGGAACTTCATCACAGCCTATGTGAATCAATAATGAGTAATAATCTGAGGGCCACACCAGGTCAGAAGCTTTCTCTCACATCTCTAACCTGGGCCCCAGGGAGGTAGCAGACTTCCCTATGAAGTGGCACCATTCGGCATATTGGGCCTTCTGTTCCCTTCAGAAGGGCATCTAAAAACAGTTACAGTCTTTGAGTAAAAGTGGAGAACCCATGTTAAAAACTGCATTTAGGTTAAGGATATGAAGAGTGGTTACAATAAGAAAAAATTCTACCAAAAAGAAGATGGCATAAATCCTTGTGTTTTCTCACTAGGGGACTCTGAGTGCATACTTACACACACATACCATTATCCTCCTTCTGGGTCAGGGTGAAGCCTTTTCTGCCTCTTCCCAGAGTCCCCCTTGACTGTAGTGGAAGATGGGTCTCTCTGCCCCAAAAACCTACAGCAAACTTCCCCCATCATTGTCACAGACCTTGTTAACAGAAAGACATAAGGAAATAAAGTTTGACTATATTCCTTCCCAAACCAGACTTAACAGAGCATGAATGCCTGCTGCACACGTGAACAGGCTTCAGTCATGGAACTAAACCAGAGCATCCCAGGTTCCTGGGTCCCCCACACTGAAATGATTTGGAAATCAGGATATTCCTGCCTCTGCAAAGGTGGAAACAATCTTGGCTTTGCTAAACTGAGCTAATCTTTCTTATTCCCATTTATTTCATGCAAATTTTCAGAGAGGAGATTTGGGTTTTAGGCCTATATTGATAACATAGCTTTTATGTACTTTTTGTACCTTTGCCATTTAGACAAATTGAGAAGAAATACAGCATTTAGCATCACAAACACTTTCTGCTTTACCTTTCCATTCTCATTGCTCAGGTGTCCAAAGGCTTTAGAGAATATGCATTTCATGTGTCACAAGGAAAGATAGGATGTGAACTCAACTTCATCAGCTCCTTTGTGTTTTGAGCTGATACTATGCTCACAGAAAAAGTCTCTCCATACAGCTGAGCTTTCGTCAAATCCAGCACAGGTTTTTTGTTGATGTTCTCAGCCCAAACAAATCATACTGCAATCCATCACAATTCACTGAATGCTTAGCATACTTGCCAGGTTGCTTCGTAGTTTTGCCATGCTTAGAGATGCTGATGAAAACTTGTTTTCATTCTGTCTGCTACCACAGGAATTGTATTTGTTAAGCTACACCTCTTTCACAGTTTGTATGGAGAAGGCAAAGAGAAAATCCTTTCTTCAGTCACTGACATTTCAGCTGTTTTGACTGCAGCAATTGAATCCGACAGACTTTCATTCTAAAATGCAAGTGAAAGTTTTGTTTGGCAGAGAAGGACACAGCCATTTTGAGACATGTGAGACCCGCTCTTTTTTAGTCACAATTTCACAAGCTGTGGATGCTCCAGTTTTCAAACATGCTTATTACAGTTAGCTCAGATCCCAAGTGCTCTGGCGTATATAATTCCTGAGAAAGCAGTTCTTCTGGCAGATTAAGGGAACAGTTTGCTTTTGCCTCAGGCCATTAACATTTTAATAAAATGGTCGTCAACTGTGATAACAATTTATCTTTAGGGGACTTTATCTATTATTAACCTTATTAAGTAACAAGTTTATTTTTGCTGACATGTAGATTTTCCAATCCTCATCAAGACTGATTCCATTTTTTCCTTTAATTTCATGTTCCATTATGTTGTGCTCCTTTGCTAAAAGTGTGTTTTGCAAGTTTGTTTGGTTTGTTTTTGCGCTGAATTTCAATGCTTTCCATCTCCTCAGAGTTAGCAAAAATACACGATCTCACCAGAAGTCATTAGAAAAAGTCAGTTAGTCCTGTATATCAGTCATTTTAGCTCAGGTAAACTTGCAGCCATTCACATCCTGGTTTCTCAGGCACTGGGTTATCTGAAAATTGTTTCTGTCCCCTAAACTCAAAATCCAGAGAAGAACTAAAATCTGCTTAACAGAAACTATAATTATCCAGGGTTTCAGATGTCTGCCAAGATACCAGGGTTACCATTATTCAGTGTAATTAATGCTTTCACCAATTTAGAAGACTGTACAAACATCATGGCCTTGTGCTACTAGACAATGAGCACTTTCTATGAGATGATGAATGCCTTTGCTTCTGATAGATTTATCAGTATCTTGCAGGTTCTGGATCCATGCTGGTCACGTATAGGAGAGGCTGAACCAGTTAAGAAAAACACAGCTTTCAGTCCCAACTCTCTCATAAACCAGCTGACTGAAAACCACGGTCTATGACTGGAAGTAAACACAACCTGATTTTTTTTTCTAATTTTTAATTAATTTATTTTTTAAGTTTTCAGAGAGTCTTAATAAAGGTTCACTACATCCATTCTTTCTGTATGCCTTAATAAATCCATATTTTTTCTAAGCTTGTAACAAGATGCTCTATGAGTTTTGCAAGGAAGAAAAGTCCAAATGTATTCAAAGAATCATAAAACGGTTTGGGTTAGAAGGGACTTTAAAGACCATATGGTGCCAAACCCCCTGCCATGGGCAGGACACCTCCCACCAGACCAGGCTGCCCAAAGCCCCATCCAGCCTGGCTTTGAACACCTCCAGGGATGGGGCATCCACAGCTTCTCTGGGCAACCTGTGCCAGTGCCTCACCACCCTCTGAGTAAAAAATGTTCTCCTAACATCTAATCTAAATCTCCCTTTTTTAAAAAAAAACATTCCCCTTTGTCTTATCACTATCTGCCCATGTAAAAAGTTGCTCTCCATCCTTTTTATAAGCCCCCTTTAGGTACTGAAAGGCTGCAATGAGGTCACCCCGGAGCCTTCTCTTCCGCAGGCTGAACATCCACAGCTCTCTCAGCCTTTCTTCACAGGAGAGGTGCTCCAGCCCCCCGATTAATTTCGTGGCCCTCCTCTGGACCCACTCTAACAGCCCCACATCCTTCTTGTGCTGGGGTCCCCAGATCTGGATGCAGCACTCCAAGTGAGGCCTCACAATAGCAAAGCAGAGCAAAGGGAAACAATCACCTTCCTCCACCTGCTGACCACTCAAGTGATGCAGCCCAGGCTGCAGATGTCTTTTTGAGCTGCAAGCACACACTGCTGGCTCATGCCAAGCTTTTTGTCCACCTGAACCCCCAAGTCCTTCTCTGCTGGGCTGCTCTCAGTGAGTTCTTCTCCCAGTCCATCTTCATGCCTGAGACTGCCTCAACCCAGGTGCAGCACCTTGCATTTGCCCTTGTTGAACCTCATTAGGTTCATGTGGGCCCAGTTCTCAACCTTGTCCTTGATGCCATCCCTTCCTTCTGATGTATCAGCTGCACCACTCTACCTCTTCCAGGGTGGACCCCTAATGGACACCATTCATCACCAGCCTACACCTGGATGTAGAACCATTGACAGCATCTCTCTGGCTGGGGCCATCCAGCCTATTCCTTATTCACCAAATAGTCCACCCTTCCAATCTGTATTTCTCCAATTTAGAGATCAGGGTGTCATGTGGGACTGTGTCAAAGGCCTTGCATAAGTCCTGGTTGTCTTGATCAGTCTTCTCTTGTCAACTGATGCAGTCACTCTGTCACAGAAGGCCACCAGATTGGTCAGGCACGATTTGCCCTTGCTGAAGCCATGTTGGCTGTTCAGGATGTTTTTCTGCATAGATGTCACATTATTTCTAGGTCCTTGACAGCTACTGCTTCTAATTGCAGCAAATGGGAAAAAAAAAAAAAATGGATCTAGTCTGTGTCTCTACTGTAATCTTAGGCGTGACTTTGATGTAGTATGGAGATATTTGATCTAATTTTAAGTTAGTTTGTGCTGCTGGCAGGCTGGGTGCAAGTGTACTGGACTTCATCAGCAAGATTATCCCCTTCCTGGGCTGGGTTACAACTAGCTGGATGCACCACACTGGAGTCATGCCTGCTGCTTGGCAGATGCCTTGCTCTCCTGGGTGCAAGTTTACACCATCAGTAGTAAGTCTCCACACCACATCAAGGAGCCTGCAGCATAAACCATGAAGGCCCTCTGTCACAGGAGAGGAAAAAAAAAAAAAAAGTCATGAGTTTGCAAACAAAATCTGACACCATTTTGATTTTTTAAAAAGCTATATAATAATAATCCATGAATTAACAACAATGGAATGAACAAAAACAGCAAACAGGTTCCTCCCAAGGATATAAATAGAGATTGGTTTGGAAAGATTTATGGGGAATTCTGGCTTCATAATTCAGAGTAATCATGATTTGTTATTAAAAAGCTATAAACTGTGACAAATAGACAGGAAGCTCATTCAAACACATTCCTATCAAGTCATTCTGCATGAATCACTCAGTTTGCTGAAGATGGCCTCTTGAGTCAGTAGTTTCTACTGAAAGTCTGAAGACTGGGATGGCATTCCTAACTCTACCACAAAATATCTTTCTAGCATTGGTTGAAAATTACTCTGTAGACTTCTCTGTCTAACAGTGTAAGGAGAACAGTCTCTGGCAACACTCTTATAAGAACGTAAGTCCATTCATATCACCAAGACTTTTAATGCCATGTTGCAAAAGGTGATCTCTGAATGCAAAGCATTCATGGTAGTCCTAGAAACCTAAATTAAAACCTTTTTTTTTTTCAATCTTTCCTTCAAGAAGATTCCTGGAATTGTTTAGATCTGTATATATGCTTTCTACCCCCTCACCCTAGCAGGGCAATCCATCAGTCAGATCTATGTCAGCCATGCATTAGGAAGAAATGCAGGTCTACATGCAAGCTCCCTGAACGACCCAAACTGTTTATTTCAGTTCTAGTACAAAATTACCAAAAATTAGGAGTCTTCAGGGTCCTCTGCATGAGGACAGTTTAGCAGACAGCTCTTCTCTTGGCAGCACTGTTTCCTACAAATGGCCTTGAATGGAAGCTGTGGAGGCTGTTGAGGCTCGAGTGCTTGGCCTGCCTCGAGAGAGCAATGAGCAGAAGCCCTTCCTGCCAATATGCTTCCAGCTACAAGTGCTAATTGTATTATTTGCTTTTTAAAATGCAATACAAGTGAAGCTGTCCTCACCACCATGAGCAGGCAGAATCACCCACATCTAATTCATCTCCTACTTTATAGCCCATTGAAAAGAAATGCAGGTTGCCCTAGAAGCATACAACAGGTGGCTGTGAGACAGCAACCATCCATTTCTACACAGCGTATGAATTTGATCTCATTTGGCTAATTATCCCATTAACCTGTACCTAAAGATCCAATTACTGTAGCTGTGGGTGACTGAGTAAAGGGCAGCAGCAGTAAGCTTAGAGTGTCAGGTCTGTGCTAACCTTCTCTGGAGCATTTGTACCTGCCTGAGCCAAGCCTTCCCTGAAGTGATCCAGCAGGATTTATGTTTTTATGATGACCACGAACAAACAGCATTCGCTCTCTCTCTCTCTCTTTCTTAAGTGAAAATTGAATTTGAGTTGAAGTATTCAAATACCAAATGCCTGAGTTCAAAACCAGTCACAACTGGCATGTGAGCATGACCTGAATGGCTGCATGGCAAGGTCTATTTGTCGGTGCAACTGGAAAGACTCCTAGAGGAACAGAGCTCAAACTGCATAAAATCTGTCACTGCTAGCACTGGGGGCATTTGAACTGGTCTTGTACAAGGGCATGTGTGTGTCTAGTGTCCTCCCTTCGGACACGCAAACCCAGACTTCATTCCTTCTTGTGTGAGGAAGGGTGGACATACAGCTTTTAGAAGAACGTTGATGCCACTTGTATAGCAGAAATAGCTCCAATCACTCATATAGAGCAACTGGAAGTAACATACAATAAAACTACTACACCTTTATTCTCATGCAAAATACCAAAGGAAAGATGGAAGATGGCATAGCTGAAAAATGCATGTGTTAAAAAGCACAGTAATACAAAAGATTCATAGGCCATACTCAAATCTAACCAGTACAAAAAGTTAAGATGAGGATACAAAGAGACTATCTGTGAAATTTAGAAAGATACCATGAAAAGCAGTGGCATTGATGAAAATAAGTAATTATTTTGAATCTCACTAGAAATTATATAAATGGAAAGGAGGAGATATAAAATTTAAAAAAAGGAAAGGAGAGGAGAGGAGAGGAGAGGAGAGGAGAGGAGAGGAGAGGAGAGGAGAGGAGAGGAGAGGAGAGGAGAGGAGAGGAGAGGAGAGGAGAGGAGAGGAGAGGAGAGGAGAGGAGAGGAGAGGAGAGGAGAGGAGAGGAGAGGAGAGGAGAGGAGAGGAGAGGAGAGGAGAGGAGAGGAGAGGAGAGGAGAGGAGAGGAGAGGAGAGGAGAGGAGAGGAGAGATCATACTGATTAGAACCCTTAAGATCCTTTGGGAGAGAAACATGGAACATTACCTATGAAGACTGTCAACAAGAAAAGAAGTGATGGTAAAAATGTAGAGTTGGGACATGCTTGAAGAAAAGGTTTATGATCTTTCAGAAAGTATCTTCAGCAGCTAATTAAAGAACCTTTTGAGGCAAGGAATCCTGTTTCTCCTGACAGTGTAAAGGATATTTATGTAATCCATTGAATCAGACATGGAGATTTTCACTAACAAAAACTTAAACAGCTCTTCTGGGAAGTACTGCTTGGGCATTTGGAATTTGGTGGCTTTTTTTTTTTTTTTTTTTTTTTAAACTGGCAGTCAGCCTACAAAGATCAAATCATTTACCCCGCCCTGTTCTCAAAAACAGAGAATGAAATCCAGACAAAAAGCAGCCTTCTCCATGAGAAATATTTTTCCTCCTTACTTTGGGAAATGTTTTATTTTCTGCCCAAATAGGGAACAGCAAATACCCAGAAAGCTACACACCAGCAAGCAGCTCTTCTAATTAGACTTCACTTCGGAATATCCTTTTGCATTAGTTTCTATAAAACTTAGCAGGCAGTGTTTTTCATTACTGATACTTTGCCCATCTGTCTTCACATACCGACTGTCTCGGGATATCTGTGCACCAAAAGAACCTGAAAGGCTGAAGCCAAGATGGAGCCTGCTTGGAGATCATTATATTGGTGACTGTGGACAACAGAGCAGAATAATTCCCTTCTATATGACAAGTGATCTGCTGGTTGCCCAGCAACTGTTTGATTGACTGCTTTTCTTTTCCTTTTGGTAATGTTTGGTGTAATTTGTGGGCAGTGTTTCTAATCTCATGCAGTCACAGGTTGTTGATTTTCAATCCTGAGTTTAATTTCTCATGCCTAGAAGCCACAATGCTGGCCATGTTTCATATTACAAAATAGGATTTGCAAACTAATCCGTACCCATTATAACTTTAACCTTGTTATTTTGTTACAGGTGGTTGGGATACAGGCAGAAATTTCACATCTGCAGCAGCGATATGGCAACTACATACCACCTCCATCCCTGCATGCCAGGGGTACCTGCACACCCAGGTATTCTGCCTTTCCACTCCCATACTTGCTTCTTTCCTCTTCTGTGCACATGCTCATGATGCTGGTAATGTCCTTGAATTTTTCAGAGCCTGCTGCACAAAGGACACCACCTTTGTCTATATATATATCTGTGACTTTCCCCCCCCAGCTTGCCTAGAATAATGCAACTGAGCAGCAATGGCTGTCAGTCCTTGGAGCTAGTGGGCTCAGAGGCCATGGTTTCTTATGCAAGGACTCTTGTCTGGAAATCCTCCCCTTCATATGTCTATTGGAGAACATCTTCCACCAGCTTTAGAGGGTGACTTCAGAGGAGTTTATTTGGCTTAGCTTTTGGTGATTCTGCAGGGACTTCAGCAGTTTGTTTTTTTAATTGATCTGAATGCAAAGCTGACAACAGGGTGACAATTTTAACTATACCCACTGTGGATACTGAGTTTTTTCACTTTATTGTTGGTATATGAAGTCTTAATATGTGACTAACTGCTATGTCAACAGGCACTCCAAATCTTTAAACAACAATGCAGCAAAATATCCAGGTTTCAAGAGTGCTTGTCTCTTTCTGTTTAGAAGCTGAAGAGGTTGTTACATTGCACAGTGTACCAGGGAATATCACATTCCAAAGTAGGACATCATTTGACCTAATGTGATAGAAGCTGAGTAAAATCATGCATAAGGCAGAACCAAAAGAATAAATGGAAAAAAAAAATAAAAATAAAAATAAAAATAAAAAATAAAAATAAAAATAAAAATAAAAATAAAAATAAAAATAAAAATAAAAATAAAAATTGTGAGCAGTTCAGAAGTCCCTAGCCCTGGAAATATTTAAATATATGTATAATAGGTAATATAATATGTATATATATAATAGGCAATAGAGTAGCAAATTTCCCAAGTTACTGGGCTATTGCTTTTAAATGTAACTACTAGAGATTTCTGTGGAATTCCTCCCTTATCACCGATGAAATAAAACCAGGTATAATTTGTAACACACAGGTTATTTCTGGGTAGGACAAAAGCAAGGTCTTGTTACTAGAAATCTCATGCACTTAAAACTGGCACTACTTTGAGCTTTTTTGGTCTGTGTAAACCAGAGGTGGGAATGATCTTTGGTTTTATTTCCATTAAAATGTAATCCCTAATTTATAAGAGTTTTGTTGAACTGCAGTTTAGGCCTAGACATTATTATGTAGTTTTTCCCTGTGCCCAAATGCAAGTTTTTAATAGTTTGTTGGGTGTAGTGTTTTTTTGTTTTTTCCTCAAATTTGACATTGCTGGTATTAGGTACACAATAGCATTCCATGAAACAGGTCATACAGTGTTTATGAAAATGATTAAAAAGCCCAGAAATATCAAATACACAGAAATGAGTCCTGCTGATGCTGTAGCTACCGGAAATGTTGATGTCAGCTAAAGAAAAGCTGCCATCATAACTCAGCAAAGTCCTGTAGGCAATTACCAGGCCCTCTGCAGCCAGTTGCTCACATTGCTCACTTCTGTATGCAGTCCCCTTCTGTTCATTGCTGGGCTACGGGAAAGGGCTTTGGGAAGTAGCTGGTGGGAACAGAGCACCATACCTTCCCTTCCCAAGGTGCTCCCCAAACACCTTTGTAGATCTTCAAACCTTCTTCAGCTGTTAATGGCATGGTACAAGCCATGGACAAAGAAATTCATTCTCATTCATGTGGAGACGCTTTGGGGACCCTCTGGCCCAAAGACAAACAATTGCTATTTCAAACATAATAAATCATTTCAAAAAAGATTAAAATTCTCCTCATTGGAATATGGTTTTTGCTTCAAATCATGAGGCATCTTGGGTAAATGTTTGTATTTCCATATCTGCCATGTAAAACACCTTCCCCCAGTTCACTAATGGAATAATACTTACAGTGTTTGGGGAACTGACAACAGACATGCTGTTATGCTGGGGGTTGGTACTGGATCATGTAAGCAGACACCAACATGTGCAGCGTCAGGCAATTTTCTACTTAACAGTGTAAGCAACTGGTCTGCTGGACATCTTCGAGTTTTCATCTGCTTGGACTTGGGCCATTGGGTTCAGGTAGCCTTGTTAAAAAGGGATTTGCAGGTCTTTGCAGTGTTACAGCCCTGCCAAGCTGGAAGCTATAGACAAGGTCAGTGTCTAGGACTCTCTTGTATTAAATGAGCAAGTAAGCTTATATGCATTGCAGATTCCCTGCCCATGAGATCTCTTGTCTAAAGCAATCTGCTGAAAGGTGATAGGGTTGAAGTGTAGGCTAGACAACATGCATATGGCAGAGGGTTTGTAATATTCTAAATAGCATCCACTATGTTTTCTTGGGTCAACATACAAAGAGTGTTGGTAAATCAATAGTCTAATCCACGTGTGACAAGACAATTTATCAGGCTTCTTACAGAAGTGCTTCTCTGCTAAACAAAGCAGGTTTGCAGCTTTGCTGGCAGAAGCCATTTTGCATCATGTGGCATCACACAGCCATAGCAAGAGATGCCTACAGTCTCACCTGCCTGTGCTAGGAGAAGACGAGCTAGGCAACCCTAGTCCTGATGCTGGGGAAATGCTATTAAGCACACACTGCTGTCTTAACGTTACAGTATTATAACACAGGAGGGGTGGAAATAATGACCGGGTGTTCAATCCTAATTACAAGGAGGAATTTGTTTTGCTTTTACTTGAAGAACAGCAAGCTTCTGCTCCCTGAGCATTATAAAGACACAACTCTCTGGTCTAAAAGACTTTGGTTCTTTCAAAGGCATGGTTAGGATGCTGTTACATGAAAAGGGAGGTATATAACTGTGTTGCAGTGACTCCTATGACAAAGTGAAAGAACAGAGCACTTGCATTTCGCCGTTTGATAACATTGTGTGAACCAAGAGCAGCATTCACAAAACCTGGGTTCCTCTAGTTAAACCCTGAACAGCATATTCAGATATTAAATTCCCTCAGCTGCTGAAATCAAAGGGAAAAATAGGCATATGCACAAATTAGTGAAAGCATGTGATCATAAGTGTAAGGCCTGCATGTCTGAATGGTGGAGGTTGAAACTTTGCAGGCATACATCTCCACACATCAGAGGCACCCTTCTAAATTCGCTGATTCAAAAATGTGCTTAGAACCCCCATCAGGATACATATATCAAATCTAAAAAATTATTTGACCTCAGAATGAAGCAAATGAAATTAAAGACAAAGGAAAAGAACGGGGTGGGCAGAGCATGGGACTACATTTAACTCTTATAAAATATGCACAGTCAGCTAAAATACAGAGATTTTATTCTTATGCAAACTTATATAATTTTATATAACAAGAATTCTTGAAAACAGATTTGTATGTACAGAAATGGAGTTACACCTTCGGCACATATATAATAATTGTGTTATAGAATAGCTGCCAGAGTATAGAATACTGAACAGAAATATCTCATAAGGCCATTACAACCCTACACTACTTTAAACCCACAAAAAAATGCTCACAGGATAGAAGCCTCTACTCATATTACTCACTTTCCTTGCCTCAGTAGGAGAGCTGCAAGGAGTGCTACGTACAAGACAGCATGAATGAACTCTAATATTTCTTCACCAAAGTAGGTACCAAAATATAGTGGATTTGTTTCGCTCTGTGGATTATGAACATGGTTCAGTCTCTCATTCACTTACACTCCTCAGTCCATAGCTAGGTAAGCACCCTGGACAACAACTGATGTTTTTATTCTCCTAGTTCTCTATTCACTTTGTCACACAGAAGTACTTATGGCAGTAAGGAGGGAGCTCCACCAAGGGGAATACCTTATTCAGGGTTCCTCCTGGTTCAGTTCTCTAGCTGGCACAAAGATGCACAGCTATTTCAACATCCTTTACTTGGATCAGCTGGCATCAGCATGCCTACACTGATGCCAGCTATCTAAGTATCTGTCTCTGCGATGTGGGACAGATATGACCCATCAGCTTACCCACAGACATGGCTTCTGTTCTCCTGTGACATGACAAGTAGAATTGTACATACAGGCTGAAGACACAAGCAAACCCTGAGAACATTTCTGGAGCATGATTCTTCATGGCCTCCACACCACTGCAGTCACCTGTAAATGTGGGCAGCAGAGGTGTCCCTACTTGCCACTTTCATTGAGTATTTTTCCAACTTGTTTTATGCACAGCTGCACCAAAGACCAAAATTGAGTGCAAAGTTTTCCTGAGGCTATGCAAAGGTCGTAAATGTGGAAGGGTAGCCAGGACTTTTAAAGAATTTAATTCATTTTATTTACTTCATCTCTCTATTTTTGACACCCTTTGGATAAGGTTTTGAAAGAGGTTGCAAGGTGTACCACATGGCTGCTACTTCATAGCTAATAGAAACAGCACTGGTCACCTAAACAGGTCTTATTCTTGACTAAGAGGTGGGTAGAGAGGAAACCGCATGAAGGCAAAACATTTTGTCATGTAATTCATGAGAAAAAGCACTGTACCTACAGAATGGGAAAAACAAGAGAAATACTCCTTCAGTAATAACAGAGCAAAACACTTTTAAGAGTGTGTGATACTGTGGAGAATAGTAGAAGAGATAAAACAAAAGCTGGCCTGTGTCCCTCAAGTAACTATGGAGCATTAGGTCTTTTTTTAAGGAATAAAGTCACTTCCAAAAGTATTTTTCCCACATAAGGTTGCACTAATCACAAGCAGAAAACCAGCAGGTTTTCACCAAGTTTGTTAAGCAGGCAGACATTTTCCTTTTCCTGAGCCCAAGATGTGACGAATGGGTTTAGCCACCATGTCTTCCAGCTCTAGAAGCAGTTCCACTGATGTTTGGGTGTGCAAGAAACTACAGTCATGAGCAGTGAAAGTCTGTGACTTTGCTCTCCCTCATGTGTCCCTCTAGCTCCTACAGTTCCCTTTCCTGCCAGAAACTGCTTCAGCTTTTCACCAACTGCTTTTAAAGACAGGGTTCAGAGAGGAATGGGAAAGCGAGGGCAACCCTGAGTGAACAGCAATAGCATAATCTTGCAAATGAACCATCACACATCCACAGCTATCATGTTTTGTGTAGCTCTCTGATATTTCACAGCTAGCAAGCTGGCAAATACCTAGAAACTTCTACTCCTATGTCAAATTTGGTTAGAAACTGCAAAGTTATTGGAGACAGAAATGCACAGACAGGTACACAGAAGCAACATAGTCCTATGTACTTACAGAAAAATAAATCAAACCAGTATTAATGCAGTGCTGTTGAGAGGCACTACCTTGATTAAAGAAATTCAGCTGACCAGCCCAAAGTCCAACTTCCTAGAAGCATCAGTGTGACAGCTTGATTAATGCCAACATTTCCTTCAGAGGCAGTTCACTACCGCATGCAGGACTTGTCTTTCTAGCTCATTGAAAGAAAGCATGAGACAACTTTCCCTACCCCCCAAATTAACCTTGTCTCAGCCTTTTCAAGGTTTTGTGAGATGGGAGCAGCCTCCTGAACTGGGCTGACCTGAAATCCACAGCGTGTACCTGTATGACCCATCAGTAATGATGCACCCCAGTAATGATGCACCTCAGTGTGCTGGTTACAGCTCAGGCTTCACATTCAAGGAGAAGGTGCTCAAAATGAGGCTGCAGGGTTAGACAGGATCCAGCACTGAAAGTTTTTTTTTTAGCCTAAATAATGCAGTCCACCTTACAATCTGTGTACACTCAGGGTGTCCACACATACTTCTCACGTCTTTCAAACAAATGTTCCTCTAGAGATCCAGCTTTCCTTAGGCTGTGTAATGCATGCTACACAATGCATGCTACATGCAGGAGAATAGGTGGAGAAAATAAAATAAAAAAAAAATAAGACCATCCCCATGAGTATTAAAACTTCAAGGTTCCTTCGAGTTATGGGCTCCTACCCTGAAGACTGTCCAGGCAGCAGCTTGGTAACCCTTCTTCAGACTGACTTTCACACAATGCTGATTTTTTTCCAGATTTCCTTCTTCTCTTTTTTTTTTTTGGGGGGGGGAGGGATGACAAAATTTTTTTTCTCTCTCTTTTTTTTTTTTTTTTTTTTTTCCTGTCATAGATAGCATTAAAGACTTTCTGTTGCTTGGGCTTGTGCCAAGTGAGAATTCCTCGGATTGCTAGTGTGGCCTAAAACACTCATGCTGGGGCAGTTCCAACTTAAACCAAGTCACCTCTTAGTGTTGCATTACCTCCCATGGGCCCGTGCCTCCCATGATACCCGACAACCTCCTGTTCAGGGAGAGGATTTGCTATGGGCACCATGTCCATGTCACTACAGATGTGCTATGAGGGATGTATTACAAACAGGGAATCCAGACATTGTGAAAAAACAGGAGCATAATGCTCCCAGTCTTCAGCTTCAGTGTACCATTTTGGGGAAACATGTTTTTCTGGTGAGCCAGAGTGTTTTGGATAATTTAATTTATCTCTCAGAATGTTTCATGATGATATAAAAAATGTTCCAAAATACATATTTCTGAGAGAATTCTTCTGGACTTTTGATTCCCAAAAGAGCCAATATCCTTTTTCTTTTTTCTTTTTTTTTTTTTTTTTTGGTCTAAAGATCTGAATTTTCAATAATCACAACTGTTAACATCAGATTAACCACAACTGTTAACATCAGATTTTTTTTGCATGTTATAAATTCCCTTCCTTATTTTCCCGCTGCTCTAATTACCTGTAGCACTTTCATGCTATCTTCCTGTACATTTGCCTTTTCATAATGATGTATAACATTTTTCCCACGTGAATTATCACTAGGGCATAATCCCAGATCCTCAGATCCCATAGTAAAGATTTGTTCTCTCTAAGATGACACAACAGGCAATTCATTGAGCACAGACAGACAGACACATTTTTTCCATGAATGCATTTAGCATCATTACCAAAACTGGCTCACTAGCAATTTCAGCTAATAAGAAAATGAAGTTAGCGCAAAGCTTCTGAAAATAAATTCTGCAGAAGACATTTCTCTGTTTTAACAGGGATTGAATGCAGTCCATTTCTCCTTCCCCATGTCCTGAACAACACATCAAAACAATGTTTAGCAAGTGAGCTACATTTCACAACGCACTCACATCATAATGGACATAAAATAAGTTGCTTGGCAGTGTAAATGCCCTGGAGAGAGCAAAGCTGGTGTGTTGTTTTTTTTTTTGGTCCAGTCTGGTTTCTCCCAGTACTTTAGGATTGCCCAAGGATTTTCCATTATCTCACTGATGTCTCTGTTAACCCCCTGCACTACTGAAGCAGTGCTGCCACAGGAAACCTCCCTCCAAGACCCCTTGAATTCGAGGTCACAGAAGTGGTGGGACGCACTGGTGTTAATTCCCAGCATATCCCATGTGGTTAAACAAAACTAGCATGAAATCACAGGTGGGAGAGAGGGAGAGAGATGTTTTAAAAGATGGGTACTCGAAGTTCTCTTTAGCCAGGTGATGGGAAGAGAGAGACAAGGGCATAATGCAGAGCAGGGTATAAATTCAGTGGTTTTCCCCAGTTTTTCAAGTTTGGTTAACGGTCACAATGATATTTTCTCAAGTGCTCCAGTAACTAAATGGCATGTGGAAAATGTTATTTAGCTCAAGAGTTTCTCGAGTGCCACAGTCTCCAAAAAGAGGCTCTTGCTAAGCTCACTGTGCTCCTTGTCAGTAGCAACCACGGGCCAGATCCCAGCTCTTCAGAGTGGCCCATGGGGCTTAATCACAGAAAATCTGGCCCTTAATACTCCTCCTTAGACTACCTGACTTCTCTTCCCAAGAATATTAGAAACATGGCACTTGAAGGTCCATTTTCATGAAATATTCAGTCTAGTAAACCTCCTTTGCACAATGTATGTGGCAAGCAGATGCAGTGGGTCACAAAGAATGCTGAAATTAGTGCTTGGTGATTCAGCAGAAGACGTGCATTTTTTTGTTGTTGCCTGCTACTAGACAATTTCGTACACTGCTGGTAATTACCCTATCTGTTTTTTATTTATGTATTTTCTTTTCTTATGCCTTACCCAGTAGCTTTGTTTGTTGCAATAAAAACATTGAGAACAGCTTGGAAAACTTCCTTTGCTCTGACTTGAAAAGGCTGAATTCAATTCCCAAGGAACTCAGTGGGAGATGGATTAAGCTCAGTGGCAAAATCCTTTACTTCTTACCATGCTGCCCTTGCAGCAGGTGCTGAATTTCCTTTTACCAGTTGGTTAATTTACCTTTTTGTGGTAGCGATGTACAAAACCCCCCTGAACTTCTTGTATTTATATGTGTGTGGTTTTTTTTCTGGGTTCCTGTGACAAAAGAGACCTAGAGCGTCTGCTTCTTATCCATTCTCCAGCCAGTTCAGAAGTTCAGACCCCCATAATTTTCCCCTTCCCAAGATTTGTTCTGCACCAGGATTACTCTGTGCCTATCAAGGTGGTTTGCAATATTTCTTACTCCTTTTCCGTACTTTAACTCTGGAATATGCTTATGCTGTTGTTCTTCCCCCAGAGTATCTTGCTGATGAGAATTACAGTTCTGTGTGGAAGCAGAAATGAGGAAAGGCATGTCTTCTTCCAGCCCAAGTCATTCAACTTCAGTTTCCCATCTTTCTTTAGTGCCCCTCAAACACATATGTTTGGTATCTTTGAAGGTTTGAAGGCTTTGACACCTTCAATTCTGAAAAGTCATCCAGTTGGGAAGGATGTAAAGGAACAGGGATCTCCAGAGGGAGAACACTGTAACTACAGAAATATCCCTGATGAAATCTAAGCAAACACCAAATAAAAATCCTGGAGACAATGAGGATGCCATTAATAAATGCCAAGCTTCTCTGCTGAATTTTCAAATCAGCCAAAGCAATTTAAGAATCACATCCTCTCTGTCGATCCCTAACATTTTATGAAAGATAATTCTCACATGCCACTTTGTGGAGTTCAGCAAGACATCCTTATTAGATTTGCTTGTTGTGCTTATTTTTTTCAGAACATGATGGCTAATTTAAGTTTTGCTTGATATGTGCAGAAGGACCTACAATCAGGCACACAAACAATTCCTACACTGTGATAGTAAAATGTGAAGAAAAACAAAACAAAACAAACAAACAAAACAAAACAACAACAACAAAAAAGCACATGATATTACATACAAGTTGTAAAGGCACAGGTTTTTAATCATCCCCAGAATTTGTTGCTGAGCTGGTTTTGATATGTTTACTCTTGATTTTTGCCTTTTAGAAAAGACAAAGAAAAACATAACTTTCAGACAAACTTACTATTAAGATGACAACATTACTTTAGGCAGAGCATTTGGTATCTGTGTTTTCAGCTTTTTTTGTTTTAGAGTACTTTTAATAAGTAGCATCTACAGACAGCTGTAGATCTAGTCCTATAAATCACACCAAAACAACTACAAGAAAAAAGGAAATTGCACATATTCCAAAGTTTTGCCATTTTCCCACCACTGGAGATAGGATTTTCAAAACAAGCCTTCCATAATCTTGTGAAATACTCCAGGGCTGAAACAGAAGCCGTGCCTCACAATAAAGTGAAAACATTGCATTCGAATTGGAAGGAAACGCAAAGGCACTTTCCTTTTGTGTTACTGTAAATTAATTTTAGAGATGGGCATAAACCATAAAATTCAGATTCAGCCATAAACCTGGGAACATAAAGCTTGAAATACATCTGGATCATTGTACCAGACCACCATGGTTGCTGGCAAACAGGTAATAGCTGATTAGTCAGAAAAGTCCACAGCACAACTATTCCATATGCCCCGCATCTCACAGAATGTCTCCCAGTACACAGCATTGCCATAAATCCTGTACTGATGCACCACAGACATTTCCAATGTCTTTGGTCTCTGTGATGGGCATTGCAAGCTTTTTAAAACAAAAGGTGTTCTGAAAGAGCGTAGCTTGGATACCAATTTTCACCCAGAAATGTGAACCTCATTTGTGGAATCTCCCCCAAACCTATCTCATTTAGTGAAAAACAGATTCTAGGTAAAAATCCAGCAAGAACAGACATTCAAGCAGAACAACTCACCTAAAACATGACCCAAAGCTGAATCTTTATGTTCTTATATTCCTGGCAGTTCCAGTTTAGTCTGAGACTAGAAACAGAAGCAGACAAATACATAAATATAAGGACTTTTTCTGAATGCATGTATAATGGATAAAACTGGTAAGATAAAGGTATGCTTTTCATTTGAAGAAGAAGCAGGTTATTACAGTGTGATTGAAAAGATTATCCCTCAGCTAATCTATTGCGTTGCCAATATCTGTTATTTGATACCAAAAAAATAAAAAAGACTCAGTACAGCATGGCAAGTAACAGGGAGATAGGTCCTAGATGCTGATATTGCCTCCTAAATTGTAACAGTTCCTACATTGTTTAAAATATAAATCATACAAAGTGGTCAAAATACAGCTTTAATTCTCAGTCTAATGATTACATTGGTCAATTTCCAAGACCACAGTTAAAGGCCATGAGAATTTTAAAATATTTTCCCACCCATATACATATTGTCCCAAGTTGGTTGTTTTTTTGTTTTGTTTCGTTTTGTTTTAAAAAAAAGAAAAAGGAAAAAAAAAAAAAAAGAGGGGGAAAAAAAAAAAGGAAAAAAAAAGCAAGCAACCAAGAAAGAAAAAGAACAACAATCATACAGAAATCATAGTGGTGAAATAAACCATGGAGTTACTGATCTGCAAGTGAGCTTTGAAATTACTAGGAGAATTATGATTTTGATTTAACAGCCTGCTGAAGTATCAGAACAGTTTTGGAATGTGGAAGGGGCCATGTATGGTGCCTTAGACTTTTCGGAAGTCTTTATGATGGGTTTGAGGACTTTCAGGTTTTCTTTTTTTTTTTTTTTTCCTTTTCTTTTTTCCTTTCTGAGTGAAATATTGTTTGTTGAAAATTATTTCAAGAGTTTTGCCCTTGCTTTCCTTCGCAGAGCCACAACAGAGTACTGTTAGCATCTAGCTCTGCATATGCCTAGAAAACCATTCATTTTGAAACATTTTCAAAACCAGGACCTTGACTTGTAATAATTTACTAAAAGTTCTGATACGTGCATTTTTTCTTAACATGTACTTGAAATTTCAAAATACCCCCAAATCTCTGCAAGCCTCCTCTCAAGAGAGTAACTTTCCAGGGAATCACAGTGTTCTGATAAAGAAGCAGCATGACAAATACTTAGTGTGATGAAAAAGCTGAATAATATCAAAATAAAAGTACAAATATGAATTTAAGAGCTGTATCAGTCATAATTAACCAGTCAGGAGAAATGTCAGTGTATACAGATCAGCTACGTGAAAAGTACTGAATATTTTAGCAATTCTTTAGGAAGGTACTGAACTTTTCTTGCAATTAATTATTCATCCATAAAACTTTCCTTTCCTTATTTCCTCCTCAAATTATTGCAGAACTTTCCTCTCCTTGGTGAGATCAGGATTATAATCACATGCATGTATACAGCACACAGACAAAAACACATACCCATAAAAAAAGCTGCAACAGATACCACCCCCAACTTTCCCCAGTTGTACATTTGATGCTTGCTGGTGCCATTAAGCAAACACAAAACAACAGCAAGCGCATTCTGTTGAAATGTTTAGCTAAATGGAACCAAAACAGTCACAGTTCACAATTTCATAAATACATTAATTAGAAGTGTCTCCAAATAGCATGTGATTTTGAATTATTAACATAAAACACTGCATTATAAATGACTGCAAATTGCATTCCTTAGTGCTCTCCATGCTTAATTTATTATGCCGTAGGAAAATTTGCAAATTACTTCACTGTTTTATATTTAATGGATAGTTTTATATGTATATTGTTTCATTAAGATAAAATTAAACCACAGTGTACATATTATATGCCTTTCCAGTGACATAAATGTCACTAGAGACCCTCAGACTTTGTCAGGAGGGGAGCGTGCTTCTGTCACTTCCTAGATCTAATAAAGAAGTAAAGAGCAGGTTCAAGTTTCTGCCCTTTCCATGCCCATCCATAGCTGCTCCTTCCAGCCAGCCCATTTTGGAGGCTTGTGATGGGCATGCCAGGAAAGTTTCCTAATGTTTGAAAGTATGGACAGGGGCAGTAGCAGAACAGCCTCCCCTTCTGCTCCCATGCTGCTGTGGCTGGAATACAAAGGACGTTTTCCAGACATTTTTCTGCTGCTAGGACATTGCAGCCACCATGCCACCTTTGCTCTGGGGGGCAGAAGGAAGGAAGCAAGGCAGGCAAGCCTCCTGCCCCCAGCCCCATAAGCAAAGGCAGCTTGAAAGCCACTTCAGCATCCCAGGAAGGGAAAAAAAGGCTGGCAGGAGCTGGTGTACTACACTGCCAAGGTTCTTGCTGTTGTGTCTTCCTGCAGTGGGGAAAGGATGGAAATAAAGCATATTAGAAAATCCTGACAAAGACAGGTGGGGCAGATGTCTGGAGAAACAATGGGTGAAGGAGGGCAGAGGATGTTGTATGTGTGAGGAAAATCCATTAAAAATGTAACCATAAAAGACATTCTTCTTTGACAACTTCTTTGCACGTTGTCTGCTCTTAGCCATTTGTCTTCTCTATTTGTAAATTCCTCAGAAGAGGAATCGCCTCTAGCCATGTGCTTGTAGAACGCATGTTACAGTGGGGACTCAACTTCCCTGAAAACCCGGAATGCAAATAGAGCGTAAATAATAGATATTATTTATGATACATAAATAAATAACATTGGGCCATGAAGAGGCATTCTAGGCATGTTTAAATAGGCTGTCCAATCCCCTATTTTTAAGAATTAATAATATGCCTTTGGTGGATGAGACAGACTGAATGTTCCTTCCAACTGACTTTCAGAACTTTGTATACAATAGGAAAGGTACTGGTTACCTTCTGCACAAATTCCACATAGTTTTCAGATACGTTTCCTTTTAATAAAAATATAGCACAATAAAATATTGCAGGAAGGGTAGGAGGTGGAGAGACAGCGTATTGGGAAAAGCTATAAATTTTGCTTTAAGTTAAAAGTGTATTAATGAAATTGAAGTTACAAGAAAATGCATGCTGGAGAGAGAGAGAGAGAGACAGCCCTCTGAGCTATTCTTTTCAAGCAATAAAGATGAGACTCTGTCAGAAATTGAGGTGTCAAAACTGGAAGTGCTGGAACAAATTCACAAATTAAAGAGCAACAAGTCACCATGACCAGATGGCATACATCTGAGAGCTCTGAAGGAACTTAAGAATTAAGTGGTTGAGCTGCTAACAGAAAAATATGCAGCCTTTCATTAAGCTGCTACCATGCCAGAGGACAGGAGGTAACAAATACCTCGTCTCAAAAAATCTGGAAGGTGTGTTCCTGCGAGCTTGATTAGGGCTGTGGATTGCTTTTCTCTTCTAATCATCCTGGCTTCAGAGAGAAGTTCAGCACATCCAGCAAAAAGAGCTAGCCTCAGCCCGTCAGGAGCCCCTGGCGAAGGTGAGCGTGATGATTTTGCTGACTCAGCATACACTGATGACCATTAACCTGCAGATGACTGGGGGGCCTTGCAAGGGCTGACTTCAGTGATAATTAAAAACCACCTGCCCTAATTACCCCCTGCCTTCTTAAATGCGGGTTACTTTCCACAAGTGCCTATGCCTTGCAATGTTTCCAGGGCAGGTTAACTCTTTCCTTGGCATGCTTATGAATGGCATGACAGGACAAAGCTATTGTCTTAATAACTGAGGAATTTCCTCCTGGTCTTACACCCTACTTGAATTTCCTTATCATCCAGATAAGAGTATTTTTGTTGTAGCATACAGTGGAGAAGTCATCTCTACCTGTGAAGGTTTCTACCAGTCACTGGCACTATTAAAAGTATAAGCCTTGCTTCTAAATTGAACATGGGCTTTCACACTCAACCACTGGTTCTTGTGGCATTACTGTGGTTAATGAAAGCCTTCAGGAAACAAGTTATCACTTTGCAGATTACAAACAGATTTCAAACTATCAAAACAAGAGCTGTGGGAGAACAGTTTAGCCATCCCACCAACCATCCTGAGATGTTTTTAAAACAAACAAAATAAAAGGGGTCCTTCCTTCTTCCACAGCAGAATCGTCCCATGCCTCATGAAAGCCTTAACTTGTGAGGACTAGAGACTCTCCTGCCATTTCAAAATATCCAGAAACATACTGGAGAACTGCTACCTGGGACACAACAGGAGAGGCTGGGAAATACCCACTTGAGAATAACCACCCACCTGAAGCTTCAGACACATATTTGCAACATAAAAGATTAAGACTCAAGTCATTGAATCAAGTGACTAACACCTAAGCTCTCATTCGGGGTGAAAGAGACTCTCCTCCTAGTTTGGATGAGAAGTTTTATCCATGTTGAAAATAAAACATAAACACCTGCAGGAGGTTTGTGGTTTGAAAAATTATTTTCTCCCACCGATTAAATAATCTGTAAGAGAAAACTCCCTGGCATAATACTCTTGCTTTTGTAGGGTCTTCATAGCATCCTGAAGTGATTTTCTTGCAGCAGAGGATAGCTGCAAAGCAGATGCTGGGAACACCTGATATAGACTCATGGTCTGGGGCCAGCTCCTACTTTGCCAGTATTGTTCAGTCTAGCAGTCAGAGTGGAGATGCAATGCCTTCAGATACCTTGAAGAATGCAGGAGCATGCCGTGTATTTTTTTTTCTGTGAAGTGCGTGATCTAGAGAGTGAACTCTTTTCTTCTACAGATGCATCAGAGAAGTGATGGTTATGTCAATCACAGTAACAACTTTGGGGCTGTGAATGCTTTCCAACCCTGGATCACCTTTCTAGCTAGAGCTGACAGACTGGCACCAAGCAGGAGGGGGACTGCTGCTGCCTTCTGAAAACTGCTGATAAATCTGTTTTCTCCATTCCATGTCTATACACTTCACATTTTAAAGGAAAATATGAGTTTCCTCAGGAAAATTAAGAGAAAGAGAGCTAGAGAGTGTTTTAAACTTTTGCTTCCTTTCCTGATCTTAATGCACACATATGTAGGCAAGCATCAAGGGCATGAGCAGAAGTCAGGATCCAAGCAGGATTGCTACGCCAGTAACAGGCTGGGTGGGATGGAGCAGACCATCATCTTTCTGTTTGCTTACTCTGATGGATCTGATGGAAAAGGCAGCCTATTTTGGCTGAGGTCTCGACAGTCCTCATTTTAGCAAAGGGTCATTTCTACCTTATCCTGCTTCAGTTTCCACCATTAGAACCATAAGCTGCAGTAGATGTATTCAGGTTCTCTGGGTGGCCAAAGTCTTTTAGTCTTCTTCTGGAATGGGCAGTCTTAGGTTTGGGTCACGATGGAAAACCCCATCGTGAGTGACTTCCATATTTTCAAAATCTGCTGGAGGAACCACAAACAGATGTTCTTGCAGAAATGTGGAAAACAGGATATGTGTGGGAGTCCTCACTGGGAAGAATGGTGGCAGTCTTGCAGATTAAGTAATGGACACAGGATTCACACTCAGCAGAAATCAACAGCTTAAAAATATCTAATCTTCTCAACATATTCTCTATGCATTCTTTTCATGGCAGTCACTTCCTTATCCTAAATCAGGCAGTAAATATGGACAAATTAACAACTTACTCTAGTGACTTTTAACCTAGAAATACAAACAGCTTTTATGTTTTATCACAATGAATTCCACCCATAATTATGAAAGCGCAAGTTTTCCCATACTTGACTCAAATTAAGTCCTAAGTTGTTTAGAGACTGCCAACATTTTTGCAGTCTCTAGGCTACAGTAGTGCAGCCTGTTCTTCATGAAGCTATCAATGGAAAATAAATAGAAGAGAATGAGAAAATAGATGTCCTTCTTTTAAACATTCTGCAGTGATCCCTGGCTGCTTTCAAATGGAGCTGTGCTTCCAAAGCCTGCTTGCTTCCTCCATGGTCTGGCATGACTTAGCAGAAGCACCTGCTTTCTTTATGTCCCATTGTAAACGTTGCATTCTGCAGGGTTCATGCAGTTTGAGGCACTTTCCAAGCAACCAAGCTGAAGTAGCTTTAGGGATTTTCAGCTACAGGCCTGCTGAACCAAGACCATGTCCTCTGCAAGGCCTGGTAGAGTCAGAAAGCCCCCTGATATCACTTTCCCTAACACCTACAACCAGCATTTGGACACAGAGACCTGGACACAGGCTGTGGGCCCAAGGCTCTAAACCAGGCTTACTCCGCACTCACCTTCCTTTTGCATCCAGATGAAATATTTCAACTGGAAATTAGATGTGTACTGGGTCAGCCTGAAGCACTGGTCTAACCAACACACAGGACTTCCATAGCAGGTGGGCCAGCTTGCTTCTGGTTGCTGTTTTGCAACACTTAAGGGAAAGGTCATTAACTTTTTCTGGATGTGATTTTTTTCATTTTGTTGAAGTCTCAAGTCCTGGAGCTCTGCTCAAGACCTGGAATCTGATGTCTTTGTCCATTTTCTCCCTGACAAGTCTCAGAGATACTAAAAATCAAAAGAAGACTCTAAGGAGCAAATAAAGCCTCTTTAATGTACTGTTTCACTTCTGTGTTAACTCACAGAAGCTCTTTGCTCTCTCTGCCTGGTCCCAGTCAGATCTTGCATAAAAGGAAAAAAATGCACTTAAAAGTGCTGTTTTCTTTCCACTTTCCCCTGCGCTTCAAATCATTAGTCTTTCTGCATTTCTCCTTTATTCCCAGCCTGGCTTGTGCCGAATCAGATTATAATATATTAAACCTCCAAGAAACACAAAGCTCTCCAAAGTGCTCTTTGGGGTCTTGGTACATGTGTTCTCCAGCTCTCTCCTGCAGTAATTACTGCCGTCTCAGGGTCAGCTCCTGTGTGCAGGTCCCGCTCAGACATGCTCAGCCTCACCTCCAGATCACTGCAAAATGAATTCAGGACGGCCTTGGCCTGTGCATCACTGCTGCTCCTGTGTGCAGGGGCCAGGGAATTGCTTTGCCTGAAAGTAAAGTTCGCATCTACTTATGAGTTCACAAGGAAACTCTGCCAATAGCCTGGACCTTACCATGAAGAGGAGGAAGGTTGTACAGGGTAATTACCACCAGAAAGAACAGCTTCATCCTAAGGCAATGTAAAGCATTGAAGACAAGGCTACTACCAATGACATTAATATCAGCTCGAAAGCATATAGAAGTAATTCACAGTGAGGGGCTACTCTGAGTGTGGTTTAACTCTACTCAGAGGTTATTAGAGAGCAGAAATGCTGTTCTCCCGTAGTAGTGCTTCCAGCTCTCTTTGGGAGGGACATGAGGGGCTTCAGGAGGGACTCAAGAGTGCACAGTGCCCTGATCTGCAGTGGCCAGGGCTGCTAAATCTCCTGGGGGATCTGCAAGTGTCAAGGAGGTCAAGTAGAAGAGGCATGGTCCACAGCCTTAGGTGAGCCCTGCAGCTGGAAGCAGCAGGGGAACTCTTCTGACCACTGACCACCATACGTCTTGGAATACAAGAGTGGTTATGAACTTACAGGAGATAAGTTCTGCAGAAAAAAATACTGAAAAAAAAAAAAAAAAGTAAATAAAGAGAGGGATGGGGAAGGGAAGAACAACCTGAACACTTGACATTCAAAGAAACAGCAATGTGCATGAAGCCACGCTAACAGCATTATTCTGGCTTCTGCAGTGGCAGAACACACCAAAATCCTTGGTATCAATATTGGCAGTGTGGTTGTTAGTCAGGCCCTCCTCTCAGAATGAGTAAGTGAGGAAAGAAAAACGTTGGTCTCTAAGCTCCCACCACTGTCCTTTTCTTTCTTTTGGAGAAGTTGGATCCATGTTTCTTCCAAGGACTCAGTGACAGCAGTGCAGAAGTAGGAGGAGTATGCTCCTACTACAGCTTTGTTAAGAAACCTGAACTCCTTCCTGAAGTGCTAGTCTCCTTCTGGTCCTGGTCTCTGCTGAAATGAAGCCTGCTCATTGTTGTGGTGTTTTAATAACATAGAAAAATGAGTCTATGATGGAAAGAGGGAAGGTTAAAGTTCCTTCCTACTCTCGCCCCAAGCAGGAAATGAAGAGATACCTCCCAAACTGAAAGCCCGGTTATCTAGTATGCTGCAATGAATACCATGCCAATAAAGAAGCTTTTTTTTTTTCTATTTAAAGAAGTAATATAATAAAATGTTGGTTCATTTCATTATAATAGCTAAGAAGGATTTGCTGGTTTCACAGCATAAATTTAGATTAATTTTTTAGATTTGACAACGTTATAAAAATTATATTGATTCTGAAATTATAATTTTAGATTGGTTCTGTCATTTTAGCCTATTAGCAGTCTTTAAATGAAGTGATCCTACGTTACAATCAATCTTATCTTCCATTATGCACTTCCTGGTGCTAAAATGCAAGATCGATTCTAATTAACTACATGGGTTCAGTCATTTGGGTGGTTTGTTAGGAAAAAAAAGTTACTACCCTAGTATCACTAAACAATTTGTTATACATTTATGTACAGAAATGATATCAAAAATGAATGTAGTTCCTTTGGTAAAAACAATACAGTTGCAGATGTCTACAATATTAGGATGGCAACATCAATGCTATTGCTTTAACCAGTAAAGAACATGAAAAGTTCCCAGGGTCCACCTGAGCTTTGAAAAGGAAAGCGAGGTCAGCAAAAAAATACTGCCTCTGCAGCACGGGCTATAAATCTGTGTGTCCATCGAAAGTGACTGGGAGCCATTCTGAAAATATCATTTCCAATGTGCAGCTGTGGACTAAGAGAAGAGGTTTAACACTGCTTAAGAAGCCATCATGGTGAAAACAATGTTATAAGTGGGTGATGTGATCTAAATATGAATCAGCTTAAGCGTCTATTCATTCCTGCACTTTCCAGCTTTATCTTGCACTGATGTACTGCTGACAGACGCCTTGATACAAACCTTGCCCTGCATCAATGTCAAACTCTGTAGACCACTGGCCTTTGAATGAGCTACAGAAAGTGGCGTAGGTGCAAGCTGTGGGGGACCAACATGTTGTGCTCCTGAGTGAACCTGGAAGTCTGGTGGGCAGACTGTGAGAAAGGAAGCTGGAAATGTCTGCACCCTGATTTTAAAACAGAGACAGCAAAGCCTGATATCAGATAAAACCTGGAGGGAAATGTATGTTGCTTGTGATTTTATTCCTTAGTATCCTTAAATCGTTCTTTTAAGTCAAACAAACACTCTTACCTCAAGTACCAATCTGTTACTTTTCTCTTTGACTATGCTTGTGCCCAGACTCTTTTCTAACTTATGTTGATTTTCCCTACAGCAGCTTTAAAGAAATAGAGCATAATACACTATACACTCTCACTGTTAATTCAGCTCATCTATCTATTACAGTCAGTGCAATGTAGAAACGATCTGCAGTTCAAGGGACACTGTGCTTGCTTTTCCAGTCACTGCTAATGCATTCTTCCATGTGGAGTAACACGTAGCAGAATGAGTCAAGAGTAAGAAATGCCAGCCTGGCATCCTGCTGCAGAGACTTTCTTGACCTCCCTCCCTTCATACACCCTCACACATGCTTTGTTCCTATCCTCTTAATGACATCGCCTCATTAAGAAGCCAAATTTTGGGAGAAAAAAAAAAAAGGTAGCAGTAGTTTTAAAATCCTTCACTTATTCTTATTTCATTGTTGCTTTTCTGTAAGATTGAAACCTTGTACGTTCAATGGAAAAAAAAAGACCAGAAAGTAACTGTGAGCTGTCCCTATTGAGCTACTGATCAACGAAGACAGCCTCTGCCCATAGCTGGCCACCCGAAGCTCCCTGAGGAAAAAGGAGGTTGCCAAGGGGGAGAGAAGTCCTGCAGAGATAGATAGGGAAAAATGGATGATAAAAAACTGATGAAGACTGCGCTTCCCTGTAGGCCCTCAAGTAGTTTTGCTAGTCGCCATGAGGCATGGCAATGATTCTTAGGAAGGGAAAAGTTGAGAACCACAGTTCTTGATGGGCTCCTTTTATTTCTCCCCTGAATGTATGTTGGTCCCGAAGATGTTCTGGCCCAAAAGCATGACTTCTGATTGCCTGCAATGCCGCTCCAGAAAACACCCTCTTTGCTGATAGGAACTTTTCTATGGGAATCTCCTTTTCAAACTGCTGGTTTGTCAGTGACTGAACAACTCTTTTGTGTGGGTAAGTCTTGATTTCACTGTTACTGCTATTGCACTCACATTGCATGGTCATTAATTATTTGCTGTCTTGCAAAAAAAGCCCTCGGGAACCTGATTCTCCACCACCTCACACCTCATGCAATCATTTACACCAGTGCAGAGTGAGTGCAAAACACTGTCACACCACTGAAAGCAGAGACCTCTGACTTAGGTCGCATTTCACTGCCCTCTTCCACCAGACCAACCAGTGGAGAATTAGACTGAAAAGCTTCAGAGGAGGGCTGAGGGTATGTTCACACTCCACTCGTGTTTGTACAGGGACAGCTTTGGTTCACCTTCTTTCCTTTGACTCAAGGATGCTTTCTGACCACCCAGCTGGTAAGGAAATCTCATCGTGAGCTGCCACAAATGGGTGGAAGAGTTACCCTCCTTTTGCAGGGTGGCAGGAGGCTTCTGGGGAGCCACCAGGGTGTGCCAGGTTCCCCTCCATGCCAAATTTCCTCCCAACAGAGCAAGGCCCAGCCCAAGGGCACCCCTTGCTTTGCCAGCTGGATTTCTAGGCACAAGGATGGCATATTAAGGTGGGCATCACTAGCAAGGCTGTGGATGGGGAAAGGCCAGGTTGTAGGGCACCTGGAAGAGGAGATGGCTGAGGATGGCATGGAAGGAGACCACACTGTGTGGCCAATGTCACCTGGGAAACAAAGGGTGTGGGAGCAGGGTGAGGCAAGGGATAGTGCAAAAGAGAGGAGATGACATTTATGTGGAAAACTGCTTTTGTCTTTCCCATTTCACAGGCAGTGTGTCTATTAAACGTGGCTTTTGCTGCCAAAGGACTTGTCATATTACATTAGGTTTAGCAACTTCTGCTGTGGCAAAGTGTGCAGCGTCTCCCTTCACATAAAGAAAATATTTTCACAAGTCTGTTCAACCTGCTAACTGTGATTACAGACAGTTGGCCCCTGACATGACATTTATTGCTCCAGCTTCCAAGTAAGAGCCTCACAGCACTGCCCAGCCAGCTACCTGAAGAGCACATATGTGTGTGGAGACCTTAAACAAGTTTCTGCTAATGACTCCATTTTGTACCCTTTTAGTAGGTCTTTAGCAGCTTGATAGAAAAGATGTTACAGTGAAGTACTGAAAAAAAATAATAAAGAGTACGTACAAGCTAAGACTTAATGTTGCCAAATCTCTCATTTTCCTGCTTACCTTGAAATGTATATTTTAATATATCTGATTTCCTCTGCAAGTGTTTTTTGCACACATATTTCTACACTGCTCAGCAATATGAATCATAACTGCAAATGACCAGAGAAAAAAGAGATAAAAGTGCCACTGTACACCTCCACTCACGCCCAGAAGGAAAAGACCAGAGGGTGAGAAATCACATCAAAATTAGGAGTGTGCAATGGGGAAAAGAGTGACAATGATAGACACAAGAAAGAGGTTGATCTGCTTGAGTCCTTACATCAAGGAATCCAAAAGAAGTTTGCCCAGAGGAAATTTTGTCATGAAATAAAAATAAAATAAAATAAAATAATTTAGAAAAAAAAAAATTAAAAAAAATGAACAAAGCACAAACTTCCCTCTTTTCTGTAAGATGCACTGATCATGGTCGTGGCATTTTCTGGAAACATCTGCCAAAAGACCAACTTCTCCATTGCTGCATCCAGTAGATGCTGCAAGCTGCTGCAAGGCCTACACACCCCTTTTCCTGACATTTGGGAAGAACGGAAGGATAATAAAGGCTTTGTCAGGACAAGACAATATCATCTGGAAAGCAGTTGGTTATTAATGGTGTTATGTGTGTGAGTGTGTGTGGAGGGGAGGAATTGCTTTAAATTGGATTTATTTTAAATATTTTGAATGAGTTGCAATCATTTTAAAATGTGTTAAATTGCCTGGCTCTTGGCCTTCAAGTTCCTTTCCTGCACAAGGCAGTTGTAGGGCCTGAATTCTTACATGATTTGGCCTATGCCGCTCTACTTTTTGGCAGGTCACTTTGCTCTATTCTTTTCCAAACAGAAATTAAGCTTTGGCCGAGGGAAAAGCAGAGCAGAATGCAGCCTGCTGCAACAGCTTGCAGTGAGTTGGAAAGAACTCCATGTTATAGATGAGAGCTGAGCAAATACCCTTTTATTATTTTTTTTTGTTGTTAATTTCACTATCTTATTTTTAAACTTGTGTGTGCATCTGCCAGTAGCACTGTATCTTATTACAATATTACTATTAAGCAGGTGGATATGTATCATGAGCAGAGAGAGTTTAGCTCCATTTGGTTAAGGGTATGCTCTTCAGTGATTAAGTTTCTTTCATTGGTTTAGGAATTTAACTAATTCTGTGGTGTCAGTCTAACAGTCTCTCACAATTTTCTCTTCTGTCATGTCAGAAAACTATTTACGAAAAGGCCAAAGGTTTTACAAAAAGGCCTTGTAACATTTAACGGTGGGCTCTCATAATTTTGTTTGCTGGAGTTGTACCCACTGGATAATAAAATAACCCATCCCCAGGAAGGATGCATGAGAGCTTCTGCTTTCCTGATTTTTACCTTCTTATTTAAAAATAAATAAAATAAAATAAAATAAAATAAAATAAAATAAAATAAAATAAAATAAAATAAAATAAAATAAAATAAAATAAAATAAAATAAAATAAAATGAACAAATTCTTCTCTGCTTTTACTGAGATCAGCTGAAGTTAAGCAACTGATGCTGATGGTTAAGCAGCAGGAGGTGGGTGTCAGTATCCAGTGATGGGCAGCTAGCACTCCTGAATGAAACCATTTTCCTTCCCTCATCTCTACCCACAGTTCAACATAAAGAAATATTCTCAGACTATCTTTCTCTGATGCCAAGATCCTTTCCTGGAGATTTCTAGTGTGCTGCAATAAGAACCATTTCCCAAGACCCTCCTTAAGTCTCCAGGGATTTTTCATGGTCCAGTCCTGGTTAAATTAAAAAGCATATTCAAGGGGGATGACTAATCCCCTGCCTGAATGTGACATGCCTTTTAGAAAGTTTGTGATCTGGTACACTAACTCTCTGATTTGTTTAGCCATGTGAAAACCTTTTAAGCTGGCTCTAGAAATTTACCCCTGAAGCCTCTTCTGGGGCTTGTATTTTTTATTTTTCTCCCATTTCCTCAAATCTTTCCCTTGTTTCTGAAAAGTGCCATAGTCCGTTCCTGAGCCCTCAAATCCAATTACCAAACAATGTACAAATATATGGCTGAGCGTGGTCTATGGGAACAGCTGCAAAATTGCTAATATTAGGTCTAATTTAGCTACAATAAATTAGCAAGTGTGTGGAAGCAAAATGATGACAGCATAATTATAACAAAAGTCGATGTGTTGAAGTATATGGATGACATACATACTAATTTTAGCGAAAAAACGCACCAAATGAAATGCATGCAATGAACAGACGGGACTAATAGCTCAGACACATATACTTAATGTGACCAGTCAGTGTAAAAACAAAAAGATAGATGAAGCTGTTCAGAATCTAGTGCTAACAAGCAGTGTAGTCTGAAACCATTAACTGTCAGGGGTAATAACACTCAAAGTACTGAAGTGCAGTAAAACAGCAGCACTTTTCTCGGGATGATGTGCTGATGTACAAGCACACACCTGTGAAGAGGGTACTAAATCTATCCTTGCGTTTATTACTATGGAGGGAGGAAAAACAACACTAATAATGTAAAGTATAAACGAAAATAGCAGACAGCAGAGAGTGACATTTGCATGGTCCCAGTCAGCTTGTTAGCTGAAGTGGGTTTTAATTAGCTATTTTCCAGCAAGCAAACGAGCAAATTAGTGGCAGCCATAAACAAGCAGAGACAATCAGGCCCAAAGAAAAAAAAAAAAAAGATCGGACCTTTTTCTGTGTGTTTTCCTTTTGGAAACACAATGCCTTCATGCTTCAGCTAAATATTTCTATTAACCAGAAGAATGCAGCAAAGTGAAGACCTTGGCAATGGAGCAAGTTCCCAAAGTGGCTCCAAACATGATGTTAACAGCACTGCAAGAGCAGCAGGGACAAAAAACCCTGCTCTGACCAAACCTGCATCCTGCCGCAAGGGCTAACCAGAGCCCCAGTGCACCCAGCATCTGCTACATGCCGTCCTATGGACAAAGTCTGCCTGCCCATCCTCTGGAGCTGGACTTGATGATCCTTATGGGCCCCTTCCAACTCGGGATATTCTATCATTCTAGGATTCTAGGATTCTATGCTCTGGTGATCGCATCGATTCAGCACCTTCCCTCACCCTCACTCAGCATGCAGGATGGCAGGAGCTTTGATTACCAAAGTACTAATGGCTGCAGAATGAAATTTGCCCTGCCATTACAGTAACACGAATATGGGATGAGTATCCATCAGTCTTGTCAAGCAAGGCCCAAGGCTAAACCTTGGGCTTAATCCACGTTGGGCTTAAAAAACTGTAGCACTTCTGCTACTGAACTGATTATATTATTAATCAGCTGTAATGAAAAACATGGCAAGTTCATCCCTTAAATCAGTCACGTTTCCCTTCCCTCTGATTTAAGAAACGTTGATGTTGCAAGGATAAGAAACCTAATACAGAGGATAGATTATTGACACTGTTAGGTTTTATATCCGATGGATTTATATAAGTTCAGCATAAGCCACAGGTGTGCAAAGCCAGGGAGAAAAAAAAAAAAAAAAAAAAAAAAAACACCAAAATCTAGTTGGTAGGCAGGAGGGTTCAGTGGTTAGAGCACTAATGTAGATCTTGAGGAAGAGAAAGTTGAGTTCGTGTTTCTCTCCATCAGAGACTTCTCCCATCACCATGGGCAACACACCCAGCCTGTCTGGGAATAATAGCAATCCTGCCTCTGACGTTTGCTGTGAAACATTCATTAAATACTGTGTAGGGCTCAGATATTGTGGAGAAGGGGCTAATTAGTTGGAAGGAAGGGAAAATGCCTAATAAAAATTAATCTTATTTATGCATCACTATTGGCACACGTGGCACTAGAGAAAGACATTGCAGTCGACTTTCAGTTGGTATAAATTATCAGAGAGCTGCAGGAGAGACTCTCTTGCATCCCTGTCCTTGTCTTGTGCCAAGGGTATTACAGTCTAATTAATACAGATAACATAAGTGCAGACGCCTACCTGTTGGGTGCAGTTGGAATGCTAACACAAGCAAAAGGCTTGGGGAAGGCTCTTGAAGAAGGCTTACTTTTTATTTTGTTCATTTGTTTAGCATTGTTTTGACGGTCACAGGAAACCCTGGCAATGAGAAGAGCCCAAGAGGCAATCAGTAATGGGGCAGAAAATGCAATGAGCCAAAAAATGAATTAACTTGAGCAGGCCAGGCACAGGCACAAGGGGCTGATGCTGTTAGCAAGTTTATAACCCCCACCCCTCTACTGAATTTGGGAAAGGAGAAGGAGGTGTGATTGAACTCGGGAACCCTTCCTGAGGTGCACAGGGAGCCCCCTGCCTCACAAAGCAGCAGCACATTCAGCTGCAGGCAGGTAGCCTGGATCAGCTCTTGCCTGAAGCTAGTGCCTACCCTTCGAGTTTCCTACCATTGCTACTACTGCCATGGAGGAGGGAACAGCCCGGAGACAGCCAGCGTGGAGCAGACCCCAGCCATGCCCAGGAAGCGGCACAAGCAGCGAGCGGTCGCCCGTCAGGCAAGAGTTCCCAGCCAGGAAGGCTGCGCCAGCGACAGCAGGAGTGGGCTTTGTGCACCAAAATGAGTCTTCTCTGGCTGATCCTCTCATCCCCTCGCCTCTTCCGAGTTTCTTTTGGGCCTCTGTTTATTTATTTTTTTTCCTTTGACAGCTTTCAGTTTTTCTTATTAGCAAACGTACATGCTTTGAATTAGGATTCGTATTTTTGTTCTGAGTCATGGGTTGATATTGTTTTCAGCTTATACAAAGCCATAAGTACTTTCACCACATTTGAACTGTTTACACATTTTTTTACAATGAAGTTGTTTCCCTGTCTCTGACAGCTGTACGCGAACACCAGAGGGAAAAAATAGGCAATTGCTCTTGCAGGCACACATGTATGGTAACTATCTAGCATTCACACGAGGCAGCAAGAGGTAACTATCACCCAGATTGTCACGTTAGCCATCATGTTAGCCATTAGAATCGAAGATAATGATTCCTAGTTTAGAGAGCTGCTTGACTGAATCGCAGAAAAACACAACTGCCCCCAAGTGTGTGTTAGGATGATTTTCAATGCATGCTGCAGTACCACAACACTCAATCCTGTACGGCCCATAGGCTTTGTCCTGAGGGAGACAACTCCAGAAAAAAAAATAAAATAATAATAAAAGTTTTTTAGTGGAATTCAGGAAGGGAAACTTTGAGGATAAAAAAAAATAAATCTAATTTCATGTCATTTTAATTCTCTTCTTGCGTGGACAGTTTGATGCCAAATAAAAGCACAGGAAAGCCACAAAGCACACACACACTCCAGCACTGCTTCTTTCTCCCTGGGTCATGCCCGATGTTATTTCACCATGGCCAGGGGACTTTGAGGGAAGTGGAAGCAGAAGGGAAAGAAGAAAGGTGATCTTTTAAAAAAACAGAACTGTTCAAAATTCAGAGCAAAGGAGTCAATTCATAGCTTTATCAGCATACAGCAAATGGAAAAGTGAGATATTCCTCTTCAAAGAATAAAGTCCCCAAATGGATAAAGGTTAAGATAAAGGGGCAGAGTTTCTGCCTGGCCCCATCCAGCTCACAGCAGCTCTGACATCAGCTGCATTTTTGTTTTATTTTTTTTTTCTGAGAAGTATCACTGAGCATAAGAAAGTCATGACCAACTGCCTGAGCATCCCAATGGAAAAGAGGAAGAGGTCTAATCCAAACCCTGACACTTTATATCCACAACTGTAAATCTTTGGCTCAGCTCCTGACAGCCTCAAAAGTTAAATGGACAGCAGTGTCCATTTCTTATGCCAACACTGCTCTTTGCTTTTAGTGAAGCTGCACAGTTGTAATTGAGAGTCTGGTAAGGATCCCTTTTTTCTGAATGATGTTACCATCTTCCTTGCTGGAACTCTTTTAGCCTTGTAATAGCTCTTTTTAAGGGATGGTCTGATCTACTTTCCAAAATCTTCTGCAGAAAACAAATTGCATTCATAGCACAGGAGTGAAGTTGAAATCTGAGCAATATCTCACTCACCTCAGGACACATACTGACGATTCCTCCATGCAGGAGAATGGGGGACAGCTTTCAGCGAAGACCTCAACTGATCAGAGACAAGACGCCTGCAGAAGCACAGGGAGATGGGGCCAAGAAGATTTAAAGAGCTGGGCATCCAGCCCCACACAAGTCCAATTTGTCTGAAGGCAGGGGCTGGATAACCCCTGCCTGAGCACTGAAGCAATATTATACCTAAAACCTGTCCTCTCCGGCTTTTGTGCCTAAACCATCCCATACAGAGAATAAATGTAAAGCAGTGCTCTGCTCACAGTTAACACCCCCTAAAATATATATATATATAAATAAAAATAAATAAAATAAATAAAATAAATGGCATTGTTGGTCTCTAAGGTCTTGTCTAAATACAGCAATGAGAACCTTGAGTTTTCATGACAGCAACAGAGTCACTGCACCACACCAGCATCGATGCCCACAGGAAAACTGTTCTTTCCCTCTCTTTCCCTGTCTCTCATAATCCTTTATGTGCCGTCCTCCTTCATACCTTAAGGTTAGAGCATTGTCATTTGCCATGAATGTGTATTAGACAACAGGCTCTTGGGAATTAATGAGAGGGCCTAGCAAAGGCAGAGGAAGGTAATGTAGCAGTCATGGCAGAACTGGAAGCTACATAGTGCCTTCTCTATGACTGGTTCTTGGAGACATAGATCTACTTTTCATCCTCGCTGATTTCAGAAAGAGCTTCAAGAAGGTAACTCCTGTGACATGACTTTCTTTCTCCAGATTGCTATAAGAGAACATTGGTGGACAGCAACAAATTAAACCATATTCACACTAAAATCCACAGAGGGAAAGACGCACCATAACTGTGATGGCTCTTTGCTAGAACACCGTTGTCCAAAAGGCCAAGCCATCATCTCTCTGGTGTCTGCCACATCAGCAAAGAAATAGCTATACCATTTTGGAATATGCAGTCCCTTTATTAAGGGCTGTTCTGTACTCTATCTGTAATATTTTAAACACAGTCAATATTTTGTGGTTAATTTCCCCTATAACTAGATGTATTTCTGTTGGAACTGAACTGTGGCCAGGCTGATTGGCTGGAAATGAAAGCAGCTGGCTTTCTACTTTGCTTATAGTTGGGAAGACTTAACCCAGTCACACATTTCCATAGGACATAGACCAGGCTGAACAAGTATCTCTCCTTTCCCTTCCTGGTAGCTCCCCTTCCGAGAAAAAGGGGAAAAGAGCCAAACTTCTGAACACAAATGTTTGCCACTGGGTAATGGAGAGAAACCAAGCATCACTGGAACAGGCTGCCCAGGGAAGTGGTGGAGTCACCATCCCTGGAAGTCTTCAAAAGACGTTTAGATGTAGAGCTTAGGGATATGGTTTAGTGGGGACTGTTAGCGTTAGGTTGGAAGTTGGACTCGATGACCTTGAGGTCTCTTCCAACCTAGAAATTCTGTGATTCTGTGATTCTGTGATCTCTTCCTTTATCTTCTTCTTTCTGCCTGTTTTCCCTCTTGAACAGAAAAAGAGTCATTTCAGGCATCTTTCAGGAAAGTGGAGAACATGCCACAGGCTGCTATTTTGCAAATGAATGATGGAGCCCAGATATGAACTTCAGATCAGATTGTACTTAGAATAGAACTACTCTCTCCATATGTGATTATTGGTAGCAGTGGGAATATGAGAAATTCATAGGCTGAGACACAATGAGCTCCCTCAAAGACTCAGCATTCTTCTGTTATTTAAATAGATTAAGGGTGTAAAGCCCCCAGGATATAATCTCGCAAGTATATTTTCCTGGCACTTCATACTTAGCCAAGAAGTGCTTCCCAGAGGTGTCTTTTTTCCTCCCAGTATATCCATCCTTCTACATCTAGTTCCTGCAGCAAGCAAGAAGCACTGCAAGAACCAGGCAAAAACAGGAAACGTCTTATTTTGAAGCTGAATGATCCTCTTCAAATCTCAAACGTTGGATCTGTGCTGGAGAGAATTCTTACACTTCCTTTAATTATTTAGTCCAGTCAGTTCACTTTTAATGCTTATTTCTATTTCCTTTAAACATTTATCACAGAAAAGTACATTCACAGATTTCTTGGCATCCAGGTATAGCAGTGGTTGTCTTATAAAAGACAGACTTAGCCAAAAGGAAGATAGCTTCTTTTCTTAAGAAACTAATAAAACTAGAAGAATTAATGAAATATAAAGGGGACTTAGACATTTTTTTGCACTGTGAATACAGATCAGATTCCAAAACACTGAATAGTACATGTATACAAACATCATTTTTTACAGATTACAATTAACAGAAACAACTTCTATTGACTTCATCTGGCTTTGGACTACCCAAATGGATTTCTAGACATATATATCCAAAGCGAAGGAGATTTTGACATAAGCAGAGTCAAGCCACAAGAACCAGAAATCTGAAATCTGGAAAAAAATTAAGGCATCCTTATAAAAAATTCAATGACTTTTCATGGTGCAAATATTTGTAGTCATTCAGGATTTTGAACCATTTAAAAATGAATTTTCTTGCAAGTTTTTCAGATGATTTATGTATTCCTTAGGTCTCATCTGCTTTTCTGCCATGACCTTATTTTTATTCAAATGCAGCATACAGAAAAGAAGCATTACCTTTTCCTTTGATTTGATTGTGCCATTATATACATGTAATAGACTAAAACTCTTGAAAATATGAAATGCAGAAGAAAATCCAGACTACAAAAAGGTATATATAAAGGCATGATAAATTAAAAAAAAAAAAATCAATTGCTAAAATTGCTTTCTTGGTGTTAGCTTCTAAGCAGCAATGGGCAAATAGAAAAAATATATTTTTTTTAATTTCTTATCTGAAGATAATAATGCCTACATGTGTTGGATTTGCAAAGCTGTGTTGGCATCTTGTGAATTCAGGTTTGCATATTGCTATTGCTGTGTATATCAGACAAAAATTTCAGAATAAATCAAGGCATAATATTTTAGAAATTTATTGCTAAATTATAAATTTTTGCTAAATTCATACTGTCTTCTGCAGTAGTAAACATTTCTGTTATGGTATGGTGAAGGTGATTAACAAAGGACCCAAAACTAAAACAGACAAGCTGTAAGAATGGTGCTCATACTCTCAGCATATTTTTCTCTAAACTCTTTCCAGATTAGAAAATAAACCGTTTGTCAGGACTTACTGATTTCAAGCTGGAATCAAAAATGATATGAACAGAATTAGTGAGAAACATTGACAATTATCTCTGAGGATAAGGGAATTTTCAAGCTATGTCTAAAAGGCAAGGGATGGTTCCTTGCCTAAAAGGAGAGTGTGAAAACACAGCCACTTGTCTTGAAGGACAGTGTGAAAATTCAGACAAACATCCATGCTGCTCCAAGTTGGTGCAAAACAGATGGACGACATATTCAAGATTTTCTAGTGAAGGGGACAGGACAGAGGAGCTGGAAAAAGAAGCATCATTCTAGAGTGGTGCTACCTGGATTTCCAAGCAGTCTAAAGGACAGAGGTTGATTCACCTCCCAAGGCAGCGCACCTGGACAAACTCAATTTCCTGGATGTTAACAGTCAATAACTCTATAACTAGCATGGTAGCAGCATAGTTGTGAGATGGAAATGACAGGTTTTCAGAGTAAAACCTTTCATTGATATTGTATGAACTGGAGCTCAGAGATCCTGTAAAGCAAAGGTCCTTAGCTGCTGAAAGAAAAGCTGAGAGTGGGAGCACTGTTTGAACTGAAACCTCAGGACACCTGGCCTCTTCCAGGAATCCTGAGACCCACAAAGAATTTTGATGCCATTTTATTTCCTTTTATATTGTTTTGATCTCTCTTCTTTTCTCTTTTTTTTTTTTTTTCCTTTCACTGAACCTGGTTTTGAGACACTCTTCCTATCTTAGCCTGCATCTGGAATAATTCTCCACAATTTGCACTCAGAAGTAGGGAAACAAATTTCTTGCCTCTGGTAAGAGACAAATGCTATGCAAAAGCTGTGTGACCCAGAGCACTCAGCCAAAGGCAACACCCAAAGGGGTAACCACAAGAGGGAAAACATCAGGATCACTAAGGGAGATGGGAACACAGGGGCAAAGGTTACACCAACCTATTTCCCTGTTTAAACAGCTGAAGGAACAACAATTAACATACTTAAGCCAGAAGGGACCTGGATGCTCGTGTGGTCTGACTTTTCACAGGCTAAAGAGAAGCATCCACCAGTTCCTGCCCCAAAAGCCTGCTCTGGAGCAAGAGAAACTTCTAGCACAAGGATGTCCAATCCTCCATATCCCAATCCAGAAGAGTCATTTTCCCAGAGAGCTGGAAACCAGAAAGAAAAAGATTTTTTCGCCTTCTCCAAGCCTCTCCTCTTTGTCCACTTTGCCATTTTTCGTGGGAGCTTATGTAGGAGTCAAAAGGCTTCTCCCAGCTCAAGTCTCCATGGCATTAATGCAACACATTAGCTGGACATAAAAAAAAAAAAAAGCACTCAATTTCCATTTCCAAATTCTGTGTCCTCAGCAAGTTATTCTTTCCTCTGCAACCTCCTACTACCCACTCCCTCTTCCCAAGTCCCGACACCCAAAGCCAAACCTCCTTCCTTTCAACCAACTCCCAGTCTTTTCCAAACCCTCTTCCCACCTCAGGTTCCTGCAAAGGAGCACCTGGGGCTTTACAAACAACTCCCACTGCTCATAACTCACACCTCACCCAATACCCTTCAGGAAAACTGCCCTGTCAGAGCCACTTTGCTTTTCAATCCTGACTTCCCTACCTGGACATGCACACACAGGAAGGACAGGAACATACCACATAAGATTTCAAATGACTGATACAAATATCTTAACACAAACACTCTTGTGAGACACAATTATTCCCAGGTGACTTCATTTTAAATCAAATATTTTCATCCTTAGAAACTTCGAGAGCATTAATTATGTAATACTGCAAAGTGCCATCCCCATAGTATGGAGGGTTTGGGACCTGGCAGATCACTCCCACCAAAGACAGCAAGAAGACACCTAGGTTACTTGTGTGGTGCTTCTTCCCTTACTTATTCTTCACTTTTTTCTGTAAGAAAAGAGATAGCCTGGGAGTTAACAGGAACTGAGGTTGATCCAGCAGGCTAGTACAACTATGTCTTTGCCATAGTTGTCATGTTACATTTTCAATTGGTAGGAAGGAAAAAGAAACTCTTTTTCTAGTGTGCTATCAGCTTCAGCAGTAGTAAGCTGAGCTTTTCATTTCAAGAAAAAAATGATCCATGAATCTATCTCATTTGCCTTCAGATTGGATGGGAGCCTCTCTCTTCCCCCAGAAAGTGGTAAATGGTCATTCTGCATTTTACACCACCTTTATTACTGATTATCTTCTTGCTGGGGGGAAAAAAGGGATACATCCTCCTCTGAAAAATAAACAAACAAATAAATAAATAAATAAAGTGTTGAAAGGAGCTTATCCAGGAATAAAACCTTAATTCCTAGAGTTTCCTTTATCATGACTTTTCTCACATAATGCTTCTTCAGCCGGGTACCTGCCGAGAGTCCCTTCACAGCTGGAACTTGAACCTGTGACCGCTGGGTACAAACGCATGAGCACTACCTGTTGCATTAATGTAGGATTCCTACCAGCTGCCACTTAGCATAGTCCTGACATGCTCTTCCCGGCCTCCTGGCTTGAGGTTAAAGGCTGCTGCAGCCCTGAACAGCAGGAGCCTGTCTTTGCATTGTATGCTTTATTGATCTCAGGATGCACTTAGGAAACACTTTTTTTTTTTTTTTTTTTTTTTTTTTTAAGCATTTACTTTGCAATTGCTTTCACAACCCAACCCAAAGGTGGAGGCTTGCTCCCAGGTCCCTAAAGGAGAGAGCATCCTAAAGGACACAGTGCTGAGGGCAGGGGGACAAACAGCCCCTTTGTGTGCCAGGGATGGTGGGAAGCCCAGGGGTTTCTGTAGCACCAGTGTAGATACTGGGAGGATGAGAGACCAGGAGCAGCCCAACCACTTGGTCACCTCAGAGTCAGCTGAGAAAGTTTGTCAGACTGGGAAGCTACAATAACAAATTTTTTTCTCCATTATCAGTCACCTCAGGCGTGCCCTGGTAGATAGCTTCCTCTCTTCTACCTTTGTAGCTGGACTGCAACCACCACAGATGCATTTTGCCCCATTTGTTTTTCCAAACATCCTAAAAAGAGCTATGATAAATCATTTGCAAGATACAGAGTTAGTTTGTTCCCCAAACAGTACTTCAGTTTAGATAAATGAAGAAATATTCTGGTAATTATGCCAGCAAAGAGTGGTTGCTTTCAGAGATGGATATTATAAAAAGATCCTGTGAAGCAGCAGGTGGAGGAAGAAGCTGTGCTTGGTTTGTTCTCCCCTCCCCAGCTCTGGAGAGGGTTGCAGCCACCCCATATTACTCAGGAAAGGCAGCACAGGCTGGGGATCAGCATCTCCCCTTGCCCTTGGCAGAGCCAGAGGCGGTCCAGAGCCTCCCACACCGCCACCAGGAGCAGGAGCTCCTGCCTCTTTGAAGGAGCCCCTCTGCAGGTGCCACTTTGCATGTCTGGGCTCCCTCTGTCTTTCTGCTTGAACATTTCCCTCCCTAATTTTACCAAGACAAACAGCGTCGTCTAGGAGCTTCTGAGAACTGAGAACTCACCAGGCTTTCCCTGCGGCTCTTCAACAATGAGATCTTTTCTGTCTGTGCTACCAGGAAACACGGACACCTCCAGCTCCGGGTCCTGATTTACCCCGTTTTGTGCCCACAAAGAAGCTGCCAAATGCCACCATGTGTATTTACACACACACCTCACATGGGTGCATATAGGAATGGAGAGGAGAGGCTCCAGCAAGCTCCACTTCTAAACAGAGGACTCACAGCCTTTTATCTTGGAAAAGCCACAGCATTTGTTAAAAATGCTCCGAAATGCTGGGTTGGCAGATCTGAATGGTGGGATGGCTGAAGTATTTCTGTCAGTTTCCACTGTCTTTGCTGAGACCATCTGTATCAAAGGAGTGAAAAAGGAGGACACACAAGCTGCAGCCTAGCACAGTGTGCAATCATGATCATCTCCCAGAGACAGCGTCACCTTTGGACGAGACGTTTCCTCAAGAAGGCTGTCACTTGCGGCTTGCTGCAGGTGTCAGGTGCCCCAGCCACTGCTATTATTGTTATTAGACATTTGCCAAGTGCCAGCGGTGCACCTGGTGTTCATAATCAGCTCAAACAAGCTGCAGATTTTTAACGGTGGGCCGACTGCGTTTCCGCTCGTGAAAATTTGCTTGTTTGCATCTTCAGGCACTGTCTTCTCCAAGGGGAAATGTGCAATATAGTTCTGCTTCCTTCCTCCAGGACTTTCAGTACCTGTTATTTTTTTCAGAAGCACAACAGCCCAGCTCCTCGCCACGGCAAGCCAGTCTTTTTCATCCATCATCTCTTCAGGATCAGACCACTAATTCACGTACAGGATAAGACAACTGCCAAATTATTATACTACAAAGAGAAGATCTTCAGACACCTGTCATCCTGATGAAAGCAGCACCATCAACTGACCTTTGCCGGTTCAAGGTCGATAATGAGACAAGTCAGGCAGGAAGAGCAGCGTGTGCTGACTCCATTAACGCTGGCTGTGTGCACACTCAGTAGCGCTGCGTCTCCTGTCAATTAGTGTGGGTAAACTAGGGACTGCTGATTGCCAGAGACATGGCATAGCGAGCTGCTGCTACCTTTACTTCTACACCCTGCTGCATTTTAATTAGCTCTGGTCCCCTGACTATTTCTTCAGAGCTTCATTACTGCCGTCTTCAAGAAACTCAAGGCAAGCCTTTTACATCGCACATCGCTAATGAGAAGAAATGCGAGCATCCGCACAATGGAGCTTGGTAACGCTGGACAGTCTGCATGCCCGCCTGAGAGTGTGTGAAGATTTAAGGGCTCCTTACTGTAACACAGCATAAACATCCCTCAGAGATGGCAAAAATTAGAACGAGTCGGAGCCCACAAGGGAAGGTGTTCCCAAAAAGACACAAAACACAGGATGGAAAAACAGCGCGTGGTCCATGATGTGCACAGGTGAACGTGCATGCCTGCTGAAGGTGTCATTTCAGTAATGAGTACTGCAGACCACCCACATAGGCTACAGCTCGATAGCATGAGGTGCCCCCCACGGGACACTGCTCTGCCCCAAGCAGCCCACGTAGAAGCCGCACCTAGGGCAGCCATGTGCGTTAGCAGATGAAGGAGTCTGAGCATCACTCAAGTCTTTCCCCAGGTTTCAAGTGGCACACCACAGCTTTCCAACTGAAAGCTAGTTTGTGTGGGTTTTGCTGTCTTTTTAGCTTTTTTTTTTTCAGCCATGTTGATAGTATCAGCATAGTCACACTCATTTGCCTTGAGTTTCAATCATATTTGAAGCAAATTGCGATAGACAATTGCTGTCTTTAGAGCAGAGCACTGACCAGACCAGCTCCCGAATAGCTCCAGGTTAAAATATCGCAGTCTGTACAGCTTTCCCCTCACAACGCGCAGATGTGCTTGGCGCAGGTCAGCTCGGCTGAGAGTACCAGTGAGGGATTCACGTCGATGTTCTGAGTCCAATTCTCGGTCCTGTTCTGTTCTTCCAGCTTCACCAGCTGACAACTCCCACAACATATGGGAGGGCCTGTTGCTAATGCTTGGCTCAGGCATCTACAGATCCCAGTTATAGCTCAATATTAATATTGCCTGAGTCCCACTCCCACCCTGTGTGACCACCAGTACTCATTCACTCCTCACAGCAATAGCTGTTTTAATTAACTTCTCTCATACGTCACTTGTGCCCTTACAGACATGCAGCTAATGAGCCAGCAAACCTACGTTAGGATTGTTTTCCTCGTTTAACACTGGCATCTCGTAGATGTAACAAAAAGTTGTCATGAGAGTGCACTTGCTGGAGATGTGATGATGGAGTTGTGGGCTGTTCTGAAGACATTCTGTTTTTTTACATGGCTTCAGCATTGTTTGGACCAGAGGCATTGTGGGAAAAGAAATTAAGAGTGTATGAGTGTTTTGGATAGACCAGACTTTTTGCTGACAGTCCTTTTATCCACAAATGAAAGACAGGTCTCCCTCAGCTCAATGGCTACCTTTACTCCTTTAGAAGAAAAGGTTCCTCAGAACAATTTTTCTCAGGGAAAAGATCCTTTTGAGTTAGAGATCCACCTTTCTGTGGTGGCTATCACATCCTGTGCTTAGACCTAGAGAAGGCTGAGTTTTGAAGGGGCTTCAAAAACCTTTCAGAAATGCTGCATCTGAGCACGCACCAGCATCATCTACCATCCTTTAGGCGACTGCCCTTACAACGAGCCCGTCCTCCTGAAGGGGATGTTCCTGTGACTGTGAACCAGAGGGAGGAAATCAAACCCAGAGGAGCTGGCTGGCTGCAGGGGAAAACTCACATCATCCTGTTATCCCGTAAGGAAGTGGTATGGGACCATGCCTCTCTGGGGAGCCCGTGGCCTTTGCAAACTGACCGCATGACCTCCAGGGCTGCGCAACTTCATCCTGCTGCTTGTCACAGAGTTGTTCCTGTAACAGCATGCTCTGGCCCCAAAATATATTTCCATTAACCAGAAAAACAATCTCTTGTCCCCATGCCTTCTGTCCTCTTTATACTTCCTTTTAACGACTAAGAAAATAACGTTTTGCACCCAAGCATAAAATATGGTTTGTACAGAAACATACGATCAAAACGGGGGTTGTTCTTCTAAAGTGGCTCTATCTGACGAGGCTTTTCTTTTCCCTAAAACAAGAGCCTGCTGTCATCAGCCACACAGCCGTGTGTGCTGCCCCAAAGCAAACTAGAAAAAAATGAGTCCTTTCTTAAGAGAAATAGGCATTATCCAGAAAAGAAGGGACACCCAGCACTCCTTCTCCTTCTATTCCTCACCCACGAGCGGTCAAATTGCTTCAGTGTTCACGCTGTGCCATCTAACAAATGCTTGTTGGCCACCTGTGTGGTTATCTTTAAAACAGTAACTTTAAAAAACACCCACCAGCATCCAAACATATGGATATGTGCCTGAGGGCTGAATACATTCTGTACGTACAGCTATTCCCATGCCTGATGCAGTCTGATACTCTATCTATGCTGTTTCAGGAGCACCTCCCTATGTACTCCTCCAGGCTTTTACACAGTGGTTTGGGATCAGCTGTGGGTACCACTTTGTAGCCACACGCTAAATTCACTTTATTGTTTCATTGCTGGTGCTTAATTGTGCTGTTCTGACTGAAAAAAAATACAGTTAACACAAATGATGTGCATTTCAAAGGAAATGCAGAAAAATCTTATAGATGACAGCAAAAATTGGATGCGTTGCAGTTACCACATGAGAGCACCACTTCACAAATCTCTCAGGAGAGCACGTGAAGCCACTTTTACCAACTCAGGCTGTTCTATTAGAAATCTCTTATATTTATTTTTTGTAATGCTCTAGCTGTGTATGCCATGAGGAGTTTGCAAACATAAGCTGTAAGGCTCAAAACCAGAAGGAAACTACCTTGGGATCCCAAAATGCTGTTACGTTTTTTGTTTGTTTGTTTTGTACAGACTCACAGTTTGGGGGAGTGCATCCAGTTGTCCACTGCAGAGGACGATGCATTACTTTTTAAATGACCATGTTAGCATAAGGCCTCTTGGACTTGAAAACAATGAAGTAGGTCTAGAATTCAGACCTTCATTCACCCTCTCCTCTCTACAGGTGACAGGATTGCTGCCCAGAAAAGTACTTTTTTTCCATGCTCATTGACATTTTTTCCATGAAGACAAACTGAAAATTATGTCACCAATAACACTAAGCCTATTTCTTCCTCCACAGAATTGACGTATATCTTCAAAGGGGAGAAATTCTCAAAAATATTTTTGCAACATACTTTATAGAAAGTCAAAAAGACAGTATTTCTGACATGTATGTCATTAAAAATGAAAAGAGTTGGTATGGAAATATTGCTGAAGTGTCTCGAGGGAGGTGCTAATTTGCTGACTCGCTTTCCCCCGAGGGGTAGGCAAGATTTACCATGGCCTGACAAGGCAGAAGACCTAGATTTTGCAGCACCTCAGGTCTTCAAGGGAGGATGTTTCCTAGAGGAAGATCTAGGACAAGACAATTCAAGCTGTAGGAAGCACACAGACTCCTCAGGCACCTGCACTGAAGTGCAGTGGTAGCCTTTCAGAGTTGAAATAATTTCCCTTTTGCCTCAACTGCTTCATCTGATCCCAGGCATTATTCAAAATTCTGTTTTTCCCTCTGTTTTTCCAATTGTTTTAAACAAAAGTGTGGAAAACAATCACTCACATTTGCACATTTTTTTTAATTTTTTTAATTTTATTTTTTTTTACTTTTCCCACACTTCCTTAGACCAGAGTTACTGGCAAGCCAGGTAGCTGGCAAAGGACTTCCCTGCTTCTCTTTCCTGAAGCAAACTGCAATGATGCACATCATGTATCACAGGATAGCCCAATAACCTTACTATGAAAGGCCAAGAAGTATTCGAAGCAAATTTCCCAATATCTGTCCAGATTGTACTGTATTGTGTACAGACATACAGCAACATCCCCTTCCCTGCAGCACCAGCCAGTAGGACCCCCAGGACCTGGGCTGCCCCTCTCCAGCTACTTTTCCCAAGGAGAGGCATCCTGCAGCATTTTAAGCTCCATATGTAGGTAACAATGTTGGATGTCTGTCACACATCATGACTCACTTTGGGGCTCTGGCACATCCCGAAGTCTGCTCAGAAATGCCTGCCTGTCACTCTGTCTCTCCTCTGTTTGGCTGACAGCTTGGTAAGGGTCTGGGCTGATAAATGGAAGATAGCACAGAGACGGCAGCATCCAACCATAGGTACCTACTGTGCCTATAAAGACAGACATGCATAGAGGGCTTTCTTCTCCATCATAATTAAAGTCTATTTTTGTTCTCAAAGTAAGTAGCAACTGAGGTAAAAAAAAAAAAAAAAAAAAAAAAAGCCATGGTATGCAGGTGTCTAGAAAAGCAAAATAACAAGATTTTTGAAAGCACGTTGGTACCTACTGCCCTTTAGAAATAAGCTGACAAGAAAAGCAGAAGAAAAACAAAGTAATGCTGATCAAAATAAAGGAAGAGAAGGATTTAGGGATTTATGTTTGCCCAGTAGTCAGCTACATAAATTGCCTGTGAATGAGGGTTTAAAATGTTCTAAAATGTTTTTGAGGCATATCTAGGCTTGCTTATTTGTCAGGGAATAATATTTATGCCTTTCTATCTGTCCTGTACTAAATCACCCAAAACAGACTGTAATGCTGCTAGTAAAGCCATATGAATCCAAAAAAGAGTAGGAGCAGAAGAAAACATCGCCGGTAAGAAAGAAAAATAAAAGGCATGGATGGGTTCTGAATCTGAGAGTAGTTCCTGCAAAACAACAAATCACAAAATGCACGTCAAAAAAGCAGGAGGAAGAAAACATCTAGTGTGGTAACTGCTGTGTGTCCATAAGAGATTTATACCAGGAGTCTCTCAAGTACCAGCGTTATCTGTCTGCTAGGAGCACAGGAATGTTTACGAAACACAAACTGTTAGCAACATCTCTCCATACATAGACCCAAAGATGAGAGAGACCAAATGGAAACCCATATGGCTTTTTGTTTCTCCCAACGTTTACCAAATACCCCTGAGGACAGAGCCAGGAAATAAGCAAATGCAGCACTTTTGAAAAAAATAAATAAAATAAAATAAAATAAAATAAAATAAAATAAAATAAAATAAAATAAAATAAAATAAAATAAAATAAAATAAAATAAAATAAAATAAAATAAAATAAAATAAAATAAAATAAAATAAAATCATAAGAAGAAGACAGAAGCTGATAAAAGCTGGCCTAAACTCAAGAGATTCAGGACCAGGTTGTGACCATCACCTTGCAGCTTGGTACTGTGCTATGGAGGCTTACCCCTGGGCTCCCAGCTCTGTGTGTGGCTTTTCCTCAGCAGTTCTTTCCCCCTGCACCCTAAACCAGGAACAGCTCAGAGGATGAGCCATGACTGAGCAGACTTTCACAGGCCAGGCTGTAAGTAAACCAGTACTTTGCTGACCATCAGATTTGCTCCATCTGCCCCCAGCAGTGGTGAAAGTAAAAAGCAGCCCAAAAAATACAAATGTGTTAAAAATATAATATGTGTTAAAAATACAAAGCATAATTCAGGGTACTAATTTCCCTACCTCAGCCACTGAAATGAAAATAGGTGTACACTGCAAGGTGTACACTGCAAATATCACTTCCTTGCTGTCAGGTTAAAAACAGCTTCAAAATTTTTGTTCAAGACATGTTCTAGCAATGAGAATTTTGCTAGATGAAAGACTAGGTACAGATCATCATGTTCTGCTTTTTCTAAACTCACATAAATTACTATGGAGGATTTCCATTGGCTTCAACCTCTGCCTGTGCTGGTGTGCTACAAAGAAGGACTCTATGGCTTTAAAGTTGCTGTGGGAACTAACATGTTAAATTAACCCTAAGAGCAATGTGTGTAAAAGGAATCTCCTTGGTGCCTCTCTTCCCTTGAGACAAGGTAGCTACATCCACAGATTGTAGTCTCCCCAAAAATAAAATAATGAAAAAAAATGCTGAAAGCTATCAAAAATGGTTAAATCAGCAGGAAATGAGAAGAAAAAAAAAAAAAAAAAAGAGAGAGAGAGAGAGAGACCTCTACACCTAGCAGCACTCACTAGGTAAAGTGAGAATGGAATGTCTCCATTCTTTTACTCCCCATTAAAATGTGCTTGTGCCCCCCTACTGACCAACTTATTTGATTTATATCTTTTGCTGGATAGGCTTCTGTTATAATCTCTGGGAAATCAAGAATAAAAGTCCACTTGGTCTCCTGGGCCTTAGCAGAATTATTTTAAATTCAGCAGAGCAGGGAAGAAGGAGAAAGGTTTTCATTTTCTGTTTCAGTCTTGGATATTCCTTTAGTATACGGCAACCCTGCATGGTTTCAAACATGCTCATTAGGTGCAGAGCTAAAGGTAGCTATAATTAAATGCAATTTTCCATCTACTGCCAAGGTGCATAGGTTTCCAGGGAGCCAGCTCCTTGTCACCTTTTCTGCGTACTTGTGGCTAAATATGAATATTAATGAACTCTCAGTTCTCCTCACCCTCCCTTTCCCAATTTATTCACAACTATTCTGTCTTTCTGCAATGAAAGAAGAAAAAAAAAAAAAAAAGGCAAAATATAATTAGCTTCTCTATGAGCCCTCAGTCTGCTCTGGCATATCAGTGGCTGAGCTTCCCACTTTGCCAGTGGACAACATACTGACAAAGAAAAGGATCTTTAATAAGATGGGGTTTTGATTATCTTCAGCAGCCCTGACAAGCTTCAGAGAGCCCTGGAATGAAAACAAGATTTCTTGTTCATGTTTCTAGCCATGCCATTCAGAGAAGATGTCCCCATGTCCAAAAATAAACATTTTACCCAACTTGAGTCACAACATTTCTTAATTGAAAATCAGCAAACTCTCAGGGGGAGTGAAGACAGAGAATTTGGTCTAAAACTACCGGTGCTAATAAGAATAACGATGTCTCCCCTCTACCAGCCATCGCTCCTCTAGAGCTTGCAAATTAGCTTTAAAACTGGGTGTGAATCTGTAATAATCAAGCCCTGTCCTTAGTACAGCCTGCCAACACTGCACACATCAGCTCTCGCTCGCCTCTCACCATCCCAGGCAAAGCAAAGCCACCATGCTAGGCCGCAACGATCCCAAAACATTCACAGTTGCACTCACTTGCCTGGCCAGGGGCTGCCACCACACCCAGAACATCAGGCCTCCCCTTCCTCGGTCTGCTCACCTCTCCTGGGCCATGTCACTGCAGAAATAGGTCAAGTCCTGCTGACTCCTTGGTGCCCAACCTGCTGAGCACCAGGGCTTGGCACAGCAAGAGCTCCCATTTCCTATCTCCACCCCCCCCAAAAAAAGACTTGCCACAACAACAGTTGTGTTGACCCTCAAAACATGACGATTTATCACTCATGCCCAGCTGAGTTACACAGGCTGGTTGATACCACGCACAGGTACACTGCCAGCATGCTCCAAGCTTGGGCAAATATCACCACACCTTCTACTCTAATAACACACTCCTTTTTTCACACATACCCCTTCCCTCCAAAAGACACAGGCTTGCATGGAGCCTGTCCGGGTTTGAATCAAAGTGCATTCCCCAAAATACAAGACAAGAAGCTGATTCTAGCCTTCTCCAAATTATTTTATTTCACAAATTATTTCAGTTCGACTGTGTTCACACCTCTGTGGTGTTTACTGACTTAAAACATGCTGGCAAATGTGTTTACTGAAGAAACATTCCCTACACCGGCAAATTTCAGGCAAATATTTGTGGTAAGCAATTTTCAAAACTGCAAACCCAAATATTTATCTCAGAAGAAGGATGCTACAAATCCAGTCAAAGAACAGAAACATACCATGTAACCTCTGTCTCCAGTCAGCTGGAAGGGCGTCCAGCAGATCTGTGGACAAAGAATCCTTCAGAGAGATGCTGGGAGTGCTTGATAAAACCCTGACGTGTTTACGGGCAAATCAAGACCCAAAGGGGAAGAAGGACAAAGTTTATGAAGCATGCAACTCATTGCAATCATTTGATCAGCGTACCCATCACGTTTGCTGGGCAGGGGAGCACACTCTTGGCTTGACACAACTCCAGCAAGGTCTGGGTAAAATGCAGTGTATTCCTCTCTGTTTGTTTGGCAAATGAACAGCAGCAGTACTCACTCCGGACAGCATTTTACAGGCTATACCCTTAGAAGCAGAGGCAGCTGGTGGTGGCCACCAGGCCTCAATTAGATATGAAAATATCACTTCGGTGGAAAGTCGTACATATATGCAAAAACAGCCTTACGCCTGCATAAACCAAAGGAGAAAAAGGTAGCTTAGGAGGCAAATCTTATAGTAAACCCAAGCCAAGCATCTATAATATATGTTTTGTTTGGTATTTACACAGAATCTATCTGAAAACGAAGGTGCCTTTAGTTGCCAAGGGTAGCAGATGTGTTTTCTGGAAACTACTGCCAAAAAAGCAAGTTAAGAAAGGGGGAGAAGTGGAGAGGGAAGTTCAGCTTCTTCAGCACGGAGAGTTTGGTGTCTGAATATGCTATGTCAACCCACTCACAATAAAATTTAAAACATTTAACCCAAACTGCTGAGACTGCAGCTGACTGTTTCCAATCTCACTGACAGCACAGCAATCAAACTTCAGCCACAGGGCTCAGCCTTCCTGACAGGTACATTTGCCCGCCATCTGCAAGTGGCATGTGGGACATGCCAGAAGACTGACTGCAGGCCAAGCCTGAGAATCTGCAAGGGCAGAGTTGGCTCAAGGACCATGTTACAAAGAAACTGGGCAGCTTGGGAGACCCAACGAGCCCGTCGTGGCCCAACTGGCCCTCCCCCATGCTGTTTCTCCGACGCCCACCATGGGTGTGAGGGCCTGACCAAGCTGTGGCACACCACCCTCCAAGCAATGCACAGCTCCTTCGAATTCAGCACCTTGATGAAGCCACAAGAGGAAGACTGTGTGGCCCCTGGCCTGGTACAAGAGCTGTGCTGTTCTCTTAAAAGCAAAGGATTTTATCTTTATCTCAGCTTTTCCATCTTTCATGACCTAAAATTTCATTCTCTAAGCACTTCCTTGAAGATGTTTTAGGCAGAACTACACATAAAGAAGCCTAAATGGCTGACAAAAGATCAATAGCATTTTTCCCAATGAGACCTATGGATACTGTATTTTTAATGTGTACTTTTAACCTCTTTCTGACTCCTCATCTCAGTGACTACCACACAACATATGGTTCTAGCAGTCAAAAGAATTAAGCAAATATCTAAGAAGATAATGAAGCAGTAAAATCTACGCTAGAGATTAAATTCTCTAGAAACCTGTAAATAAGGGGAAAAGATTTAAAATGGTGCTTCACTGCAAATAGGAAAAGAAACAGAAGACAGTTTTGTTTTAAAGTTGCTGCGTATCTGAAGAGACTGAAATTGTAGAAGAATTTGTCATTTATGTAAGGCACAGGTGTCAATCTTTAAAAACTGAGAGGGCTCACTGATCCTTGGCAAAGGAACAGGAGATGATGGGTACCAGCAGCAAAACACTCTTTTTTGTGTGCACAAGCACACACACATCTTTCTGAAGATTTTCCAGTTACACATTTGCACAGTTGTTGTGTTGCACAGAAATTCATGTGACACAGCACTGACCTAACTTTGTCAAGATGGAGAAGGGAAAACCTCAGCATCTGACTGATCTAAGAGCAACACAAACTTCCCTAGTGGAATGTCATAGAAACAAGATTTAAGCCCCTGATAAAGTCTCCCAACATTGTAAAGCCTTCCATATATTAATAAGCTTAATTATTTGTGAGTCTCTCTGGAGCCTAATCATTAATGCACTGTAATTAATGCAAATGCCAGTCACTATGGCTGCATCAATATTACCTGCTGAGATATATATCAGAGTCTGGAGGACATGGGGAATTGTGGTATAGACCATGGCTTTCACTGGGCCTGGGTTTCCCTTGCAGAGGTCAGTACACACTTGGGCATCACCCTAAAAAATACATGCTCCCAGGCTCAGGAACCAAGACAGGCTGCTGCATCCGATTGTGTACTGTGAGTAAGAACAGAAAACCTCATCAACCGCCTTACAAGCCAGTGCAGAATGGTGGACTTTCAAAGCACTTTCTGTCGGAGGCTGGTTACAGGAATAAAATGGAGACCATTCATGTTCTTTACTGCTTCACAAGGGACGAAGAGTATTTTAAAAGGAGCAGCCTATAATGGCAGTAGCAGTAGACAGTACTTTCTGGGATTAAATTGCAAAGCAATATCTGCAGAAAACTGCAGTGGTTCAGCCTCTGTGAACTGCAGAACCCTTTCCTTTGCATGGCTCTATACTTTCCCCTCAGCCCCACCAAAGCTAATTGAAATGGACAGCACAAGCTATTCAAGAAGCTCTTATTTTCAGAGAAAGAAAAATGTCAGCAAAGACATTGATATCAGCACAATCATTTCTTCGGGTCTTTCACCCTCTTTCTCCCACCCCTGGTTATTAAATAGATCTCTCTAGCTAGGAAGTTCTTCATATAAATTCCTTACCTATACACTGCTGCTGACTGGTTGATGATGCTGTCAGCTCCCCAGTGCCACGGTGTTCTTTCAGAAAAAATGTAAGTATTTTTTTCAGATGACATACTATTTAACAAAAGACAACAAACAACAAACCTCCAACTTCAGATACTGCAGAAAACCATCATCCTGTGACCAAGAACTGCAGAATGCCTGAGGTAAGAAAATACTATTTATTCTTGTAATGGATTTTATGAACAAATCAAATGAGGTGAGATGTTTCTGAAAATTTGATCATTCATCACCAAAGCCTTTTCTCATCTTGTACTCATCAGTTCTACTACCTGCCGCTGCTGGAAATATGCCCTGTACATAGAAAAAGACATAATGTGCACGCACACATACACACACACACACATTTACTCATAGGCACAGGCACACACTCCAAGCAAATGCCTGGCCTTCTTTGGAGAACAGCAGATTTATAAAAATGCAAGGAACATTTAATCAGTCATTTTTATTTGCTTTTCTTTTAATAAAAAAACCTACTCCAAATACGGAATGTGAACTATTACCTACTTTCTAAATGTTGGACTTAACTACTCTCCTCTCTTCTTTTTCCTCCATCTCGGAAATAGGCTTAATATAGCTGTACAGGATATGCACAGTATTTTTAAGGTTAGATTTTGATTTTGTCTTTCAAAATGGTAATGACTTTACAGTTACAGAGATATAAAAAAATCTCAAACGTTTGAGGAAACTAATACTTCAGTTATCAGTTAACTTATAACTTAACCTTCAGGCATTTTCTGAGGTTTTGGGAAAGATGTTGTGGCCGCAAAAAGGCGGTTTTATTCCTGGCAAACTTTGTATGTGTATATGCGTGTTTTGTATGTGAGTTTTAATGTCATGAAATACCAGAAAGAAGTTTTGGGGTTTGTGGGAATAAATTTTCTGTGTTTATGTTCATTTAAGGGAGGGTGGCCAAAAACGTCTATTCACAGAAGCTTGGCAGCAATCCCTCACAGAGACAAATAAGTACATTACAAGATAGCACTGTTCCCTTTCCACTGTGTAGCAATGTAGGATTTCACACCCTGTTCACATTGCAGAAGATTGAATGAAATTTATCAGTGCTTGAAGGGATCATTAAAAAAAGAGCAAAACCCAATCCTTGCCCTGCAGACATCTGCAGTTAGTAACTGTCTGAATCAGGAGGTGCTGTGATGGGTTCAATGGATGGAAGATATATCTGGCGAGGCCATACCTACCCTAGATTTCATTGCAGGCTGGTGTGTCTCTGCTGCTCATTGGCAGCGTGGTCTGTCCTGAAGTCAATCCATAGCTTGCCCTTGGAAGATTTCCATCAATTTTTGAATCTGGAGGCAGATGGTTTTTCTGGTTGTGGTTCCTGCAAGAGGAAAAAAAAAAAAAAAAAAAAAGAAAGAGTCCCAAACTATTCTCATTTTCTTTTCACCCACCTTGGTGGCTCATAAGCAAGCAAGAAGTTAATAGAAATGGTCTTTGGCAACCTATCATCCATCATTTTCAGGCTGAATAGCACCTCACTCTGAGGAAGCAATACTGTGATTATAAATAAATTCAAAACAATGTATTTAAAATATCTTGAGGCTCTCACTCCAAAACTATCACCCAAAAATAAAACCACAGAGGTTATTTTTCTCTTCTCTCACCATATCACCTTCTCTTTTTCCTGCTGCTCTAGAAGATGTTTTTCCCACAAATTTTATTCTTCCTGTCCTCTTGCCAGCTGTTTTCCATCCCTGGAACATGTGAACTTCTTCTTGACATAATCTTACAAGTGTACTTTTCTCTCCACCTCACAGCAGTCTTAAAAGACACTCCATCAGATAGCAGTTTCCCTTCCTGGACCATTTTCAGCTATCCTGCCCCTCCAGAGCTCTCCAGAATTTGTGGCACTTAGAGGATGCATTGAGAAGCAGTTCATCTTTCTGACCTCCAAGAGAAGCCCTACAACCTCAGAGGTAATGAGAAAGCTACAAAATCTGAGAGTGAAGGCAACCTGGAGGGACATCAGAATAGGTATCTTCAACATTATTCTTCATATGTAATAAAACTGGCTTTGCTGGAAACCTCATGAAGTCTTTGCCATCTTTGTGACCTAATTTTTCATCTAATCGAGACACACAAAGATCTAAACTAAGGAAGTGTTTGGGTCTGACTCCAAAATTGGTCAGGTATTTGCAGTGATATGGCACTATGAAATAACACAAGTGTGAAAGTCGTTTCAATGAATGAGGTAGATTTTTAAAATAATAATAAAAAATAGAACAAAACTCAGGGGTGACCATTATAATTTCCTTTAAAATCTCAAAGACTTTAACACTAATGGCTGGCTTGTTTCTAACGCACTGGGAAATAAATACATATATATATGTCTTATCACATTAGAGCAGTTTTAAGAAAATGGACCATAACATTTTTCTGGCAATTGATTTGGCTGTGAAAATATTTCTGTTGCTGTTCTCATACTGTAACAGTACCAGGCCAGCTGATCTGTTCAGAGATAATTGAAGTAGAATTTTTTTTCTTTTGTTTAAATGTAGTTCTGAAGTGGTTTCACAAGCACGTTTGAATATTACCACAGTAAATGAAAGGCTATTTCTAAAATGCACATCTTCCTTCCTTCCACGTGTTGGTACAAGAGCAGGAGATGGGTTTGCAAAGGCCATTCACATCCTTCCTTAGCCATGCTGAGATCGAGACTTGATCTCACAACTTTACATTATATTCAGAGCTTATAGCAAATGGGTTTAAATTTTATTTGTTTTCAGCTTCATCTCAGTTAAATAGTCTGGAATTGATCCTGTAGGTTAAAAATTTTGAATTTCAGTGTAAACCAAGTTTCCAAAGCTTTCAGCAGTATTTCAGGTCAGATAAAACAGTGACTGTTGTATCAGCATTACTACATCATCAGGTCTAGTAGGTTATTCAGCCAGTTATTCACACCAGTTACATTAGGCATACGGTTCAGCCAGAAATCAGGCAAGTTTTAATTGCTTATTACCAAATAAATAAATAAATAAATAAATAAAAGTTGCCCTTTCCTACATCCAGTAGAGGGAGAGGAAAGTGCTTCCAGAGCAGGTAATTTGAACTAACAAAGTTACGAGCAACAGTTCTCTGCTGTTTGCTGAAAACCTTGTAGCTCAGGCCCTGGATGTACACTATCTGAGGAGAATTTGTCGAAGCAGCTGGGAATAATGCACCCAGACCACCCTGCATTACTCAGAAGATGAGATTCTCTTTTGGGTACTAGAGGAAAGTTTCTCAGGACTGCCATTTTTTAGCTGAGACCGTGTTGACTGTTGTGTGGATTTTGGAGAGTCACCTCCCTCATGGCAAGTCTCCCCCCAGCAGCAGTTACTGCTGTAAAGGAATCTGCTGGCAACAGAGGTTGTATCTGTAGCAGTAAAATTCGGGATGGCCAGGACCACTCCAGGGCAGCGAGGCCAGCTGGCAGAGAACAGCCTGTGTCCATGCAACTCTCCTACCTTTCAAAATGCATCCAGGTTGGATGTTTCCACAAAAGCTTCATTTGTGGTTACTTAAAACATTTGTTCCTATTGGCACTACAGCACTACCAAGGGACAGATGGGCCGGTGGCAGGTAGCTTGGCTGACAGGCACTCAGGGATGCTCAGAGGCAGATCCCTCCTTTTAGATCTCCCAAGGCTACCTAATGGGAGTGTGGGGAGGAGCAGCAGCAGCATTTCACTGTGCTACAGCTAGGTCTAAAGGCAACATGTGCCCAAACCCAAAGTTGATGAGCCCATCATGCAGATAAAGCTGACAGTATTAGGCACAGCATAAATATCCATACAATTTCACAGAATCACAGAATTTTCTAGGTTGGAAGAGACCTCAAGGTCATCGAGATTTGCCTGTTTATGGGAGCTAGGGAAAAAGCAGCTCTAGGAATAAGGCTCCTCAGGACAGTGCAGGAGTGCCACACATGCAAGAATGCTCTGGAAAATCCCATCAAACTGGAAGACATCCCTTTGATTACAGGATTTGTTTATTTATTTATTTTAGGTCATCACAAAACCACACCAACCAAGGGACAGGACTTCCAAGTAACAAGCAGCCAAGACAGTACAGCTAACACTTCACAACAAAAGGTTGGTGGTCAGGGTTTAGGAAACTTGAAATCCATCTAGTTTCTTCTAAAACCTAAATCCATTAATTCCACTAAATCCATCTACTTTCTTCTACATAAGACAGCAACATGTTATATCCTGGTGCTTCTAAGAAGTTATTTTTCTTTGTTAAATGTTTCCACCAATGACCCTTGCTATTTATTCCATGAAGAACAGATTATTTAACAGCACAAGTTTATTCCTTTGTGCTGCTCCCATCATGAAAGCTCCTGAACACTAAGTTCCTGCACTTCTAAGATAGAAGTTGAGGAGCTGTGCTTGCTGATCGTTGGTAGGAAAACTCACAGGCATAAGTACAGACACAGAGTCACACAACCTGTTGTTTACCATCCAACCATCCCCTGCTTTCTGCAGGCACAGCATTGCTCCTGCAGGCCTCATTGACACAGAGATCACAGGATGCAGAGAAGGAAAACACCTCAAGATGTCCCATGGTAGGAAAAACTGTATCTCAATAGTCTTCCCATTGGACGCTTGTTTCCTTTGCTTTGGAAGGCAGTTCTTTGAAGGAGAAAGAAGCTCCAGATATTCTTGTCCAGTTCCTCTCTTTTTTTTTTTGGTTTTGTTTTGTTTGTTTGTTTTTTTCTTGCTTTCTAATTTTTTTTCTGCAGTTTATGACCATCACTTCTTGTTTTGCCCACCACAGATACAGAGATCATTCCCTCCTCTTTCTACTTGAAAACTGTTATCCTGTCCCATTTCCTCCACCAGTCTATACATCCTCAGAATAAATAACCCAAATCTTTGCCTTTTTTCCCCTTAGACTGTGTCTTCAGTTCACATTTTCTAGATATCTTAATTTTGCTGTACTCCATCCTCTCCAAGTGATCTATGTCTTTCTTGAAGCGCAGTGCCTGCTACTGAACATGGAATAGCTTTATAAGCAGAAGGATTATTTTGTGTCTTTGTTGTTTACACACCTAGGATAGGCTTTCTCTTTTTCACAACAGGCTTACATTGCTCACACATGCTTAGCTAGTGACCCAACATAGTTCCTCAATCCTTTCTGAAAGAAACTATCCTATTTCTCATAGAAACTATCCTGTTTCTCATCCTATATTTAATGAATGTTTTTTTGCCCACTCACTTTTATGAGGCTCTGTGGAATTCCATCCCTTTTTTTTTTTAAGGAATTTTCTCCAATTTGTAAAAAATCACTTTTAATTCTCTTTCCCCCATTGTGCTTGCAGTCTTTCTCAGACTTGCTTTATCTTCAGCTTTACTAAGCCTCCCATGATCTGGGTCATTAAAGAGCGCATTGGATGAAACTGCATGGGGAACAGGCATTCATGCACTATTCACAGGGGGAGATTTCCAAAGAGCTGGAACTTTATCACAATTTAATGATATATATTTTGAAATTCCAGTCCCCCTTTTGACATCCACTACTGCTCTTCTAGGCTGTGAGCTTCAAATTCACTCCTACACAAAGGCTCTAATAAGATCCTAGAAAGCATTTTCTAATTGATAATGCTGAACTTCAGCCAGGCATGTGAGTCTGAGATCTTAAATTATCCTAATTCATATCTGTGTGGCTCCACACTTTGTGTGTTTACTACTAGACAATTTACATCCCTTACAGCTAACAAAAAGGTTTGGAAAGCCGGTGGCCTTCTTTCTGGTGCTCTGCATCTTCTTGCTGAATTTAAGCATTGCACTCATTGTGCATTAACTGTATATTATTTGTATCATAGAATCATACCTCACTTATTTGAATGGGACAGGCTTGCTTTTTCTCTGCTAAACTTCTTGAAACCTGAATCCCTTTGTTCGATGCAGCAGAGCTGTATACCAGGGGTCTGCAACACACAGGCAGCATGCTCCAGTGGGCTGAGAGCCAGGATCTCCCTAATTTCAACCCTAACTTTGCAATATAGAAAGTTGCACAGGTCTAGGCAGGTACTTTAGCTCCCTCCCTTGTCTTACTGCCGGCCAGCACTAAACCAACACAACAGACAATGCTGTTTCCCTTATTTTCCATCAAAGTCCAAAATTAATACCCACAGTGAGTTTCGCCCAGCTAAAAGCTCTTAACTACAATTATTCTTTCACATTTTCAGTGCATATTTACCAACAGCATCTTGGAAATAGGCTACCAGAACTGCTGCTGGTGTAACCACGAGGCTCCATGGATAGCCAGGAGAACAGTTTGTGAAGGCATTACATTATTGAACTATCTGGTTCTGTAAATCCAACTTGATGAGATCTGCTATAAAACCAGTTTCTGCACCCTTGAGCTTTACTGCAAAACACCTGCATTTAGCCTTCCTTTTTCTACTGAGGGCACAAATATTTTAGAAGCTGAATCTCTTAATGGAATTGATGTATCAGGGAAGAGCAGGTGGATATCTTAAAAAAAAAAAAAAAAAAAAAAAAAAAGCAAACATATGGAAGGGAAGCAGAGGAAGGAAAGAATAGTTTCAGTAAAGAGAGTCTTTCTGTGCAATACAATACTGAAGAAATACCATGAGAAATCAACCGCAGGAAAATTAGGAGCTACAAAACTGGAGATAAAACAGAATTAGAAGTAAAAGAAGCAGAGCAGGAATACAATCTACAAGGTCAATTGATAAAATATGTAGCAAGCACTGAACCAACACCAATCAATACTGCTCAGTATGAACAGAATCACAGCCTAATAACCACATCACATCCACTTTATGGTACTATCTATCACAGCAGCAGCGGGAGGCCGTGGCAATTCCACTTTCTGCACACTCGGATGGACTGGCCTCACTCGGAGCTCCTGGTGCCGTTTCATGCCACCACAAAGGCAGCAGGGCTGCTCCACAGACAGCAACACTACCCTTTGGCTGAGTCCACCAGAGACTTGGGACAGCAAACCTGGGATATGGGATAGGCAGGATGGTGATAAGCTGAGCATGCAAACAGGAGGATTTGGGCCCAAAATGTTTCATTACAGTTTGCAAGGAGTGCAACACGCAGATGAACATACAGGGCCTGGGGGAAAAGCAAAGAGAGGGAAGGTGCACGGAGTGCAGGGGAACATACACCACTGCATAGCTCAAGACTCATTAGAGAGGGTTTGAAAATTGGCTGGAGGACATGTGGATCTGAGACTTCATCCCACATTTTGATCTAATGTTTATAAAGACTGACTCATATCGTAATCCACTGTATCTTTCAAAAAATGCTGAAGGATCTCCTTCAAGATTTTCATAAAGAAAGACAATCATCAGCAGTTGAAAATACTGCTCAAATACTGGAATATGTACAATATAGGCTGTGGTTACTATTTATGACTAAAAGGGATTGCTGAAGGGAAAAAAAAAAAAATAATATTAATAAAAAAAAAAAATCACTCTTTCTCCAGTTACCCTTATTCCAGAAAAGAATGGGATACTAAATATTGCTTTATTTATGCAAAGCCACAGAATTTCATCTATTCAGTCTAAACCCTGCTGTGAGACTGGAGGCTCTTTAGGCTACTGTCACTGCATGCCAGCACCAGGAGCGACCAGTCTGGCACGGAGAGTCTCCTCTGCCCACCATGGTGCTCACAGTGGGCAGGGCACAGGGACACGTTTCAAGGTTTCTCCTTGATTTTATCCACACCTTATTCCTGCCTTTCAGCTGGTCCAAATAAATAAATAAATAAATAAATAAATCTTTTTATAAAGTTTGAGTTTCAGGTTCTTTTTGTGTTTTCTTTGTTTGTTTAGATTTTTGAATATATATTCATCGTTGTCTGACAGAATTCACAAATTCACAGTTTTGAAAATCGTGCGGGTTAACTTGTTAAAAAGAAAAACAAATGAATTTGACAAAGACTTATTGAGATGAAGAAGCCTCATATTTCAAAATGTTTAATCTCACCAAAAAGGTCTTATACCTGCTTGAAGCAAAGCCCACCAGTAAAGCAGGCTTACAGCACTCGTGAACTAGCAGAGTTCATCTTCATTTCATAACTAAATTTTCAAGAAAGATGCTGTACCATATTTTTTCACTTTCAGTAAAAATGGTACTATATAACTTATGGGACACGTTTTGAAAATACCATGTGTTGCTTGTACTGCTATCTCAGAAATGTAAAGAAATAAACCTTCCTGCATATATTTACAAAGCTGTTTGCAAGATTTTAGAGTCTAATTAATTGGAAGCTCTCCCCAAATGAGAAAATAAAGAAATCACGGGGAGATTGAGAAGCAGCACAAGAGTGGAATTATCTCAGGAAATTAATCAAAATGTGCATAACCAATTATTTGACAGATATTATTTCTCCTAATTATAGCCAGATACTACAGCTGACAGAGAGGTAAGGTGGCTTTTTACATAATAGCAAGGCACAGGACATCTGTCACCAAGATCTATTCTACAGTTAGTTCTCTTAATACCTCAATTAAGACAGTCTCAGATCAAACTCAGAGATAAATAACTCTGTACATTTCCTATTCTGTGGCTGTGTAAGCAAATGAAGCCCACAAGCTGCTAGGTCTGGAAAATACTGTCCTGTGTGTTCACCCCCTTGTCCAGATGCAGGGAGAAGTCCAGCTGAGACTGTTATCCTGACCCATGCCCAGCTTATGCTTGCAATATGCTTTTGTGCTCACATTATCCCATGCTTTCTGAAAACACAAAACAACATTGTTGCGTTTCTAATGTCCACTATTTCACCACCCCATGTGCTGTTCTGACAACTAAGAAGTGACTTCAGAATGCTTCATTGCTGGGGGTGGCTTTGTTTTGTTTCAGAGTCATCAAACTCAGCGCAGTCCGTCGAGGTTAATTCATTACCACCACCCCTGGCAACACTTTTATGCCACTCCAAATACTGCCAAGGCATAGTTCAAACACGCACATATTTATGTTTATGCATGACCACACACATTTATATGCATGTGTATACAAATACATGCATACAAGCACAGAGACACAATTCAAATGCAGTTCCATCATGTTTTTCCTTTAAAATAATTTTAGCCAGTGGCATTGCAAAATCAGCCTGGCCTATAACCAGGAGCCTGCACCTGCACAGCTCCCAGTTGCAGAACCCCTCCTGTAATTGTTAAGCAATTTGCCTGTTAAGCACCACTGGCAAGAGTCTGGTAGCTCTTACGCTCAAAAAAGCATTTGTTTGGCTCATATGTTACTAAGACACTGTGTTATTCTTCAGGCCGTCTAGAAAGCTGCCTGTTGCCATACTGGCAAAAGGTCTTGCTCTCTACACGAAACACTGCTTTAGCTCCAAGGAGCGCAACCCAAAAGAACCAAATCCTTCCTAAAACAATGTTCCTATCCTACGTGTTCCCGCTATATTTGGAAACGTAGGAAAGAGCAGAGCTCATTGTTCCCTGCTCCCACTCCTAATCCTCTATAGAGTAGCCAATTCTGGTAAGGAGATAAGGAGTAGTTCAGGCTTTTTTTCTTAAAGGGAACAATTAGTTTCTCTTCACTCTCTGACCAGACTGTTTTAGCTAACCTTTGGCTAACACTATTATATACATTCTGGGCAGTGCAGCTGACATGGGCAATAGCAGTGAAAACACACTGCTGCCCATGCTGCAGTGACAGCAACCAGACTAAAGGTGACCCAGAGACTTTGGGGCCACACTCAGCTTCCTACAGCTCTCGTAAAAGATCAAAAATAAGCAAGTACACAGATCTCTTGTGATATTTTTTTTTTCAATTTCTGGTGATAAGTGTAGTTGCTTATCGTAAAATCACCAATTCCACCCATCTAGAAACACGTGCTAAGCTGAACCATCTGCCCTCTGTAGCCAGTGGGAGGCAATAGGTTGAGAGAATCACCCCCTTGAGATGCCTGTCTCAGACACATACCTTGGACAAGACAAACCACATTTTGGAGATGCCCACCTTTAAAAGTTAACTGCGCAAGGATCCTGGAAAAGTTTGGCTTACATGCATTTATAATGGTAATAAAATATGAATGACTGGTGCTGAAAGAGCTGGAGCTGAGTGAGAGGGATCCTGCCTTTAGTATCTTGTGGCCAGCACAAAGAACACACAGAAAGGCACTTTGTAGAGTGCTGATTGCTATAGAAACCATAGCACCATTTCTGTGTCTTTTACCTTTAATCTAATTTCCCCTGTAAGTTTGGGATAAGCAAAATTATGGGCCACAGTCCTTTACTTGGAGAATTTCTAACACAGGACAAATTTTGAGGCCGTTTCTTGCCTTTCTTTACAATTTTTACGTGCACACACTGGATGAAAAGCTTTTTAGCCATGCCATTAATCTGCAGGTGCTTTAGTGAGGAGATGATGTGCAGATTTAACAAACTACTGAAGATCAGTACTTGAAAAATGGGGACTATTGTTATTTCATGCCTTGCAGATTATGAACTGATATCTGTAGCCTCCATCCTTTGCTTGCATTTCCTAACTTGGAAATCTCTGCACATTTAGAGGAGCATTCAGTTAAAAAGGAAATGGATTTCTCTGTCTAATTAGTCTAAGTGCTCTCTCCTAGCCTTTGTCCTTGTCTTTCTGGGATCTCATTTATGGTGCTATTTAAAAGGAGCCACATCTGTTACAATGAGCTGTCTGTCAACTAAACATCCCATATCAGGCACAATTTTCTCTCACCTTTTACTTATACTTTTCAATAACAAGATGATAGATGCAGATTTTAGTCAGCAGTTCTTTCAAACTGCTGAAAGGAAAGTTTGCCCTCCTCCCCATCCTCTTCCAGCTTGCAATATACTCTTGATTTAGAGGCACCATGAACACAGAACAGAAAACCAGGATGAGTTTGGCCTCCAAGTTTGCTTTTCTTTAGCCCGTTAAAAAAATCAACTCAGTCTTTGCATGTTTTAATTGAAAAGAGTGTTAATCGCTCAGTAGCAATAGACATATGCCTCACTGTAAATTTTACATTCACCCCTAGCTGTTGCAGCTGGTGTTGATTTAGTGTTACCCCGATAACCCTGCTGGGTGGCTTTTTACTTGATTTACATTCCCTGTGACGGGTGGAGGTAACATTTCCAAGAGCGTGAAAACAAAGTGACCTTACAGCTAGAATCTCGCTCCGACCGGCAGCGAAGCAGTGTTTTCACCACCTAACCTTTAAAAGCAAAGCTCCACAGTTCACCCCGAGCAACACTGCTGCCACGAGCTTTGTTTTCATCTACCAGCCCCAAACATTCAGGGCCAGCTTGGAACATTACGGGATGTGTTGGAAAGAGGCGTTAACCTTGTTCCTGTAGCCTCAGCTCAGGGTAGCTCAGGGAGCACCAAAGCTGCTTGGGCAGGGGCTGCCACCAGGACCTCTTTTACAGCTCCCAACTGGACATTCACAGCACCTCGCTGTGGTGCTTTTATGAGATGTCTTTTTCTCCTGCCTCTGTGGGGCATTTAGCCCATGAATCCTTAAGGTATTGGATCTGCTGTGCCCTGCTTTTAGCAGATCTTCAGAGGCTCGGTCACAAGTAATGACTAATAGTAAATTATTAATGCTATTAACACTATTGCTAACTTTGTCTCAAATGGTCTTGCCCTGCTTGCAATGGGCTTGCTTGATACTTTTTGCAAATCTAGTATCATTCAGTGGAAAGAACAATATATATATATATATTTATTTTTTTTTTTAATTACATTTTCTATTAGTGTGATGAGTTACTTTCCGCTTTTTTTTTTTTTTTTTTTTACAAATTCTGTTAGGTATGAAGTTGAAGTCTTGGTCCACCATCTTTGCCTCATTTTAAATACAGACAATAGCCTTTGCTGCACAATCAGCTTATATAAAACCAGACTTAATGTTCCTTATGATTCTGTAGGAAGAAAGAGCAGGAGCAAGGCTCAGTCCTTACAAAGAACAAAGTGTGCACCTGGATGAGAAAAATAGCTGTTATCAGAGGGGAGACCAACATGCAGCATTGCTGACTGCCTCTTTATGTTGTTTTCCACCATTTCTGTTTCAGATGACAAAACTCCACCAACAAAAATCGATATTTAACAGCTAATGATTCAAAAATTTGTTCTTAAATGTAAACTAAGTCCTGACACATCATCTTAGTGTACCCCTTAAAGCTCTAGTTGATGCTGCTGGTGGGGATGCTGCATGCAGCCCTTATCTGATCTCACTGAGCCATAGGGCAGGCTCTTTGACACATTTTATCTTAAAGCATAGATACCTTCTCCTTGATTGTTGCTTTTTGTTTTTTTTTTTTTTTTTGGTATTGCCAAGTTTATCATGAAGCACAGCATACAGCCAGAGGGAACAAAATCTCTGTTTTTAAACAGTGTTCCTTAATGAGGCTGCCCCAAATTAAAACAGCCTCCATTATAACTTCAAAAACCTTCCCACTTCTCGGAGATACACTGCGTATATCTCAGAAGCAAAGTTCATGCCAAAGGGCATTTTTTTAGCTTAGCTGCCAAGTGCTGCATTAACTCACTGGCTGAAATGCTGATTCATCAGACCGTACTCATCAGAAATGCCTGTGTGCTCTCAAATAGAGATTGCTTTTTTTTTCTGGGAGTTTAGATGTCTCTTCTGTGACAAGTTTCAAGCTTTATGGCCTCCGTAGATACCTTATTTGATTCTGGATTGCCACCACAGGTTCAGAACTATCAGTTACCCTTTCAAAACCTCTCATGGTATTGGGGCTGTGGGAGGAGGCGTGATCAAACATGATTGAATTTAATTAATTGCTCTTTTTGTTACAAAAGCTTGACTCTCTTTGGAAACTGGACCACAGTTATTGTTATCTGTCCATCTTGTGGAGGATGATTCTGTTTTCAAGGGACCCCAGCTCAACAGGCACTTGTTCTTTCACTGAAACTGATGTGACGCAGAGTGCTTTCAGCTCCCTGGTATTTCCAATTTCACTGAAATAACGGGATTTTAGCAGGAAGATGGAAGTTAAGAGAGGGAAAAAAATAACACAAGAGCAGAAATAATGAGGGAAAGGCACTATGATGGAGAAACTGGGGGAAACAAAATTGATTTGGCACTTCAGGACAAATTAATTGCTGGGCAGAGGCAGATGATGTAACAGAGCATCTGATGAAGGACAAAATCACCTTGTTCAGTAAATTTAAGAGAGTAGACAATACTGATTCTTTCTCTCATGTTCACATGTACTAAATGTAGTTTAGAGAGGGAAACGACTGATTTAGTTATTTATTTATTAATCTCAAAAAATGCTATAAAATCTATGATCTGTCTCGTGAATCTTAAAGGCTGAATCTCTTTGGATTACCACTATCATCAGTGAATCCAAAACAAACAGTTTCTATGAACTTGACTGGGAAGCAGACAACACATTCGGCAAAGAATACGACAAATTTTATAACATTAAACACCCCCGATATGGAAGTGAAGAGATTCCAGCAAAATTTCACTTTGGGATTTAAAGATACTTGGTTTTGGTCTGAATCTGTTCTAATCCAGCTCCGCTTGCTATTTACAATGTTATTAAATGATAGAGCATTTTAAAACACTGTAATTCCCCTTGCACTGGTATTTTATGGGCTGAAGTCCCATGGTCTCTTATGCAGCTGTCAAAACCTCCAACTTTCCCAGGACAACTGTTACAGTTTATTTAAGTGCTGTCACTGCCAAAATCCTGGGCATTCTGAAAATCTGAGGGTAGCACAAAATAAACTAAAGCTGAGCATCAGGAAAAAAAAAGAAAAAAAAAAAAAAGAAAAAAAAATGGAATATTTTGCTCACTGACTGAGTCAATCTGAAAATGTGTTAGATAAAGAAGACCTTCTTTGAAAAGAAACCACCATCAGAATTTCATTTTTACTGCAAAACTCAGACCTGACATGCTGCAAAAAAACAGGCACTTCACCCCAGAACTGGGGGCTGCGTTTGCACCGCTGCAAAAAATACAGCTTTTACCATAGGACAGGCATGTTCTTTCACAGTTTGGTAAATATGACAGTCACCCAGACATGTGCCAGGGATGCCAAACCATTATTCTGCCGCTTAGCCCTCACTGTCAAATACCTCTACGTGGCTGTTTGCAAGGACAGGAGAGTTATCAGCTTCTGGACCTGAAGGACCCAACCAGGACAAGCACAGAGAAGGAGGATCCAATAAAGATAAGAGCAGGACAGAGATCACAACAAACTACTGCAGGTGCCTCTTGCCTTTTCTCCTTATGTGTTTGCAGGTGCCATGGCTGAGAAAAGGCTGGTCCAGCCTGGAGGCAGCAGGGGCACTGCAGAGTTTAGGGCTGGAAGGCAGTGAAGGAATCAGCCAGGCGCTGGCGCATCATTAGGCTTTTCCTCCGCACTTCTTTGTAAGAGGCTGGCTGGCCTGCTGGGCAGCGTGGCCTTTCTGATACAAAACATAGCACCCAAAGAAAACACACTGATCAGTCTTAAGGTAAAGGCAGGGTTACAGATTTAGTTTTCAAAGTTTCCTTTCAATTTATTTAAAGAAAAAAAAAAATTAAATTGGCACTACCGAATTTAATGACAAGGCTACCCTGCTGAGTTTGGAGCCCAGAAAGCTATTGTCTCCCTGGTCTATGTATCCTAGATTGTGCTAATGTTTCCTATAATGCGGCTAATAACCAACCATCAGCAATAAATGCCTTGTCATCTCATTGTCGCACACAGCAATAGCTGGAGCAGTGATACTGACAAATGAACCTGCATAATCACTTTAGATTTCTTTGTTACATTTCACAGTGTGAAGACTGCTTCTGCTCAGCACGTCACAAAAAAACAAACAAGAGCTATAGCTGTCTCTTCCATCAATCTTGGCTTATTTTTGTCAGCCCTGTGCCTGTACAGCCACAACCCCACCGCCACTTGGCAGCGGATGGAGAAGCTGATGGTTTGGTGAAGAGGAGATGGATGGTGGTCAGAGGGCAACGGATGGATCTCCAGGCTTTCCCTTCCCTTCTGTAAACAGTTTTTGCCTTGCGAGTGTGACTGGGCAGGGGTAAAGTGAACTTTTTTTGTACTTTCTAAGGCTGCTTCACGTGGAAAAAGAGAAAAGTGGGAAGGGGGGGTCCTCATTAAAATCCAGTTGAGTCTGACATTTTCCCTTTTACCTTTTCAATCTTTTTATAGTTTCAAATCATTAACTATCAGCATGAAGCTCAAAGGTAGCGCTAGCCATCTATGAAACAGTGACACATTTGACAATAATGCTTTTGAAGAGCTTGTCACATCCTCTTCCCAAATCAGTCTCATTAATGCTCAGACTGTCTCTCTTTTCTCCCTGCTTCTTTTCTCCTGATTTCTCTCTAATTAGCTTGTTTTTTTATGCTCCCTCGTTCCACGGTTTGAGCTTAAAAAAAAAAAAAAAAAAAAAAAAAAAAAGGGAAGGAAGAAAAAAAAAGGAAAACAAAAAAAAGAAAGGAGGTGGATGTCATTTCCATGAACCCCAAGGCCAAGTTAATCAGCAGAATTAATGACTCTATTACCCATTAGACTTGGGGCTATAGCGCTTATATGGCAGCACCCAGTGTTCTCCAATCCCATGCTTCCACGCTTTGCTCTGACAAACGTAAACTTTTGCTCCCTCCTGCAAGCCAGCTCCTCAGTGGCTATGACAACCCATGAGGGCAGCCTAAATATGCCCTCCGTGACAAGGAAAGTGGCAAAAGTCACCTTTTGAAACAAAGAAGGTGGGAAAAACAAGGTAGTATTGACTTTTGTTCTTAGTTTTGCCCATCTTCTGGCAGCACCCCAGCCATGGCAGTCCTGCTGCTGCTGTTCCTCATTCAGGTGTTTGTGGGTATGGCCTGTAGAGATGGTGGACACCTCTTGGTGCTTCACATCCAGCATGAGGCCCTGCAAAACAAGATAACCAAGGGATTTCCTTCTCCCAAGGTGCTTTACTTTCCTGTCTTTGGAACCTACCTGCCTGTGCAATTTGCAGAACATCACTTGTCCTTTTGCAGAACAGAAATGAGAGCAGGAAGGCAGGCTCTAATGCCAGGAGGCACCAAAAGCAGTTGAGCTTGGGAGGGGGCTCATCCTGATGTCCCTGCCCCTGGAGGACACAGAGCTGCCCAGAAGGATGGCAGGGAAGAGCTAGCACAGGCTGGGAGCACCCAGAGACAGGCAGAGGTTCTCCCTCTTTGTGCCAGTGCAGCCCTGGGGAGTGGGGAGCTGGGCAGGCAGCAAGAGGTGTTAGCTCATCTGCACCTCTCCTTGCTCTGAAGACACCCTAGCCTTTCTTGGCTGCAGATATAACCGAGTACATGCAAATTGACACCTCAGAAAAAGCACCAGTTAGGTGAAAGTTGCGTCCTTTGGGCAAAAGGGTCAGGTAGAGCCCATCTGAACACGCTGGAGTGGCGTGGAAGAAAGTCTTTTCCTTCCAGGTTTTTGGACCATCACTGGAGGAGGACAAATCCCAGCATAACCCCTAGGCATTACTTGCACACCTGCTCTAGTTTGCAGTCATGCAGCCTTAAAGTCAGTGGCATCACTGCCTTGACCTCTCTAGGAGCAACCTGACCACCAGCAAGTGCCTTGTTGCAGGAGGGCAGCAAGACATCACACGTGGGACTTACGCCTCCCAGAACGCAGAGGATCTGCACAGAAAACACTTGTTTGTTTTTAAAAACATTTACATCCTTCTAGCCCAAACAAAAGAAAAGAGAAAATTGAGCTTTCCTCCACAGATTTCATCATGTCCCTTACGTGGTAAAGCAGCCCCTGTGCCAAAAACAGTGCAGGATACAAAGCCCAAGCTATAGGAGATACAAGCTTCTTACACACCTACAAGCAGGGACATTTTTAACTAGCAGAAATTGAAATAGAAGGTAAAAGAGCAGTGCTGCATTGCCAGTGTAGCCAAGGGTATCCAGGAAAGACTGAAACCATTTCTTGCATGCATTCCTATCAACTCCATACACACCTCTCAGCTCTCACACACAGGCCTTACTACAGCATAGATGTGAACCAAGGTCAGCCAAGCCTGAGCTCTGCCTCTTTCCTGCTTTGCAGCACTTAAATAAAGGAGACAAAAACAGCAGGAAGCAACAAAATGTCTGGGCAAGGCTCCCTGCTCCTCCAGAGAGCAAAAAGGCTTGGGAGCACATTTCCAATCTCTGCCACATGCCATGGCTTAGCTCAGCCTGGTACTGGAGTTATAACTTCATTACCCTTGTTACAGTTGCAAAAATACACAGAATGCGTCTCAACATTACGAAGCCCCCACCTGAATGTCTCAACGAGCTCTCCCTCAACCTGTCACTGCGGAATAACAAGCAAGGGCACAAGCAAGCAAGTGCATATTCGAGGTCCCTTGACATCCCACTGCCTGTAGCTTTTCACTTTCTGGTAGTGGTATTTCACATGGCTCCTTTTTTCTTCTTTCAAATGCCACCCTGCCTGAGCCTTGAGTCATGGAGGTGCTTACTGAAGGGCCCAATGCTCCGAAGTAAATGGGAGACAGATCTAAAACAGATCTGCAGACCCATTAGAGGCACCGAGGTCCTGGTGTCATCCCCCAAGGCTCGGTCCCATCTCCTTTTTTGCCAGCATGAAGATTTCCGGCTACCATTGTAGGCTGCTGCACACAAGCCAAATGAAGAATATTTTTTTACATGACCTCGGTAATCCAGCAAAAATGTTGGCCTCAAATTTCCCTGAAAAACAGGTAGAAAAGTTACTTTAGCAGTCACTAGGGAAAAATAATAATCAATGAAAAAATTAGGATAAAGCCTACAAGTAAAAACTGAGCAGCAGCCTAGCCAGTGATTAGCATTAGTGCTTCTCCCACATGGAGACATTATTTTGCTACCATATTTTTCACACAATGTTGTTTCAAATTCACTGGACCAATGTGATGGAGCAATTGCTCCCCTCGCTCAAAACTAAACTGACCTGAGAGAACATCCTTGATTTTATTGCTTTGCTTTGAGTGCCTGTTCAGAATTCAGTGCTTCTTTAGATGTAGCTTTAATATGCACTTCTCCAAAGTGCTTTCAACAGTAGATATAGCAGACTGGGGATAAATTTGGCCCAGTGCGTTTAACCACATGAAATAGCCATAAGGCACAGGGGACATCCTCCAGTTCCAACTCATCTGCCCCCCAAAATCCATAATAATAATATTTTTATTTTAGCAGTCATACCTGAAGGCCTCTAGGTACTTTAAAAAAACGTATAGGGTAGTAAAAGCAATTTAGTCCCCGATGCTTGCATATTGTAATTCATGGTAGATTATTATTCCTTTGCACACATATTGCTTTAGTCATCTATGTTTTTATACCTTTCCTTTAACTGTACAACTGCATTCTTAACTATATTTACAGACTGCTGTATTTTCCCTCATTATTTATTCATCATCTCCTATTTTTATGTAAGTTATTGCTTTCAATATATTTTATAAATCAATAACAAAACTTAAACTCCAGCTTTTGTTTGTTCAGATAAAAGAAGAGACAATACAGAGCTATTCATTCTTTGTTGGGCCACTTTACACGTAGGAGGACAGCCAGGATTTGGCCTCAATCCCAGCAGGAGAGGAACCATTAACACTCACACTACCTCTTGTCTCCACTGCATATAACTGTGAGCAGGCACAGGTACCAGCCAACTCTATGCTTGTTGTTGGGAGGATGCATTTTGCTAGCAGTTGTGTTTCAGGAACAATCGATATTCCTTCAACCATCAAGTTAGCTGAAGCTGTGCCATATCCCAGAGAATCTTCTGTCTGGAAGTAGGGGGTGGCATTGGCCAGCCCTCCCCAGAACCACTGCCCCTCCAACAGCACTGGTTCACACACATCTACTCAGAGTGGGAATGCCATGGCAATAATTATCCACCTTACAACTGACAGCACTGGATGTTTAAAAACTTCTGAGCCCGATGTTTTTCCATGTCTTGTTCCCTTGAAGGGCTTTCCTGAAGAAGAACACTGAGTACGGTTAATCTGAATTAGCTGCTAAAATGGATTAGTTAAAACGTATTAAAGCTCTATGTACATATTCTCCTTCAGCACTACATCAGCCTTTATAAGTCTTATCTCACCTCACTTTAATTCTGAACGAGAACATCTACACAGGGATTTAATGCAATTTAATAAATCCACTCTAAATTCAGACCGTTTAGCTAGTTTGGTTGTGTTTCCTTCTGTGTCACTGTGTAGACAAGCTCTTAACAAAACGTGTCTGAGAAACGGCTGGCAGAGAGTAGGAACCCATGCAGTGTTGTACCTCTTTTCCTGAGGAATGCTGCCTGTTTCTTATTTTCTCACAAGTATATGCCACTCATAAAGCCTGGCAAAACATCCATGCTCCCTTGTAATTTTGACATAGAAATAATCTTGAACAAAGCTTGCTTCTGAAAAAAAACAGGATCCTTTCCATCATAACTGCTCAAACGTGCCCTTTAGGAAGTCCATCTGGTTCTAGCAGGGCTGACACAAGTGCCTCCTCCATGCAATTCAGATGTTTGAAAAGAAAGAGGCAGCTCTGTCATAAATTCCCTGCTAAAGCATTGAGCCGCAATGAGACACAAACACTGTTTTTTACAAAACCTTTTATTCACTGAGCTGTTTTACCAACAGGACCTGCTCCAGGGTTGTTGCTATCTACCAGCTACTCCAGCTAAGCAAAGCGAGGTCTCCCTGGAGTTACAGGAGATCAGTTAGGCCCCCTTGGTTGTCTGTATCTGACAATGCTGAAATGCAGATCATTTAAGATGCTTAAGAGGAACTACCATGTCTCCCTAACTTTCTTGCCTCAGAAAGGAGAAGGAATGAGCTGCTAATACAAAACCTTACTGCCTGTCTTACAGCTTCCTCTCTTTCCCCATTTATTCATACCAAAATATTTAAGTCTTTTTCCTCTCTGTTAGGTAGGTTTCCATTCAGAAGTTACATATTTCACTCTGTTCATCTCCTAAGGGCAGACAGAATATCACATGAACAGGAGTTGTCATTTCTCCACCATTCCTTTGGCATCTGTGTTCAGTTTTGGGCCCCTCGCTACAAGAAGGACATGGAGGTGCTTGAGCGGGTGCAGAGAAGGGCGACGAAGCTGGTGAGGGGCCTGGAGAACAAGTCCTACGAGGAGCAGCTGAGGGAGCTGGGCTTGTTCAGCCTGGAGAAGAGGAGGCTCAGGGGTGACCTTATCGCTCTCTATAGGTACCTCAAGGGAGGCTGTAGCGAGGTGGGGGTTGGCCTGTTCTCCCACGTGCCTGGTGACAGGACGAGGGGGAATGGGCTTAAGTTGAGCCAGGGGAGTTTTAGGTTGGATGTTAGGAAGAACTTCTTCACTGAAAGGGTCGTGAGGCATTGGAACAGGCTGCCCAGGGAAGTGGTGGAGTCACCATCCCTGGAAGTCTTCAAAAGACGTTTAGATGTAGAGCTTAGGGATATGGTTTAGTGGAGAGCTGTTAGCATTAGGTTGGAGGTTGGACTCGATGACCTTGAGGTCTCTTCCAACCTAGAAATTCTGTGATTCTGTGATAATTCAGAATGGCCTGGGCAAGCCTGTAACTTGCAGGATTTTGCAAGTTTTCCTGCACATTTTCTTTTCTGAAGACGTTTAAAATAAAAATCCTCAACAACAGTAGACACAACTTGTACAAGAAAAATATTTGTTGTTGCTGAATTTCAGATGGAGTAAGACAGGCCAGTGAGAGTCATGATGATGCTTCATTGTTTGAGGCATTGTCCTGTGTCAGTGCCTTCTGACAGCAAGCTCTTAGATTGCACAGGGAGAGGAAATATATTAGTTCTTACATTGCACACATCCAGTCACTGGCATCTGAAAAAGACTGGCTTGTCACAGTCAGCTCCACAAGTGTCACCAGACTCTCTGTCAGAGGTAAAAGCAGAAGGGCTTATTCTGGGTTTGATGCCATTCCCAAACTACCAGCTCATTGCAGCTCATTGCCTTTCCTTCATCTGTCTCCCCAAACGAAGTCAGGCACCAGATCCTTAATGTCCTAACAGAGCTCCTGTGTCCCTCTGCCCACGCCTATTCTTGTCTCTTTGGCTCCACCATCATGCTATCATCAAGTAACTCAGAGGGCATCTGCAGTGGATTATCTTTCCTCCACCTTATGTACAGACCGGCTAAAACATTTCCATTGCTGTAGCATCTCTTCTGATGAGGAGCACCACCCCCTTTTCCTTCTAAGCATATTGTAATGTCTCCCACTTTATATGCATCACAACTTTGCCTATCTGCTGTAGCTTCATGTCTCGTTACCCACCAACCACACCTCCTTGTGGTCACCAGCTTTGCTGCTTGTTCTTCACCTTCTTGTGCTGATGTTTTCCCATGCTCACTAGTACAGACCCTCACACAAAGCCCCTCTCTACACCTATGTTCCAGCTTTACCTACTGGCCCTTCACATGTCTGCTCTCTATGGCAGGGAAGCCCACATAAAACCAGCCCCTCAACAATGGCTAGGGCAGCTGTTTTTCAGTTTTACAGAATTTTCATTACAATTGCTTAGAATTACATTGCTACTCTTTGATATTCTCCCCTTCTCTTAGACTACATGACTTCACATGGGCTTTTATAACACCAACCAAGCACCACTGCTCCTCAGCCCCAATTTTTCCTCCTGACATGAAGACATTAAATGATAACGTCTGCTTAGCCTGGAAGTACCCTGGACATTAAGATAGGTGTTGCCTTTTCTCTCACACAGGCACAAACATTAGGTGGTCATGTAGAGCATAACTGAAAGGAACTACTGAAGATATAGTTAGTGAATTGCCCTTTTGCTTATAGCTTGTTGCAGTAAGAATATCTGTCATTCTCTTAGTGGTTTGCTGCTTGGAGGGTGATTTTAATTAAAACGTAAAATGTCAAACATTAGTAAGAAGGAGGATAACCCTGTGGGGAGCGAGGATGAATCAAATTTATTAGTCACTGAGCAGCAGGCTGGTAGCCCTTCACTTGGAGAAATTTTAAAAGGCAGTTAATGCGAAATATAGAAGCAGGCTAATCCCCCCCCCGTTCTAATGAACCATCTGAAAAACAATATCACAGGTTTCCACCAACTGCAGAAATTAAAGGTAAATCTGCTACAGAGATTAAAACAGCCCTGTCAATATCATTCTGCAGGATACAGCAGAGAGGAAGTCTCATTTACAGACTGTAAAGAAAAATCTCTCTCTTAGGGGTATTTCTCCCTGTTATCACGAAACGGCTGTGCTTTGCAAAGTACATAGTGTGTAACAGGACAGGGAGAGCAACTTGAATTTAGTAGCAAGCAAGAAAAACAGCCCTTGAGACTATTTCTTAGGCAACCATTTCCAAGAGGAGAATTTGTCCATCCAGATTTCTCAGGAGTAAGGAAGACTATAGCAGAGAAAGTCAAGATTACCTACAAGTTCCACCTGTCCTCCTTAGCAGAACAATATGCTCTGAATCCACTGGATTGTTCTGTCGGTCTTCCTCCTCATCCACAGACAGACAGCACCCTCATTGTTTTGTAATGTTCCCTTTTAAAAAAAACTGATTCTCATGTACTATTTACAGCATTCAAGCTAACAAACATTCACTTTTTCTTCTCTTTAATTCTCAAATTTCAAGCTTAATAGAAAAAAGGCAAGAGTAGAAAAACATCCCATCTCTCCCATATATATAACCATATATATCCTGGATGATATCCTTGTCTCTAAATTGGGAAGGCATGGATTTGATGGATGGACCACTCTGTGAGTAAGGAATTCACTAGGTGGTCGCACTCAAAGAGTTGTGATCAACAGCTCAAAGTCCAGATAGAGATCAGTAACGAGTGGTGTTCCTCAGGGGTCAGTATTAGGACCGGCACTGTTTAACATCTTTGTCAGTGACATGGACAGTGAAATTGAGTGCACCCTCAGCAAGTTTGCTGATGACACCAAGCTGTGTGATGCAGTCAACACGCTGGAGGGAAGGGATGCCATCCAGAGAGACCTGGACGGGCTGGAGAGGTGGGCCTGTGTGAACCTCATGAAGTTCAAAAAGGCCAAGTGCAAGGTCCTGCACCTTTGCCAGGACAATCCCAAGCACAAATACAGGTTGGATTGAGAGCAGCCCTGAGGAGAAGGACCTAGGGGTGGTGGTTGAAGAGAAGCCCAACATGAACTGGAAACTTGTGCTTGCTGCAGCTCAGAAAGCTAGCCGTATCCTGGGCTGCATCAAGAGAAGTATGGCCAATAGGTCAAAGGAGGCAATTGTACCCCCCTACTCTTCTCTTATGACACCCCACCTGGAGCACTGTGTTCAGCTCTGGGACCCCCATCACGAGGAAGACATGGATGTATTAGAACAAGTCCAGAGGAGGGCCCTGAAGATGATCAAGGGACTGGAGCACCTCTCCTAGGAAGACAGGCTAAGGGATTTGGGGTTGTTCAGCCTGGAGAAGAGAAGGCTCTGGGTAGACCGCAGAGTAGCTTTCCACTGCCTAAAGAGGTCCTATGGGAAAGCTGGGGAGGGACTCTTTGTCAGGGAGGGTAGGGATAGGACAAGGGGTAATGGCTTTAAACCAAAAGAGTAGATTTAGATTAGACATGAGGAAGAAATTCTTTACTCAGAAGGTGGTGAGGCACCGGAAGAGATTGACCCTGAGAAGTTTTGGATGCTACATGATTGTGGATAGCTGTGGATTGGAACTACATGATCTTTAAGGTCCTATCCGACACAAACCATTGTATGATTTTATGATTTGATATCTATTATCTTGTGACATATTCCCCATACAAATTACCAAGAAGCTTATGAGGGTTTTGAAAGCCCTTTCCCTTATGCATGCAGCTAAATACGCATATTGACACAGAGCTAACAATGCCTTGCAAAAGAAGGGCTCTGTGTAGGGCTCTCCAGCTGCATTTTCATCTCTGCTATGAATGGATGGTGGAATTTGCTCTGAGCCCTTCTATGCACAGCAGAAGCAGCAGATTTTTCTTGAGAATCTTGAGGTGCTTCTTTCCAGCACCTGCACACGGTTTAGCTATACGGCTGGATGCAAGCACTCCTTCCTGGTCACTCATGGCCCACACACTTTGTCACACATGGCTGATGGGGCAAGGCCGTGCTCTTGTGTGGAGCTGGTCTGTGTCTGCATCGCCTCTGTGGCTAGAGGGCTAGGTTGCCTACAGCAGAGAGGGTGGCTGCTGTCCTTGATAGGATGTCAGCTCCTACAAGAGAAATCAATCTCAACAAGTAAATGAAATAGGGGATAATTTTCACACTATCACTTTGTAAAGAAGTGATTTATTTTTATTTTTTTTTTTAACTTAAGACTGGGTGTAAGTTCTGTTAAAGATTTTGAACAGCTTACAGGTAAAAGTTTCTGTGCCTCAGTTAAACTGTTCCATGCAACTTGAAATCTAATTCTATATGGCAGAAAAGACAGGCAGCATTTGGGGGGTAGGGGGGAAGAATAGAGCAACAATGTAGAGCTTACAAATTACAACCAAGTGGAGCTGTCAGTAAAATCTTGCTCACCATATTGTCACAGAATTTTCCTTCTGTGTCACGTTGGTCATTACTGTAACACTACATGAGAAATCACTCCATCTGTTAAAAAAGAAAAGAAAAGCAGCTGCTATCCTCCTGCAAAGACGGAATTAACAAACACACAGTAACTGCATTCCTTTCAACTTTTGAAGTCACAATTTTAGTCCCACTTTATTTGTGCCACACAAGCCACCAAGCAGTTCTACTGCCGTAGTAATAAAGCCCTCAAAGGCCTCATTAGCCAACACGAAAGACACTGCCTATAGAAGCAGCAATGCCTGTGATAGTTTCAATTTCTGCCCTGATGGTTTGCGGGGATACAGGGTTTCTTCAGTGGTGGGGAAGGCGATGTTAACATTTCAGGGAGCAGGGGCAATAAGCCAGTCATTGCAGTGGAATAGGAGAGGTCTTCATAGAATGCAAGATTGTCTTGCTGGCCCAGTTTGGCAGCTGAACAAGGTGAGTCCAGCAATAGAAAATAAAAGCATTTGAACATATGAAGTGGAGAAGCCTGGAGCTAGAGCAGCAGGCTGGCAGGAGAGGCACATGGGCTTATTAAGAAGTCTGGGTTGAGGTTTTATGACTTGCCATCAACACTGAACAACACAGGGAGCCCCTGGGAAAAGGTGTCTTCAAGAACACAGCGAGGCTGTAAGAAGGAGAGAGCTGGGTGGGATTGCACCTATTCGCTGTACTTTTCTGTGCCTCAGTTAAGCTCTCTCTGCAACTCAGGGGATGCTGAGCCAAGCTTGGGAAAAGCCCAAATCAAAACCTAATGGAGACCAAATCCTAAAACAATCCTGTTTTTTTCTTACAAATGGCAAGATCATGAAACACTGCTTACCAAAAAGAACAACTAGCAAGACAGATACGGTAACAAGTGCTATTGCGTATTTAAATAGCTGCGGAAGAACGTAGGCTGGTTTGAGTGTGATCAGGCAGGACTGTACTAAAGGCAGCATGTTGCAGTCGGGTGGAGCTCAGCCCTGGAGGTTCGCATCCTGCTGACTGCCACCTTCACACGTGTGGGTCCCTGCAGCAGCAGGAGCCATGACCCACAGCCCAGACCTATCCTGCAGCCATTGCCAGAAGCCATGGAGCCCCTGGAGGACTTTCAGAGGTGCATCACCATGCTCTTGTCACCCTTTCTACTCTTTTCTCCAGATACCTGCTTCTGAGCAGAAATGGGGATGAGAGCCTCATTAGAGGGACAGTGAGTATAGCTGCTATCAGGCAGTTCTTTTTTCAGCAGATCAGACTTTTTTTTCCTGGAAGTTTGCTTAAATGAGCTTGTAGCAGCAACTATAGTAGAAGAGAAAATGCATGAGGCAAATGCATTTCCAGCTGTTTGAACAGAAACCCCTGAACTCAAAAAAAAAAAAAAAAAAAGATTCAGTTTGGGAGCATTCCTGATCCATTTGCTGTCCTGTAGGACTCTTCATTTTACTAAAGGGGGAGGAGGCAGTGCAGCTCTTCTGTGGCAGAAGGAAAATGCCATTAGGCAGCATCATTCCAGCAATCTGTAAGATGGTACTATAATTTCCTGGAAAGAATGAATGACTTTCATTATAAGTGCCTGAGTTGTATCTGTTCATCTGGTCTGTTAATTCATCCAAAGGCTTCACTACCATAAGTGGCTAAATGGCTACTATATCTGTTAGGTTACCTCAAAATAAGCGCTAAAAATACTTTATTAATTAAATATTACTTACATTACAACAACTCAAATAAAGGCTCAAGTGAGATGAAATCCCCATTTTCTAGTAAAATGAAATAATTAAAATCCAGGTCCAAAGAGATTTCACGGAGTAGGCAAGCAATGGTTCAAAAGAAAAATGGGGCACGGAGTTCTGAAGTGATGCTGCAGGAGAATAGTAAATCAAGGAATAGAATTACATCTTTCAAATCCCACTGATGCTTTTATAAAGAAGGTCCCTATGTTAGTATTACGGTAAGATCTGCAAATAAGTTGTCTAGTAAAAGTGATCAAATAAATAAATAAAGTAAATAATATTATTAATAATAATAATAATAATCAGTACCAACTAAAGTTACCACCGAGCTTTAGAGCTAGAGCTTGCTTTGAGCTGATTTGGAGCACAGCCTGGCCTGAAATTTCCCCCACCTTGGAGCACCTCATTGTATTCATTTTCCCTGCACCCTTTTGCAGAAACAAGTAAATGCAGCTGGGTTGAGGTGGAAGATTAAGCTTCCTGCCCCTGTCCTGAAGGGAATAAGCAAAAGCTTTAAACAGGGTCTTCCTTGTTTAATCTATCCCATTTATCTGAAGGGCCGTGGAGTCGGGTCTCCAGCCTAATTCTGTCACCTATGTACGTGTGACAGAGCCACTGGCTTAGCATACATTATGGGTTTTAAGCCCAACAAAACACGCTGCAAGGGCTGGATGGCTTTCCAGTCCTATTGTTTTGACCAGGGACAGGCCACAGGCTTTTTATCCGCACAAGCATTTTCTATACCACAAAGTTTGCTGTTAGCATGTATGTGGCTTTAGTTCAAGCCGTTCCTTGTTTTGACAAGAAAGGAAACTGTCATTCTGAGGCAGCCCTACATGAAGGCATTCAGTGCATCTGACAGTGCAGTATTTCAGTGTAAAGGGTCAGCAAAACCGCCGTACCACACATGAACTTTTACATAGCCCTGTTTATTGTGCAAACGAAAAACCGTCTTACCCAGCATGCCTGACCAAGGGTTTGGCACCACTGCAAGAGCTCGTCTATGTAGTAAACTGGATTTTATTGCAGACTGAAAGACTCTCAAAGTCCTTGAATACAAAGAGCTCCATTTAGGAAGAAATTGCAGTGTGTAAATATAATCCACAATCAAGGCTCTCAGAGTCACAAAATAGCATGACTATATCTCTGATTACTAATTTAATCAGGCACCACAAGCACTTAAGTGAAGAACCCCAACCAGACAAAGGGAGCTCCTTACAGCTGTTTTTAGCAGGCTGTATTTTGCAATAGATGTGTGAGCACAGATTCCAGCCTGTAAGTGATCCCATGTCTGTGGGGCAACGTTTACTAAAACAAAGTGAGATTACACCAACATGAATCATAAGGATCTGCACAGACCTAATTCCACACTGGCACACCATGTACTCAGTGTTACAAGGGAACAGCAGCCTTTGCACCTTTCAGACAGAGCTAGAGTTAGCCTGGGTGACTGATTAAAGAGTACTTTTGTTAGAAAGATTTGCTATTATTTCTAATGCAGAAAATAAATAAATAGAGGTAGAAAAAAAAAAAAAAAAAACTTTCATCTGTAGCCCATACTTCTCCACTTATCACTAACCAAATGAACAGCCTAAATAAGGTATATTCTGCAAAAGGTAAAAGGTCTGGGGAGAGCAAGATCCTTGAGCTGAGACAACCCTGCAAGCTCCAGAGGTGAGAGTCAGTGTGGCAGAATGCACCATGCAGCATCTGGGGAGTGGAGTCCTCCTGGCCTCCTCCTCCACTCTCCTGAGCTATGTCTGGTGGGAAAAGGGGGTCTAAGGTTGTTTTCTTATTTTTAAGCAGTCAAGAAGGTCAAAGGCTTCTCAGGCTGCATGTTAGGAGCCTTAAATGTATCTGCAGATCTGGCTGCCAGAGACTTAAACTGTGTGATTCCACAGACAACCTTTCCTTTTATCCCCCTTCCCTATCTCCCCTCTTCCCTTTGTTCGGTCCACTGTCACCAAAACCCTTCACAGTGATTCAGTTCCCACTGAAACCCCTTATTCATGGGTTTCTTGGCATGAGAAGGAGCTGTGCCATGGACTGCCAACCCCATCGGGATATCTCACATGTGGCAGGACAACCAAGATAAAGCAACATTTACATCTCTATTGATACGTCCATGACTAGCCTATTGCTGCTTATACGAGTTATTTCTGTCAGCTTAATTTTCTGACAATATCTCAAAGTGATATAAAAATATCCATATGACACATACCTTCTTCATCTCAGCCACCCTCCTCCCTGCTGAGCCCTAAGCAAGCAACGGGTGAAAAAAATTTCACAAAGCCACATAATGTGGAATGTCTGCCTAGTGGATGTATTAATAGCTCAACCCATTTTCTGATGTAATTGCATTAAGTGCTCCTGTCCCAACTGGCTTTCCAGGAGAAAAAGGAAGGTTCATTTAAATATTAAACACTGAAAAGTGTTGGGGCTTTAGTTACGGCTTTGCAGGCAGATGTGAAGCAGAGTGCTAAATATCAGAGCTCTGCCTAGTTGAAGGCTGTTGTGTTAGCAGGAATCCTCACCTATTCGTACAAAACTAGCGTGTACCAGATGGCTCCATGGGAGTCAGGAGGCTTGAAATGGAGCAATCATTCAGTCTGCAGATGGAATATACAGTACGTTCCCAGTTAAGTAAGGGGCTCATTTATTCAGATAGATTCTGCATATATGGAACGTGTCTCGAAGGACACGCCAGTTTCCGTCTCCAGATTGTTAGCAAATTTCTAAGCTAGTGTCCATCCTCCACCATGCTTCTGCTACCAGATTCCAGCAAAAAAAGCCACCTTACTAAAAAGGCGGAATTTTGCTCAAGCTGTGCTGAAGCAATACATTGAAGACATTTGCAATTTTTTTGTTATGAAATCTTTCCAATCTTTTCACTCATCAGGCAAACATTTGGAGAGAATCTTCTAATTCAGTGCTCTGATCAGAGCAGAACTACATATTTATATACTAGTTATGACTATTTATCATTGGAAAATGAAAAAAAAAATCCATGATTTAATGCTAATTAAGACCTGCAGCAGCAACACCCACTGTTGCCATGCAGAGTCCCAGAAGACAGTCAGCCATGCCTGCCTTTGACGTCTGCAGTAAATGAAGCGCATAGGCAAGATGCGTGCTTCAGTGGAAAGAGGCAAGAAGAACTTTGCCTCTTGAACAGACATCCAGAGAAGTCCAAACTAGAAGTTTCTGACATGAGGCTGGAAAGTTTACATAAAACAGGGAATAAATCACATGGTTGGGAGGAGGACAATTCACGTGTATTTTCTACTTCCCTGATTGAATTATTGTTAAACTCTGACCCAAGTGACTAAATGAAGGGAAGGAGAGTGAGGTGGGCAGTGGCTAGTAACAGATATTCCTTGTTCATGCACAGCTAGAGCAAGGAGCTGATATTCAGGAAGTTCATCTGTATGCTCACTACTTGTGTTGGGGTGTACAACGGCCTCTGTGTGACATCCTTTTTTGACCACATCACAAAACAACTACAAGCATGAGCACCTTTGTAAGTTTTTTGTTGTTGTTGTTTGTTTGTTTTTGTTTAGTTGATTGGTTTTTTGTTGTTTTGTTGTTGTTGTTTTTTGTCCACTCAACCCAATGAAAATTTTGCAGATTAGGGTTCCACAAAGTCAAATCCTTGGTAAAGACCAGGTACCACAGCCATGACCAGCCTAATTTAAAACTCCAGTGTTATTAATTGTATGAGAAAGTAAGCTAGATTCTGCCCTAGACAGGATTAGGGGCTTAAGCTGTTCAAAGACAAGGCAAAGCAACATTGCTTACAAGGATAAAGAGCAAATGAGCAGTCTAGCCTGATTTTCAGTGACCTAAGGAAACTTATCTAGGCAAATAATAGAAACAAACCACATACACAAAGAAGATATTTTCAAACGTATATGTGAAAGATATCCATTGCTTCATATTAGATTTTGTAGAGCTGATTCATCAGGGGAAGAAATATGAAGAGAGATCTGAGTTTTTGGTATGTTTTAACCAAAGTCCATGAAAGTGCAACAAAACCTCACATTCCATGCAGAGAGAAAAAAAACTTCTCTCACTATTTGGCTTTGAAGAATCATAGAATGGTTTGAATTGGAAGGGAACTTGAAGATCACACAATTCCAACCCACCTGCCATGGGCAAGACACCTTCGACCAGACCAGGTTGCCCAAAGCCCCATCCAGCCTGGCCTTGAGCACCTCCAGGGATGGGGCATCCACAGCCGCTCTGGGCAACCTGTGCCAGTGCCTCACCACCCTCTGAGTAAAGAATTTCTTTCTAATATCTAATCTAAATCTACCCTCTTTTAGTTTAAAGCCACTACCCCTTGTCCTATCCCTACCCTCCCTGACAAAGAGTCCCTCCCCAGCTTTCCTGTAGGCCCTCTTCAGGCAGTGGAAAGCTACTGTGAGAACTCCCCGGTCTTCTCCAGGCTGAACAACCCCAGCTCCCTCAGTATGTCTTCACAGAAGAGGTGCTCCAGCCCTCTGATTATCCTCCTGGCCTCCTCTGGACTTGTTCTAATACATCCATGTCCTTCTGGTGCTAGTGCCCCAGAGCTGAACACAGGGCTTCAGGTGGGGTCTCATGAGAGAAGAGCAAAAGGGGAGAATCACCTCCCTCAACCTGCTGGCCACACTTCCTTAGACGCAGCCCAGGATACTGTCGGCTTTCTGGGGCTGCAAGCACGTGTTGCTAGCTCATGTTGAGCTTCTCATCAACCAACACCTGCAGGTCCTTCTCCTGAGGGCTGAATTTCAATAGCAAAGTAGCTAAAAAAAAACATGCAGATGGTCTTGATATCTACGTCACATGAAAATCCCAACCCAAAAAAACAACTTCCCACCTTAGTCTACTCTGGACACCAAGCTACTCACTCCAACACACGCAGCCCACTCAGAGGCTTCCTAGAGGGACTAGCACCTCCCTGCATGAGCATTTCCAGCAGTTGTTAGCATCCTTCACAGAGGGGACGGGATGGCTTCTAGAGTGGAAGACCACCAGATGCTTCGTTCACCGTCTGCACAGCCTGTGCTGCTGCTGCATACGGGAGGGACTGTTCGCTTAACCCTTTATTATTGACCACTGGGCATAATCTGGGCTCATGATGTCTGACACAGGAGACGTAGCACACGATAATGGTATAGTTTAGAAATGCGAGCATCACAGGAAAAGTACTGATTTATCAAGTCGGAGGAGCAGGAAGAAGGAATTGTTAAGGGACTGTCTTCCATCACTTCCAAAGATGGGAGGAACTCAATTATACCCAGCAGCCTCACCTAATGTAATTGTATTCGCTGGCTGTTTGCCTTTGAAGTACCTCTCCTGCCGTACGTCTTGGCAGTGTATTCTGCCACATCAAAAAGGGAAAGTTTTACTACCTGTGCTTTTGGAGGGCTCATTAAAAACACACCAAGTAAAGAGATGGAGCAGAAAATTGTTATCAAATCCTCCAGGGCTTTCTGTTTTGTTTTGTTTTTCTTCTCAGATCACTCAGAAACCCGTGCACTTTGTGGACTCCATTTCAGAGACGCTGATCGCACGGACTGCTGTTAATTCATCACAGCTTTGCTGGGCTACTTGTCTTCATTTGCCATGAACACAAACAAATTCTACAGACACACCATATCAAATCTGTTCTCCTGAAAAGACACATTCACTGGTGAAACAAAGAGAAACGTAATGGCAATTAATAAACTAACATTTACTGCACTAATTAGCATCTCCTAGAGGGCTTGATTATGTGTTTACACCAGTTAGATACAGCTCAGTATGAGAAAATACCCACATTTCATACATCAAAAGACATTTCTTTCATATTTCCTCTTCCACGCTTATAGTAGTGAAGTGTGAAGACAAGAGCATGAAGGAAGGTAGAATAATTCATTACCTTGTCTCCCACTGATTTGTACATTCAACATTTTTTTTGAATAAACACGAAGTCATAAATTAGCTTGTAGCAAAATAGAATTAATTGAATGTCTTAGTAGGATCATCAAACCAAGGTTTAAAGTCAATTTATCTGCCTGGGATTTTGCTAATGTAGCTTCAGCTCATTAGGGTGAGAGCAGATACTGTGGATGGGACACACAAGCTCATGAAAACACAGAGCAGCCTAGGATCTCCTTACTTAGGAAATATAATACATATATTTCAGATATATTATGCACAAACACAGACACACACGTACACACAGACATGTATTTACATTCCGAGAGAAAAAGTATGAGCCATAAAACACGTCCTTTCAAGAAAGGGATTTTATATTCAGAGGATAGGATAGTCCAAGGACTGCAAATGCTCTCTGAAGGTATGCAGTCATAGAGAGAACACAGACTGTCCCGAGCTTCCTTGGACCTTTAAAGCACAATGTTATTTCCTTAGCTCATGAACAATGCAGAAGACACATTAGAAAGCAATGGATGCCAAGAGACAGCTTGGTTACATCAGCGCCTTTACCTAAAAGGTAATATTCTGAGGCTGGAAACAGATGCGGGACAATTAGGACACAGAAGTCAGTACTGTGGTTTTGGGAGACGTTTAGGTAACAAATCCTGTATTAATCTCTGCGGATACTTCATTACAGCCAGAATGTTTTCTGTCAGGAGGGCTTTTGACAATGAACTCTCCAGCTAAGCAAGGCAGATGGAGTGCAGCAGGAGCAGCCTGACGCAGAGCACACAACCCACTCCTCCAGCCCTTTCCTGGAGGCAGCCGGCTGGTAGGATTTCCTGAGCTGGTGTCACAAGGAGACAGGACATAACGAGTGCCTCAAATGCAGGTCAGAGCGTAAAGCCTGAGTGCTCTGTTCTCCCAGATGTGTCCTCCAGCAATGGCAACAGCTTATTTCTGGACTAATTGGGGGGGGGGGGGGGGATGGAAAATTATAGGGCTCAAGGGCAGCTCACATCTGCACTGGCTAAAGGAAACCTCCGAGGTGTCAAAAGACAAAGTGCAATGACTATGTGTCATCTGTTGGGAAAAGGATCACACACACTGCTACTTAACCAACTTAAATCCTGGGGAGGAAGAGCCAGTGCAGCACATTAGCACAGCATCATAAGAAGTCGGTGATGGTTTCACAGGTTGATGCCAAAAGGCAAACACAACACCTGGCACACAAAGTCGGCACACTGAGACAGACAAGAAATAGATGGTATTTCGAATCTACTGCATGAAACCAACCTGTGGTACACAACTTGCCAGCTGTGAGCATCTCACATTTGTCACTGCAAACACACCCCATGCTCTTATTCCTATTTACTGCTGCAAGAATAACGAGAAATGGCATGATGAGGCCTCTATAAAAGGGTGATATGCTGTTCAAGTCATGTCTTTAAGACACCCCAAACAGAGCAACTTGACAAACTATTTACATGACTGAAGATACAGATAGTAGAATGATACAGACAGCCATCTCCAGAAGCATCCATATTCAGACCCTCCTGAACAGGGCACTCAGATATTTTTGCTAACGCCAGATAAGCACCCTTGAATGTTTTGCTGAGAAAATGTACATTAGAACTTCAGGATGAGGCAGACAATTATCAGTAATCACATCTTTAGTCATAGCTTGCAGTTAAGGCCCTTCTTCATTTACCAGCTACTCTGGTAAACATGACACAGCCTGTGCCATGCTGAAGTCCTATGAGCACTTTGACACTTCACATAGACACATAAACATACTTATCTGTTTGCTAGATACAGTGCAGCAGCATCTTAAAAGGACTATAACCCAGCTGGGAATGGGGAAGGCAAATCAGCTGGCAGCACCACTGCCTTCCTCTAATGGTCCCAGCTTTCAGTTGTCTTGTCCCTCGCCAGCCGTCTGTCCTTCTTCTGTGAGCTGGGTTGGCTGCAGACCATCTGATACGGAGATGTCTGGCACCCTGTGCTCTAAATAGACTCTCTGATGTAGACCCTTATCCTTGCCAAACACCCCAGCACTAGGCTAGATAAGGGAGAGCCAGGGCTGAATTGTGTATATGACTATATTACCCAGGACTAATACAAATATTTGGCCATACATTCAACCAGTGTGAAGCCTACCAGCACTAGCTGCATTGGAACAATGCCATTCCACATCGGTCCTCCTAAACAGGAGCAAGCTGTTCACAGTGGATTTAGATGCAGGTAGAACTTTAAAAAAATAATAATAATAAATAAATAAATTTGTTTTTAAAAAGATAAAAAGTTTTTTTTTAAATAATAATAATAAAAAAAAAAAAAGAGGATTGATCTCTTTTCCTAGTATCTTAATCAGCCCTTTTCTAGACAAAATTCTACTTCTATTTTATGGAAAGCAACTTAGGACTAAAAAGTGTTGAGCCAACAATAAAGCAGAATCAGGATTGCTTTGAAATCCAGCTCCTAAACTATATTATTCTGTCTCCAAACTCTCCCATGTTATATTGCCTTCTCCTCACATGCATCCATGTGCCTTCACATCAACATTTACGCTTGTAATTTTCCATTCTGTGCACACAAGTTGCTACCTTCCTCTCCCAGATAGCAGGCGTTTGCCTTTCTGCTGTGTCCACCTCTTCTACAGAGGAGAAGGTCCTCCTGACCCATGAGGTAGGGTAGTGCCTAATCTGTGTACCTCTCCAGCAACTAATTTTTGTTGCTACTTAGAATAATGAGAAGAATTCTGGAAATGTGTCTGCCTGAAGAAAATAAACCCATTTGTTTTCTTGCAGTAGAAACAATCCTGCTCTAGTTAATAAAGAGATTGTTTATGTTTGGTGAATTTACATTTGTTGGCAACTGAATGTCACTCCAGCTCCACTGCTTCCCTGTCCCTCCCCTTCATGTGATCTGAAAGCAACTTTGGTTTGTTTCTCTCACTCACAGCAAAGCAGAGCTGCAATAACAGCAAATGGTCCTTGGAAATCACAGTCACATTAGGCTTCTGTTCAAATAGCTTTTAGGGCTGTGATAATAGGAGGCATTCCTAATAACTGGTGACTCAGTAAGACCCTGCACAGAAGGCCTCCAAATGACAGTACACAATTTAGAATTTAATCTAGAAACAGTGGTGGTGATGAGATTCCAGCTGGGGACCTTCTGGTCTGAAGGCCAGTGCTGCACCAAACAGTCTAAAGCAACTACTTTACCCATCCGGGAAGGAGATGGATCCCTTCTGTTCCCCCGAAGTTCACAACAACTTTTGCGGCAATGCTTGACCCATGAAGCAGAGAGCGCCTTCATTGCCGCCGTGACTCTTGAGACTCACCACCCTGAACCACAACACAACACATTAAACTGCTGATACGTGGAGAGCATCCACTCGTGCAGCGCTAATATAAAAGTTGGTTCCTGAACAATGAGTTTCAGCACACTTCAGTTCACAGGCCACACATATTGTGCTTTTGGACTGTCCTTGGCCTGCTATAATGCTAGACTGGATACTTGCCTAGAGAGAGTGAAGAGTTCACTCCTCGCTCTCCCCCTCCCAGCAGAACCCTTGTGTGAAATCATACAACATTAGAATGACTTGTGTTTAGTAACATTTCTTACATGAACAAAAGGTTTCTTCCTGAGAGAAGGAAGCCATGACCCCACAACATCAAAACAAGTGTATTTTATTTCTTAAAACAAAGCCTCGAAACCATCAGTCTGTGCAAAGAGAGGGAACTTCTGCACAAACTTGTCTTCTTAAGAAGAGTCATGGTCCTTGGATGGCCACTGGAAAACAGTAAATGGCCAAAGACCAGCACAGTGATTGCAAAAGGAGAGGATGGATGAAGACCTCCCAAGTACAGGCATACACCCTCATTCAACATTCCTCTGAGGTGCCCTGGCAATATCCACTAAGAACAGCAAGAAGCCTCTCACAGAAGCAACAGGGAAAGCCTGTTGCCCCATCCCTGGAGGTGTTCAAGGCAAGGTTGGACAAGGCTTCAGGCAACCTGATCTGGTGGGAGGTGTCCCTGCTCATGGTGAAACTGGGTGGTCTTTAAGGTCCCTTTCAACCCAAGCAATTCTGTGGTTCTATGAAAGGACAACTCCAGCTCAGGAAAGCAGGTGGAGAGAAGGACAGCTTGTGCTCAGATGATTAAGCCCCTTTTAGTACAAGAAATTTCTACAGACACTAAACCTTAAAAATTCCAGGACAACATTTAGTGGTGGGTCACAAGAAAATATATCAGAGTTTTGGAATTTATTTATTTATTTTACTATCAGTGGACTTCCAGTGGGGTGCAATATTTGCTAACAGACTAATTTGAGTTATCCACAGATAGTTCAAAAATACAAAGAGTTCATTGCCCAGATATCTCTATTTAAAATAGATTTGCTTTTGTTCATCAGTGTAAAGCACATGGCTGAGAAATGGCAAAGTGCCAAAATGAAACTGCTCCTAATTTTCGGAGGAGGCCACTGGCTAATTACACAGACTGCAGGTGTGAAGAGAGAAGCTCAAAGTAATCAATAGTAGTAATTAATCTGCTAGACTGGAGCTAAAGAGCTAACAGCTGGACATCAGAAATGGACACATGCAACAAGATCGGCAATAATTACCTCTTTAAATATTGAATTTCCATAGCAACAATTAAGCATATAAATAAAGGCTTGAAATCAAGGCTCCAAGGCATGATGCTGAATTGCAAACACAACATTCTCCAAATCAACCCTTTTAATAAAACAGTAGCAATATGCTTGGGCTGGGTCGACTGGTCTCTGGTGCTAGCAGAAGCTCAGCTTCTGCTGCCTCCAGATTTTTTGGCTGTTCCACCTTGGTTGCTTCCAAACCTACAGGTTCTGCTGTAACTTCTCTTTGTTCAACCAGCATCTAAAGAGACCAGGTGCAATGTATGCCCACCTCACCACCTCTCTTCTAAGGCTCTCTACTTTACAACTTTGGCTTCACCACCCTCTGGAGATGGTCTCCCTTCAAAATGCCCTGGAGAAGCATCGTTTGGATCAGGCTATCAGTGCCATCACGATTAGGCAGTATCAGAGTATGGTGGGTGCCCTCACCTTACCTCTGCAGGGTTGTCAGATTGAACAAGCACCAAGCTTTGGGAGAAGCTACTCCAAGCACCCTGCCACCGTGGGAAGCACTGCCACTGGCTCTCGTGGAAGCACCCAGATATTTCTCCCCATGCTGCACAGCATGTGTCCACAGCATTGCGGTCCCCCGGCACCTTGTCAGTAGCACCTGCAGAAATAAATACCTGATTTCCCTCTTGGCTTAACAGCTCAGGTTCATTGTAAGAGGACGCTCTGCCACAGAGGCTGGAGGTGCCAGAAAGCCTTCATTAAGCTCAGATTAATCTTCTCAGTAAACAATACTACTTTCTGATATATGTTGGCTAAAACCCCCCTATGTTTACCTCAGCGCAGATATCAAAGCCATTTTTTCTCCCTGCTGTGAAAGACGGACAAACCTGCTTGTTGTTTTTTTTCTTCTACATCTCCAGGACCAGAGCTGGCATTGTGCACCCAGACCTCTGCAGGCCACACCTAACCAGGATATAACCACAAACCATGCTACTGCACAGCTTAATGACTTTTAGCAATCAAAGTAGCAATGGTCAGTCTGACTTCAGCTCCACCCTACTTGTAAGTTTAGTACAACGATGAGGTGCCTTCTTCTTCCCAAGAGTTAAATAAGGTCTTTCCAACACATGTGGCAGGCCATATCAACTCACACCTCAGTAATAACACAGAAAAGATCCACTCAGCAGCTACCAGTAGAGCCTATACATCTCCTTTAGCACAAGGAAAACTAAATCAGACCTACAGAAATCCTAAGAAAAAAGTCCTAAACTACATGCTTGATTTTGATCCTTCCATTTCTCAAATTAAATATGGAGCTGGACGGAGGCTTGGGGAATGGTTTTTAGAATTATCGTACATTTTCTGCATTTTAAACATTTCTTTCTCCATCCATTAAACATCATCTCAGAGTTTTCTGCTATCTGGGATTTTTTTTTCTGAAAATCAATAAGTAAGGAGCCCATTTCTATAACCTAATAATGGCCCTGGATAGATAACTCAGCTGAGAAGCAGAAACTCCTTGAACTTCCCATTGATTTCAATGAAACTTTGCAAAGGTCCACATTAACTGCTGTTAAGGCAGGATGGGGAGCTATAATTTTTGTCTCAGAAGATGACAGCATTCCATAATCACCCTCATATATTGATTCCCCCAGCCACGCCAGCAATATTTTGGGATCTTCATGGTCTGTAAATATTTCTGTACACCGTATTTCAAAGTCTTTGGTGGTATTGATTTGTGTTGTACCTGTCATGCTATGATATTTTACCAGTGTTTTTGCAGCTTTGGTGCTACATTTTCTGTCTTTCCAACAAGCATACATGGGTCCAACTCTCTGAAGAACCATTGCCATATACTACCAATGCATCTAAACTTGTCTTATTTTTAAAATTAAATAAAGCAATGAGCTTGACTGAATGACACATTTGACTTTGTATCAGACATATACCAGCAGCTTAACCCTATCACTAGCCCAAGACTATTATGAAGCTCACCTCCTTCTCTCCCACACTGGCGTCTGTGGGAGAAGCAGTCCAGACCTCCACAGGTGACACACAAGCCACTGCCACCAAGTAGTTTTTGGGAGAGATAGAAGCTTGTAAAAAACTTCTTCCCAAGCTGCTCTTTGAGCAATGTCTATGATCCTATTCATCCTGGTGCCTCGGGGGTTGGGTGCCAAGGCTTGATATCCAGACACCACAGAGATGCCATGCGTTGAAGGAGAGGAACCATGCCAAGAGTACAATAGATGGCCAGAAAATGCAAACACTTGGACCTCACATCTTCCAAAAAAAATATATATATATGTATATATATAGTGTGAAATGTTGATATTGTGGTTCAGGGTTCAAAGCCAAGGAGCTCACAAAAGTTCAAACCATTGAGCCAAAGAGCAGAGTTTGTTCTTTGCTCCACTAAATCTCTCCTGCAAGACTTCAGCTAAATCACTCACACCTGCCCTGCTGCATCCATTCATCATTATGCCAGAAAGACACGTGAAGAAATAACATTGTCTTGTCTTCTTTGACTGAATCTCAAAGTTGGTTTATAATCCCTTCACAGGAGAGGATCTCTTTTTTACTATGGTTTATCTAGACAAGTAAGTCAAGACTAGATTTTTCTCCCAGACTAGGCTAAGCATGCATAGTGGAGGCCAGGATTTTGGATAAGGTCCCTCTGTATCACCATTAGAGTCACTAGAACAGCACTCATTAACTCAGGCAGTCATATTGTGAGCTATTAGAGGACTCAGAAAACAACAGTCCATCCTCAGAGCCTTTTTCCCCAGCAGCTCTTGTTCCACTTCAGCAGTCCCCTTCACATAAAGAAATAAAACTGGAGAAAACCTGAGAAACACCTTCCCTCCCTCTGTCATCCAGGATACATCAAGAAACCCTAACAGACGTAGATAAGTTTTACACTAACAGTGACACATGTTTAATGATGGTGTTCAATTGTTAAGTATTTTGACAGAGCAGTAATTACTAAAATACATTGTGGAAAATTAGATTTTAATATTAGCACTGCTAGAAGACAAGCTACGGATGGGAAAGAGAACTTTCAGTTTCTTTCCTATATAACTATCTTTCGGGGAAGAAACCACAATAAACTGTCAGGTCAGCATCAGTTCATCAGAAAAAATGCCGAGACTGCCTTTCTCAGGATATTTTGAGTGCATTCACACTGGAAATGCACAAGAATAAGAAGTCTCATGATATTTCTGCCAATTCATGTCTGGATTGCATTATCATTTGAGAAATAGACCGAGCTCCTCCCAGGACGGGTAGTCATTTCCATGAAGAGTCATGAAACGGAGCCAAAGCTTGGAGCAGATCAACTGGGAAGCAAGCGCAGAGCATCCCCAGGCCCCTGGCTCATGCTGCAGCAAGCAGGGCTGTGCCTGCAGGTCGTGCTGCTGCCCAGGGAGCTGGGAGCCCTCTGCTTTTGCTAACAGCCAGGTGTCTGGTTTCAACACAAGTAGAAAATTAGAATCCCAGCTTTAAAAACACTTCTGTTTTTAAAAATTTTTGGCCTCTCCCAGTTCATTTCTCCCTACTCACTAAGGCTCACAGTGGTCTTGGCCAACACTGCAGCCTCTAGAGAGGGAGACAGCAGATATCCCATAAAGAAATTATCAGGGAAAAAAGAGGCGCTGCTCTAGATTGCACCTGGAAAGAGCTCCTTTACCTCACCCTTGACCAGAGCAGGAGCCTAAAGACATTAGCTTTACTGGGCAAAAGTTAACCTCTGCAAATACTTCTTCTGCGGTATAAAAGTTTACAAAGTTACCAGCCTGTACAAGCTTTCATGCCACTACGTGGAATCAAATTTACTTGTTTCAGATAAGTATACACAACCTGCAGGATACATGCATGCATGTGTGTATATGTACACCCACATGTGCACAATAAACAACCTTTTAATCACAGTTTAATTATAAAATAACCTTCCAGACAAACGTGCTTTGGAAAAAAAAAATGCCAAGCTTAAACAGCCCTCTCTTCTCTGTCTTCTCCTAGCCAGATTATGGCTTGTCACTAATTAGTTGACTCATTAATTCGTTCCATGCTTTTCCCACATCTTTTAACTTTCTCCTCCCACAGCACAAGAGATTGCCACGCACAGAAGCAAGATTTCCATGTAGAGTTATGCAATGTCATCAAGTGCTCAGTCTTTTGTGGATCCTGACATGTGCACCCTCTAGTACGGCTCACGTGCTCCCTGGACTGGCAGCCATCAAGTAAATCCTGAATCAGGTCGACTGGCTGTACGTAGTGTACTGAGACATAAAGTGGTTGAGGAGTCATGACGCTGGGTGCCAATGAGCAAGGCTCATGCCTCATGGCAGGAGCCAGAGAAGTTGGCTGCATAAACATCTCACATCTGTTTGCCTAGCAAGTGCCACCCGTATGGAATAGCATCGGCTAGACGGAAAGATCTGCCAGGTGTTTTTGAAGGCACTTCAACCCATGGAAGGCACTAAAATGATGCTACAGATCGCTACGTGTTCTTTAGGCTTATTGCTTTGACAATTTGCCCTGGCTGTGCTTCAGCCTGAAGCAGACCCCAATACTTCCTGCCCTCACGTGGTAGTCTCAGCCCCCTGCAGACTCCACTGCTTGTGACCACATGGAACACGTGTCTCATCCTTTGTGTGTAAATCCCGTACTGTCAATCATCTCCAGAATAAATGCCTGCAACAGGACATCCATGGGATCTCTGTATCAGGGCCAGGATAAGTGCTGAAGTTCATATTCCTGCGTGCCATCATAAACCACTCGCATAAAGACTTTGCGGCAGGATTTTCATTTTATCAGACTAGCTAGGCAAACAGAAGTAACATTACACAGGCATCCTCGGATCTACATGCATTCAAAAAAGCACTGTCACATCAGAGAGCTGCTGTTGAGTGAGTGTTAAGGTGAAAACGTACATCAGCGTGACACATCACAGCCCCTAGATACCGAGAAAGACATTTCAATAAGGTCACATGTCTAGCACCAGCAGACAGGCAGCTCCTTGCAACCCTTGGAAGTGACCCAGTGCCTAATGCAGATGGCCATTTCAGGGAGACTGACATAACATGATTGTGTCTTGTATTAGAGCACAGCTCGCCAGCTAAATGCACCCACCCAACTCATGAAGGCTGAGAATTTAACTGATTTCTATTTCCACATATCTTCAGCTGAAGTCATTGCACAGGAGCGTAGGTGTTTTCACTGAAAAAACACCCAAACCTTTTTCAGAGCTAACACTTGAGTGAAAAGATGCATGGGTAACTTGCAAAGCACTTAGACTACCATATGAGGAGATTAAAGATATAAAAAGAGACACATAGGTGTCATCCTATGACTGTGCAGGTGTCTGACCTGTATAACCCAACTCCTTGTTGCTGGCTCCTTTGCCTTCCTTCCAAATGTTATTAAGTCTTCTCAGTCTTGAACTGAGAAACATTTTGAGAGGGGAACATTTCCTACTTTGGTCTTACAGAGCATCTAGCACCATGGGGCCCAAGCCCCTACTTGACCAAAATGCAAGTAATGTTTTGAACACTGTTTTGGATACGTTTTATTGATATTGTTCTCTTTTTAGGCCGAAGCAGAGGACACACTAAACCAAGATGCCATCTGTGAAGATGTGGAGCTTCTGATTCTCTGGACTCATAGACTTATCCCACTGTTCTGCTTTGCCCAGCCCCATTTGCACTTAGCAGGATGCAGTGCCATGGCTGAATCCCTCTGTTCACATAGACCTACTTGTGACCACTTGCTCTTCCCTCAGGTAAACATCTTCAGTACTTAGTAAAACAACACGCGTGCAATGCTTACCATACCGCTCACACAGGAAATCAAAACTGTTTATTTTTGTAACAGGGAAATTGTAGACTAATTTATACAGATGTACTTATTCAGTCACTCATTAACTGTAAGTATCAAGAACCTAATTTACTGCAACAGCAGCCCACAGATTGTGGCAAATTGCGCTACACAAAGACGCAGGACCCAGGTCTGTTAGAACTGACTTGAAAAGCTGAAGTTTATTTTTAGTATCTGTTTTACATCCAGTTTTCTCCAACAGGATAGATTCTGCCCATACTCTCATCCAGTTCTTACCCACCTGCCTCCAAGCCTAAGTGTTACTATTACTTTTTATTATGATAAGCATTCCTCAGGATGAAGTGGGAAAGCATGTAGGGTCTCAGTGATTTAAAAAGCACTTCAATAAAATTATGCCATTAGCTGATCCCTACTCCTTTATCAAACCAAAAAACATCAGTGGGACATAAGGAAGGGAAATATTCTAGCTTGATTTAAAACTGCTTTTAAAATATAGATGTACTTTGAATGGCAAATGAATGCAAGCCAAACTTTTCTTCAGCTCCAATTTTAAAAAAGTTTCTATTTAAGGCACTTAGAATAGAAGAACATCAACAGTAAGGATCAACACATACACACCAGAAAAGGAGATTGTTCTCCATGCTTGCAATAGTTCAACAGCCAGACAACACACCCCAGAGGAAAGAAAAAAAAATACAAAGTTTTTTGCCTCTTTCCACCTGATTCAAAGCAAGAAATAGAGCTAAGGTCTCTAACCATCAGAAGGAAGTTATAACCATCACATAGGCTGCAGGGTATTCTGAGAAAAAGTTTTTTTTCTGAAGTTTCTCCTGTTGGAGCTGTTCTACTTTTTAATGAATATGTATAAATTCATTAAAGGAGAAAAAGAGAGACTAATTAGTATACTTAGCTGGGAAGGCTGGATACCTGGTCCCAGTACCTGCTGTGGTGAACATCTCATTACGTATACAAAGGGGAACCAGGGGCAAAAGACAAGCTATAAACCAGAGAATCCTATAGCTAGGTGGGCAGAGGAAAAGGTTTCATATGCATGGCCACATTGCGACTGAGTGCCCTGAGAAATGGACTCAAACACAAAAGATGATACGATCCGCAATGATCAGTCTAACCTGGAAATCACACACACCCCAGCCTGAAGTACTTAAGGGAGAGAAGAGAATGGGAAGGGCAAAGAGTCTCGTGCTGTCTTCAAGATGAACGTTCAGAACTGAAAATCCCTGAAACTAGCAATGCCCCCTGAAGTCCTAGGCCACAAGCCATCCTCTTCACTACTCCAGACCACCACCTATTGGCTTGGTCAGATGCTTCAAGAGTTTTGAAATGCAAACGAGCAGGTTTGGAATACAGAGCTTTTCCTCTCATCATCCCTTTCCCAGACTGACACATGTAAACTTTAGTGTAAACATTCATTTATTGCTTGCATTTGCATTTATAAACTACACAGAAAAGATTCATACATACCCATGAACACAACTTTCATATCAGTCAGACCAAAATTAGTGAAACCAGTTGAGTAACAAGGTGGATGTTTTACATGTTTTTATTCTAACATTATCCTATAATAAGCTATACTATTCTGAAAGTGTTTTAATGTATTTTGTATGTGTTGTGAAATGCTTTTGTGGTCTCTTGCCACTGCACCCTGGTGAAAACCGCCCCCTGGTTAGAAGTGTTTGAATAAATTACTAAATCCAGCACAAAGGAAGAAAGCAAGTGCAGAAATTAGGGAGGAGGAGAAATCAGTGCCAGGAGAGAATATATTCTTAGACACAAACTCCCTTGCATAATACTTTGTTCAATAGATCGTGTTTTTGTTTAGCACTGAGGGAAGAGACTTTTTGCAGATTAGAACATTTTGAGCATTTGATGGAAGGCAGGGAAAGTTTATTTATAAGCAGAACAGTGAAGGAACAATAGGCACTAACATCTGTAGTCACTTGTGAGTTATGTTTCCAAGTGTCAGCCTAAGAATATGAATTATTTCTGTGAAGACCATCTAGTTCATCACCCAGTCCAGGTCAATGGAAGTAAGAGACCCTGCACTAACATTATTTGTCTTCAAGACTAACCCCATACAAGACAATGAGTCGTGTCATCCACCCCACCCCCCTTTTTTTTCCTGGAGAACAGACATATTGTATTTCTGAAGAGCTTTTAAATCACAGAGAGGAGAAAAAAAATCATTTCCTCTAACCTTTCTTTTTCTCTGTATTGAAGGTATAAAACAGTGCTCCACCTGCTACCACTCACAGACCAATAACTTAAATTTTTGGCACTTATTTACAGACTCAATAGATCCATCCACACCTGCTTTTCCCTTAATTAGTTGGCTATCCAAAGGCTGCAGACTGGCTGCTGCCAGCTTCCTGTACTAATAGGAAGATCATTTAGGGCTGATGTAAAAGCACAAAATAAATAAATATATAAATCTCATACAGAAACACTAACGAGGAAAACCTAACAATAGGGAAAAAAAATAAAAGCTAAGAGGTGATGTCAAGGTTAACACACTTTGGGGGAGGGTTGGTTGTTTGTGCCGGACTTTTTAATGTCACATTTGTGAAATATTTAAACATGTAGAGATCTGTAGGGTGCCAAGGAAGCCATGCAGGGCCTCGATCCAGTAACATCACATCTTGATCCATCATTCAGGGAGCTCTGGATCATCACTGAGATGAAATCTTTGACCTCCTCCCACTACCCATCTTATACAGAGAGCTATTGTGGTTGTAGGAGTCAAACTATTATTAGATTAGCTATTAGCCAGAGGGAGGAACATGCTTAGGAGAGATTTACTTTCTGTAGTGCTATCAGCTGAGTTGCTGGAATAGTAGGCGTTTGAAGACTAAAATGACAGGAACATTGCACGAACCTAAACAGGCAGGGAATGTTTTTCAAAGAAAACACTTAAGTCTTATTTTTCCAGACTAGTAACACAGAAGCAGCGTTGCAAAAGCAAAACAAAACAATACACATATTTATTGCTTTAGCCAGCATATAACCTCGCAAAAGAAGTTGCTAGTATCTTATCCCCAGATATGTACCATGTCCAGGCAACACCCTGTTACAGCTGCACCCAACCTGTTTCAAATGTTAGGTTTAGCTTCATACAAAGGGCTGCAAGTTGCAGAGAAGACGGGTTTTCTTCAGCTCTCTGCTGTTTTCAGATCTTACATTAACACATAGGGCACAGCACCCAGCAGAAGGGCATCGTCATCCATCTCATGCCCTCCAGACAGAGCTGTAATTGCATGGTCTGGTCCTACCACTGCTCAGACCATTCAGTTCTGTTTTTAGGAGAGTAACTCTAATAAAGCACTCGAGTTTTATTGTTTCCGAGGCTGAAAGAAGAAAATTGCCTTGTGGTATATGTTAGGACAGGAGGAAAGGGAAACTGTATAATTAAATACCTAAGGATGAAATAGAACAAGTAGGGTAGTGGGAGTTAATTACTCATCTGAGAGTTTGCTTTGACCCACTCTTCTGCAGTCACACCTATTTCACTGCTAAGTTTCAATAGCATGTTTTGTTCTGCTCCAAGACTCAGACCTGTGATATCATATTAGATGAATTCCCCACAATGTTCTTCTCTGTTTGGGAAGTGCTGTAATTATAGCGACTGATCTGAAGACCAATAGTTTGAAAACGTTGCCTAAGGCATACCGAAGTCCCATGACTTATTAACAAGTCATTTTTCTCCCAGGGTGTGTGTGGTGGTTTGGTGTGGGTTTTTTTTTAGCTGCTTCTTGAAATAGCATTTACGCTTCGCTGCAACATTTCCCTGATGTTGTGGGGATGCCGAAAACCAAGGATATGAGGTGGCATTTGAATGTATTTGTTGTGAGGAGCTTCTCCTACTCTCTGCCCTCACCTGCCTGGGGGCTGCCCAGGATAGCTGAGCATCATGGACTCCCCAGTGCACCCAGGACAGTCCAGACCCCTTTCACCTGCCTGAATAAATAAATAAATGCTATTTTGGTACATATTACACTCATCTGTGAGTGCCACTAGCTCACTCCAAGCTCAAACTCCAGCAGGACTTGTCATACTTGCTCAGACCCAGAGCCCCAGCTCTTTGTCACGCACTGGGGCATCAAAGAGGCTGCCACAAACCAAATCATTACAAATGCTGCAAGAGAAATTGATGGAGATAGACCACAGGACCATAGGTTTGATTTCCCTTCCTCTTCTGCTGGCTCACAAATAATTTGAAAACATGACAGTAACTTCCATTCTGATAGTAATAATAATAATAATAAACAAAAATGAATATGGCCACTTGATCACAAAACATACTGTTTGCTCTTTAGTGAAATATATAGCTTAAGTAAAAAAAAATAAATAAAAATGTTAACTTCAACTGCATAAGTCATCACCATTTTTAACAACAAAAAAATGTCCATTGCTCTTTCTATCGAACAAACTTAGGAAATTCACTCACAAATACTTTTGCTATCAGAAAGCCTACACTACTCAGTAATACGTTCCAGTCTGGATAAGCAGTTCTTTGTAAATAAGAAAATCCAGCTGGACAACTGCCCCCTGACCTCGGTTCCCCTATAACACACTTTGCAGATGCAAGGGAAGCAAAAGGCTTATGCCCATTGCAGGACTGCATCCGAAACTTTCCTTCTGCGCACAGTAACTGTGCTGCTGGTGTGCTGTACCAAATGGAAGCTGCGCACACCTGCCCCACACTCAGCTACATAGCCTACAGCAGTACCTCAACCCAGCACTAAACCCATTAAGTGAATATTATCTCATGCCTGGCTGTCATTAAATTCCCGTTGCTAAATTTTTCTCTGCTTGCCGCATGTCAGTGCTGAAGTGAAGTTCCCAAGTTCTCCCTGGGACACAGGTAGCATTATTCTTTATGCTTACAGATAAACACCCAAGTGTGTACGTTCAGCACCTCCTCTGTCTCACCCACAAATTTTTCCATATTGTACTCCAGGCTCTGCCAGGCTCCAGCTAATCCTCCCACCATTCGGTACTGCTCCAGCTAATACAGTGACTGCAGCTGGAGTGGTGGCGGATAATTCCCAGTGAGCATTGCCAGCTCCAGGGGGGCAGAGTTAATGTTTTATTGGCATGCACTTGATTCTGTATTTCCTGGATTTGAATTTTCCACTTGGAAAGGTCTCTGCTACAACTGGGTCATCTCAACTCTGCATTAATAGGGATTTTTCCCCCCCACACTCATAGCTCTCAGAGATTCTTTGTGGTAAGGTAACCGCAATTATCTTCAAAGACATTCTGATTTTTTAGCATCTCATGTTGCATATCATGTCTAGAATCAAACTGAGATTTGTAAATCAAATTACAAATCCCAGATACCGACAGCAGCCTAGGCTCGTGCAGAAAGCTGTAGATGCAATACACCAATGAAGACATCTACTACTCAGAAACAAGCACACCTCTGCAGCATCGGTATGAGAAGTCCCTTTAGTAGGGGTGGGAGAGGCAGCTTGTTGTGCTGGGACAGCAGGACAGAGCCAGGAGCTTGCTGTAGTTTTTAGGCAAATGTTTGATTTCTAGGAGGAACACTCAGGTCACGTACAGAAGAAGCAATGACAGCGCAGCAGGTTTGAAAGCCCTAGTGGACTTTCAGCCACCCCTACGCACATGGGGTGAGCAGTGTCCTCACAGACAGCCCCACTGATGCAATGAAGTGAGAGGAATCAGTAACTTCTCCCCCATCAGCTAAACAGAATAAACCACTACTGGGCCCAGTTGATCACCCTCTATGATCCTATGTTAAGCCAACGCACCCATGGGGAAGCTTCTTCAACTATATGCCAAACCAGAGCATTAGGAGTTTATTCTGGTGGTTTGGCACAATTTCGGGGTTCTCCCCTGCTCCCCACAGCCTTGTAAAAATGTAAACTTGCCCAGAGACTGTAGAGAGGGAGAGCCAAGCCTTGCAGCTTTTCCCTTCCATCTTTGCTCAGCTGTAAATCATTACAAAGCAGGCAAGCCAAGAGAGCTCATGGCCTCATGGTGGCTGCAGAGAGGGGTGGACAACGCCAGAGCCCCCAGCTGACCCTGTAAGAGGAACCTGTCCCCCCATAAAGGGAACAGCTCTGTTGGAGGTCTTGCAGCAAACCATGGCCATCATCAGTAAGACCCCTTCTCCCCCAGCATCTGTGACTGCTCTTTTCATTACTTTTCTGCAAGCTCCCTAGCTCTCCAGCCATGTACCAAAGCTTTCCTGCACTCATCCTCCCTCCCAGTCCTTCAAGGTAAGGTTACCCTGATGCACCAGCAGCCTGAGCCACTTGATCTCAAGGAGCAACATCCTCACCAGTGCTATTACACACTAAGCATGCTCGCCCACACTCAGTCACTCGTAGGTGACCGCTTTTGGGCTGGCTCAGAAGTAGTCCCAGGTCCAAGTCACCTATAGAATATATTACAGCTTGGACTCAGTTTTCATTTTATCATCACTTAAGAACATGACAGCCTCCACTAGACTGGAGATTAAATGATGTGGGCAGAGTAGTTTATGCTGACCTTGAGCAGAGGTTTCTCATTCAGTAGTATGGGAAATGTCAAAGCTGGCCAAGCAGCTATTTCTCCAGGATGACCCAGTTGTTTCAACCCTGACAGCCACTGGGTAATATACTTCTTTTTAACTCTCAGTCTCTCCCACCCTCCACCCAAGCATCAGTGGGGAAATAAAAATAATAATCCTTTATCTATTGAGTGAAACAACCAATAGATTTGACTCACCCTTTTGAATAAACAAGCTTGAGCAAAGGCTATTTCTAAGGAAAATTCTCCCACGTCCTCTGTGTCCCACCCTATCTTACTGCAGTATGAGCTGGATTTTAATTCCTCAACTAAAGTGTTTGGCTTCTGCATTCCACACAAAAGTTTTTAACTATAGACCTCTTTTTATCTACTCCTACAGCTGCTTCTTACAATTACATTAGCTATCTATTTATTTTCCTGCTTGGGGAAAAAGGAAGAAAAAAAAATAGTCAAACCAAGCAACTCACTATTACGTCTCTTAAAGTATATATGCACTTTTCTATAAAGCTCTGCAAATTCTACAAAGCTTCATCCCCTTCTTCTCTTAATAAGGCTCATTTTAGAGGGCACCAATATTCCCAAGGAAATGGTGCCTTCTACTCTTGCTGCACCAGAAAATGCATTTCAAACATAAACAAGCTAGCAGCAACCATATCTTTGTTTGGCAAACGTGGTAGTCTCATCACTTCATCCTGTTCATAGCAGCACACAAAGGAGTACTCTGTAGCCAGGGGTAATAGCTGATCCCATAATCTGGCACTAACACTTAGAAAGATTAATTACCCTATTAAGATCTTAGACACTACTAAGAAAATCTTTGTATAAACCTTTTAACTCACAACAAATGTAGCATATTTGGTGCCATCAGTTTGTTGCACAATAAAGGTTCTCACCCTCCCACACTTGTTCAGTTTTGTCTCTGTCTCCCATGCTATATAAACACACACACGTGCTCACACACACAGCTTTTTTTTTTCCCTTTTTTCTCTCTCTTTTTTTTTTTTTTTATTATTATTCCTTTGTATTGGGAAAGCAGCAAAAAGTACAAGTGTGTTTGGAGCAGATAAAGTAAAAACTCCTTCTGTCCCCAAATTGGCTGCCTCAGAGATTAAGCAGCAAAAGCAGACACTCGCTGATTCAAAGGCTGCTGCTGTGTCAGAAACCAGAGGCACCTAAGCAGACTCGGGTTGTAATCCCTACGCAAATTATATAGCCAAAAATACAAGGAGGGTTAGATTATTAAAGGCTGGTTTTCAAAGACACCTTCTGAAGTGCATCGGTGCTGATTAGCGCCATCAGATGCCAACGCAAAACCTCAGCCTAGCCCCCCACATCCACATTATCTCCCTCTCTCACCCTGTCCTTCTCCACCACGTTGTCACCAGCAAGAAAAGTCGCAACCGTGTGGACAGATGTAGATAAAGCGCATGTGAGTCACCCGACGACGTTTAAGAGCACAATTATTGCCCCAGCTCCCAACAAGGCGGCTGTGTGCAAGTGAAGTCTTGCACAAGACAGAAAGGGGCATCGAAGGCAAGCAGGAGCACACAGGACATAATGTTCAAAAAAAAAAAAAAAGCATTTTAAAGTCTTAGATGCTTCTGTCCCACAAAGGAAAAAGTAGGAGCACCTTCTACCTTAGGTCCTAAATGCAACAGGCATCAGCAGTAGCTTTAGGTTGCCAAACTATCCATGCGACAAAGATTTCATCTGCTTTGATGCATCCCCTCTGAATACTCGTTGCCTGAGCTTACTGGCTTGATTTCATATCATATCTGACCTTGGGACTGCAGCAGGAATCCAAAACATTTTAAAAAATAAAAAAAAAAAAATGGAAAAGCTGCTCATCCCAGTTTTCTTGATAACTGCTGGGCCCAAGTTTTCCTCACTTCCATTCTTTTATTGAGGGTGATTTCATGTCAGCAGCAGGTGCAGGTGGGCAAGTGGCCATCCTTACTGGCACACAGAAAACGCCTGACACAGCCACAGCACTTCACCAGGAGTTGCCTGGACAGCTTTTGTTGTTCCCATCAGCCACACGAGTAGCTGCTGCTCAGCAAATCAACCCCTGATGCCCTAGCAGGCTCACCACATTTCCAGTGCTTTCCCCACAAACCCCCTCAGTAGGATACCACTGAGCCTATCTGTGCAACCCCATTGCTCACACAGGTAGTCGATGACATTATTTGCACAAGTCTGCTCTGAGGATGACCCATTTCTTCCTCCCTGACATCTGGTAGACTCTGTGCTACTTAGTGGCTAGGACGGAAAGCAGCAGCCCTCATATCTCCTGCTGCCGCATCCAGGTCCCTTTCAGTGCCTTCTGGCCCGCACGGCTCCTGCCGCAGTGATTATGGAGACAGCAGTTGTGCTGTAATTAGGATCCTCCTGGGCCAGCCAATCTGAATTAGCAGCAGAGGCCAGCTGCTCTGCTGCCAGCAAGATCTTTTTGGCACACCCTCCTCTTGGGCACTCATCCCCTCCTGGAGCCCATTCTCTCTGCCCGACCACCAGTGATGAAAGCTGGGACAAGCTTCCCATGAAGAAAATTGCCTCCCCACCACTGCTGATCCCACCACAGGCAGACAAGGCTGTCCCTATGTAAGTCAGAGCCCAAAGTGCAACCCAGTGCCTCCATGTCCCATCCCACAGAGGCCCCCAGCTGCTCCAGCCCTTCCACACAGATACCTCAGCCAGGAGGAACCAGGTTTTGCAAATGGGTTGCACGTATTTCTTTTAGTATCAAGAGGGGGGAGAATCTTCAGTATTGCTCTACTCCATCCTTTTCCCTTCCTGATGATGACCCAGACAGTTTCAAGGGCGACTAGCTCAGAGCCACCCATAAAGAAACTCATTGTGGTTTCCACTTTTCTAGTTTTTCCAGAACTAGTGTTCTGCACTATTCTTGCTTTATTTCATTAAAGAACAAATTGTGAGGCTTTTTGTTTCCCACTGCTAGCAACAATATATAATAGTTTATATTTTAGAAAAAAAAAAAAAATATATATATATATATATGTTCCTTTTTACTTTTGATTTATTACTGTCTTTGTATTTCCTCTGTTCAGACTTAAGCAATAAACAAGCCATGGTCACATTCATTCTTGGTCAGTTTTATGTTCCCCCTCCCCCTTTTTCTTTTTAATTATTAGAAATCATTTCTGACAGCAACACCCCCTCCCACAGCGCTATATGACCACGAACAATGCCCAGAACAGAGATCTACCCTTGGTTTTCTTATAGAGACAGTAGCTCCTTCTGATGTGTCGGTTCTCCGCCTTCCACACTTGTTAGAGGGGATGAGTCCCTTCAGCACACTAAGCAAAAACACTGTAGTTACTCAGTGCCATTCTGGTGAGGAAAGCTGAGTTTTCCTAGCTTCATAATGCCAAGTCCAGGGCATTATGAAGTCCAGATTGGTGAATAGCTATGAGGTTTGATGAAACAGGTTCTGAAAGTGTGAAAATTGTTCTCAGGTACTGCCAGTAGAAGCTGGTTTAATTTACAATCATATTCCTATTCCTAGGTTGAAGTTTTCATCCTCTTGCTCTTAAATGAATATCAAAATTACCATGCAGAAACAAACAAACAAAAAAAAAAAAAACAGGAAAAAAAAATGCACCATAATTTAAGGTTTCCATCTGCATTTGCTTTTATTAAAGTATATTTTTCCTTTTTTTATTATTTTTTTCTTCTTTTGTATGTGTTAAAAAAAAAAAAAAGTTTGAGCAGGGTTGGTTTGATGAATTTAGCCACTCTAAACTGGCCACATCAGATACTGGGAAGCTAGAGGAGACAACAGCTGCGAGGTATGCTGAGGAGGATACGCATGCATTATCTCCCCATATATTCCCCCCAGAGAAGGATGCGGGCATCCCACAGTACAGCATTTAGCACGTGCCTTCACCACGCAGTTTGCATTCAGTTCTCTCTGCCCTTTGCCCGGTGGTTTAGCTGCCGCAGGAATGGGACACGAGTCCTCGGCCACCAGGCTGCAATTCCTCTGCCCACAAAAGTCACCCAAGAGAGCCTGGCCAGAGCTCCCGGTGGCCCTGGGGGCAGCAGCAGCCTCCCTCCTCCAGCAGGTACCCGGAGCAATGCAGGGCCTTCAGGTCTCAGCATCCTACAGGGATGCACACAACCCGTGGGTTAAAGGCAAGCAACCCACCCAGCACATCCTTCCCAATTCCTGATTAAAAGTCATACGAGGAGAGCATTCGCTGTGCATCCTGCCCGCTGCGGATGGACGGACAGACGGACAGAAGTGCGGGCGCTGTAATTCCGTGTAGTTTCCCTCCCTCTAGCGATGGAAACAGAGATTGCGGGGCACTCCTCGAGGGCTCGGAGCAGAGCACAGGGGGGCTGCGAGGAAACCCCCTGCAGCTCCAAGCCAAGGCAGCTGCCCTTCGGCAGAAAGGTACGTGTTGGGAGAGCACCACGGCCCCAAATAGGGGGCTCGGCAGCCCCACGGCCCCATTTCCACCCGCAGAAGGAATCCCCTCTGCCAAAAGTCAGGGGCAGGACCTCTGGCTTTGACCCACAAGGCACAGAGGAGAACCAAACGGGATGCTGTGCGTGAGCCACTCCGGCTTTCTCGTTGTTTTGTCCAGGTTTAGCCTTTGCGGGGCTCACAGAGGAGCGTGTGTCTTTGCCACAGCACTTGGCAGGGCTTTTCAAATATTTACAAAGTGTATTCGGTACCCCCTGCTAATAATAGCCCAATGGGTCCCCAGATAGAGCACCAGAGACTGAGGCGCTCTTGTTGCGGCTGTCGTGTCGCAGCCTGGCTGCACAATGCTGAAAGGCTCCTCAGTTCGTGTAAAAGGCCAGGAGACAGGGAAACAGATCGCAGAGGTTCCCAAGGCTGTTATTTTAGGAAACGCAGCCCCAGTGGCGGAACTGCAAACTTTCTCCAACCAAAAGTTGTGTGAGGTCTCTGATCCTTACTCACTTTTGTTCAGCTTGCTTGCTGGAAACTAAGAACAAAAAGCCTTAGAAGCAAACAAGCTAGCTGGAAAGATATCTCGGGCTTACCCCTCTGAAGGGTAAAATATTTCAGTTTTGACCATGCCATATTTCTGATACCAGATGCCAAAACTGAAAGCCATAGTTTCAAAACACCCTGCCCTAGGAGCTGAGCTGTACAACTAAAGCCCATCTATACAACAGGCAAAAGCAGAGCCTAATCTGTTGCCTAACCTGTCAATCCTAAACCACCTAGAGCTACCCAAACTTGAAGAAAGAAAGCACATTTGCTTGTCATGGGCTGACAAGGGAACCAAGCAGATCTTGTCTGACCATTTGTAAAGGGAACCCCATTTCCCAAAGTGTCCACAAGCCCAAAGCCCACACTTCATTTGGGCTGAGATCCTGGCATGGATGTTGGCCTCATGCAGCTGTACGGTGATGGTCAACCATGCCAGCACCATGCTGACACCCGTGGGGCTTTTGGGGCTTACTGCCACATGGAGGCACCAACAGAGAACCAATGTAATCCAAACTGCTGCTCTGGCTGGGTGGCCAGGCCCGTTTTCACTCTTTGTATCCATCCATTAAAGTTAGAGAGGGATCAGGCCCACCTCAGCTGCAGGCCCTTCTTGGCGTAAGAGCAGTTACAGACCGCAAATGAGATCCAGGTCTCAGGCTGCGAGTTCCCTCTCTTAAAGCGTCACTCAAGTCCCACTCAATCTCAGTTTGACTCCACCATGCAATTAACTGCTGTCCTAAGTGGAAACACTCTTCTGAACCGGGCTCAGAAATGCTGTTTTCCTGAAGTACATCACAGGAGCAGCAAACCAAAGAGAGCGGCTGCCTTCAGGCACGGCACCACCAAAAACAGTCCCTCTGGTGCAGGGCAGTGGTGAGCAGGTTGGTCTCAGCACAGCAGGATAAAGTTTCTTGTCTGATATATGTGCTTTTGGGGAGCAGAGGGGGGGAAGGAAGGAGAAGCAGCAGGACTCACTGCCTGTATTTTGGTGCCAGAAGTATTAGTAGCAGCACTCAGCAGTGGTGAGGTTGCTGTGTGGGGCACATCTGGGGCTCCAGAAAATCTGGAGTGGGGCCAGCGACGAAGGAGTCATGTCTCTCCCCCGTTTCCAAGAGCACCACAGCAGGCATGCCAAGGACACAAATGTACTTCACATGAAAGTCTTGCACAGGAAGTCAGCACAGCCCAAGCAAGAGAAATTTGATGCACATGGACACACACGTGGCACTCTCTCATGGCTGTTATCCCAAGCCACAAACTGGTACCCCTTTAGCAACCCCTGAAAACAAGAGGTTGCTTCATTAGAGTGCCCCACAGAGCTCAGGCTTCAGGAACTGCCCAGAACCCCTTTGCAATATGTTTGTCATCCCCTGTCCTGCTGTGCTGCCCTGGGCTGAGGCCAGGCTCCTGTTGGGACAGAGATATGTCAGCTAGAAAGCCTCTGAAGCAAAGTCCTTCATAGCGATAGGTTTGTGCAGGTAGGTTTTCTTCCAAACAAGCTTAAAAATCCCCACTAACATCCAAAAACACGTTAACACTGACACCAAAAAAAAGTGAGGGTGAGCCTGCCAGTTAAGGGGGAAAGAAGCGTGACTGCAGCAGGATTTCTAGGAATAACTTCACTGCTCCTCTCCCTCAATACCTCATCTGAAGAGCAGCAAACACAGAGGATGAAGCTAGGCACATGCAGATGTCTCAAGGATCCATTCAGGGCAGAGGCTGTGCAGGGAGGCTCAAGGCTCAGGCACAGTACATGAAGGCAGCTCTGACTGTCAGCACTATGCTGCTTTTGTCAACCAAGCTGGATCTCACTGGGTTTGATTCTGCCACCCATAACATTGATACTTTGGGCAGGTGGCCACCCATCCTGAGGGGCAGGTCCCTTTGATAAGCCTTCTTCATACAGTCAACTTTAACCTAGAGCAGTGGCTCCCAAAACTGCTGCTGGGAGCAGCCAGCCACCAGGAGCACATACGACCCCCCTGAGACATTCGAGTTTTTGGTAACAACCCAACAGCCCATGGAATAGGTGATGCATCTGGATGCAAATCGCATCCACCACTGCACTATGTGAACAGAGCCTCCAAGGATGACCAGAGGGCATCACCACAAAGCAGATCTGCCTGTCACATTGTAGTCTGAAAGCCCTCCAGGCCACAGCTATTTAGCAGCCCGCGACAGCACGGGGCCACATGCTTTTCCCCAAAGAAAGAGGAAACATCGGAAGAGCACAGTAACAGCCACATGCTCCGTTTCTGCTCTCCTAGAAGCACACGAGTAAATGCTAAATGCGTGGGGAAGATACAAGCTGCAAAATATTCTCAGATGCGTATGTGGGTTTCTGTCTATTTACTTCACAACAGTTAAAGCATTGCCCAACAATGTTATCACAGAAGCGTTTGACGAACCAAGGACTCGCTTCTGGTTACCAGATAGAGTAATTTTCTACGCAGATACTGCAATTTGTCCTTCAGAAAACTTCACAGCCTTGTCATGAATCTCTATGATTTACAGTACCTGCTGCTAGCTGGAGCTCACAGATGGAGCACCAGTACTCCAGACTGACAATACGCAGCCAGTAACGCTGAGCGAGGATGTGTCACCTCTATAAAGGTTGAAAATAGGACAAAAATACCAGAGAACAGAATAAACTTCAGGGAGAGGCTATTTTAGTCTTCTCATCTGAATATTCAAGCTTAATTTGGTATATTGCACTGGGCCAATTAGACACCCACAAAATGACACAAGACCGGCTTGCCATCGATGAGCATTTTGGGTTTGTAATTTTTCTCAGTACACTTAGTCACTTGTTATTTTGTGGTCAGCTTATGGATGACTTTCAAGGGAACAGGGAAGGAGGGGACATATTATCTTAAAAAGAAGATAATTGAAACCCCATCAAGAGACCCTTCGTCCCCACTGACATACCCCAAATTGTTTAACTAGGTTACTTGACATTGCGATGTTTGAAAACGGTGAGCTACCTCCTAAAATTAAACGACTACCTTTGTATGCTGCATAAATGGAGGGGAGAGAGGAGGAAGGAGCCCACACACTTTTCTGGCTTTTAGAAAAAATATTTTATTTATTTTTTGCATTATATCAACATCAGATCATCTAGGAAAAGAAAAAAAAAAAAAAAAACTTAATTGTGGGATTAACTAGCTACATTTCTAGTTCAGTGAGGGCATAAGGTACTCTGAAAGAAGCAGGCAAGCGGGTGTCACCACAAGCCTCTGCCACAGCTGTGCTGTGAGCCACTGCTTCGCTGCTTGTGGCAGAGCCTGGAAGAGAGCACATTCCTGTCTGTCAGCAGCAGATCACTTAAAAAGTGATAAGAAACATTTCTAAAGCAATGATGAGAAGTGTCAAAACATTTTAAGCGTTAAAAGAAACAAAAGATTTAATTTTGAGTTTTCCTCCTCTGCCCAGCTAGAACTATTGTCATCAGTAATGCCTGAAACTTTGCATAAAAGAGGAAAAAAATGGAAAAAAATCTCTACTACATTAAAAAAAATAATAATAATCAATAAATCATGGACCTATGACAGGTTTAGTGAGGAAACCCAGCCCATCCCAGCAGCCAAAGGAACTTCCATCAGGCTTGCAGGCACACACCGGGAGAGATGGGCACTATGGACGTCATGAGGCAAAGGAAAGTCTTCAGTAGCTTCTCAGGGCTGTGATAGACTTGAGAGAAAGATCCACAAGATGATACGGGCACATAGCCACTTCACACATCACAGCCCACAGAAGAAGCTAGAACAGCCTCCAGACCTACTGCAGTGTGGCCCTAACCATAACTTTGCTTTGACATGAACAACCTGAGCCCTGGAGAAGACATCCTCACCTGAGGTGGTTGACACCACACAGGGAAGACCACACCTGCCCAGCACAGCTCTGAGCCTGCCAGGCCACACTCTGCAGAAAGGGAGCTGTGGAGCTTGGCCTCTCTCTGCCATAACACACATGTAAGCACACAAACAGCAGCTCTAGGTTCAGAGCCATGATTTAAAAGCATAACAAAGGTCCAGTCCAGTTAGGCCTGTGACAGGCTCAGTGCTGATGCCGGAGCACATGGCCAAGCACTAGCCGAGGAGCAAGCTGTGCTCTTGCCACATTTGGCTCCTGGGGCATTCCGTTCCCAAAATGTTTTTCCCCTGGAAAAACAGCAAACATCAGTCACCTTTGGGAGGAGAGGGGTCAGGGCATGGAAGGTGTCTCAGCTGGAGAAGGATCTTGGAAAAACTCTGCAACCTGCAGAGAGCTAAAAAGAGCGTGATTTTCCTAGCAGGAGAGCTTTTTTTTTTTTGGTGACCTATTACCAAAATTAAAAAAAAAAAAAAACAAAAGTAAGTTGTGTCATCATCTTCTATTATCCTTATGTCTCTCACTCTTTATTTCTCCCCACACAGATAACTCCTATCTAATGAATTAAAAAGAAAGAAAGGAAGAGGAAAAGGCAGCCTTGTAGCTAGTACGATATGTTTCCAAGACAGGCAGAAGCTTTTTTCAGGAGACCAACAGATCAGTCAAGCATGGGACCAGTCTTTTTGCAACTCCCATTGGGAGCCTTCGTGCCCTGAAAAGCCTCCTTTGTGCTCTCTGCGGGCAGCAGCCGGTGCAGAGCTCCAGCTTTGGATGAACCCAAAAGGATCAGTGGCTGGAGGGGAAAAGGGGACAAGAAGGGTGACCCTCCTAAATAACTTCCACAAAGTGACTCATCCTTTCACTGTCAGCGTTAACATCTCTGCTCCTGCCAGCTGGGCAGCTGCTCTGGCCCTCTGAGCAGTCAGGGAATGTTTTGTTCCAGGGATGGGAAAAAGGGGGGAAACAACCCTTCTGCGTGCATGTGAGCGTGCATGTGTAATTGCCGTATGATTTCAGCTATTTTGACCTAATAAGAGTTGCTGCATTAGTCACCAGCTTTGGTACGAACAGATGGATTTGGAAGAATTTTAAAAACTGAAGAAGGAAGAAAGAAGAGAGATGAGAGATGTTGCAGACCCCAGGACAAAAGGGCATCGCTGCTGCCAGAGGTGGGGTGTTCCCATACAGCAGGGCTGGAGCCCACCACACATGGCATCCCAGGGCACACAGCAGACCTACAGCACACCCTGGGTTTTCTCCAAGTGGTGGCTTTCTGCCTCTATGCACTATGGTGCCAGGAAACTCATCCTTCTTCTAAACTACCAGACTTGAGTACTGCACTTGAACAAGAAAATTTTCTCATGCAAAGAAAGAGCAGAGGTGATTTGTATAATACTTTCTTTAAAAGCCCTCAACACTTCTGACACATTACAGGATCACAGCTTTCAGGTCTTCATCTTAAAGCTGTAGTTCAAGTCAGTAAGGCTTGCTTGGGGCCCAGGTTGCCCATTTTTGTTCAGGGAGCAAGCTCGGTGCCTGACTGATCAGAAAAGTCATGGCAAGTTATCAAAGCAGCTTTGATTTCCTACCCTCCAGATTAGCCAAACATAAGACTGGAATCCGCAGGGTTGAGCCTACCAATGGAGAAAGGAGATTCATCACATCGGGAGCACCATTCCCTCAGCCAATATTTACTTTTCCAAACTGGAGCAGGCAGGCTTTTCCATCACACATGGAAACACAGGCAGTTCTCTACTAAAAATATTTCTTGGCCTCCCCACTTCTCTCCTCCCTACAGGACGTCCCCCTTTCCCTCCAAAAGCTGCCTTTTTGCATAGGTCTCAGCTGACTCCACTGCCAACAGGGAGAAGACATCTCTCCTGTGCACACACCTAGCTCCAGCAATAATCCACCCCCACCCAAAAGCCCCATCCAAGTCCTCAGAAAAACTCCCACTGGTTTCTACTCTGAGAAACAATTCCCACATTCCTTCCCTAAAGTCACTTTTTTCCCCTACCGTGTCCTTCTACATCCATATTCGCTCTTTTCTTCAGCATCTTTCGTGCAGGCAGCGCAAGCAACATGTCCTTCCACATATCTGCAACACAGCATTTACCAAAGCATAGCTACAGCCTTCACGCACAGGGCAGAAGATGGAGACAAAAAATATAGAAGAGGACTCTGCTAAGACATGAGAGGCATGGGGACCACAATATCTTGTTTGTAGGAATCCTGTTTCCAAAAACACAGGAGCTGGGAGTGCTGACATCAGCCCTGAACATCTACTCCAAACCTCATTCAGTGCATAGCAGAAGGGAGTAGAAAAGGCATCTTGCACTAAAATACAGGTCTGAACATCAGTGTCAGTAACCCACTACACTGGAAACTTGTAAGGACCTGCCCAAGCACGTACATTTTCATTTTGAAATAAGAAGAACAAATTTGGGAGCATAAAGGTTTTAAATTGTTGATTGGAAGATTTGTATGTAGGCAGAGTATTGTTTTCTTCTCCTGGCTCCCTGGGTAGCAAAACAGAAAAATTATATGTAATTAAAATGGAAACAGTATCAATTAGCTGTGATTCTCTGAGCTGTGGAAAGAGTAAACCAATGAGGAAAGACTGTTCTTATCCTCTGGCAGCCTCTTCACATCAAGATTATTCTGAAGATATCTTAAATCCACTTAAGCGTGAACTATGCAAACAAAATTTAAAAGAAATCAGTGCAGGTGGAGGGTTATTTACTAGCCAGTATAATACTTGATCACACGTATCCCGAGGAATTAACTTGATTGCTAGTACTTGAGCTCATTTCATTAATGTTACATCCTTGTCCTTCTTGAATTATGCCCCTGAAGTTTAAAGCCTAATCTAGATAGGGCCTGGCTTATCTCCTGCCTCTACAGAAAGTGTCCTTTGTGTCATTGTTTTTACGTACTCCTAAAAATAGGACACATGCAAGGACAGCAAAAGTTAACAAGTTACTGTACCCAATCACACACAAAATCAGGAGATTAAAAACAATGAGGTAGATAGAGTCCGCAAGGGCACTGCCTGCAAGTCTCCTTAAACAGAAAATATTCTATTTCACGATAACAGTGATGATTCTGACATAAAGTGGTGTTCTATTACAGAAACAAAACAAAACAAAAAAAAAAAAAACACAATACACACCTTTTGGTTTTGATACAGACTTATTTTCTCATAAGATATTACTAAGAGGGAAAATTACATCAGTTGAATCAATTGAGTCACTCACTCAACAGCTTGCATGTCATTATTTAAGAATAGTATATTACTGGGTACACATCAGCAAGTATAATATCCTTGTTTTGTATTAAAATTTTCAGATGAGGACATACTTGGACCTGAACCTGATGTTGACAGATACTTCCGATACTTCTCCTTCACAAGAGAAGCTGCCTACATACTCAGAATGAAGGAGGTAATTTAATACGTTGTGGCCCAAACCCTACCTCATGACTCCAGGAGCCAGCCCTTCACTGAAACACACACCATCATTGCTTTCTCTTCTTCATGCATATTCTTCAGCTCAGAACCAAAGGGGCTAAAGCACACATTCAGAACTCTTCAGAGGAAAAAAAAAAAAAAAAAGTCCCTAAGTCACCATTTGAGTCACCATTTGGACATTTAATCTTGCAAGAGTTGCTAGAATCCCAAAAGAGAGCACGACCTGGCCAAGTCAGTAGACTAAAAAAAATTTCGGGTACTCTTTTTCACTCAAGAAGTTTCAAAACCCAGCTTCCTGTAGCCATGGACTTGTACAAGGTTTTCCATGTGCAGTGAGATTGAGCCATTTCATAGCACCATGAGTGAAATAAGGCTAAACTCTTCCTGCCAGCAGGATGGTTTCTTTCCTTTTGCTCATCATTTTGGCCTGATAGCTTAACACACCTCACAAAATTATTTCTGGTAAACAAATAAACGTTAGTTTCCTTCCCCCTCTCCCCCAAACCTCAGGACTAACATGCTGGTACCAGGCTGGGAAGTTCTGGTTGCAACTGGTTGCATTTCTGCTCTTTGGAGCAGAAAGGAAAGCAACCCCCTGTGGCTGAGGGCAGCCTGGAGGAGCCTCATCTCTCCACCAAGGTCAGCCCAACACTGCGTGTCCTGCCCATCCTCTCCCATGGTGGGGCCCTGCTGGCCTCCCTCCAGGCAGGGAGCGTGTCACCTCCATGCCACCTGTCAGCACACTTGCAAGCTATCCACCAAGCAGTTATTTGCAAATAATTCTTTTAATGCTGACACATTTTATAAGTTGCCTGCAGATAATTAACAAATAGGGAAAAATACAATTGCATAGTAGAATAATTCATTGCTAATTATTCTCTCAGGCCTAAGAATGCTGCTGACCTTCTCGATGCATTTCTTTTAGTTAGCTGAGTACAAACAGATGCTGACCTTCATCAGAACAGCACTGATGTATTTCCTGAGGAAACACAAGTGAGAGCATAGAGGCATGACCAAACACATCCCAGTCAGTCACACCTTAGTCATCAGGAGCATTTTCCAGAGTGCTTGCTGGGTTCCTGTGCTTTGCATTTTGGAGGAGTTCGGGAGTGCGTCACACAGAAATTCAAGTACAGCGGTCTTGGAGTTGAACACCAGAAAAACCCAAGGATGTAAAACGAGTGGGTGTTTCAGGTCGTTTCAGTCATTGTCTGTGCAAGTTATTTGTCAAGACAGCTTCTGGACCACAGTTACTCATCATTTGCATCAAGTTTTAAACTAGGGACAGCAAGAGCTGCAGATTTGAAATGTGACACCACACATCACGATTTAATGAGGCCTCTAGGGCTACGTGCAACACAGCCGCATTCCCCCTGCACGTACAAACACACTCATACAGTGAATCAGAACCAAGAGCATCTTGCAGAGCACCCCAGGGTTTTATTTAAAGGAAAAAACTGTGATTTGTCAGAGACACTACAGCTCCCCTGGAAGGAACAAGATAGTCTTTTCTGAGTATTTGTGCTCGCGAAGACTTAGAGATCCTTGTCAGGAGTGGAAAATGGAATCAGTCTGTTTTTTAATCCCGAACAGCGGGTCACTTTAACAGCAAAGTTTCTACAAAATCATTTTTCTTGACCTGAAAGGGTATACACACATACCCTCCAACAGACGGGAGCAGCAGTTAAGCCAGCATAGATGCTCCTTTCAAGGCCCCCCTGAACAGAGATGCCAGCACCACATAAAGACGGGTATTCATAGCATCCTCCCAGAGCAATTTCAGCTATCCAGCTTGGACATTTTTCACAGCAACTGAACTCAGAAACCCAAGTTTCCTCTGCAGTCCCTGGAGCAAGGGAGAGCGACCAAGAGCAGCTCTGACTGCCTCCGCTAGCTGGGCTGGGCCAGAGCGCTGCTCCCCATCAGGCACTTTGGGAAAAACAAGCTGGTGACCTCTGGGTGACTGACTGCTTACAAGTAAACCAGTCCGAGGGCTTTGTGATGGGGTTCAGTCCACAACTAGCAGGATTAAAATCAAGTGCTTTAGGTAGCTCTGAAAGCACACAACGGAATAAAATGACCAAAGCATCACACACCCTTTTACTCACATACATGAAGCAAAGAGAGAATTGCAGCGATAAACTTCAGCTTTTAATTATTAAGGAGGAACTGACCAAAATCTCTTGGCACCAATCCAGTTCTCAGTTCCCTTCTAAAGCTTATCAAACCTGCACTCACTACTCTTTTGCACACTTATAGGTGCAGACTCAGGGAAAGGGCTTCAAAATTGGAAATCTGAAAAAAAAAAAAAAAAAAAAAAAAAGAGAGAGAGAGAACAAGTGCCTTTGGCCTTTGTTTTAAAATAAAACTCGTTAATTAAGGAACAGAGACTAAGTGTCACTGTTTCCATTTTCACAGCTGCATCTCTCTGTTGGCTTCTCACGTGTGGCATTTTTTTACCCTACAGGAGCTACCTGCTTTTCCCTAAGTACACAGAAAGCACCACAGGTACTTGCAGCACCCAACTCTACTTTTTACGCTAGAACTGATCCATGGAAATTAAGAGCTCTAATGTAAGATTTCTATTTCATGTGCGACACTGGATAAAATGATGATAGGAAAACTGGTCCTGCCTATGTTTTCTAATTGACCCTAGCCATCATTTTGACTCTGAGCAGTGAGGTAATCAGCCACATCTACAGAATACAGATCCCCCGCCTGAGCTCTGCCACTGAGGACAGCTCTGTTCACAAGGACACTTCACAGAAAATAGGAACAATAATTAATAATAAAGATAAACAAGAAGGAGAACATGTCCTCCTACTGAAACTGCTCTCCATTGAGCTGCTCCTCTGCTTGCTCTATTTAAATACCTAGGACACTCTGTCACCAAGATTAAACTCATGTAACTGGCAGGGACTGGCCATCAGTTCTTCCACAGAAAGAGCATTCTTGAAAGGGTGCCTGTGTCTTCCAGACACAGATACCTATACAGGGTGAAGTGATTACCCCTCAGTCCATTTTTGATACACTGAATGCACTAACCTCCTTACAACTCACCAAAATAAGGAGGTTTTCTAGCACTCTCACCATCTTGCTGGCCCTCCCTTAGACTTTCTTTGCACACCAGCATTGATTCTGCTAATAGCTCAGAAACAGGGTATGAAAGTTAGGGCCCTTTCAACACAAACTTCACTGTTGCAGGCACAAAAGAAAGAGAATATCAAGACACTAGTTTCCCTGAATTAATATTTTTTACATGACCATTTATTAGCTTTTACAACAAGAGTCTCACTTGTTTATAGGTACAGGTTGTCACCTACTGTTCTCAGGTCATCATCCTTCATTTGGCTGGACTGACACATCTGGTTAGAATGGGATGCAGAAGAAACCCTAAAGACAAGTAAAAGCCTAAATCACCTCAGCACCCCCAAACAAGCATAGCACAGCATACTTTGAATACAAATTGCTGAGACATGTTGAGTTGACCCACAGGAGGAAAGACTTCTTTGAAAATGCTAAAACAAGATCAGCACAGCTTACACTCCTGCAAATAAAACACTTGAATATTCAAGATCAAGATACAGAACAGACATAGAAAACAAAGCCTACTAAAAAAAAAAGTTCTTCATTAAATCATTGATTGCTTCCTTTACTCATAACTTTTAGCAGAGGTAAGAGCAAAGAAAGGAATCTACTACTTCCTCTCACTAACCTTACATCAAATCAAAAAATACTTTAAAAACAAGCACTTACCTAGGAATTTTCCCCAAAACTTTCACTTCCCCTAGTCATTTCCAAAGCCATCCTACTTCATACAGCCAGCAAGAGTGAAACTCCCATCACAAATACCTGTATTATACCTGTGTTGCTCACTACAGGCTTTCATAATCCTAAAATCATTAGTTTACAAATGGAAACAGCTGTGGTGGTGAGGGAGCGGCAGAGCTAACATCCTTCCACCACTATTTTCTCCTTGCTTTCATCTTAGCACCAAGAGATGCAAGCACTTGGTGTGCTTTATCTTTTGAGACTATTTACTTATATTTTACTTTAAAACCATATTTTCCTTAGTTACCTTCAATACTCTGTTTGCACATTCCATATTGTTTACAGAGCCGGCTCTAGAGGCCTTGGGAAAGAAGGCTAAATTTCACTTTTGTCTTTCCATGAATATTTTCTGTTATCCCTGGGGAAACCAAATTCAACTTTTCCAATAACAGCAGAGAAAACATGAGGGGAAGGAGTTTTGGGGAATCTGGGACTAATGAGTGACTTTTTTGGGACTTTTGGGACTGCTGATAGAAATAAGATCCACGTCGGTGGTTGGAGACAAGGTCCAGAGCAACCTTCTCTGGGTAGCCTGGCTTGAAGCAGGTGACCTCCAGAGGTCCCCTTCTACCGCAACCATTCTGTGATTCTGATATGCAGGTGGAACTGAGATTGACTGAAGATTTGGGGGCTGGAATAAGATCCAGAGACCAAGAGGGACAGGCTTACTGTGGAAAAAAGTGTTTCTGGAAAGGCCTTTTTCTCTTTTCACAGACTCTTCCAACCAGAGATCCCTGCCCATCATTTCTCCAACCTTGAGACCACCATGTGCCTCTGTGACTACTCCCCTTGCTCCCAATCTCTCCTCTGTTATTCCCCTCTCTGAGAAGAGGCAGAAGAAGCTCAAGGAGTACTTTGAAGTACCACAAACCAGTATTTGTCCATCTTATCGCTGCTAAGCCCGTCAACATGCTCTCACCCCCTTGTGACAAAGGCCAACAGCTGGGCAAGCACAAGGCCAGGACCAGCATCCCATGTGTCAGGGGCAAGGCAGGCAGGTAGCAGCAGAAGGAGCTCGCTGTGGACCACAACACCACATACACAGCCTGGGTGCTGCTCCTGCAGCGGTGATGGCTCTGCTGAGCAAGGGAGGACGCGGCACGTCAGTACTGCCGGAGAGCATCCGTACAACGACGATGCTGGATTCTGCTTTCTCTATTAATAGGGCAGCAACTTCCTGCGCCTGCAAGACTCAGAGATGCTTTGAAGTAAAATCGGCTTTTCCGGAGGCTGATCAAAATAGAAATCCAAGCTGCCTAAATCTGCAATGGAAATTTCAATCAACATCGGGTTTTTAAATAAGATGTAGTCTCTATTCTGGGTCCAAATGAATTGATTAAAGAAATCAGATATACAAATAAGGCTTTTGGTCCACTGCTCTGCACCACCCCCCAAGTAAAACTTAGAGTTACTGTAAAAGGAGCATTAACTCTCAGAGATCCCAACCTCTCTCTTGTTTCAAGACTACAAAGATACCAGCAATCCATTCAGAGAAAAGGAAAAATCACTGAAAATTTACACAGGTAGAGACTCTGTTTCCCATGTTTCTGGCCATTTCTGATCAGCAAAAAATCGGCCTCCCAAAGAGTTAACGTTCAGCTGACCGGCAAAGCGCAGTGGGCTCATCGATAACACCAAGCACGCGGCGCTGCCTTCGGGAAGGGAAGAAGCCATCTCGGGAGACAAGCAAAGCAATTGTTTGCTTTCTCTCGTGCTCGCCGAGTGCCCTGCGGTAACCCTCGTGCTCTGAAATACTCATATTGGTTATTTCGAAGTTGGGTGCAGAGCTGTGCTTTCCCATGGCTGCCACTAATGACTTGCAGCTGTTGCTAATCTGTGCCTCTGATTTCCTTTGATTACTATGTGTATTGATGCCTGTGGTAAATAGGCATCTGCCAGGTGCCAGCACAATCAGGGGGAAAATATAAAAAGTTCCCTGTTTCAAATTCAATGTGACATTGTGTTAGTCGAGAGGCAGCCGTTTAACTATTTAAGGGGAATAGTTTCCTGGGCTCCTCGCTGCCCTCCTGGCTGTGGAGGAGGCCCTTGTGCTTTTTGGTGAAGACAATCCCCCCAGGCCCCAGCTGTAGGAAACAGTGATGGGGAGAAGTTGGCAGCTTTGGGGAGCCTCCCTGCCATATCTCAGCCCACAAGAGATGCTGTTTGAGCACGGGGAGAGCACAGGCTCTTCACAGCATCCTGTCCCTCAGACACAGCACCACACGGCCACCCTCTCTGATCCCAGGCAAGGGCTGGGGCTGGCTGCATCCCACTGCCAGGAGCACACATTTCTCTTTACAAGGCTTTGTTCCTGTTTTATTCTGTGCTGCGGGGCAGGGTGGCACCTCTGCTCACAGTCCTGGGCTGGAAGGAGCGGAGCAGCAACTTCCCACAGCCCACTAGGAAAATACCCATCTTGTGGGAATCCAGGGCTAACATTAGATTTTCCAGAAGGAAACATAAGGGTCTCACAATAAGAAATGTCCCTGGATGAGTTCCCTCTGTAGGGCACTGCAGTGTGACTTGCTCCCAGCACTGGCTGCTGCGTGCTTTGCCCCAGCCCCTTCAGCAATTTCTGCGGGCATTTCTCATCCCTCCCTGTACAGCAGCCAGCTGAAGATGCCACGCAGCTGTTCCTCGGCTCCATCCATCATCCTTCTTCCTGGTAGCAGGTAATTATTTCCAGCTGTTAATTATCCAAGACCATCACACCTGACCCATATTGTTTGCCTTTCATTTGCACCTCATGTGCTGAAAATAAATACATAAAGCAAAGCCTCAGAGACATGCCAGTTAGAGGCTACTGCCAGGGAAAGGAGCGAGCTGCCTGCTTTTGTGGTTCGTTTCCTTGGTTTGTGGACCCAGGCATTTATGTGCAGGCTTGCATTTATGGGGCAGCAATGAGCTGAAGGGGAACCTGTGGAGCACAGCAAAGGATGCTCGCCTGTTACTCATAAAAGTGCTGAAGGAAAACCCCAGACATCCACATTTGCTGCGAGTGAAGTATTTTGGTTTAGGCTTGATCTAATCATTATTAGAAAGAAGGGATTGTTCAGCTCAGGAGAGGCTGGTGATGTTGCACCTGACAACGTGCTAACTCCTTCCCACTAGGAAAAGGAGATGGCAGAAAATTTAAGTCATGTATCTAAATGTGCACGCACAATCTCTATAGCCGCAGCCGTTCACTGAAGCTACCAAAAAATAAAAAGCCATCTGATGCAATATAAGTCCTATGGAAAGGGCTAGATCTAACTCCTCTTAAGCTGCTGGAAAAGGAAAGCTGAGCGTACCCACCCTACTAAAAGAAGGCAAATCATGATGCCTTAGAAATTAAAGGGCTCTTGGCTAACAGGGATAGGACTGAGCTCTGTTTCAAAGTGCCAGGATGGCAGAAGGAGTTGGAGATGAGCTGATTCAGGTGCAGGAGGAGAAAGGCCTTTCACAGCTGTACCACAGCCCATGGGAAGGGGGTGTGGAGGACAGGGTGTTCGAGCCTGGTAGCAATCTACAGGCAGTGTGGGGTATGAATAAAGATACTGCCTCCTTCAGCTTTGGGGTTTGGTCATTACATTAGAGCCTGCCAAGAAAAAGCAAACTGATCTTTGTAATTGCTGCTGAATGAGAGAAGGCAAAAAGTCCTGTAACTACTACAATGCACATCCACAGGATTCTCCTTGGCTTAAAGACGAGACACTATTGTGCCTGGGACAATTCCTGGGGGGAAAAAAATGGTCTGGAAAAGGGGTTTCTTAGGCATTTTCATGCCTAAACTTCCAGATTCCTTAAAACTGAGACTAGTTTTATGGTAAGGCTGAGTCTGATTTTACAATCAGCATTGTGAAGTTGTAGAAACGTTACACTTTGATGTTTTAGAAACAAAAAACAGTGCTTTTGTCTCCTTTCTGTGTCCATGTGCTGCAGACCATGAGCTGTGCACAGGCACCATTATGCACCCATCGCACCTTTGTCCTCCAGCTGCAGGCATCTTACTCTGCACCTGAGCCCTCAGAGCCAAGACCTGGACACAGTGATGTGGGAAGGCACATCAACCTCCAGACCATCATATACTCACTAAACATCTTCCCCAAACCCCCTCTTTCTGGCATTTCCCCAGGGCCAGCAGGCTTCTGCCAAGCAGCACCTACAACACCCCCATACTGGCCATCCTCAAGGAGGTTGGAGTTGAAAAACTGAAAAGCTGAATACCGAGCCTCAAGACCTCCACCAAGGAGGACATCGTGTCCTTCCCCTTTTAATTAACACTGAAACTTCAGTCATCCTCTGGGCTGCAAAGCAAGTCCTTCCACGCACCCAGCTTGGGGAAAAAATGGGGACATTTGCAAAGAGTGGCGAAGCACAGCTCTTGGCACTTCCCAATTAGTACGTTTCAACTCACTTCGGAAAGTCACATACCCTTGCTCAGATGTGGCTGGGGATGCAGAGGGGCTGGAAGGTTTTACATTTGTGGTGTGGCTCTCTATATTAGAGAGTCTTTCGAGGTTGTAGAACTCGAGGTTGGGAATGACAAGGTCGAGTCCCTTTGGGTTAGGATCGGCAGGGACAACAAGGCTAGTGTCCTGGTCGGGGTCTGCTATAGACCGCCGAACCAGGATGAGGAGACGGATGAGGAATTCTACAGGCAGCTGACAGAGGTTGCTAAATCATCAGCTCTTGTACTCGTAGGGGACTTCAACTTCCCTGACATATCCTGGAAGCACAACACAGCCCTGAGAAAGCAGTCTAGGACGTTTCTGGAGAGCGTGGAAGATAGCTTCCTGACGCAGCTGGTTAGTGAACCTACCAGGGGTGGTGCCCCGCTAGACCTTCTCTTCACAAACAGAGAAGGACTGGTGGAGGACGTGATCGTCGGGAGCTGTCTTGGGCAGAGTGACCACGCAATGGTGGAGTTCACTATTCTTGGCGAGGCCAGGAAGGGGACCAGTAAAACCGCTGTATTGGACTTTCGAAGGGCTGACTTTGAGCTGCTCAGGACACTGGTTGGTGGAGTCCCTTGGGAGATGGTTCTGAAGGGCAGAGGGGTCCAGGAAGGCTGGGCGCTCTTCAAGAGGGAAGTCTTAATGGCGCAGGAACGGTCTGTCCCCACGTGCCCAAAGACGAGCTGGCGGGGAAGAAGACCGGCCTGGCTCAACAGAGAATTGTGGCTTGATCTTAGGAGGAAAAAGAGGGTTTATAAGCTTTGGAAAAGTGGGCAGGCCACTAAGGAGGACTTTAAAGAAGTAGCGAGGCTGTGCAGGGACAAAATTAGGAAGGCCAAAGCTCATCTGGAGCTCAATCTGGCTACTGCCGTTAAAGATAACAAAAAACGTTTCTATAAATACATCAACACAAAAAGGAGGACTAAGGAGAATCTCCATCCTTTACTGGATGCGGGGGGAAACTTAGTTACAAGAGATGAGGAAAAGGCGGAGGTGCTCAATGCCTTCTTTGCCTCAGTCTTTAGCGGCAATACCGGTTGTTCTCTGGATACCCAGTACCCTGAGCTGGTGGAAGGCGATGGGGAGCAGGATGTGGCCCTCATTATCCATGAAGAGCTGGTTGGTGACCTGCTACGGCACTTAGATGTGCACAAGTCGATGGGGCCGGATGGGATCCACCCAAGGGTACCGAGGGAACTGGCAGAGGAGCTGGCCAAGCCACTTTCCATCATTTATCAACAGTCCTGGCTATCAGGGGAGGTTCCAATCGACTGGCGGCTAGCAAACGTGACGCCCATCTACAAGAAGGGCCGGAGGACAGACCCGGGAAACTACAGGCCTGTCAGTTTGACCTCAGTGCCAGGAAAGCTCATGGAGCAGATCCTCCTGAGAGTCATCATGCAGCAATTGCAGGGGAAGCAGGCGATCAGGCCCAGTCAGCATGGCTTTATGAAAGGCAGGTCATGCCTGACGAACCTGATCTCCTTCTATGACAGAGTGACGCGCTGGGTGGATGAGGGAAAGGCTGTGGATGTGGTCTACCTTGACTTCAGCAAGGCTTTTGACACCGTCTCCCACAGCATTCTCCTCAAGAAACTGGCTGCTCTTGGCTTGGACTGGCGCACGCTTCGCTGGGTTAGAAACTGGCTGGATAGCCAGGCCCAAAGAGTCGTGGTGAATGGAGCCAAGTCCAGTTGGAGGCCAGTCACTAGTGGCGTCCCCCAGGGCTCGGTGCTGGGGCCGGTCCTCTTTAATATCTTCATCGATGATCTGGACGAGGGCATCGAGTGCACCCTCAGTAAGTTCGCAGATGACACCAAGTTAGGTGCGTGTGTCGATCTGCTCGAGGGTAGGAAAGCTCTGCAGGAGGATCTGGATAGGCTGCACCGATGGGCTGAGGTCAACTGCATGAAGTTCAACAAGGCCAAGTGCCGGGTCCTGCACCTGGGGCGCAATAACCCCAAGCAGAGCTACAGGCTGGGAGAGGAATGGTTGGAGAGCTGCCAGGCGGAGAAGGACCTGGGAGTGATGGTGGATAGTCAGCTGAATATGGGCCAGCAGTGTGCTCAGGTGGCCAAGAAGGCCAACGGCATCCTGGCTTGTATCAGGAACAGCGTGACCAGCAGGGCGAGGGAGGTGATCATCCCCCTGTACTCAGCTCTGGTGAGGCCGCACCTCGAGTACTGTGTTCAGTTTTGGGCCCCTCGCTACAAGAAGGACATCGAGGTGCTTGAGCGGGTGCAGAGAAGGGCGACGAAGCTGGTGAGGGGCCTGGAGAACAAGTCCTACGAGGAGCGGCTGAGGGAGCTGGGCTTGTTCAGCCTGGAGAAGAGGAGGCTCAGGGGTGACCTTATCGCTCTTTTTAGGTACCTCAAGGGAGGCTGTAGCGAGGTGGGGGTTGGCCTGTTCTCCCACGTGCCTGGTGACAGGACGAGGGGGAATGGGCTTAAGTTGAGCCAGGGGAGTTTTAGGTTAGATGTTAGGAAGAACTTCTTCACTGAAAGGGTTGTTAGACATTGGAACAGGCTGCCCAGGGAAGTGGTGGAGTCACCATCCCTGGAAGTCTTCAAAAGACGTTTAGATGTAGAGCTTAGGGATATGGTTTAGTGGAGGGCTGTTAGCGTTAGGTTGGAGGTTGGACTCGATGACCTTGAGGTCTCTTCCAACCTAGAAATTCTGTGATTCTGTGATTCTGTGATTTCACCACTGAGACTCCCAGAGGTTTTGCCAAGTCCTTAGTAAGTTATTCAGAAGGAAAACAAGGACCCGGCTGGGCTTCTCCTTTGTGTGGGTCCTGCCCCGGGCTCTGGCACCTGAGCTGGCAGCTGCACTTCCCTGTAATGGCACAGGGGAGAAGGGACATTCATGCTGTCATCCCGGCTGGCGTATCTTGTTTCTGCAAGCTCACATCTCGTAACTAGCCTAAGCTAGTCAGAGCCGCGTTTTTCAGGGGAAAGAAAAACATCTGAACTTTGGCATCAAAAACCCACTGGAAACTGGCCATGGCCTAGAATGTAACTGAGCCCTTCAGCTCAGCTTTCATTGCAGAGAGGTTTCCCAAGAGAAAATGCCCAGAGGACTGAGAGCAAGGAGTTTTCTAACAGCTCAGAGACCCGGTTTCTGCAGTGCTGAAGCACACACACCACACATCCTGCTCAAAAGCAATCTGCAGCCCAACGCCACCTTTGCAGGGACCACGCTTGTGCTCCTGGCTTCCCCACAAGCTGAGGGTGCCCAAGGGCTTTGGGTCCTGGGGGCAGCACTCAGTCCCTCCCAAGCACCCCTTCCCACGTGGCAGCAGGGATCACGGAGCATGGAGAAGACCCAGGTAGCACGGCTCCCACATGGGAATAGCAAAGCAAGACACAGTCTGCCCCTGCTTTCCTACACGGATTCATACAGTTATCCCCCAGATATTGTCTCACCCCCCAGGCACGCTGAGCAGAGCAGGCAGTGCCTCCTTTCAAGGCTGCCCCATGCTGTTATTTCACAGAGCCAGCAAGTGCCTTGCGGTGGACGGATGCACCACTCAGCTTGCCACTCTAATCTCTCCCCACCATACCTAGGAATGGTTATACAGATAAAACAGAGGCTGGAAACTGTTGTTGTATCAAAGCAGATCTGTGGTATCCAGATTCTGTGCAGCTCTATTGTGTTCTCCTGTGCTGGTTCTCTATTTTTAAAATCTGAGCTAGGAAAAATAAATTACTCTCGACCTGAGTGTGAAAAAGTTTTCTTTCATACTGGCATCTTAACTTTATCTGATAATGAGACTCAAGTAATTTCCTTGAGTTTCAGCTGTAGCAAGTAATGAAACAGTGAAATCTTTCTTCACTGATTAACAGTATTAGGCTTCCAGGGAGCACAGCTACTGCCACAGAAGCAATTCTCCAGTCTCAGCAAATATTAGAAATTCACAGGTAATACCAACCTCATTGGTATCCTCTTTCCCTCCCCAGCTTCTGTCTCGCTCAGTATTTTAGGTCAGCAGCACTGCAGCAGAACAACTTCCTAAATCACAAAACAGCTTTAAACCTCTCAAGATCTCACAATATCTTGGGGGAAAAGGTTTGAGATTTGTGGTTTTGTTTTCTGGGGTTTCAAATCCCTAAGGGTCACCATTTCAAGATTTTCTTCATGTCTAAGAGAGGAGGCTTACTCATTCTCCCTTGATATTTTCCAGCTGTATCCTTGCATTACCAAGCGAGAAATATCTCATCCAAAGCACATGGGAGGGCAATGAGAGTCTATTAACTTCAAGGGGCTCTTGATCAGCCTGGTAGACTTCTGGTCAGAAGTGGCTTCATGTAAAAGTGTATCTGCATACCAGGCTGAAGCTGTATACAGGCTGTGTCATGAATCCACATCATTCTTAATCATATGAACTCCACATCCTCCATTACAAGTTTTCAGATGCATCAACACATCGAAGCTAGTGATGAGCAAACTGCAAAAGTTTCTCTTCAAGTTTGTCCCAGAGCTGCAAGAAGCAACACTTGTGTTTCACAGCAGATATCCCCCCCACAAAGTGGCTCATCTGCTCTGCAGGGACACCCAAGGTTTCTTTCCGCAGCCAGGAGACCACAGGCAGTCACGTGCAGAACCAGTCACACTTTACAAAGAAGCGAAAGTCTCATAACGCAGAACAATTATGACAACAAGCAGTAGCTGTGTTACAGAAAGAACAATCTGGAGTTATTGTAGAGAAGCTTTTTGGAAAATAGCTAGTAATTTTGGTTCGCAAACGGCTATAAGCATCTGGTCTCCAGTGAGTACCTGTTCTCTGGCAGCAGGATGCCTCCCCCACAAGTTTCAGAGGCTGGGCATCAAAAAACAAAGAGACATCCCAAAATTTACTAAGCGCTTGGCCTCAGGCTGTCATTGATGAACACATTCTTTTTCAGTCTTGAGACAATTGTGTGGGATGATAAAGCTGTGGACAAACCTTCCAGAAGGTTTTCTTTTTTTTTCCCCAAATGCTGCATGTCTCATTCCTGCTGATGCTCGCGGACCTGCTGCTCACGGTGCCTGTGCAGCCTTTGGTGACGGATCGTGACGTTAACTCTGAAGCCTGTGACAACCACGTGCCTGCCTACAACTGAAGTCAGTTACACATGCACTCACACATAAGCCTGCTATTTGGGTATTAATTAAATAAGCTTTCAAAAATAGTTTAAGCAAATTAGTTCCTGACACATTGCACATCTTGAGCTTTCCATTTGTGGCCTTTCATTTGTAAGCGATCATCCACAGAGTGAAAAGAAGCACACTTCACTCTAATTAGGGAGGAGCTAATTATCCTCCATCAATTAGATCCTACAACACTTATCTGTAAACAGTTGCTGGAAAGGTACATAACAGATTAGTGACTGAAGACCTAATTAATAAGGAATAATGAGCTCCTTCCTGCACGAGATGGAGGAAGCGTGTTCCCACTCCTTGAAAAAGCCCAGTGATAAGAGCCATAAAGCTGACCACAATTGCGGCAAGAGCCATTTCATACACAATAGCTTCCAAATTTTTACATCCGATTTGCAGCGTGAGCTTTCCTGGCTTGGCTGTGTGGCAGCGCTATGTCAATCCTTGTGCTGCCGACACGGCTCTGCCTCCCTGGCGCACACACCCAGGAGCGCAAAGCTCGAGGAGCTTCTCCTCAAGGAGAGAAAATGGGATTGCTTTGTGGCAAGCAGGGCCCACGGGCTTTTTTCTGGGTCTTCTCTGCCACTGATGCAGTGGGTTTCCTCCTGCTCTGCCTCAGGGTATGCAGGCACCCGCTGACCTTCATTGCTTTCATGAAACTTTCCATGCACAGAAAATCTATCAGTGTTATGTTTCCTCCACTTCTCTGGACTGAAGAGACCTTAGCCACTTGGCCCATGTTTTCTGAGCCTTACGTCACCCTCTGAGCCTTGGTTTATTGTCATCTTTTGCTTCTGTGCAACTAATATTGTGGTTTCCAGGACTGCACTCCAATGAGGACTTGGCACTGCCACATAAAAAGGCATACTTCTCTCCCATGTCCTACCAGAGCAACAAGCGCCCTTTTTTATGACAGTAATCTTGTTACTACCTGTCTGAGGACAGAGCAAAGCAAGCCCCAAGCTATCTGAGATCATATCTTTCTTTTTAAGCATAAAATTTGTGGACATTCCAGTGAATTCGTGACATTACTGGATATATGGATTGAGAAGAAACATCTGAAGAAGTCCACTAAGCCTCTAGTAGTGTGGCACAGGAACACAAGTCAATCCTTTCTGAATATAGATAGTTACAGACCTGACAAGCAGTCATTTCTCCTGGACCACACTTTGCCATCTGCTTACAAGATAGTCCCTGGAGTATTATTCAAGCCAAGATGTGCCACATTCATGACTTTCCCCTTACCCACTTGGATGACTGTCCCATCAGAGAAGGGAATTAGATTGGTTCAGCATGGTTTGCTTGTGACAAACCCATATTGGTTGAGTTTTTAATAACATTTTATATTCTTTTGGTACATACAAGAAGGAGAGTTAATTAACATGTTTAGGTATCTTTGTAGGCCATAATGTTAGGCAATCTGGTTAAATATTTCTCAGCCATCTTTCCCCCACACCTCTACTTCCCTTTTTTTTTTTAGAGAAAAAGGAATCATCCTGGTTTATCTTCAGACCTCTGGGATCTCTGAAGTGACTTTTTCTTCACCTTTTTCTGCTGATATAAATACATTCAGCTTTTCTAAGTTTTAATTGACTTTGACCAGATACTTTCTTCTCAAAACTGAAGCAAAAACATTGAATTTTTCAGCCCTCACGCCTCCTCTATTTGTACTTCTTTTCACTGTATTAATGACGTTTGCTTTCCTCCATGTATTTACAGAAAAATGGCATATTTGACTTCTTCCTAATTGGTTTTGCATGTGATTTTTTTCTGATTGCACCCCAGCATGCCTGTGTTGCTTTGTTCTAGTCATTGTCAGTTACGTGTCCCTCTTTCTACCTATCACACAATTCCCTTTGATTTCTAGGTCTTGGCACACGATGCAGTTGGATTCTTGTCTCCTGCTCAGGTTCCTCTTTCTTTCACATCAGGGTAGCTTACCATTCTTCTTTTGTTAATGGCAGTTTCAGTAACTGACAGTTCATTTATCTTTAGGATTATCTTCCCAGAAGATACACATTTACTTGTTTCCCAGGCTTGTTGACATCTGCTTTTTGAAGTTCATTACCTTTTTCTGCTTCTTTCACTCCTTTCTTTTCTCAGAACAGTGATTCTATTGTTTCATGGTTGCTTTCACTCAAATTACCTTCTACTTCTGGTTTATCTCCATCCATTCCTCCTGTTCAGGCTAAAACCTGCAAACAGACACTACTCAGAGATTTTCAGTATTATAAACACTGTGCTTGGATTAATACAAAAGATGAATAGACAGGCATGGAAGTGATGCTCTGGTGTTTACGCACTAAGGTGTCTCTCCCTCCATCTACCCTCCATCCAACAGAGGAAGTGCATGACAAGATGTGGAAAAGCCAGACCCTGGGTTCCTTTAAAAATTCTCAACTCTATTAGTAGTTAGCTAAAAATATCAGGAAACGTATTCTACATATAAGTTATCTTAATCAGTAAACCTACGAATATCCTATGAAATTTGTTCTAGCCCACACCAAACAAAAATCTAGCTCTGAATCCCTTGAAAAGATAAGAAATGTTTCCTGGGGAAACAGTGGCAGAGGTTATATAGGAGAAAAATGCAATATCAACAACAGAAAGAGACAAAACAGCTCAGAAGCCCAAACCCCAGAAAATTCCCTGTTAGTAACTCTCCTGTTGGTTCAAGGATCTCCATGAAAGATCACAAAGGTGAACAAAGTCTTTCTAAGTGACCTGGACCCAGGCTGTTTTGGGCTTTACACTGATCAGAGGCATCTATGCAAAGGTTCACTATGGTGGGGAAGGTAGCAGCAGTGGAAGGGCTGCAGCAGAGTGCTCCAACATCTACAGCAATTACACCACAAACATCACTCCTGAGGTATGCAACTCTGCATGCCCAGGAACAGGCAGAATGGGCAGGGTGATAATGATTTAATGCACCATTAAAAAAAAAAAAAAATACACTGAGGCTTCCAAGTGGTTTGCGGGGAAAGAATGTATGAAAGAGCATCAATCATTTTCTGAAAACATTCATGTGGTGGTTTTACTCAGCTAACTACACCACAACCACTCTCTTACTCCCCCTCCTCAAAGAAAAGAAGAAAACAAAAGGGAGAAAATACAATGGAAAGGGCTCAAGGGTTGAGATAAGGACAGGGAGATCACTCAACAATTATCATCATGAACAAAATAGACTCAATGTAGAGGGAGATTGATGTCATTTATTGCCTATCGCTAGCAAACTAAGAACACCTTCCCCTCACCCACCTTCTTCTGTATCTCCCCCCACCCTGAACAGCGCAGTGGAACAGGGACTGGGGGCTGTGTCAGTCCCTGATGCTTCATCTCCACCACTCCCTCACGGTCCCTCTCTGCCCCTGCTCCCCGTGGGGTCCCTCCCATGGGATGCCATCCTTCCCAAACTGATCCCACATGGGCTTCCCACAGGCAGCAGCTCTTCAAGCACTGCTCCCACACGGCTCCGTCCCACGGGGTCCATCCATCCCCCAGGAGCAAACTGCTCCAGCACGGGTCCCCCACGGGTGGGCGGCAGCTCCCCCCAGACCCCTTCTCCTGCGTGGGCTCCTCTCCACGGGCTGCAGCTCCGGCCCGGGGCCTGCTCCTGCGGGGGCTCTCCATGGGCCGCAGCCTCCTCCAGGCCACATCCACCTGCTCCACCGGGGGCTCCTCCACCCTTGGGGGGGCTGCAGCGTGGAGATCTGCTCCGTGTGGGACCCGTGGGCTGCAGGGGGACAGCCTGCTCCACCAGGGGCCTCTCCACAGCCCGCAGGGGAACTGCTGCTGCCTGCCTGCAGCATCTCCTGCCCTCCTGCTGCACTCACCTGGGGGCATCTTCAGCTGAAGAAGTCAACAGTCAGGGAAGGTTAGGGTGAGACTCATTTTGTCCTGAATACATGACTACAGGTGAATTCAGCGCTGCTGAACACAGTGACTAGATATCCATTGACTATCATGGCAGCCAAAACCACTCGGTCCGAAGAACAAGGGAGAAGTTGGCAGATTGCTCCCAGCTCTCTAGTGAGCACAGCTAGCACAGGAGCAGATGGCCAGGGCAAAGCAGTGGGATTCACCCTTCCTAAGAGCACTTAGACAAGCCTGCAGAAGCAAAGGTTTCAGAGAAGCCAGACCCTTCTGGGCAAAGCAGAGTGAAATGGTGACCCTGTGATGTCCTCTGCGGGCCTCCTCTCCTATACTGCGACTGACATCTTGCAGGGGGTCACTTATAGAAAAAGACTCATGCTCTCCCCAGTGTGCTACAACTACTCCGCTCCTTTAAAAAGTTGCTCGCGTCTGTTCACTGGAGGCAACTACTGCAGCAGAATTGTTATTCCACAGTCCTGTGCAAAATGTGGGTAGCTTTGCCAAGGATATAATGACCTATATTTGTCACCTTCAGCACACCAAGCATCTCTCAGCATCACTGCAAGCGAGCAACAATTCCCCATGCCAGCAGCAGCAGCAGAACATATGATTGAGTTGAGATAAAGCTCGTGATGTGCTCGAGGTGCAGTTAGAGAACCAGGACAGGTAGCTGAGTGCTGGTCAAAGCCTGTGGTGGCACAGCCAAGGAGAGATGGAGGGCACCTGCTCTACCTTGCAGTCCCTTTCAATGCAGAAGGTTTGGAACACAGCCTCAGGCTCCAGCTCTCAAAGAGGGGCTCTGGTCCATGTGCTGAAGTGTATAAGGGTGGAATAAAAGGGAAATTTTTCTTGTTGGTCTCCTGAGAAAGCTAAATGTACATGAAGGTGAGGGATGAAGCAATGTTATAACGCGGTCTAAGCATATAGGATGCCCTAGCAGGCAAGCAGTCACACTGAACAGCCCACCTCTGCTGCTGGCAACTGTGCAAAGGTGGTGACATTTGGTCACACCAACCTTCACACACACCAAAGAAAGTGCTTGCAAGAAAACAGCAGGAGGGATGCCCAGAAGGGAGAATGAGGGAAGCCTGGTTTCACAGAGAAGGCTTCATTCCAGCCAGCAGAAACCAGCACGGCAGCAACATCCAGTGTGATGGTGAGATGGCACAAGGCAAATGGGACTTCTTGGGACTCTCCTTCAACTGCACAACAGGCAAATGTCTAATAGGATTGAAATACGTTCACACTAAAAAAAAGGTGCAAGTGAAGGCAGTATTTCTCAAGCATCTTAGTAATAAAATATATACTTTTTCATAGTGAAGTTTACCTATTTAGTCTGAATACAAACAATATTAAACTATAATACAAATAATTAATATAAGACTTCAGTGAGAATATGTTTAAAAGGGTTATCAACTCTGCAAAATGGGAAGCCTTGGAATATAAACATTTTCTGCAGGCTTTTTGTTTAAAATTTTGTTTTAAAATGACCCTGAGCTGCCTGAGCAAGTAGATTTCACAGGAATCAAACAATAAACTCTGAAAAAGCCATTCTTTGTAGGACACAGATAACCTGCAATAAACCGATACTCCCAGCCTCTGGTGAATTGGAGCCAGACCCCTGTTGCAGCCCAGATCCTTGATGATTAGGGTTAGCTCTGCCTTTTCCGTGCTTTGTCCCCAGGGCACAACCGAATGGCAGCGTGGCCAAAAGAAGAAACGCCAGCCTAGATCTGGACCTGGCACTTGCATATCCCCAGCCGTGAAGCCGGGGCTGTGCCCATGTACCCCTTCGTTTTGCCAGCATCCCAGTAACTTCTGCAGGCAGCCATTGTGTGGGAAACATTCAGGAAATATCTAATCTCATTTTATGGCTCATTATCTGAACAAATGCTAAATTCAGAAACATTTTTATTCCACCCAAGGTTAAAAACTGGGTTTGTCAAACAACTCACCTGGGCGAGGCCAGCCCCTTTCGCAGCTAGCCAGCTTTTTGGTTGGCTAACCCTGCCCAGCATCTCCCCTCTGGGACAAAAAGCAGGGAATCCAGCTGCTGCCGCTGCCAAGATGGTTACGACTACTATTTCAGGAATTTGTCCCTCTTCACTTCCCACAGAAACTGTTGGATCAAAGACAAATTTGATGGTAAACAACCAGTACTTGCTACCTCGAGGGCACCAGAAGGAAAGGGAGATTTCAAGAGCGAAAATCATTGTCACCTGTGTGAAGGTGAGCCTGTCTTCAGACCTATAAAGCCTCAGGGAAGAGGTTGTAAAGCCTTGGAAAAACATTATTGTCCATACAGTAGTACTGATTTTTTTATTTTTATTTTTTAAATACTTGATGTGTTTTTTAAACACTATGATCCAGCAAGGAGAGGAAAGCGGGTCCCTTGTCAGCAAGCAGTTAATCTATACGTGAGTGGCTGCAGATGCTGTGGGTGGCCTTCACACTGCACAAGCCCTCCGGCAAGGAGTAAATCTATCCCAGTTCTAAGGGTCAACGTGATCGAGTCTCTTTTCTTTCCACACGTATCCACCACTAGAGGTCACAGCGTATCTCTTCCTCTGGAGAAGGTTGCCCTCAGTTAAACCCCAGTTGCTGAGTGCTACAAGAAATTATATCCTTTTAATCAAACTTTCTGCTTGAGGAGCTCCAACCCAAATGACTGATAAGAGTCAACTGGCAGAAACTTTAAGTCTGTGATTTTTCCTTTCTTAGCATCCGACATACAGCCTCGGGGCTTTAGGTTTTATACACAAAGATGTTCCCTTTAGCAACCAAGCTTCGTTTTCTCATCCAACTTATCTTCTGGCATACTTTCAAGACAAACCCAGGCTTTTTTTTTTTTTTTTTTAATCCATCCATTTAGTTCTAGCAATTTCAGTGGATTATAGTTTACCTGTGTGCTTATTCTTGCGTGCCCAAACACCAAAGGACATGCACAGAGTCTTTTGCCTGCCATGCAAATGAAGCGAAGTGCTTTCTCAGATGTTTTTCATTAGTTTTAGATGGAGTTTTGAAGTCCCAGTTTTGGTCCTGGCACAGCTGGCCAGGAAGCTGATCTGTATGTCTGCCATACAGTTGGCTCCTAGCATGAGGAAAGCTGTGCATACAAGTTCATATATAAAATAATCACAACCCCACCACCACAACCTTGAGCCATTCTCTGTCCCAAACACGACCCTCACCATAGTCAGCTTTTGATTCTTTTGGGGGGATCACTGAAGCCACTTGATCTTTTCAATGTTCTCAGATATGTGAAGGGGAACAGAAGGCAAGGACCTGTTGATCATGAGCTCTGCTAGGCTCTGCTCCCTACACCCTATTTTAGGGAAAGGTAAGAAGTGACTCAGAACAGTTCTGGAAACATAGAAAACATAAAGCATTTGGATGCTTTGCTAGCTGTGAGGAAGATATTACCAAAATTGGGGTTTAACATCATCAACATACAAGACTTGTGAACCATTGGCTAGTAAGTTTTGGGCAAGCACTACTGCTTTCACTATGCCATAAGCCCAATCACTTGTGGCTTAGTTACACCATGATTTTAGGAAGGCATCTCGTTTTGATTTGGTAACGCCAAGTGATGGAGAATTCACCAAGTTCACCAGCTAGACACCTGCAGCAGGGTGGGAAAACCACTCACCCCGTGGAAGCGCACTGCTCTTTGTGGAGCTGACAGCTCTGCTGCTCGTGCACCACCTGAGAGTAGTCTGCAGACCTCCAGGAGATTTTTGACTTTGCCTCCCTCTGATTTTGCACCTCCCTAGTGTTCAAAGCACACTACAACTTATGTGTCAGAACAAACCTCCAGGCTCCAACGAAGGGGACCATCATCACTGTTTTCCAGGTAATAGTCTTAAAAAAATATAGATAGATGGCTATGCAGACAGTTGCCACCTTTTTAAGACACCTGCACCTTTGTTCTTTTTAACAAGAGACCATTAACCTTGTTTTAAAAATACACAGGTTGGGGGGCAGTAGTTTGAGCATTATGTTCTTGTTTTGGCTACACGTGCTGCCCTTGGTGCCAGCACTTTACATCCTATCAAGGATTTAAACTCTTCTGGGATTATGGCAAGGTTTTTGTGATGGCTGAAAGCAGGGGTCACTCCAAGTAATTACTGCTGCTGCCCCCAAGGACACGAGCAGCAGAAATGATTTATCACCACTGGCATCGTGGCTCCCAGAGGTGTGCCAGGGAACAAGAAGGACTGAAGCAATGCTAATGGGATACCTGCAGCATTTCCAGTCCTCCTGCTCTCAGCAGCAAGAGCCCTTGTGGTGGAGTTCCCCTGGAAGCTTCAGGCTGGGAGGAAGGCACAAAGAAAGGGAGCGTAAAGTCATTTTGTAATACACCATTTCCATCACTGCTCACGGGCTCAGCTTGGAGGCAGAGGGGAGAAGCCTGCTGGTGCTAACAGGATGCAAAGACGTTAGCTCTTGTCAAGGGTATTCAGAGATGGAGGAGAAACGTTCCCATACCTGTAACACTTTCTGGGATAAACAGGCTGTAGCAACAGCACATCACATGCAAAGAGTCTTCAGGAAACTTTCCCAAGATGTTTTCAAGTTAAAAATGTTTTCTTTGCATTATTATTTCAGAAGTCATAAATAGACTCACAAGTTTTATGGTGTAATCTTTGCCTAATCAAAATCCATCGGAGTTTCTCCCTTCGATTTCCATAGAAAATCCTCATAAGTTTCCACCTGGAATTTTGGAAGAATCAGGTTTAAAAACAATTTAAGATAAACTACAATCCTATAAGTTTTCTGAAGCCAAGAGGGCTGAGAAATCTCTGATCATGATGACAGAATCAAACAACTGATCAATGCCCCATTTGTCTGCCCCATTAGGTCTTCTCTACACTTGAGCACAAGGAAAGAAATAATTTTATGGGTTATGGTTATCAGGTCAGCCTTGGGCACTTGGAAGTTTCAAAATAAAAAGGCCTTTTCCATTTTTAATGGGATCGCTGCTGTTTACTCAGTACTCAGAGTTTTTACCACGTGCTTCTCACCATGTCTGTACAGACATCGCAAGGACACTGTTAAAGGAAAACAGCAAGCAAAGGGGAAGCAGACCTACCCTGACCTGGAGCAGCAGTGATAAAGAGAAAAAAAAAAAAAAAAAGAAAAAAAAAGGCAGGTCTAATTTTGTCTCTATTTTGGGAATAACCTTATTCAATGACAAATATGCTTCGTGACTTATTGCCCACTGAAAACTTTCTGAAGTGCCAAAGCTTCCCACGGTTCTTTTGCAGAAGACAGAAAGCAAAGGCCACGATATTGCCGGATTATTTTTTAATTATGGAAGTTGAGCAGCTCGGCTCGCAGCCCGTCGTTTTTGGACGCTTTTAGTTACCCTTGCAGGTCACTAGATGGCAGCAAGAACCTACACTTCACAGCCTGATGGGCCACCTCCAGCTTGGCGGGGGGCTCAAGCCCCTCCTCGCCACCGCTTTTTTCTCTCCCAGTGGTGCAAGGCGTACACCCAGGTGGTGGGTGGCTCTCCTGGGAGAGCCTCCAGCACCTCCATCCCCTCCATCCCATCCCAAATCAGTCCCTCCTGCAGGATGTGCCTCCTCGGAGCATCTTCACAGCATCAGCCCACGGTTTGCTAGCAGCTGGTTTTGCTAGCCGCACGCAGGAACAGCAGGGGTCACAGCAGAGCGCTCTGCTCGGGGCTCTCTGCAAACTTCCCTCAGTCACCAGCCGGTTGTGCGTTGCCTCCCCAGCCCACACTCTTCCCAAGGCCTTCAGCCTCCCCTGAGCCGTGAACCACGGCTCATTTTTTTCATTTTCTCATTGGATATCCCATGACAGATCCTGTCCAAGCAGGGTGGCTGCAGCACAGCGAGCCCTCCCAGACATCCTGCCTTTGCTGACACGTGCCTACAAGGCACCCAGCTGTGCCAGCCACACCAAAACGTTGTGTTCATGCCATAAAATATAAAACATGCATCCCCTGCATTCATTTCATCAAGCTGCCTGCCTCCTCTGTCATGTCGTTGTCCCTACAAAAACCTAGGGCAGAAAGGCCAAGCAAGAAGAGAGCAGGAACATGCAGGGGGATGTTCATGACCAGGAGAGGTGCATGGAGTTACTCCTTAGCCTGTAGAGAGCAGCAAAGTGGAAGGGGAAAGACAGGAGGAAGGGTGCTGGCAAAACAAGTAGGAATTTGGGTGTGATATAGTCAGGGAAGGAAAAGGCAAACAATCTTGTCAGTGCAAGGAGGGAGGACAAAACGTGTGTACAGTAGGAAGAAGACGCTTATGAGGTGCTGTACGCAGTGCACCTGTGTCATCTCCACACACGTAAGTAGCACTGAGCCAGGCTCCCATGTGGAAGGGGATTGGCTTTGAGCTGACTGACCCTCTAAAAATCCCAAAGTGCTTTTCTTACTTTTATAGGTTTTGATCCCCTTGGTAAACTCAGATTACCCTACTGCATGGCAAGGACTAAAAATGCACTTTTTTTCCCCCATAAATGAAAATGTCTAACATGACTGCATGCCTCCAGAGCTGAGACTTTAAAAAACTAATCATCACTTACTGTAAGACTTCCAATGCTAGATTTATCCATACCAAAACAATCCCACTCCCAGCAGCCTGCCTGCCCTTGTATTGCCCCTCTGGCAAAGCTGCTCCTCCAAAACATGTTCTGGTGATTTCGATGGCTCATCCAGCCTCAGCTGGTATTATCAGATGGTTGCATTCCTGTTCAGGGAGCTCCGCTTCCTGCAGTGTCCATGATTTCACTCATCTGACCTCTTCCTAACATTTAACCCAACCCCACTGATATTTGCTTTGTGTTTTCTGGCAACAAGCAACTTTCAGCCTTCAGCTACATCAAGCTTTCCTATCTGACCTGACAGCAGCCACAGGGAGCCCTCATGGGCTGCAGAAGGGATTCACCAGCATCTCCAGACCCTTCACAGCTCATGTCAATGTGAAAATTCTTCACACTTTCAGCAGGAAATGGGTAATATCAGTTTTTTGGTGCACACTCAGATATAAATAGGTAGCAGGTCTCTAAAAGGCAATGTGCTGGCTGACTCCATTCAGCAGCTGCTGGGAAGGTCAGGCCCCAGCCCTCACCACGGTGACTGCTTCTCCAGTGACAGGGCACACGTGAGGATTCGGATCTAAAAATGGTGCTCGGCTGAAGCCTCCAGGTCAGGACTCTGCCCTGCATGGAGGGCAGCTGCCTGGCAGGGGGAAAGATCATCAGCAATTCCCCCAACCCTGCTCCTTGCCCTGGGCTGTGCCTGCAGAAAGGGGAAAGGAGCAGAGGAAAGTCCCCAAAGAGAACCTTTGAGGGACTCACAAAGATAGACAAAAAGGTTATTTCCAAACTTGTAAAGGCTCTGTTCCTGCAAGTAATAGGGAAAGTGCCCATGCAGAGAAGTGCCTGAGATATTTCAGAGACTTCCTTTAATTTCAGTGAAGAATGAACCCTGCTCTGCCCTCACAGGGCTTCACATGGTGATCCATGGCAGAACCCTCGTTATCTCAGTTAATGGGAAGTTGCATCACTCCAAAAACTTAAACCGTGTTTGAGCATGTCAGGTCGTGAGGCATTTGGAGAATGTAACCTATTTGTGCCAGCCGAATTTGCTGCCAGAGCCATACTGCCAGCTCCCTGAGCCCAAGCACGCTTTGAGTCCCCTTGTAACCTTTAAGGCCTGCACACCAGCTGTGGGTAGTCTCCACATGTGACCAAGAGCATGACCACCTCACAGGAAGGGTGTCCTATATTCTGGGAAAGGGACTTGGCTCCAGCTGGTGGCTCTGCCTCACCTTCCCTCGAGGCCGTTTGTGAGAGGCTTTTGGGAGTGGGGGAAGTGAACAGGGAGGGAAAAGGGCATTAACACAGCTTCCGACAGCTCCCCCTCAAGGATTCACAGGTGATGCTCAAACCAGGTGCCTACAAGTCTTGATTATGAGAAGAAGTTCAGAGTCTGGGACCCCTCTCACAGCCCCTGGTGGTGGCTGTACCTGTCTCATGCCTGGGCCAGCACCCAGCTTGGTGGCACACGAGGTAACACCATGGTGTCCGCTGTCTACCAGTCCCTGAGCTACCACATAGTGAGACCCACCCATCGGACACTCAACACCCACCTCTGAAGTCCAGCAACACCTCCAGGAACAGAGGTGAAGTCCATCAGTGAGCCCATGCCAGCTACCTCCCAGCACAGACTGTGCAACGTTCAGGGAAAAACAGCTACAGCACTCTGTGAAATCATCTGGCCACAATCCATACCTTTTTTGCTTTTATGAATCAGACAATTACGCTAACCCACTTTTTATTTCCCAGCCCCTGCTTCACCTGTCCCCCATGTAATCCTTCCTGAAGGAGCTGAGCTGTGACCCAAGCCAACAATCAAATACCTCTCATCGCACAGCATTTCGGGTGACTCCACTGGTTCCTGGAAGCAGGGGTGATGTAGCACCACTTGCACTAACACTCATCGGGGGTATGACAGATTAGCAGACTCTACAGAGGTACAAGCCAGCTCTCTGACACTGTTTCTCTTAGTCCCCTTCTCCCTTCCCATATTCACTTTCCCCTCTGAATAAGTTCACTCAGCAGCAGTGACTGCTCCTCTCACACATCACAAGCCCCATGCTCCAGAAAGGTGCAGGTAAGGTGGTGGGTTGTTTCACCTCAGGACAAACTGATTGTGATCCTCAACATCACCAGCTAATACCAGAGGTGCACTGAATGGTGCCCAAGGACTTACCGTGCTGCATTTGTATCTGTACAGCAACAACAACAGCAACAAAAAAACATCAGAATACTACATCAGACACATCATTTAGCTCTTTTTTTTGTTCCCTACCTTGATTTGTACATCTTTCCCCACTTGATTTCCTGAAGCACATGAAGCAAGTTATATACAAAGAATATAGCAAGATACAAATAAAGTAGCTTCTCGATGAACAGTTTAAAATAATGTTTCATTTTAGCACATTAGCATCTGTTTTGTTGTTATGTGTTGGTGTTTTTGTGGTTTGGTTTTTGGTGTTTGTTTGGTTTTGGTTTTTTTTTTTTTTTGAAGACAACTTGCTGGGGAGGAACCTGTAGTATATATGCTGCTTTATGGAGTCCACAGGCCATAAAGGAATCTTTGCACCAGCACCGAGTCCCCCCATATAAGCATCTCTCACAACAGAGCATTGGTGCCCTGGCCCCAGTACTTCCCACTGAAATGGCAGCTTTCACCTTCCCCAAGCAAAGCAGTGCCCTCTGCAGCCCCACCACCTTATCACTGCTGCACTTCCCTAGACCTTGGACAGTTGCTCTGTGTTTTAGTCTCACTCATGCTGAAGCATAATCATTTCTGAGAAGAAGCCAGTCATCTGAGGTGTTTTGAAGTCATTATGTGCATAAAAATAAATAGATAGGTAATGCAGTAGCATTTATATAATTGTCATTATCTGTGATTGTGTAATGATAGCTTGTGAATAATGGGTTTTATAATAATACCTCAGTGCCAAGGCTGTAAGTAGTCCTAACCACCACCGGTGCTGCTACTTCCTACGTGACATCAGCTTAATGAATATCATGGATATACACCAACACAAAACCCCAAGTCTCAAACACTGATGCCTTCCCAGAGGAGGGGGAGAGGGATCTTGGGATCTTGACTCAATCCAGCAAAACACTTGTCTGCTATTTATTGTTTATATAGCAAAGCCTTCCCATGATTTTAAGTGGGTCTGGGCACACATCAGAGGTGTCCAAAATACATCAGCATGGGACCAGGCAAGGACACATGGTGTTTGGGGAGCCCACACCCCAACAAGTGCTTCAGGTGGCATCAGCCACGAATGAGGCTGCTGGAGGGAGGTGGGCACCCAGTCTCAGTAGCCTCTATGCCTACCACTACACCAGGTTCTTCTCCCACAGTCACTGTCCCACAAGAGCTTACACATTGGCACAGGCTTTGCATAGTCTGTGCTGGCCTTACTGGGAAGCTCGTGAAAATGCAACATGAAGCAGCCACAGACCCAGGACTGAAGCTGTCTGAACCCAAGCCGCAGCTGTGAAGAGTGACCAAAATGCTTCAAGGGATCACAGGCCACCAGAAGCTTAGAATTAGGATTTCACTTTTAATTAGCTGATACATCCTTATTTCTCACAGAATTATCTCCTGCTATTTGCATATATGCTAGTCACACCTAGCATATGAGAGAGCATCGACAGCGTTCTCCTTTCAGCTCATGGTGGAGGAGCCCTGCTCCCAGCTCTGTGCAAGCCATGAGCGGGTCCCTGTCAGGGGACACAGCAACACACACAGCTCAGTGCCACAGTCTCTGAGCACACAGATGTCAGTGAAGGTGTTGCTGACCCACTTCAGCCCAGATGAAAGGAGTATTTACGGGATAGCACCCTCCTTTATGGTTAGGATTAGCGAGCAGGTTGTAATTACCTGGTGGAGTTTAATCAGGATGCCTTTAGCTAACAGGTGAGCAGCAATTTTTTCCTCCAAGAAGCTACCTGTGGTACACAGGCAGCAGCCCCAGATTAGAAAAAATACACACATGCCTAAGCAAATAGATAAGATACAGTGGATCCCTATCATCACCTTTAGGGCAATGTCCCCAAGGAGCCAGTGATTGCTCCTTCTGTGGTGGTATCAAAACTTATGGATGACACGGGCTAGAGGCCCCTAGGCCTCTCACACCTCAGGCGTCCATACTTTTAGCCTTTACAAAGCTAGAAGCTTCCTTTCCATAACACTTGTGTTTTAAAAGTAGCATTATACCACAGTAGTGCCATGGGCACTACAAAACTAGCATGATAACACTCCCAGGAGCTGCTTCCTCACTCGCTGTGACTTCCAGGACCATCTGCAAAAGGAGCAGCTGCTGAAGTAGCAGGAGTCTCCTTCCTCCCATGACAGGCAGCAGCACAAGCTGCTACAGGCACAGCCACTCATCTGGGCTTAAATTCAATTCATTAGCCAAGACAGAGAAAAACTTAATTACTCACTAATTGACCAGTCCTCAAGGCTTTCTTAAAGGCTGATATTTTGTCTTTGACATGGCTCTTGGTAAGGCAAGACTGGCAAATTACAAACAGTGCAGGCTAATGGATTGTTCTAATAGGAGCTCAGCATCAGGAATTATTCGTTTGTTTGTTTCTTTACTACATGATATTAGAAAAAAAAAAAAAAAAAAAAAAGAGAGAGAGAGGAGAAAAAAAAAAAAAAAGTGATTTTCAAACTTTCAGCCTGAAGGAAAACAGGGGTTCTTGTGCTTGGTCACTTTGTGGCTAAAACACAGGCATGCCTTTGGGCAGGTGTGAGCACTGGGCTGTTACTCAGAAACTCTGTCCCCAGCAGGTATTCCAGCATTCCCACCTGATTTTAAAGCACAGATACTTTGTTTGGTAGCCTTGCTAAAGCTAAGTTTAGGGAAATGAGCAACAAGAAAGGATTTTGTTGCTGTTGTTGAATATCACAACAGGCTTGCTGCTTTGAGTTGCCTGTTGGACACCTGCAAGGCTCTGTGTGCCACCTCACAGCAGAAACTGTGCTGGCCACAGCTGACTTTGCAGTACCACTAAGGCATGGGAGATAGGAGCACAGATCCTTTGGGTGTCCTCCGTGTAAGGAGAGAGGAGGCACCCCCAAAAGACAGGTCAGCGCAGCGGTGAACTGGGTCACCTCACAGGGGCGAGCACTGAAGATACCAGCAGGGACCTACATGTACATGTATGTCCTGACCGTGGCATTTCACTCTGGTGGGATGAACCTGGCCTTAATGACTCTGAGAGTAGATGAAACCACCTCCTCCGAGCTGTCTTGGAGGCCATTGACTGCTGCAGAGGAGGAAACAACCCCATGAAGTCACAGGCCACATGAAAAAGCATGATAGGACCCTTATAAGATGGACAGGCATCACCCACGGGGTCACACCAGAACAAAACACCAGCTTCTTGCTGGGAGACCTCAGGAGGTGTTTTGTGAGACTGACATGGGTGACGTTTGTCAAACTGGAAGGACAGATTGGGCTGAAGGTAACGTTTAAGTCAACACTCACCCCAACACAGAAAGAGATATGGGCAAGGGTGGGCAGATAGCTGTTACGTACATACAAGTTAAGGAGTTAAGGTAAAGGACATCTTGTGTAACCTCAAAAACAAAACAAAACAAAACAAAACAAAAAAAAAAGGAAGTTTAATATCCAGGGGCTTAGTCATAAATAACCCTGAAATAAGCCACTACTCATTGAAGAAAACTGGCCTTTATGACACGTACTGGAACCGGGGGAAAAATTGTACATTGAAGCTGGAAACAAACCAAATTCAAAGCTATTAACTTTTTTTTTTTAAAAAAAAAAAAAAAAAAAAAAAAAACCCTGATCAGATTCTTGGGTTGGCAGGCATAATGGTGAGTGCTAGTTCCCTTCTCACATTAAGAAAGTGAATTGAACGTGTTCGGTAGTTCCCATTTCTACTGAGTAACAAGTGCACGTAGAAGAAGTTGTGACCACACAGGAGTTGTGGTGCCTCTACAGTTTCTGCTTAGCTGAAAATTGCTCATGCTTGTCTGATCTGGAATTTTAAAAATTGCAGAGAAATTCAGAAATGTTGAATTTTTGCCTTGGAAAACATATTTATTTTTTTCTGAAGTTGCAAGGTGAGGAGCCGGCAACTCACTCATCTACCAGGTGGGAAGCCGGGCAGCTTGCCCACCATCGGCAGCTGGTGGGCTGGCAGGGCACCAGGCATGTTGGCTGCCAACAGCTGGTTTCCATTGGGAGTTTGATGGAATTGACACGTTCCCACCACAATGCCGGTTCCTCCATCATCAGCAAGATCCTCTGATGGAAAACTGCTGTGCTGGAAGTATTCAGTCTGCTGCAATGTGTCATGCATGTTACTGTCTGGGCCAATGCATTGCCATGGCATTGTTGCACATTGACGGAACAAAACCAGAGCATTCTCTATTAAAAAAAAAAAAAAAATAGCCAACTCAATAAATCAAATGGCTGTGTTTAAATAAAATGACACCAGGAAGTATTTAATAGTAAGCATCACCTTAATATTTGATGCTCAAAAACATAGCTGCGATTGTCCCTTGTAAACACAGTAGGATATGGGTGTGCAGGAACAATAAGGAGCGTTTTTATCTGAAATGACACAGCTGAGTGTAATGTTTCATTATGTCTTTTGGCAACACAGACTATGAGGCCCGAATTTGCTGCAAGGACAGGCAGGGTTGAGGGAGCAATGGATGAGGAGGGGCGCTTGGAAGCAGCAGGCTTCCCCTACTGCAGCTTCCGTGGGTCCCCCACTCGCAGGTAGCTCTGTCTGCTCCTGGTATGCCCCAGGTCGTGGTCCACACCAGCACGTGCAAGGGGCCAGGTTTACAGTAATCCCGCACCCCACCTGCAGAGAGAAAAGAGCAACGCCACAGCAGCATGCAGGAGCTAAGCCAGAGCTTGCCCCACTCTCTGTAAATGGATTTACACAAATTTCAAAGGCTGTTAAGGAGCCCAGGGGAGGCACTGCTAACAGCTTAACGCCATTTACGCAGGTAAGAGTCAAGATACTGATCTATCCTTGTTTATTCTCAAAACTTCCATGAGCACCCCAGATTTATTTGATTTATTCCCATATTTTTGAACCAAATGTTAATCTTTTTAAAGACAGACAACAAAATGAGATCAACGTCTTTTCACTAATTTTTTAATGTTGCACATACTGCATTTTGTAACATCAGAAGAAAAAAATGAAGTAAATCTCAAAGACGGAAAATAAATATATACTTTTATGAATGTACGCAGAGAGAGTGCAAAAAATTGCATCTGTAAAATATTTAAATGCTGAATCATACAACCAAAATTTTACAAAAGCACTTATTTCTTTATACGTCAGCTGTCTTATAAACACAAAAATATTTTAACAAATCTTACAAAGATCAAACCCTTTTCGCCCTTCACCAGGATAAAAGTGGTGAAGAAAGTGTATTACCTGGAGGAAAAGAAGAAACCCAGATGAACAAAACATAAGCTTAAACAGGTACCAGGGAAACGACATCTAGACACTGAAGAGGAGCTCACCCTTGTGCAGCACAGCACAGAAGGCCAGTCCCCCTGAACAGGAAGGGCTGGCCCTCTGAAGAGGAATTTGCTTCCTGCTGTCGAGACAAAACCATTCCTTTCCATGCCACCCACCCAGCACAGCAATGAAGTGTCCTGTGTCCTGCTCCTGTCAAACCCAGGCTTCGTTTCAAACGCCGACGCATTGGAAAGCAGCGCAGCGTGTCCAGCCAGGAGACTTCCCAGCAGCAAGAGCTTATGCACTTTTCCCCAGAAATATGTGACACTGTGGTAATTCGGAGTTCTCACAGGGTGACACTTGGCACCTGCGATGCTCATATTGTCAGGGTATATAGCAGCTCTGCTGCTCGTCATAGGTATTAGGCAAAATGCACACCTACACCAGGCCAACTCCAACTAACTCATCTGAACTGCGGTTTCTCTGAGACAGACCAGTAGCAGAGCCTGGAAAACTGAAGGAACGGAGGTTTGCTGTGGCATTTGGGGAGTTTGGGGGTCAGGTATATAGTTACGGGCAAGCTAGAGATGGTGGCCCTGATGAAACTCTGGGAGACACACACGCACAGTGACCTGGCGTCACGATTGCAGTAACCCACAGGCTTCACACCACACGTGCCCTACAGCTGGCAGCGTTTGTGAAGCCTCTCAGACCAGGCCCTTGTGCACCACATCTACTGCATGTGTCCCAGCAAGCTGTAAAAGCCCAGGCACCTTCCTGAAATGTAACTAACTCATTGCACACATGTTGTAGCATCACACATTCGACCTGTCCAGGATCTCCTGGCATGTGGCCACCAGAAGCTGTTGCTTCTGTTTGAATATCCAGAAGGCACAGACAAATTATTTAAGTCTTTAATTTTCAGCTAGGAACGGAAAAAGCCTCTTAGGCAGGAGGGGAAAAAGAAGGGGAAAGAATGATGTCATGTCCTCTAAAAAGGTGGTGGACCTTGTCAACCACCATCATCTTGAATAGCCCAGATTGTGATGGTCAATAAAATTCGTTACTAGGAAATTACCTTCCCTAACAATAGGAATTTGCTTCATTCAAATAACTAACTTGAGGGATCATAACAAAACACTCTGATGTAACTGAAAAAAACAGTACAAAACATTTGCTGTGGACTGCACCAAACCATAGGAATTTACCCTGCCTGGAACACAACAACTTTCTCCACAGTAAGTAGAAGAGGAAAGGTTTCCCATAAGAATGCAATTAAAAATAAATGTATCGCATGATAAATTCAAAATTGGTATAATTACAAAATATAAATTATATATGAATTATATAAATTATAAATTATAAAAATGCATTGGTTCTGAGAAACTGAGTGTAGTGACACAAAATAGACCTTTGGGCTTCTTGTTCTGCAAAAACCATTACTCTCTCACCACATAACTAACCAGAGGACAAATAAATATTAGACTGAAGTTTTTCATAATCATAGCAGTAAGCTGACCTTCTGGCAGACTGCAGAAGAATCAACTCTTATTATTTCAGAAGTACATTTTCACATCTTTATTGCTAGCCATATAAATTAGGGCCTGATACTACGTACTTACACATGAGAGAGATGTCTTACTAGCTTACGAGTCTTACTTGACTGTCTATAACTAGAACACTCTGTTAAAACTGTTTTATTGAATTTCTTAAATTATCTTACATATAAGTATATCCAAGAAAGCTTCCAGGGGGGTGGAATCCCTAAAATATGGAGACCTACAAGAGAATCTTTTTTGATGTATAAAATGAAAACATGTATGTAAGTTTTTCCCAGTATATTTCCAAAAAGTCTGCTCAGCAGTAGAAGCATATCCCTTGTGAAACTCAAAAAGCTGTTGGGCTCTAACAAAGCAGTCCTTATTTAGAGATTCCAAGACAACTTCTTAAGTGTCAATGAGTTTTTCTAAACAAGCCAAGTTTGAAATTTCTATCTTTGGTCATTATCTAAGCATCGTATTTCTTAATAAAAGCTCTGAGAAAATTGTTGGAAGGTTTTTATCCTCATATAAAGAAATCTACTAATTTCACTCTAGAAATCTTTGGCCTGAGACAGGGGATGAAAAGCACGATCTTAAAAGGATTTTGTATTAGAAAGGAAAAGAATGACTGACAGACAAAGATTACAGTGCAAAACAGATTCAATTTTTTAAAGCAGCAGGGACTGCAGCACAACAGCCTGCTGTGGTACCAGAGAAGAGAGCAGTCAAAAGCTGGTTTCATTGTCCTGTTGTGGAAACACAGTTGATTTCTGTCCACTTGCCTATCTTCAAGCAAATATGAAGATAATATCCAGTTTCTCTTAAGTGTATTCAAGTAAAAAAAATATGTCCATTTTAAACTTCTCTTTGGACTTTATTTTCTGCTATGTTACTGGACAGACAACTGTACATAGCATTTAGCATCATTAAAGCACTGCGGAAACATCAGTTACTGCAACCCTTCATGCCTTCCTTTGAGATAAGTAACCCCATGTGCCATTAAAAAATAACCAGTCACTGAAAGGCCACCTTGACCATCTCCCGTAGTTCTACGATAAATACTGCAGAGGAGTACTTATGCTCTAGCATGAGAGATATTTACTTATTGACAAGTGGTTTTGGAGGCAGGTACTCCCACCCTCATTGTAACACAAGGACAAGAGATGCAGAGTTGGATCCCTAGCTGTATTCGACACAGCTGCCATGACTGCAGAGAAATTACGGTGAGGTATGTGGCCATGGAGATTTGTGGCCAGCTGCAGTAAAAATCCAAATTTCCATCACTTCCTAGACTTTTAGGACTGGATCTTTAGATATCCATAGCCCAATATTCTGAAGGGCTAAATGCCTCTGACTCATAGGGAATAGACAGTTGTGACTTTTGTTCTCCAAAGGAGTCATCTGTAGACACTGTCAATCTAACATTAATAGCCAAAAAAAGCAAAGTTTGTCTCAGTGGTTAAAGGCCACATGGAGAAGTGGTAACAGAGCCTGGGAGGGTTGTACATGTGCCACACGCCCCAGCTCCTGTGCAGCACCCAACCCTGCCAAAGCCTGGTATTCTCCCCTGGGCGCTTCCTGCACACCAGCCACATGCCAACAGAGAACAAGGATGGATGGTGAGAGTGGTGAGGACGAAGGCTGATACTAACATGCACCACATCACATAGATGGAGCTCAAGAGGGTGGACTTACAACTACATTGATTTAGAAGAGTCAAAAGCAGCCAGAGTCCCATTTCTAGTTTTGTTTGTTTGTTTTTCTTCCCTAATTTCTGTTCATATTTCGCATGGCACTTGCCATGCTTGAGCCATGCTTGCAATAAATTTCTTATAAAGTGAGTGTGTTGTTGTTGCTTTAAAAAATAATAATAATAAATAAACCCTGTAAAAACATTCTTGCTAAAATGGTTCTTTTGAAACCCCGTGCCTATGACCAGTTGGGGCAAAATAGTTGCTTGCCGGAAAACAAGGCAACAGTACCCTACTGCTCCTGACACTTCAGCACAGGTACAGCTCTACCCTGCAGAGTTAGTGCATCCTTATGAGCTGGCCAGGTCACAGTCTAGTTAGAGCACATGCTCAGGCATCTCAATAAGTTAATCCTCCTAAGATTTCGAGTTTAAGCTCTAAAGTAGTTCTGGAGCTTCCTTCTTGATCTAATTGCTTCATCTACACAGCCAAAGGAAGGAGTGCCTGTAGTTCATGCTACTTTATCCAGCTTTTGGGTAAAGACGCCCAGCTAATATCTGGGCACACAGGCTCCTTAAATGCCTAGATTGGCATTCTGGCTCTTAGGTTGCCCAAACATCCAGGTACTAAACTTCTACTGCTTCTGGTACACCCACCAGACACCTAAACTGGCACAAGCAATACAAAGTGCACACAGAAACAGCACATCTTCCTTCTGCTCCGTAGATATTAGTCTTTGAAAGAAGTTACGCTGCACTCAAACGGAGAAGTTAATAAAAACAGACAGAAAAGTGTTGCTTTCACAGAGTTTGTAGCTATGCACGTGTGCACTGCTTTTATAAAACATTATCCTTCAAACCACTGAAACAAATTGCTATTTTCTGGAGAGAGCTACATTAACTTCAGACAGCATTTAAAGAACTAAACAAGGTGGAATTTGTTTTGAGACACCACGAGACACCTTCATGCCATTGGGCATTTTAGCAAAAACTACAAATGAAAGAGGAAGGTGACAAAGAAAGAAACTGGGCCAGCAGAAGGTGTATTGAAGACCACAAAACATGAAGAAAAAAAAAAAGAAGTTTAACATGCAAAGGGTATTATTATTTGCTGGTTATGGTTAAAGAGACCATACAGCTCCTGTATCTTTTTCCTTGAGGCTTCCATAAAGTAAGACTCTCAACTGCAAGTTCCTCAATAAGCTGGAAATGGCAGTAGGGCCATAAAAAAGTAGGTAGAAAAATAGTATCAAGCCAAGGGCTAGATACCTTGATCTGTCACAAGTGCCCCCAAGCACAACCATTACTGCTGTGAAAGAAAATGCATACAGAAAACATTCTCTACTTATTATAAATCGTAGTTGTCTGCATTGCACTCTGCATTTAAAATGTACTGACTACCTTTCTGCTTCCCTTAGAAGCCGTGGATGGAGAATAAATATAGCCTTTCAAATTGGCGAGCGCTGCCTGCCCTCCAGTCACGACTAGTAGCGAAGTCAGATAGCATTTGTAAGAGAAATCGATTAAAAAGTAAAACAGACAACATCATTTAAGGCCTTTGTCCCTGCTAGTCTGCTCAACAGACCACGCTTTCTTAAAATAAGAAAATCTACCACTTCTGTTACAGTCAACAGAGGGGGAAGTTAAACAAAAAAGGTCACATTTATGGCTGCCAAGAAGGCAAAGTTCCTGAGGCTCAGCCAAACGTAACAGAAAAGAGGTTCTTTGTAGCATTCTTCTGGTGCTTCAAATTGCATGCGTGGAGGAGGGTAGGACTGAGGAGGAAAAGCCTGACATGATGCTCAGGTTGAGCATCCCATTTAAAACTTGCAGCCCTTACTGCAAGGGGGTTGGAATTAAAACTGATTAAATAGTGCAAACTCATATCAGTTCCCACAGATATAAAATGCACTGCAAGTCCAGAACAAAAGCTGGCCAGGGTTTTGAGGATCACCGGCCATTAAGGAAATAAATGCACAGAGCAGAGTCTGAACTCAGCTTCTCCTGGGTGAGCCTGAAGTAACTCCAGCTCTTCAGGGAGGTTTCAGTGAATTTATACAGGTGTAACTGATACCAGGGTCTAAATCAGTTTAATGGTGAGGCACCAAATGAAAATGAAGGGTGTATTAAATGACAGGCTTTCATATTGAGAGTAACTAAAAATGAGCTGTAACAAAGTTTGTTAACCTTGAGTGGGAAAGAAGAATTAATCACCAATGGATGGAGCCTACATTTACACAGCATTTCTCAAGTATTCACTTCAGCAGGTCCGTAACATTCAAGAGAGGGTTTGGGTTTAACCTGTTCTGAGTAGCATTTTACAGGGTTCTTGCTGCTACCCCATGTAAACTGCTGAAAAAATATACTGACTGCCTGGAAAATAAATTGTGCATTATGTACTCGGTATATCCACACATGAGGTCACTGTATAAACGCACAGCCAAGATCCCAGTACTGCACAAAATAGGAGCCTTTCCTAAAACACCAGATTCCTGGTGACTTTACTACACACGTGTTACTGACAAAAGGCATGCCCAAGAGCAGGGAAATATGCTTAGTCCTTGTACTTCAAGGTAGGTACATCACGTTTGATCTGAAATAAGCAACTACTTTCCCAATCTAGTCCAGTCTCTTAAGAGAGAGTTCTGTCTTACAAATAGTTTTGTTGGTTTTTACTTCTGTAATTGAGATCAGTAGTATGAATCCCATTGATTTCAATGCTGAAAGAAATGCCATGGCAGCCAGTTGACAGGAAACTGTCAATATATTTTCTTAACAGTTTTTTACTTCTAATGGGACACAAGCTAGCAGGCAGAAGACCCTTATCAAGCTTTTCCCTGTTATAAAATACCCAAAACTTTCTGAGAAATCCGACAGTCACCAAGAACCAACAGAAAGCATGACAGTAACAGTTGGGTCTGCAAAGGCAGAATGATACTGCAGGATCAACTCATGCAGCTGATGGAAGATGGCAATCTTCTAGCAATCTCAAGAGCTGGCTCATACGTAAGGGTATGAACTACCAAATGGCGTCCTGTTTTTCTTTTAGAAAGCAAAAAACCTATACCATATGTACTGTACTATTATCTAGACTTTTTCCACACTGCAACTTGTAAGTGATAGAGTAGCCTGTAGAGAATAGGCACTTATCCCAAGAATTGGCAAAAAAAAAGGAGCATTATTTGGTAGGTATGGCACCAAAATACAACCATTGTGCTTTCTCACAAACATATGCTGTACAGACAGAGGCTCAAACAGACACAGAGTTAGGTTGCTGGCAGACTGTGTTTTTTCTTTTTGCTTCGGCAAGATTTGCAAACGCAGCAGATGATGCATGGAGATGCCACAAGCAGCAAGGGAGAGGTCACCAATGCTATGATACCTAGTCCAACGAGGATCCCTACAACCTGAAAGACAAAGTAGGAAAAAATATATATTTAGCTAATGTGGAAAATAAAATATATGTGTGCATGCACAAGCATGGAGTAAGCCACAAAAATAGTTGAAAGCATGAGAATAATCATCTTGGTCCTTCACTGAAGGGTAAAATCTCTGCTTAACATATGCATGATTGCTCTGCTCAGCTGGCTAGAAACACACCTGCGTCCTGTTCCACATCACCGAAGCACGTGAGTGGCCTAGCTTGTTTCTGCAAGGGCCTTTGTCGTAATGTCTTAAGAAGATGTCGTTCTGAAAAACAAAAGAAGAAGCTGTAAGAGAAGGTTACAGTATGGGGACACGCAGGGACATGTTCAAGACTGGACTGGAAATACAACTTCCCTGACACTGCTGTAAAATTACCTGCTGCTGGCAGGGAAATCCACCTACCTTCCAAATAATTATCTAGAAAAACTTCTTGCAGTTCCAAAAAGTGTAGTGTATTTGGGATCCAAACTATCGTATAGCATCTTCCCTCCCCCACTTTTAAAAAGCTTTGGACAACTATATCTGCATTGCATTTTTGACAAAATTACCTAGTCTGTAATTTGGTGATGCTAAAGGAGCCTGTAATCAAGAGATTTCTGAAAGTTTGCCATGTCAGGTATCATATTCCTGAGGTACTTCTACCTTCTGTTCTGCTGTCCCTTCAGGTCATTTTTCTTCCTAGGCTTAACAGGAAAATTGAAAATAAAGTAAAATAAAGTAAAATAAAGTAAAATAAAGTAAAATAAAGTAAAATAGGAAATCCCTGTTTCTTTTTGTTTTTATAAAAAATAGAAATCGCCATTTCTTTTTGTTTTTCCCAATATTACTAAATTATCCATTTTTAATTTAGAAAATGACTAATGCTCCACATTACTCTACCCCTGCCAGCTGTGCTGTGACCTAATGCTGCTTCCTCTTTCATTCTTCAGCCTTACTCTTCAGCTCTGCAGTTATTAACTACAACCAAATCTGGATTTCCTTTAACCCTGCTCATTCAGAAAAACGACATTTGAATCGGACAGCTACGGTTTCTTTTTCCTTTGTCCTCTTGAACAGACTAAAACTTTGTAAGGACATGTCTGCAGAAAGGGAGAATCTGATAGTCTTCCAGTTCAGCAAAGTTTTAAGCATTCATTGTGTACCGTATGTACTCTGAGGCAAGCCATAAGTCTGATGTCGAAAAAGCTCACTCCTGCATCCAAAAATGGGACATAATGTTAAGTGAAACTTGCTACACATTCTGAAAAAAGGAAGGCTGAAGAATGAGGAAGTCTCGTTGTTTGCTAGCTGATGAGTACAAAAAAAAAAGAAGAAAAGTCTTCGGATATTTTATTTCAAGTGCTGGTGAAGTTATTTTCAAATTCTCACCATTGTTATTAATGACTATGCCAAAAAGGGAAGCAGTCATATGCACAAGTACATTACTTCTTGTACTCTTAATCCTACTAGAAAACTTAAGGTCCACAAAAGTTGAGACTAGTTGGTATCACTTGAGAGATAATTAGCCACCTGCATTTCATAACCCATGTTGATAACACAATAGTTTTACCCTCAAGCCTACTAACTAATCATTCTCTTCAGCAACACAGCACTAGAGATGGACTAGTAAAGAAGACCAAGTTTATAAGAGCTCTTAATGCACCCTCCTACGAAACAACTGCCTTCACCCAGTACCATACCATTTTTTGGACAGGCTGTGATCCTTGCAGTTGGAGCAGGCACAAGAAACTTATTTCCCTAACTCTCAAACAAACTATTTTGGGCTTCTGCATGGGAAGAGGGAATCAGTGAAAGGCAGTTCTATAATGGACCTCCAGAAAGTAACCAATCTGTTCCAGTTCCCTCAAAGAGCTACCATGGGACCTCTGGATATGGCTATAATCCTTTATGGAAGAAGGATGTTGATAAAAATAAAAGCAGTATTAGTGAGAAGAAAATAATGAAGTGAATGAAGTTCCTTTGACTGGTGGAAGGGGTCCCTGCCCATGGCAGGGGGGTTGGAATTAGATGATCTTTAAGGTCTTTTCCAACCCAAAGCATTCTACGTTTCTAAGTTACAATCTGAAATGAGCCAAGAAATTCACTAGAACACCAAGGAGTTGTTGGGAAGCTTCTATGAGGCCTCAGACTAACCTCAGCCCCCAGTTACCCTTTATCTAATTTTAATCTGCAGCACTTACATCCAAGTTCTGTAGACAGTACCAGCAAAATGTGTGTTTGCAGTTCTTGCACATCATCTGAGCACAGCCCTCGTTCCTCTCAATGTAGATCCGACAAACTGGGCACTGCTTAATTGGTGCCTCTGTCTCTGTTCCAATAAGTGATCTAGAAGAGTAGGGAAACATTAGAATCGCATGTAAATATAATTATAGGTGATATTCAGATTCACTGCCTAATGTGTATTGTACTTGCTATTCAGAGCATCTAATGTTATTGTCTTAATGCACTTAATGTGTGAGGCTTATTATATTCAGAATACACCAAAGTATAAGCAGTAATAAGGATTTTATAGCATGTAAAGTTGAAAGGCTATTCTCTTGGTCTTTTATGCTATATAAAGCCAACACTGACTATACCCACCAACATATCACCTACAGCATTAAATATCAGCACTTGGTAAGAGTGCTTTCACAACGCATTAAGAGAACTGGGTTATGCAACTCATGGCATTGTCCTTGCCTAAACAGAATAACTTAAACTCCACCAAAGCCAAGGATCAAACCTGGGTGAGAGAAATTATGGTGAGACATCTTTGGCAACTCATATCTGATGAAGTCTCTAGCAAGCCGAATCTTTAGGTTTTAAGTCTTTAATTTCTTACAAAAAGCAAAAGGAAACTTTGAACATACACGACTGAATTTTATCTGATGCAGAAAACAAAGACGGATGGCCACAGACATTATATAATCTAAGCAAGTAAGTGTTTTCCTTCCGTAGATTGATGCCTTATGCAACCTGACCTGTAGGTTGTTTGCACCTATGTAAAATTAACATAAATCATATTTCTCCCACCAAATGGGACACTGCACACCCACTCTTCATAGAAGTTAAGATTTTTCTATGTAGAAATTCTGTAAATATAAAGCAGAGGTAATTCCTTAATCACAGTACAAGCAAAGTTTGGACCCCAGAATACTACTGTACTGGATGTTTTGTACAGGTACACGTTATAATTCTAGCATGAAAACAAGGCCTTTAGGAGGAGTGAAAGCCCCGGTGGATTTCACCTTTCAGAAGTGTCAGTAGCATCCCAAAATTTGGTAAGAACCCAAATAACATTAAGAATCTTTTTAAAAAGAAAATGTATAATTTAAAGTAATCATTAGATTGGAATTATATTTAGGGAACACCAGCAGAGATGGACCTAAGAAACCAGACAGAAACAGTTCCATGAAACTGATGTTAGACACAGAGTGCGCACTTCATGCCAAAACGAACTAAAAGATCACGCAGCTCCTGTGGCTTCCCCTCTTACCCCTGCTCGGTTGGTACCAGAGTAGTTTGGTTTTCTGGGCACAGGCGCTGTGGGTGCCACGTCTCCTTGCAAGAGGAGCAGAACGTCAGGTGGCAAGCCGGACACTCCACTGGCACCGGCACTCCTGGCTCGCTCGGCCCAATGTAGCACACCGTCTGGCAGTCAGCCGCAGGGCACCATGTTCTCTTGGGGTCCAAATGGACTTCTGAAACACAACAAAGGCAGAAATAAACCAGTCATATGGTCCCCTTCTCATTCCAGTGACACGTCTAGGTATGCAAGACCCAGCTCTGCATGGGCATGGGGAAGTTGAGGCCCTCTGCACCTGTGCTTGTGGGCTTTTGGGCCTATTTTTCTTCAGGCAGGTCTGAAATGGTATTCTGCAACAGCAGCTGCACTGGAAGCATCACAATAACAGCAACACACTACAAGGGACATATTCTTTGCCTTTATAGGAGGGTACAAAAGATGAAGACAACTAATGCTTTCTGAGAAGCATGTACCATTTTATCTTTCACATGTGGAAACCACGTCACATCTCTCATGTAAATTGCAGGAGAACTGTCATTAATTTAACATCAAGTCATTTTCTGTGCCTTATTTCCCCCACGCACTTTTAAGTGATTAATATTCACCTTATTATATGATGAGCGTTTGTCAGGTGTCCAACTATAACAATAGTTAATGTAAGGTCACGAGTGGAAGCATTGGCACATGGTAGCAAATGATAAATGTTGATTCTTTCTCTTGCTCCCCAACCTTTATCTGAGGACTTTGGACTTGCAGCAGAAACCCAGATGGATCACATCCACTGTTAGGGTTGTCCACTGTGTGGACACTTTACACTGCTCGAGTCAATGCAGCCCAGCCAAACACTCCCACCCCGCATCTCCTCCCTCCCTGGGAACTCTCTGGGACCACGAATGAAAATGGATGGAGGGATGCCTCAGTACAGCGTGGAAATCCCTGACTGTGAGATCTCAAAAGCCATTACAGAGTTCATCTCTATTTCCAGCAGGTAAAAGCAAACAAAAGGCCACACAAGGGCCCCTGACATATGTTCTCTGGCAAATTTTGCTGAAACAGTTGAAGGCATTTCCTGCTATGCACGCTGCTGTCTGCATTGCTTCTTTGCAGGAGGTTGCTGGTAGCCCACATTGCAGGGGGCCGGTGGATGGATATCTAGCAGATGCTCCAGCCAGCATGATAAACAATAGTATCAATTCAGCATCCAGACATCTAGAAACTAGAAACCATACAACTAGAATTGTGTTCAAAGAAGTAAAACAGTAGATACATAAACAGTAGAAAAATAAAACATAAGCAGTAAATAGATAAAAGTACATGTGCATCAACGCCTGGGGAAGACATCCCACAACCTTCATAACCTAATGTACTTTAGAAACTGAGTTCTTTTCTAGTTTGCCAAACATCTGTGTTCGGCTTGAAAACTTCCAGCTTCTTCACAGGTGGCCTGTGTGAACCACATGAAGTTCAGGAAGGCCAAGTGCAAGATCCTGCACCTGGGTTGGGGCAATCCCGAACACAAATACAGGCTGGGCAGAGAATGGATTGAGAGCAGCCCTGAGGAGAAGGACCTGGGGGTGCTGAGGGAGGTGATTCTCCCCCTCTACTCTAATGAGACCCCAGCCTGAGTACTGCATTCAGCTCTGGGGACCCCAGCACAAGAAGGACATGGACATATTAGAACAAGTCCAGAGGAGGGCCACAAAGATGATCAAGGGGCTGGAGCACCTCTCCTATGAAGACAGGCTGAGGGAGTTCGCACTGTTCAGCCTGGAGAAGAGAAGGCTCCAGGGAGACCTTATAGCGGCCTTCCAGTACCTAAAGGGGGCCTACAGGAAAGCTGGGGACAGACTCTTTGTTAGAGGGTGCAGTGATAGGACAAGGGAGAATGGCTTTAAATGAGAAGAGGGTAGGTTTAGATTAGATATAAGGAATAAATTCTTTACTCAGAGGTTGGTGAGGCACTGGAGCAAGTTGCCCAGAGAAGCTGTGGATGCCCCATCCCTGGAGGTGTTTAAGACCAGGTTGGATGGGGCTTTGGGCAACTTCCCTACCTGACTGAAACAAACTAACTTCAGCATAATCCACGGGTAGCTGAGAGTTTCCTACTAGTTTTGGAAGTGTCATTTGGGGTGAACAGTAAACTCACATCAAAATACAGCTTGGTTTATCCTAAAACTATTCACACATTCAGGGTGATTCTTGACAGATACTTAGAGAAAAAGCCACTTTTTAATGATCGTGTTAGCAAAGCCACCAGCAGAGGAGTAACCACTAACACCTTTTTTCTATTTAATATTTGAAAGCAGGCATATAGGAGAATTTCATTCAACTCCACTGCTCAAGACAAGCTGAGCCCCTTTCCTTTCTGAAGGTGTCCACTGGGTCAGGCTATCACACAGTCCTGTGTTTGGCTTTCAGTTTCCATTGATGCTACTTCAATCTGGATGCACAGTGGTGGCAGGGATACTCACCTGGGCCATGAGCTAACTACCAGGCAAGGCGGTCAAGAGACATGCGTTTGAACCTCTTTCAACAAAGACTAGCACATAGTCTCCCATATTTAAAGTAGGCATATTGGTCACTGTCATACAGGAGACTGTCAGGGGCTTTGCTATGTTCACCTATTTTCCATCCCTCCATGTAGTTACTGCAACTGCAGGTAATATATTAATCTGTGTCAGACGACTCTGACAGATGGGGAAACTTTCCGCACCCATAGCAAAGGCTTTAATCTATAATTTAGGCAGTGCCAGACACCTGTACCATCTACCTTCTTTTCCATCCATTTCATGAATCTAGTTCCCTTCTTTCCCCTTATTATCTTACACATGCTTCCTCTACCACCAAAAGCAAACCAACATTTTGCTTTAATTGAATAAAAGCCAGAAAAAAGACAGTTTGTAGCTTCATTTGTGAGGAGAAGAAAGAGACGGATGGACAAGCCATCCAAGCATCCTGGCTGAGAAATCATTATTTCTGAAGCTTCCTTCAGAGATGATGCTCTGAGCTGGGTAAGACCATGCCCTATTATTGACTATTGCATTTAAGTCTTCCCGCAGTAGGTTCCACACGTTTTCTGTTGATAAACAACAGCTAAAATGAGGAAAAAAATGCAGTTCCTGCAGATAGGATGCTCAGCTTTGGAAACCTAAATTCTCCTATCCTTGTTTTGGATGAAAGACAGGATGTCTGGTTTTGACATCCACTGGGCAAAGGGTTGTAAGTCTTACTGATTTTTACAAGTTTTTTTGCAGTAAGATGTGATGCATAAAATGAAACTCCCTCCTCTCCCACTTCCTCCATTTTACAAAGAACCTACAGATGGTGTTTTGCAATCCATGCTGTCTCATACTGTTTGCTTTACCATGGAGTACAAGTGAAACCAGAAAAAAATAAAAATAAAAATAAAAAAGGAGCAGCCAAAAAAAAAAAAAAAGGAAAGAAGCTATCATTTTACTCTGATGATGTTCAATCTTTTGGTTAGGGCTATTTCTCTCTTGAGCCTTTTCCCTGCTTCCTCACAGCCAGTTCAGCCATGCTCACTCCACTCTCAGGAGGAAAGCTTCCCCAGACCGTGCCAGTAACAGGCAGGGATCTGGCCAGTTTTCACAAAACACACAAGCAAGCAGGTGAGATGTGGGATGCAAGCAGGGGAAATGCAGAACTCTGAAGAATGAAGAATTTCTGGCTTAGAAGAGGTACCTACCGAAAAGGTGGCCCCGTGCACTCCACAAAATATTAGGAACACCTATCTTTTAATGCACTGCTTTTCAATCAGGCAGAAAAAGGAGGTTCTCACCATCTTTCACTAGGCCTATTGGGCAACTGTCAGAGAAACAGAAATACACTGCCTGTGTCCTAACCACATCCTATCCCACTATTTTGTTATTTCTGATGGCCACAACAACCCCATCCTAAGCAGACATACATCAATTCCTGTTTCTTCTATTAAGACAGATTGCACAGAAGCCCTGTGACTAGGTCCAGATAAGTTATAGATGTAGGAAAGCTTGGTTTAAAGCCTGGAAACATTTGCATATTAAGAACACAAAGAACACAAGAGGACTGAATATTTTCAGTGCTTTCATTATCAGACTATGCAATTGCATATAGACATTAAATTGTATGCCAGTTACTTCTCACAGCCTTTTAACTCAATATTATCTGTCCAATTTCTTAGAAATAAGGTAATAGGATATATATTGTATTAAAGCAGCTAGCAAAGATTGAGAAAACAGCTTTTGGAGGTCTAAGTTCATCTCTTCAAAGTTTTTCTCAAAATTAATCTCTTAACAAAAAATATCTGTAAGGATGAGAAGCACTGGCTTTAGCAATCACTTGAAGACTGTTGAGAAAAGACTACAGAGTAGGAGCAGAAAGGCTTGCCCATGCAGCTGGTTACTTATGTCCAGCATTTCTAGTAAAGCAGAGGGGAAACCGAAGCAAGACGGAGGACAGACAGCCCATATCTCAACAGAATACAGCTGAGAGCAGAAGGGTCTAAATACAGCAAGTGGGAGGGTTTGAATATTGGGTTTTGTTGATCAGAACAAAAGTAACAAAGGACTGTCTAGTACCTGCCTATTTTAAGAATCAGAATTTGGACTATTGTATTTGCAAATGTGGAAAAGAGGACAGCACACTTCAGACAGCAACATCTGGAAAACACATTTCTTTCTCTTTCTTTCCCTTACCATGCAGCAAAAAACAACCCTAGCTAACTCCAGCTACCCTTCCCCGAGTGCCTGATATGAAAAAAAGAACTGAGAACTGGGAAGAAAAGGGAGCTCAAAATATTTCATATGTAAAATTTTTCTTCGTTTTTAAATGAACTTGAAAGGCTGACTACAGTAATGCTACTATTACACTGTATTTCAGTTCTTTGAGGTATTCTCTGTCATCACATAGCTCCAATGAATCTGTGGTCCTCTGAAGGTGTACTTGGCTTGGCTGACATCAGCTCTGGCCATTGAGCTGCATCCTGGCTGGAGTTCACATGTTTTTAGGGAAAGGCTGACATCTGAATGCAAAGACCAATGGACTACATTTGCTGTTAGGTCAAGGAGCTGCAGCTGAGTTTGCCTTAGGGCTGGTGTGAAAATAGATTGTGAGGCTATGCAGTGGTTGTGGTTGGCAGGAGTCTGTGGGAGAGGCAAGAGCAAGGCAGTTGCAGCCTGGGCTTTGTGTAGCACAAGGTTTGGAAAGGGCTGGGTTGCACTTATGCTGACAGAGGCACAAGCTGTGCATCAGATCTCATTCGTCAGGAGTCCCTGAGTAGTCCCTGGTTAGAAATTGGACCCAGCAGCTGCCATCATCAAGGTTTATTGCTAGACTCACAAAAGGACCATCAAGCCGGCATTGCTGCTGGTCTGGGCAGGGAAGCATTGCTGGGCTGTGGTCAGGTCTGAGAACAGAGCTTGAGCCAGTAGAGGCCCACAAGCCAGGTTCAACCGGTAAGCATGGAAAGGTCAGCCTTAGGGGGCAACGCTAACCCTGGGACAGGCAAAAGGTCCTGGCTGGGGTGGCATTAGTGCTGGTGTCCAGGACACCACTTGAGTTAGCAGGTTGTGTTCCTGGGCTTCGGTAAGTTCACTTTATTGCTGGGGCACGCGAGGTCAAAAGTCTCAGTTTAAGCCTGCTGCCTGTATGCCAGTTTTACTCATCATAGAGGAGAAAGGACAGATCTAAAAACATCATGAAAAAAGGCAGTGGAGGTGGAGGAGGATTTGCAAGACTTAGGCAAGAAGGAAAAGGGAAGGAGGACTTAAAAACAGACAAGTTCCAGGTTTCTGTGAGTGGGAGGCAGTAAAAAAAAAAAGTAACAGGGAGTTGGACTAAAGATCATGAGTTCAACTTTGGCTACTTGTAGAGGAAGAGATACCAGGAAATCATTAGTTTCACAGTCTTCAGTTAAAAAAAGGTTTTTATGTAAAAGAGATTAATGTATTGCAAGAATGCCTCACTTTCTTAACCCCTTAATATGTTTTTTAACAAGCTGTGATTTCTACTTTCTAGGACTGTAGACAAGCCACTGCTTGGGTTATGAACTCGAGGGACTTCCTAAGGAATTAAGGGTAAGCAAGAAGAAGGTAGAATAGGAGAAAGAAATCAAAAATGAAAGCCGAGTTTGAGATTTTTTTGTTTTCTTTGTCCTGAGTACCTGCAAACCACAGCTACAATCTGCATCTGCCCATGACCTCAGGGGCACACTTGGGTGTACTGATTTTGTTGGTTTTGTACTTCATGGTCATCTCACTGAACTTCAGTCCAGATGAGATTCAGTAAAAACCCATATATTCTTCTATCTGACCATTTTTTTAAGTGCATTAATAAACCTAACTTTTGTAAACCTCTGCATTTTCATTCTTATTCCCAATTCCTCTGCATCTAAGCATGCATATAAAGCAGAGCACAAATACAGACTTCAGAGGAAAGCTTGAAGACAGAGTTAGAGCTGATCAGTCCCAGATACCCTACTCTGCAAGCTACCACAATGCAAATTCTTTGACAAATACTACAACTTCCAGCTGGGCTTTCAAGTTGGTGTCAGTCTTCAAAATCAGCATGGGATCTCATCTTTCTGACTATCAAGTGTCTTCTTCAGCCTTGGCAAGGAATCATCTCCTGAAGAAGAATGCTGACCTCTGACATACCAAGGCTTGGCACCAGTAAGATCTTCAGTTTCAAGCTTCCTTACTACTATGCCTTACTCAGTAATGAGGGGTCCAATTATCCCTCAGGAAAAAAAAAAATATACTAGAAGAATACACACAAGAAAAAAAAATAAATATAATAGAAGAATACACACAAGGCTTCTCCGTGAGAAAAACTCTCTTCTAGGGATGCTTGCAGAAGTTTCTATCAGACAGCATGGTCAGTATCTCCTAGAAGTTTTGAAGATCCTTATGGATGTATATTTCAAAACAATGACATCTTCTCCATCTCTTCCTTAACTCACCCAGCACGCTTTGTCTTAAGGCAGAGTGCTCTGCAATATGTAATATTGCTGCCTCTACTGACACTTTAAAAATTGAGGTAATAGAAACCAAAAGGGCTCATACCGCGTTCAAACTTCAGCCTCTTGTATAACTGAAACTGGTCAACAGGCACCAAACAGGCAATCTGAAATGAGAAATAAAAAGAAAAATCATTAGGAACAATTAGAGACTTGAGGAAATTTAATAAGCACCCTGCTCTACTTGTCTGTTCTCCTAAGCCAGCTCTCAAATCCACCTTCTTTTTCTGCATACCACCGCATACACCACCGCATTTCTCCATACCTAGACTTCCTTCTCCAAAGTCTAAAGTAGTTCCTGGTCTCTCCTATTTCGACCACATGGCAGAGTAGTTCAGCCCAAGTCCTTCTTACCATGCAGAGGAAAGCCTTCTTTTGGGGTTCTGTATTTACTTCAACCTCTTTGTTTTATTTCATGTTTGTTTAATGTAATGAAGGGTGACAGCTAGCCAAGCTTGGAAACTGAAGTCTGTTGTTCATGCAAAAGAATACAGTCCAAACAAACGATTGCTCATTCATGTCTCCCAGTCTTTATGGTAGGAGCCAGTTAGCTCTCGGGAACAAAAAAGCCAGTCTGGTTTCCATTTTTTATTCATGTAAGAAATGCATTATTCTTCCTTTTTTTTTGTTTTTCTGGACTAAGATGGTTAATGCCACTGCTATTGGAATTTGCCTTAGACATGCACAAGGCCACTGGGAACAGAAGTTAACAATCTAGTTGGCATAGGCAATCAGGCTTTGTCAATACATTTTGGGCATTACCATAATTAAGCTAACTTAGTCTAAATGGATAAATGCTCTGCTCTCCAGTCCTTGTAAAATAACCAAGTATTTAAAACTAATAACCAAACCTGCATACAGTGTAAGGAGGGGTTCAAATGAGACTTGTCAGATAGCTGAGAAGCCAAATGTTTGTTGAATTCAAAATATGAGATAATTCTCTTATTTGATCCGTTCACAACATTGCAGAGCATAGATCAGATCAGCACTGAAAAAAATTTCTGTGCCTACCTAAAAGACTTACTCTTTTCCTAAAAATAAACCTGGACTAATACCAGTAGAAGACCTGATCATTTGAAGCCCTGTGAGACAACACAGAACCGACAGCTTTGAAATGAAGGTGTTCTCAATCCTTATATCCAGGAGACCACCGTGGACCTTCAGATTACTGTAAAGGCAAAATTTTGCTCTCACTGGAGTAGAAGTTGGCCCTTGCTACCCTTCTGGGTTGTGTTGCAAGGCACTCATGGGAAGAAATACAAAGACAGAAAAATTCAATATATATTCAGCCTCATGTTGCAAATACCTCTGCTTTTGCAGTTGGAAAAAATAATAGCAGAGAATATATCCATTTGGAAGATAACGAATCGCTTTATTAAGATCTCAAATCAAATGAAATTAACATTGCATTTTGAAGCAGATTTTTGGATCAATTTTTGAGCTAAACAAATGTCATACAAAAAACAATGCCACTGTTGTCCAGATGTAAGTGTTTGAAGGTACTTAAAAGACTTAAAGGTGCTTTTAATTGAAGAAATCAGAGGATTTTTCAGCTAACTGGGAAACACTGACAAATCTTTACAAAGCATACTCATAATCTAGTGAATCAGTTCTGTGGTTAAAGTACTGTCCTCATTCAGCTTCTGAATTCAGGGTGTTAAGTATTTTTAATATGAAAGTAATTTCATGGAATACACAATACTTTAGTATGACCGTTACACAGCGAGCTTCCTGGAAAACTCTTCACCTGTTGATCAGAAGTTAGCTGAAACACTCTTGGAAAACAAATAACAACTTAATCAAACGAGTCAAAAAGAGTGAAGTTCAGCAGCTTCAGCAAAGAATGAAGCCAACCAACAGAATTACACAAAACCCACAAGACATCATTTCAGTATTGCCCAGTCTCCCCAAGGCAGCTTAAAATCTAAACAGAGTTCTGAAAACAAAGAGAGTCATCTGCTTTTCTCTAGCTGGGTGAGCATTGGCAACTACTTTAAATTTTACTTCATTATGACTAAATTAAAACAGCGAGTCTCAATGCTGTAAGGGTAAGAGCCACTTGAGTGAATTGTGTCATTGTCTGAGGCCTTTTTGTGCCTGCTCTTGCTTTTAACAAACCATTTTTCAAGAGCAGCTCTATTGAGCCCAGAATTTCCCATGTATTAAAAATCGGCCTTTTTGATGACAGTGGGAGCAGAGTTAGGAGTTTTATCGCAGATTTCAATAGGCAGCAGAGTCGGTGCTGAAAGCATCCCTTTCTTCTATTGAAAACCTGAGCTCACCACGCCAGCCTTCCCCACTGGCTTCCTCCAGCCCTGCTCTTCCTCCTTTGCAGCCTCTTTGTGGCCCAGGTCTGGCACCCTGCACACAGCTCCAGGCACACGCAGCCTGCCCCTTTTGCTGCTAATTTCATTTATGCTCAATGGTAAGACAGCTTTTGGACAGCATGGTTGGGCAATGAGGTGCTTATCTCCTCCTACCTGGCATCAGAGTCTAAATGCTCATCACCATGCAATTTTTTTAGCCCCATCTGGGAGCCCATCCCAAACATCCCTGTCCTGCCCGACCGCACACACCCATGGGTTTGGCACAGGATGGAGACCTGGGGAGGAAGCGAACTGGCAACACGGCAGGTGGCAAAGGGCCAAAAGAGAAAGAGCACAGGCATGCCAGAAAGCAAGACATTTCTTACTCTAGGGTAAGAAATTGTTCAATTATTCAATGCAACAAGAAATGCTACGGGACAAGTTTGGGGTGTTTTTTCTTTTTTTAAAAAACACCAGGTTAAGGTTACAATAAAAACCTCTGAACAAAATGAGAATCTAGGACTCTCCTCTCATGAAAAGACATTGGTTTGAGACTTATCAGACTGGTAGGAGTTGAAGTAAGTCTTCTGGTTTTCTATGCATCACAGGCAACTACTTCATTTAAAGTACTCTTGTCGTAGAGCACATGAATACTGGCAGGTCTCACTAAGAACAGCAGCTTTCACCTGAAGTAAAAAAATCCATAGAAAAAAAAATTTTTTTTGAAAGCTCGCAACCACAAAAGGCTCCAGCAGGAGCCTTGCCAAGTGTCCCAAAAGATTGCCCACTGTGGTACAATAACCGGGGGTGCTATTGCTATGCGAGACAAAAGAGCAAAGGAAGGAAAATGAAAGAGTTGGAAATAATTGAGTTCAGTTTACACAGGGGCAGACTGTTCCTTGTAACTTGGGCAGTGCAGTAACCAGGAGCCAAGGAAGAACAACTCCCCTGTTTTTAAACACTGGCTACCACAGTGGAAAGGGAAAATCACCGCTCCACCTATTCTCAGGCTTTCAAAGGAGATGCAAGGAGACAATCAGGAGAACTGAATAGGCCTTACTTCCTTTCACACCCATATGAATCAAGTCTTGATACCGCCTGGAGAGGAAAGTTCATCAGCACAAGTCCTTCTCCCTTTCTCTCTTCAGCAGACACACAGCAAGCGGAGGTCCTGCACTGGCAGCACCAATAGCAAAGGGTTGCGCTGCCTGGCTCTGCTGAAGTCCCACTCACAGAGGCAGTGCCTGATTTTGCAAGCAGTGCAAAGCAGTTTTAACTTGGGCTGTGCTTTGTTATGCTCAGTAGTTTAATCACGAAACATTAACGTATTAGTTTTCTCTATCAGGGAGCTCTTCCCTTATTTAATCACACACACAAACACACACAAAAGACTTGCATTTACTTCCCTCAGATTTAAGAACAAGTAAATAACAAGAACTTTTTTAATTTTGAACGTGAAAAAAGTAGGTTGGCCTGCAACATGTTCCCACCTTCCTCCCCATTTTACCATTTCAATCTGCCCCTAGCAAAATGTAAACCAATTTTCAAATTAAAAATAAAACCAGTATTTTAAAACAACTCCCCGAGGGCTTTTTGCTCAGCTATGTATGGAATACAACACAGTAAAGAATTCGAAGATCTGGGTCACTGTCCCATTTCATCAGCTCTTTGCAAAGTGCTGACAACCCTCTGCCAGGTTAGAGCAGAGATCAGGTATTTACACAGACGGAGGGGGCAATAAGCAGAAACCGCACGGAGTGCAAAGGAAAACTTCTTGCTGAACTCCGGAGGCATAAGGAAAGCCCAAATGATGCTCGCTCTTCGTGCTCCCTGCACAACTGTAATTCAAATCAGATTACATACATCACTGTGCCTCGTTGGCATCAGCTCTACAAGCTTCAGAACAATGCAGACATTAGAAACAGCACAGCACAACCCCTTAGAAATCATCCAAGCGAGTACTACATTGGAAGTCCTTATATGCACTTGAGACTTACCCCGATTCACAGCTTACACTGCTGATTGCATTTGCACCACGTAAAACCATTTCGAATCATAATAAATTACCCTCTATTTAGGTTAGGGATATTAACTGTTCCAATTAAATCAATGGAGCAAATCCCCAAGAGAGACAGGAATATTCTAGACAGGAGAAGTCTGCACAGTTGAAGAGAGCTGCATTAGCATAAGATGTTCCTTCTACCTTCTGCTACCAGGAACAAATCCAAAGCGTTTTTGTTTATTGTACTATTAGAGTGCGAAAGGACAAACATCTTGTTTAATGAGATGGCTTTTAAACTTTCCTTTTCTGTGTAACCAGCTATTTGAAACAGAGCCTGTAGCCAAAAACATTGCCTTCTCATCACTAACATCCATTTATTTCTGCTTTAAAACAAGCTACACTTAAAGCAGCTGATATCTTGATGTAACAGGTCAAGATATGATCTAGGCTTAGACTTGATTTCATGCACTGTAGTGGAACAGTTCCTTCTATTCAAGTACGCTGCTTGTCAAAACCAAAAACAAGCAGAGAAAGTACCAGTTTCAACTAGCTTTTGTTAATGTAAAAACAAAAAAGGGGGGGGTCAGAAAACATATTTGTACTGAAAGGTACAATTTTCTAGTTCCAATTACCTATGTTAATTTTTTTTAAGAATACAAAACCTGTAACATTTTCTTCTGAGGTCCAGAGAGACACAATGTTCTAGTTCACCTAAGTTAAGCCTTAACTCCCAACATCTCCTGTGCTCTGTGAATAAGCAGTTTACTCCCCAAACACCAATGAAATATTTAGAGACAAATGCCTACTATTCAGACTTGCTAATTTCTTAATGACAAATATAGGAAGAAATTCCATCACACATTTACAATGTTAACCTGAGTTTTTGCCCTCCCCACTGCCAAAAGCAACACAAGAAGCACATGTGTCAGAATCGAGCCCAGAGCAGTGAAAAAGCTCTAATAATTTAGTACCGAACAGCAGTAACACTGAGGGGTTTTACTGAGAAGACAAAACATACTTTCTTCACAGAGAAGACAAGTAGGTCACTGGTAAGTACCGAAGAAATGTTACACACCTTGAATAAAGACCTTGACAGAAGTAGATGAACTTTCATAAATGTTACATATCCTAAGTTACTTATAAGCTTTATTATTAATTGTTCAGGTCTCCTATTGAACAGGACCCAATCCAAAATGCACCGAAGTCAATGGCAAGGCTTTTCTTCACTTCAAATTATGTCTAAGTTCACCTTATCTCCCCTGTGCAGGCTAGGGCAAAAGGCATTTAAAAAGCAAACAAGACAACTGTGCTAGCTAACGTAATTAGACACAATTTAGCCCAAAGTAGAGGAACCTATTTAACACCACATTCGTGAGAAAGACAGTTCGAACTGCTGCTTTTTTCTCCAAACCCTAACAGTGCCTGCTAAACATTAGTTACAGCAGGGTCTGAAATGGACATGACCTGAAAAATACACTATTTCAAAATCCTGATGCCAAAAAAGGACTGATGTATTTTTCCCCCCAGGAGAGGTAGCACTTACATAATTTTCAGAAAAAAAATAAAAATATAAATAAAAACATGAAAAAGTCTACACGCCTATTTTACTGAATGTTTACCAGAAGACAAATTTTTAAATGCACAAGCATAAGTATCTTTAAGTTAGATGCTACTGAATGGTTGAGAAAGTGTTGCCAGAGGTATGACATTTCTCATGGCGCTGTTGAGGTGAGGAACATTTTCCTGCTGGAGGCCAGAGAGCAAACAACCAGCCCTCCTGGAGGCGAGGAGGCTGATGTTTCCACACCTGGAGTTTCAGAGCGTGTAATGAATAAACTGTAAGGCTAAATAGTACTTCCATGCCAAACAATAGTCATATGTAAGGACATTCTCTCCCATCTGAATAAGGTTCTATTTTTTAAATAGTAGCTTTTAAAGGCCACATTTTCACATGGAACAGCCTTTATAGAAAAGAAAAGAAAAGAAAAGAAAAGAAAAGAAAAGAAAAGAAAAGAAAAATAGAATACAGAGTGCTCATACATAATCTGTGGTTTATTTACTAATCCTACAGATTATTAATAGAGACAGGCTATTAATTCTATTGTTCATGTTTTGTTTTGACTTATTTTTTTCATCAAAAAAAATAAGTATTTGGTAAAATACACACGCAGTTCATTTTAATGAGGTTGGGAGCTTGTCTGCTTTTCAAGCAGAGGGTTTGTGTTTTAAGTGCATCACCAAGAGGGAGTGTCAGAATATTCATTCATCCACCAGACACTAATGCACATCTTGGGCTGTTTAGTCATTCTGCCTTTAGCCCCCAAAAGCACACAAGGATTAAGTTAATGGTCCATTAATACATGCCCTCCAGTGCCCTTTTGCTTACTAATGGGAAATACATCCTTACAGTTCCTATAGCATCATAACCCGAATTTAACAGTGCAGAATTCTTCCTGCCATTTGCTAATTTTCTTTTAAAACAGCATTTTCAATAAATGTTATTTGTCTTCAGTCTGGTGCTACAGGTGGGAGGGACAGCGCTACACCTTCTCTGTGTCTATGCAGAAGAAAAGAGGAAAGGAAACAGCTAACTTCTTTCCACAACGGCTGGATTCAGCCAAAGAAAAGCTCCACCATATCCCATATATAAAAAATAATAATTTTTAATTATTATATTAAAAATAATAATAATTGCAACTCCCAGACCCTGATTCAGCTAAGCACTGTGTCTCAAATTCATGCTGGAGAGGAGATCATGATTTTTGGGGGCAAAAATGTAATTCTTGGTAACTCTCTCCAGTTCTGTGTGAGGTGTTTTATATCTGCTTTCCCTTATGCAAGCAGAGCCACTGCAACTCAGTCGCACTCCTTCCCCGGTTAGAGGTGATCTGTGATTAGAGGTGATCCCCTCAATGAATGCCATCTTCCCAGCCCCGTGGTAGAGCAGAGAGGAGAAGTACAGTTGCCAGTGTCAGTGGAACAAAGGAGGTCCCTCATTTTCAGTCAAAACTTTTGCCTCCCAGTGAATCCATCTCTCACATGCCTGCTTGGAGGAAAATCCCATTCCATAATGAATGGAATTGAGTTTACTTCTTAATACAGAGTTAATATTGAGTTTACTCCTTTCTCCCCAGCAGAAAATAACCACACACAAAAAATTTGTGACAAATGGCATGACTGCATTTGAATACGATTACACACCTCTAGCACAGTTATGTCATCTGTATAAACAGGGGTTAAGGAAAGCCAGAAGATAAATAAATAAACTGCTTTTCTGTAGTTCCAGATGGAGGTCTGATTCTCCTTGACATTGTTCCTGCACACAAACGCTAAGAGAATGCGCTGAATGAGCCAAAATCCTTTAGCCACCTTTTTTTTTTTTTTTTATCTCTGCTTATGTTCCTGTGCCCAGCAGTGGCTCACCTGGCTCACAGAGGGAGCAAGCAAGCAAGAATAGCCTCAGGGTGAAATCGGATTTGCCCACGGTTTTCCATGGCTTTCTAGATGCACAGAATAGCTGGCATGCATAAAGGTTCCAGCCACGCTGCCAGCAGCTCCTCCCCATGTCATGGGTTTGGAGCTAAGCCCAATTCAGAAACTTTACACCAGCCCTAGGTCAGCCTGGAGGCTGCTGGAGCTCTGCTGGGAGGCCACCAGGCAGCCTGGTGGGAGCCACTGACAGCCCCCTTGAGCCCCTTTGTCCCAGGCAGTGTAAGGAGGTCTAGGAGCTACATTTTCCCTCTGGTTTCTCTGCTTCCAACTTTCAAATTGAACATTCATGTTACTCTGGGGGATTGTGCATGCGCCAGATGTGCAAACAGCTGTGCCCAAGCCTCGTTTAGCTTCTGAGTTCTCAATCTCTCCCATCTCTGCCCTGGGAACTAAGCCACTTTTCTCTTAAGACCTACTTCCACCCAGTGCTGTGCAGATACCTTTCTTTGAATACAATTATATGGTCTCATATGTTTACACAGGCTGCAAATTGGTTGCTGAAGCCCAATATAAACATGGAGGAAGAAGTTCTGGCTTTGCATACAATCAGTTTGTGTTCTTGCTCTTGGGTTTAAAGAGGTGCTGGAATTTCAGTGTTTATAGTCATATCAAAGCTGTTTTAATTGACAGCACTAAGGGAGGCTCAGCAATTCTAGGATACAAGGTGTTCTGGTTAAGTCACCTGCACGGGTAATTCAGAAGTTGTCTGGATGCCAAGTAAACCCTTCCTCAAGGCACAGAGAAGGAAAAAAGGAGCAAAACCCTTGAAAAACATCTGCTTATTTCTAGTTCCTCTTGTTAGTCAGGCTTCTTGCCAAAAGCTCATTAAAGGTAATTAAAGGGAGGAAAAAGTACATGATCATATTTATTATGTAGATGAAGAAAAGTACTTGGGGGGTTTTATGTTAAAAAAGAGGAAGAAAGAAGTGTTGATACCTCTGCTTCTTGTAGGGTCCCATGGTTCAAGCATACCATGTCTGGACAAGTGATAGGAGATCCACAACCTTCTTGAATTGCCAGCTGCATGTACTGTTTTAGGCACTAGGAAGAAGGAAAGAAAAAAAAAGTTACAGCCCACATGTTGGGAACACACAGACGCTGAAGATACTACACAGCTACCACCTCCACTGCCTTAATTGGCTGTCCTGAAGCTCCAGCACACAGAAAACATCAATTATTGCAAGCGTGAATGTTACAAGTCATTACATTGGAAAGAATGCAACAAAGAACAATTAATTATGCATGACTTCATCTGCCGAGCATTGTGTTTACCCGAGTCAGCAAGTCAGACCCTTCAGTGCTAACAGCCCCTATGCTGTGCTCAACTGGCTTGGGTAGATTATGGGGAGGGGGGGGACGACATCTTTCATCCTAATTAAACAGGCTTCTTTCTTTTGTCTTTCCTTCTGCATTTTTAATTCAGACTCTGAGGCAGCAGTCCCCATTGTAGGAGACCTCATTTACAAGAAGGAGGCTACTGTTCTCGGCTCCATAAAAACGGAGGGCTAGGAGGTTAGAGGAGGTTATAATCTGTCCTACAAGATGTGCAGCTATCAGGGCTCTCCTCCCTCTCAAGGCCCCACAGAGATCAGGTAATTTCCACGATTTACCTTAATTTATCATCAGCCTCTAGGCTATTGAGCAAGAGTTCAAGGTCCATTTCCAGCATGGAAACCTTCTTACGAATGTTTCCGAATTGTTTCATCACCCAAAAATGGCAGGCCTCTCCTTTCCAAAAAATAAGCCCTTTGCTCCCCCTCACATTTTATTTAGCATGCCGGTTTCAAATGTATCTGGCTTGGATTTTAGGGATCCACAATTCTTTCATCTATTTAACACTTACTACGCAGTCTTCAGTAAAGTCATGAAATAAAACTGGGGCAATGGACTGAAGAGCACTGTTCTAATTTTAACTCCAAAGTACACAGGCAAGTAAGTGGACTCACTCCTAAATAAAATAAAGCAAACCTTGAAAAGGTAAAGCAAACCTCCTTGAAAACGCTCAAAAAGCATACAGTAAATTGCAAATCACTCTAAAAAATAAAAAGACATGGATTTCTGGCAGATTTTGGTATCAGCTTGCATAGTTTACTGTAAATGAAAAGCAACACATTTTATGAGCAGCAGGACTAAGGAAGCTTTTTTCTCTTCAGCTTTGTATTACGTGCCCACATGGTAAGCCTGTCCTCCTCCTCAGTGCTGCTGGCTGCTTCCCCTGATGCCCCCGCTCCCCTTCTCCTCCCTGCTCCCAGCCCCAAAGGCCAGCAGCAGCACTGGGTGCCTCTGAGGACAGCTAACAGGTTAAACACTACCTGCCCATCCCTCATTTGGGCGTCTAATTTGGGTTTCCCTGGCTAAACGCCTCTCAGTTTTCAAGAAGTGTGTCGAAGTGTGAGGTCCCCGAGACCTCTGCCTCTCTGCCAGCCTCAGGAACGGGCACTGAGTCCAGAAGCCACCAAGTGGGATATGGGGAAATCAGAGCATGAAGTCCCAGGCCCCTTCACAAAGTGCTTTTCCAGTATTTATGGGCATTTAACATTCAAGCTTGCATTAGTCTGGGCTGTTCTGAGAAGGCTTTGCGTAACGGGCTCCAATTAAAAGAAATTTCCTCATTTGTATTTTTATTGGAAAGCTGGTATCCTCCTAAATGTCAGGCTACCCAGGAGTTCGAAAAACAGAAACAAGGTTTCCTCCTTATTCTGTCCCTCCACTGAAATGTCCCCGTCCGCACCTTCCTGGTTAATTCGGATGAACTACACACTTCAAGCAAGTAGAAGCACATTAACTTAGTGGCATTTTAAACAAATTTACATCTGATTTATAAATATCTCAATAGTATTCATTTAGAAGAATACAGGGACATAACCTACTGGCAAGCTTTAAATATCTAGCCCATTAAGCACTAATGGGTTCAGATCCAGCACACATTCCTGTAAGAAAGCAGCAGAGCAGGCTGTAAGGAAGAGATGGTACACAAGCAATACGTGGGAGGTGAGGGAGATATTCACAGGTCAAGGGGGAAAAAGAAATCAGTAATTGAAGATGCTATGAACCACCTAAGGAGCATCAGTCCAGATTTACCCGGGAGCTACTCTTTTGTTATTCAAACAGCAGACCCTGTGCCTGCTCCCATCCACTTGTCCACCTTCCCTGAAGGCATTTAGGTACAGTGCTCATGAACAGTCAGTGTAACCACCACACCAGTCACCCCGTTATAACCCACAGCTCCACCACAAAGCGGTAAGCAGAAAACCAGGCACAGTCACGGCGGTGCCAAAAAAGTGTCCCCAGATCCCAGGGCAGCTCCCAGCCCCACTGCTGATGTGGATGGAGACCAGGGGCCCACACCCTTCAGATCATACAGCAGGAGAAACGGGGCACCAGGCATCGACTCCCGACACGGCTTCCCTCCTGGTTTGTGCCCGTGCTCTCCACCATGAGCGATGCTCAGCCCTCTGAGCCCCATCCCCAAAGCCTGCATGAGCTGCAACGTGCAACATTTGAAGAAGGGGGAAAGTTCCCCTCCTGCCAAAAACTTTAGTCCGCCTTAGTTTATCAGCAAGCATGGGAGAACAACCTTTTACTTTCGCTGAGATCCTGGCTGCTGTCTCCTCGGTGGTGCTGCCTGATATTTAGTAATTTGTTTTGACAGCATGGTACAGAGGATTTGTATGCTGGGGGCAGCTCAGGTCAGCCAGTTACAGAGTGAGGACAAAGCTTGAGAAGTTCCTGCAGGCCTAGCAGCAGCCCAGAGGCTTGTTCTTAATTTAGACTTCCAGGACAGAAGCTCAGAGCGCTGGCAATTGCCCTCCCCTGACACCATGGGCAGGGAGCGCTTAAGGAGCTCCCATCCACAGCACAGATTTTGATTTTAGCTTTTACATGCACTAGCTGAACCATTAGGGATACCGAGGCAGGAGAGCAGAGGTTGCTGAGGATTATTAATGCATCTGGATTCTCCTCGTCTCACTCACCACCTGATCATGGGTGAGGACAGCGAGTTGAGCCTTTCCACGGTACTTTTAGAGGGCACTGTGCTTTTAGGGGGTGACCCGGGGAGATTTTGTAATAGGTTTGTGCAGTGCCACAGAGCTTCAAATGCTTCACCACCTCCACGTTAAACAGCTTTGATAGCTATTAAACATTTTGCCTTGATTTTCTGAGCTTGGAGAATGTGTTCTGGGTGCAATTCAAGAACGTGATAGAAGGACTTAAAGGAAGCCTTTACATTTATCACTGAAGGATTAAGCTTTTTACCTATGTCTGTACATGAATGAAGATGTGAACTTCTTGTTCCCTCTTTCACAAGTTAGCAGCAAAGAAGAGATTGTGGAAAATTATTAAAATTTTCAAATACACCTCCACATTAACAGCAAGACTGTTTTTAAAGAAGTTTTACTATTATTTACAGCTCAGCTACTAATCTAGCTACTTCCTTTAAAAGTGGCAAATAAAAGTATCTGAAGAGATGTAAAAGCTGCAAATGTGACAAGAAGAGGATTCACTGTTTACACAATGCATCATGATTCATTTTCCCAGCAGTATGTTCTCCTACACAATAAAGAATTCATTATAAAGACATAAGACTTTTTTTTTTCTCTATGATTTTTGTCTACACAAAATCAAGAATATCTCAGTAAGGAAAATCGCTATTTGTTTATTACACATGCTATTTAGTCACTCTGCAAAGTGAAGGCAAGATCAAGATATTCAGCATTTTCTGACACCAAAGTTCCTTGAAAGGATCTTAACTTTGACACCTAATAAACCACCAGGCTGTGACACCCGTGGGCTTCACAACACCTTCCAATTTCCCCCAGTGCAGTGATTTACAAGCATGGGGAGCAGTCAGTGGCTGCAAAAGCTGCACCAGAGGACCAGTGGCTTTCAGTGGCAGCCATAGCACAGGCTTGATCTCCAGAGTCATCAACAGTGCCCTTCCTAGCAGCAAGCGAGGTGTCCACAAATGCCTCACCCAGTTGAGGCACAACGATCAAGACAACGGACTAAAAACCTTCTGAGGTCTCCCTCAATGGGTCTGAATCCTGCTGCCTACAAATGAAATCAGAGGATTAGCTCCCCTACATTTGCTCCTCAAATAAATGGTAGAAGCCAACCAGGGGAATTTTAACTCCCATACCTGCAACTGTACCCCGAACACTTTACACTCAACTGAGGTTCTGCCTCGTTACAGCAGCTATACCATGTAGCTAGTTGTGTTCTGGAAGGCATTGTGTAATCCTGATGCAACCAAGGAAGAGAAATACATTACAATGTGGCAATACTACTCCACTAGTAAAAAGCAGTAAACCTGACAGAAGGTTTTGGTGCCAATCTAACGTCGACAAACAACTTTTGCTCCTGCTGGACTACTGTCAACTTCAGTGAAAATAGTACTACAAATAATTTTTTCTTCTACCTGAGATTCAAAATGCATAATGAGACTTTTTCTTCAAATAATTTTCTTTCTATGCATTCGGGGTCAACAATTTGTTTTTGACAATAACATGTTTTTGTCTTTCAAGCCATCACCTTCTGCTGTTTAATAAAGACAGGTGTCTCTTTACCTACTTCAGAAAATGCTACTCATGAGTATCTAATAAGTTAAGGCCTGTAAAGTATTCGGATCATATTCTCATAGTACATGCAATATATATGCATTTTTTTTTTGGTTTACAGGACTTGTAAAAGAGGTTACGATTTAGGCAAATATTTGCATATACCCAAGTACACATTCCTCTCCTGGAGCTAAAGCTTTGTTAAAAGTGTAAGTTGCAACGTGAAAGAAGACTCTTTAAAAAAAGCACTGAAAATCCCAACCCAGCAATGCACAAATGAGTAACAACAAATCCTTTTTTCAGTAATAAACACTTCCTGTATTTTTCAAGAGTGTTTGCCATGGTCAGCTGTGAACTCCAGGAACTGAAAATTCTGTTCAGACTACTCACGGATTCTTCATTTCAGCACTTCTTGGACACATTGCACTAACTTCAACTTTTTTTCTCTCTCTTTTCCCAAATCGTATTGTATGGCGGGGATTTTTAATATGCTGACCCAAAAAAAAAAAAAAAAAAGGAAGTCTGTTTGGTTTGGCAACATCTTTAATCTGCAGAAGGACCATAACAGTTCTGCATTTCAACGTAAGAATGAGTTCAAAGTATAATTTTGGTATTATGTTGCTGGGTAATGATGTAACAAAGGCATTATATCCTTCTCCCTGGGAAATCTTATGCTTGTGGTCAAAGGCATTTTCAGGTCATCTCTATACCAGAGAGAAAAGATGGATCCCAGTCATTCCTACATGATGCCTTTCCAAGTACTTTGACATATTCCATTACCCTGCTCTTTAGCTCCCTAAATTCAGCCTCATAGTTTTGGATGTGAAAGCATAAAAAGGAATCTACAAATGTGATACAGCAAATTTGAACAGGTAATATTCAAGAGAGGTGGAGGGCTGGCTAGGAAAAAAGGAGGAAACTGAAGGAGCTGGCCTATTTTCCTGTCAAGTGCTACAGGTAGTGCTGCTGACTGACCACTGTGTAGCAGTTGATCCAGAACAAGTAAGGGTATCTTTCTTTAATTAAACATGATAACTGTGGAAATTAGGGGAAAAAAACAGGTCCACACTATTTCCCAACCACTCCTAGAGTATGATCTACATTAAACAAAATATGATTTAAAGTATTCTGCCAAAGAAGAAAGTCTTTCTTCCTAGTGTGTAACTTGAAGACAATTTCCATTTCAGAAAATTTAAGAAAACCTCAGGCCCACATTTTAATATCCACATTAAAACGTTAAATCTCTTTCTCAAAGTCCTCAAAACTGTGTTGAGTTTGGGGTCATTTTTTTTCAGTGTTTATTTTTTTAGCCCTAGCCTTTCACAAACTCAAAATCTGAGGGTTGAAATAAACAGACTACATATGGAGAGAAGACATAACTTTTTGATTGGCATTCCAGATGCCATGTGCCTCTCTGTCTTACGATCCAGAACAGATTAAGTTTAGTTTTCACTTCAGTTCTCTGTAGTGTTCATGTACTTTTTATTATGTAAGACACGGCTCTCATTACTTTCTTATTTACAAATGTTCCCTGCTCTTCAGTGCATACACATCACAAGGTAGTAGCTGTGAAGTTTTATATGTAGTATTAGTAACTTGTCAGAACACTACATTTTCACTCCAGTGGCTGCCAGATCCACTCAATAATTAATCAATTGTGTACTCAATTAAATGTAAAAAAAAAAAAAAAAAAATTGAAATAGGGAACAGCACCCAGCAGTTATGGCAGATCTGCATCATTCAATGTGTAGTAACTGAACTCCTGGAATGTGTCAAGCATTTCCCAGCAGGTCTTAAAACCAGATGAATTAAGCCTACTGTCGATTAGCTTGGAGGTATCTGCACTTTGCCTGAAGAAAAATGTGGGGCTTTTCCAACCCAAAAAAAAAAAAAAAAGTTTTTTTAAAAGAACAACAAAAGCACACCAATAAAACATGTACTTGTATTGCCTGATCTGTATTTTAACTGCTAAGGACCAGATGCAGTGATAAATGAAGTTACCTTTAAATGGATAAAAGATCAGACCACACAGAAGCCTTAAGGAGGAAGATGCTTGAAAGAAAGTGAAAAAATTCCCTTAGCCTCAGATGACAAATTGTGCCTGAGTAGAAGGGGAGGAGAAACATGACTAACAAGCATCTTCCTTTGTTATGACCAAGTGAAAATATCAACAAGGAAAGATGACAGTGGACTAGAATATAATGGCCTCTTGCTGCTCCAAGCCAGGATTTTTAGGGGATCTTTTAAGGAAGACTGAGAAATCTGTCAGCTTTGTCTCAACAGATCTACAGCCAATGGTGCTAGATGCTGCTCAGGTGCACAGTCTAAAACCAATTTACATATGGCCCTGCACATGATGGATGCCTTTCAGAAAAGTCAGGGTAGGTTCCTGGCAATCTTTGCCATGAAATGGCACCACAAAACTAAAAATGACCAGAAATGCATGTGAGAAGTTTTCAAACCCTCTAAATTACTATAAAATTGCTACGTGTTCAGTACCGCTCTTAGCAGGCGTGGGAATTTTCTTTTTTATAACTTTAAAACAAAGCTATTCTGCAACATTTCAAATGTCAAGCTGGGGGGAAAAAAAAAATCTGAAACGTCAAAATTTGACAGGTTTCTACCTGTGGGTGGAAACAGAAAACAGTCTGAGGTGAGCTTACATAAAGTAAGTGGGGCATCGCAGCACAAGGGCTATTTAGGAAAAGGAGAACAGAGTGTTCTGGTGCAGCCACGAGCACATACAGATGTCTCCTAGGATGGAGAAAAGAGGTGGAAGAGAGGATCAAGAAATCTCCTCCTGAAAATTAGCAGAAAGAAATAGAAGAGAGATTAAAACCCAGAGTTTGCTAGACAAAGGCAAATCCAAATTTTCCCTTACTCCTAAGTTTTACTAAGTAGTCTTTCACTGTAGTATTTGTGCATATTTGCTTCATTTCGCAGACATCCCACGCTCTTTGTCATCTGCCTTCCCCTTGTCTTTGATCTGCTCAATCTCCTCAGCTCTGCGGCTTTCCTTCAAATGCTTTTTGCTGATGCTGATCCTTCACATCAGTTTGTCTACAGTTCTCCAACTCTCCCCTGCACAAGCAGCCAAAGACTGCACAGTACTAAGGACAAAATGTCAATATTTGGCCACCCGAAGAAGGAAGTAGGGCAGCGCACAGCTGCTCCTGAAAGGCACAAGGAAAGCAGAGGAGCCTTAGAGCGTCTTGCTGGCCAAGCACAACAGAAACTCCTGTTTCTGTGGAAGGGTTTTCCCTTCCCCTCTAGCAAAAATAGCTGGCAGCAGCACGCAAGCTCCTCTTTCACAGGCTGTAGCTTCCTCACCAGGCAGGCAAGAGCTGCCCAGGGCACTAGGCTGTCAACAGCAGGAAAAAAGCCTTTTTTGCCCATGCCTACAGCCCTGGCCTTGCTGTCACACATAGCTAGAGCAGAAAACCTTGTTCTCCCAAACACCACGGGATCACCTTCTACTTGTAGAATACTCAAGGCAGAAGCTACCTGTGCTCCTATTCAACGTTGCACGTTGACTTCTCCTTTTAAGGTTGCAGGAAGTTTAATCTCACTTAGACTGGGTTCTGTGGACCAAAATAACAAACAGGTGATCATCACAGTATTTGTTTTGTATGTTTTGTAACTCAGTTACCTCACATGCTTCTCAGAAATACAAGACCTAACAAAGAATTTGCTTGGAAAAAAAAACGAAGGGTGATTCATGCTGGTCCTGCATAAACATGTGCTGACAACACAGGAGCAAAGACATAGAAGTATCTTTTGTGTTCAGAGTTTGTTGTATGTTGTTTTTTGCATCTCAAACCCTATTCCAGTAAACAACACACAAGATGGATAAAAGCTGCTGCTTGACGTAAATAGCAGCGCCGCTATAGTGAGTGATTGCTCGCCTGGCTCATGTCAGGCACCTGAAATGCCCAGAAAGTGGGGGGGAAAAAGAGCAAAGGCAAAACCAAGCAGAACTGGTGTGGGGGAAAAAGCCGATACCAGCATGCTCACACATTTAAAGGACCCCCCAAACCATGTTCTCCTTAACAGCAATGTTGTTAACAGTAAGTAACCCTGCAGAGCACTCCTGATGTTCGCCCAAGCGAGGCAAAATAAAATCTTGTAAGTGTATTAATCAGGGTATAATAAATATTAGTTTGCTTTGGACCCAGAGAGAAGTGCACTAAAATACCATATTTCTTAACACTCTGATGGCTTAGCCAGACATGGAATATAATCATTTTATATACATATATGAGCAGTGTGACCACCTGTGTAGAGGCACATGTGTGTGCCATCCAAGGACAAAGAGGTTGCAAGACAAAGCAAGCACAAGGTACTGCAGATAAGAAGGACATCTTGCCAAATATGTGTGAATGATGACTGGAGAGACGAAAAAAACAAGATAAACAGCATAGGGAACAGACAAGACACTCCCTACCCCCCTTTTCTGAATGGGACAAGTAGCATAAAACCATGTGGTACAAGCAACACGTATATTGTTGAATATCTATACATATTTTCATTTACAATACTGTACATCACTGCAAAGGTTTTATGGATATAGTCAATGACCAGAGTCACATGAAGTACAGTCAACAAAAGTTTTGCAGAGAAAATATACCTCACCATTTCCCTGCCCAGCCCTCTTCAGAGATCAGTCTTTCATTTGAAACTAATATAAACCAAACACATCGAACCCAAGCCATGATGTGCATTACAGCCATTTCCAAATTCTTGGGATGTGTAAATGTGTGCTTCATCTCACATCTCAGTGGAGTCTTATGCCAACCACAGCAAATGTGGAGAAATACAAGGTTGATGACTCTTCAGACCTGACTGGGCTACCAAATAAGACATCAAGCGTGTTCCACAAAGCCATCTGCTATTCCTTCTCTGAACAGACAGAGTAAAACTGTTTATAGGTAGTTGAAAAGCTCCTGCCTTAACAGCAACTTTCCACCAAAATTCAAGCATACACTTTCTTAAACAGAGTTTACTTACTTTGGCTAGAATGCAGCTTTTAGGAGATATATAAGGTGAGTATCTTAAGCTGAAAACACAGCTGTATACAATCTGAATGAAAAGGAGATATGATCTCCCCCTGCACATGCCTAAACAGTAACAATTTCCGGTTATTTCCACAGCTAAAAATGCTGTAGTAAAAAAGAGTCACAGACAGAGAAGCATCATTACAGCTGTCATGTAAAAAGGCCTCACACATGTGATAGAACAAAAAGTTAGCCAAACCAGTGGCTTCAACTTAGAATACACTATGCCCATGTCAAGTCCTTTTCTATTAAATTTCAAATGTAATACTGCTCTTGAATCAATAGAATTAACCTTAGTGATAAAAGATAAGAATAAGCTATGCAAGCTGAAAGCATTGCTAGCTCAAAAACTAATATGGGCTTGATCCCATAGCTCAAGGTTGACATTCTCACTGCAATCTCTGTCTTAAAGGCAGCATGAAGGTATCTAAGAGCCTTATCATGGGTGGGAGGAAAGTTACGGTGTTGCATACCAGAGCAGTTAACTGCAGGTTCTGCCCTGAGCAATGCCCAGTGCAAGCCCTGGCACCGAGGCACTCTGTGGTGAGGTGCTTCTGCCACTGCTCTTTGGAGGCTGCCTAAAGGTATCGGTGCAACTTAGCTTCCCAGAAACTGCTCTGGGTTTGAGATGGAAAAGCATTTAGGTAGGTTAAAAGTTTGCAGAGCCCTCTTTGTTACAGGATGGAAGATCCACCTGTTTGTGATGCATCAGCACAGAAGCGTATTGGGAGGGTGCTCAGACACAGATTACCATTCAGATCTGTGCTACACGTACCAATCAACCTTCCTCTGCTACATATCTCACCTTTAAAAGAAGTGCCTTATAACTCCCTTTCTCTTTATAACCACCACAAAACGTCTCAGTGCTTTTTGAGACCCTTGATCTCCAGAGGAGCCTTCCTGAGCCCACGCCACAGCAGCAGTAGGTAGAACTGAGCTTCGTCATGGGCACAGAGGGACCACAGGGAGCAAAGACGTGTAGAAAGCTGTGCTGCTGCCAGCCCTGCTCGTATTTGTTTCCATCTCAACACACGTGGTGAGCAACAGGAAAGGGAGCAGGAAAGTGCAGAGCACTCTGCAGGCAGTGACTCAGCCCCTGTCCAACCTTTCACACTGGCAGCCGCAGAAATAAGGAGATGGCAGCCTCTCCTCACAGACAGCCTGGTGAGAAAGGAGCTGTTCCTTACCTGCCCCTGATATCACATCCAGGCAAGGCGCTTGCAGGACAAGTGAGAAGTGACCGTGAAAGACAGAGGTAAGCAGGCAACAACAGCCAAAGGGTAGACACAGAGCATAAGCACAACCGAGGCATATTAGGCACACTGAGATAAATAGAGCTTGTTGAAAGACTTCTCCCAGCTGCGTTCAGTACTCATCCAAGGCTGGCTCTAGCCTTAGACAAAGGCAGCAAAGATGCACAGATGCAAAGCACCCATGACTGCACTTCCCAATTTTTTGCAGTGGCACTAGAGAGCCAAGCTCAGAGCAGATGCTTGTCATGCTGCTGGCCAGGTAAGGGCCGTACACAGGACCACAACCACACACAGACATCGCTGACATCTCCCTTTAGCCAGGGCCCTGGCGGATTGGAGAGCACAGCTCTGCCTGGCACAGTCCTCAGCAGTCCTCCCTTCCCCAGGGGGAAAGGAATTACTCTGCCCAGCTAACACTGAAGTCAGAGTCATGTGCTATGAATGATACTAAATCAGTCATTGAATTCTTGGAGAAGAGTGGGACCACTTTAAATGAATCCACGTTTCCAAATTTTTAAATCTGAAGTTGTATCCTTCATATCTACCTGTTAGGCATGTTCTCTTAAAACCTACGTTACAAACTAGAGTGGAAATGTTTTGTGGAAGTCATCAAGGAAAAGACACTACATGAAGTTCAGGTTGAAAATGCCATTAACCAATCTTACGCTACTTTCTTGAAACACATAACTACATTCTTGTCCCTCTTAAGCTGCCCTTAACTCAGTGTATATGAGGATACTCTGACTCAAGCAGGCTTGACAAATATCTCATTTTTTCCATGAGTTCAAACAATCAAGCACAAAACTTAAAAGTACAAAACTTAAAAGTACTTGTTTGATGCTCATCCACAAGTTGTTAAAAAAAAAAAAAAACACATATATGTAATGTTTATTCTGGAATTTTTAAAAAAGCAAAACAAAACAAAAAAACGCTCTGTACACTGGCTTCTGACCTACTTCCAATATCTGTTAGTCAAGTACATCAGTCACTATTGCCAGAGAGTCTGGGTTCATTTTCCCATGCTGACAAAGAAACCAGAAGAGCACTAATATCTGTAGGGCTTTCATGAGCTCACTCAACCTCAGCCTTTATCACTTCCAGCAGCTTTATTTGATCTGAATTTGCAGGATAGGAAGTCCTCACTGACAACTATAGGCAATGCATGACCTGGGCAATTTCTCTGCAGCGTAGACTGCAGAGACAAAGGTTCAATAGGCCAAGGTTAATTTTTGTTTAGGTTTTCAGATTGCCCTTGAAAAATACATACAAGACTTAAAAAAAAAAAAAAAAAAAAGGCCTCTAACTACTCAGAAAATAACAGGGAAACAAAACCTAACAAAATCTCACAGTCACTGAGACTGTATATAGATGGCGTATGTTCTCTAACAGTCTTAAAATGCATATTTTCCCCATTTAATACTAGAATTTATTATTATTTGCTATGTAAATATCTCTTAGAGTTACACATTATCAAAAACCGAATGGCAGATAAGTCTCTAGATAAGGCAAGATAGACTAATATCAAATGTTCTTTAGGAAAGCATCCTATATCAATGTGGATAACATCCTTCAAGCAATCCCAAGCAACCCTATCTCACAGCTCTGTCTATCCCCCATTACTGTAACCTAAAGGTGCTGCTAGATCTTACCGATGTACAAAAGATGCAGCTGCATTCCTGAAGAGTGGTCATCTTATCCAGGGAATATTCACAGAGACATAGCTTGCAAGTGAGCAGCGGCTCCAGAGCCAAGTCTCCAGCTTCTGACTTGTCAGCTGCCATGGTGAGGGGGCAAGCCTTCCCAGCAGAGCCCATCCTCTCACCAATTGTCCACTCTGCCTGAAAAGAGAAATCAACAGCTGAAACATCCCACAGGCCACATATTCACTTCTCACTGATCTAAAGAATTTACAGCTCGAATCCATAAAAGCCCCTGCACACCCCAATGTACCACTTCAGCATCTCAGTGCCAGTCTCGCGCTTCAGGATGTTCAAAATTTATCAAGAAGATGCTTGAGAGCTCAGCTTCCCAAAAGGCATGAACTGGTTTGCATTCTCAGTGAATATTTACCTCATTGGCATGAAACACGTCAGTCAGGCCACTTATCATCAAATTTAAAAAAAAAATATAAAAAAATCACATAGATGAGATATTATCTATGTTGTATGCAACAGAACACCAGTCAAAGCCCTCACCAAAGTCCTAGGAGCAGGGATCTGACTTGGGACAATGAATTCTATATTTGAAAAAATGCTTATATATGTACACATCACCTTGCTCCCTCAAAGGAGTTTCAAAGCCATACACCTCCCGTCCCTGTGAATCCTGCAGCCACTGATGCACCCACACAGTTTCAGCTCCACTCCCACCTTCCATTTGACCTGGGGGCTCTCCTGGGCAGTGCAAGATCACTGCAAGTACAGACTCCCACTCCATAGGCGAGCACTTCAAACATTTAGCCTCTAATATAAGCGGCAGGTACCATGAACTGCACCTTCTCTTTGAGTTGCCACTGAGACAGTGAGCTAGCAGTCCCTACCAAGACGGGTAGCAAAGGCATCTAAACCCAGGAAAGCCTTTCACATTGCATGTCCTACGTGATACAGGGCTGAAACTTAAACCCAAAGAAGTAAGAGTGCTTCATGGATAGTTCTTTCTGAATTCCCTTGACTATGGTGGACAGCTGCCTGCTCAGGTCTGTAGCTTTTTGGTATCCCGCTCCCTGGCATCCAACTCTTCAATCTACATCACAGGGCTCTTCGGCGTATAAACAAGGTTTGTGAACCGTAAACTAAGTGCACTAGCACTTTGACATAGGGATACTCAAAATAGTCATGTTTCTACCACACATTGTGTCACACCAGTGCTTGGTGAAGAAATGTTTATCCCTTGAGAAGGAGCAATGGATTGGAATCTGATTCCATTATACGTCAAGATAACAAGCTCATATATATAATGTTCTCTGACCTAAGCATTTGAAAACACTGCACCATAACCATTAAAAAAAAATCAAGATCCCCATTCTTACCCACTTACACTGGAAGAGAAATTAAAGAAAATGATCTCATGCTTAAACTGAAATAACAGTAAGCAAGTTTGCAGATTTTGTTCACCTCAAAATAGACAGTGGGTTTTGGTGCAGTATTTAGGGCACAGGAAAATCTATCGCCATCTCCAAGAAACATGGCCTGAATTCCAGACTTGCTTCTGAATATACTTTGCTGATGCCAAGAGGACCTTCCCACACATTTCTTTTAAGGAGAGACATGGTGGCCAGCTGCACACAGCCACTTGCACCAGCACAAAGCGAGAGCACAGCACGTCTAAATCTAAAAGGCCTCATTACAAATGGAGGCTACAGGACTGTGAAAACTGCAGGGGATCAAGACCTGTCACCTGTCCCTTTGCATGTCTTTCCTTTAAGCACCCAGTCTGAGAGACACAAAAGTCATAGCCAAGATTCCAGCAACCAACTTCCTTGCGGCTAACCCAAAGCAAATTATCCCGTTAATGGCTTGCTATCTCTTGTTCAAAACATATGCCACGCCTGCATTATTCTTGGCTCAGTCCCCACAGGCTGCCATGCAGACCCCCCCGACTCGCCCCATATGGCTGCTGAGTTGGGCCGCCCGCATGGCCAGGAGCCTTGGAGCGAAGCCTCCGTCTGAGTCAGAAACTGCAACACTCTTCTGTAATTACTGCAACAGGGGGAAAAAGGGAGTGAGTCACTGGAAACGCTGCGGCAGATCAAGAACTACCTGTTATTTAGAACATGCTAGACATGATCTCAATATTTAGCAGGATTATAACGCGTTTACTCAGGTATGCTTTTCAACATCAGCTGCATCCGTAGGGGTAAGCTACTCAGCTCCACGAGCAGTGCACCCAGCAGACAGCACCACACGAACCTGGCTGACCAGAGAATCCTGCCCCCAGTGCAGGCTGGGCCACCTCACCTCACCACAACCTCATTCACCCCAGTGGGGTTCAGAAAAAAAAAAAAAAAGCAGCCGTGACCACAGCTGTGGGCACAGCACACAGAGGAGGCACCATGGCTACCACAGGCAGCACTCTCTCCATGCCCCCTGAGGAGCTGGCTTGTCCATAAGCACTTCTCCAGGTCAGGTGCAGGTAAAACCACCCTGTTAGTACCTGACAACCTGCCCATCAAAGAGGAAGAGGGTGCATGGCCTGCTTCTTTTCCTGGAGCAACCCGACCCACTGGTCTCTGCTTCTGCCCACTGGAATAGCTACTTGTGCTGCCAGTGCCAAGGAAAGCACGCAGGGAGAAGAGTTAATGGTCATGGAGAGGGATAGCCCCAGCCAGTGGGGAGAGAAACTGGGCCAGGGAAACACAGTAGGGGTTGGAAGGGACCTCAAGAGCTCATCGGGTCCAACCCCCTGCCAAAGCAGGTTCCCTAGAGCAGGCTGCTCAGGTAGGCGTCCAGGCATCCTTCTACTCCTTTCCCAACACTTCAAGGTCCATTGTCCTCTCCCAAGCTCTCAAGCCATCTCCTCAACTTTACTCCCCCTGGCAGAACTGCCTTTTTTATCTACTGCGGAGCAGCTGTGAACTTCCAACTCATCCGCTCCAAATTTTTATGGCTTTCACTTCGCCTGGCCTAGTCCCACCGACTGTCATTAGTTAATTATACATCCATTAGCTCTCTTTATAGTGGATTAAAATTCCTACTTTAATTACAAGTTGCCAAGAGTTTAGGCTGAAAACAAAACATCTTGGATGTATGCGTCCTGCAGGGGAAGAGGGAATCACTGAAGAACGAGTTGGGGACAAAGAGGACAGTATTCCATGTCTGATGGTGCTAGTAAAAATGACCTAAAAAAAAGGAACCTCATATAGGCAGGATACATCTGTAAGCACTGAGATCCTCCTTTTCTTCTTTTTCATACTCACACACACAGATATCACAATTATGACAGAATCCCATATAAAGCAATATATGCCTCATGGAAACCCAAATACAGCACATAATTTCTCACAAAATCCTCCACTGAACAACAACAAAGGTTGCATGAGATGTTGTAGCACAAGGATACACACATCTCAGGGATGCTCAAACCCGGAGGAACACATTAGACTAAATTCTGTACCAGCATAAATCAGTCAAACTGGGTCAAACTGGCCCCAGTCAGCACAAACACTCCTGTCTAAGGGCCCAAGATCCAAGTCTTTTTACTTGCATTTGTCAGCCAACGTACTCACATGCACACACACGCAGACCGTGTTCCTTTTACATGATATGGAATTTCCAGGAAATGGGATGTATTTCCGCAAATTGTGTGCTGCAAGGCTTATAAGGAAGAGGACCTGTTGGGGACATTCATCCTTCCCCGGCTCTGACGCTAGTGGTGTCAGTGCTCTAGGATAAGGCATGATGAGAAAGCCTGAACGAATGCGAGTGAGCTGGATGGGGTCAGTGCTAGGAGGGGGTAAACTGCACAGTCACCAGGAGCACAGTTTGCTGACCCATCCACCCTGCTGCTTCCTTCAGCAGCCTGCAGGCACTTTTGCTACGCCTTACGGAGGTGACAAAGCTTCCACATAGAACTGAAATGTCTCAGTGCCTTCCATAAGCGAGAAAACATACAGGCACGCTCAAAGCGAGTGAGAAGGGACTCAAGAGGGGCAGAAGGATAATTAAAAACAGAAACACTAACACAAAACCAGTGGAGGGTTTGAGAAAAGTAAGAAAAACACAACAGCAAAAGCATAGGAGGAAGGTGTACAGAACTCGTCTGCCTTCAGGGCCTCCTGACACCACAGACCACCAGCATCTGGCTTTGAAAACTACTTCACTACAGCAAATATCCACTTTACCTACTCCTGGACAGGTACCATTGCAAATCTTGATATTAGCAAGATTTAGATCGATATTTCCTGAAGTGGAAACTATTAACCACCACAGTATGCTGAATTGGCTATGTTTACTCCTGTGGGTATGGAGCAGAACAGATTATAGCATTTATCACGTTTTGTGGCCTCCAGATCAAGAGCCAGGGCAGACTCTGCAGACACATCTCCCCTGGGAAGGTTGTCCAGGGTCTATACCATTAGATCCCATCAAGGTGTTCTCCTCACACATCTACAGGATAGACATTTCAAATTGCGCCCTCAAGTGTGTATTGCAGAAGGTTAAAAAAAGCATGAGAAGCAACCCAGTAAGCACCGAGGTCAGAGGAGAAGGAAAGAGAAGAGGCACTCCAGGCACTGGAGCAGAGATTCCCCTACAGCCCCTGGAAAGACCATCGTGGAGCAGGAATTTCCCTGCAGCTTGTGACGAGGACCACACCAGGTTTGTCCTGAAGGGCTGCAGCCTGCAGAGAGTCCACGCAGGAGCAGGGGAAACCATGGGGAGGGAGGAGCTGGTACGGGCTGGCCATAACCCCTCCGTTCCCCAACCCCTGCACCACTTGTGGGAAGAGACAGGGGAGCTGGGAATGAAGGAGTGAAGTTGAGCCTAGGAAAAATGGGAGGCTGGGGAGGTGTTGTGTTAATTTGGGGGTCAGTTTTTCACCATCCAAATCTATTCGAATTGCCGAGAAACTAATTTTCCCCGAGTAGAGTCTGTTTTGCCCGTGCTGGTACCTGGCAAGCGATCTCCTTGCCTTCACCTTAACCCGTTGAGTTTTCCCTCTGACGTCCCCCCGTGTCCTGTTGAGGAGGGGGAGTGAGAGCACAGCTGGGTGGGCATCGGGCAGCCAGCCAAGGTCAAGCCAGCACAGCTCCACAGAGGTGTTAAAAATCGATGCAAGCAAGGGCTGAAACTTTCCCCTGTGAGCACGCACTGTAAGGTAACATCCTTGTCACGGCCATACAAAGGCTCGCTTAAGCCTGCCCAGGTGCCTCAAACCCAGATTACTGGGCTCAAGGAACAAAAGTTGCTCTGTGTATGTGACAGAGCAAACAAGCCAGGCAGTCTGCTAAGCTGCAACATCAGAAGGACATTGTCTGTGTGCCTGCAATCAACTCACTGTATTTAGCTTAAAAAAAAAATGTGTCTGGGTGTGACTTTCACCTCTTAGAAACATCACATAAAATCATGAAAGCCTTCTGCGCTGATGCTGGAGGAGAATGAATGGATTACATTCAGCACCATAAGTCATCCTTTCATTTCTCCCACGCTGCATCCAATAACAACAGGGTTCTTAGAGAAGCCACGTCGAGCCTCATGTTTACAAACAATTCTGCTGGAGTTAGTAGTTCTACGCTTTTAGCTCAATTCTGAGTTTAAAAGGAGTCAAGAAATGTATAAAAATGTACAAACTACTCCAAGAAACACTCACAGGATAAAAGGGGCCCTTCATGTGTTTTTTGGGCAGGTGGCCCATCCTGTGGGACAGGGTAAGCCCTCATGTCCCCTCTACCCCAGCATCCTCCCATGGCTTACGATCGACCAGCACCCAGGCATGGACCTGCATGAACATGGGATCATGAAGAGGTCTGGGATTAGGCTTATGGTCATGTGCTGCCCTAACACATAACATAGCACCTTCCCATTTTACAAAAAAAAAAAAAAAACCTTTCAGTATCAGAATGAACGTACTGACAGCACCTGCCCAAAGTTCCCATTTAGCGTACCAGGTAATCACCAAGCTTTGCTAAAGAAGAACTTGCAAAGAAGAACTTGCAAGTGCTGTAATTGTTTCTCATGCCCTAGAGATTTTTGAACTACTCCACCCATTACAAAATTACCTCAATGCCACATAAAAACCTGTTTTGACGTTGTTAACTCAGCATTTGGTTGTTTCCTGTAACTAAGGTTCTCCTCCTAAATAATAATAGTAATTCCTGAAAAATACAAGTGTGCAAAAGCAATCCTAAAAATCAGGCCCTTGGGGAAAAAGAGTAATTATAGAAATATGTCAAAAATATAACAGAGTGGTATTAAGGTAATGGGGTAAGATCACAGCAGATAAAAACCCAGCTGTGAAATTAGGACACGTGAAGGCAGACGTCAGAAACCTATGTGTTTGTAAGATCAGCTTCAACAAAACTCTATCCTCTTTACCAGCTTTGGTTACAACTCCTTAGCTGTCCCAGTTCTCTCAAGACAATGTTATTCAAATCAAAGAAAGGCTTGGGTTGGAAGGGACTTTAAAGACCTTAAAGACTACCCAGTGCCAACCCCCTGCCATGGGCAGGGACACCTCCCACCAGACCAGGATGCTCAAGGCCCCATCCAGCCTGGCCTTGAGCACCTCCACGGATGGGGCACCCACAGCTGCTCTGCAACCTGTGCCAGTGCCTCACCACCCTCATGGTGAAGGATTTCTTCCTTTTATCTAATCTATATCTCCCCTCTTTTAGTTTAAAGCCATCCCCCCTCGTCCTATCATTATCTGCCCAAGCAAAAAGTTGTTCTCCATCTTTTTTATAAGCCCCCTTGAAGTACTGAGAAGCTGCAGTGAGGTCTCCCCAGAGCCTTCAATTCTGCAGGCTGAACAGCCCCAGCTCTCTCAGCCTTTCTTCACAGGAGAGGTGCTCCAGCCCTCTGAGCATCTTCTGGACCTCCTCTGGACCTGCTCTAACAGCCCCACATCCCTCTTGTGCTGTTCTTCAAAATCCACGTTTAAGGCAGGTTTTATAAACTCAACGGTTCTGCACAAGGTATTGGTGTGAATCAAGCCAGCTATTATTCCTGTGGTCTATTAGACTCGCCACTAACCCACAATGCATTAATTTCTTCTTTTGACATGCACTGCCTACTCAGAGCTGCCAATCTCGTCCATACGGCATTACTTACGAAGTACTGGTTCGGTAAGGCTGTAAAACATGTGATTAAAGCTCCCGTTCAGGAAAGCCTTCATCTTCAAGGAGGACACTTAATCATATGCTTAAGTGTTCCCATGTATCAAAGCCTAGGTATTTTGCTTTATTACGATGGGATTATTAACAAGTTAAACAAGTACTTAGATTGTTCGAAATTCTGCTGTCCAAAAAAGCAACCATGAATGAAATGTCTAATTTAAAATCAATGTTAATATATTCAGGATTACTGTATTACACCTGTGCCTTATGCAAGCAAGCCGATGACTTGATTACATGTCTAAGGAAAAGCCATTTTTGGACTACCATAATATGCCACCAAGCTGAAGTATCAGAAATTATATCTGTTCTGTTTGAGCAGAGCTTAAGAAAAATAGATGTGTAATACTTCATGCACTGTAAAAATTGTATTTTAAGAAAACATCTTTAAAGAACCAGCAGTTGAAGTAAACGTGCTGTCTGGTACATGAGAACACACTGAAGGCAATTTCTCTCACTTGTTTTTGGAGTATTTGCATATCATGCTAGCAACCAAGAAATAAATATATAAAATATTTTGGAAATGAATGTAGTAATCAGGAAGCCTCTTGCACAGACACACAACAAAAAAAGTAAGGGACAGACTGCATTAATTAAGAATATCATCCAGCTTCCTGCCAGGTATTTTTATACCAGCATTTTAGGACGACTAAAGCACACGTCGAACAGCTTCCCAAATCCCACATGAACCCAGTAATATCAAATCATTTTAATAAATCAAACCGTCATTAGGGCACGTGTAAATCATGACACTCCACAACTCTTTGTGGGCATATTTTTTGGGTAACACTGCATCTCTACTGTAATACTCTACTGTAAAACTGTAAGGTAAGAATAACTTGGAGATTTTAGAACAGTTTTTCACTGTAACTTTTAGCAACCCTATATTGGTATGTCCTCAGGGAATTCTTTTGTAAGATGATTGTGGATATTAATTGAATATAACAAACCTCTATTTTTTTCCAAAATATATGTGATTCATTGCACTTCTGGGAATTCTTTGTGTTTCTTTGTAATGCTGCTTTAGAATAAGGTAGGGGGAAAAATGTGGGCTTTTCCCCCTTCCATTCCTAAAAAGCTGAGGAGTCCAAGAAAAGGGAATCCAACAGCTAACAGTGAAATAATCACTGCTACTCCTAGCTGACAGGCAGCTAGGAAAAGCATTTTCCAAACACTTACAAAGACTGAAACAGAAACAATGCACCCTGATGCTAAACTGCAGTGCACAATCCAAGCAGGGTCTTCATCTCTCCTCAGCACTGACAGCAGCCACAGCACAGCAGTATTGACCGACTCCATGAGGACAGACGGGAGCCTTTCTGGGAAGCCGTCAGATCATTGTATCACAGAAGCCACCACCTTCAGACAGTTCTGCTGGAACTGGACTTGAACTGGGACATCCCGACACTCAGGATGCAGCTCCGTCAATGTCAGCAGATCTACTACCCATTAGGTCCTGTGGGCATCACTTTGGGGATGAGCCAGATGAACCAAGCTTGCTCTGCCCGAGCAGTGTGGTCCTGCAGATGGTCAGTATCTGGATTCTCCTAAAGTTTTATGTTCACCCTGGCAGTCACGGAGCTGTAGGAAGTTATCAGCACAAAATGCAGTGGAACTGGCAAACTGCAGCTAGATGATAGCACCGGTGTATTTTGACATCAAACATTTCCAAATATTTCCACAACACATCCAAACAACAAAATTGTACCAACTGGAATTTCAAGTATTAGTTACCAAGGTGAGATTAGACTCTAAAGCTTATCTAAATAACACTCCCTTTTCTTAATGATACCGTGCAATGCCTGCCAATGCTAAGCTACAAGGAATTTCCATCCTAACTAGTTTGGTGTACTTTATTTTTAACTTCCTGTTGACAAGAGGTAATATACCACTACTAAAAAAAACTCCACTCTTCGTGACATTAATGGCAAAAGCAAATGATAGGTCTTCCTCTTTGATCACATGAAGGGTTTTGGTAACTGCAGCATAGTAACTAAAAAGGAATTAAGCCCTTGGGATGTCAAGTGGGTTGATAACTCAGCTAGCTGTCTCAGCCGAAACAGGAATAGGAAGTGAAATGTAACAATTTGCCTTTGACATAGAAAAAAAATGTTTGTTTTTGCTAATCAGATAACAAAACCTTGGGATCTGTTAACTCCTTGAACTAGATTGTTTGTAGTTTAGATAGGATATTTTCAGAACATATTTGTGACATTGGCCTGTTCCAGCGTCAAGGATTTCTGGAACGTATTTGTAAACTCACGTCGTTAAAGTGAAAGCGGTGGCACTGTACTTGACAGAGGGGCCAACTTGATCTGTTTGCTCAGGAGACACTAACTGGGCCAGCGGGCTCCTCTGGCTGCTCATGCTTCCTTCTTCAGAGCAGCGTCCCAACTGCAAGGCAAGCAGTCAAAGGCAAGCAGAGACATGACCCAGAGCCAGGCCTCGAACGTGACAGCAAAACACTTCTTACTGCCAAGATAAGCATGCAGAACTTTCCAGAAGCCAAAAACCAACCGAGCTGACCAAAACAATGAAAGAGATCCTCCACTGACTTCTGTAAAAACACCGTATACTACAGAAATTAACTGAACTCCATATATTGAAGAAAACAACACCCGTTTAGTTGTTTATTTTTAGAAGAGATTATCTGAGTAACATTTTTTTCAGAGTTTACAATAACATCTCCTTTAACATCTCTGTCCTTTCATTCTGCCAGGCCAAGGAGTCTGCAAACTTGCAAGATTGTGGTCCTACGGTCCTGTTTCCTGCAAGCATCAAGAAGCACTTTCACACAATTTTGGACTGACATCAACAGGAATCAAAGAACAAGTTCATTTTCCTTTTACAACAGTTTTTGCGTGGCTGCTCAGTGAATAAAACTAACAAGTACGATGGTTTAGTTTGCCCTTATCTCATCTTTCAGTCAAATATGCTGCCCATTATTATTATTAAAACATGCTGTTCAAGGTAATCAAGATAAAAAAGGCAAAATATTGAAAAATGCCTTTGATCCAAACAAGTCTCAATGACTTCGAATGTTGGGAGGGGTGACCCTGGGGTAAGGCTGAGAGTCAAGTCTGAAGATGAGACCTTGGGGAAGTCACTGTAGCTAATGTAACACTTTGCATTACGCAAACAACGTGAGTAACTACTGATGGTGCTAGAGCTCAGTAAGAAATAATACAGAGTCATTAAGAAGCAATAGCAGAGGTTTGGACCCTGACATGAGCAGCTTGTTTTGAAACGAACACTTGCATTTATTGAAGCAACTGCCACCGCTTCTCACAGCTGGCTATGAAACTAGTATCCCTAAACTGTATCCCTAAACTCCTCTGCCAGGTCCTCAGATGAGGAACGGGCAGAGCGCTGTACTTGATCCGAGCCATAAAATCAAAGCCCTGCCAAAAGGAGTGCTTCCAAGGGCTCCAAGTGGGCCTGCTTATGTGTGCATAGACACCAGAAATAATTAAAGGAAGCTGCCCTTCCAAAGCCTCCCGAACACTCAGAAAAATGAACATCTGGAGCACAGGACTGACGGACCTCATAGCCTTGCTATAATGACGATCTCACAGAAGTCTTTCTAAGGATGTCTTTCTGGAGGCTGGTCTCTTAATTATGACCACAAGAACCAACACCTCTCAAAGAGTAATGAGGAAAAAGAACTACAGTAAGTATTCTCAAGTCCTTGTCTACTCCTCTCCCCACAAGTGCTTGTGTCCTTCATTTGTTGGCCCATCATGTCAAAATGTGGGAAGCCAGGTCAACAAGGGGGCTGAAAATGGTCAAGCCATGTATGCTACTTGGGTATTTGCAATAAAAACATTGACCAGTCCAAAAAACACATGTCCTTAAAGTAGCATCAGCTAAATTATATGTATACATATGACTTTTACTCCACTTCAGGCAAAGGCTATGATTTTCTTTCCCACAAATCCTCCCTGGAGAGCGTGATGGAGACTCCCCAGCACCGAACTCATCGATACAACTGCAAAGAGGTCAGGAGGGTGCAAGATTGCATCCTCTCAGTTGTGCAAACCTTCCCCAAGCAAGTCCTTGCTGGCCCTGTGCATGTTATCTTAGCCCTATACTGGGGAAACTCCACCAGGAAAGGCTCCAGGATCAGTGATCAGCCAACAGCCCACTGCTTGAGGAAGCTTTAAGTGAGTGCACCGTCAGATAGCCCACAAGCTCAGCTAGTTTTCTGCACTGACATCTTTGTAACTTTTCCTTTTGGGGACAAGACAGGACAGGGGAACACACCAGCTATTTTTCCATCATCTTCTCCCCACCTCCACCCGTCAAAATGCTTCCAAAATTAAGCAGAGCCATGATCATTCCCGTCTACAGCTCAGACGTAACCAGTGTCAGCCTGCACGTCACAGCCTCTAGTTAACGCTGGAATTTTCTTTGCATGCAAATGATTAGCCTATTTGCTAGCTGTCATGAAATGCGTTTTTCCTTCTATGTACACAGGGCTTTAGAGCATTTAATTTTGACTGATTTCTGGCTATATATTCATGAGCAAGGAATTCTGCTCTAAGCCACAGTAATATATAATACATAAAAGTGCAAGTAAACATGGCCATGAAGGACCTGTTTCAGCCCCTGAACGCAGGGAGATAGCTCTTCTGTTGCAATGTTTTTTCCTTTTTGCAGACACACAGAGCACATAAAGGTTCTCAGATCTGCACATTTACTTGCTGGAAGTCTGGGGATACAACATTTTGTATAATCTAGCCCGAATATCAAAGCTGCTGTTAGACACCCAGACAGCGTCCATGCTTTGAATGACTCGTGTCTTATATTTGCCCTTCTCTCCTCATTATTGCAGCAAAGCAAAAGCCAGAAAAGCTTGCAACAGACACAAATAAATAGCAATGTTCTCAATTAAAGGGGAGGAAGATATGCATGATGGTAAAATGTGTTGTTTTTTTTTTTCCCTTCCAGTAAAAAGTAATTCTGTACTCTGTCTCCTAATCAGCATCTCTTGTCTCTCCATCGGGCAAAAAGCATGTAGGACAACTCTCCATGACTGCTGTGTCTACAACAAGAAACCCCATACAAGAGATGTGCTCTAGCACGCACAAAACCCCCCAGACAAGCTGGAGTTTTGCACAGTAATACACTGGCCAAGGTTTTCATGACCAGCACATCATGACTTCATCTTCCTCACTGGTTACAGCTCCAGACTAAAATCAAAGCACACTCTTATCAAGTCCCAGTTCTGGAGCCACGCTTCGGTCCCACCCTGACTCACTTAGCTGCCCTTGTTTATGGGTTTTGAAGTCTGTCAGAAGGGTACAGAATTTCTCATTAGGTTTTACACAAACATAATTTAATAGGCAGTCCCTTGGCTACGGCGTGTCTGAGACTGCCTCACTTGAGGGAGTTTAGCTATTCTGTAGCAAAAGCCAGCCTCCAGCAGCCCAAATTGCTGTGTCTGGTGCCAACAGGGACTGCAGAGATCTCAACCAGGGGAAACCTGAGGCACAAGGATGCTCACAGGTCCCAGGGCTGTGTGGCCCAAACTCCACTGAAGCCAAAACTGCACTTGTGGGCACTAGGGACATTCAGAGAATCAGATGGCATTTATAACCGAAGCACCATCTGACACCAATCTGTGTTTAAGCATAGGGGTGCTTAAACAATGCATTTTACTGTGGAGCCTGAGCAGATTCCCCTAGAAATACAGCAAAAAACACCCAGACCTTGGGCAACCCGCCTCTTTTCTGTATTAAAATAGAATAAGAGGAACCAGAAATGGGGAACACATGTCATTGTGTGCAAGCAGCTACACATACAAAGAGATCTAGGAAACAGCATCAACAAAATATTATTTTATACAGCTACATTTTATATTTGAAAGTGTGTTTGCAATGCAGTTAACCTAGTCATGCTATCAAGCCTTCACTCAGCACCTCTGCTCCTCCCTGGAAGATGAGGAGTTGGAAAAGTCCCACTTCAGTAGGAAGTACAATTTGAGATGCTATCTTTTTTATTTTTTTAAAGAGCATTTTAATATCTGCCAGTAATGATCTACTTCATGAATGTAATGCCCACTCAGTTCCCACCAAGTTGAAAACGTTTACGAGACAGAAAAAAGATTACTGAACACTATTTTCTTACTGATCAGCACAATGCTATTTGGCACAGGCACCTCTGTAAATATTTGTCCAGCACTGGGTAAATTTGCAGTGTATGATGGCCCTCCGACCTGTACTTCTCTCTGTCAGGTTAGAAGGCTCACAGTTGAGCACCGGAGCTCAGCTTGGGCAGAAATACAACACGATGGAGGCAGACCTTAGTGTCACTGCTGTCCTTCCCTTACGATCTGTTCCTTTTGGGTTCGTTCAGCGTTCCCCTTCACAAGCAAAAAGATTAATTTTGAGGTGGAGTGATTATAAGGTTATTCCTGGCTGTTGTGTAACGAAGGGAATTTGTTCAGTGCATTACACCGGGCCAGCCTTTGGCACGGGGAAGCCAGAGGAGGGAACTGTACCCATCCTCTGTGAGCATGTGGAAGAGAAGGGCAGACCCAGCCTCACCAAGCTGGAGGCAGTGTCTCCTCTGCTGTGTGCCAGGAGGTCCGATGGACTCGGTTCACGGCGACACTGGCAGCCCGCCACGGTATTTTGTTCACATGTGCTTGTGATCATGGGCCTGGAGCTGTAATTACAGTCTCAGATTTCACAATACTACCAGCCCAGGAGATATTTATGGATCTGATACGTAGGATCTATCAGCATCGTGGAGTCTCACAAATATTCAAGAAAACTCCCCGCTCACAAAGAGGGTCAGCAAGTCTGCCACAGTTTCTTTAAACCACACATTCAAGCAATACCCTTCCCTGGCTCACACCACTAAAAGGCACTGCAACATCTGGACCAAGCAGATTACAGGCACTGGGCTCCTATGACAGATATTATCACCAGTGTACTAATGAACGGGGAACCAGGTTAAGTATTAGTGCTGCTTGTTCTGCTGTAAAGCGACTTGCTGCTTTCCATAGTTGCATTTTAAACTGAAGATGTTAATAAGGTCAAGTACATACTTTCCCCCTCCAACAGAAGAGAAAGGTCAGATAGCCACTTCCACATTGTTCATTTGTTTTTACAAAGCTTATGCAGCATTTAGAGAACAGTGTAATCCAAGAACTGAGCTAAAGAGGAACAACTCCGTATCGCTGGCTATTTATATTATTCACTTCTGCTCCAAAGTACACCACTGCACAGACAAAATCACCAAAATGTCACCATATGCAGGGAAGAAGAGTGCCTGTCGGCGAGGAGTGCACAGGATACAGTGAGACATGGGGAACAGAAACAATCAAGTTGCCAAATGCTGTTCCTACACGAAGCGTAGGGAGGTTTCCATGTCCTTATGTAAGTCAACAGTGCCGTGTGTTAAATACCCCCACCAGACAGTAAGAAGCCTGGCAGAAAAGGAGTCTGAGTCTCATCATCCTGGCTTGGCTCTGGAATAGCTCCAGTTTCTTCTGAAGGAATACTTCCCACTTCACCACGGCTCTAGATGCTCTGCAAACACATCCTCCCTAATCCATAACGTAAAGCAGTGCTTTCAGGATCATCACTACAGCCATCCCCTTTCCAGCATGCTGTATTTTTTCCAAGGCTCCCTGTGAGAAGGGCTTCAGCCACTTTCATGCTATGACAACAACCCATACACCCACTCACATTTTCAGGCATGGACAAGCCCTAAACAGGAGGAGGATCAGGCCAATATATTTGTTCTGGAAAATATTTAAGGACAAGGTTTTGAAACTTCTGTTTCCAGACTTACTGCTATTCCAGCCCCTGTGCTTGCCCTTAACAAAGACCACTTGCCCTTCAGGCTGAGGGCAGCAAAACAGATCACGTTACTGTGCCTGCTCATGGCCAGCTCCAAAGCGGCACCGGGGTATTTCAGTCACAGCCTCTCTCTCTGCTCAAATGTACTTCTTAAAAGCATTCGCTGTTTTTACAGAGGATAGGAAGTCACCCTGTAATGTTTCCTTAACTATCGCCATCCTAAATATTTTACTACTTGCAGTACTCTCTACAAGGAGCATATTTGATATTGCCATACAGAGTTGGGAAGCAGAGTGCCTTTTTATTACAGAAAATACAGAGCCTTATAATAAGCCTGAGTGAAACATCTTCATTACCAAAGCAGCTTTGTGCTGAGAAAGCCTGCCACTGGAAAAGAGAAAGCAGTACAAACATACTAAGAAATGCTATTTGCTGTTTAGTGCAAAAGAAAAAGAAACAGAAAAACTTAATGCATACTAGCAAACAGATCTATTGCACATTTAGTATATGTTTACCTAAACTACATAACCCTAGACCCTGAACAGTTTAGACCTGTACATTAAAATACAGATAAGTATATTTTTTCCTTCCTGACAGCAGCCGTACCATACTGTGACATAAGGAACAGCTTTAAACCAGGAGGAAACCTGAATTTTAAACTCGGGCTCCCTCCGACCTAATCTGATGTGTCTTCAGCATGAAGTGAGTTCTTGTATGTAAGGTACAGCCGATATGACACGGTGTGCCATCTTAGCAACTGCTTCCCACACAGCTACATGTCCTAATACTGCTGCATTTTCAACCTCCTCGTAGAGATATTCCTTTAAAAGTTCCACGGTCAGAAGTAATTTCACCCTCCTGGGCAGTACCTCACATCTATTTCGTTTTCTGTGCCTTTAATCGTCCAGACTCCGAGACTGCCTTTTTGCCTCAGTCCTATGCACCACACAGCTCAGTTTTAGCCAAACCAGGAATAATATTTATTCTAGCTCTTCAATCATTCTATTCCTCACCTTTTCTGCCAGCTAGACCTTTTCTGTCTTCTACAAGCAAATGTCGGTTTTCTGTTCCTTCATTATTTTTGCTAAGGAAAAAAAAAGAGGCAGAAAGCTATATTCCAACATACCTTGAAAGCAGAGCAGTCTTCACTCCCAGCTGTTTGACTTTTCAATAGCTTCACTCACACTTCAGCGCTCCCAAGAATCATAATGTCACAACCACTGTAGCTCGCAATCAGAGGCAGAGGCAGATCTCTCTCTCTCGCACACCCTTCCTCCCCTCCGTCTCTCTGACAGCTGTGCACTTTTTAGGACCGCAGCAGGACTTGCCTCCCGCTCCCTTTGCCACTCTGATAGCTAATCCCCTCCCTGCTATTAGGAGCACGCTGCCATTATATCTTAAAAGCACGCCACAGCTTGCATGCAGTAGCTGTGGGAAAGCTGCATTTATTTATACAGGAAGCTTGAGCACAGCACTTCCTACTTCCCATCCCAGCCTCAATGCAACTGCAGGTGACTGCTTACACCCTGCCAGTGCATACCCCGTGTTCTCATCTGGATACCCGTGCCGCTTTTAACTCCCATCTGCGCCCTGACAAGATCAAACCGAAGGAGATAAAGCGTCAGAGGTGAGACCCCGCTTGCCATTTAACCTGCTTCAGGATAGCAGTTCGTGCAGCAGCCCACCTACCGGCAGGCGATGTCTGAGGCGCTGCTCCTCCTGCTTATCTCCAGATGTGAAGAACGTGGGTCTAAAAGCAAAGTGATTGCTTCACGAGCAAAAAAATCCAAACTCCCCAGCAGCGGGGTAATTTCAAGTCCCGAGTGCCTGCGCTCAGCTCGCCGTGGCAATGCTACATTTCGGCTCTGAGCTGAGCTTGTGTGCAAGAGGGGTGGGAAATTCTGCAATTCGCTTCCCTAATCCTGCAGGTGTGATTTACGCCCGCGAAGAAGCAGGAGAAGGTACGGTGGTGCCACATGACACCAAGTGCTCGGGAACTTTTCCTGCTGTAGGAAAGGTACCACACCTGCAGATACGAAGGACAGATACATCCGAGTGCAGCGGGTGCAGAAAAACAGGGGGAGAAACAAGCCCAGATGCTAATCTCTAATTTTATTTTTATGGCGAAATAAATTTACTTTATGCTTTGTGCAATTATTGCTGGCAGTTTGCCTTCTGTACTTTACTGGGAAGACTGAGGCACAGGCATTTCCTCAGGAGTTTACAGAAGCTCAGAACTGAGCTTTTGCCTATTTTCAGACAATTTTACTGCATCAGGCGAATTTAAGGAAAAGGCAGGAAGCCCATGGCACCTTAATTCAGCTTACTGGCACCTCTGTGATACAGCTTTATTTAACAGCACGGACTATTTTCCCCTTGAAATAAGCACAAATTTTATCAGTCTATTTGACATTCCATCACCCAGGTACCTGTTCAGCAACAGATGAAGTGCAGCAAGGAAAACCTCCCTGCTCAGCCCCTGCGCCCAGCACCACAGCACTTCCACAGCAGAAGGACAATCAGCTCCAGGAGGAGAGTGGTGCTGCAGGGAGGATGAAGGAAGTCACTCAAGCTGCTGTGGGGAAAATGGTAGGGTGGGAGGTGCAGAGGTAGAGCAGGGAAGCAGCAAGTAGCAGCATCTGGTTGGTACTCTCTCCTTGCTGGCACAATAAAACTGAACCAGGCTTCACTGCAATAGCATCCACCAGTCAAGAGAAACAACTGCAAATAGAGGTTAATCATCTTTTCAGATTTATGATTAGTCCTGCTCATATCTAGGGGAGCTGTTCTTCTGAATTAAGAAAACCTGATTAGCCTATTAAAATGCGGATAAATTCTGGAAAGATCCAGTTTCCTCCTGCATCTCTCTCTGCATGGATACAGGACAATCACTTCCTGATGCTGGGTGGGCAGCTGGCTGTTCCCCTGCTCCCACCTTCAGTCCTGTGCCTGCCCCTGCCTCGGTGCCTACCCAGGACTGCTGCAGCAACGCGGAGCTGAAGGCGACGTGGCACTGTGCCAGGGCGACAAGGACTTGGGATGATCAATACCGATGATTCTTTCCCTCGCCAAAGGTCCTGAGCTGGACTGTTATGAGCTCTGCCATCAAAATGATTTCTCCTCCAGCTGCACCTCGAGCCCAGGTACCTGAGAGTTTTATAGAAGCACATTTTCTTGGCAAGCTAATTTTGTGAAGTGTTATGAGTCATGCTGAAATTGCTACCCAGCTGAAATCCCTGAATCTCTTAACCCAGATTGATTGATTTCCTTCCCGAGCCAACAAATAAATAAAAAACACAAGTAGGGAATGTCACACAGTGCCAGTCACAGCAGAAACCGAGCCCTCCCCATTCACTGTCTTCTTCAATGGCAGTAACACAAAGCACAAACCAGAGAGGGTCTGCCTAAATTTTTGGCTGTTACAACTGACACTTTTCCAGCTCAGGGCTGGGGCAATCTGTGAGCCCCTGAGGTGGTACATGCCAAAGCACAGCATCACAGGGCATTTTCAGCTGAGTTAACAGCCAGAGTAAGAGTAAAGGTTGGCATAGTTAATTGGTAACATTGCTGTGTCATCCCAGCAGCTACTTGAAATACTTACAAAATGACTAAGCCGCCCTGGCATTAACTAAAATTACTAATTAATTTATGAGGTAGTTGGGTAAAAAAGTGATAGCATGACCCCTGAAATGCTCTCTCCTACCCCACAAACAGAATGCCATTAACAGCAAATGTAAACACCAAGTTAGCGTAAAACTCAGTTTCATAGTATTTCTAGGTAAGGAACCAGAATTAGCCTATCTGGAAAAAAAAAAAATCATCACTACCCTGATTCAGTTTTTCAACTAATTAAAAAGAAATATCCTGAAAAATAACTGCTAGCCATAGGTGTAAAATAAAAACAGGTTTTGTAACAAACTTCCTAAAACCAGAGCGTAACTCTCAGTAAAATGTCCTTATTCATTTCACTTATTGTGCATGCAGATTATCCATTCTCCTATGCACAAAAATGTATTTTTATATGCAAGAGAAACAGTTTCACAAGAAGAATAGATACTGATGTGTAACATAAACAATGCTGAAAAAAAAAAAAAAAAGAAGAAGAAAGTTTTTTTACACAATGGGTATAAATATATTATCTGAAGTTGACAAGCATGACACCCCTCAGCTCATGGGCTATGGATAGTTTTCTTCAAGGGGAACTACTTCAAAGGAAGATTCCACCCTCAAAAGTCATTTGTGCTAGCTTCATGAAGTTACTACTTGAAAAAAAGCATCTCTATTCAACGTATATAGATTTATCACATAAGCAATGCCAGAAATTAGATGTCAGTGCAAAAACACAGAGCTGTGTAATATTTTGCGTGCAGACCAGCTTTTCTCAGAACAGCTGCAAGAAAGTCAGGATCCCATCTTTTTCTGTTTAAATAACCCTTTTGTTCTACAACTCAGGCTCGGTATGCAAGTCACTCTCTGACAAGCCAGGCTTGAAATCTTCATTATTCCCTTCGGCTAAAAGATACTAAAACTTTATTATAAGGTGTTTTGCGGTGGAGTGAAATAAATCGAGTTCAATCGTTTTGAAAGAATAGTGGGTATAAACCTAAAGAGCTTTTTATTTTACAGCAAAAAAGTGAGTGGGACGGTGCGCTCTCTGCTGAACGTTCACAATGATGACCTCAAAGCACGTGGATTTGTCTCAGACAGACACAGAGAAAAGCGGTAAGCTGACTGACAGTCATCCTGCTCTATGAATAAAACAAAATGCAAGTCATTACAACATGCTGGCACAGCCGACCCTCTCCAAAGAAAACACAACCACATGTCTTCCACAAATATCCCTATTTCTTCTCCACTGATACTTTCTCCTGTGTCTGTAATTTGAAATACTTCCTGGGATGCTGGAAATGAGCTGCAAGCATTTGTCCCACACAGAACAGTGCTGTATGAAAGAAGCCCAGCCTCGCCAGAGGACAGTGAGAAGACAGCCTGCTACCCCAGCCAAACAGCTGTGCTTGGGGTGCTCAGAAATCCTGCTTTATGGGGCAGGGCTGATGGCTTTGACAGTACGTTACTGGAGTGCCAGGTCCCAACTTGTCTTCTTGGGACCTGCAAGTATTAAGGGTATGTGTATTTTCCCCCACAAAAGATCCTGCTGATAGCGTAGGTCAGTTGGTGATGTTGGCTTTTTTCCCCAGCAGCAGCTCTGCGTGCGTTTTTAACTTCTACCAAGTCCTGCCTGTTCACTAGGTGCGTGAAGAGCCAGCCTGTAAAAAGAAAATCGGACGAGTCTGCCACAACTAAAACGCTGATGAATTTTTACTGAATGGCAAATATCCAGCCCAGGAACAGCCAGCGCAACACCCTCAGCCTAGGGCTCATCCTCAGCCCCCTCTCCATACTCAGACACGAGGAAGAGACAGGCTACTGTCACCCTTCCCCCTGGGACAAGCGACATGCAATAAGCACAGCCCCAAACCCTCCGGATGGGAAGCAGAGCTGGCACCTCGGTGACGTGATGACACTGCTTCACATGGCAGCAGAGGACGCAGGACACCTTGTGGGCTCGGAGGTGACCCTGAGCAAACAGGGTGGCACACGTAGCTTCCCACACACCAGCACCACCTCATGAGTTGCTGGAAAAAAAAAAAAATCAAACTAAACAGCTTGCCTTGCTCTCGAGCTCAGGGATAACACATGCAGATATGGAGTTGCTCTGTTCCTCTGAGGGCCAGGAAACAGGTGAGAATTTATAGCTGCAAAAAGAGTAATTTATAAGGCCGTACTGAGAGGACCACATTGCATGCACACAAAGAGGAGACAGTGAAGTTGTCCTCCTGCTCTTCCTTAAAGTAAGCAGGCATTTTCGACAAGAGATTGTACGGGGAAAAGTCAAGGCTTGGTTAAACGAATTTATTTTCTACCAGCTGTGCTCACAGATAGCTTCAGAGCATGGCACAGAATAAATTATGCAGTCGGTTTTGTTTTATTTTTTTTCCTTTTGACTGCGTGCCCAAAGTGACACAATTTGTTGACTTCTGACCAAGTGTTTTGGTAATGTACCTGGAATTGCAGCCATTCCAGACACTGGAATCACAATCACTTTAAAAACGGAGAGGGCAAAACCATACCGGCAGCCAGCACAGGAAGCTTCCTCTGCATCAGAGGGGGTCACCAACCTGTCCTTGTCATGAGAAAAAAATGTGCACGCTGTTTTCTCGGTTTCTACTGCTTCTCCTGTCCTGCCTCAAGTTGTTAGCTGCCCTTTTTTGGAAATGCTAAAAGGCAGATTTATTCCTTTCAACCCAAAACCAGTGGAGCGCCTGGTGTGGCTCTGTCTCCAGGCTTAAAAGACAACTGGGATTGGAGGGAGTGGGGGGAAGCTTAATAATACATCTCAGCCCAGACCTTCCTGTTTTACCCATACCTTTGGAGCCAGGGGCAGGCAGGTCTGAGGTGAGATATGATTGAGGCACCTCATTTTATGGCCGTCACAGCCCTGTTACCAACTTGAGAGGGGTTACTCCAGTGGACTGAATATGCAGGGAAATGCTCAGCTGAAACACTCCCATACAGGAAAATCAAGAACTTGTCCCTCTTGCCCAGTCTCCCTCCTCTTACCCAGCTTCCAGGGAGGGCTGCCCACCCCATTTCCCTCCCTCATCACCCCTCCGAGCAAGTGGTTAAATTCAGCAAGCATAGTGGGAACTCAAAAACAAGCAAACTGCTTACTTGCAGCAAATGACATGAGGATTTTTTTCAGGTGCCCTGAAATAATTTTGTAGCTTTTAGCTCTATGTTGTTTATTTTTGCGTCTGTTCCCTTCAAGTGCCAGATAAACTTATTAAAAATACGTGGTTTTGACCTCGAAATATTTAAAAATCTCTTATAAAACCAGGCACATCCTTTTGGGCAGAGAGATTCTCTAGGATCAGAAAGGCAAGCTTTAAGAGACAGCCGGGGCTGAAGGGCAGGAGGCATACCAAAACCTTTGCTTTTCTAAACACTGCTGAAACCCAAGCAAATAGTGCTTTCTGCTTCACTACTATCTGCAGGCACTGAAGAGCCGGCAAGGAACTCATCTTTTTGTTAAGCATGACCGCTGTGAAAATAGACTGGCTCTGCTCACCTCCCCTGCACTTCTCAGGCAGAAAGTTAAACAGAATTTAGGTATATTCTCTAATTTTTATGTTACACATACGTAGATGTTTCCTGTGACATAACAAGACAAACTGGTCAGGGGCAAAATGTGTTCCCACAGAGAATCCCTTTGCACTGTACGCTGTAAGCAAAGCTTTGAAGTGTGAGCTCTGAGTCTGCTCCCAGTTCTGTCTTTCTGCAGCCAGGGCATACGAATGTAAGGTGGGGAAAACGTGCTCGGTGAACTCTGTCTGCTAGTCAATAACTAACTTGTTCTCCTTACATTATCCTTAGGACAACTGTCTCCACGCCTGTATTTGCAGATCCGGAGAAAAGGCAATTTGCCGAGTTATAGGGCAGTCACGGGAGCAGAGACACTGCCTTCTGGAGTAAGAAAAGGAGGACAAGAGTAGAGACAAGTGGCCTACTTACAGGGACGAAGTCCTGACAATTCTCTGGCTTCCCATTAGTTAGGTCAGCTCCCTCTGTGGGAGGCTGACAGTAAGAAACCTCCAGGATCTTGAAGTCTGCCAAGGAGATCTGAGAGAACATGAAATTTAGGGAGAAACGGGGGCCAAAGGGAAACCATTTGACTCCCTGAATATGAGATTAACATCATGAAAAGGCTGAGGAGAACTTTCTCCTGTCCCTCCTTGCTTTTGTCTCACACATAGAGTACATTTGCTATATGGAAAAAAAGCATGTGAAAGGGAGGAAAAATTTTACACTCTCAGGATAATTTTAACAATGCATTAAAAATATACAGAAACGGAAAATGTTATTTTGATGTAATATATTTTGCTCTTTTTTTTACTCTTTCTAAGACCAGCTCTTCCAGCTCTTAAATAATCTTTCACGTTATTGTCTAAAGTCATAGTTTTTTGAGCAATGTAACTTAAAAGCTGATAAACAGCATTTCCCAGCAGCCTTGCAGTGGCAGACTCCAGCCCTGTAGCATCTCCAGCATCCTCCCTGGCGATCACAAAAATCTCAACAGTTTCTGGGTATCCCAGGGCACAAGCTGCCACAGGTTTCAGCTGTGAACGCGGCAGGAGCACCTCACTGGGCTGCCAAGAACTAGAACAAACATGCTCCTTCCTACCGAGCAAACCTCAAAGAAATTATCCAGCACAGCTTAGGAAGAACTGGGAGGCTCCATCTGAGATGCTTCTGAAATCTGGTCATTATCAGAATATGCCACACAAACAGTGTTTATAGTAATGGATTCTTGTCTTTGGGATAAAAAAGTATGAAATCTTGATGTCATGTAGCACAAACTTTGTACGTGAAAAGAGAATTTGGAGAGCAGAGGATAGGAAATTGATTTTCACTGTGGTTTTAACCTTGATCATATTTGTTTAAAGAACTGAAGAGCTCTCAGCAGTTTGACTGTTTTGAAGAGTTTCCAGCAGTTTTACTGGGTTTCGGTTTTGTTTTTCCTTTTTCTTTTTTTTGAGGAATAGTCATTTCTCTTTCCCCAAGCAAAATGACAGGAAGCATGAATCAAGACTGTTTAAAAAGTCGCATAACAACTTCCTTTGTCCTTATTGATAACGTTTTTGTTTTTGTGACCTGAGTGGATATTTCTGTGTGTGTGTTCACTGGGGGAAATCTTTTTCCAGTGACTAATCATTTTGATGCAATATTTTACATAAAGCCAACAGTTCATCTTCTGTGTCATTCCTTCTGGTGTCAATAGGCTTATGAGAGAAGGAAACTGAAACACACGTAGGAAGAATAAATTAAATTAATGTTTTACAGGAAATTAAATGGATGTTCTGATGCAGGCAATTTCCACAAAACACAACAGAGTATGGAGTGAATGTAGATAGAGATGGCCAAGGAAAAATTCCAAGGATCAGCTTTAGTCCTTTGACTCTCTTTCCAGGAAACACCAACATCCTTTCAGCCTGCTTCAGCCAGCAACAGGTCCCCAAGAAATCTGTTGTCATTTAGTAAAAATCAGAATGCAAACACCCCACCAAGTTTTATGTTTGGATACCACCTGAGCCTACATCACTCTGTTGTGATCCAGACCACCTGAAGCTTGTCACTGTCATTGCATCAAGGTTTAAGATTCCTTCATGTCAGAGGGTCCCCATACTAATGACCAAAGAGATCTCTGCTGTTTCTGTACCATCAGTTGCCCCCAAAAATATCTTTTCAACTGAAAGTTCTATTACAAAAGGATTAAAAAATGCTGTTGAAGTTAAAATAATGAAGGATTTGATTGTTGAACAACTGTTTCCAAGCATGCTGCTGAGAAAAAAACAACGAGAAAAGGACTTCATTTATTCAGAAGGTATTATAAACCATGGATTTCCTCAGGAATAAAGATGTATTAAATAGGCAGATTTTATGCTCCCAACTTGTATGTGAAAAAATCACTTGGTGAGCAGCAAAGCTAATGAAGCGCGGTTTCTAAAGATTTGCATGCCTTAAACACGACTGAACTTTACCACTAAAACAGTAACCCTCGTCTTCCTGACATCACTTACAACGTGCCCCTGGACCAAGGGGATGCAAATTATGATTTACATCAAGCCACATGCGTGATGATTTGTGAGGCCTGTACGTGATAACTGTTTTTCTGACTGGATGCTACCAGAAAATGGAGCGCTGCCTTGAAAAGTTGTCAGAGGTACTGGCAGAGAACTAGTGGGATCCTCGCAGGCTCTATTTCCTAGCACAACACTTAACTCGTTTTCAAAGCTCCAAGGACTAGACTGATGATTTTACAGAAATGTGGCAGAAGTCATTGTATTCAACAAATCTGAGGAGTACCCTAAGCACAAAGCTTATGTTTTGAGGTTACCTTTGCGTTTCATTGCACACAGTGAGAAGCGAAGAGGGAAAGCCTTCATTTGACAATCTGGTTTTGGCTGAGGAAAGCCAATTTCAGGACCTCTGCAACAGGTTTTCCACCTCCTTAACAAAACAAACAAACCTGCAGCAGAGATACACGATTTATATTTTATTCTGGGCCTTGCCAGAAACATCCTCTGACCTTGGAAGGGTAACTGAACCTCAACATGCGCTAATTTTAATATTTGTAACTCCCCAAACTTACTTGCTTGTGCCCCAGGTGTCTTGCATATCCTGTTACTGACTGCACAGTGTACTGCGTTTCCAGGCTAGTTGGGTTCAAGCACAAAGCAGAGGAACATAAATATTCAACAGGAAAGTCAGACATGAGTGAAAAGAATGAAAAGTCAGTCGTGACAGAAAAAGCTTTTTTTTTTTTTTTTTTGTGAGCATCAGTGATCTGATGAAACGGATGGTATTTGCTTGGAAGGTAATGCAAATGATCGTTCACACAATACAAAGTGTGTGTAGCCTATTTCAGTCAATCTTGCCTAGCTAAGAAAGATGGGTAGAAGAGATAAATGCCTCACACACCGTAACTGCTTGAACGCTAAATGCTAATATGAAGCGAACGCTAAATGCCTGCAGAGAAGCCATGGGGCCACAGGGGGCCACTCTACATCTCATTGCTGAATCATGCCCTGATTTCTTCCTCCTGACTTCACACCTTCTGCCATTTGACTCTTCAGGGTATGGGGTGCATGTCTTGTTATCTCAGCCACACAAAGACTTGGGTGGGCAGGCAATTCCTAAAACCTCCTGGCTGGCTGACCCTGCGCTACCTGTGTTAAACCTGCGTAAATCTACTTGAAGTCCAAATCTTCTCACCTTTTCATTAGAATACGTATTTTACCCAGTCAGCAAAAGCTCAGCTATCTGACTGTGAATACGGCAGTAATTCATGATTTTTTTTTGTATCTATACAAGTATGTTTGATGTTGTTTCTGCCTTAAAGGCTTTCTCTGTGAAATGTGTTGAACCAACAGTTTTTCTGTTAGTATATACATCTTGGTTCCTGTTTTACTGGAAATGTAGTATGCGTGACCTCATGGTTTTGTTTGCCATTAACATGTGCAGAGGTTTATCAGAAGGTAACTTCTTCAGGCAACACCAGTTTGACAGTTTCTAACCTACTATTAAAATGCAAGGAATGCTAAAAAGCTGTATTTTGTGAGTTTGGTAACTAGGTAGCCTGGTATAATTACATTTCATGGTATAGATTTGCTGTATCCCACCCCAAACGGGTCCCCTTGCAAGGCAACGGGCAGGAAGCTGCAGCATCACAAAGAGCTCATAGCCTGAGCTGCAATCAGAGGCAACAAGGAAGAGCTGTAAAACAATACGAAAAGAAAAGCAAGGGGGAGAAGTGTGACTGAAACAAAGATACAAGCTACCTTTGCATCTAAAGAAGTTATTTGGGATGTTTGACATTTCTTCGTCAGCCTCCTCTCCTCCTCCTCAAGGAAATAAATAACCAAACACACAAATTCTTGCCCGATACGAGTCCCCACTGTTCGCTGAGCACAGAAGACAAGGGGGAAGCTGGGAGCTGTGGAGGAGCTGGAAAGCAGAGGGCAGCCAGAGGGCTCTAGGAGAGAGGGCACGGGGCCACCGGGCAGCCAAAGGGCCACACGCACACAGCTGAGCAGCTGCGGCCACCGGGTGCTGGGTGGTGACACCCAGCACCTGAGAAATGCTAACTCAGAGCACACGTTTCCTTTCGCTATTTCCAGAATCGCTCATCTTGTCCCTTAACAAAAGAAAAAAGAAATCACAATTGCCCTTACAAGCAGATTTTATGGACTGAGGCAGCACACTCCTCCAGACCTGAGCACCACAAGAAACACCGCAGCATCGGATGCTCTCAAACACCTCTCAGTCACCTGATTTCATTCCAAAATTATTCATTACTTTCATTACAAATCTGAAAGCTCCTGCATGGGGGTAACTAGAGCATAATTACTGGATGATTATTATTTTTTTCCCTTTTCACCTTTTTTCAGTTCAGTCACCAGCCACTTCCTCGCTGGTCCTCTCCCCCTGGAAACTCCTCGCTGTTTCCAATGGGTTAATGAAGAACCTGTTTTGGTAATCAGTGGGCGCTCTGCTTGCTTAATCATGGCACAGATACTGTCAGCACCTCACTGCGGAGGTGTTTCTGGCAGGCTTCATGTTTGGCTTTGTAGCCTTCCTCCACAATGCGAGCCATCTCTTAATAAAGAAGCTGGTTTATTGACACTAACAACTGAGAGGGACTTTCCCTGGTATCTGTAATTAGAGCTTTGGTAAATGATTCTCCTGAAAAATGATAGGAAGAAGCTATTCTAGAAAGGATTAGCTCTCCTTTAGTGCTGGTAAGAAGCTAGAAACAAAGCCAGGTGTTGCAACACCACCAGATCAAGCTGTGCCCCACCAATCATTCTGAAAACCAGCTCTGTGCAGATCAGTTTCCTGAAACAGAGACGAGGAGGATGCTGAGAGCAGGCTCTGGAAAGCTGTCTGTCTGTCTGTCTGCTGGGGGGGCTTGGCAGCAGCTACCAACAGCAGGACTCAGGCCTGGGGCAGGCACACAAAGCTCCCCCTTTCCTCAGTCCCAAATCCCACTAACACAATCAGCGAGGGGACAACTGCCCTTGGCTTTGGGTACACGTTTCTACTTTTCAAAGCACACATCAGCCGTTCAAGTAGCAGATTCTCAACACCACCAGGCAGAACAACTGCTGCCCAAGGTGCACAGGGGATACTCTGCTCCCTGTGTCCTCACACCCTGAGCATTGCCTTCCATGTTTTTTGGCTCTGGGAAAACCTTTTACCTTTGAGAAGTGTCACAGCCTCCAGAGCTCCTCCTCCATTCCTGACTCTTCTTTCCAAGCAAGAACGATTTAGCTTTTTCCCAGCCATCCCCATTTGAATCAGCTTTATTTTATTTTATTTTATTTTATTTTATTTTATTTTATTTTATTTTATTTTATTTTATTTTATTTTATTTTTCATCCCCTCCCCACCATGCTGACACCTGCCTCAAGAACACAGGACAAGCCCATTCGTGCTCCCCATGGCTCTTCAGCCTCTACTGGACTGTGGTACATTTGTAGGCTTCCCCACAGGAAAACTGCCCCATCTAGGGTAAAACTACAGTAAGGCAGCAACAGTTGACAGCAGGGTCCAGCCTGAAAGTTTAAAGGATGTTGCCAACATTTGGGGTGCTAACCAGCCTTTAGTCAAGCATATCTGCCATGTTCCATGATTGTACAGTTGCATTATTTGTTTTAATACCATGCCTCCAAACAAATCTGACTGCTGGTAATGAACTTTTCAACCTCTGTTAACACAAAAAGCACTCATGTTCCTAATGCTGTCTGGGTAGTTACAAGGAAATTTGGAAGTAGGCTTTCCAAGGGAAAAAAGAAAAAAAAGAAAAAAAAAAAAAAAAAAAAAGCTGTACCCCATCTCTTTTAGAAGGCTGCTGAGCAAAGTGCTAAACTAACATGGTAAGGTCACCTGAAAACCACCTCTTAGCAGATATCAAATGGCTCTTAAAGAACAAAATAAATACTGAACGCTTTCAAGCACTGTTTATATTTCATATTTACTCTAACATAAAAGAGGAATAGTCAATAAGATATGAGAATACCTAGTCTGCACTCCCACAGAAAAGAACCAGAAAATATTAAAGAAAAAAGGAAAATTAAAAGCCATCGTGATACCTGGATAGTGTCTGGCATCGTAAGATTGAAGAAAAACACACAGCCGTGTAAAGGGGGCCTAACACCTGAAAACGATGTGTAACTAGGACCAACCATCAGGGGGATTCACACATTAGATCTTCAGTCTCCACCAAACTGATTCATGAGGACCCTTAACTGGAAGCAGAGACACAGCTGGAAGAGGAAGTTGCTGGTGTTCCCGACTACTCTCTTGTGGAGTAAATGCCTCTGAGAGGCTGAGCACCAACAATGCACCAAAACACGGTTTGCCTTTTCGTTGTAGCTTGCTCACAGAGTCTCATTCATCCATCCTGCTGCCTTCCTTTTATTTACTTCTCTTCCTCTGTAGTACAAGGTGCATCATGATGTTATTAAACCTTTCTGAATGGAAGAAAAAATACCTTTTCTAATTCGTTCTAGAAGAACAGCAGAGGAGTTGCATACACGGACCAAAGACGATTCTCTCCATCCACTCTGAAGCTGTGGCTCTTCACAAGCACATGACAGGCTTGATTTTGAAACTCCCTTTTGATGCAGCTCCACACCAGCCTCAACTTTGAAGTTCCCTTTCAGTAAAACTACTGCCTAAGTTTCCTCTTTAACTACTGTGAAGAAATATGAACATGTAAAGCCATCCTTTTATTCCAATACCATGGATGCACATAAAAGGGAATCTAGCTCTGCCTGCATGATTTATACTACCAATAGAAGCCTTTAACTAAGTTACAGTAACATTATTCAGTTGAATTTAGCTTGTTGTATAACAAATATACGTGAGCTATAAATTTCAAGAAACAAAAGATCTGTTGAGCTGCAGGCACTTTTACACCACCAGTGGGCTTAGGTGTGCTTTCAGCATTTTGCCTATTCCATGGCAATGTCAGTGGATCAGGCAGACTCGATGTGCCTACCGGTGCAGCTCCCTGATAAATGATGGGCTTTCCATCCACATCTCCACCCCTGTGGAGATGAAAATGTTCCTTTGGAACAACACAAAGCACTCCACTATTGAGCTGCTGACTGGAAGTTTTGTTAGTGAAGAGCACAGCCCTAGCTAGAGGCATGCCTGCCCTTCTCCAAGCCACTGTGGGCACAGCAGGACGAATGGTGCCCACTTTCCTCTGGAACGATGGCCTGCATTTAGCACCCACAGCCTGACTGTGGCTATGCTGGATCTAGAGAGCATGCCTGTAGGTTTTGTACTGGAGCAAAGGCTGTTTTTTACCTCAGCCCACATAATGCTTCCCACCTCCAGCTGAACCACACAGCAGAAAACTTGTAGCAATCACCTTTAGATACTGGGAAGAGAGACTCCTACCTGTATGTAGATCCATCACAGTATTCAGTAGTAGTTATAGTAGTACAGGAGTAGTTATAATGTCAAAGTGTTCAGCTGCAGCTCTAGTGGCCAACACCCACTTTCTCAGATGATCAACAAACTACATTTCCGTGAAAATGGGTTAGCACTGATGCTTGTATGGCTTTGTAGGTATCAGTGGGCTTGATAAACTTAATCAAAACCGCAGAGGCACAGACCTCAGCAGCGCTTCCACCCCTACTGGCATGGCACAGTAACAGGAATTGGGGTTAGATCATTACCACCAGTTTTTACTGACAGGCGTCGGGCCTAACACGAACATCCTGCCTGCGCAGCATTTTCTTCCCTTCATTTTTTCCCCCTCTCTCTACAACCCAGGAATACACTACCTCTTCCTCTATAAAAAGTCATGCCTTTGAAGGACAACATTAATATGACTTAATATGAGGTGTTAAGGCAAATAAGGCCATACATGAGAAAGGATTCCCCACATCTGTAAGACTCCCCCTTGGATTTCCTCCATCATAAAGAAAGAGCTCCGAATGTGCTTTTAATTCCTGGTTTCTAGTTGATGATTAAGCCTGGCACAATCTTTTTATTGTTTACTAAATGTCAAAGGGATACATTTACTTTCTCAGGATGTTCTGAACAGAAAAGCAGTCGGATATTCCTTGTCTGGACCCAGTTTCTGTTTCAAGATTTCTGTAACGCAGAATGCAAACACCCTCCTTCTGAGGGTCCTGCATCTCAATGCTCAGGAGTTATAGTCATGTGTACTGTATGCTCAAATTCACACTTCAGAGTTATTTGACTCTCTTACACATAAGCCTTTATCTTCTCATAATTTGAAATGCCTTGATCTTTCCTGACTCGGCATAATTTAGCTTTGTCCTGAAATGTTGCGATTCTCAGCATTATTTGAATCTTGCTCTGAGACCTAGAATTGCAAAAGCTAAAACCATTAAAATCCGCTATTTCAAGTCAGAAGCACAGACATTAATTCACACTAGCAGGAATGGAGTAGAGTTAATGTGAGCTCAAGCCTTCCAAAATCACTACATTTTGTATTTCATTTTGTAGTCAAACAAAGCCTAGCCAAATACAACTAACCACAATGCAAAAGCCTGAAATCGTTTTTAAATCTATTATGTTCTTTGCACTGAGCATCCAAGTCTGTTCAGCTTAGTGCCAACAGCAGCTCTCCTTAAATCCTAGGCTGCATTCACGGGATGAGCTGACAGTGACACCAAAGGAACCTCCTCCTTGCTGAAGTGTTTGATACCTGGCTGGTATTTTCACTAGCCAGGTCTGTTTTGCCAGCTTTACGAACTGTGCTGTAGCCCATGCTATTTTGGTTCTGTGATAGCTACAGGCAGCAGCTGAAGCAGATCCAAGCCTGTCATTTTCTAATCTCAGTCACCACATGCATCATGCTTCATCAGTGATGAAAAATAGAAATGTAACAGCCACCCATATCTTAGGATGGACACTGTCTTTGGCCATACAGTGTCCAGAAGACATTTTAATAAAGTCTTGTGTCTGTAGCTGTAATTCATTTCGTGTGCTGCAAACCAAGCTACGCACATACACTCAAGGCAGACCATGGAATTATCCTCAAAGACACCTGAAAGCACTTTGATTCTGGTAATAGATGGGTATAACATCAACAGTGTTTAGGGAAAGAGAGCTGTGCCCCATGGCATCGCTTCAGTGCTTCTCAGCAAGACAGACAAAACTGAATCCTCCTGCCCTGAGGATGAGAAGAAACAAGCAATTTTGTCCTCATACCTGGGGTAGAAACATATAACTTAGTAATGACAGCAGAGCGGAGAGAAAGGTGAGATGGAGGTGCTAGGAGGAGCGTTACAGGGGCTGGTGAAATTACTGGAATCCATGGGGGGTAAGCATCAAGGCTTGGAAGAAGTCTGAAGGGACTCCCAAATATCCCTAAGGAGCGGGTACTGCAACCACCAGTACTATTTAACACACTAAAAAAAATTCCTCTGTTTTTTAGGATGTCAGTCCCACAAAACAAGTATCTCTCAAACTATCTTTCAAGTCTCATTTGCTTCTTCGATGATTGAATCGCCACAGGGAAAAAATGCCCTTCATTTTTCTAAACGAGAAACCTACACGTCGTTCTCCACAAACTCCTCTTGAAAATGAGTATGTGCACTTGTATGTATATTTCAAAGCACAGTTGTATTAATTTGGGGGCACAATTTTGGTCTTCTTTCTGCCAATATGAAATTGTGCCGCCCAGAGTGATGTAAATTGGGTACCCCAATAACAAATTCGATTTGTATTGTCTCTCCCTTTCTCTAACATCAATTATCTTCTACAACACCACGGTGTCATTTGAAAAACACTAGAACAAATTATGCACAAGAACCAGTTTACAAGGAAAAAAATCAAGAGGATGTATGAAATATATATATATCTGATTACAAGGACTGTGTAAACTGGGACAAGGAAATCACTGTTCTCCTACAGCTTATAGAGCAGTGCTATTTGATGTTTCTTCCTCATCAACATACAGCAGGTTTTTCAGCTTTTTATTTTATTTATTTATTTACTTCTCCCCAAATGGTATCAGCTAACACTGGAATAAACCCGCTGGGTGTGAGTTTCAGTCAGTGTAAGATGACAAAGCCTTTCCAGGCTGCACTAGAAATTCACACCAGCTAAGAATCACTCCTGACATCCACAAAATGTGTGATGTTTGGCCCTTTTCTGAAAGGCATGCATAAAGCAATTGAAAAACACTTCCAAACAAGCCCAGCTACGTTTTACACTCATTTCTTCCTACAGTGATCATGTATAGTAAAATGCCATGCAGCCTTGGGCTTCACAATACAAGGGCTTCTATCAATTAATGCCCAGGGAAGGAGAGAAATTTGAAGGTAGGGAGAACAGACAAGCAGAAAAAATATAGACCAGGTAGTTAGTTTAAAATAAAGCACTTGGAAAGGGAATGTGATACACAAAAAAATGCTAATCAGAAAAATGTATTGAAAATTAAACCAATCAGACTGCAACATCCAACACAGTCCCACCTCTCAAAATCTCAAAAACATGCTACATAACAGGCTGTATTTCTCTTCTTTCAAAGACACCAATTTCATTTTTTATTGAAAAGAAAAGCTTTATTCTAATGAAAATAATAACTTTCATTATTTAATTCAAGATACAAACTGACTCGGACTTGTCTTCAATTCTAAGGACAACGCTATTATTTTGCATTAGTCTAAAAGAGCCCTCTAGTGCTCACCCAGTGAAGGCATAAAAAACTTTTAAATGACTGAAGAGCCTCCTTGCAAATTTCTACCTACCAGCTCCACCCAACTGCTGCAGCTAGCAGAAAGAAAGTAAATTTTGGACGCTGGGTGATACATCTGCATGAAGAAAGTTATTTTGGTTAATGGGGTTAAGCAGCATTTCAGCCAATCGTTTATACAAATAAATATGTATTAATGAGTATTAATATTGAGAGCCTTCAGCCTTCAAAATGGACTAATTCTCTCATTCAGTCACCACTGCTGATAGTCTGCAACGAGCGGGTAATGCTGCTAGCATCTCCAGAGTCATTTTTTCACTGGGGTCCCGTTCAGTTCACTTCATGAAGGGCCATCCCATTCCAGTTTGAAAAGGTAAAATCAGCTTAAGATTTGTTACTTATCCACATGTCCCACTCCCTCCGCTGGGCCAACAAATCTTCTGCCTGTGAAGATAAGCTATGGGGCACGGTGTGTCCCAGGACTATCAAGAGACTGCAGGTGTTACTGGTCATTCAGACACCCCAAAATACATCCAGCCTCCCACATGAGCTATGTCTCTCTCTTGTGGATCTCCTGTCTGAGTTACCAAGCATCTGAATCCCTCTGTTCTCACCTGCTGCTGCAGCCCCTGTCCATGGGCCAGCAAGATTTAGGAACTTTCCAGCTGAAAACCAACCACCTGTTAGATCAGGCCCGTAGTTTCTCTTATCACACAGCCACACGAGGACCAGTGCTTGCACAACGCAGAGGCCAGCATCCATGAGGAAGGAAAAAGGGCATAACCACCTCATTTGGTGGCACGCAGTCCCACAGGCTCCACCACCGCTGTCCTGACCTGCAATCACTTCTGTAGGACATTTGCTCTCAGCAAGAGAGGTAATTCTTCTTCTAAACCAAAGAGGGGGTGTGTTGTTTGTTTTTTCCTTTATGGAAGTAATGCAGTTAATACCAGTAAAAGTATCTTGACATTTTATTCCTGCTTCTTTCATAATTGATAATGGCTTCTTATACACATTGCAGTTACAATTGAAAAAGAACTGTATCGACACAATGAAATAAAACACATTCAATCCATCTGTAAAGACCAGTGTTACTTCTGTAACTACCTTTTGATTTTTTGAAAGCATGTGTAGAAGTTTCAAGAACAAAGTTTGATGGCAAAGACATCCCTTCTGCCAAGACTGATATGCTCGAGATGTGTCGGACTGCCACTCCAGCGTCCCTCAGACCCACAGCCTAGCGATACGCTGTGTACAAACAGAAATACTGCTAAAATAATGGGACTGGGAAGCATAACATCAGCCTTCGCCTCTTCAGACTCAGTCTTAGCTCTCACACATTTATTTGAAGGTTTCTTACTTCAGGGATTTGAGCAGATATTTTTGTGTTGCAGTTACTTTAAGTTCAAAAAGTGAGATATTTTTTTTTAATGGGGACTGAAAATGTCCATTCCCTGACCTCAGTTACCTGTACGTAAGGTTTACAAGAGCTGCTTTTAGCTTGCTAGCAGTAGCACAAGTTTCTTATCTAAATGTAAATGAAATTTATGTTTCCCATCAGTATCAATAAAATTATCAAGGGATAACAAGCAAAAGGAAAATACATAAACCCTGCAGTGATTTAAGTGTATGATATGACTCTGTTGAGGTCATTAACTGCAAGGTCAAAGCATATACAATTTTATGAGGAACAGCAGTACCAAAGAAGAAAACCTCGTTTTCCCAGAGGAAATTCAGTGCTTCTTTACTATTATTATATTTTCCCATCTAAATGAGTTCCATTCTCTGTGTCCTGTTATGATTTCTCTCTTCCTGTAACCTTTGATAGAAAATGAGAAAGCAGCATGAAAGAAAGCAGACTGACACGATAACAAATTAATTATGATGCTCCGACACAGGGGTTTCGATTTTTTTCTTATATTAATGATAATACAGATTCATTTCAAAGAACCCTACCAGCCCCACTTCACAGAGATTACAGAGGTGAGAAGAACAGTTTGTTAAAACAAGCAACGATTTCCAAGGTCAGCAAAGAACTGTGTATATGATTATTTGACAGATATATTTTCAAATATTTTTCATGACTCAAAATGATGTTTGACAGCTTCAAGTCCATTGTTACAAAACCAAGTCCATTGTTACAAAACCAAGGTTTTGTTTTCACCCTGACATAGCCAAATTCATTATCTTCATTAGTCTATCCCCTGAGAAAGGCATGATATTATGTATCCGATTTATTTGATATTCTCCACCCACTGCCCACCACCCCAAAAAAAGTCAAGCTAAGGATAAATACATGCCCAGCAGATCTCTGTTCAGAGGTGACAGCAGAGGGCAGCTCAAGTAAGCAAGCACATTTCCCTCGTCTGGAAAGGGAAGAAGTTCTGCAAACACGTTAAGGAGAACCGCAGTTCTGTAGTTACAATGGTTACAATACTCCTGCCCTTCTCTGTTAAAAGTACATTGAACAGAGATCATGGGTGAGATATAAATGCAGTATTTCAGACCAGGCAGTAATAGCAAACCAGCAGAAATCTGGCACCCAAGGACTTGGGCCTCCAGAGACAGATGGGGTGGACACCGCTAAGCAGTGGCTGCCCGCCTGGTCCAGCTGCCCGTACTCCTGCACAAACTGCCAGCAAATGGGGTTCTAATTCCTGACGTTATCATTGTCCTTTTACAAAAATACAAACCTTTGTGTCCATGGCTCCAAAGCACACATTTACCAACACTTGCATAATCAAAAAGAAAAAAAAAAGTGCTAAAATTCAAAATAATACATTAAAAAGCAAAAAGGTTTGTCTTATTAAAAAAAAAGAAAAAAAAAAAAGGAGGGGGGAGAGCAATAGGATTATAGGATTTGGGAACTTTTAATAGTATTCTCAATGTAAGTATTTGCTCAAAATTTAATAATAAATAGGGAAGGAAAAAAAATGTTCTGGAAAGTTGTCTAGTTCCACACTACTTCACTACGTACTTTAATATCTCTGGATATTTCTGGACTTATAATGATATATTGTACAAGCAGCAGGCTTAAACCTCCAAAAATAATGCAAGCGAACAAGCAGCTCGCTATTTCCTCAGGAGTTTCCCTAGCCGTTATGCTCTCAGGCTATCTGAGTTGAGCTGGAAGTAACAGCCTCACATCCCAAGCTCCTCTGTCAGAGGACCAAGGTGGAGAAGAAAGGACGGTGAAATGGCAGCAATGAGTCCATGCTCAGCTGGGCACCGAGAGGCAATAGCTCAGTGAATCCATAGACAGCAGTGAGCAGGATGAGGGCATTGCTTAGGGCCCCAAATCCCTGCAGCCAACCCAAGCTCACCGTCACACAGCTGCTCTCGGTCACGCTGTACCAGCCCAGCTTCTCCCTTCAACAAATGCTTGAATTGACTCCTGCACACCCTCCTGTACCAGTGGGATCTCGTGTGCTGACGGAAGGCAACCCTCAGAGCTCCGCTGATGCCCAGGCTGCAGCTCAGAGCAAAGCCGTACACACGTGTGTCTTCTGAGGACAAGGAGCCGGGAGATAAACCGAATGAGGGGACTGGGAGCTAATGAGCATGCAATCAGTGCTGAAGGGCACGCTGAGCAGTCTGTGGCTTTTTTTTTAATGCCTGCATTTTAGAGCATTTGCAAATTAACACACTCGGCAGGCTGGTGGGAATCTGAGTCATCTAAGGCGTAAAAATAAATGTATTCAGATGGCAAAACAACCAAGTCTAAGTTCCAGTTTTTAAGAGCCAAATTTCTAATGACAAAATAAAAGAAATCCCAATTCTAATATGTCCATTTTGACTCTGTCAAAAATGTAATGTTTTATTCAACAAATGAAACGTAGAGTTATTATTCAAACTACTTTACATTTGGTTTTAAACCCTCTAACTCAGCTAATCTTTGTGGATATTTCAAAGTCCTATCATTAAGACTGACTTTATATATAATGAAAAAGTGACATTTAATACCAGCTAAAAACAAGTTAGCAAAGGAATGAAAAGATTCAGTTTTGTTTTGTTCCTGACAAAAAACTTCTGATTTTTACTGCATTTTCCTTTGATGAGAAAGAAAACTCATTGATTCAAAAGTAATTACAACTGTGAGGAAAGAAAAAAATCACCACTGAACTGAAACTTAACTCACGCTGTGATTTATGATTTTAAATGTTTAGATGTGGTGCAATATCCCTCTAGGATCTTCCACTATGGTGCAACTGTGGGTTTCCCCGGGAAGAAGAGCCCCAGTTTGCCTCCGTCATCCCTCTGCTGCCTGTCCACCACATCTACTGACCTAACCTTACCTTGTCCCCAAAAGGGATGGTACCAACTTCTCACTTGTGCCATAATAGCGGCAGCAGATGGGCTGCAAGGTCTGGGAGATGCTCAGAGCTTAAACCACTCCAGCTGGACCACGTCTCTTATCCAGCTATTGCCCCTCATGCTAAACTCGAGCAGTAGCAAAGGGCAGGGGAGGCCAGGGAGCCAGGGACACCCCTTCTGGCAGCAGCACGGCCTCCGGCTGGCTTCAGTACCAAGGGGCACAGCCGAGGACAGCGATTCCCCTGGCTGCCCGGAGCTGAGGCAAGCAAGGAGAGGAGCTCCATCTAGCGAGAGCAGCAGGCACAGACCTGCTTGCTCGCTGGGAACCTCACCGAGTGTCCCAGTGCACTGGATGGACAAGCAGGCAGCTGTGAAACCCTCCTGGCTTGGGCTGGAGGTGATGGTTTCGGCATCCTTCGCTCTGAGGGGACCGCTCCGTGCTGCTCTTGTCCTTCCAGCTGCCTACGGGATCAACGTGCAGAACGGTCCCGCCAGGGCAGCAAAATTGCACGGAGAAACACGAGTTCTCTTCCCAGGTCCAGCACTACCTACTAACCAAAAGCAGTCACTGCATTCCTCTGCTTTCCTCCTCCCAGCCTCACCATACTGTACGCTGAAAGCATCTGGAAGCGTGTCGCTATTTGAAGGTACAACTTCATGTGGCACATTTGTCCCTTCACTCCTCTCCTCGTAAGCTACAACCGAGCATCAGTTGTTAAAATAACCTCTAAAACATCCCGAAACACTTGAGTTTTGCTGGACTTCTTCAAATGCATACGAAAATGTCAATAGACATAAACAGATAGACGCTTACATATTATAAACTATTTGCTAGAATAAAATGCAACATGCAAAGGAAACATGGGACGGTTCTCAGCTTTGCAAGGACAGAGCAAACAGAAAACAAGCATCAAGAAAAAAACACATTCAAAAAAAAAAAATATTTAGAAGTCCTAGTATATTGTGAGGATGAAACATTTCACATTCTGCCTTTTGGAAATAGGTGATTAAAGGTCTATGAACATACTCACATCAGCCCTGACACAAGAACGCGAGGCACAGGACCAGGTATCCCCCGAAGGGAGCAGAAACCAGTATCTAGCAGCACTTCCCAAAAAGCTGTTTCCAGCTGCTCTGAACTGTTTGAATTCATTTTCAAGACTGTTTTTCTGAGGTCAGGAGCAGAACCCACGCCAAAGAATGTGTTCTGTTTGGTTACTCAAAAGGGAGTATTTAGTTTGGGAAGCATCAGGAATGTTTAAGGGGACATATTTTCTAGCTTTTTGCAAGTTATTGCCTGGACAAATTCCAGGTTATTGGGCCTAAATTAGAGGAGAATGAAGTGATGTGTAACTATATAAAGGTTATAAAGATGTTTAATATTCATTATTGCACACCGGCTTTGAAAAGCAGTGTTCCTAGCCAGAACCACGTAGACTAGAGAGATTCCATATGTCCATCCAACTCGACCTATGCAGAAATTAATCGTAATTCCAGAGAAGGAAGAGACTGCCTCCTCCCTCCACCAACTGCATTCAAAATCTCCTCTTGCACAGCTTTTGCAGGATGGCCTTACTGTACGAGGCATCAGGGATGTCCACATGAGGAAGAGACTCTTGTGCTTCTTAGTGAATGTGGGAAGCTAGCCAAGGACACACATACCTGGGTGAACGACAAAGGTCTCTCACAGTTTACCGACACAGAAAAACATACCGTCAGCTACTGCAGAGAAGAATTTACAACACAAAATTCCGCTGCTCAATAGCTCCTGCCATGTGCAAGAAATTGAACAATCCGGGACAGCAAACTACTTCACATTCAACAAGAAAATTGAGGAATACCCAAAGCAGAAGCCAGAGCGGCACGCCAGGCATTCTGCACATCCTACCTTATTCCATGGGACCTTCTGTGGGAAGATACACCTTCAGTATCACGAAAATAACAACTTCAAAAAATATATATCTAACCAATTGAACTTAACGTCTTCGCTCTCCACGGATTTCCAGGAAAAAAGCACGTTTCCACTCCACCGTTTGCAGAAAGAACGCTTGTTTATGCAGAGGCACTCGTGCTACTGACGCAAGGCTTGCCAGATCCTGCAGCTGAAGATGCCGTCGCCTCTTCTTGCTGCCTGCCCCACGTACCACCACCACCGACGGCCACTGCTGCAGCACAGCAAGCAACCTGCTCCTGCCTTACGACGCCGCAGTTCATGGTTTGCTTCCTCTGAATGTAAATCTGTGCTGGATGCCACTCGCGAGCTACCCTGGCTGCCCAGCAGCCGTACGTGCTGCCCTGAGCATCTTTGTCCGGCAGCGTAAGGAGAGGGGAGCAGAGAGCTGGGCGTCACAGCCTCATCAATCACCCTACCAAAACTTCGCAGGGTTTGTTGGCCAGAGCCCTCAGGAAGATTAATTTGAATCGGCTTTTATGAAGCAATAATTAAACCATCAATAGAATTTAAAAGTGACCGTAAGGCGCTTTTGTTTAATTTCTTTCGAAGTTAGCTAAATAAACAAAAGCCACTGCCAAAGAAGAGGATCCATAACAGATTTGAATGAGATTTAACTAGCACGCCTTAGAAGTTAGCTCATATTAACATTTCAGACTGTCCATGCAGTTAGCTTGGAATATTTCTTCTGAATGTTCCTATGTATACAAGCCCAGAAACTGCTACTCATTTTTCCTGAGACACCAAAATGCAGAGAAGACAGAGGGCTGTGTTTAGCCCTGGGCAGGAAGGTGGCTGTGAAGAAGTGTGAAGTGTGAGCATGCCAAGCAAGTATTTTTGAAAGTTACTCACAAAAATGACAAAAATGGCTCTGTTGCTTAGCTCATTTTTCAACTGAATTACTTAACCAGATGGAAAGCCAAGATATGTGACCTTCTGTGCCAAGTAAGGTCACCCTCCTTTTTTTTTTTTCTTTTTTTTTTTTTCCTTTAATAGACTTTAAAAGTAGAAACTACTCTGAAAAGACAAGCAAAACTTTTGGTGAAAACTCAAGGTGAACACATTTTCTAAAGCGTGATTGCAAAGGCAATTAGACTCACAAAACAAAATTATTCTAACGGTGCTCAGATTTCTGGGGGAAAAACACATAGATGTATTTATACCACCCTGATACTATTGATCATTCTGATGCTGGAAGTACATGTCGCAGGCCAAATTCTTCTCTGGTAAGTCACCTCTTCAGCACACCAGAAAAAAAAAAATATATATATATATATATATATATATATATATGGCTACAGATTTTAAGGGAAAAAGAAATGACAGAGCTCAAGTCCTGCTCTAATGAGAACCATGGCATTTGTTTTTAAGATCTCATTTCTGCATTTCTGTAGTTTAACTCTGCTGTACTTTTCAGTGTCTGTACTCCCTCCCAGCAAGGCAGCTACACAGGCTCCAGCTGACAAACTGAACTGACATTTCCATCTCAGCAGTGATGCAGAAACTCTGCACAACTAAATCACTCAAGCTCCATCCTTCCCTTGCTGACTTTAATAGCAGGATATACCAGCTCCCAGGTTACTGTGGGCAAAAAAACCTTTCTCTGAGTACCTTCATTCAGAACTCATTTAAACCACTGGAAAGACCTCAGCAGGCTTTAGGACACAACAGATGTTATACACCATTTTAACTGAATTTAAGCAAATTTTTAATGTTAAGTATGTTTACTTTTTGAGACCAAAATAGGGAGTTTTACAAACAAGCAGATTTAATAAAACTGTAATTTTCTATAAAGTTTTAAAACCTGTTACAGAGATATCAGCTGTGTTACATTATTAGCTAAGCCTCCTGCACACATCTGTACAAACCTTGGGCTATGTGAATAGTCTGTCTTTATTCCAGTAGGCAAATTAGGCAACTACTCTCAGAGGTATTTATAGCATTGGGATTTGAGGACCTATTTCTGAGAGGTGACAGGCAACCGCTTCTTCCAGCGTAGCAGAACGCTCAGGTTACAGGGCTCATGTGTGATCAAGGATCTTGTAACCAACGCTGCAACCCACCTCCAAAAAGTCCAGTTCTCATCAATAATGAAAGCTGCTTTACACGGTGGCTGTAACTATCTCCTTAAAGCCTAACTGAGCATCCGAGAAGCCTTATCCCATTAAAGGTAGCAGCAAATGTAGAAAGTGTTTACTCGTGCTGACTTACAGCAGTTTAAATGCAGCAATGCACAAAGCCTCACCACTAGCAACCAGGGCACAGGTCTTTCACGAAACAAATGGTATAAATCAACTAAGAATAAATTAGAAAAAGGCAACAGATATATCTGTTTTTTAAGTATTTGTTCATTGTTTTATCTCCAAAGTGATTAAACTCTCAGAGAGAAATAGCCAGGATAATAATATCAAATTATATATTTTTGTTTGTTTGTTTGCTTGTTTTATATATATACATGTATATGATAGCAACCTCCTTCATTTGCTACATTTTAAATAGGAAAATAACTGTTTTCTTTTTTTTAATCAAAAGCAGGCAAAGGATTTTCCCATCAGCTTACCAGGAAAGTTAACCTCTGGACTAAAACCAAATAGAAAAATTCCATCAGGAAAGGGGAATAATTCATTAAGCTGCAAAGCCCACATTCAGCCGCAAGACCATGGTGAAATTCTTACGTAGCTTTCAATTTCGCAGAGCACTACGGACTAGCAGCTAGTATATAACAAAAACGTACCAACATATTTCAGAGAAACCCAACTGAATTCAAAGCACAGGCGTTATGCAAAGTATCATACTTTGCTCTCAACCTTCATCTGATTTTCATGTATTAATCTTCAATATCCAGAACAAATGCTTAAAAATAGTAAGAATGTGGTCTGTCCCACAAAGACGTCCATGCAGTTATGCACGACTTGCTCCAAAAAGCAGCAGAAAATTTCCCTGAATCACAGGATTTGCTGGAAGTTTGACAGTTACATTTTTTGTCAAAATTAAGCAGTTTCAATTTATTTCTAAAATAACTACGTGAGGAAGCTATGATGTTTATTTTGTATTTTCATACGCTGTAACACCTTCTTGAAAGCCGAAGCACTGTAGCAAATACCTGTAACAACAAAGATTCTGTATCCAGAAAAATGATGAAGTGTCATGTGAAACTATTTTTATAAAAGCCGGGAAGAGCAGTATCTGAAACCCTCCAAAAGCTTTTGAAAGATACGAACAAAACCAAGACCCATTTTATGAATTCTGAAATCCTTTAAAATTACTGGGAGCCACACATCTCTGTGCATACTGGACCATTCATAAGATTTACGAGAGACGGTTGCTCAGCATATGCCTAAAAAAAATCATCACCTTAACCAACACATGGAACAAACACCAGTTTTAAGGTTCTTTTGGCATTTCAAAGTCTTCCTTAAAATCTGCCTGCGATGTACCTAGAAGCACGGAGGGAGGACGCAGGAGACATCAGACCTGTGGACCATTTTACTCACTACCACCTCTTCGCCCTGACAACAGGGTACCAACAGCAGCAGTTGGTTGACTGCTGGCTTGTTGCTGAAATCCTGAAAAGCACAGACGACGCACATTCTGAAGTCACTTGCATAATAACATGCATAGACATGCACAAACATAGATGGGAATATTAGGAATTAGAAGTAGGTCACCTTACATAGAATACACGTATATACAACATCGGCTTGGTTTCCTGTCCAACAACTGTCACAGGTCACAACCTCTAACATCACGGAAGACAAAACTGGTGGTGTTTCACCTTCATGCATCAAGCACAGTGAGGCTGCTGCTCCATGGACAGCAAAACCACTCAGGGAGCTGGAAAAGGCATCATAAGCGTTTCTCTAGATAAACGTCCCTGTTAGTCCCGTGGGGCTGTAGACTTTGCTAAGTTTACTTTGCTCTTTATAGGAAAGATGTATATTTCCATTTTTCTTCCACTGTCTAGGCAGTGTGAACGGGAATTAATCAGCATTAATCAGCAGACCTGCAGCCTATCCCCAGTTCTGCTATTAAATGACAGTAAAATAATAAGCAATTACTAAGCAAAAGCAATAATATAGTCTCAATGAGACTCAAAGTGGGGAAAAAATAAGACTACCTGAGTACCTGAGCAGATATCCCAAATTTGGGGTCTTCAAGGTTGTTTTACTTAAGACTGACAAATAGGTGGAGAAATCCAGTATTCCATTAACAGCAATTTCTTTATTTACAGCAAATGTACATGGGGCAGAAGAGGACAGGATATTGGAAAAGGTGAGACAAAAATAAATAAATAAATAAATCAACTGTTCTTCCAAAAGAATTATGATCTTTTTGGTTAATCAGTCTACACAGTTTATATATATATAATCAAGAGATGAATATTAACTAGCTAGCCTGTGAAGTTTCTGAGAAACTTTGACCAACTACCCACAGATGTGTGTGGGTAGTGATGTGACGTTATTCCTGGAAGGTCTATTTGTAATGTCCACATTCTAGAAGTGGTATCACACATCCTCAGGCAATCAAGCTCTGCCTTCTCTGGCATCCTTGCAACAGTTTTGACTTGTACAGGGATTACAGGAACCAGAGTGTTTTGCAGAACAGTCTAATTTGGGGAATTACATTGAGTAATAGAGTGGTCTGATACTGCCTTAAAAATAAGCAAAATAACTAAAGTACTGATTTGCCTTTAAGTAACTGCATACTTTTGTGTTTGGATATTTTCACCAAGGACAAAGTCCAACTTTGTAGGAATTACTTAAAATGCATGTGTATACACAATTCCACTGAACATTTGAAGATCCTATAGCTTCCATTCACTAGGCATCATGTAGTGTTGCATTTTTCGAGTATGCTTCAGAATATTCCTGTTAAGTATTTTCTCCACAGTATACCTGCAAAACCCAGGCAGGGAGACCTTCACAAACTTGTCTTTGATGACACAGAAAGTGACTCTTGGATTCACACACACACAAGACTGAAAACTTGTCTTCTAGCTCCATACTCCAAAAGCCTTTCTACTATTCTTTTTCAAATATGAGAATTTAAGCAATAAGCAATACTTTGGTATAAAACAACTTAAATCTTGACCAAGTGTTTTCGAAAAGTCTTCAACGCAAGCAAACATACTGTTTCCAGTAGAAAGACTTCAGAATCTATTTCTGTTATGGCCATGAAATAAAGACTGAAATATGAAAAAGTCTTTCTCTTTAAAGAAGCAATAACATTTGCAAAGACTACAAGCTTCTCTTCTGCACAGAAAGCTAAAAAAGGCAGAGCAGCTGCTCAAGATCAGTGAGTTTAAATCAGTGTCTTCCTCCATGAAGAACAGATGAAGTCCTTGTAACAAAATTAGGGGGAACTTGAATTCTGCATGACTGTGGCCTTCCCAGTAAATATCCAGTCACCATCCCCTTAGCATCACAGTATTTCTAATCACTCCTACACCAGCGTCTTTGTTCCTTTATACCGTATTAAGGTACTGAATGCCCTTGAATTTCATTCAGGCATGTTGTGAGGGAAATCTTCCTTGTGTCAAAACATCAGGTGGACTCTTCACTTACCCACCTTAATTCCCGTAATCCAGATTGCTTTATCTGGTAATTACCAGGGTGCAGTCTTTATTTTAACTTCAGTGAAGGAAGACATTTTTATCAGTATGTCCACAGCTGCTAGGCAGGCATGATTAGTTTCACAGCTTTCAAACCTTTCCACATCATTTAAATGCACTATACAATGGCACTTTTCAAAATGATGGGCCTCAGCCAGCTAAATCCATTGGAGGAAGCAGGCGCAATTCAGTCCTCTCAGCCTAAATGTACTCCTCCTTTTACACTCCTTCTTAATCATCCCTGTGTATGGACGCCTCTTGGAACCATGTAATGAATGCATGTCAAAGCAAATCTACCATGCTCCAAACTTTAAATGAGAGGAATCAACTGAGATTTAGCTGGAAAAAAAAATATAAATGAAAAAGAAACATGGTGAAGAAGCATAGCCACAGAAGTCACAATGAAAGACTTTTTACCTTTGTACAACATTTAGCTTAGGGCTGCAGCTCAGCAGAGACTTCAGGATATTTACCTTAACTTTCCCCTTCAGATGACAAGTAGTTCTTTCAGCCTCACACTCCCAGTTAAGCCTTAAACCATCTTTCCTCTTCAAAACAAGAATACCGCTATCAAAAGTGGTACTTCAAATAAGCATTATCAATTTTTTTTTCCACTTAAAGCAGTATGGCAATGTTTAAGTAAGCTTTTGCCAAGCTATTTCTAATAACCAACATCTAAATGTCACATTTCTGTTATATAATATGTTGGCACATTTTTCCCTTCACAGCCTTCAGTAAGTTAAAATGTCTGTCTAGGTTCTTACACTGCAGATAGACTTTACCTAAATACCCCCTAAGATGCATTTACACAGAACAAGGTCAAACCAGGAACCTGCTTTACAAAGCTGTAAATCTCATGGCCCCTGCAGCTCTATACCAGCCTCCTCTAACTTTCCTTGGGGTCCTAGACCACGGTGGAGCCCACCTCACTTTAAGGGGATGCTAGACGCAGAAATCTGCAACGCCTTTGAGGTCCAGCCACCAGAGCGGAAAATATGAGCTTCCTATATTTAAGTTGTCTCTATTTCAGAATGTCATTACTGGAATTCTTTAAGACTTTTTTTTTTTAAAACTTTAAAAGTCCTTCTCATCTTGGCATTGCTATTTATGTGTGCGCATAAAATAGTTTCCTCAAAGCTTTTAGTTCTGTCATACCAGCATTTCCACGAAGAAGGCCATCAGTACCGAATGCTTACGGCTTTTAGCCACACAAAACACCATTGTGGTTTCTTGCCTCTACTAAAATCACGTGTTATATCTTTACTTCCAATTCTGCAAGTCCTGTTAAAGGGAATTATCAGTTAAAGTGTGTATCGTCCAATTTATAAATAAATCCTGTGCTAGAAGCCTGGCTTAAGCTGACAAAATCCACAAAATATGACACAAAAATTCACAAAATATTGAACAAATTCAGTATCCAGTGGCAGCCCTGCAAAGCCAGAATAACAGCACTGAACCAAACGGAGCCACCATGGCGTAAAGTCAGGGCTGGGAGCAGAACTTGGCCACCTGGTGTTTACTCACTTCACTAAACCTAAAGCCCTGGTCAAACAATGAATAACTATATAATCTAGGAGGAGAAATGCCTGGAAACCCCGGGCGCGGAGGTGAAATGAGGATAAATGTTTCGCTCCCGTGCTGGACTTTCTGGATTTTGTTAAGTCTAAGCCAGACCATCGATGCTACTTAGACATTTTACCGTGAATATTCTCGGTGTGAAATTCCGCTTATTTTAAAATAAGGCACGATTCCTAGAGAGGAATCTCCACAGAGGAGGAATTTTGAAGCCGCTGGGCTGTCACATGCAGATGCACACACGTTTATAGGAGGCAGGATTTCCTTCTCTAGACGGTCAATAGAGTTGTTACAGCTCCGGACTGTAAATCCTTAGAACTTTAAATATTTATCGATGAGCCCAGTTCACCTATTCGGCGATAAATCCGCCGAACAGCGGGGAGGTTTCTCCCAGCAGCAGCCTCCCCCTGCCCTGGCAGCTTGCGCACCTCAGGTGTGGCGAAGCACGCCCCACGCCCGGGGATGTGCCACGGGCTCTTCGCACCCCGGCAAAACCGCGACAACCCCGCGTTTAAACACAAGCTCCCGGGGCCGGGACGGGACCGTCCCTGAGGAGAAGCGACCCTGAGGGGACCGTGCCGGGGCCCTACCTTCACCGGGGGACTGGGGGGTGCGAGCCCGGCGGCGGCTCCGTCCTGCTCGGCGCCTCCCCTCGCCTCGCTTCGCCCTGCGCGCCCTCCCCGCGGGCGGGGAGCGGCGGGACCGGGGCGGGGGGAGCCCCCAGGGCCGGGCCGGGCCGGGCTGGGCCGTTCGGGGCGGCTGTGACAGCAGCGGCCGCCCGGAGCCCCCCGCTGCGGCCGCCCCGGGGCTGCGGGTCCCGTGTAATGAGGGGAGCGTGTGGGGATGGCGCGCTGCCTACTGCGTGCCTGGGGCTTCTGTAATTACGTGTTATCAGTAAATATCTATTTTGTTTTATTGTATTTTATTTTATTTTGTTTTGTTTTACTGAAGCGCCACCAGCTTTGACTGCACACCCTTAAAAACTTTTGAGCGTGGGAAGCGCTCTTCTGTCCTCGCAATGGTGGTGGGGGGGGTGTCCAGGCTTGCTCCCCACCCAGCCCCGGTTTTTTTGGGGGGCGAAGCGCACGACCGGCAGCGCTCCCTCCCGTGGGTTTTAATTACCGAGCCCACGCCGATCGCCGCAAGGCAAACAGCTGTAACGAGCTCATTTATTTATTTAATTATTTTATTTGTTTGTTTGTTTGTTTGTTTGTTTGTTTTTATTAACCCCCTTCCTCCCCACAAGCCGCTGCCTCCCTCTCTCCCCCTCCAACGGCCGCTTTCACCCCTTAACCGCCGCCCTAAGGCGATTAACACCCTCCCCTCCCCTCCCCTCCCTTCCCCTCCCTCCCTCCCCGTCCCGTCCCCTCAGCCGCCCGCCCGCCGCGCGCGCCCTGCCCTGACGTCACCGTCGGCGGCGCGGGCGCTGATTGGCCGCCGCCTTCCCGCTTCCTCCTGGCCGGCCGAGAGCCCGCCATTTTGAAAAGCTCGCCGCCGCCGCCGCCGCCTCCCCGCCGGCCCCCGGCACCGGCACCGGCCCCGGGGCTGCAGCCGGAGCTGAGGTGGGTCCGCGCCGCCGCCCCCGCCGGGGGAGGCCCCTCCGGTGCTGAGGGAGCGGCACCGAGGCTCCCGTCCCGCTGCGGGGCCGCCCCGCCGCCGGGCCGCCCGCCGCAGGGCTCCTGAGGCGCTCCCTGTGCCGCCGCCGCCGCGCCTCACGCTGAGGGGGGCACGAAGCGTTCGGCTTCCCTCAGCGCCCCCTGCCTGCCTGGGGAGGGGAGGGGAGGGCAGCCGGTGCCGGGTGTTGGCAGAGCACCGCCCCGAGTACCCCCAAATTGAGCTCTCGCCCCCAGGGAGATGCCTTTTCTCCGGGTGGGTTAACGCAGAGGGCTAGGCTTGCGTTGTTCTCTCGCTAATAAAGCTCGTGGTCTCGCTGCCACCTGCGAGCCTCCACCCGTCTGCCTGTTTTAGTTGTTGTTCCTTGAGTTTGACCTCTTGCAGGATACTGGCTTTAATTTTGAAAAAAAAAAAAAAAAAAAAAAAAAAAAAAAAAAGGTTATATTTTTCCTCAGGACCTCAAACGAGTGATGTATGATGTTCCAGAAGCGTGAACAGTGAATGAATTTGAAAGTTAGAGTCTTATAAACAGAAGAGGTGGGGTGTTGTCCTTTGTTAGGTAGGCGTTCTCTGTCACGAGGGAAATGGCACTCACTAGACTGAGGTATTTAACTTAAAACTTAAGCCACTTGAAGTGCTAGAAAAAGACTCCTGAATATGTTAAATGTGACACGTTAATTAGTTTCTGTTGTGGACTTGCATGTTAAAGCCAAAAAGCATCTCTGAGCCCAAAGTTGTCTCATAGCTATTTGAATTCTGAAAGCAGCATTTACTTTGCCAAATTGCTCGTAACTTTTTTTCTTTCACTTTTCCAATTTCTCATATAAATACCCAGCTTGCTGAATTTATCAGGGGAGTTGTATGCGTAGTTAACTATGACCAGAAATAACTGATAACATGGTGCACTAAAGTTGTGACGTCTTAAAATTTTACTGTTCTTTCTAGTACAGCGCCACTTGCTTTGAGTGGGTGTTTCTGAAAATTTCACCAAGCACGTTTGCAGACACGTGTGTGGAAAGAGCTGATAAACTTTTAAACTTCTTAACCAGGCTAGTTGCAGGATGGATGACAACTTCAGAAACTTATTCCATTGTGTATCTGCAGAATGGTCTAGTTTGTGTCTTAAAGTATGTAACCAGTCTCCGTAGAAGCACTGTGACATTAATTGTACTATACTTAAAAAAAAAAAAAAAAAGTGCTTTTTTTTTGTGTTTTTCATGTTTGTTTGTTTTTTTTACAGAAACATACACCATGTCTTCTGTTGCTTCATCCAAAGAAGATACAATGTCGTCTGAGAAAGCAGACGAGAAACAACCTGAAGCTGAAAACAAAGCTGAGGAAAGTGATGAAGATGAAGAGGAGGAAGAAGAGGAGGAAGAAGAAAAGGGTACTTGTTTTTTCCACTGAATAATTTGTGTTTTAAAAATGTTGAGCTTATTGAATGCAGTTGTGTGTGTTCTCAGCTAATGTTACTAGAAATATTAAAAGATTCTACAGTGCATCTTTCTCTCAGATCATAAATAATTTCCCAGTAGACTAAAACAGACAAACCTGGAAGCAACAACGCTGATATTCCTCAAGCAAGAATGAAGGAATTGCTGGCATCTTGGATTCACACACTAGTGTGTTGTTTTTTTTGTGGCTGGAAAAACTTTTAGGTGATTGTAAGGTGCAGCATCCTGTATCAAATTATTCACGAAAAAAAAAAATATCCAAGAAAGAATCCTTTTTCTGCCAGTAACACTTTTGGAATAATACAGATATTTTGCCTAACTGCTGTGAATTATTTTATTTGGTACCAAAGCTTATTTATAGTGGTGGGAGAATTCCGTGCAACTAATTTTACCAGTAAAAATTGTGGTATCGGAGTGACAAGGTGGGATTTGTGTTGCAGCATGTAATTGCGGAGGGTAGTCAAGGAATGCCAGCTGTGATGGAGGAACTACCATGCAATAACATTGGTGTGAAATCCCTAGGCAACTATTTTGCAAATGAAAGCATCCGTGTAAGCAGAGCTGCAGCACTGCATAGTGAAAAGCAAGTCACTGGTGGCCTTAGGTTCCTAAGGGAGCAGAGCTTCGTCTTCTGGAGAGGTAGCAGAAAAATTGTGCTGTTTGGGTGTACTGGGTCTGGCTGGAATGTTAACCTTCCCGGCAGCAGCCCATTCAGTGCCGTACTCTGTACTTGTAGCTGGAACAGCAGTGTTATCACACCAGTGTTGTGTCTACTGCTGAGCAGCAGTGGCACAGCATTGGGCCTTTCTCTAACCCTCCTAGGGGGTGGGCAAAAAGTGAGGAGAGAAACATCACTAGGGCAGCTGACCTAAACCAATCAAAGGGATATTCCATACCATGTGGTGTCACACTCAGCAATAAAAGGTGGAAACAGGAAGAAGAGGGGAGGGGTGGGCTCTCGTTGAGAAGACGTCGGTCCTCCTCTCGAACACCGGCTGCGTGCGTTGAGGCCTTGCTTCAAGGACGTGGTCAATCATCGCTCATTTGTGGGAAGTAGAGAGTAATTTCTTTCCTCTGCACTTCCATATAGCTTTCATTTATTTTGTTTGTTTGTTTTCCTCCCTTTTTCCCCTTTCCCTTTTATTTCCCCTTAGTTAAATTGTTTAGTTCATGGTAGTCTTTATTTAATTATTATAATTATTTCCCTTTAATTAAATTATCCTTATCTCAACCCGTGAGTTGTTCTTTGCTTTACTTCTCCCCCTCCTTATCTAAAGGAGGGGGAGTGAGAGAGCGGTTGTGGGGTTTAGCTGCCCAGCACGGTAAAACCACCACATTGGGGAACAACAGAGTAATTAAATTTTTACAAACAGCTCTTTCTTGTATATGCAAAAGTATGCTCTGCTATGTTGTCAGCAGGTAACTGTCCAGTTTTGATTATGTACATACACGTTATGAAGCTGCTTCTTGTTATGAAGGCTAGAACAGCACTATCTGCTAAAAATAGTGTGACAGGTGCTTTGAGGTCAAGTGTTTTAATATGAAATGTTTAGGTTTGTGAAGCCTTGGGGCTTTTGTCCTTGTTTGGTACTGCTAAAGTAGTGATATGCAATGTATAGATAAAACAATCTAAACATATTCATAGAATCATAGAACAGTTTGGGTTGAAAAGGACCTTAAAGATCATCTAGTTCTAACACCCCTCCAGTAGGAAGGGACACTTTCCAATAGAAGGATTGATCAGTACCAGAATCATTGTGAATAATATCCTTGTAGTAGTGGTGACACTAGTTTTGTGCTCTGCACAGTGTTAGCGCAGCACAGCTGTGTGGGGATTAGTACAGTCCCAATGTCCTTGTGGGAGGGCTGTTTTTGCTGCTGATATGATACTACTTTGTAGGTCCCTGTGCAGCAAGTGGGAAAAGGCTGCAGGCAAGATGGATTCCCCTTTTGCCTATCTGGTAGCATTGTTCTCCCACAAAGAGTGCAACTGTGCCTGTGGGGGCCAGGGGTGGTGCAAGGGGACTGGAGAGAGAGGGGAAAAAAAAAAAAAAAAAAAAAAAAAAAACAGCTTTATACCTAAGAAAGGTGATGAAAGGACAGAAGGCTAGGATTCTGAAAATGAATGGTGTTGTCATCTCCATCATGAGGTGCAGTTCTCTTTAGGAAATGTCTTCTCAGTGAGGTTAGGTTGGATGTAGGGTTGTAGTTAAGAACTAGAGACTGATATATGGATCTACAAAACCCCCTTGACCTTTTAGCCAAAGGTTTTAAAGTGTAATAGTACTTGGTTATATCATTATCTTTTTTTTGAGGGTTTGCCATTGCAATGATTCAGAGTTTTATTGCCTATCACTACAGTGGAATCTGGTCATGTCATGAAAAACACTGTGTTTAAGGAAACCGTATTTTGCAGAAAAGAGCCTTATTGTTGAAGGAAAAAGGGAGAAGAAGAAGGTAGACCGGTTGACCATGCAAGTGTCCTCATTACAAAAAGAACCTTTTACAATTACACCAGGTAAGTTTGACCTCTCACATAAGAATTGTGAGTATTGGGAATTATGACGGAACCTCTCAAATGATAAAACTGTTAATTTGTTGTAGATGAGACCTAACAATCATGATATGTTTTAAAATAGTAAGGCCATTATAGTTACATGAAAGCTACCTTTTATTCTCTAATATCCTCTTAAACCATGGGAGTTGCGTAATATTTAAACTTAACCTTGAATAGGTTCTTCAGTATCTAGCCACCACTAAAAACTACAGGAGCATCTAGAATAAAAAGAAATGCCAAGTCTGTGAACCGTGGTATAGGTAGTATCAAATAGGAAAGAGAAAAAATATCACTATTGTGGTGCCTATTTGATAGGAAAAGCCCTCTCTAATGTTTGACCTATTATGTCTGATGCTGTACTGAAATAACTTCATTTTTTAAAAAAAAAAATATAGCTGTTTGAAGTTGTAAATACATAAATAAGTATAAATGTGATGAATCACAACTGATTTTTAACTGTTTCAGGAAAAGGACAAAAACTTTGCGAAATTGAAAGGATACAATTCTTTTTGAGTAAAAAGAAGACAGATGAACTTCGGAACCTGCACAAACTCCTCTACAACAGGCCAGGCACTGTAAGAACTTGATATCAATCTTGTATATTTATTAGTTCTCATGCATTGTGAAAAGGTTTGTAGTAAAGTTTTTTTGTGTTTGCACACGTGGATTTGCTTCTTAAGTGTCATTTCTTACAAACTACTTAGAAAACAAATGTTACAGGAATAGTTAATCAAGCCCACAATTTCTCTAACTTCTGTGAACTACTCTCTAAAAATCCCGTGAAAAGATATACTGAATTATAAGCCTGTTTGAACGGAGATTTATTTTTTTTCCCCCTCTTTGGGTGCAGGGGAGTGGTTCCTTTACTAGGATGAGTTGGAAATAATTTGAGTCACATAGTAAAACTGCTGATGTGCAAATCATAGTCAAAGTATTCCATGTCTAGTTACTTTGTTCAACATAGCTTTCTCTTAGTACTACAGTTTCTTTTGTTTGATACCTGTTAGTGCTTTCCACTACATTGTTACCTACCTCATCATTTTCTCCTTTAACATGCACAAAGCAAGAGAAAGTAAAACCACATTAATATGTAAAGACTTTATAGTCATTTTTTCATTTATCTAAAATAAGATTCAACAAAATATTAGTTAAAAATTGATATGCTTGCATATATGTCTTAAAATTGAGACCTAAAAAAATCATAACAGCAAATCTTTCTTGGAGCCTTTTAAGTACCATTGATCTTGCCTTAAATTTCGGAGTAAGTATGACCCATTTTCTTTCCTAAAAGGAATGAAATGGACATAGGGAAATTAAGGCAATTAAACTTTACCATTTCAATACACTTACTGTATTTAGAGGAATTTATTTTTAAGCTGCTCTTATCTTTTGGAAACTTAAATAGCTAGCACAGAAATAAAGAACTGAGTAGTACAAGTGCATGCTAGTTATAGTGTCTTGGACCACTGCTGCAAATGCAATGCTTGTTTAAATGGCAAAGCAAAGATCCGTTATCTGAAGTATTCAGAAAAAAGAACAATATATATTCATTAAAAGCTATTTCTGTGGATTATGGTATTTATTCAGTGTGGCAATAAACAAAACAAGAGAACTTCTAGCTCAGTGCATGCAGAGGTTTGCAAATATTTGGATTGTTCTGCAGTGGAATTTAATTTTGGTTTGAAAGGTGGAATGACAGAACCAGGTAACTTTCTGATTTAACTAGCTTTATAGTGGAAGGTTTGAAACTGCATCCATTTATCCTTCTTGATACCATTAACACTTTTATACCTTCTTCCAGTGGTGGTACTGGGATACCATTACCTCAGAGTCCCTCTCTCCCACTTTAACTCGCAGGTCTGAGGCATGACTCATTGAAGGGACTATAAAGTTTATTGTTTTGCAACGAGCTACTAAGAAACTAACAACTCCATTATACTGTTTTATTGGTTACTAAATCAATTATTAATGTATAATGTAATCAACTGACAGACACATGACTATTAGCAGTTTCACAGTTATGTGCAAAATGATATAAATTGCTATTTAACACACTTAAATCTTATTAGCTAGACACAACTGCAATTGAAATACAGCTCTCACTGTTCCCTCCCAAACTGCATTTGGATGCAATTCCACCCCACCTTGCTCTGCCCTCTCACGTACAGTCTTATGGGCATTAGTGCTGGAGAACCCAACCAGTTGCTTAAAGAGGATTGCTCTAGAGTCCCTGTGGTCTCAGTCTTTAGGGCACCCTCGCTACATTCAGTAGGTGTCCACGTTCCTGCTACCCAAAGCGTGGGGTTTCTGATGCAGTCACCTGAGCAATTTCTGCCTTGTACACTACTGATATGGTTCCCTAGGTACAAGTGGCCCTGCAAAGTTCTGCTCTCCAGCAGGTCACCTAAACACCCCTTCAGTTGTCTGGTTCATTCTGATTACGCGTGGCTTATGTGTAACAAACCTATTTAAGGTAAACTGGTTTGCTTAACCTCAGTTGCTCTATCTACTTCATGCCACTGAAGTACAAGTACTTTTCTTAGCTTATACACAGTCCATATAGCATGAAAAATCCTGTTTTGTTGTTTTTGAGCTTACACAGCATCCTGCTGCCTTAGTTGCTTGGTTACAAATCATTGCCCTTGATGTATTCTTAGAACAATCTTCTGATTTCCTGCGAAGTTTTGATACACCTGCAGGATGTTTTGTTTGTGGATATCCAGTAGCATTGTCTGTTGAAGTGACTGAGATAGAACTCTGTCATGTCACAGTGTATATCTTCCACCTATTAATCATCACCTGTTTATCATGGAAAGTTTCTCTCTTAAATAACTGTATCTGTTCTGTTTCTCATTTTTCAGTAATGCTTGTTTTCTAACATAAAACGTGATAGGTTGCAACCTTGTGTTGAAAGCTTATGTTGTAACACAAAGTATGCCCCATCGCTCATTGACAAGAGTCAGTATTTTACGGACTATTTAATACTGTTTTTATTGCCTTCAATTATAGTTATAAGAATATTCCTAGTCCTAGAAAAATTCTCAAATGTTTTACTGTATTTCCATTAATTTTTGTGAAAGCAATGCCTCTGACCTAGAAGATGAGAATATATTTAGTTGCTTCAAAATATATTCCATTCGAATATATATCAGCACAGTTTCATCCAAAGCTATAATCAGAACAGTAGGAAGCTCAGAAAGATCTTTAAGGTCATGAAGATCAGGTGTTGTTTTGTATGCAAAATCTGTATGTGCTCTGGAAAGTAATTAACGCTTGCAATAAAACATACCGGTATCATCCCTTTGTTTTCTTAAGGTGCTGGGTAAAGATTATTTTCTTGGGAAAAGGAGCTTAGCTTTGGTAAAATTGTAAACTAATGGAGTAACACCAGAAACAAAACTTATAATCCAGTTGAAAGTGATTTCAAGTTATTCTTGATAATGTTAAAAAATCTCAGAAGAATAAGATCTGGGGATTCTTTTAAATTGCTTTTCTGTTTAGAGAAGATGGAGAAAAATCAAAGCACGTAATATAGTTTAGGATCTAAGTGGGAGTCATTTCCAACTGTAAGGGCTATTGCGATGAAGGTTCAGTCTTGTTCAGACTGAAGGTTTAATGGTCAACCTAGTAAATTGGGTGGTATGTAAATGTGAAAATTGGTCATGCTAGGGAAGAGGTTCAAATATATGATCACAATCCTATGATCACAATCCTATGTAAGACTAAAAAAGCAAATAAAGCAAATCTCTAGTAGGTCATATAGTAAAAGCCAAGCTCACTATTCTATGGCAAAATACATGGTATAAATCATGTGACAGGCCTCTAGTGATCATAGTTGTGCAAACGTAAATAATAATGCAGTGCATTCTAAACAAGCTCAAAATGGCAGGTGATTTTACCAGGTAAGTTATTAAAATGAATCAAGGCCTCTGGAACTTAACTGTTGTAGTTATCAGTCATAGGCTGTCATGAGGTAAACGAAAGCATAAACTGTATAAATAAATTTTTTTGAAAGCAGATATAAGCTTTCATCAACAGAAAGCTAAATGCTAGAACAGGTTTTTCTTGTATGAAAAGTTAACAAACATAATCGGATGACATCTTTTAAGGTACCCCTAAAGGAAAGTAATCTGTGTGTTCTGTTCTAGGTTGCTTCCCTAAAGAAGAATGTGGGTCAGTTCAGTGGGTTTCCATTTGAAAAAGGAAGTGACCAATACAAAAAAAAGGAGGAAATGTTAAAAAAGTAATGATCTCTATTGCTACTTAATATAGTCTGACTCATACTCTACATTCTTTCTATTTTCAAAATTTTGCTTCACAAAGTTTATGTTGCACTCCATTCATGGTGCAAACTTTCATCCCTTTCACCCCTCTGTGTCTCACAACCTGTCTTCTTCAAACTCTAAACCATTTCTGCTCGTTGTATATTAAAAGTATGGTATTATTCCTAGAACTGTTGTCAAATAAATGTAGTGATTTGTAGCAACTAACATAACAAATAGGTGGTTTTTTGTTTTGTTTATTTGTTTTTAAGTGTTTCCACTGCAAAAACACCTATTTCAAAAATACAACTTTTTCCTCACATAAGCACCTTCTCTATCAACAGAAGTGGCTGCAGCTTGGTTGTTACGGACTGAAAGGGTTTAAAAATGTAAGCCAGTATAGCCAGTCATAACAAATGGAAGAATTTCAGGTTGCAGACATAAGCCAGGCAGCAGCTTCCAGCAGTCAAATGTTGATCTATCATTTATGAAGTGATACTGAATCCTTTTTTTTCCCCTCTTACTCCTACCTCCAGATTTAGAAATGCGATGTTGAAAAGTATCTGTGAAGTTCTTGATTTGGAAAGATCAGGAGTTAACAGTGAACTGGTAACCAGGATCTTAAACTTCTTGATGCACCCAAAATCTTCAGGCAAGGTGAGATACAGATTGCTACACTTGTTTTTATAGCTCTATTCTAGTGAAAAATGCAGCTGTCTCCATTCTTGAAAGTGCGTAGTACTACTACTGCAGACATCCTAAATGTACCTGCTCAAGCTTGCTAAGGATCTTAAGGGTGAGAACTTTGATAGAAGATGCTTACATGTAGGAGCACTTGTCATACACTGTTAGCACTCAAAAGCATGTGTGAAGCTAATTAGGAACATCCATACCTAAAGCCCATAAGTGGCTTCTGCCTTGTGGGTGGATGGGACAGAATGGACATAATACATAATCAGGAAAGAAAAAAAAAAAAGTGTCAGAGCAAAGAAATAAAATGTGAAAACACAGGAAAATAAACAGATGTACCTGGGCACACCACATGTTGACAAGTGTGTGTAATCACACTCAAAATGGAATTTATTGCGGGGCTGGGAATATTTGCTTTATCTAGTATATTCTAATGCACTGCATTCAGCTGCCAAGACTACTAAACTATCAGTAATCTTCTTCAACCCTCAGTTTTCAGTCTAAAATCAATACTTAACTAGTCAGACTATTGCTCAGGAAATTAAATTTATTCCCAGCATACAGTGGTAACTAATAGGAACAAGTCAGCATATTGCCTTAGGCACGCTGGTACCGAGTGACGACAAAATGCGATTTTGTATGACCTGGAAAGTTGTCATCTAACTTGTTGCTAGAAGAAAAAGTTTGCCTTTGGGGGTAATGTAAAAGATTCCTTCTAAATTGTTCTTTCTTGTTTCCCTTCCCTAGTCCTTGACAGTGGAAGATTTGTTCCATTATGGGAGTAAAAGGGATGCTTAGTTTATAAGTGAACTTAAGTTTCATTTTACTCTGATTTACCCCTGTACTATGAATTTCTGCTTATGGTATAAAAGTAGCATGTACAACTGGTCTGTTTTTTTTTTTATGACAACGTAAAGACCTCTGTACTTAGCATTCTTTCACATGATTTGGAGGTATTTATACATTTCAAAACTCACTTTTGTATTCCTACTTGAATAACACATCCCTGTCTCTCAGCCATTGCCAAAGTCCAAAAAAACACCAAGTAAAGGTGGCAAAAAGGAGCGCAGTAGCACCGGAACAACAAGAAAAGCAAAACGCACCAAGTGTCCAGAGATCTTGTCAGATGAATCTAGCAGTGAGGAAGATGAAAAGAAGGAAAAGGATGAGTCTTCAGAGGAAAAAGAAAGTGAAGAGGAGGTAATGAGGATTTTTGTTGTTGTTTTTCAACATAGGGCTAAAAATACTTGTCTGCAATTTGTCACTGTGGTTGTTATCAATTGGTAATTCTTGGAACACCCAAGGTTGGGAGGTAAGTGATGTTTTACTGAATGAATGGCTTGAAAGTGAAACATTGAAAAGGGAACACATCTTCAGTTTTTGAGGGATTGTCATGATTTCTTTGTGCATTAAAATTGGAGAATCAATAAGGCAAAGGTTCTGATTTTTGTATATATATATATACACACTGTACAAACCATTTGCTCTATGTCGTTTAGGAGCAGTCAGGGTTTCAAGTGCAATTGAAACTTATTCTTAATTGTTAACTTAATTCTTACATCATTTTGTGAAGATTTTATTAATATGATTTTCATTTAAAAGAGAAAAAATTCTAGGATTTTTTGAGTGTGTGTCTATGTGTGTAGGGTTTGATTGGTTATCTAGGAGTTAACTTTGAACTTAGTAGATGTCCCTAAGCTACTCAGCTGCATTGTTTCCAGATCTGGGTTCCACATTTCCTCTGGATTGTGTCATAATTTCTCTTTTAAGAGTTCTGTGTCTTGGATCACAAAGGTAAAGGGAGCAACATAGTAAGCAGCCTTACAGAGATCCCTGCAGTCTCCAGAGTGTTCTCACCTCACTATTTGTAGTTCTTCTGTATTTTCTTTGAAATTTATTTTGGTTTTCCATAGAAGGAGAGAAATTAAATGAACTTTATATTTAAATTCAAGCTATCTTTCTATGTGCATTCCCTTTCAGTCCAGTACTTACAGAATAGGCACACGGAGAGCCAGTGTAAGTGTACAGATGCCACTGATTTGTCCTTGTGCCTGAAGCATGGTAAAAAGAAATGAGAAGGAACTACAGTCTCCATCTTATGCTATATTTTGATTTAGACAGTACTGCCTTTTTAGCTGTAATCAAAGCCCTGAAACAAACAGCAATTAGTCAACTAGTGTCAAAGAAAATTCTTTATGTAAGCTACAGAGCCTTTGGCTGTAAAGTGTGACCATTATTTACTTGGGTTGCATTCCCTCTACTGCAGTGCAAGTGTAACCCTAAGTAAATAGTCTGAGTTGTAGAAAATAGTAACAAAAGTCTTTTGTTAGAAAGCTGATGTATGTAACTTCAACTGTTGATGCAAACACTGTCATTTTGACAGGTGCTCATTTTAACTTTAAAGTTTGTTCAAGGAAATTCCTCACATCTCCGTAAAACAAACTTAATTTCTAAATTTCTTCCCCCAGAAATAGTAAGTCAAAGGAGGGCTGAAATGCTAAAAGTTAATTTTATATTTGTTCATCTCTTCAGCAGTACAGTCTTCCTGCTGTGAGGAAAGGAACGTGGCTTTCAGAGCCAGGAGTCTGCTTTTAGAAACTTTTTCAAGAACTCGAGTATTTAAGGAAAAAAAAGTAAACCCTATTGATCTAACTGGGTCTTCTTTGTCTTCTTTCAAAAGGTAGGAGTTAGATGTCTGCCAGGCAATAGCTGAGTGCACTGTAGTCTTTGGAAAATGAAGCTGATTTGCATGAAACAAAAGCTTAATTACTACAAAAAGACTGTTGTGTCAGATCAGTTTGGATATAGGAAATGGTGAAGTAGTAAATGTGTACCTTTGTACAACTTTGAGATGACAGCATTTTAAAAATGCTAGGTTTATGATATTCCTTCACATACTACAGGTTGAAGGATGCAGGTAAGATATCTGCTTTGTAACCCCATTTCTGTTGGAATCTGGGGCATGGAGTGGCTGGAATAGAGTTAAGAGCCTCTCTTGATTGCAGTTTGTTTTGTTTTTGTTTTTTTTTAAATCTTACCTGGAAGTAGAAAATGTCTGAAATACTTTTGTGTGCTGAGGGAGCATAATTTTGTAAAAGCTTAAATGTGAGTGCTGGTTTTAACCTTTGACTTTGTAGCTAGTGATAGAACTTCAACAGAAACTCAAAGTTAATGGGGTGATTACTGATTGTATTTCCTGAATTTCAACAACGAAGGTCTGAATTCTTTACTTAATCACTGTTGTGTAGTTATATAGTTGCAAGTGTGATTATAAGCAAGCAAGCTGATATAAATAGACATATTCTGGTTTATTGAATACTAGTTTCATGGGTTGTATCAGGTACTAATGGGAAAAGTGGTTGAAAGTTGTATGAAATAATCATAATTTTTTTAGGTGTGATAGTTTGCTCAGTTGACTACACTGCCATTTAAAATGTTAATTACTTATGAATTTAGTAACTTTAGTTGATTGGTTTTGTTTCATGATGTTCCTTCTCTTTACTCCTGCTCAAAGTCTTTTATTTGTTTCTGTGAGGAAAGTTTTCAGCCTTGTCAGAAATACTACGTAAAGATTTTTGTGTGTTAAGCACGCAGTTTTGTGCCAAAAATGCAATGCACTGATAATGTCTATATGTATAAAAACATCAGTATGTATTAATGTTCCCAATTTCCCCTGCTGGTAGTAACTTAATGCAGTAACTTTTTGAGTTTACTAATCACAATCACTGGTCAAATTAAGTATTAGCACATGTAGTTCTTCTCAACTAGTGCAAAAAGAATTAGTTGCATGTGGTCCTAGGGAGTGATAGGATCTAGAAATTAATTGAACACAATGTGCTGGTCTTTGTGTGTAAGAAGTTTTATAAGCTAGTTACAGCTAACTATGACTTTGAGCAACCTGATCTAGAGGAAGGTGTCCCCGCCTCTGTCAGAGGGGTTGGAGCTAGATGTTTGTTTTTTTTAAAGTTCTTTCCAACCCAAACCATTCTGTGCTAGTGAATTGCAAATGGTATGTTGTAGCACAACTAAATTACTGATATCATCAAAAAGTTCTAGCTGTTTGAGTCTGTGTAGAGGAATAACGTGAAGTTTAAAAAAATTTGAACATATTCCCTCTATGGTGTAGGGGTAGAAATTGCTAGTAAAATGTAGTAACTCAATCTGTTGATTTAGTTTGTATCAACAATGGAAATCATCCCTTCTGTTGAAAAGGGGAATGGATTGTTCAGTTAGAAACCACGATTTTAATCTTCCGTTTTCCTTCTTTATAGGCCCCTAGAAAAGCATCCAAAAGAGAGAAGTCTAAAAAGATGACTTCCAAACCCAAGAAAGCTGTGAAGGGTGCTAATGTCAAGAAGGCAGACAGCAGCACTACTAAAAAGAATCAGAACAGTTCTAGAAAAGGTAAATGCTTTAAATCTTTCCTGGTGTGTTGTCTTATAGCTTAACGGAGATGTTTATTAGAAGGCAGGTTTCTTTACCTGGTTATGAAGGAAAACGTAATCTGGTAAATAATGGACTTGCTGCTCGATGTGTCTTTCCTTGAAATGGTAATATTTTAAAAATGTTCTGGTTTGGCTATACCTTTATATAACTTATCTATGTGCATACATATTTTACTTGCCTAATCATTGAAAGTATCAACCTAGTTCTGTCTTCTGCTGGAAGAATATTAGTGAAATTCTGTTAGTGCCTCTATAGGGACTTTAATTTAATCTTATAATTGATGCTTTAGTATATATCCCGCTGCGTGTGCCTCTTACTCAGCAGCCCAATGTGGTTTTGGTAACATAGGTAGGGGTTGTATGTGCATCCTGTTGCTCTTAGTTTTCTCATCTCTGACAATGTACATAGAAGGTACACATGCAGTATACCATGTAGAGGATCCAGCAGTGTTATCAGGGACAGATGGGTTTCTTTCAAAGCAACTTGGCAGAAAAGGATCCTACAGGCACTGAGCTGAACCCTAGTGAGCAGTGTGCCCCTGTGACAAGGAAAGCCAACGACACTCTGGGCTGGTTCAGCAAATGTGTAGCCAGCAGGCTGAGGGAATTAGTGCAATTAATTATTGCCCTGTGTTGAGCACTTGTCAGCCTGCCCTGGGAGTGCTGTGCCCAGCTCTAGGCTCCCCTGTACAAGGCGGGTGCGGACAGCCTGGAGTGGAGGGAGGGCCAGCAAGGTGACAGGGCTGGAGCACACGCTGCAGAGGGATGCTGAGCAAGCTGGGCTCCTCCAGCCTTCAGAAGAGCTGGGTAAATGGGGACCGTGCTGCAGCCTGCGGCTGCTGAGTGGGAGAGGAAAGGCAAGGCAGGGCCAGGCTCTGATTGGAGGTGTGCAGTGAGAGGATGGGAGGCACAGGCATGAGCTGCCATCAGGGACGTTGCAGTTGTATGTTAGGAGAAGCAAAGCCTCACCATGAGGGTGTTCCCCCAGAAGAGGAGCCTGGAGCAGTTGTAGCATTGCCCTTTGCTGGAGGTGTTCTTGCAGGAAGCCAAGCAAGCCACTCCACTGCCCCCATTCCCAGAGGCAGCTTAAACCAGATCATCTCCAGAGGTTCCTCCCCAGCCTTAAATGCTCTGACCTCCTATGAGTAAGCAGCCGTGCCTCTGTCCCAGTCGTTCTGTGTTACTAATCCAGTACGTATCCGGATGCTGCTGACAGTTCACTTAATGCCAGCACCAGCGCACGTATGGTACAGAACACGCAGCAATTCAGACTGACTGCCCTGTTTGTCAGTGTGTTGACAGTCACAATTCCCAGTCATAGAGCTATGCTGAACTTCTTTCATAGCCTAATTTCTCAGCAGTTACCTAGCCTGTGCTGAACTCAGTTTTTGTTTGTCTGCCGGCAGTAATAATGTGATTCTGTGTCTGTGTACATTTCATTTTGCCATCACAAATATATGTAAAGCACATCTATAACATATAGCTGTTCATTACATAAAGTAAGCATCATTTCTTCTTTATTCCTACTCTGTTTCTGTTTTGAGTGTATGTTCACCCTACAAAAACTAAAATGTTAAGTACATCTTTCTGAATGCTCATTCAGTAGAAGTGTTGGCATCTGCTCTGATGATCTGTGCCTCCTCTGGGAGTAGAGGAACTGAGTGGAAGTTAGAGTCACTCAATCTCATTTTTTTTGTTTCTGGAAAGGATTGTAGGAGTCTTATCTGTACTTCCTCTTGGCATAGTTTTTCTGATGGCATGTTTATTTTTACAACATTACAAAATTACAAGACCTTAATGGGCAGCACTGCTGGGGAAAAATAAATCAAAACTCCTTTTTGAAGCAGATAAGTACTGTTAGGTACATAATGCCTCGTTATTATAAACTTCTTTCTAGTTTGATAGATGAGTGTAATTGGTCCCATACTTTCTAGACTTCTAGACTTCTAGAGTACATATTGATTTGTAAACTAGTAGTTCATGGACAGTGATGCAGAGTCCTAAATAAAGGTAATACTGACAGCACTAGCTTTGATTTTAAAGCAATGGTCTGGCAAGATAAGCATTTTGAGGAGATCATCTGCATCAGTTGTTTGGGAAAAGTTCTGGTGACTTCTGTTTTGGGAGAAGAAGGCAGGCAAATTTAAAATCTTGTATTACAACTCAAATTATTCTTCATATTTAGAAAGTGAGTCCGAGGATAGTTCAGATGATGAACCTTTAATTAAAAAGCTGAAGAAACCACCCACAGATGAAGAACTAAAGGAAACTGTCAAGAAATTGCTGGCCAATGCAAACTTGGAGGAGGTCACAATGAAACAAATTTGCAAGGAGGTAAGCAAATGATTTTGCAATCTTTTTTTTCTTTTAGATAGTGAGTTGTCTATAAACGAACTTTTATGATCTTTTTTAATCAATTGTGGCTTGTGCTCTGCATAATTTTTTTCTGAAACAGTGTGTTTGCATTGATTTATTTACTTACCAACAGCTACAGCAAGGTGATCCGTAATTTTAAGTTATGCAGCACTGATGCTCCACACAAGAATGGAAATCTCTAAATCAAAATGAGCTATGTGGAAAGTAGCAGTATTACCTCCAAAACTGCTGTGTACAAAACTGCAAGTGTTAGAGCTGTTGACATAGTGCAGCAGTTTTCTACTGTCAAAGGGGGAGGGCTGTGTCCTGCTCTGTGCACACTTTTCCTGCTCACCTTGCTCTTCCTCTATTCTCTTTGAGTCCATTCAGTGCTAACCTGCCACCAAAAGATGAATAGTTGTCAGCTGAGTTAGTGAATTCAATGGGTTCAGCAAAGGAGTCATTAAGCGTCAGAACAGGAGCCAGGAAGGAACGTGGATGGAAAAGGGAAGCGACCACCACGCAGACAATACCGTTAGTTTGGCACTTCTACAGTCATTTAACTCACATGTTTGTTTTCTTGGTACTTCCACAAAGTTATCTTAAGAAAACTAAACCAGCAGTTCATCTTAGGAGAAAGCTGTACATTTGTATCCTGTACAAACGTCTGTTCATGTCTACAGTCATTCCAGAATGTCTGAAACTTGTAGTGGAATAAAGTATTCTGCATTGATTGTCAGTATTGGCATCTAGTTGTTGTTTCTGTGGTATCTCTCCACACCCTAATCCTGGTGGTTAGCCAAAGAGTAGTTGTAATGTAGCACTTAAATATGTTGACTCTTATGTTAGTGACTTTGAGGATCACAATTTCACTTTTTTACCAAAAACAAATAAAACCTTTGGGTTTTGTTTTTTCCTATTATTATTTTTAGCTTCCAACCCTAATGCAGGAGGCATCTGTCTACTTAGACAGCATGTAAGACAAAACCTGGAAAATTCTTAATTTTCCTGACGTGGCAAGATAGGCATTCCCATTCGTTTATCTGTTGTGATAATAGAACCAATTTATTTGGTGACCAAACATAAAAAAAAAAAAAAAAATACATGCATTTAATTTTTGTGATGAAAATTAGAGCAGGAAAATCACTTACTATAATTAACAGAGGGAATTTTGACAGTTGTACTACTGTCAATTAAAACACCAATTTTTGCCCTAATTTCATTTAAGCTTCTTCTATTCATACAACACATTGAATTCAAGTAACTTGAGGTTGTATTTTTTTTATTCTTTTATTTTTAGGTGTACGAGAACTATCCTAGTTATGATTTATCTGACAGAAAAGACTTCATTAAAAAAACAGTCAAAGAGGTAAAGACCCTTATTGTTTAGAAAAGTTTCTATAGTTTTTTGCAGTCTGTTAAAAATTGGCATGGCATCCTTTTACACTGGTTTTAATAGCCTCCTGTATAGTATTGGAGGTACCCCAAACTTCAGTTTCTGATAAATGTGAATAGTTCCGGGGGGGGGGGCAGAGTGTTTTCCTGTATTCCTCTTCCTAAAATAACTGGTCCAGACCTTTTTTTTTTTTTTTTTTTGATAGCATTTCAGTACTACTTCATGAGTTTCTTTCATAAGCAGAACTAAAACTATAGTTACAGTATTTTTGATGACTTCTGACTGTCTGAAAGCTATGCATTTTCTTTTAATTGCAGCCTTGGCTGCAGGTTGCCGCACAAGTCATGCACTGACCATGTACGTTCATAGATAACTCAGGAGGTTGTATAAAGTCTGCAGATGAGAAAGCTCTGGCAATAAGAGAAAGCAAAAAGGATAAAGATAAATAGGTTTTCTTTGCATGTGCCTGTCTTCACATGCTTCTGAGAGCACAGTATGATGCTGCCTTTGAGTTTTTCTTTTTTCATGTGGCTTTATTTGCAGATGTTGAAATAATTCATGGCTGTCTAGAACATAGCTGTACCTGTGTGCTGTGCATACATATGTACGTCATTACCACCAAAAGGCATAAATAAGAGCAATCTGTCTGATGCAGGGATGTTCTTGTTTGGTTTTTGTGTTGTTTTTTTTTTTTTTTTGTGATAGCAAAAGTAGAGTATTTTCTTCATAGTCTGATGCTAAAGGAGAGGCTATATGTAATTGGTTTTAGAGAAAGGAGAAAACTAATACACTTCTCATTTCAGTTGATTTCATGATCTGGTTTGACTGTGGGAAATGGAAGATTCCTGATTTTATGTTCCCATGGATTTGAAGATCTGATAGGCACCAGCAAAAGGAAAGTGTCTTACCCTTGTGGTATTTAGTCAGAGCTGATTCTGCTGATCTAATACAAAGAGTGTTGATGTAAATCATGTTGTGTATCTTTTTTTTTTTTAAACTAAACATGCATTTGATGCAGTTTTTAGTTGAACATACTTAAGTTTTGTGCATGGCAATAAGCGTTCCCTTTTTATAGTTTTTGTACATTTTGAATTGCTTTGTATAATTAGATTCATTAGACATCATAGTTTAGTCTGCCTTACTAGCTTGCAGAAGATTTTAAGATGAAGATGAGAGCTGTTTATCTGTGGATATACATGCAGAGACTGGAATATCGCAGTATTGGTTATTAAAAACTATTTTGAATACATATCCATTCTGAAAATACCAAGAGTTAATCACATGTTAATGTCTTTTATATTCTGATACATTCTACAGATGCAGAGTTATTCTAAATCTGGATTACTGTCTTGCATGTGTAGGCACTGAGACAACTGTTAGAGCATGGTAACTAATTCGCATATAGATGTTATTTTTGTACTTTTAAAAGGCTTTCTGTTGTGTATATAAAGTTATTTCAGATTTCTTTTTGTGCAAATCAGTTTTTTAATCTTGTAATCTTGGAGGATTTATGACATGAAATGTCACTGTTCAGCAGTGAGGCTGTGATGAAAAGTGGGATACAGAAGTTTTGTGAAACTACAAATGAGTTGAGGTTTTACAGTGTTTTTCCCATCTTACCTTGTACAGAAATGAAACTGTAGTTTTATACTTAAGCTTTTCAGCATTTAACTTTGTACAAAGACTACAGGTACATTTGTTTCAATGGCTTGACATACTAAATAAAATCCCTCTAAAGTCTACAGGGAAATTTTCAAATTTCACTTTGTACAAAATCTTTTATTTTAGTGTCTTGATTTAATGGCCTAACGTCTCAGAAGTGGGTGTCCAGGACGTGCAGCTGGGAGGCTTGAGAGCTTTGGAAGCCCACAGTGGGGCTTCTGCACCAGGCATCGCTAAGTGTGTGGTTAAGCTCTGTTCCGTGTGCGAAAGCTCTTCTGAACCTGAGCCCTGGTGCCTCAACACGTGCAATGGTACTTTTAAGTCTGCAGTCTTGAACTTTGGCCCACAGCTTTTTGGATCAAGGTGAACTCTTTGCATAAGTTTCTGTTCTTTAGGTTTCTTTTCTCCATACACCATGTTGTTAATATGGAAAGTCCTACACTTAAAATTATGAACTACCAACAGACGCCAAAGTGTGGGCTGCCATTAACGCCACGAGCAAAGAATCCCTCTGACTACAGTATTGCTGGAAAGACAAAGCATATTTTTGAATTTTATTATTGTACAGTTGGGAAATAAAGGTTCATAAGTGATCTAAATTCTGAAAATGTTCAGCCAGTTAGATTGTTAATTATCATACACTTTGAATTTCTTTGCATATAATCATTTATAAGAAGGCTGAATGCAATGGGGGTTTTTTGTATTCAATAAATGTCTTTCACAAAAATGTAAATCAATTTTGATGATACAACATTTGCTTAAATGTATAGTAAAAAATTACACAAAGTTGTTGTCTCTATCTCATTTGGTAGAAATACTCAAGCCTGATTCAGCAGGCTTCTCTAAAGATATTTTTCCTGAAGTACGTGTCCTTGCAGCAAGTTATGATTTTATATCTTCTGTGATTTATTTTTTTCCTCTGAAATATTTCAGCATAAAGAAAACTTTGTAAATTTTAATTAAAAATGCCAGAAGTTTCTACTTCTACTAGAAGTCCTGCCTAAAAGTGGTAAGTTACTTTTGTCAAGTTGGATTTTCTACAAATAATTTACCTTCCTTGTGATTGTTATGTAAATACACCAGTCAGTTTTAATTATGTGGGTCAGGAAGTGTTTTTAAGGTGAATAACTTCCAAGTATAAACATTTCTTACAGTGTAAATTATAACAAAAACTTACAAAGGGATAGTGTACTTCTATTTATTGTATATGTGCATTACTTGCCATCCTGGAGTTGTGATGAAGGACTGGAAATTAACTTAGCAACCTTCAAAGGCTGTGTTTATATCTCTTAATTACAGCTAAGTGTAGCTCTCAGCTGAGAAGAAATGTCTGAGCTGTTTCTCTGCTAATTCGTTCCAGTCTGGCTGCAGCTGATAAAAGATTCCAGTTCTTTCTACAACAGCATGGAAGGCTGCAAGACAGTACTAAAAGGTACATAAAATGTCCTGGTTATCCTGATGCTGTTGGATTAAAAACACAGATGATCAGGGCTCTAGATGGTCTACAGAGATGCTGATTTTAAAAAACAGTTACTGGCTAATTGCATAAAATTTAACAGAGTACAGTGTTCAGGCATGTACCTTGCAGAAGTATAAGATCATATCCTGACCATGTGTGAGCTTGGCACTTCAAGTTCATGGGACCTGCAGAAGAAGGGGGATGGAGGCAATGAGGTGAGGAAAGGGAGGAGTAGAAATTTGCAGGGTGAGGGGAGAGAGATAGGGGTGTTGCATGTCTTCAGACAAACAGCTGAGTTGGAGTTATGGGGTGACCAACCCATGGGATACTGCTCAGTCATGTCTAACCAAGACTAACTTGGGAAGACAGCTGTAAGTGCTGTCCTATTTTCTCCAGATGCTGTAGACTAACAGCCTTCTTGGACATGAACAGGCTGTTCATGGTATCTGTGTTCTTTCTGCATTTTCCTGTTAACAAGATACATGACAAAACAAGATGTATGAATGCCTGTGTTTAGATTAGGCACTGCTAAGCAGGGCTTAAATAAGCTTTTTGGAGCCCAGTGCTTAATCTGGCCAAGTAATGCAGTCAGTGCAGGGATTGCAGGAAGGTTTATTAGATCTGTTGCTGTTTTGGAGAGAGGGTTCCTCATAACCACTCAGTCAGAACTAATTATTCCTCCTTTCAAATCAGTTGTGTGGTAAGTGTGTCGGTCATGGAATGGTTTCAGTTGGAAGGGACCTCTGGAGGTCATCTGATCCAACTCACCTGCTCAAGGTGACTTTAATCAAGTAGCTCCTACTGAGTCAGATTGAAAGCATTCCTGAAATGATTGCTTTTTTTTTTTTTACATTGTTATTTCTATTATTGTTATTTTGGTTCCCATCACTTAGGGAGGACAGTGGAAAAATCTGTAAGGTACCAGAACACTTTGTCTGAAAACTTGCAGTAAGAAACTTGTTTTTTAAAAAAAAAAAAAAAAAAAAAAAAACTCTTCTCTTGCTGAAGAATGTGAAGAAACATCTTGAGTGTTACTGAGTGTGTTGTTGTTCCTCTTCAGAGAAATATCTCCTTGCCTTTGAATTCAGAAATGATTATAAAAGTGAGTAGCTGAAAGCTGTATGTCAAGAAGTCTGTTCAGTTGGACCTTGACTTGCAGGAGAAAGGGGCAGACAGGAGCCTCGTAAGGATCAACAGAAGCAGATGCAGCATCTGGGACGTAATAATGCCTTGTAACAGTGTGGGTGGGGACAGACTGGTTTCTTTCTAAGCAACCTGGCAGAAAAGGACCTGAGCTGGGGCAAGTGGTTCTCAGAGGCACCGAGCTGAGCCCTAGTGAGCAGTGTGTCCCTGTAACAAGGAAAGCCAATGACACTCTGGGCTGGTTCAGCAAGTGTGTAGCCACAGGCTGAGGGAATTACTGCAATTAATTGTTGCCCCATGTTGAACACTTGTCAGCCTGCCCTAGAAGCAAAGCTGCACTGTGAGGGTGTTCCTCCAGAAGAGGGGCCTGGAGCAGTTGTGGAATTGCCCTTTGTTGGAGGTGTTCAGGCAGGAAGCCAAGCAAGCCACTCCACTGTCCCCGTTCTGAGAAGCAGCTTAAACCAGATCATCTCCAGAGGTTAGATCTCCCTTCTCACTATGATTCTATGAGAACAGATGAAATATTTCTCCTTTAATGAGAAATTTACTATTGGAGCAGCTTGCTAGTGCAAAAGTAATTAAGTGTTGCTCTGAAACATCCCAGTAGGTGTAGGGTGGCAAAGTAAAAGAGTAATAGGCTCATGCAGGTGCAGTTTTGCTGAAATTCAAGGGTGTTAGACAAAGCAATGAGCTTAATGTTCTTTGCCTAATTAAAGAAAAACAGTCTTTTGAAAACAAAGAAGAAAAATGCCCTCTTAGCTATTCATAAAACATTCATGGTAGTACTAGTACTTTTTATAGTAATAAAATATGCTGTCCTGGGGGAATCTTACCATCTCAAGCCCACACTTGGTAAAAATCTAGCACCTTACCTGTTCAGTGTGTAGGAGGATGGCAGCATTAACAGATTTGCCTCTCTTTTTCACCTGACATTGTTCATGGGACTGCAGGCAGTCCTAATCTCACTACTTATTTCACTCTCATTTCTGAGGTAGCTCAGCTGCCTAAACCTAACATGGAAAAAAAATCCCTTACACCAGCTATTTTATTTGAAGGGCAGTCATAGGAGGTGAAGGGGGAAGTGTGGTGAAATCTACTAATTATACTTAAATACTAGTGCTACTTTTAAAATTTTCTTATGTCTTAAAGATTGTCTTTCTTAGAATGAAGCTACCATTCTTCAAGACCAGTGTCATGCATAAAGAAAATAATTTCCTGGAGGGGACTCAGCATTAGGAGAAATAAACAGGTCATCAAGGTACGCGTTGAACTGCGAGGACAAAGCAGTGAACCTGCCATGCAGTAGTGCTTTCACTGTGTCAGAGCTACAGGTGTTACTGCTTGAAATAAGCTTTTAAAGAGGACAGGATTTTTTTGTCTCTTGTTTGTTTGAAGTCAGTTTTACCCCCAAACAAACATCTAACCCTGCCCCCCTTCAAGCAGAACAAGGTAGGTAACTGTTATCAGCATTTTTCACTGGGCAAACATTTCGGGGATGCCTTGTTTGTATTTTAAAGGTTTGTAATGCGTAGTCAGGCTTCCACAGCTGTATGTATGCTTCTAGTGATCTGAGCTAGTAGGAATGTTTCAGGACCGTGACTTCACAAAGCATTCATGCTAGTTATTCAATGAAAAGCAGTAAGTGTTTCTCTGGTGATTGTGTAGCTATTTTAATATCATAGTCACTGCTTCTGAACAGTTGTCCTTTTACCCTAAATTTTGGAATTATAAGGGAAATAATTTGATATGAGCTTAAGTACTTTGTAAAGTTTGGAGGCAAAAGATAGTATTTTGGTATTGTCCAAGTAACAGCAAAATTAGTAGTTAGAACTCAGCTGTAGCACAGGACTACTGAGGAATTGTTTAGCTGTAAGAATATGCTAATATGAAGTCTTAGAGCAATATCAAGTTTAACAAAAATGTAGGCTTAGCCACTAGTTAAATTTCAAGAAAGAAAACAAAACACATCACAAGTGCCCTGTGGATACTTTCCAGTTTTATTCTGCTGCCATAACATAGTCACACAGAAGAGTTGAAGTGTAACAGATCATGCTCTGCATTCAAATATTTTTGATAACATTTAAACAAACCTGCTCAAAAAAAATTCCCTTGTTCTTTATTTGCAGGGAATAAATTAATTAAACACAAAAGTAAAACACATACATGCTTGAAATAAAATTTGACATAGGAAATTAAAAAATTGGGGGGACATTAATTAAGAATGAAGCCTCAGAACCAGCCTGATGTTCTTATATATTTTAAATCACCATAAGCTAAAGTGGAACATATTTTATTTACTCCTCAAACTTAAGTGCAGTACAACTCTGTTTAAGTGCCTTGGCACAAAAATAATATACAAATAATTAATAGACTAGGCCATTGATAAATGCATCATTTCTTATTTTTTCTTAATGCTATAAGTGTGCAGCAGCTGAAGCCAAATGTGACAATATTTGTTCCTGTCCATCTCTATTTCCTAGAGTGTATCACTTATCTACCTACAGAGCCTGTAGGTAGATTTAAAACCCCAAGTACAAATTAACAGGATGGAAGCACATGCCTAAAATAAGCATGTTCATGCAAGCTTTCAACTGTAGAAATGGAAGCTGAGCTCAACTTTCCAGGCAGTTCGTTCTTAAATACACAGTGGGCTTATATGCTCTTATGGAGCTGACTGAAGTTTAGACCAAAGTCAGCTGTAAGCAGCCACTGAATTAATGTCTTGAGCTCATAGTAATAAGCTTTTTTTTTTTTTCCCTCACATTCACAAGCTCCACTCCTATTAATGTTTTTGCATGTAATAAACTGGGAACTCAAACATATACAGCTCTCAGTCTTCCCTAGGTGCGCTGTAAGTGGGCTTGTAATATGTGAAATTAACAAAGTGCAAATGATTACCAAAAGCAAAATCTGACATTTGATTATCTTTCATCCTCAAAGGATTTTGTCTTGCTTCTTATAGCCTTTAAATTACAATTTAATACTTGGAAATACTTTTTAAACTGTACATATTAGCCTTTATGTAGAGAAAAAATTATGAACAGTTACACTTTCCCTATTAATCCATATAATTCAGCTTTAAGAAGCAGAACAGAATATATATCTGAAAAACATCTAGTTATATAAACATCTTCACCTTGTAAATTAAAGATTAAATAAAGATATTTAACAATATCCTTGCTACTCTAAAAACAAATTTTAGGTATTTAAAAAGAATTGCATTTATTCAGTAGGATTTTTCTTATGGTTGCTTTTGTCTTTTTCAATGATAGTTTTATGAAAATAAGCACTGTAACATAAAAAAAAAAAGCTTTGTGTCACTCTTACATGAAGAGATTAAAAAATGAAAAAGCCTATGCTTGAGAATGAGGGAAGGAGAAGAATAAGTGCTTACTGGCCTTCCAGAAACATGAGCTCTGCAGTAAAGTTACATGGAAGGCATAATGGAACAGAACTAAGAGTTGTTGGTATTTTTTTTTTCCATTACTACCATTTTAGTGGAACAGTAATACAATAGATATTCCGGTTGTGCCTGTCCTACTTCTATTAAAAAATACTTTGTCTTCCCCATCTCATGGAAAAGCTATTAGATAGATGCTTAGCCCTTACTGAATAACTCCCACAAGTTGCTTTTAATAATACTTTAACAACAAAAGAAAAAAAAATCAAGTCAAAGTGCAAGCCACCTGGTTTCAGCCCTTCATAAAGTGTTAATATTTTCCCTCATTCATCTTAACTTATTTTTTAAATATAAAAGCTGAATGAGCCATTAGGAACTTAGAGTCCTTCTTTACTCCTTGCTGTACACTCATGTCGGTAGACATCCTCTACTCAGCCCAAGTGAATTTGGAGTTTTGTTTTCAAAATTATTATAGAAATATAATATTTTTAAGATGTCCTATTTCTAAATGATCAGAAGCACTAAGGAAATCTAAACTTACCCTATTGTAACAAGGATTTCTCTGAGTAAAACAGGGAGAATATTTAAAAGAAGTTTTTAAAATTATGTAAAAGTTTATTTTTCCTTTCAAGTTTTTATAAGGTATAATAACCTTACTATGATTGCACTGTAAACTGTTCCAGCAGTCTGATTTAAACAAACTTGATATTCCAAAGCCTAAGTGTTGGAGGCTAAGAAACTGAAAAAACACTGTAGAAGAGGTTATTGATTACAAGTGGAAAGAATGATAGTTGAGTTCATTCCTACAGTAATTCTAGAATTTGTCTAGGTTATTCAGGTTTTGGGGAGCAAGTTTGAACTCCTCTGAGCATAATTCACCTGAGAAGCACAGTTAGTGGAAAACTCGTATTCTCGTTACTAACTGCCAGCATTTTTAATGCTGTATGTTAACTTAGTCTTGTTTTAATCTGACCTTCTGAAATGAAGATCTGCAATAGCGTGACTTGAGCCACACAGAAAAGGACTCACAACAGAAGTTCTGTTAGTTAAGCTGTGGCCAGGGACTCCAATGTCACTCTTGCTAGTAATATCTTAGCTGGAAAGAAAAAACAACCCCAACAATAAGTATTGTTAGGGCTTGGAAAGGGGAAGCAACAACAAAATAGGAAAAGGAAGATGAAGATTTTATCTTCAGGTACCATATGCTATTAAAGTACCATTTAGAAAAAAGACAGCAAATAGGAAACTTGAAGATAGTTTTATCCACAGAAAACAATTTAAGATATATCTGTAACCACAAAATTTCAGTACTTAAAATGCTGCTATTTTGCTCGCTTCTCGAACCCCACTCAAGTAAGCTCCTGTAACGGTCTGAGGAAAGTGCCTGTTCGTGGCCTGTATTAAAAAAAGACAAAGTGACTTGTTTCTAAAACTATTAAAACAGCTAGAATTTCAGTTTCTAAGATCAGTTATGTTTTCCTTAAGCAAATGCCGACATTTTAAAATGGTATGGAAAACTTGAGTGAAAGTATTTAAGAGGAAAGACATGATTTTTGGCAGCATCAAGATCTGCAAGCAAGTCAGTCTGTTTTACTGTCTGTACTTCAGCGAGACATGTAACTGCTGGTTCAATATAGAAGGCACCTGTGCCATCAGCAGCGTGCATTTGTTACATTACCCGCAAATACAGTAACAGCAAGATAATTTGACTAAAAATACAAGTGGAGCATGTTGTCTTGTCATTTTGTTACAGTTATGCAGTTTGCTCCCAACCTCAGATACTTGGCAAGCTTCCTGTTCCCAATAATAGGAATTAAAGAGGGGTCTGTGTCAAAATCAAGAAACATCAGCGTATTTGTGTAATAGAATATTTATATGCTACCTCTAAATTAATAAGCGTTGGCTAACAAAAGATGATCTTTCATAAATAGTTCCCCAATAACCTTAAACAAAGATACTTACCTCACCAGCAAAAAAAACTTTTCCTTGTATGTCTTCAGCTATAATGTCATAAGCTTCACCGCTGCCTCCTGTTCTTACGAAGCTGTATGCCATCTGGAGCCATGGATCTTTGCTCCATCGAGTAACAAAAAACTTTACTGGGTCTGGAACCTCCTGTGTAATCAAGGTAAAGCTTATGTGCTACACAAAAGAGCTCCTATTTGGATAGCTTTCCATAATCTTTAGAGAATGGCAGTATTATTACAACACAGATTGGATTAAATTCCAGAATTAAATTCTAGGCTTCCTTTGGTGACTACTGGCATATTTTTTTTTTACTAGACATGTCTGATGGCTGAAACATTACTGTTGCACTGTTTTGAATGCAACAAATCTGGATATTATATCTAGAACTACACAGAAAAATCCCGTTAACATAATGCATAGTCTTGCAAACATGTAAAATACCAGTATCAACATCATTCAGTATGTTTGTGTGTATAACATAAGCACTTTACATCTTAGTAAGGCACAATGCTTTGCAAGTTCTAGCTTGTTAAATCTCAAAATATAATCTCCATTTTGTGGATTATTTTATTCCAATGGAGAAATAACATGTCTAAAATCAGAAAGTGAGCTAGTTTGAAAGCAAGGCCCAGGGAGAAAACAGAAAACTAAGTCCATAGTTGAGCCTTGAGAGTAATACCATCTATTCTTTGTCACACTACAGCATGTAATTTCCACACCATTCTACCAAAAAGAGCCTGAACAACTGTACGAGGGCTCGGTTAACTACAGCTGTGTCTTACTCTTAAGGAGTTTGTGATAAGTAGACAAAAGTACCTCTGATTGTCTCCTGCACAACATTTGGTATCAAAAACAGACTATTCTGTTCAGGTAGCACCCAAAATACTAGAGTGCAAGCAATCAAAACAAGAGCTGGCCAAACAGCTACATATGGCAAGTTGAATGGACATCCCAGAATTGGTACACCCCTAGAAGCCACCTCATCTTTGCAAATCCTGCAGCACTGTGGACAGATGGCTGAAATTCACAACTGCTATAAACCACGGGAACAAAGAGGAGAGAATTGTCCTTCTGGGCTAGTGCCAAAACCCAAGACCTGTTTGCTGCCTGTATGTAAAATAGCAGGTATGTGGACTTGCGTTGCCATGATTCTAGTAACTGTAAAGCTGTCACCAAAAGTTTGTTTAGCAGGTAAAGGAAAGCTTTTGGATGCCAAAAATCTTTCCAGGATTGTTAGTCCAAGCATTCCCTGAGACCTAACTGCTCAGAGTAATTTAACTGCAAGATATTACAGTCCATTAAATAGAGTGCAAATAACATTACTAAGTAATAACCTTCTTGCCCCAGATTTATCAGACTTTTCCTATTAGTGCTTATCCTGATGATGAGCTGGTGGGGAAGTAAGGGAATTTTTACTCTATTTCTTTACAGTCAAGCTAGAGGGCCCTTGACTGATCATCTTGCTTGTACCTCCACCCCCAGGTATCTCAGGACAGGCTGTTTCTTATTAAAAGACTAACCTTCCCCCACACAGACACCTGCATCTAATTTCAGTGGCTTTTTATGCTGGAGGAAAAAAAAAAAAAAAAGAATTATTATGCTTAGAGCTTTTATGATGTATTAGAAGCAGGGATAACCAACAAAAAGTTTGGAAAAAAAATTACAATTTAGGAGTGTATTACCTTCCTGAAGTACTGATTTATTTTAATTGTCATTTCTAAAAGCACTTTGAAGGCAAGTTCATTTCTGGTGTTCTATTCAATACGTTTTTTCCTTGGGACGGATCTAAGAAATCTCAATATGTATTTTTTTAGACAAGAGACCAACTGTTGTTTTTACCATATCTCAAAGGATGCATATGTCCTCAAACACACAGAAAAAGAAAAAATCAAACAGGGAAACTTTGGTACTTTAAACATCAGGTAACACAATCAAAAGCTTTGTCTGTTGGCAAGTTAATTCATGGTTTTTAAGAGAAGAGGCTTCTCTTACCTGCTCCTTAAACAGCTCTCGAAGTACAGTCATACACTGCTGCAATACTTGTTTATCATCTAAATTCTTAATGGTTGTCACAGCATCTCCAGTGACCACTGACATTAAAATGCTTTGTTTGCCCTAGAAACAAAACATTAACATATTGCATCACTTCAAAATTACTAGTTTAGGTACCTGGAGTGCTGCATCCAGGTGTGGGGCCCCCAGCACAAGGAGGATGTGGGGCTGTTAGAGGGGGTCCAGAGGAGGGCCACAAAGATGCTCACAGGGCTGGAGCACCTCTCCTGTGAAGAAAGGCTGAGAGAGCTGGGGATGTGCAGCTCTCAGAAGAGAAGGCTCTGGGAAGACCTCACTGCAGCTTTTCAATAAAGGGGGTTTATAAAAATGATGGTCAGTGACTTTTTGCTTGATAATTTTGTAGATAATGATAGGACAAGGGGGGGGTGGAGGGCTAAAACTGAAAGAGGAAATATGTAGATTAGAAATTAGGAGGAAGTTCTTCACTCAGAGGGTGGTGAGGCACTGGCACAGGCTGCCCAGAGAGGTTGTGGATGCCCCATCCCTGGAGGTGTTCAAGGCCAGGCTGGATGGGGCCTTGGGCAGCCTGGGCTGGTGGGAGGTGTCCCTGCCCGTGGCAGGAGGGTTGGAACTGGGTGGACTTTAAGGTCCCTTCCAACCCAAGCAATTCTGTGATTCAAGGCTAAGTCCTTAGCATCTGATTCTGGCCAAAGAAAGGAAAGCTCAGTTCTCCTGATGCTTCTTTTCATTTCAAGAAGTTTGCTATGATTCAGTAATTTCAAAGATCAAGTAGTGACTATAGAATACCACAGGCTGTCAAATCTATTAAATTCCCCCTCTTATCTATAAGGCAATTCTTCTGTTACTAAACTTGATAGCTATCAGAGAATAGTTATCTATTCTATTAGCTGTAGATAGCACACTGAACCTCAAGTAGACTCACGTAGAATGAGCTCCTAAGTATTATGGAGAAAACTTCTTTACAGAAAGCCATATACAGGTATTGATATTGTAATAACAGAGTGCAACCTTCACAGGAGAGTTCTTTTTTTGGTTAAGTCATGGGATTACAGAGTGACTTTTAACTGATGCCAAGTAATAAGCAGCACTTGTTAAAGCATGAAAAATTGTGTGTAGGGTGCCTGCTTGGAACTGTCAGGGAAGGGAAACAATGTCAATACACTGGTTTGGATCATTTTTGAAATCGATTAATTTGGCCTTGCATAGCTCAGTTTCATGCAAAACCTATTCTTTGTTTTGTGCTGCTTCACACAGCCATTCAGGCCACTGCAAGCCAGTAGCTATTAGTAAACTGGCATCGACTTTTTTAGGTTTAAGTAAGGAAACAAATGTCCTAAACTGGAAGTGACTGGCAGACTTTCCCATATTTGTTCATCTGCAGTTAGGTGTTACACACTTGTTTTCAGGATAGCTTTACACTAAAAACATTAAATTTACTTGTATATTATTTTGTAGACAAATCTGGGAAAATGCTGCCATTTATTACAAAGTATAAATCAACTTTTTCTTGCTAAGAAGTGATTACACTTCTTTTAAGAGTAGCAGAAAAAAAAAAGTGAAGCTTTCAATTTTCAGTAACTATTGTACCAAGATTACAAACTGTATTTCTAAAGGGACAACAGAAAATACAGATGGTGTATGATACCTCTGGATCCATGTCATAGAAGACGCTAAAAAGTCCACGTTGGCTGGAATTGGGTGGAACGTGGCCAAAAAAATCAGCTCCTTGAATTTTACTGTCCCAAAATCTATAAGGAAACTGCAAGGCAATCTAGAGAGAAAGAAAGAGAGAGGGAATCGAATAATTTCATACTACAGAACTCAAAACTGGTCTAACTCTTTTGCCCTTTTCCACTCAATTAGAGGCATACAGTTCTGTAAGGGGGTCTCAACAAAGACTGTATGGGCCTGTTCACCCAGGGGAACAAGGTGGGAAATAAAACTGAAGTCCCAGAAATTGAAAACAAAATCAAGTTCACAATTTAATTCACTATGGAAAACGCTCAAATTCGGCAGAGTTTTTACAAACTTAATGCAGAACTCAGAATTACCCACAATGGATGGAGATCATTGAATCTTGCCTTTAGATTTCCACACTGCTATTGTCTGGTTTCTGGTATTACTTCTGTTACTATTTTGTTCTAACCACAGACCTTACAAGGGATCTTTTCATGAGCAATTGTCTTTTTGCACTGGGAAAATGTAGATTTTACACTGGTCAAATACACAGCTTTCAGTATTCATCTGAAGTAGTTCATATATTTGTTAGGTCAAAAGGAATGGGAATAAGAAAATATTATGAGAGTTTGGGAATATCTAAGATCAATGTAAGGCTTGCATAAAAAGTTTAAGCTGTGAAGTGATTCTGCAATTTCTTTTCAATTTCAAACAATTTCTTTTAAAAAACAGATTTGAGTTGGGAATGCTATGAAATACATTTGATCCTTGCTAGCATTTTTCTCTTCTGAGCATTTTAACAATGTACAGCGTGCAGGTTAAAAAAGAAATGAATACAACTATTTCCACTAAGTTTCTCAAATAGTAGAGAAATAGAGAAAAGAAGCAGCTCTACAAAATGTTTCTTTCCATGCTTCCTTTCCCTGTCCCACCCCCTCCAAAACTGCATGTAACAGATGCGTCACCGAAGATTTTTGGCTAGAGAATACAAGTAAAACCAAATGTCTAGGTGAACTCTTAGAAATGCACAGCAAAAGCAACAGGGCCAAAGAAGCCAATGTTTCTGTGAAAAGAAGCTGAAACATACTCCAAATTTCCTTACCTTCTCAATGACTCCTGCTCCCAAACTGTTAATAGCTTTAATTTTTTTTTCTGACAGTGGAGGATTAAACTGAATGGCATTTTTCTGAAGAAGGGCCAGTGGTACGGTCACTAATACCTGAGAGAAATAATTACAGTCACAATAGCAGCAAAAGCTGAACACTGCACTTAAGCCTAATGGCATCCTCTTAACTGTCTTGGATTTTTCATGTAAGATGCAGCATAATACTCACCAGACGTCTCAAGATTAGTGTCTGATCTTACTGAGCGTTACATTCAGGTGAGAACAGGTCCCTCAGTTCACTCACTGGCTTTTAAGCTGCAATCTGCTGAATTGCTTGTATCACTGGCTAACCATGCTGCTAATTTTAATACCTCCTGTAAATTATAGTCATTGACTATCAGATTAAAAGAACTGTCTTTTTGAAAAGAGGAAAGATGTGTTTTTGTTGTGTTTTTGTTTTTTTTTTTTCCCCCTTCAGAGATTCCCACTCTTTAAATTTTGTTCAGCGACACAAGTGATGACAATCCAATTTTGATCACACTTAGGTATCGTTTTTAAAATGCCTAAAATATAAATTATGCAGCACAAAACAGATGGGGACACAGGAAATAAGGGTGACTGAGAAACATGGGTTGTTGAGTCCAGCATCCCAAAGGGAAAAGTTTCATGGGGTAGACTTACATGTCAAGTGGGGTAAAGCTGAGTAGGGAATGGAACCAAAAAAAAACAAAAAAACACCTGCCATCCTAACTGTCACTTCAGAGACCAGATAAAAATCTATGTGATTCACATTTTTATAGTGCTAACTTTATAGACCTTAGCTCTTTAAATCAACTAGTACTCAAAACTCAAGCATGTGGAATGAAAAATATATTCTGGAACACGCAAATACAGGTCTTTGGAATATACGGGTGAGTTTTCATCTCTGAGAGAGTAGAAATTGGACTAGAGCGTCTTCTGAGGGAAAGGGAGGGGAAAAAAAAGTACAGGTCCTGTGGTCAATACTGCTCTTGTGTTCTCCAAAATCCGTAAACTTGAAGCATATTGGTTACCTTTTGGGTTCTCCACACTGTTCCTTCTGCAGTAGTGACCTGTACTTCTTCACCCGAATAATCAATGCTCTGTACCTATTGAAAGGCAAGTGCAAAAACATTATACTACAAAATCTATATGTGCAATATAAAGTCAGACAAGAATAGCTAATATAGCACCAGTCTGCAAACTAGTTAAGTACAAATATCCACAGAAATATTGAAAGAAAGGAAAAAAAGCTTCTATGTAGCTGAAAAAGAAAAATCATGATTCTAACATACCAGCTTATCACATTATGTTTAAGTACAGATGGTCCTCAGAGAGGCTTTCCAGAAATAGTATAAAGTGTTCCTTACTAGAGAGTTCATTACAGTATTCTTTAAAAATTCAAGTTAGTTAAAGTGATTTTTTATTACTGTATACCTTTGACACTGCATTCATCAAATACTATGATTCAATTTATATAAAATTATTAGACTGCACTCCATTTAGACTACATTTAGACTGTAGAAATACAGCTGTGTTTTCAGTATCAGAGATTTAATATAAGTAGTATTACTTGATGCTAATGGCAACATCAATAATTTAGTTTCTGATCAGTCAGAAACTTAACTTGTCCTCTCTTTTCTTAAAGCTAAGCTGGAATAACTGCAGCTGCAGATTTACCTGGTCGAAAAGAATATAAAAGATATGATCACAGAATCACAGAATCACAAAATTTATAGGTTGGAAGAGACCTCAAGATCATCGAGTCCAACCTCTGACCTAACGCTAGCAGTCCCCACTAAACCATATCCCTAAGCTCTACATCTAATGATGTGGTGTGTCAAAGTAAAGCAAGGCAAGTACTACATTAACATTTTCCACACTTACTGGGAAATTCAACCGGATGTCCAGTCCTTCTGCCAGTGTATCAATCACTGTAGAATACCCCACAGTTAGAAGAGTGTGATCTCCAGCAAACTGGGCAAAAAATTCGTTATGGTCCCACGAGCGTGCAGATACCTGTGGGCAGAAAATAACTAGCTGTCGCTACTGGTGAGGTGACATGGGTACTAGCAGAAGTTACACAGCTTAGAAGAAGCCACCCTAATTCCCTTCACAACCCGGGGAGGGGGGAGGAAAGTACAGCACAATAATATATTGCAGTGCTGACAAAAATAAACGGCTTATTTTCCTGAAAACTCTAAATGGCATGTAAATTGCTGGATTAAGAAAAGTAATGATATGAGTTGGTCACTAGCACATAATTTATAGTTCTGCTTAGGACAGGGAAAAAAAAAAAAAAAGAAGTGGTACAGAAATTCAGGTGGATAGTAGTTGATTTATTTCAGTTTTCTCTCTCCAGCAAAGCAGCCAGATTTTACAGCCCTAAGACTTCCAATAAAAATTGAAATACTTCCTACCATGAGAGGGAAATGAGATATTAAAAGATCTCAATATATTTTTTCTCTAACTTTGCAGATTTTTCCACGATATCTTTCACTGACAATAGTGATATTTGCACTAAGCAATCACTACTTGGCAGTTAAAAACCTGAAGCAATTCTCCTCAAACTGCTGTTGAAATGCCAATTCCTAACACTGCAATTGCATTTACCTCATATTTTGATTTTCAAATCAACAAGAAGATAAGTTTTAGCATCTGTCTTATTTCCCCTGGGTGCTAATGAATTTGAAAAGCTTGACAGATCAAAATATTCTCCATTGATTGTCCTGGTATAACACTGTCTTGCAGATTTTTGTTATTTCTTATATGCTTCTCAGTTCCGATCAGATTTGTGCATCTGCACACATCAATCAGCTCTCCCACTACCAGCATAAGTTTGACCCTAAACATCTCTAACCCAAGCAACAGGATTGAGTAAATAACACACTGCAAACATCATCATACTTTGATATTTCCTGAACCTGCTTGGTTAACTCTGAAGTCGCGAGGAAAGCCAAGTATCACATAGGCAACAGAATACCTAGGAGTGGTGAACTGGGGCCACCGTCATGGTGTTGGAACACTTCAGAAGTTAAATGCTTTTATTCTCAAGATACCTAGCAAGGTAGAGAAATACCTCAGTTTTTAAACACAACTGAGAAGCAGAAGTCACACACAACATCTGAGGCCGAGTAACTCTCTTGTGAATTCTACCACCCAGATTCTCAGCAAAATGCCCTGATTCCACTGCACCAGCTACTCACAACTTCTAAAGTTAAAGAGGATATCGCTGCAAGCACCTCGTGAACTCCCTTTAGATTACTTAAGGAGGTGCTGGAATTTGTGTCACGATGCTTTTAAAGAACGGGTTAGGGATATAGGAATAGTTTAGGGCTAGCTGATTCTTCCTTGGGGCCACAGATGAATCAGATAGCTTGTCAATGTCACTTGCAACGCTATTTTCTATAGAGCTCAACCATGTCAAAAAACAGCTGTCAAAACTCACCTGAGAGAGATTGCTGCCACAGGCGTACTCCAAGTTACTGAGATGGAACTGTAGTACTTTTTCTTCCAGCTCACTGAACTGGATACCAGACTCCTGAATGAAGGCTTTATAGATCTCCTGTATTTTCTCTGTAAAAGAACGTGTTTAAAATAAGAATATATCATGATTCATCAGAAGTCCTACTGCATTTCAGTATGCTATTCTCTGGATCACATGATTTTCAAGTTTACTACTAGTTTGGACTAAGATCTTTTTCATCTCCCCCAGAAAAAGAAACACAAGATCCTTCTGGTGATAAAATGTAGCTCTGTTGCTTAAACATAGGTTTCCCTACTAAAATCTTTCAAAAAGGAAACATCCATAATTTCAGGAAAAAAGGAAAAAAAAAAAAAAGGTTTAAAAGATTTGTTTTTTAAAGGGCAACAGCATAGTCGGGATAGTCAATTGAGACAGTAGAGAAATTAATTGTTTAGTTATCAATGTACAGTTGAAGATATTTCAAGGAAAAGAGCACTTCAATATAACAGAGAATCCTTGCAAATAAATAATTTTTTTTAAGTTAAGGAGATGAGAAATTTGATCCAGAGTTCACTGAAGACCACGGGAATTATTAATTCTGCCTTACTGAGCCCACAGTGAAAAGATTTGGGATGCAATCATTTCCAAGCAAGTTTTATTTGTTGTTGAATATACTTGCATGCTGTAAGTGGGAGGCATTACCAACAGAGATGGGGACATTCTTGGCAGTAAAAAGCTTTGATCAGGCTCTTTTTTAGACAGATTAGTCATGATGAATAAAACTAATGGCTAGCTATATCCTGCTTTGGTAAGAAACAAGTCTTTTGAACTGCTATTGCCATTAGTTTTCTGTATACAAAAAAAAAAAAAAAAAAAAAAAAACCTACATCTTGAAAACAAGATATTACATTAAAAGTAATACAGAATTCTAAAAGCCTTCAAATTAGGCTTCCTTAAAAGTTACACGTGACATTTTAGTCTCTGTGTATATGGTAGTCAGTCAATTTCCCTTCGTCCTCCTGAGAGTCACATTATCACTGCTGTATTTAAGGTCAGATGTGCAGCCACACACTTTTTAAAAAGGCCAATGTAAAAGAAAATTTAATACAAAACTCTGAATTCTGATGGTTATGAGCACAGCCAACATCTTCACTTTTAAATACATCTCCCACTTACCACCAAGAGGAACATCTTGATGTTGGGTTTTATCTTTTCTCCACTCAGAGACAACATCTAGGATGGCATTGAAATGAAAGTCCATACGTTTATCAATAGTGGGATCTGTTATCCTTCCACCTTCCTGGATCAAGTCACATTTCTCCCCTAGTTTGTGCATTTTAATGCCAAGCTTAAGAAAAAGACATTTTATTGCTTTTTAAATATGGAAAAACTACAGTGCCTAGCCTGCTCAAAGTTATTTAAAGAAAAGTGAATCCCTCAGATTTAAGCGATGTCACTCAAAAAGCATCCATGACTTTAAATAATTAGTCAGATTAACTCAGACTCTCATCCTCCTAGCACTGAAATACCAACAGCCCTTCTATCCCTTAATTGTCAACAAACCATGTCTCCCCACTCCTCCATCCTTTTCTATATCGTGGATTCTCTGAAACCTAGTCTCCAACTTCCCCATCAAGTCAAGGGCTAGAACAGAGTTGTTGGGTCTGTTCTCAGCCACGATGAACCAGTTTCCTTCATTTTTACCTTGCCTTATCTTCTTTTTGCCATTGAAATCAGTTCTTTTCCACAGCTTTCTGGTAACTTATCCCCCAACAGTTCCCTACGACTCAGGAATCAACAGGATGCATCTCGCCAGATATTGCCCATTTTGTTAGCAAACAAGCAAAGAAAGAAACGATTTTGAATTAAACCTAGTATCTTGCTCTGCTTGTCCAGCTTGTATCAAACACCCAACAGACCTAAGTCAGAGAACAGACTGTATGTTCCACAGTCGGTCTGGAGAAAATAGCACTAGAATAGCTCTAATTTCTTCCTAGGGCCTTGTTAACTTGAACTGCACCCCAGGGTTTTTTTGCATACCCTCACATATCTCCAAGGCTGTTGCTCACCAATGCAGATCAAGATAGAGCTGGACTTTGGATCAAAAATGACATCAAAGACCACATGGGAATGGGCACCCAACGTGCATTTAGAAGTCATTGCACCTCATCTCATAACTAAAATGTGACTTAAAACCAAAAAATACATTTTTGTTCTTCATGACACCGTAGAGCACTACGCTGTTAGAACAACACGGGCTGGATGTGCATGTCTTCCTGAACGAACTCCAGATTCAAGCTCCACTTGGGGAAATCCTGCTTTCTACTCAAACAATCAAGCTGCATTGCTTTTGCAGCAGTAGCTAGTAAACTTATTAAGCGTTATTTGTGCAGAATCAAACTAGAAATAACAGAGGCCAAGCCAAGGCAAGTCTATCATGGACATAGGTATTGCAGCAGCACAGCAACAGCCTCCCACAGTAAAGCCCTTCTCAGCTCCAAGGATTTGCCTGTACTAGAATCAGCGGGCTGCCAGGAGCCTTTTTACATTTTTATCTCCAGACAAGGGCAAAAATGTGGTTACTTCTGTTTCTGAAGCTGAAGCCACCCTAGCTAGCTTTACATAAGGTGCCTGAGATCGTTCATTACACAGCCCTTGTCTGTCCCCAGCTGTCACTAAAGATAGGATACCAACGTGGAGTTTACTTAAAATGCAGAAGAGCATTTTAATCATGTCATGAAAAAGGACTCCCACCCTTACCCACCCACCTACGCCTGGCTTTTAACAACACTTTTGCACTAACGATAATGCATGGCCACGGTAGGGAACCCACTTGCTCACACATTAGTGCCATGGGGTTGTTGACACATCCGTTGACGATTTGGGCGCCTCTTCCAACAGTGACTCCCGTGAACGTCTTATCATCCCACACTCGGCCACCAATTCTGTCCTTAGCTTCTAAGACAATGACCTGTGACAGAACGCAGTTTAGGAAATTGCGAGGCATGATTATAATAAACATATCTGCTCAACTGCAGAGCAAGGCGGAAAACAAAGCAAAACTGGACAATCAAACTAAAATCCATCAACACTAACAATCTTAACACTATTTTTGTTTCTTGATATAGCTCATTTATGCATTTAAATTTTAATGTAAAGGTTATTCTTTAGGATATATATACACACATAAAATAACTGATACTTTTAAAAGCAACCGTAGTTTAAAAAAAACAACAAAAAAAAACTTTTTTTAAAAAGGTAAAGACATATTTGGAAAATCTAAAAATTGGAGTTCAAGGTTTGCTAGAGACTTTTAAATACAATTATCTGACTACAGTGTCCACCTTAGGACCTCTATAAACCTTTTGGAGAAGTTTATTCCTGTGGTATTCCAAGAATACTTTATTGTCATATTTCTGTCATTTACACATACTTTCTTCAGCATCCACCACTTATCATAGTCAGACACAGGATACTGGACTGAATGGATATTTTATCTGACTGAATATGTTTATTATTATTTACTTTTATTATATTTTTGTCTTTAGATAAGTCTTTAATAAAAAAAAAAAAAAAAAAAAATCAATCTGTCCAGAACAGCAGAAAGCAATAGGAAAAAATAAAGACAATGTAAAAAAATAATTACAATATATTTCATATATTAAAAAAAATGTCCTGCCAGTTGATAATTACATATTTTACTGCAGGAGGGCTTTCCACAGGACTTGATGGACAATAAGGCTGCACTGCAATTTGCTCTTCAACAACCAATGAATGAGATAATGGCGCAATAGGATCTGGGGTTTCGCTTTAAAAAAAAAGTTTAGGAAAGTAACGTGCTCATTCATTTCCTTAAACATCAGTCCTGCAAACATTTCATGTGCAAAGAGCCCCACAGATTTTCATAAGAACACTCTAACGTGTTAAATTATGTCAACATGTAAATATTGTGGGATCACACTGCTAATGATAAATAGGAGGGAAAAGGGAGATGCACATTTTTAAATTTAAAAAAAAAAAATAGGTACATTAAATTGCACAAAGGAGAGAAAATGTCCTCTCTTTTAAACATCCATCATCAACAGTTTTATTATTTGGACATGAATATCCCTGTCTTCCCTATCCTCCCAACTCAAGTCTGTGCAAAATATTCAGTACTTGCTTTACTGGATTTTAGATAAAAGTAAATGCTGTCTTAAACAGCAGTTTTACTCAGTAAAACCCCAGATTTCACAAATTAATTAGAATGCCCTATACTTAGATGTTTATAACAAGAATATTGTTATGCTATTATATTTTCAAACATTTTCAAAGCAGAAGTCTGATTTTTTCAAGTAATGTACTCTCAACTTTCTTACCTTAATTCCAAAGTTGTGCAGTTGTCGGGCTGCTGCTAATCCTGCTGCACCAGCCCCAACAATAATGACAGATTTCTAAAAAATAGTAAAATACTTAAATAAATATAAATAGTCAGAGCTAAAATAGAAGTGATCATTGCACACAATTCTTGCTAAATTTTAAATACCCACAGATTTCAGAATTTAAGTGGTCTTGTCCTCTAATGTAATCATTTAGAAACGATACTGCATTTAATATACAGAAAAGGCCAATTGTAGCTTTGAAAAAAAGTTAAAGTTTTTAGGCACTTTAAATTCAGATGTCTTGATTTCTTTTAACTGGAACAGCTGAAGTTATCAGGCAACTAACATGCTTTGTAACAATTTTAATCACAAATTGGCTTGACCAATAAAAACTATTTTATAAATTGTGACCACACAGAAATATGCTTTCCATATGTAAATCAACTTACTATTTCTAGGAGGTAATCCATTACAGAACACGTTCATTCTACAAGTTTCTGTGTGCTGTCATACAGATTGCTACTCGTAAGGATGTACCCTTTAATCATAGCTCTTGCAACCAAAGGAAAGTCCTGTTATATTCTATGGAATATAATATGGAAGCTGTGGTGTGCTACAGCATTAAGCCACAAGAAGAACCAAGGCATATTGAATGTTGTTCCCACAGTTCCCATCCATCTAAAAAGCACAAATCCACAGGACTGGACTTCGTAGATGTCTGGGTGAATACAAACCTTGCTGGAAGACTCCAGTGTTTGTAATTTCCATAAGCATTGAAGGTGGATGAGGAAGGACCATGTGAAAAACATGCAATGTGTTTGCTTTTAGATGCAATTATGACTTAAATGGCAAATAATGAGGAAATAGAAACAAACAACAACAACAACAAAAAAGTATACCATGTACTTTTACAGCATTAATAACACAGGGATTTTTACAGCTACTTACATTGTGGTATTCTTTAGGAAGAAGATACTGGTCAGGACTGACTGATAAAATCCCTGTATTAATTAGTCCTTTCCTCGTCATAAAATAAAGTATCCTCTCCATTTCCTGTACACAGCGAATACGCACAAGCCCCCGTACAATGATATGATGGATACATTTTTGAGGAGTAAGAGCCTCCTGTAAAAACAAAAGACACAAAAAAAAGGAGATGTTGATAGTCAAATATATTTAATATTTTCACATTGGCAGCGTATTTAAACTGTAGACCAGATGTTAAGGTTAATCGTGACTCAGAGAGGTTTCTGAGAGCATTTTCAAAGCAAGTTTTATGGAAGTTTCTTGCTAGCCAGCTGTACAGACGAAGGTAACAATTTATCTCTTCCAACCTTCCTGGAGATAGAAAGCTAGACTGACACAGAATAAAAGCATGAGTCTAAAAGAAACTCTTGCAAACTCGACAGTATGCTCTATTAATACAGCAGTGGCCTTGAAATCCATCACAGACTGCAAAATGAATCTACCTGGTGGCAATGGTCAGTGGCATTCTAGTAAAATTCACACCGAAATAGAATTCAAAATAAAAAAATAGATCAGTATCCTAAAGCTTCATATTAATCAGGATATCAGTATCTGAAAGCTTCAGTATGTGAAATTCTAGCTGGCTTTTGAGTTCATTTATATTGAATATGACAGATGCAACTCGACTGAAGTAGCACTGTAGTGTTAACATAAATGAAAAGACAATCATGCCCTTGTCAAATGTTCATACAAAAAAAAAAATCTCCAAAACCTCCAAAAACACCTCAACACCTCCAAAACATTGTTTAGAAATATCCAAGCGTCCCTTTAAAAGCTAATAGCTGGGCAGACTTGAAAGTTTTAATGCTTATAACATTTTTATATGTGCTGCAAAATAAGCTAGGCATTAAAACTGGAGGGGAAAATAAATTAAAAAAATACATAAATAATAAAAAAGGAAAAAAAAGTCTTAGAAATATTTTCCAAAAGGACAGGAACAGGTTTTCTGGTGTACAGGATATATCTAAGAAGAGAGTCTAATCCCTTTGCTCTCTTCCCCTCAAAATCTCCACATCCCATAGCAGTAGCCATTATTTGTAAGCAAACAAATTAACTTCTAGCATGTCTTACCTTGCAGTTTGTGTACCACAGAGCCAAAATCAGGTTTCTCAAGGCCAAATACATGGTCGGGTCTCGTGAATATTCTGGGAACTCATAGAGCTCATCCAGTTCCATGACATCCGGCCTCACACAAAGTGCTTTCCCACATTCATTGGGCTGGTAAAAAGGCTGGAAATATTTGTTCATTCCTGCAACTGAGTAAAGACACATGGAGAAAAAAGAAAGAAAAAAAAATGTCATATTCCATTGTATCTTTTTATCCTTTTCCCTTTACGAGCAGCGAAGCATCCCAACCTCTAGCCACTTTTGGAATGATTTCATTCGTATCACTCTCCCCTCTTACCCTCCAGGCTGTGTGGTGCTAATTATTGTCCTGGTACCTGATGTGTCTTGGACCTGTCAGAGCTTAAGTTTTGCTAGAGAGAAACACTGTGTGCCCTCAGATGCCGTGACAGGTCCAACATGGAACAGGATCTGAATTCAAGTCCAAGGTCTAGCACCACTGTACCCCTGAACCACTTTCATCTTCAGCTCCCAACACCACCCAGAGTGAAGAGTAACTACAAGTAATCCTCCTCCATGTGCAGCAATGGTAGCTCTGCGTAATGAAGTTGTTTTTCTGTTTGTTAAGCAGATAAGCATCCATTCAATAGAGGAGTGGATTTATTTTCAGCACCTAAGGACAGCAAAGCCTGCTAGGATGAGACAGAAACTGAACTTTCCTCAAAGCACTCCCTCTGAGCTAGCATTGAAGTGCATCATATGGATGAGTATGGGAATTCTGCGCTACCTTTTTCCGTGCTGGGCCTATTTTGCAGATCAGCACACCCAGGCTATCAGTCTCAGAGATGTTATTAGCAAAACAGTTAACCTAAGCTGAATCCAAGTGCCTTAAGAAACCCAATCCTTTTCTCCAAACCCCAAAGATCGCCAATATCAAAACTAGCAGAATCACATTTTGTTTTTATAAATCTTCGTTTCCTTAAGAAAGCAAATGATTGCTAAGTACCCACATACTAATTTCCCATTTGTATTAAAAAAAATAACAGGTAGTAATCCAAAAGCCTACGAGATCTGTGATTACACCTTAAATAAACGCCATGAGAAATGTGTTACCTTTATCTTACACACGAATAAATTGCAACAAAGAAGTACAGAGGCAGTCACACAGAGAGGGTGTATTAGTGCTGAGAACAGAACCGGTGTTCCTGAGTCAGGAGCACTGTGTGCCTTATAAACTCGGTTATAAGACAAAATTCATCACACCTATTTAAGCAACAGAGCCCTGCAGATGGCTCTTACCAGTCAAATTAGGCACGCTCTTTAGGTGCTCTAACTTCACAAGGTTGGATTCACCAGGTAAACGATTAGTGCTGGTACAGGATGGACTCATGCCCACGCAGTCTGGATAATATGCAGCTAGAAAGGGAGCTGCCACACTGTCTTTCAGCAAAGGAGGGAGTATGAGCATGGAGTACCACCAATGGTCTGAAACTTCAGCCACTCTCTGGCCAAGCGGAGAAGTGAAGGAAAGAGGGGAGAAGAGAACACGTCAGTACTTTGAAAACGTTGGAAAATGAACCAATTCCCCCCTCCCTCCAAAACTGAGACCAAAAAGCACTAGAAGTACCAATCTCAGAATGGCAAGTCAAAAAGACATTTTCTCTCCCTCTTTCCCCTTCCTCAGCCTGACACAGAAAACCTGCAGTCTGAACATCTTCCTCAGAAACAGAGCTGAACCTTCACAAACTCCACGCCCATGTGGAAAGCAAACAGATGAGACGTACCATGATGATAACCTAATCAGGCCCTTAATAAAACATTTACAGTCGCTTATGCATCCAGAAATCTGAACTTAGAAAAGTCTAAACTGTTCAATTTTATTTAGATTCTGCAATCCCCATCCAAGACCTTCTAAAACCCTAACAAATGCTAACGATTCAGCCTTGTTTACAAAGCAAACATGCATTAAGGAAACAAAACCACCAAGCTCCTCCAAGAGTCAACAATAATCTTGGACAGGTGTCCTGAGCCAGAGGTACCTCAGAGACACTTGCCAATGACAGCTTATTGAACATCAGATCATCCTCGATCTGAAATGTGGGGTTACACGGTCATAAAGTCATTGCAACACCAACACACATCAGGTTTTGTGTGGTGGGCGAGAGGAGAGAGAAAACATGGTTTGGTGTTCTTTTGCAGCTTTCAAAAAGAGGAGACTAGTCTGACTAAAGATAGAAAGCACCTGGAAGACAGGGAAATTTGGGGGTGGGGATTATTTGTTTGAAAGCTGGCAACTGAATGCTGTTGTTTTGCCTGATCAAAAGAGAGGATTAGGAGAAAACTTTGAACCACTTTGAACCAAAGACACCAAGAACCACCTGAAATCTAACTGGTAGCGAGGGAAGAGAGGAAAAAGATGAGAAAGTGGAAAGCCCGAGGCTCTGTTGCAAATAGTGTTCGACAGTTTCCTGAGCAAAATGCATAAATGCTACTAAAATTGGCCAAAGGACAAAGAAAAGACATATGCCATGCTTTAGGGTTGGTTTTATATTCTAGAATAAATGAGGAGGAACAACCACTACTCACCAAGTCCTCAGGCATGGAACACTGGTCTGAGCCCTCCGTCTGAAAGAAAAGTCAATTGAGTCAGAGCTATTCTTAGGCCGTGCAACAAAAATTCAATATAAAACAAAGCAATTTGGCTGTGGCACAGTTCCTTAAACATAAAAACCAAACCAAAGAATTCATTAGTGTTAGCTTTCTGTAGCACAGGCGCTTGTATTAGTAAAAATAAATACTAGAGAAATGTATAGTTAAAAACACAACACACCATGAAACCAAAACACGCTAGAAAATGTTTCTCATTTGTTAAATAAAATAGTCTCTACTGACCAGACGTTATATAGGTCTTATTCCATGAAATGGAGTGGAACACTGAAACAAACAAATTGGGGAGGGAAAGGAGGGAATTTATAGAGAAATTCTGGGAAGATTCCACATTTTTCAGAGAGAAAATCTTCCAGTCTAGACTATGAAAACAAAGTTCTCTCATTTATTTTAAGAATATCACAAAGTTCCAAGATGAAATGCCAATCCTTTCACATGGTCAGTGTTTTCGTGTTATGTTTTTAGCTATAACAATTCTATGGCACTGTAAGGACTCTCAAATTTCAGGAGTTACCTTCAGGCCAAAACTGAATATTCTCCATTTAAAGCCGCACGACAAACTTGCTAAAAATTAATAAAAGCTCATTGAGCTTTTCAAATGTTTTCCTCAATAGTGAAGTATGGCCAAACAAAACAAAACAAAACACATATTTTGGTGTATGTCTATTTTATACATGCTGATAGTCTTTTAGTAGCTTTAGAATGAGTGATTTTACAGTTGACTGCAGACAGAAAGTATTTCAGATGCTTCTTTCTTGATATTTTCACTCAGGAAACAAAAAAAAGCCAAACAGCTTGTAGGCTTTTAAGCCATGCGGCTCTCCAGGCCATCGGACACTTGTTTCGAAATTAGAAACATTAAGCAGCAAAACAAGAAGTAATTTATGTCTGCAAACAAGAAAAATGTACTTGTTAGTTTCAGAATGAGCAAAAGTCTTCTATGCTACCTTGGTGGAATTGTTTAGTTTCATACCACATCTGTATGTTTTTGCTATTTGTGGTGTCAGCTGGATTTCCTTTGTCAGCTGACGCCATTTACCACATTCTGGCTTCGTGCACTGCACCTACAAGTCGAAAAACAAACATGTTTTCACTCGTTACTGACTGATTACAGATAAGGTTAATGAAGCATAACTAGCTGATCAGAAAGAAGGTAGACATGAGGAAATTGTTAAACACAATTGTTAAATTCATTCTCCTGTAACGCTCAGGACATCAGTAAGACGTTTGGTATATGTAAACATAAATCTTGGGTCAATCTCCTATAAGACTTTATTTCACTACAGAACCTAACTCCAAAATTGATTCAATACCCAGTTACGCTACTTTCTTCAGTGGGCTTTCCAGGTGTTGCTGCAAAAACAGATCATTTACTATTTCAAAAATAATAATATTTTTTTTAAAAAAAAAACTTCCTTCTATTCCCGTATCTCCTCTTCTCCCTTTACCAGGGAAATTATCATGAGCTTTTCCCAAGCCCTCTGATACTAGAAAGCCCATCTGAAAACTCAGCTGACATACTGCTTGATCATACAATATCAGAAAGTCTTTCAGGGCAAGAAATCAGGAGAAGATAGAAAAGAAGGGGCAAGGGGAGCTCACTTAGGCATCAGAACAAAACCGCATACCTTCTCAGGCTACCACCACACTGAAATACACCCTCTTACATAAATCACTCTCTGTCTTACCCAGTAAGGAAGCTGTTGATCAGCCATGAAGGCTTTTGGACTGGGCTCGCTTTTACCATTACTTGTCCAAATCCTTTTCCAGGCAGTATATTTCTCATAACCATCTTTATGGCTAAGAAGAAAGAGAAAAGAAAATAGCAAGCAGTCGGAAAACTGAATGATCTATTTCGTTTTAGGCAACAGTGGTTATTTTAAAATTAAACATTTTATATAAGGACAGAGAAATAAGGCTGCAGAGCTCTGTATTTTCCTATTAAATGCAGAGGAAGTCATGGCTTTTATGATAGCAATAAAGAGCATCCTGACCGCTATGTCCTCTTGATAATGAGCAGACTTCCTGGAATCTGAAGTCTGAAGAGAGCTACAGGTACTGCTGAGCACACAAGTACCCGAGAGCCTCAGTAGAGATGGACTCGACTCCCACACAAATGGAAAGGAGCTTGGAGCCTGAAGTGTTCTCTGAGACTCCAGACACTGAACTGCAAGCATGAAAGCCACTCGCTGATTGTGGTCATACACAGAGGCAAGTTCTCCTGAATTCACATTGTAGAGTGAATCTGCTAACTAAGAGAAAATGGATGTACTTAAAGCTCTTCTCATCTTTTAAAATTCTCTGCTGTCATTTTAAAAGGGAGGAAAGGTTCAGAATAACTGTCCCTACAAAACACCTTGCACAAAATAACTGGTTTTGTTCCTGCTACATATTCATGTAGATGATTAGTCCATACAACAACTGCAGTTTTACCACCAACAGCTAAGTGTAACTTCCGATCAAGCAAGCACAGAGGACAAGACTTGGTATTATACATATGTATATTAGGTTTCAGCACTTGTATCATCTGTCAAAATTTAGTAAGAACTGAAAAGGCACAACCTTAATTGGCCAGTCTACCTTCGGTAATAGTGGTCAAAGCATTCATTGCAGAAGTGTTCCCCACAGGAAAGATGATACCATCTCGATGTATAACCATTTTTAGCACATCTGTAAAACAAGAGACATAGAAATAGCTTTATGAAACATTTCAGAAAAAAAAAAAAAAATCTCTTGACAATAGCACATTCTAGAATGTGAACAATATCTTCAGGACAAGCCAGGCCATTATGTTCCATTCATGAAGGCTGACTTGCACGAGGCACTACAGCCACATTAATAACAATAACGAGAAGATCATTTCAATTGTCTCAGACATTTCCAGTTTCCAAACTAAGCAGCACCAGATGCAAAGGAGGCAAAGCATACACAATACACAGTTTTACAGTTGGTCTGGCTTCCAGCAACTTCCCTCCAACAATGGTCCACTGAGCCTTTCTTTAGTAGCCTTTAAGCAGATGGTTCCTGGACACGAAATAGAGTTGCTTTTACACTATGTACAGCAACACACAAAGCATTTTCCAAGTGTCCTTCTCTGCAGGAACTTTACCCTTCTTTTGCCTTTATATTTTTTATTTCATTCTAATCTTAGTGCAGGGGTGAGAGGAAGTCATTTCAATGAGCGTTTTTCATGTATGGGTAATCGATCGATTCATAAGTGATTACATCTAGTCCCCAGAACAGCTGACAGAACTATACATGCAAATCTGAACGCAAAACAGATGTTGCCTGATTTTTTAACGTGACCAAGTTGGCTGCAATTTTAACCCAACGAGAGAAAACCCTGAGGAATCCGTTACACATTCTGGGCATGTATTCCTGATACACTCTTGGAAAGAAATATCCATTACCAAAGATTATATTAATTATGCAAAGCGATCACTCTTCACTTAGAAAACTCTCATTAAACTCAATGAAATAATTCAAACTCATGAGGTAAAAAACAGTGGCCTAAGCTACTAACTGAAATAGCTAGAAATGAAATGATCTCATGTCAAATAAATGATACTGAAAGCACATATTCTAGGGGAAAGATATATATCTACCACAACATTAAAATAACACTTCAGAAACATGACTATGCGATATCTGTTGTTTCCTAAATAAAAAACAAATCACCAACACAGATTTCTCAGGTGTCTGAATTATTTTACATCATTGAAGAATAAATAAAACAAGGAAAGTTTGCCCCAATTAGCTAGGGAGGGGATGATGCCATGTAATTACAGTCTGCCTACCGCATAACGAGATCTAATATCTTTCTCATTGCAGATACTGAATGCACAGTACTGACAAGATGCATCTCCGGGGTAAGAATGCAAAAGGACTGTCCAAAAGTCATGAACAACTTGAGAACAAAGAGTTCAAATAAGCACGATTGTCTCCCAAGACCTAAAACGCGAAGCTGAGACTCTCACTTCAGACTGCAAAAACATTCCAAGAAATTTCTGCATTTGTCGGTTTCTGCAGTAAATGATGGTTTCATTTTCCATCTCGAAAGCACGTTTAGCTTCCTCAGGCTACCCTTGCATGCTCTCAGTTTCACAGAAGCAAGGTGTGTTCCAGAAGACACCCTTAATAGCATCAGTAAGCTTATTCTAAGCTAAAGACACGCTGTATCAGATTTAGTAACTTGTGCAGAAGAAACGTATCCACAAAAGGATAACTGTGGCACTTCCCTGGCATCTTAAGTCTCATCTTACTACCATTCAATTCTCTCTCTCTCCATTTAGAAATGAAGGGATTTTTCAGAATGCAGTTAAAATTCCAAATTTCAACTGCAACTTTAGAGAAGTCTATGAAAAAACAAATTAAAAAGGAACAAACCTTTCAGCTGCACTGGCAAAGCAAACGGGACATGTTGCGGTGCATCCAGCTTTTTCACACTTCCTATATTTCTTCTCTGACGCGTCGTCGTCATCATCTGCTGCCTCAGCCGCTTTCTTCTTCACCTAATAAAGAATAGCTGAAATCTGACCAGAAACGACACGGTTGCGTTTTACACACAGTGGTGTTCAGATAGCTTTGCAGGTTGTGGCATAGCATCGAAAGTTTAAAATGATACAGACAAAACTTTCTGAATCCATTGTGAAATAGCTGCAGCATGAAACAGCTGTCAAAGTAGGTCAGTTTTTCTACCAAAAAAAAAAAAAAAAAAAAAAAGAGTAAGGATGGAAATATCATTTAAAGCTAAAAATGCCTTGCCCTAGCTTAACTGATGCCACTAAAGAAATTATAAGCAAAGATTCCAGTTTAAATCATAGTTTAAGCTCCATCACATGTTAATGAGTAAGGCCTCAGGCGTTCCTTCTATTTCTCCTTCAGAAAAATCTCTTCTTCATATACTTATTGATATTAATTAGTGGCAATCTTCTCTGCACATCAAATAAAATATTAGGGCCGTGGGGGGGATGACTCCAGATACAAAGCTGTATACCCTATTCCTCTTCTAGGCCTCAAAGGTACTGCATATTGTGTTGTTTTAGGTCTTAGTCTCGATTGGCAGACAGCCTTGTTTGGCTGCACAGAAAACTCTGATTGTATTTTTAACATATCAAGAATTTACTAGTTACAGCGAGCATTCCTCTTTTCTGAATACTCTTCATAAATAAGGAGCTTTGACTATTTCTTCACAGAGTTAACAAATTCTCCCTCTCCCTGGATAAATACTCTGAGATGATCCACAGTAAAGCATTCTTTCTTTATAAATATAAACAGGGAAAAAATTAAAATAAAATAAAATAAAATAAAATAAAATAAAATAAAATAAAATAAAATAAAATAAAATAAAATAAAATAAAATAAAATAAAATAAAATAAAATAAAATAAAATAAAATAAAATAAAATGTACCAAACCATGTGTTTTTAAATAGTTATAAATACCTGTCTTCCAGAACTCCTCAGAGGAAGGTTGTCTGGAGACTGGTCTGAAGAACATGTCTTTTTCTTTGTTCGTACCCTTCCAGTTGACATTGTACTATTAGACCTGGGGGGAAAATTAAATAAATAAATAAATAAAGCAACAGTTAAGGAAAAATTAAAATTAAATTGATTAAACTTGCAGAGCTGTCTAATCACCACTCTTAGAATGCTACTTCAGTCAGAGTTACCTAGACAGAAATCTGTTTAGCTCGGCTATCAATTCAGGGGAGAAAGGAGAACGAGGCACTATGAGGAAAGGAACAACGATCTTATTTTAAACTAAATTCAGAGTTAAGATTAGATCCTGGAGTACATCCTGACCGGCTATTCCAGATCAGCATACCCTGGATTTCAATAATCTGATTTGTGTTTGCTTTACGTCAAGATCTGGACTGGAATTAGGGTTGGCAAAGTGAATAGACATCAGTCCATAATGCAAGCTTTGAAATACCAGTCTCCACAATGCTCTTCCTACTAACTACTGATTTATCGGTGGCAAGAGATTTGCACTGCAAAGCACTTTTCCAAACAGCCTGATCAAGAGATGTTTAATGCCAAGTGAAATACCATTTCCTAGACTCTCCTGTCTCACACCCTCCTGTAAAAAGGCATCAGAATGCAAAGCCTAAACAGCTGCATTTGCATGGCAATTTTAGGCAACTGGAATATCACAAACTTAGTTATTAAACATACTTTGGGAGAAAAAAAAAGAAGTTTAACACCACGAGATAGATCTATACTTGTCTTTAACTACATTGGTGGGAAAAGGAAGACCATAGTTCATCATGCAAGCTGGAAAGCATGTAGTGTGAGAAAGCATGCCAGAGATATGAAAGCACATTTAAAATGGCATTATCAAAGGCGTTCTTTTTGCAGGGGATAAAATAAAATAAGGAGAGCCTGGAGGAAGAATTAAATCTAAATGCACTCCACCACACAGAAAGGAAATGGAAATAAAACCCTTGTACTACAGCACTGAGTCACGAAGGTTATCTTGTTGCAGTAGGGACTAGTTTGCAATTTTTATTTTTTTAATATTTCTGGAATTTCTCAATTCTCCCTGTTGTTCCAGGCCGCATCCTCCTCGTTCAAGCTGGGATGTGCTAGCAGTAGCTACATTCACGAATTTTGCCGGAAGTAAAGGTAGCAGGAGGAGAGAACGAGCACCTTTACGAAGTTTCAAATGAAGCTGACATAAATCAAGTAAGTCGCTGCTTTATTCTGCCCTCAAGACAGAGGGAATTGATTTGGGTGCAGAAGGGAAGGGAAGATTCACACAATATATGTGAGAAGGGAAATGAGTTTGGACAAGCCAATACAAAAATTAATATTTTTTTTCCTATTAAATATATACATATATATATGTGTGTGTATATATATATATGATTAGAGGGGAAAAAAAGGCAATGTTTACTCCCCCACAAAGCCAACAATGTTCCACCACAGCTTCCCCCACTGCACGGGGGTGGATGAGGATGGAAGGAGAGACAGGAGAGCCAACTGCTGGCATTTGCATGACATTTCCCCAAAGCACCGCGTAAAGCCCCGGGAAACGGTGCCTGTTCTCCTCTGGGGCTGTCCCTCTGGGTCCGGGGCACAACAGTATGGCTTTGTATCACCTTCGTGTATCCTCCTGGTGGTGGACACTAACTAACCTTCCCTAAATACTGTTGCCCTTCGGGCAGAGGCTCTGTCCTCTCCGCTGGCCCTGGCTGGTCTGCAGGTGGTCACAGGAGAGGCGTGAGGATCCCAGGAGGCACACCGGTGCTGTTTCCTTGCATTTGTGACGGTGGGAGGGGAAAAAAAATGAGAGAAACGAGGCAGTTATGGCTCGCTCAGAAGTTCTCTGAGGATGTTGAAGGCTCAGGCAGGCCTCGGGTTTGGCAGGGCGGAGGCTGGCGGTAAGGGAGCCCGAATATATCTGCGCTGTCAGTGCTGCCCAGGGACGAGGAGGTGGGCAGGAGGCGACCGGCTAGCTGCAGGAAGGCCATTGTTATCCAGCTGCGTGTCACTTCATCCCCAATTCCCCTCCAGAGACCCCACCGGCCTCACCCCACAACCCCCGGCTCCTTGGAGAGGGAGCAAACAGCGCGCACCTCACGGAGCTCGGGGGCTCTGCGCCCTGTGAGCGGGGTCTTGCTGGCTCTGCGCCCTATAAATGTGGTCTTGCTGGGTCTGAACCCTATAAACGTGGTCTTACTGGCTGTGTGCCCTATAAATATGGTGTTACCGGCCGAGGAAACGCGCCCCATGACAGGGGAGAGGGGGACACACGGCGTGCCCCTCGCGGCAACATTTCGCCCTGCCTCGCCTATAGGGGAAAGCCCCGCAGGGAGTTGACAGCAAGTTTGGCTTGGGGGGAGGAAAAAATAATAATAATAAAAAGGAAAGAGCAGAGAAATAAATTAAATAAAAGACAGGAAGAGAGAGGGGAACGGGAGCGAGGGGCCGCGCACACCTCCACACAGCTCGGGGCGCCGGCCCCAGCCCCGACCCCAGCCCCCGGCCCCGGCCCCTGCCAGGCGCTCACCTCAGCGGCCGGAGCCCACATCCACGCGTGTCCGCGCCGCCTCCTGCTACAGCTGAGGGGAGAGGGAAGGGGAAGGGGAGAGGGAGAGGAAGAGGGAGGAAGAGAGAGGGAGAGGGAGGGATGGAGGGGGGCGAGGAGGTGAGGCGGGGGCGCGCTGCACCTGCCCCGCCGCCCGAGGGGGGAGAGGGGGCACTCACTCACCGCTGCGGCCGTCCCCAGCGCCATCCTCCGCCCTCTCCTCCTCCTCCTCCTCCTCCTCCTCCTCCTCCCTCTCCTCCTCCTCCTCCTCTTCCGCTCAGCACAGCGAGAGGGAGGCGCCAGCACGGCTCGGTGCGGCCCGGCCCCGCCACAGCCCCCGGTCCCCAGCCGGGAGAGGAGCGGGAGGGATGGGGCTGGAGACCCTTTTGGGGGGGCACTGCAGGCAGCGCAGCGCTCTGGCAAAATAGAGCAGGGCTCGTGTGTTGTGCCGGCTGACCCTGGTTTCTCTCCTTCTCCCACAGCCGCTGGAAATGGACGGCGCTGCTGGCGTGCCCGCCGAGCTGCAGGGCGGCCGTGCCCAGGCGGACAGGGTGCTGACGGCGCAGGACTGGCTGCACAAGTGGGAAACGGGAGCGGCCGCCTTCCACAAGGAGCACGGGCACCCGTACGGCACCGCCGCCCCCCGCCCCGGGCAACGGGGAGAGGGGCCCGGCCAACAAAACCCCCGAAAGCTGCAGGGGTTGCGTAGGGAAACGTGGGGAAACAGGCGCTGCCGGGACGTTAAAATAGCCCCGTGACATCCACTTGTTAAAAAATGGCAGCAAAAAAGAAAAAAAAAATTGCATTTAGAGATACTGTGTTTTAGGTTGGATGTTTTAGGTTGGATGTTAGGAAGAACTTCTTTACCGAAAGGGTTGTTAGACATTGGAACAGGCTGCCCAGGGAAGTGGTGGAGTCACCATCCCTGGAAGTCTTTAAAAGGCGTTTAGATGTAGAGCTTAGGGATATGGTTTAGTGGGGACTGTTAGTGTTAGGTCAGAGGTTGGACTCAATGATCTTGAGGTCTCTTCCAACCTAGAAATTCTGTGATTCTGTGATATTCCACCTTAAATCACGTTTTAAAGTTTAGGCGACCTGGCTAAAAGCCATAAGTTCTCTGCTGCAAAGGCTCCGTGCTGCTGTCATGAAAACGGGGCCTAAAGCAGCGCTGGGGCAATTATTGTGCCCTGGGAGAAAACCCAATTATTCTCCTACAGGAGAAAACCCAATTATAAGGTCTTGTAACCAACAAAACTTACACTTCAGGCGTGTATTGATGATTGATCCAGGGGCTTAATCATCGTTCTGTTTAAGCTGCCTGCTGTGGCCCGCTTAGAAGTGGGTAAGTTGGGTTTGTTTACCCGAGAGGGCGAGCAAACAGAAACCAGGACAAATTTGCTCAACAGAAATGAAGTTTACTTTCCGAGAAAATGGAAGGTGAATGTTCACAGCTCTAGCTTTTACTTCTAATAGCATTCCTAACTGGCTGTGTATCCCATCGTGGAGTTTGCGTGTTACCTTGTAGCGCCTGGCTCTTGGTGGGCCAATGCAAAGTGAAAAATGTCTGTTCTTCTGCAGGCTGCTGAAGAAGTACCTGGACATGCTCTTAAGCGGCAGGAGTGGACTGAGGATATTTTTCCCACTTTGTGGTAAAGCAGTAGACATGAAAAGGTATGAAACGGCACAGGTTACAACAGCAAAAATCTCAGTGATGTGGGGAGGGAGGGAGGGAGAGGGGGAATTCCCAGCCCTACAACAGCTGGCGGCAGACTGGAGGCTTGCTCCGTTTCATTTGCTGGCACTTGGTTTAGTGGTGTAAATGGGATGGCTGAGGAATAACCTGAGCATCCCTCTGACTGCCCTGAGTTCAGCCTGGGGAATGCCGGATTTGTGACAGACAGAGTGGCAGAAGCTGTGCCCTAACGGCTGCCTCATTTTTTGGCGATGCCAGCTTAAATGGCTCCCAGTGAGCCTGGCTGTGCCAGAACACGTGCTCATGGGACCATGCGGCATGTCACACCTGGGAGTTTAGGTGATTTGGGCTAAATACAACTTCTTTTTTACATTTCTTTTTGTTACTTTTACTAGTTGTTGGCTGGGTTATAATTTATTATTAGGGACTGCGTAAGCCTGTGCTGCTCCCTGGGGGTAAGGGACATGAGCCAAACCCACCCCAACTGATCTGCACCCCCAGTTAGCCCCAGTGACCACAACTGGTCATGGTGATGGGTTCCTAAGCTGACCACAGGCCCCGAGGCATGCCACTGCCTCAGTGAGGACCCTCACCCTGCTGCCTTGTCACACTGAGCAACACTGCCAGGGCAGTCTTCCTTTCCACTGCGCTCATAGAAAGTAATGATTAAGCAATGGGATATAAATAAATCTGGTGAGTCCCCATCATCCCCTTAAACTCTGATTGTGCAGGGGTGGTGTTCAATAACGTGAAAACTCCAGAAAGAGGAGACACACCAGTGCATCCTAGAACCAGGCTTGAGCAAGCACTTCTCTAGCAAATACATATTGAGGTGCACGTACAGTAACGGCCTGAGCTGTGGGCCTCAGTAAACCTGGGACCTCTCTGCTGCATGCAGGCTGGCTGACCTGGGACACAGCATCGTCGGCGTGGACATCAGCGAGCAAGCACTGAAGGAGTTTTTTGCAGACCAGGGCCTGCCTTATTGCGAGGAGCCAGTCCCAGGGATTGCGGGAGCAAAGAAGTTGCAGGTATGTTTCCTGCGTTGCCAAATGGTCTGGTGTGGTCAGCCACGCAATGCAGGCATAACCGAACAAACAAGTCCTTCTGCTTTTATGCCACTGTCTTGCTGGTAATTGTTCATTTCTCCTAATGAGGTCTGAAAAGAAACACTGGGTTGTAGTTTTGCACTGAGAAGTTCTTGTTTTGAGCTTATTACTTTGTCTTTCTTTTCACATAACTTTGGAAGGCCTGAATATGAAGTTTAGAGGATAGCATATTTCAAAATTGGACAGTCACATGCCTTGATAGATCAGAACCTCTATGGAAGGGATCAGGAGGTGTACCTTGGTTTAAAAAAAATATATATTATTATCTTCATGACACTTAAGTGTATATTTAAAGATGTAGTTTGCTGATGAATATCGTTTCTCTTTCTTTTCATCCTAGAGTACCTCTGGAAACATTTGTCTGTACTGCTGCAGTATTTATGATTTGTCCAGGTAGGAGTCCACAGTGTGTTCTACAATTTTCTATAATCAAATATGTTCATACTGTCAAATTATTTTATTTGAACCAGATCCTCTCCAGAAAACTCTTATTAACTTGTGTGAAAAATGTGAATAGCCAATATCCAACAAAAATTACCCCTGCTGTTGACCATTAGGTAAAGATGGTAACTAAATATCTTTAAATAGGCTTGTCTAAGCTGTCATCTGAAAGTTATAGTAAACCATGTTTGCTTTTGCAGTAAAAACAAATTGCATTCAATATTATTGATTGATTCTACAAGGCAAAATCCTAGCACAATCCCTTACTCAGAGTAGCTTAGTGAAAGTGAAGAGAATATACCAGAGGTGTCGTCTTAGACAGCTTTTCCCATAATTAAGTACTAAATATATTTTTTCCCCAAATTATTTGATTAACGTATTCATGAGTAAGCTGTACCCATTGGTTATGTGCCCCATGCTTTACTTATACTTTTCTCAGTGGGCTTAGAGTACTTAACATCCCTCCAGTTTATGTCCCTTTTAAAATATTGTCAATCAGTGACTGCACGTGCCTTTAAAAACATGGCTCAACTTATTAATATCTTCTTAAGGATTTTAGTGCTAAAATGTCCTTATTTCTTATTCGCCCTTTGTCAGTTACAAGACACAATGGAAAATGCAAAATATTTCGGCACAGTCCACACTACTGTCTCCAGAAAAATATTTCAGCCCACTGTTCTCTGTGGCCTCAAAGTCACTTCTCAGATCTTGGGGTGGCTTTGCACCTGACTTCCTGCTCAGCTGTCAGCTGGTGGGGAATTTTGCAGAGATTACACAGAGTTGTACAGAGACTCTCATGGCCTCTAGCATAGAAGACTCTGCCTTGGACAGTAATGCCTCTGGTTTATTTGTCCCCAGAAGACGTTCACAATAGGCGTGTGTAAGTCTGTCCTGAAATGTCCCCAGACCTACATCAGTGCTGGGGTAGCTGGAGATTGGAGAGCATGCAAGAAAGTGATACTTCTGGTTTTGAAATGTATCTTGAAGGAAGCTGAAGATGCCCAGTGTCCTCTACTGTAGTTCCTTCCTCTTGTATTTCTTACTCTGACACAATTTACCCTAGAGTTTAAGGTTTTGGTGAGGTTATGTGTGTTCATACAAACAACTGTCAGTAACAATTTGTTCCCTGGCTGTTCAATTAGGAGGAGGAGGTCAAGTCTTGATCTTTATGTGGATGGGCTTTTCAGGGAGTCAACATGTACAGGAATAATAGGTCGCTCAGGACACAAGAACACAGTGCTTGCTTTATGGTCCCCTTTGTATTCATTACTGGAGACCAAAGTCCTCTAGAGAATAGAGTGCTGCGAAGACTTCTGCTGTTGCAGCCGTTTGGTTCAGAGTGTGGATATAAGGAGTCTTGCAAAAATGAACACCTTGGAATGGATGGGCGGTATATGAAAGCAACTTTGTAGATGCTGCCTGGTTTCCTCCTCACCTTTCCCCTGTGATGTAGCTTCTTGCTGTGTTGAGTCCTGTAAGCCCCTCTAGCTGCGAGCTGACAAGCTGCCGAGGGACTGCTCGAGCTTCTCGTCTGCAGTTTTTGAAAATTTTTGTTCTAAGTTCGGTAGCAGGTAGCATGGTAAAATCTCTAACTTCTATCGTAATACGGTGGAATGATACTACGAAGTAAACCAAAAATAGGTAATTAGTGAAAACTTCAGTTGCTGTTAATGGGCCCAGTAGATAGGTTTGTCACTCGCAAAACAAACTGGCAGGTACGTGTTCTGGATGCGTGGTTCTGTACTGGGTGCTGCTCTGACAAAAGCACAAACCTCATTCCCTGCAGCAGTCAGCAGATACCTGTGACTACAAAAATGCACACACAGTTCTAGTTTCTATGTACAGACCATTTGATTAATTACCCAGTAATTATGGAAATTAAACTTATTTCTCTCTTGCCGAGGCTGGCCTGCAAACAAATCCTTTTGATCTCCTCGCCTGGCATTCATTAGGGGAAAACTCAGATCTGCTTGTGACCTTTGTCAGAATGAGACATTTCAAAGGCTCTTGCTGGTTAAAGAGTAACAGGAATTACTGCTTTTTGTGGGGACTCTGGGAGGTGTGTTAAACAGTTACGTTACACAATCATCTTACGTCCTAATACAATTATAGCTACCAGACTATAAATAAAAATTGCTTTAACCGAAACTACTAAACGTGTGCAGGGATAGCAATTCGCAACGTTATTACCAAAAAGAAGTAGGATTTCTGTGGATGTGTGAATTGCTGTTTTAGATGCTAATTTCTATTAATCGTAGTAGTATCTAGACTGCCATCTCTCATGCTGCATGTCGTATAAACTTATAGCAGGAGATAAAGTGAGGCTGAAGATCTGAGAGGACTGCTTCCTAATAGCTTAGCTTCATCCTGATGGAATCAGGACGAAAGGAAGCCGTGTACCTTTCTTCCATTTTCTCCTGGCTTGGTTCTTCTCGTAAGCAAATGGGATGTAGAGGCAGGCAGGGAGCACCCAGATGTTCAGGAGCTCCTGAGATCTGGGTGCCAGAGAAAGGCTGCAGTGTGGGGCTGCCCACGGCCTGCAATGTCTGTAGTCCCTGGTGAAATCCATGGGGAGCAAAGTACCTGAAATGCCTGTGTGGAGCCACCGCCACCGTTCCAGTTAGACCAGATGGGAGGTGGAAAGAAAAAAGAGGTGCAAAAAAACTGCAGGGGTTTTCCTGAGGTCTTGCAGCAGACTCGTCTATGCAGAGAGAACAGCCTGCAAGTGTCAGAAAATGAAGTTTGTCACCTGCCCCCTCATCCCCACTGCCTGTTTAGCTGTCTCTTTAAAACCCTCCTTTCTTATAAGAGACTGCTTATTTAAATTAGGTGCTTGGTCTTGGCAAGCTTTGAGAGGAGTCAGGAATCTGCAGCGTTATCGTGTCTGATCGCAGCAGAGCGGGAAGTACAGGCTCAGCTTCTAGGTTAGACGCCAGAAACTCAGCGATGCCATTGCAAAGAAACGAGCAGCAGGGCAGGGAGAAGTGAAGACAGAGGTGATGCAATTGGACTCAGACACTCTCCCAGTAGGCAGAAAGGTATTGCAGACTTTTTTTTTTTTTCCCTCAGTAAGTAAACGTATTTCAGACTTCCTTTAAAATTATGCAATTTACTTTATTATTACTTTGCTCTCTAATTTCCTGGTTTAATAATTACCAGAAACAAGGCTTTTCCTGCCTGTAAACATCCTCATCTCTAGTGTCACCCTGACTGCTCTTAACACCCATGAATAAAAGCATTTTCCAATAGTCTGGGCTGCTTGCAGGCTTTAGGTAGTCAGTGAAGCCGTCTGCCAGAATATTCAGGAGCAAAAATGATGTCTGTCACAGTGTTAGACTGAGGCAAGTACCACAGTAACTTCGCTTTTCTAAGATTAAACAAATTGCAAACTGAGGCTAACTGTCCTGAGCACGTGGCTGGGGATTGGGGTGTTTAAAATTACTGGGTGTGCTGCGCTCAGCAATCCTAAAGCAGTGAGGTGCCTTCCTTACCCTGTGTTTGAAATCATGTGTGGGTCCTAGAAGGAAACCATGAGTTAACGATGTCCCAAATGTATGTCGGTGCTGCCTCAGGGGTCACGGCACGTTGTGACTGCAAAAACACCAGACTTGTATCCCGAAAGTGTTTAAAAAGTGTTTCTTCCCCCTGCCTTGTCTCAGCACACCCTGGCAATGGGGAAATGCCAAGCAATTCCAGCACCCCGTGCTATCTACCATGGCAGGACCACACCAGAGGGCTTCTTGCGACCCAGCTCATAATGTTCTGGGTTGTGAGAAGGCTGGATCCTAACAACAAATCGGGTCTGCACAGCCAGCTGGAGACTGCTGCCGACTGCTCAGAAGTATCTGAGTAAGGATGAAGGTGCCTTATCAGTATTTTTAAGCTTTTTTCCCTCATCTTTCTGTAGTGCAATTGTTGGCAAGTTTGATGGGGTTTGGGACAGAGGAGCTCTAGTGGCTGTGAACCCATGCGACAGACCACGGTTAGTAAATTCGCTTAGCAGTTACTCTTTCCTCTAATGTATCCAGTGACACAATTTTGTTACCTTCTGCCACCTGTGGAGAAGCCCTCTTTCACTGAGCAGAGTAACCTAAACAAGCTTTTTTTCTGCCCTAAGCATCAGCCACAGCTGCAGAGCACGGTGCTCTAGATTTGTGAGCTTCCTTCAGGAAGCGGCCCTGCCTCTTGGTGGGAAAATATGTGGTTTGTTGCAACCCAGAAGCAGCAGAGCTGCAAGTCTCATCTGAATGTTATTATTTCCTTTTCACCCCATCTGCGTCTCTTCCCTCTCTTCATCTTCCCCTCACTTCTCTTTACTCCAATTTTTCATTCTTGCCTGCAGCAAACCCAAACGTAGTTCGACCCTGCTCCCAGGATTTTTGAATCAGATACTTGAATCCAAATAATTTCATTCTGAATTCAAATAATTTCATAAATTGGTCCTGTGTTCTGTACTGCGTTCTAGACTGTGATGGATGAATACGGTGTTGGTTTTGAGAAGAACATGGGAAATAAGAAATGCTTTTTTATCAAAGTGTCCTGAAACCTTTCTTTGAGATGTTTCATGAATTTCATGCTCGTGTATCTCTGCTGAGTTTCTGTGCGGGTCAGTTTGACTTGTCTCCACTCAGGACTACATGTTACTTTCTTTGGTGAATATTTTGAATGCTGTGCTTCAATGCTTGTGCAGTTCCAAAATAATAAAGTATCACTATCTCCTTTTAGCTATGCCAGTCTGATGATCTCCCTAATGGAGAAAAATTCTTCTTATCTCCTCGTTACTGTTTTATATGATCCAAACAAACACGAAGGTGAGAACCTTGCACTGTTCATGTTTTGGTTTTGCATTAACAAGAATTGTGTAAAGATGTATTAGATATGTAGTAGGATCTTCCTCAGCTTTTTTAACAAACATGGTCTGCAAACATGGCCTGCATATGCCTGGAAGAGGTGAAATTCTGTACGGCCATGAAGTGTTTTTCCTTATTATAACTTTTATTACATGCCAAAGTTTAGTTTTTATTATATTATTGTTATCATTTTAATCACAAATTCACAAAAGATAGATTTCTTGCTGCTTTTGATCTCTCCAGCATAATTACCCTTCAGGGAGAAGGTCTTGTTGTCATTAGCCACAATAGCCTAATTCACTGCTCTCCCTCTCACTATTCAGCTTTTAGCTTTAATTATGCCGTTGCACTATAAAGGGATTATTGGCCCGATTCACACACGGCAGCAAGAGTGGTTGTATCCATGGTGTGTTTGTGACCTTCCCTCTTCTGACAACGTGGCTGCCTTGGCTGCAGCCTGGAGGTACTGCAGCAGCAGCAGCACCTGAAGCTGCCAGGGGGTCCACCAGGGTGCCTCCAGTTCCCCTACGTGGTGTTTCTGGTTCCTGCAGGTGGTGCTGCTCACAGGGGCTGCGGCTGGCTCTGGCTCTCCTGTTGCAGTACAAAAGTTTGTCTCCTCTCTGATTAGCTTCACCGTTTCCTTTCCAGGCCCACCGTTCTATGTTCCTGAATCTGAAGTTAAAAGCTTGTTTGGTAAGTCATGTTTCAGCTCACCCCCAGGATGTTTTCCAAAACACAAAAATGGGTTTGTGTGCTTCTGTCTCTGCAGCGAGTGACCAAGTCATGTGTTTGCTACTTAGATAAGAGATGGAGTCATGGAAAAACAATGAGGGAAATAAAAATCACGTTGCCACAAGGTTTTTGCTGTTAACACAAATTCCCACATTTTCAAAAAAATACAAGGAAAACCCTAGATGCAGTCGCTGTCTCTTTTCTCCCCATGACTTCTTTTCATTCCCCCAGGATTCAGACTGCACACTGTGGTCTCATGGCTTCAGTCTTTCTCGTATTTGACAGTTTCATCTTTCTCTGCACCTCATCACCATCTACCCTGGTTTTAATGCAAGGCCTTTGCATATTAGTTCTAAAGCTTCTGCTATATTTTTGTAGCCCAAGAAGAAAAGTAAAATGTCCTGCTGTAGAAATGCTAGATGTGCAACTCAAATCCATTAACATATATATATATATCAGAGTTGTGTCAGGGAATTTTCAGTATTGCTCATGATATGCTTTGCTATTGCACTTCTTTTAATCTTACATCTTTATAAGACCTCTGCAGTGTCCGTACACAGTGAGTCATTGGCAAGGACAGTTTTATTGGTCTCTTTTGCAATGGGATAAGTTTTCCTCAGTGCATTTGTGTCACACAGTTAGGGACATCTGTACATAAGGTTTTGTCTTCTGCCAGTTTGTTTTCTTCACTGACTTACCATTCAGTAATTTGTTACTCTTTCCTCCTTTTCAGGCAACCACTGTGAAATTAAGCTTCTTGAAAAAGTCAGTGACTTCTCAGAAAGACACAGGCGATGGGGACTGGATTATTTTCTGGAGGTTCTGTATATACTAAAGCTTGTAGCTTGATTAAAATCCATTAAAACAACTTACCTCCCATCTAGCTTTCATTTTTATCTCACTTTTTAAAATGAGACATGTTTCGGGACACTCTTAAAGCAGGCTTCAGTGTACAGAAAAATGTCTGAGAGACATCTTCAGTTTGATTTTGCTTTCAAAGGCAACTCTCCTACATAACTGACTTTAGTACCTTAAGATGTGCATAGCTTTTCTTTAACTTCACACACAAGCAATTGTTTTTTGAGCATTTCTTTTGCAGCAATTCAAATAATTAGGATTAAAAAATAAATAAATGAGGTTCCTTCTCTGTGGCTGCCAGTAGCTGCTGCCTGTGTGTAGCTCTGCAGGTCCTCCTCGGAGGCTCGTGGCCCTGGAGTAATGGCAGCTGCTGTTCAAACGCCGCTCACCTTGCACCACCAAGGGCAGCTGGGCAAGAGAGGCGGGCAGCTGGCACGTTTTGCTGCTCTCTGTCCCCGTTACGATTACAGGTTGTGAGACGAGCTGGCAACGAGCAGGCAGGAAGTCTTGGCAGCAGCCGCCATGGGGGAACAGTAATTGAGTAGCGAAGAGAGGAGGGAAGTAAATGGCTGACAATGAAGGAGAGAGTCCAGGAAGAAAATGTTCCTGCAGTTGCTTGCAAGCATGGTGCTGCTTCTTCCAGAGCGCAGCGACCAGCAGGCAAACTGGCAGGGGGCTGCAGGGCGAGAGGAGTCAGAGAAAGCCTGTGGGGCTTCTGCGTGGTTAGCTGAACACAAACCCTTCTTTGCAGGTCTTTGATCATTGTCATAGGGGTAATATTGCAATTTTTTAAATTACAGAACTGGGGGCTCTGAAAGCTCTTTGCCCTGGCCTTGGTGGCTTACTAAAAAAAAAAAAAAAAAAAAAAAAAAAAAAAAAAAAAGGAAATGTATGATTGCAATGTAGTATGTTGCCATTTATTAAGACTAGAACAAGAGGAAAAGCTACGTGCGTTTTTAATGTTGCAGTCCTTGAGCTGCAAGTGGGTCTGATGATTTCAGCACAGCTGTCCCCAACCTACCGCCTCTCCCCCAGCCCACAGCTCTCGATATTGCTCACAGCCACTGGGAGCTGCTTCAGCACCAGGTCACCAGAGAAGAAAGAGATGACAACGAACCTTACAGTGCTACCTTCTCGTAGCCTGTGGGCCGGCGTAAGTTGGGAGCTGCTGGCTTTGGACATTTTCACTTCAGCGCAGTTCGGCAGCTACCAGGTTAAAGCATCTCCTCTCTTTCTGTCCAGATTTTTTTCTCCAGGTGTGAGAGCTGTTAAAACTGATCTCAGGTTTGGGGAGGCGTTGCAGCTGTCCCAGGTGCTCAATGATGCTGACCCTGGGGTCCTGCACAGGGCTCCAGGAACAAGGGCTTGGCCGTGCTGATGGGGTGTCCTGGTAAAAGAGCCCACACTGCCCGTGCTGTGTGTGGGTGTGAGAGGGAAAAGTGGCTGCCAGCACTTTTATATTAAAATAAAATTTAAAAAATAAAGTAAAATAAAGTAAAGTAAAATAAAGTAAAATAAATAAATATTTCCCTCACATTTTCAAAGGCTTCCCAGAACAGCAAGGGGAATCGCATGCAGCAGCAACTGCTTCCTTGCCCTGACAGAGGCACGAATGGCACCAGCAACCCTGAGGTAACTCAGTAGCTGGACGCACAGATGAATCTGACGCATGTTTTAGGTGTATAATTTGATTTTATTGTGCTTTTAACAGAGACATTTTGTATGGAACGGGAACCCTGTGACAGGCACAGAAACACTCCCTCCCAAAACTGGGGCTCCCCGGCGATCCTTAAAACACCTCGGCGCGGCGGGAGGGGAGGCTGAGGGCTGGGGGCTGGGGGCTGGGGGCTGGGGGCTGGTGCCGGTGCCCGCCATCACCTCAGGGAGCAGCCGGGGGAGGCGTGGAGGCGGCGGGGCCGCGTCCCTCCGCCGCCCGCCCGCAGGGGGCGGCCGCCCGGCCCCACAGCCCCGGCATGGCGGCGGCGGCGGGGGAGGCGGGCGAGGCGGAGCTGGGCCTGCTGGAGTGCCGGGTGTGCTTCGAGCCCTACGGCCCCGGCGGGCAGCGGCGGCCCCGCAACCTGCCCTGCGGCCACGTCCTCTGCCGGGGCTGCCTGGGCGCCCTGGGCGGCCGGGGCCGGCTGGAGTGCCCGTTCTGCCGGCGGGTCTGCGTGCCCGCCGACACCAGCGACTGCCTGCCGCTGCTGCAGCTGCTCGAGGTGCTGGGCCCGGCTTGTGGCATCCTCCCGGCTGCGGGCAGCGGGGCCCCGGCGCTGCGGCTGGCCCTGGGCGGCTGGGGAGCTCTGGTCAACCCCACGGGGGTGGCGGCGTGCCCCAAGTCCGGGCGCTTGGCGGTGGCCCACGACGGCAAGAAGAGGATCCACGTCTATGGGCACAGCGGGTCCTGCCTGCAGCGCTTCGGGGAGCGCGGCGAGGCGGGCTGCGACGTCAAGTACCCGCTGGACGTGGCCGTCACGGCCGATGGGCACGTGGTGGTCAGTGACGGCGGGGACCGGGCGGTGAAGGCTTTCGACTGGGAGGGACGTGGGGTGCTGGCGGTGCGAGAGGGCTTCTGCCTGCCCTGGGGCTTGGACGCCACCCCGGAGAGTGACGTGATCCTGGCGGACGCCGAGGCAGGGGTGCTGTACCGCCTGACGGCCGACTTCGGGAAGGGCGAGCTGAAGAAGTGCCAGGTGCTGCGGGCCAAGTTAAGCAGCCCCAGGGCGGTGGCGGTCTGCCGGAGCTCGGGGGCGGTGGTGGTGGTGGAGCACCTGAAGGCCAGGGGGCCCAAGGGCAGCAGCACCCGGATAAAGATATTCAGCGCGGACATGGATCTGGTGGGACAGATGGATAGCTTTGGCCTCAACCTCTTCTTCCCCTCCAAAATATACACCACGGCTGTGGCCTTCGACAAAGAGGGCCGCATCGTAGTGACAGATGTCTGTAGCCAGGCCGTGATCTGCTTAGGGAAGCCTGGGGAGTTTCCCATCTTCAAACCTCTAATTAGCCATGGGCTCTCATACCCCATAGGACTGACTTACACGGCAGACAATTCCCTCGTGGTGTTAGACAGCGGTGATCACACGGTAAAAATATATAGCTCCACCTGAATGGGCCTAGGTTTATACGTCTCTATCTGCTTTTGGCCACAAAGCAAGCAAAGTCCTGGTCTTATAGGTGTGTAGGGAGGGGGTATTTTGTGGGCTTGACTTGAAGTGAAGTTACCCTCTTTAACCAGCACGCTCTGCTTCCAGCGTAACTCGCATCAGATCCCTTGCCTACCCACAGGAGACAACCTGCCCGCTGCAGGCCAGTCAACAGTGAATCAACCAAACGATTTGGCATTGAAAAACTATTCCGTGCCTTGACAACCAAATATTCATACTACTTTTTGCGAAGTAATAGCAGCATCTGGAATGGAGTAATCCAGGACTTGCAGCTGGGAGAGAGAAGGATGCATCTTTTGGTTACCGTCATCAGCATCTTGTCTTCATTATTCTTCGTTAAGCGTGAGAGTGACAGAATGGTTTCTGTAGGATTTCTGCATGAGAAAGGAGACTGACTGGATGAACTGGTGGAGAAATGGCAGATTCGGCTCAGGGTCATTTGATCCAGCCAAGGTGAATTGCAATAGAGGAGCTATCAGCAATTAGTGAGTTACAGGACGTGGATTGGCGCTCAAAACTTTTTTTTTTTTTTCTCCATATTGGGGAAATGCACTTCTGGATGCACTTTTCTTCATATTAGTTTATTACCGCCTTTATTAGAGTTGTGCAGAAGCAGCTGCATTTCCTGTATAATGCATGAGCCTGTGTCTTCATCTAGAGGTAGCCATGTGCATGGGCAGCTTTCCCCAGCAGCCTCTCTGAGTATTGGTGTTTAGACCACAGGTACTTCTGCATATACAAATTTAAATTGGCTGTGTCACTAACACAGGTACTCTTGGGAGATTTCCAACACTACCTGCATCGGTCTCGTAATGAATTTAGTACTTCTGCACCGATCTTCAAGATTCAGTCAAAAATTGAAATGGTGTTGAGGAGTAATAACAGGGAAAGGGGAATGTGAGACTTGCTTTTCCAGAGCTTCCAAAGGAGGTATTCTTGATAGCGAATACACTGCAGGTTTAGGTCATTTTATATTATCCTGAAAGCAGTTTCACTGTGGACATGAGTTCTGTTGCCTTATTGCACCATGGAAATTGAGTTATAAGGGAATTACTTTGAGAAGGATTTAACGCACCCACTAGAAGCCACTGCTGCATTTTTAGGCATTTCTGCTCCTAAAGGAATTGTTTAGGTGGTTCAGCACTAAAAGGAGGTTAGATATAAATGTAAATGCTTTATGAGGTAGAAACAAGTAGATCAAAATTGCATAAAACTTTTTGGTCATGTATGTAGTGACTGAAAGCATGCGTATTAACTAAAGACACTTGAAATTCACAGGTAGTCTTTCTATTTTGATCTGGCTTTTGGTCTGGCTTCCTGGGCAGCTAGTAACTGCATGTATTGCTGTACCAGGGATATTCCAAATATTTCAAACTGAAGCATTTTTAGCCCTCTAATTCAGACAATGTATTAATCCGTCTCATGTTACCATTTATAAAACAGAGCAAACAAAACTATTACAGCTATATTGCAGCTATTTGTAAAGGCTGATTGAACAGTGACCTGCCAATAAAGTGTGATTTGCTTACTCCTATGCTGGGCAATTTATTGAAAGTTTCTAACTCCTTTTTATCACAGTTTTCTCTGTTACAGTTCAATTTCTCTGTTGTAGTTGCTGTATAGGTGGTTTCTTTTGTTTCCTTTGGAGATATCCTGCCGAAGTTGTAGGGTGATTTGTTGCTGTTGGAAAATACATGGGCCTGCACAGCTGGTCTAGTGCCAAGCCACGCAGCAAGTGTCTTTGGTGGGACCAGAAATATCTCTCGGATATTTTGCAGTAGGAGGTATCCTGCCCTGCCTAGGAGCCCTCCTGAGGGCTCAAGAAGGAAATTTACTGAGAGAAGCAGCCCCCTGGCTTATATATGCCTTTCTAGGTGCCAAGACAGCTGTCTTCGAGGGATATAAAAACAATTGGATAACACTTCCTTTGGGGAACCTCTGTGTTTCAAAATGCGTGTAATACCGTGTATGTTTTATTCATACATCATTATTAGTTTATCACAATAGCAGTTGTGGGACCCGGACGCTTCCTCTGTGAGCTCTCATCTCCTCAAACCTTCCTCTGCACCAGGAGCTTGTTTTTCCTGCTGATCTCATGGGTGGGCAAGTTTCCTAGTGCCTGCTACCATGTAGGAAGCTTACTAGCAGCTGAAATGCTGACTTTTGAGTATTTGACTCATGTTGTTTTAATATACACAAAATCTCTCATTTGTTGCCTGCTCTTCTCCTGTCTGCTTTGATATATAGCTAGAAGTCACTTGTTGTTTGGGTTTTGCTTTATTCTACCTGCTAGGGCAAACCAGCTTTCCTCTACCTAGTTTGCCCCGTACCATGTCCTGCATTCTCTGATTTACTGACTGCAAGCAAATGCATTTTTTATTTTTATTTTTTTTATTTTTGGTGAATGATGCTGTTTTCTTTTTGCTGTAAGGCTTGGTATTCGGCATTGTTCAGCACTGCATCAAAGAAACCACTGAATTCTGTTTTAATTCACTTGATTTGGGCATGCAAATTAAGAAGCTTTAAAAAAAAAATACATTAAAATTATGTTAAAAGCCTTGAGTTTTTCAGGGAAAACCTGAAATCTTTCTTTAATCACACAAGAGGATTTAAGAGAGAGATCCACCAATACGCATATAAGAAACTAAGAAGTCTTTTTTTTTTCTTGCACTTACCTCTTACTTTTTTTTTCATACTCTTGCCTCTTACGTTATGCATTTATGCACATTTCCCCATAGCTAATTTAGATACCTGTTGCCTTCAGGGTGATAACTTAATGCCGTCTGCTTTTCAAAGACCTACGGAACACACATTGCATCTGTCTGTCTGGTAATTGGTTGGAATTTAGTCAAATATTTTAACTGAACAAAAACTTGGGTTCTGGGGGAAGGATGGAAAAGGATGAGGGGCTCCTGCCTGAACAGATATAATTAGGCAGATGATGATTTTGGGGTTCTACTGGGTGTATTGAAAATGGGGATAGCGAGATGTGTTCTTTCCCTCGAAAAAGAGCGCTGGGATTTTCACCTATAATATGGGATTGTGTCTCGCTGCTTTACTGATAATCATCATCGCTGCTTTTTAATAAAAGAATCTAAGACCTAAGCTTTGCATAATCCCCTGCACCACATATTTTAATATTATGGATTGCAAATAAATGTAACAGACAGTATTCCCCTGCTATAGGTTGGTATGACTGCTGCACACACACACTGCAATTTCTGTTTGGTTTATTTTTAAGCTCTGATCTCAGATTGCTTTCGTTGCATATAAATATACTTGGGTGTGTTTACAGTGTTTAGCAAGGTGTCAGAGGAGTTTCACAGATGTGAATCAAAACTGTGTCCTGTAACATAACTTTTGTTTCATTTTGGTTTTGCACAAAATATTTTCTCTTAAAGAATATAATTATTCTGCTTGGTGAATTAAAAGAAGAAAGAAAGAGGGAAAAAAAAAGTATAAAAAGTATAATTTACTTTTGGCCTTTGGCTATGAGTTCCCTCAAGCCACATTGCTGTGCACATCAGTTTGATGTTTATATTTTCATGACATGCAGCCGTAACATCCCTGTAGCATTTTTTAATGTGGACTTATTTCAGGTGAAGAGGAGAGCCCCTGTAAAGTCAAGCCCCAAAACCACCAAGAGTTTTATAGAGCAGTGTCCATCAAAGTGGCGACCTGAAATACAGGAAGCCTCTCCTTCCTAGAAGGGTTGAGAGAGATAAAAAAAAAACAACTTTTCTCCATGTGACTGTGCTGGAAAAAAAAAATAAAATAAAGGTTAAGGGAAATATAGGAAGGCAAGTTATTTTTCTGTAGAGTGCAACGCCACCATAACCCATGTTCCATCTTAGAAAATTATTTTCGGTGTGTTGAAGATGCAGAGTTATGGAAGATGGAGCATTATGGAAGAAAAAAACACATTTTCTCAAGTTCCAAGCTGGTTGGGTCTGTGCAGCACCAACCCCCTTCTTCTGAGAGGTGCTGCCAGTTCTGGAGTCACTCATCTGGTCCCTCTCTGTCTAGCTAAGTCAGTGCTGTCCAGCTTAATTAACACTGGAGGAAGGCGTACCTGGGCTGTGTTCCTCCATCAAAGTGGGCATTGGCCATGCTTCACATCCATATTACATTTTCAACTTGATTATCTCAACTAAATGTGCTAATAATAACAGATTTGTATGTGATTCTGTCACACAAATATGCAGGTTTTCTCTGGAGTGTTTCCCTAATATAACCAGCCCGTGATTTTCCTGGACATCTTCAAAGCTATTGAACACAGGAGAGGTTTTTGGTGAGCAGACGATGCATTGCATGGATGCCTTCTTTCCAGTCCAACGCTTTCCAAGAGATTTAGAGATATTTTTGAACTTGGCTTTCCAACATCTCTGTGAGGCAAACACAATACAAATGCTCTGGCCCTGCAGTTGCAGACAAGAGAGCTGAGAATCAAGGGAAGCCTTTGGCAGATGAGAGACTAAATCTCAGACTTCCCATTACAAGGTTGGTGCCTTAATAAAGGAGGGAGAGTCTGTATTTAATTATCCTCTTGTCGGGGAGCTGCCTTCCCGATCTTGTAACAAGTTTTGACATTTTACTGATGGTCTCATTGTTACTAATTCCTTTGTTGTTTCCTACACATGATGGAAATTCATACTTTTCAAAAATACAATGTATTCCTAGATAATTGCTTCCAGCGTGCTCCACGAGGCTGCGTGGTTACAGAGCTTGGATGTGCTCTGTAGGAAGGTGTCCTGCTGTGAAGCCCCATGGCAGTGATCGAGTGACTTCCTTTGGAGGACAGAAAGGAGGAGAAGAGATTAACTCCGAAAATGAGAAAAAAATTAATGAAAGGTGTCCGTGGCTTAAGCAGAAGGCAAACACCCCCCAAATCAGAGCACACCCATAGTTCCAGCTAAGGGAATGCATTCTTAAGGCATGAAGCATTTCAGGCTGGAAAATGGACAGGAAGATAAGGGCAGTCACCTCTTGATTAGCATTGAACTCTGGCTGGGGGAAAACCTACTTCTGAACAGATTTCACAGCCAGAATTATGCGCTTTTCAGATGGTAATAGTTAAGAGAGCAGTCTATCACTCTAAACACAGGAAAAATCTGTGGGAAATGAAGATGTGGAGCAAATTGAGCATTTTAGAGAAGTATACTCCCTATAATCAAATAAATACGTAACATTTTTGTGAAGACCCTTCTTAATGTAGGCAATTTTCGTTCCTTCTTCACAGGTGAGCACTATATGGAGCCGTGTGTTAAGGTAAGAACAAATTCTGGTTTTATGCAATATGTTGGTTTTTAAATCATGAAAATACTTCTAGTCAGGAGACTCTGTGAAGCATTTTTAATACTCTACACCGATATGCTTTGTAATTAACAAACCGTAGACAATATTAAACAGGATATAGGTCTAGAGAGGTAAAACTATAACTTGGAAAATGAAGCAATTTATTTTGAGAAATCTGTAAAGATGTTAAAATATACATGTGTCCTTTATCAGAACTTTAGTTAAAATTTATAATAGAAAGAAATAGTGAAAGGATTGTCATACCTACGTAATCACAAAAGGTATTTACTGGTATTTGTTCTGAATGTAAATAGATAAAAGACAAAATACACATGAAACTTTTACTGCTCACCTAGCATGATTTCCCAAATAATGGGGACTATGGAATTTAACCAGTATTTGCCAGAGTTTAGTAACTAGTGACCTGTGGTGAAAGGAAGAAACAAGGACCGCTTGTCTTGTACTATCACAGACTGAGAACTTAAAGTGAGAAGGAATATGATGTCATTAAAGATATGCTTTATAAGAAATCTGTCAAAAAAGTTAGATGGAAGTATTAAAAATTTAAAATAGCCTTCTTAGAAAACTGTGTGACTGTCTCCTTTGGGTGTCAAAGCCCTTAATTAGGTAGGAAACAGGGCTCTTCAGTGAGCTCTGCATCAGTTTCCACTCATCTTACAGCACGATGTTATGGAGCCTAAAGTATTTCAAATATGTATGTTATTCTTTTTCTGTTCTTATTACTCCTTACAGTGACTTGTTTGAGTTGAGGCTCGATCTGTCATAAATAGTTTATATGTGCAGTGATGAGTACTTCAAATGGAATTGTCCATATAAATAAACGATGCAGGACTGGGCTTGAAGTCAGGGAGATTTGGGCTAGTGCAGAGGTTTGCCCTGGAGAAGTCTTTGCAGCAGACTTTATTATGACAACTTCTGGGAACACTGGTTTGTTGGTGTTTTTTTTTTTTTACATGCTGAAAGCCCTGTGCATGTTTAGAATATGTTATAACTAATTATGACATTCTTTCAACATCAGAAATCCTTTGCAAAGCAAAGCTAACATAATGGCTTAGCTTTTCGTGCTCATTTCTGTGTAAGACACCGAAGCCTTGGCTGGTTCCTAACAGTCCAGCTGACTACGGGGATTGGTGCAGCACCTCCCTTTCGGGACGTGGGGTTGCTCAGTAACCTGACAGACCTGGGACAAGGCTTACTCTGAGCTGTCAGCAGTGGAGAGCTTGCACCTGGACTGCTCTTGCCAGTCTTAAAGAGGAGGTTATTGGCAATTGCCAACAGTTTGAGAAGTTGCCCTGTTTCCCTGTGGTGGAGACCACACGGTCGGTTCCACCTTCAAGAAGACTATGGGAAAGGACTTCCAAGGTTGCAGGGCAGTTAGACACTTCTTTCACATTCTTTCACAAAAATAAATTACATTCTTTCACAAAAATAAATTAATTAATTAAAAATTGAGGTTGCCCCAGGCTCACAATTAGAACATGTGCTCTATTTAACTCTCTCTCTCTCTTTTTTGGTGGTGATCATAAAGCTGCTCAGTATTTGGATAATATCATAATTAAAGTGAAGCCAATATTACTCTTCCCATGTTTCTCCCATATTGCAATTGCTGAGATAAAAAATTAAAACACCCATTTAGAAAAAATGTAAACTGAAGGCAGGAGAAGATTTTCTCTTTCTTGCATCTCTTTCACTGCAGAAATAAAAGCCATGCGGCTGAATTATTTTCAGCCATACGTATCGAGCGATAGACAATCACTCTTTCATTTGTGCTGTACTTGAGTCTCAAGTCTTTTTCTTGATGAGAAGTCTTTTTTATTTTCTGAAATTCAACCACGTTTTTCCTATGTCTGACTTTTGCATAGACCTCGCCCATTCTCCACGGTTCAATGTTTAGTCCCTTGAAATGTCTCCCAGAACCATATTTCTCCTTAGCTGCTGTTTAGTCAAGCTGTGTGGTCGATACATGTGCTCACGCCACTTTGACTTCAGAAGAAGGATTAATCCACCCAGAGGTTCAGTCCGTGTTTTGTTTTATTTGTGTTTCTTTCCTAAAACAGCCTTTCATCTTTACTGTCAGACTGAAGGGAGGAAACCTCGGATCACAATGTGAATGGTGGGAAAGGATGTAAGTCATTCAGGCAACGTGTTCTGGAGACAGGCAGGCAAGTTTTATTAAAGGATGCACGAGGGTGAAGGACTTTACAGTTAAATTGTGTGCAGACCAACAGCTTTAGGAACACTTCTACCCCAGGTCCTCCTGTGCAGCTTTATTTGTGATAACGATTATGGGAAAAACTCAATTAGAAGTCAACAAATTGCAGGTCACTGGCTTTTTGGGGTTGTCTGTGATAGCAGCAGTCTGGTCCCAGTGACCCAGAGGTCTTCCCTCTAGTGGATTATGTAGGCAAGTCCCGTATATTGTCAGAGTTTCCCTGTCAAATGCTGGTGGAGACAGAACACGAGAAACCTGGAAACCTGTGTTGGCAGCCTGTGCCTCTAAATCTATCTCCTTGAAAAAATGCACACCCAGTGGTTGCACTGTTTGGCAGTCTTCAGAGGGCATGATTTTATTTTTCTTTCTTGATTATTGTGTGATTGTATTTGCTATGTTTTCTGCAGTCTGGGGAGAACTGGCTGGAGAGACTGATTGGGTGTTTTGCTTTTTAAATAAAAGACCTCTCTGTCTTCTTATGCACTTCAAGAGCACCTTCAGCACTTGTTTCTGCCTTACACAGGAACTGTTAAACTTAATGGGAATCTTCCTGTTGATTTCAGTCGGCAGCAGAAGGAGCCAAAATCCGTCCTTCTTTTTGAACAAACACAGTGCCACCCACCTCCTCTCCCAAGGCTTTGACTCACTCAGCTTCCTTACGTGCAGACCTCCCAATGCTCCCTGTTCTCCTCTCTAATCCCTTCCAAGCAATAGCTTCTTTTCTTCTCTGCACTTTAGAGAGATGCACACGTTTGGCCAGAGCATGTATTTGCAGGCATCGTGAAAAAATAATTGCGTAAGGAGAAATTTTGGCTTGGCCAGCACCATTACCAGCCCAGCTTGCTCAGTAAGCACGCTTGGTGGATGCACTCCTCCCTCCCCACCCTCCTCCTCCTCCCAGGAGCTGCAGGAGGGGCAGAGCCCAAGTCCCAAGCCCAGCAGGCGGGCAGCCAGCAAAGCTTAGCTTCTCTCTGAAAGCAGCAAGGGGACTGCGACCGAGTGCCAAAGGGCTAATGGTAACGCTGCGCTCCTCTTCTGACAGGCAGTTGCCACACATCAGGGCCATTTATATTTACAGCTTTCTGATTCGCCCCCCCCCGAGCCTCTGCAAACAGAGCCTGAGTGTTGCTGTGGGTTAGACAGCCTGCTAGCAGCATCTGCTTGCTATTTGAATGGACGCTGAGACTGCAGACAGGGTTTCTTCTACCTGTAGTAAGACAGACATCTGCACTGAGCGAGTGCATGGCAATGGTTGTGATGCTCTGGGCAGTGCCCGTGCACAGGACCCCTGCTCACTGGTGTCCTTAGTCCCCATTCGGGATTCACAGCCACAAACAGAACGGCAGGGATCTGCTGGAGGGGTGCTCGCATACCAGGCATTCCTTGTCCCAGTGATGAAGAGGGGTGAGAGCTTGTGGGGCAGGGGGAATAATAGGAGGGTTGTCCTTCCCTTGGGTTTGCCGGGGCCTGCCTACTGATTTGAATTGTAAATAATGTTAGGAGCCAGCTGTGGTAGTTTGTTGTTTCTTAGGACAAGCATCTGATTCCTACAAAACATATAAAGGGGGGGAAGAAGGAAAAAATATAAATCTCTACTAACTTAACAGCAATCTCTTTTCAGAAGTTAGTATTTATATTAACAACATGTAGCAATATCAGTTTATATTTCCTCTGGAACTTTACCATCTTGCTTTTTTAACAGTACAAATCTTTTTCCTTCCCTTTCCTCTACCTATAAACTATTCTCATCACCATGATGTTGGAAGGCTGTGCAGAGGCATGTGTCTGCTCAGGTCAGCAGGACAGGTTCTCAGCTGTCACAGGCACCTGAGACAATCAAGCTCGGTCTTAAAATTAATTAGATGTATTGCTGTGGTCTGAGTGAGCGGTCGTGCGTTGTTCTGGGGGCCAGAAGTCAACTCACTTACAGCCCGAGTGGGTTCCAGGACAGGATCACAGGATCACAGACTGCCTGAGGTTGGCAGGGACCTCTGGAGCTGATCTGGCCCAGCACCTAAAGGAGGACGCCCAGGACCACGTCCAGGCAGCTTCTGCGGATCTCCAAGGAGGAGACTCCACAGCCTCTCTGGGCAGCCTGTGCCAGCTCTGTCACCCACGTGCACAGCACAGAAGTGCTGCCTGATGCCCAGAGGGATCCCCCTGTTTCCAGTTTGTGCCCGTGGCCGTTTGTCCTGGCACTAGGCAGCACCAAAAACAGCCTGGCTCTGTCCTCTTAAATCCCTTCTGGGATTTATAGACACTGAGATCCCCCTCAAGCCTTCTCTTCCCTAAGGGTGAACAGTGCCTGCTCTCAGCCTTTCCCTCTGGGAGAGGTGCTCCCGTCCCTTCATCATCTTCATGGCCCTTCACTGGTCCCACTCCATTAAGTCCATGTCCCTTTTGTACTGGGGAGCCCAGAACTGGTCCCAGCATTCCAGATGTGGCCTCACTGGTGCTGAGCAAAGGGGAAGGATCACCTCCCCTGATCCGCTGGCAGGACTCCTCCCAGTGCAGCCCAGGATAAAAGGGCCGCGTGAAAGACAGTTTACATCCATTTTTTCTTGTGCTCATGTTTTCTTTGAACTTAAGTAGCACCATGGTTTCTAACTGGCTTGAAAGGAAGCATAAACAGCCGTATCCCCTCTGTCTTCATTTTGCTAGACTAAACAAACTGAACGTTTCTAGTCTGCTCGTGTCTGATAATATTCACCACTCGCCAGTCCTCCCAGTAACCCTTTTGTGGGTCTGTTCCAGCACGAGCTCCTCTTCCCTACGTGATAAGCAGCGGGCCTGTGGTGAGCTTTCCAGTTGGAGCCTCAGCGAAGCTTTTCACAAGGTCATCAGCACCTGCTCTCCCACGGGAGGAAATATCTCCAGGGACACAGCCACACACGGCTCTGTCATGGTATCACGGGGGTGTGCTCTCCCTGCTGCAAACAAATTTTCGGAAGGTTTTTGAGTGAGGGAGGAGGTGTCCCCTGAGGTGAAAAGGGGATGGTGTAGTTGTTTAACACCAAGAGCAACACAAATGCAAAGAAACCCGTCGGTGTGTCATTTCTTTCCCTGAGAGTTAAGGGATGTGAGCCACACAGCCCACAAATAGCTGTTGGAGGACTGAACTGTTTGTTACCTGTGCCCAGGGTTTTGCGGGGATGTCAAAAGGAGATGGGGAACAGAGCTCCCTGCACTCTGTTCTTGTGAGTGGAGCAAAGGGATTGATTATCCTCTGCAGAACAGAAACGTGGTTAAATGTTAAAATTAAGCAGGGACCCTCACTGAGGGGCAGGTCTTGCCTGCTGTGCTGTGCAGGGGGCTGAGGTTTCTAAAACCCTATTGCACTGCTGTATCAGAGGCGGAAAGAAAACGTCTGGTCTGATCAGAGGAACTGCTTTTGATGCGCTTTCCCTCACAGCAAGGAACATTTGAGCTCGAAGGGGACACGACTGCGTCTGCCTCAGGGACGTTCAGTGCAGTTGTTCACCTCCAGCCCCAGCCTGCAGTCTACTCACTCACTCAGGGTGGGTATGGAGGAGGCGTTCGAGTCCTAACAGAGGCTTGGACCTCCTCCAGGTAAAACCAAACAGATAATGCAGAACACATGTGAATTGCCCATACGAACAGATTTAGTCCGTTCGCCACCGAAAGAGTCCGCAAGCTAGCTCTGTTCAGAGTGGAGTGGTTTTGACCATACTGCTTGTGAATAGTAACATCCTACACGGGCATGTACATGTATTTTTAATCTGCAGGGTGATGTTTAGGTGCTTGCATTCTGCATTTACTCCTCATATTGGCAATTAAAACTGCTTCTCTTTCTGAGTGTCAGAACAGCGTCTGTCACTGCCGTCCCTTGCTAGGCCCAGCATGTTGCCATAAATGTGTTGGACATAAAGGATGGTTTTCATGCCTCCAGCAGTGTTTTAGAGACATAGTCAAAACAGATCCCTGATAAGGGAGAGGTGGCAAACATCCAGCCTGACATCCATCTTGAATTTGAGAGCAAAAAGGAAATGGGAAAGGAGACTGAAAACCTAGCTGAGGACGTTGGGTAAAACCCTGCTCTCATGCACTCTGTTGAAAATTCAGTGTGTTGGTCCAGTGGGGTTATCTGCAAAGTCTAGCGATGCATGAGACAGAAATTTGGTTCCCAGTGTACAATTATGGGCAGGCACTTGCTTCCATAGATGCTCTCTAGATGTCTGCATTTTATTTAATGAAAAATACAAGTTTGTGTATGTAACAGGACATTTATTCATGCCTATGAAGTTATATTTTATCCTAGCCCTTTAATAGAAAATATTTCTCCCTTCTAGAATACCCAGGTTTGCTTCCTATATACTAAATGCTAATTTAAAGAATGGATGACTGTACAACCTTCATCAACATCAGTAATCTATCAATTATTTTTTTAGACCTCTGATTTCTTCCTATGCTTTTTCATAACGTAAGTATAATATATTAGGTTATTAATCTTAAATGTATCTGTTGGTTTCATTGTCTAGTTTTCATTTTGCCTCTCTTTCTCAGGCTGGACAATGTAATGGGTTTGGGTTGAAAATAAGCTTTGCTTTCTCTGTAAATTCTTATTTTTAAAAGTGGTCAGTGAAAATTTGGAAACCCAAAGAAAACTTTAATTTTGGTCAATCTGATAAAATACATGCCTTGGGTTAAATTTGCTATTAAAAACCTCCATTGCAAGCATCTTTGGGCACTGTAAGATCATGCACCTTGTTTTTCTCTGGCTACTTTCAACACCAAAAGCCAAGTAATTGCTTTGCTTCCCATGCTCACAGTGCTGCCAGCTCCTCCTTGTCTCTGGCTCCTGTGACACGAGATGAAGCTGGACGTGCCAGTGACAGCATGTGCCAGTCAGGCGCAGCACGATACGTGCTGGGGACGCTGCTGACAAGACGGATGTTCTTGGCAGGCTCCGTGACACTTCTCCCTTCCTTTAGCCAGAGAGAGGGGGTCAGTGGAACGCAGTGGCAGGACCTCAGTCATTCACTCTGGGCACCCAGCATTGCTCCCCAGTTCCCATGACATGAAGTTGAGCAGTTGATCCTCTTGCTGAGAATATACTTAAATACATGGCCATGCCTTAATGTCGATTCACATGAGCAGTGTTGTGCCTTGGGAAGATGAGGGGCAGCTGGAACACCCCATCAGGCAAAAGTAAGGAGTGATGTTTTCTTTCCTCTCCTCGCGGAACTGTGGATCAGCAGCCAAACGCACGGGAATGCTGAGAGGGAAGAAACAGAAATGAAACTGATGGGAAGCAAGAAGCAGACAAAGATTCAGCCCATGCCCTAGTGAAGACGCAAAATTCCCGTTGACTGCTTTGGTGCAAAACCATACCAAAATACGGGGGTGGTGGAAAGAAGAAAAAGAAGAAAAAGAAATCAGGGAAGAACAGCTTGAGATGTTTTTGCCTGTGTTTGCGTCCTTATTCCCCCCACCTACCATCACCATCCATTTTCTCCAGCTGACATCTTTTCTCGTTGCAGAAGCAGAAAGCTGTCATTTTTCACGTGGCATCTCCCATCCATCCATCAGTATGTCCGGGAGAGCTGGCAGCTAATTCCGATGGATGAATGACCCATCAATAACCCTCACCAGCTCCCATGGGGCATGGAAAATGATCAAGCTAAGCGATGGTGACAGGTGAGAGACATTCATCCAGAGATGCTGTGGGTAGCAGAGACGGAGACGTAAAGGGTTCCGTATGCTTGCTGTGTTTGAAGGGGAAATGTAATGCCAGAAGACAAGCATCTTATTGGCCTGAATCGCACTCAGTTCCTTCTTTCTGCCATTTTGTTTGCTGTCCTCCAGGATACTCCAAGCATCCTCTCTCCTCCTCAGTGCAAAAGCAGTTACGTGCAGGAACAAGAACCATCACTGAAGTCTGATTCAAAATATTTTAAAATTATTACTCATTAGAAAAAAAAGTACCAAGGCAAGAAGCAATCAACTTAAATATGTGTATTTCAGAACAGAAACGCATAGAAAAAGACACATCTGAGGTACCTTCCTTCTCTTTTCTTTTTATATTTTTTTTCTGCATCTTCTTTTTTTCATTGTTCTTAAAAAAAGGGAAAAAAAATCATTTTTAACTGTTCAGATCAATTTATAGGTTTGCAATACACCACTTGTGCTAAAATAACTGATCATTTGTTTTGCCATTCTTGTATATTAAGTGCATTACAGAATGATTCAAATTCTTACAAAGTATCTGAAGCTTTTCTTCAAATTGGGTGTTACTACAGATACAAGGCAGCCAGGTGCTTTTAGTTTGTTTTTAGCTTCTCATTGCTCTAGCTTGTCAGTAATAGGCAATAAATTACATCAATTTCCCTGCGCTGAGTCTGTTTTGCTCGTGATGATAATTGTTGAGTGATCTCCCTGTCCTTATCTCAACCTTTGAGCCTTATCTACTGTATTTTTTCTCCCTTTTCCTTTGAAGAGAGGGAGTGAGAATGGTTGTGGTGAAGCTTGGCTGCCCGGCTGAGTGAAACCACCACAGGCACCTTGGTTTAAAAGCGAACTTCTGAAAACACCAAGAGTGTCTTGCATTGGTGAGCATGATGCTCAAAAATAGTCATAGTAATGCTGATGTTACCTTAACTTTTTATATAAATGTAAATAAAGTTTCCAAATATGCTGCCACATACTGATCTGTACCTTAGAGGTAGGCACACCACAGAGCGTCTTGCAGAAAGTGAGTAAATGAGTTTTAGTGTACGTAATCAACCAGTTTTAAATATTTTTGAAGCACTTGTAAGCTTAAACACTACTTGATTAAGTCCTTTCACAGAAACCACGGGCTTCATTAATCATATCATCAGACAACAACATTTTTAGTTGTGTATCCAAAACTAAAATTAGTTGTAATCAGCATGGTTGTACTAGAACAGTAAGTTGCAAATCTGCAAGTATGTCCTCGGTTATTTGGCTTCTGGTTCAATTCTGGATGCTGGCGGAGGCTGTCTGACTCTGTGGATCTTCAGTCCTTTGGGGTTTGATAATGCTTTTTGCTGTTGTTGCTCATAAGATGGTAGTGGTGAACTCCTTTCCACTGGGTCTTTTGATGAAAGAGCCAATATACCCACACCCATGCAGCCAGGAATTTTATATCCTGGCACACACACAGCCTCTTACATCAGGTCCATTACTTCTTCTTCTATTTACAGGATCTTAAAAACCTGCTTTCCGAGACTGCAAGCTATATATATACACACCAGTTCTAACATCCAGGCCCATCAGAAATAATTTTTTTTTTCAGGCAAATAATTTTTTTCAGGCTTGATGATTCTATCAGGCATGTTAAGAAGGTATTTCTGTACAAGTACAGATTGCTCTCTGGGCTACCTATCTCAGGGCCCCTATAACATGACTCTCTTTCTATTCTGCTGTAATGCCAAAGGTTTTGGGGAGATCAGAAATATATTCTTCTACATGCTTGTTACCTAACCGATGTTGTCAAGTCGCATTATAGGTGTTGCCAAAAGCACTTCCCCAAGAAGATATCTAATGTTGGTGGAATCAGCACCTCAGTCTTGGCAGTTGTTTCCCAGGGTGCATTGATGTGAATGAAAGAGCAAAAATCCTTTTCCCAACTACCTAACACCAGAAAAAAAAATCAGGATTTCACAAGAAGAGAACAGCAGCCACAGTCTATGTGAGAACAAATTAGGTTGCAGCTTCCTTTTCAAACTCTTTAGCCTGGTTGGCTTTCGGAACTTGCAAATAGTTGAATATCGTCCACAAGCCTATTCCAGACTTGAGGAAAATTCTTTCCCAAGACTCTTCCCACAGCCAAAATCACAGGCAATCTTATAAAGGCTCCTTCAGTGTCTCTTTATCTAATATCATTGTTTTTATTTCATTTTGCAATGATGTAGCTTTTCCACTAAGAGATGGAAAATAGAGATGGAAGGGATTGTTTTCCCTTCTGTCTGTTGGCTGCATTTTGCTTCCCAACAACATCCAAGCTTTGCAGAACAACTCGGTTTGTGCACAGCCATTGCAGACATCGTGCCTTATCTTGAGCCAGCGCTGACTTTGATCTGGGTCCTTACAGTCCGCAGCCATATGTAGGATGCCTCGTTTCAACACCTCTCCTTTTCCTTCCTGGTTGGACCACATACTTGGGATGCATTTCATAACAAACTTCATTCCTGATGCCTTCTTCCACAGGCAAGAAATCTGTGTGTGCCAGCTTCTGCTAGTGACGTTTTTTAGATACCCGGCTCTGTTAGGTGAAGTCTCCCTCTCACCACATCGAGTGCATGTCTCACATCTCCTTTAATCAGTCCTCAGACCAGTGGCCATTCAGAGGCAACACGATCTACGTCCAGGCTTCTTTCTGCTCACATCTCATCTGAGCCCCTTTTCAGGGCTCTTCTGGCTGATGTGCCAGGCGGGGGGGTGGGACGTGCCTTCGCGGCACCACTGGACGTTTTTACCTCTTTTTGAAAGCTCTGCTGTTTCTCAATGCAGCTATCTATCCGTCATTTTTTTTCTGTTTAGTCCATTCTCCCTGCAGTAGCTTAGCCCCAAAGTAGACAGAATAATCCCAGTTGGATTTTAGCCCGTCTTTTCAGTAAGCAAAACGTTACAGATATCACTGGTTCTGCGTCTGGGATTCCTGCCAGTTAGCTGCATTAGACAATAAGGATTGATTCTTTGGAAAATATTTTCCTGAAGCTAAGGAAACACTTTTTGGGGAGAAAACAAAGCTTTAACAAGATACTTCCAAAGGAAAGCTGTCGTGAGATCATAAGCCTACTGCCGTTTTACTAAACATCTTTCTTGGCTTATTCGTTGAAAGCGTGGCCATCCTTGGAGCTCATGGTTGCAGGGATAATGCATTGCTGTTTATAATGCTTTTCCCTGATGTTGAACTCGCTCTTAGTGAATGGACACAACTCTCTCCTGCGGTATTTGGGCAGGCACTTGTTAACAATTGTCAGTTGTTTGGAAAAGCAGCTCCATTTGAGCAGGCTCCGGGTTTCACAGGCAGCCCTTTTCAAAGGACACAAATTCCAGCCTGGGAATGGGGCAGTTTCTGCCTTTCTTTAAGGTCTAGCACCAAGGTAGCACTGATTGCAAACCCTCCAGAGGTGTAAAACATGGCTCTCCTGGGGCATCAGTACTAGCACCAGGAAAGCACCAGGCAATTCATTATTTTCAACTTGATCAACTTAGTATAGGCAGTGGGATCGAGTGGAGTGCACCCTCAGCAAGTTTGCAGATGACACCAAGCTGAGTGGAGTACTTGATACAACAGGAGGAAGGGAAGGCATCCAGAGGGAGCTGGACAAGCTTGAGAAGTGGGCCCACGTGAACATAATGAGGTTCAACAAGGCCAAGTGCAAGGTGCTGCACTTGAGAGCAGCCCTGCAGAGAAGGACCTGGGGGTTCAGGTGGATCAAAAACTTGACATGAGGCAGCAGTGCACACTTGCAGCCCAGAAGGCCAACTGCGTCCTGAGCTGCACCAACAGAGTGGGCAGCAGGTGGAGGGAGGGGATTGTGCCCCTCTGCTCTGCCCTTGTGAGGCCCCACTGGAGTGCTGCATCCAGGTGTGGGGCCCCCAGCACAAGGAGGATGTGGGGCTGTTAGAGAGGGTCCAGAGGAGGGCTCTGAGGATGCTCAGAGGGCTGGAGCACCTCTCCTGTGAAGAAAGGCTGAGAGAGCTTGTCGTGGTTTAACCCGACCGGCAGCTAAACACCACGCAGCCGTTCGCTCACCCTCCCCCCTCCCTCTCTGGGACGGGGGAGAGAAATGGAAAGTGAAGCCCGTGAGTTGAGATAAAGACAGTTTAATAAGACAGGAAAAAAAAAAATAACAAAAATAATAATAACAATAATAATAATGATGATACAATGGGGATAATACGAAAGTAATAATAGTATGTACAAACAAGTGATGCACAATGCAATTGCTCACCACCCGCTGACCGATGCCCAGCCTAACCCCGAGCAGTCCGGCCCCCTCCCCCCGGCTAGCCACCCCTATATATTGTTTAGCATGACGTCAGATGGTATGGAATACCCCTTTGGCTAGTTTGGGTCACCTGTCCTGGGTCTGTCCCCTCCCAGCTCTTACTGCACCCCCCAGCCTGCCCGTTGGCAGGACAGAGCAAAGGCTGAGATGTCCTTGGCTTAGTATAAGCACTGCTCTGCAACAATTAAAGCATCGGGGTGTTATCAGCATTCTTCTCATTCTAAGCCAAAACACAGCATTCCACCAGCTACTAGGAAGAAAATTAATTCTGTGCTAACTGAAACCAGGACATCTATCCACCCCTTATTCCATACCATTTATGTCATGCTCAGGTTACACTCTTTTCCATACATTCTAATTAGTCACCTATAGTAATCATGGTAGTGATAACATACAGTATAATATACTATTTAACATGGTGCAATTCAGTTCATGGGCTATTCTCACCCAGTATTAAATCTCCTTGAGGTACACACCGGACCTCTCCGTTCTTTTGCATCACCCACCAAGTATATCCAGGTCCCTGAGCGAAAACAATTCCACGAATAGGTTTGCCTTTTCCTGAGGCAGGAGTAGCCCAGACTGTTTTACCCAGCATATTTTTTACATGCACTACAGGAACTTTATCCCCATCTACAGTACGTAACAGGTTTGATTGGGCAGGTCCAGCTCGGTTGGTAGATCCCCTAGTATTGACTAACCAGGTGGCCTTTGCCAAATGCGTATCCCAGTTTTTGAACGTCCCAGCGCCCATTGCTTTCAAGGTAGTCTTTAACAGGCCATTGTATCGTTCAACTTTCCCGGAGGCTGGTGCATGATAGGGGATGTGATACACCCATTCAATACCATGTTCTTTGGCCCAAGTGTCTATAAGGTTGTTTCGGAAGTGAGTCCCATTATCTGATTCTATTCTTTCTGGGGTGCCATGTCGCCATAGGACTTGCTTTTCAAGGCCCAGGATGGTGTTCCGGGCGGTAGCATGAGGCACAGGATATGTTTCCAGCCATCCGGTGGTTGCTTCCACCATTGTAAGTACGTGGCGCTTGCCATTGCGAGTTTGAGGGAGTGTGATGTAATCAATCTGCCAGGCCTCTCCATATTTATATTTCAGCCATCGTCCTCCATACCAAAGAGGCTTTGACCGTTTGGCTTGCTTGATTGCAGCACATGTTTCACAGTCATGAATAACCTGTGCTATAGCGTCCATGGTCAAGTCCACCCCTCGATCACGAGCCCATCTGTATGTTGCATCTCTACCTTGATGGCCTGAGGTGTCATGGGCCCATCGGGCTATAAATAATTCACCTTTATGCTGCCAATCCAGGTCCACCTGAGCTACTTCAATCTTAGCAGCCTGATCCACCTGCTGGTTGTTTTGATGTTCTTCAGTAGCCCGATTCTTGGGCACATGAGCATCTACGTGGCGTACTTTCACAGCCAGGTTCTCTACCCGAGCAGCAATATCTTGCCACAATGCAGCAGCCCAGATAGGTTTGCCCCTACGCTGCCAGTTGTTTTGCTTCCATTGCTGTAACCATCCCCACAGGGCATTTGCTACCATCCATGAATCGGTGTAGAGATAGAGAACTGGCCATTTTTCTCGTTCAGCAATGTCTAAAGCCAGCTGAATGGCTTTCACTTCTGCAAACTGACTCGATTCACCTTCTCCCTCAGCAGCTTCTGCAACTCGTCGCGTAGGACTCCATACAGCAGCCTTCCATCTCCGATGCTTCCCCACAATACGACAGGACCCATCAGTGAACAGGGCATATTTCTTTTCATTCTCTGGCAACTGGTTGTATAGTGGGGCTTCTTCAGCACGACCCACCTCCTCCTCTGATGATATCCCAAAGTATTTGCCTTCTGGCCAGTCCATGATCACTTCCAATATTCCTGGGCGACTGGGGTTTCCTATTCGAGCCCGCTGAGTAATCAGTGCAACCCACTTGCTCCATGTAGCATCAGTTGCATGATGCGTAGAGGGGACCCTTCCCTTGAACATCCAGCCTAGTACCGGTAATCGGGGTGCTAGGAGGAGCTGCGCTTCAGTACCGACCACCTCCGAAGCAGATCGAACTCCTTCATATGCTGCCAATATCTCCTTTTCAGTTGGAGTATAGCGGGCCTCAGATCCTCTGTATCCCCGACTCCAAAACCCCAGAGGCCGACCTCGAGTTTCCCCAGGTTCTTTCTGCCAGAGGCTCCAGGTGGGGCCGTTCTCCCCGGCTGCAGTGTAGAGCACATTCTTTACATCTGGTCCTGTTCGAACTGGCCCAAGGGCTACTGCATGGACTATTTCCTGCTTGATTTGTTCAAAGGCTTGTCGTTGTTCAGGGCCCCATTCAAACTCATTCTTCTTGCGAGTTACTTGGTAGAGTGGGTTTACAATCAGACTGTAATTTGGGATGTGCATTCTCCAAAACCCCACAACACCTAGGAAAGTCTGTGTTTCTTTTTTGTTAGTTGGTGGAGACATAGCTGTTATTTTGTTGATCACATCCATTGGGATTTGACGACGTCCATCTTGCCATTTTATTCCTAAAAACTGGATCTCCCGTGCAGGTCCTTTGACTTTATTTTGTTTTATGGCAAAACCGGCTTTCAGAAGGATTTGGACTATTTTCTTCCCTTTCTCGAAAACTTCCTCTGCTGTGTCACCCCACACAATAATGTCATCGATGTACTGCAGGTGTTCAGGAGCTTCCCCCTGCTCTAGTGCAGACTGGATCAGCCCATGGCAAATGGTAGGGCTGTGTTTCCACCCCTGGGGCAGCCTATTCCAAGTATATTGGACTCCCCTCCAAGTGAAGGCAAATTGTGGCCTGCACTCTGCTGCTAGAGGGATGGAGAAAAATGCATTAGCGATATCAATTGTGGCGTACCACTTGGCTGCCTTCGATTCAAGTTCATACTGAAGTTCCAGCATGTCCGGCACTGCAGCACTCAGTGGTGGCGTGACTTCGTTCAAGCCGCGATAGTCCACTGTTAGTCTCCACTCGCCATTAGACTTTCGCACTGGCCATATGGGACTATTGAAAGGTGAATGAGTCTTGCTGATCACTCCTTGGCTCTCCAATTGACGAATTAGCTTATGGATGGGAATCAGGGAGTCTCGGTTGGTGCGATATTGCCGCCGGTGCACAGTTGTGGTAGCAATTGGCACTTGCTGTTCTTCGACCCTCAGCAACCCCACAACAGAGGGGTCCTCTGAGAGACCAGGCAAGGTAGATAATTGTTTAATGCCCTCTGTCTCTAAGGCAGCAATACCAAAAGCCCACCGGAACCCTTTTGGGTCCTTGCAGTATCCTCTTTTAAGATAGTCTATGCCAAGGATACATGGAGCATCCGGACCAGTCACAATGCGGTGCTTTTCCCACTCATTCCCAGTCAGACTCACTTCAGCCTCCAATACAGTCAACTGCTGAGATCCCCCTGTCACTCCACAAATATAGATGGGCTCTGGTCCTTTATAGCTCGATGGCATTATAGTACATTGTGCACCGGTGTCTACTAAAGCCTTATACTTCTGTGCGCGTGATGTGCCAGGCCATCGAATCCACACAGTCCAATAAACTCGATTGTCCCTTTCCTCCCCCTGGCTGGAGGCAGGGCCCCCCTAATCCTGGTCAGAATCTTCCTCGTTTCTGTGTTTGAAGGACTGTCTGCTGGAAGTTGGAGCAGCAAACTTTTCGGAGAATCCCTTTTTCCTGATTGTTTTCTTTTGCAACTCACGTACCCGTGCCTCTAGGGTCGCGGTAGATTTTCCATCCCACTTTCTCATGTCCTCTCCATGGTCTCGTAAGTAAAACCACAGGGTGGCACGGGGTGAGTACCCACCATATCGTCTTCCTTGTGTGGGTGAACGCCTACCCCTGACAGCTGAGACACTGCTTTGTACAGGTGCGAAGGAGAATAATCTCTCTTCAAGTTGGTGAACCTTTTCAGAAAGTTTCTCCCAAGTGTTCTCCTTTGGTCGGTGGGCACTGGTTGGTTCAGGTGGGGAGGACAATAGATTCTCTTCAAGTTGGTGAACCTTTTCAGAAAGTTTCTCCACAGCTGAGACGCAGGCCTGTAAGGAAGAGGAGAGACTTTCTTCGTACTGCCGGAGTTGTTTAGCCGCTTCACCCACTGTGGGTTCCTCATCCTCTTTCCAGGCCATTATTGCCAATGAGCTGGCATATGATGATGGTGCACTCCGTACAAACTTCCGCCACATGGGTCGTGTACACTTGACTTCATCTGGATCTGTGGATGTTTGATTGAGGTCTGGATCCTCATAAATCACTTCCCGTACGGCTAATTCCCTCAGGTACTGGATTCCCTTCTCCATAGTGGTCCACTTGCCTGGTAGACATAAAATATCTTCCTTGAAGGGATACCTTTCCCTCACAGCTGAGAGGAGACGCCTCCAGAGGCTGGTGGGTCGTGCTCCATCTGCAATTGCTTTGTCAATGCCGGCGTCTCGAGCAAGGGATCCCAGCCGCTTGGCTTCCCTGCCGTCTAATTCCACACAATTGGCTCCAGAGTCCCAGCACCGGAGCAGCCAGGTGACAAGCTGCTCACCTATACAGCGACCAAAATCTTTTCGCACATCTCGTAGGTCGCGCTCGTTTAGGCTTCGGGTAGTTACTGTTGCTCTTTCGGCATCCTCATCTTCCTCCTCCTGAATCCTTGACGGCCCAGCGTCGTCATCATCTTCATCATCTCTATACTTAGTTTTGGCAGAAGCCTTACCTGGATTGGCAGAAGACTCTCTGCGTTCTAAACGACTTGAATTTCTGTACCATATTTTCACCTTCTCTACAGGGGCAGCTTGCACTGCTACTGCTCGTTTCTCTGACTTTGTTACAGGGTCTGCCACAGGGGTTGGAATGCCCTCTGCAGGGTCAACTTGCACTGCTACAGCTCGTTTCTCTGACACGGCCACAGGAGCTGGAGCGGCTACAGGAGCTGGAGCAGTTGCAGGAACCGGAGCTGTAGCGGCTACAGGAGCTGGAGCTGGAGCTGGAGCAGTTGCAGGAGCTGGGACTGGAGCGGCTGCAGGAGCTGGGACTGGGGCGGCTGCAGGAGCTGGAGCTGGAGCGGCTGCAGGAGCTGGGACTGGAGCGGCTGCAGGAGCTGGAGCTGGAGCGGCTGCAGGAGCTGGAGCTGGAGCGGCTGCAGGAGCTGGGACTGGAGCGGCTGCAGGAGCTGGAGCTGGAGCGGCTGCAGGAGCTGGAGCTGGAGCAGTTGCAGGAACTGGGACTGGAGTAGCTGCAGAATCCACCGTAGGGGTCACAGTGGCCGTTGGATCTGTCACAGGGTTTGGAGTGGCCGCAGGGTCTGTCACTAAGTTGACAGCAGTATCAATGGCAGCTCGATAGGCATGAGCCAGGCCCCAGCACGTTACAATGATTTGTGTTACTTTGGAACTGCCAGAATCATTACACCTTTTTTTCAAGCATTCTGCCAGTTTTTGAGGATTTTGCCATTGTTCAGGGGTGAATTTCCAACACACTGGGGGTGCCAACTGCTCTAGATGCCTGCCCATATCCACCCATACTCCCTGCCACCCACAACTATACTGCCTCCGGGCAGATCTCCGGATGAGCTTCATAAGTAGTTGTTTAACTTTAAGCAGAATCTGAAGTGCATTCATGAGGCAGAACAACAAGACTATGGTATTCTGAGTATTCCAGAAATATTCAATATCTTGGAGAGCTATTGTGACAAGCTCAGGGGATAAGAGGGTGGTGAAGGAGGAAGGCAGAGTGACCCAGGAGGATACAGGGGTGGTGAAGGAGAAAGGGAGAGTAAGCAAGTAAGGAAAAATATCCTCCCCTTTCCCCTCCACAGATTGACTCTCTAATGGAGAAAAACAATAGGTATAATTGCTAATAGTTCCCAAGATGCTGTTTCCGAAGTACAGAGTCCACGATGTTACTGAGTATAAATACCAAGTTAGAGTCATGACCAGATATCTTATCGTCTCATAAGCCATTGCTATAACACTTAGTACCATAATGGTCTGAAACCAGGGCCCGGAGAGGAGAAACAACACTACAGAGAGCAAATACGGAAAATAATGTACTATAATACTCAATTTGGAAAACAGGCGCAGCAGAGTTGTGATTAAAGCAATCAGCATCATGACAAGTGACTATTAAGCAGGTCTAATCCTTACACCAATTTTAGTTTAACACACTCTGATCAGATCTGCCGTTATCTCAACCTTTCGGGCCCCACGTTGGGCGCCAAAAAGACTGTCGTGGTTTAACCCGACCGGCAGCTAAACACCACGCAGCCGTTCGCTCACCCTCCCCCCTCCCTCTCTGGGACGGGGGAGAGAAATGGAAAGTGAAGCCCGTGAGTTGAGATAAAGACAGTTTAATAAGACAGGAAAAAAAAAAATAACAAAAATAATAATAACAATAATAATAATGATGATACAATGGGGATAATACGAAAGTAATAATAGTATGTACAAACAAGTGATGCACAATGCAATTGCTCACCACCCGCTGACCGATGCCCAGCCTAACCCCGAGCAGTCCGGCCCCCTCCCCCCGGCTAGCCACCCCTATATATTGTTTAGCATGACGTCAGATGGTATGGAATACCCCTTTGGCTAGTTTGGGTCACCTGTCCTGGGTCTGTCCCCTCCCAGCTCTTACTGCACCCCCCAGCCTGCCCGTTGGCAGGACAGAGCAAAGGCTGAGATGTCCTTGGCTTAGTATAAGCACTGCTCTGCAACAATTAAAGCATCGGGGTGTTATCAGCATTCTTCTCATTCTAAGCCAAAACACAGCATTCCACCAGCTACTAGGAAGAAAATTAATTCTGTGCTAACTGAAACCAGGACAGAGCTGGGGTTGTTCAGCCTGCAGAAGAGAAGGCTCTGGGGACACCTCACCGCAGCCTTTTGGTGCTTCAAGGGGGCTTATGAAAGGATGGAGAGCAAGTTTTTGGTTATTCAGATAACGACAGGACAAGGGGGAATGGTTTTTAACTAAAAGAGGGGAGATTTAAATTAGATGTTTGAAGGAAATCCTTCACCATGAGGGTGGTGAGGCGCTGGCACAGGCTGCCCAGAGCAGCTGTGGATGCCCCATCCCTGGAGGTGTTCAAGGCCAGGCTGGATCTCCAGCTTGAGACATTCTCTGATTCTATGATCACAGAGCATCTTTAGTCCTAGAACTCCCCAGAGGTCAGTACTTTGTTCTGGGCAGTTTGTGGATTTCTCCTCGTGACCCTTCCCAAACTCCACGTAACTTGACGCCCAGGCTCCTTTGTGGTAACAGCACAAACCTTCACACCTCCCTGCCTGCCCCCTGCTCTGCACCTCCCACCGGGCTCTGGGCACTGCCCGGGCTCCCTCACAGCCCTTCTGTTGCCCTCAAAACCCTATTTTTTCCCCATCTTTTCACTCTTTTGCTGCCCACTCCCCCATTTTGGGGCCCCTTCGTCTTTTTTCTGCGGAGCGAGCACACCCTTGAAGAACACACACCGTTAAAACAAAACAAGAGCACGACAGAACCCCCCCCCCTTCTCCCAGCGACCGTTTAACGGCCGCCTGCCGCCCGTTAACGGCGGGCAAGCTGAGGGCAGGGCGCACCGCCCGCCTTCCCCCTCCCGCACCGCGCATGCGCGCCCTGCTCCACAGCGCCCCCTCCCCGCCCTTTAGCACCACTGCAAGGCGCGGCCTCCATCGCGCATGCTCACTGCGCGGCTGCTCGGGGGGGGATCCAACTCCCTCCTCCCCCTCCCTCCCCGGTCCCGAAGCCGCTCGGCTGTTTCCGCCACCCCCCCTCCCCAGTGCCGAAGCCGTTCGGGTGTTTCCGCCACCACCCCCCCCCCCCCCCCCCTCCCGTGTGCCGAAGCCGCTCGGGTGTTTCCGCGGCTGCCCGGCGGCGGGGCCGCTGCGGGCGGAAAATGGCGGCGGGGGGCGCGCTGAGGGCCGGCGCCGGCCGCGGCTGAGCGGGGAGGCGGCTGTGGGGCTGCGCCTCCTCCTCCCTCCTTCCTCCCTCCCTCCTCCTCCTTCTCCTCCTCCTCCTCCTCCTCCCTCCCCCGGCATGGACGCTGGCGCTGCGCGGGGTGGCTGTGCGCGGCGCTGCCCGGCTGCGAGGTGCCGCTGAGGCGGGGGCCGCCCGCCGCCCCCCGGGGCAGCCATGTCGGACACCAAGGTGAAGGTCGCCGTCAGGGTCCGGCCCATGAACAGGAGAGGTAACCGGCTCCTCCCCGCCGCCCCTCTGCGGGCAGGGGGCTGAGAAAGCGCCTCAGACCCCCCCCCCCGGCCCCTTAACGACCCTATGTGTGTGTGTGTGTGGGGGGTGTTGGGGGGCGTCCCCCCCCCCCCCCCCCCCCCCCTCACCGCCTCCTCTCCTCCTTGCAGAGCTGGAGCTGAACACCAAGTGCATCGTGGAGATGGAGGGCAACCAGACGGTGCTGCACCCGCCGCCCTCCAACGCCAAGCAGGGAGAGAGGTGAGGAGCGGGGACACAACCTGTACACACACACACACACCCCCTCCGAGCCCCCCCCGACCCCCCTACAGGGGCCTGTGAGGGGCAGGGGGCTCCCCAGGACCTCGGCTTCGTGTCCTGAGGGGAGCTGGAGGTGGTCACGCTCAGCCTGCGAACCCATTCTTGGGTGAATGCTCAAAAAGCGAGCCCATCGCTTAAAAAACCCATCGCTTGGGTGAGGATGGATGGATGGATGGATGGATGGACACTGGCCCCGCACGCCGCTGCTCACAGGAATTTCCCCGGAGCGTAACCTTTGTGGAAACACGAAGCTGAATTCAGATGTTGTCCTAGCCATGGTGTTTTTTGTTGTTTGTTTTTTTTGTTTGTTTGCTGGGTTTGGACATGCTTGCGTTTGGTGGTTACCCGTTCCTTTCTTAATTCGGTTGCCGTCGTGTGGAATAGGCTGGGAATACGCTGCAATAATTTGGGAATCTGGCGTCTGGTTGTGATGCCCCGCTAAAGAATACCCTTGGAAATAGTCCAAAATACCAAGGCACTGGGCTGTAAAAATAGATCAGAACAGGAAAAGATTTCTTTCCTTTGAGGGAGTGTGGGGAAAGACGAGGAGGCACGAGGGGAGTAGTTACGTTGTTTGCTTATCTCTCTGATTACCTGTTGACAGCTCAGCTCGGTCGATCTGTGAAATATTTTTAATGCCAAGGACTGTGAATTCATTTGCATGATTATAGAGATTTTCATCTGAACGATTTCTTGCTACTTAAGGTTTTATTAAAAGTATCTGTGAGGTTGTTATAGCTATGAAAATTAGTGTGAGGATATGTTGGTATTTTTTTTCAAAGGCAGTGTCTTGGCTTTTATAGTTTTCCAGCAGGAAAGGTCTACACCTCTTGTGTTCTTTTGCATCTTGTGTCCAAGATGCAAAGGCCCTCTCACGTTAATCCAAATACTGGAATACAGCTGTAATTGTGCCAATTTAACTTAAATCCAACCTGTGTTGCCTTCAAAATCATTGTTATGGCAAATGTGTTGGCCTGGGTCTTGGAAGATCTGTGCTTGTTTCCAGTCCCTTTCATAGACTTTACGCGATCTGCAAGTCGTGCTGCCTCTGTGCGTCTTAGCACCCATCTGAAAAATGGAAATCTTGTTTTTCTTGAGACTATTTTAGGAAGTATGCTTTTTCTAACGTTTATTGAGCTGCTTATATGGTGTCCATCACAATGCTGCTGTACTAAGAATAATATCAACTCTTTAAAGTGAGTGGGTTTGACAGGTAGAAAGTGCAACGTTGTGCGTGTTGGCTGCGGGGATTCAGGGAGACAATGCAGTGACTCCTCTGAGAGATTGAGTTTTGCGTTTGTCTGGCTTGAATACCTGTAAAAAAAAATAATATATATATTTATAAACTCTCTTACCTAGTTTGAATTGGCTTCTGATGGTGTGCCAAGAGCCCTGTGGGTGAGTTGTGACGCTTGTGTGCAACCTCGTTATTGATAGCAGTGCTGGCAGGTGATAGCTGCCCTGCTTGCAGGCAGCCCCCTGTGAGGGTGGGACTTGGCTGGCTGGTGAATGTTTAACTTGTGTGCTAGAGGGAAGCAACTGCGTGACGTGAGAGGATTGGAAATGCTGATCGGAAGTAACTCACGCTGATGCAAAAATATGGTTCGGGTACCTTCTAAATGGCAGAGATTGTGTGGAGACTGTTGAGATGGGTAAAGGCCATCTACTGCCTTGTGAAGTTCCCTTTTTTTTTTTTTTTTTTTCAGTGTTAAACTGTTGATTTCTGCTTTATTTTTTCCCGTCAAGATAGAGTTTAATTCTCATGATGAAGAATGAATTCTATTCTTCTTCTGTGTGTACCCAAATAAAATGTCTATATAGACTGGCTCTGAATTGCTGAGTAGTTGCTGCTTGTACTTGGACTGGTGCCTTGGCAGGGTTAGAGATGTCAAATGGATTTTTGGTTTTCTTTGTGTAGCTTGTTTTTATATAGCTCAACTGGATTTTTTCTTTCAGAGCAACCGTGTCATTGCAAAAATTACTTCCCTTGTTGGCTGATTAACTGGTCTTTCTGTGCTATATTGCATTATTTTAATATTCTGTTTAGACTCTTTTACATTTTTCTTTTTATATGGAGATTTCCTTTTTTTCCGGAGGAATGAAAGTACAAGTTTGTGCTGTGCTTTGGAATGAGAATAAGTAGCCTTCTAAAGCAAATTTGGTTTCCAGGGCTGCTTTTCTTGATTGAGCTGAAGCAGAGAAACTGTAGTTGTTGGGGGGGGGGGGGAGGGGGGGGAAGGAGGGCTGGAGAGGGGAGTTCAGGACCATGCTCTTTATTTGCTTTGTGTTCTTAGTTGTAATTTTCGATGTATTGACGGAATTTTCTGAAGTAAAATGAGATAATCTGTGATAATTATCAAAGTGCTGTTCATCCAAAAGCAAACGTTAAGTTTAGGAAGATCAAATTTTACTGTTTTTTCCTATCCTGTAAGGAGTTTTAAAATTAGATCTAATTTCAGATGCATCCTGTTAATAGATCTCTACATTTTATTACAGATACTTCTGAAGGATTTTAGACAGACAAGTTATGACAGTTTTACAAGTGGCAAAAAATACCTAAAATCCAAGACAGTGCTTGTTCAGCTTCCACTTTTGTATTAGTTTGTATCAGTGTTGTGGAAGTTAGATCTGGGTTCTCAATTCTTCTAACAACTAGACCACACAGCATGGCTACCTTCACAAACACAGCTACAAAATGGTAATTGTTATTAAATGTTTTATCTTTTTATAAACAGCAGGCCTTTCATTCCCTACAGGCAAACAGTTTTAGGTTTCTAAACTAGCAAAGAACTAAAAACAAAACATGGTAAAACCTAACAAGCTGAGTCTGAAAGACAGGAAAGTCTTTCCTGACTGTGGGAAGAGCAGACAGTTCAGCAAGAACCAGTTTTCGTTAGCTGGTGTCAGGTATATTTTTGGTGCTGGCGAAGATTTTCTAGGTTGACTTGTTGCACTTCATGCCTATAGCCCTTGTTTTAGTGTTACTAGTAGCATTAGTTTCATTTATGTCTGCCTAAGGGTGTTTCTGTGTTGTCTTAGTTACCTTCTTGGTCTTCCATACGTTTTTTTCCCCGAAATTGGTATGGATTTCTCTTTCTTTCCAGAAAGAAATAATGTCTTGTTTCCGGGATCCCTGTGATTTCTTATTTATTTTTTCCTGTTGTCACCTGGGAATCTGGATTTCCTTTATCAAAGTACACTCTTCAGGAGTTGTTGGAATAGCTATTTCGGAAAGAAGACATTCCTGTATGTCTTGCTGTCGTGCTATAAATGTTTGTATCTGGCTGGCATTAAGGTACAGCATTAAATTGCAACTATGAAATAATGAGAGCATGAGCTTACAGACAGTCTTTCAAAATATCTGAGTAATTATTATTTACGATGGAAGTATCACGCCCCTCTCTAAGTCTGTCAAAGGTTTCTCTTGACGTTAGAGTTGCTATCCTTTTAGGAGAACAAATCAGGTTTTGCCAGGTGCTACCTGTGCTTCTGACTGTTGAAACAGGCTTTCCTCCATCCAACCTTGCCTTTCAGCTACACTTTTTAAACGTGTAGGATCTGAAAAGTTTATTTTGCTTCCCTGGCTACAGTTCATGGTGTGATCTTTCCGTTGTTAGTAAACAAAAGATCTGTATTGACAGAAATAATGAAGTACAGAGACAGTAGAACTGCAATACTGTTTCAACTGTAGTTTTGACTAAGCAGAAGGCATCTGTTGGGCAATTTATTACCTTAAAGCACAGTAGCCTTCTGCAAACTTTGCCTTATTAAAGATCTTGGGTCAAAAAATAAGAAAGAAATCATCAGACTGTGGAGCTGAACTTAAACTTACCACTTTCCCCAGAAAGTATCTTTTTCTTTTTTTTTTTTTTTTTTTTTTGTCTGACTTATTTTTGCTTTTTAAACCTATTTTAGGACTTGCTTGCTCAATCTTCTGCCATCGTTACTTACATAACAGAGAAATAGCTCCAATGCCAAATTATACTTAGGTAAAGCTCTTATATCTTTAAATTACTCAGGGTGGCAAAATATATCTATATCTATATCTATAGATATATAGATATAGATATAGATATATTTTTTTTCTCCAGTAGGTTTAAGCACTTTAATAAAACCAGTAGCTAGGAGCAGGTATGTGTATGCGGTCTATCCAGTTCTTGTAGGTTGTGATGCTTCCAAAGATAATGATTGGATTATTTAGGATATGCTAACTAGGTATAAAATCAGATTTTATTCCTAGTTAGCGTGTCCTAAAATTCTTGTTTCCAAAAAGCAGCTGTTGCCTCCTCCCCACCTTGGGGCAAACAGTATTTTCAATGGTCTTTAATAGATGGCCCTTTTTGTGGTCACTGGAATGCATTTGTTTATTTTTTGAGATGTTGCTTCAAAGAGCATCAGAGGTGAGAGAGGAGCGCGGTTGCAGGGAGAGGATGTGCGCTTCTGGTAATGGTCCCTGTTTCAGACTGGAACTGTGGGAAGCTGAAACAGGACGACTGCTAATTATTTCTGTATCTGAAGGCATGATCAAGAAGATCGTGTCCTTGCTGCATCTACTCTGAATTTTCACCTGAGCTTACTGGTGAAACAAGAGCAGGCAGCAACCTTTATCTTGGTCTAGGGGAAATTGTAAAAGCAATCTGACTTTGACCTCTTCGGTTAGCTTCCTGTTTGACAGCAGTGTTCAGGATGTGAATTGTTAACTTGGGATCTTTGTCGAAGAGGTGTGTTGGAGTGATAAAATGTATGGCTGGCAAATGTCATTTCAGAACGGTTTTTGCATTGCTGCAGCTCACCCATGCCTCAGGTGGGATACGAGATGCGGTTCCATGAAACCGCTACTCTTAACGCTTGGTTTCAAATTCCTGTATTTTGGATTTTCCATGTATTTGGGATTATGAATTTGTGGCGTGGCTCTAGGTTCTTTCTCAGGTTGCCTGAGCCACGGGTAAATGGAAGGTCTGTTATCTTGCCACGTTCATAAAATCCAGGCAGCTGTCGGGACCTTGTGCTTTGGTCTTGAAAAGGCGTAGCTAGGGGAAACTGCCACTGGATGCTGCTGAGGCTGTGGGTACGCTGCTAGCAGTATGTGGTGTTGTTTATAGAAGTTATGAATTTAAAAAAACAAAACAAAACAAAAAAAGCTGCTCTTTTCAAATGGATTTGTTTTCCCTTTTCTTTGGGGAGATTGGGACTGAAGGACAAGTTTTATTCTCACCTCCTTTGCCCACCCTTGGTATAAATTGTTTTCAAAGGAAGAAGACTGTCTCTACAAGATTACCTTTGCCCTGTGCATCTAGTAGCGCGCACAAGCATGCGTTCCGTGCAGGGCTATGTGCTGCAGGGCACTGGGCTGCAAATCTCTGCACAAGTTTTTGGTGATGAAGTGAATTCCTTCCTTGTCTCAGGCCGGCAGTGCAGCAGGCACCGGCGGGCATCTGTCATCGAGGGAGCCGTCGTGGCGATACTTGGAGTAATAAGATTAGAGCTAAATCCTTAAACTGACAAAAAGTACTCGTCGCTGCTGTGGTTTTGGGACATTACCGTGTTTGAAGTCCTTCATTTCTCCGAAGCTGGGGGCAAACTGAGTAGCAGGAGGGGCAGCTGCCCTGACTGCATTGCCATGTCCCTCGCACGGAAGGGCTGCATGCAGTGGTGGGAAAGTCCTGGGGTGGCTCTGCTTATTTGGCCTGGGCTGACCGTGGTGCGAGTCTATTCATGGAAACAATTACTGCCGACTCTAGTGAAATGCCAGCTGCCGCAGCAGCGCTGGGCAGATTTTGTTGCCTAACTGAATAAGTTCTCCAATTGCTTAATTCCTCGTGTTTTGTAAGGATGCCTGTGAACAACTGCGGAGCGCGGAGCGGGCGCTGCGGAAGTGTCAGAGTGCCGGCTGGAGACGGTGAATTGTACGTGCTCAGTAAGTGCAGCCTGCAAAGAAAAGGCCCCTACCGAGCAATGATTTGCACCGCAGGACTCGGCAGCAAATTAACTTGAGACCTGAAGCACCGTGTTAACTAAAACAGTCGTGCTGTTGCCTGGAAGTAATGCTGCTGTGTCTCTTTTTACAAGAGGCAGCTGAAGGCATATGAGCTTGTTCCAGCAGTATGTGGCTATGTTGATAGGAAGTTGGGCATCGGAGCTGAATGTTTGCTGGAGCTTGAGCTTCTTGTGTAATATCTTCATGACCCTTCTGTGGAGTGTGTTGGACAGTGTCTGGGAGCTGAGGGAGGAGCCTAGGAAGTGCACAACAGGCAGATCGACCTTCATACAGTAAATTTTCAGTTTGAAAAATGCATTGCTGACAGGGGTCACAAATCAGTGACATAAGCCCAGGATTATCTGTGCTGGTGAACAGTAAGAGTTAGATAAGCTGTTTTTAATTTGATGGGAGGGTGTCCCTTCATTTCATTTACTGTTTTGGAGAAAAGTGAATGAATGCCTTGTTGTGCTGGTTAGTGCTCATTATCTTCTACAGTTATGGTTTTATTTTAGATTAAAAGCCAACTATCATTTTTTTTAAAGAAAAAGCAGCCCTCGGTCATCAGTCTAATGAAATTCATAGCCATTTCCTGAACTAATAAATTCCTAGTCATCAGCCTCAACCTCTATTTGGTGTGTTGTTATATCCTAAGCAGAGACATCCTGAGGCATGTACGTGCCTACCAAATACAGCTGCATCTTCCTCAGATGTTAAGTTAGCGACTTGTGAGGTGTAACGTTTCCTCTAGGAGGTAACCTAAATGTACTCTTGTTTCACATCGATCACCATAGGGGTATCGTATGTCATTAGCCCCTAGTCACTAATGATTTTATTATCCTGCAGTCACTTGTTTGATATTTGAGTGCTACAGCTCAGGACAAAGACTTATACCTCAACTAATCTTTTGACAGATTAAGCCAAAAGAATATATTTTGGTGTTTATTAATTGCACTGTACCTGTTTTGAGGTGTATCAGCCCAGCAGTGGAAAGGTGTCTGAAACATTTCTGTGTGCTTCTGGTAAGTGTATGGTAAGCTTCACAGTTAATGATGATGCTGAAGATACAGCAGAGGCTTTTTGTTCACAAGCAACAGGGAAGATACTTGTGGTCTCTGTTCTGCGAGCTAGCTCCCACCGAGCCTGTGCTGCTGCCTGGTCATGTTTAGGAGCAGCAGAGCTAGCAGGCTGCTGCTGGTTCTCCTGAGATTTGTGGCATCACCGCATCTTCTTTTTGCAGTGTATGTGTATTCCAAGAATTGTAAGCATCTCAAAAACGTGAATCAAAGCAGCTGCTGTGGCTGGAATGGCACGCTTATCTCTGCGTGTGTTTATGAAGATAGCGTTCAATATATTAAAAACTACCAGGATGCCTTGTTAATTGTCAACTTTATAAGACGTATGCCGTTGTCCGAGTAATGTGCTTTACATTAAAAACAGATTGCTGAAACTGTCAGCATTTAAATATTTTCTCTTCAAATTTGCTGTTCTAGAGAACATTTTAGACTTGCAGATGAAGCGATAAAAAGTGTACATGATATCCTGTTTATTGAACGTGTAGTTCTAGTTTATTGTTTTGCCATCCCTTTTTATACACAAACATCAATCCTAAATAAGCAGAGTTCAGAAGCCTCCAATGAGATTAAATTTTCTTCTAGCGTAGAGCTTCAAAATTCTGCGTCTGTCTCTTCAGCCACTGGAATAGTTTTTGTAGTATGAAGTATAAGTATGTGGAGCTGTCTGTTTTGCTTAATATTTCTTCTATGATGACAAGGAACAGCAGATCTTTGATAAGAAACTGCAATACTTGATCCTGTTTCCCATGTGGTTTCCACTTTTTGTCTGACTGATTAAAATCAAATCATGTGCAGGGTAGCTGAAAAAGCCTTTCACAAATTTGATTCCTTCAGAATTGAAGAGTAAAGGACTGGGTGTGATGCAAGGGAAGGTTTCATCTGCAAAACGAATGGATTTGTACAGTGATCAGCACCGTTTGCCGTGTGGTTTTTAATACTTCCTAGTTCTTATTTTGTTGAATTTTTACTTCAAATTCACTTTGGCTTTGTGATTCCAAAGCCAAGGCTTGTTTTACAGTAGTTGAGCTTTTCCTGAAGATAAGCCAGCAGAGCGTTGCAGTGGAACTGGTGGAAGTTTTCTACTGGCAAAGCCACTTATGGCCCTGAATGAGAAGCATCCTGGTCTGCTTTGGAAAGTTTCTGTCAGTATCTGTTGATGTGAGTCTTTACGTATGCAGTGTGATGTAAGCTTGCAGTGCTCCAGACTTGTGTTGGTTCAGTAGTGTTCCCTCCCTGAATGATGCAAGTCCTGAGCGTTTTGATACAGTTTTTGTTTCTTTCTGTCATGCCATGTCGTCATTCCCTATTTCGAGATGTTCCTGAATTTCCTTTAGACCTGATAGATGTTTTCACGTAACTTCATCTAATGAAATCAGGCCGAAACAGAAATTGGTCCTTTGGTAAAATAAAGAAAGGTGCCTGTATTTGGTGTGTGCAGTTGAAGAGCTTAACATACGTGTATTTTACTGAAGTAACCTCTGAATGCTTAGCAAATGGTAGTTGATTTTGGTTGCTTTGCAGTTATATAATAGAGAAAAAGAGCAGAAACCGTTTGTGATCTCTCATATTTTGCACTGCATTGGTATAAAGAAGTGCTTCTGGAAGCTTTGCCAGAAGCGTATTGTGGGTCATCATCACATCCATTTCAGAGCTTCTTACCCCGACCATGGTGGACATGCAGTTCTGGAACAAACTGTCTAGAAAACTATCTGGCCTTTTCTGTAGTGCCTGTTAAATTTAAAAAGGAGAAAGTTTTGGATAGTTGACGTTCTTCTGGTGTAAGTAAGCCTCAGTTGTACCTGTATTCTTGGTTGGAGTGTCCTTGAGAAATGCTGCTTCAGTATCTGCAGGGAAGCTGAAACATTAGGAAGTGCAAAAGATGGCTCCTGAACCAACTGGCTGCTGACATGGCAGGATAGAGGGAAAGGATAGCTGGGGAGCAGGACTGGAAGGATAACGAAAGGCAGGTGAGAGGTACAGAACTGGGTGCCTAACAATATTACAAACTCCACAAAGTACGTATTGGGGGGGAAGCCAGGCCAAAACAAAAGTAGCCTGTGAGCTTTCTCCCATCCTGCTGAAAGTATGTACGAGAAACTGGCATTCTGTGAGGAAATGCTGTGTTATTCATGTGTGTTCTGGTTGAGATCCAAGTCGCAAACAAAAAGGAAGGTCAGATCTTGTAAACAGGCCATTGAACACAGGACAGAGCTTACCATGTTCGGAGCTTGTCAGGAGCTTCCAAGTCCTTTGTCTTTTTAGTGAGGTGTTTATCACGTCGTAGCGAAGTTTGTGTTGTATTCCTAATTTTCAGTGTGTAGTTGTAACATGAATTTTAACAGTTTTTTTATTTACTGTTTATTAAATGACCATCATGTCTGAGAATCTGCAGAAACTGGCTATGAAGTAAATGCTCGTGCCCAGCTAAGATAGCTAAAGTGTCTTTGAGGATGTAGCACTCGAGTGTTGTCTTACCACTCCATTGAAGGAGACCTTACATTGATTATTATTATTTTTTTTTTAATAAATTCAGTAGATATTGTGTTCCTCTCAGCATCCCAGCCCCATGTCTTGATTCCTTTTTAATGTCAGAAGCAGCGTATTGAAGGGAGGGAATGCCTGACTCCCCTGTGGTAAAAGTTTGAGGTTAACCTGTGCCAGCTCTGTTTTAAAATGCTCAGCGGGGCAGAGAAGATGAGTGCTGAGCCTAGACAGACAGCAGTCTAATCTCTCCTCTTTTGTCTAGCCATTCTTTAGGGTAGGCTGCATCCTCTAAAATAGCTTTTGGAGTTTGCTTTGCAGATGCGAATGTGGCTCTGGGAGGGAGGGCAGCTTTTTTCAGAAACAGTGAAGGTATGCAAGCTTTGTGCCCTTAGTGTAATCTCTCCTTACTGCCTTCTGTGCTCACTGAGAGAAGCTTTGCACAGGCCTCAAGGGACACAGTGTTACTTTATTTGAAATTTCGGTATCAGCTGATCATTACAGAGTGACATCTTGCAACTCTGTGCTAGTTTAAACGCAGACATGCAGATCCAGCTCCAGAAATGCAGATTTGCTGGCTGAATGCCCTTAGTGCTGTGTGGTTCTCACGTGTCTTCCGAGCTGTGTTTCTTCTGCTGCGTGCTCTGACCCGTGCTATTGATTGCTATTTGAGAATTTACTCAATAAGGCAGAAATTCATGGCTCATGTGCAAGACACTCAAATATGCTTTGGAAACACTCTGGCACTCGCATGACCAATGTGTTTAAAATGAGTTTTGTAAAATCTCTCCAAGCTAGCTCAATCTTAATCTGTCATCTGTTGTAAAGAAGGGTGTTGCAGAGCAACTCCCTCACAGTCCTAAAAGTAGAATTTGAAATTCCTGCACTTTTTTTGAAGGTAGTTGAATCTCTGTTGTGGTTCAGAAAAAGGTACTCACATAAGTGACCTCTTGCATGTCTGCCTTTGTAGTGATCAAAAAAAAAAAGTAAGTACTATCTCTTTGTAGGCTTGTAGTGAGATTTTAGGATATGGAATTGCAGAGCTGAGTTTTGAGGGAGGAGTACTTTGTCAGCAGCATGTATAAACGAAAGAAAATAGCAACGTTAGTGATAGCATGCTGTTGTTATGTGGGAAAATGAGCAGTGTCGGAGTTGAGTAAGCTCAAGGGGAGTGTTTGATTAGACTAGGAAACTTTTTTTTTTTCCAAATAGTAGTGGAAAGCTATGCACTTGAAGTATTTTTTATAATTATTGTTCTTTTTCATATCCAAAATGGTGTGTTGCAGATTTGCTACAGAACTTTTCTGATAAATGGAGAAAGAAAAGGACACTGTGTGCTTCGTTGTTTTGCTCTTAAAGGGCTAAAGGGGCAAGTCCTTGATTCCTTTAAAAATACTTTTACTACCTTTTTTTTTTCCTCTTCCCTCAGCTGTTTTTCCATTTGAGGCAGATCATTTTTTTTGCCTCAGTGCTGTTAATCTAAGGGCCTTTGAAGTGGGATGCTGGCCTTAGCTGCAGCTTCTCCTGTAGCGTATCTTTCGTGTCCTGCTCCTTTACTTTCATGTCTCAGTTTGCAGGCGTAGATCAAAATGAATTGAACTGGTCTGGAGTTACTAGCCAGACACCAGAACTTCCACCCATTTCTGAAGTAGAACAGCAAAAAGGAGGCAGCTGTGTCCTTATTACATTGAAAATTGCTGATAATTGAGTGCTGCTGCTGCCTTTATTAGTGTTGATGTTCAAAGTAGGAAAGCTGTGCTCGAAAATTGATGCGATAACTTTCATTTGAACAATTTTGAATTTAATTCTGCATTTGCCAAGCCTGAAATATGTTTGCAGTTTTGCTGCATCCCTACTTTGCTTCTTCCCTTTCTCATCCCAGTTTAACTAACCCCAAACTGCTGACCCTGGTAGTATTTGCCTTCTCAGATCACTCAGGGAAGGAGTGCTTTTTGGAGTACAGAAACTTGGGGAAAGCCCTATGAAAGGGTACACAGTATTTCAAACCGACCTACTTATTCTGAATCTTCTTCCTTAATACGACTCCTCATTCTCCTTTAATCTCAGCATGGTGGGACTCCAGCTAGGGAGCTTGGCACGGCCTCACCTCCTCCTGCATGGCCTCAGCCCTGGACACCCACAGGTGGCTGGGGGCCTCTGCTACCCTTTTACTAGCATGTTTTGCAGAAGGAGCACATGCTCAGGTAAGGAGATTGGTGGTGATGGCCAATTTTAAAACTTGGAGTCCAGGGACTGGCTGTGCAGAGCTGACCAGCTGCAGCGTTGGTTTGGCCTTGGGGTGTGCCCTCTGTTAGCTGGGCTTTCCCGTTGGGTGTGTAACAGGAGTCGGAGAGCTGACTGCAGATCGCGGCGCAGATGGGACTCGGGGGGACTAGGAAGGGGTGTATCCACGTTTTAAGGAGAACTAAAAGTACTTCATTAAAGATTAAAAACAAAGTAGTTGGTGTACTTTGCAATAAAGCAGGGTGGAAGTTCCCAGTTTAAATTAAATGTGCTTATTGACCTTACTGATTTTGCTGAATTCTAGGTTTAAAGCAGGGGTATTGGTAGTACCTGCAACAGCACTGGACAGGAAAGAATATATTTTTTTTCCCTGTGAAAGAGATCTTCCATCGTGGTACTGTGGTACAGGATCATTTGTGGATCATTGTCCTTCCCTGGCTCTGAGTAGACGCCAGCATAGGCCACGGTGTCCTTTGGTCTCTGGGTTAGCAGGCAGCTGGCTGGGGCCAGTTTCCAAGGCTGACACATCAGCATTCAGGCTCTGTAAATAAATGCAGCTAATCTTTATGGTAAACCCCATCTCTTCTGTGCAAGCGTGTCCATAGATAAGTTTGTGCCTTTCTCTCTTCTGGTCAGTTTTACTCTTTCATCTACCATTCATCTTCCTGACCTGCTACCTGCATTCTCCCATGCTCTTCAAATACATTATTTAAAATCTCCAGAAATGGTGGCATTTCTGAGTTAAAAGATTGAGTACTGTTAGCAAGTCCCAGCAGCGCTGTGCTTTTTTTTTTTTTCTAATTTGGAAGCTTTGATTACCTTTAGTTTTCTGTAGTTGGTACAGCAGCTTGTGTGCTGCTTGTGTCTCAGCTCTGCTTTCTGTGCCTTGCTTCCTCTACTAGTAACTTACCTTGTAGTGCTCACTGACAGTGTTGTTTGTTTTTTTTTTTCTGCTGTTATCAACTGCTTTGTGTTTGTGTATTAATAGCTTAATATATCCCTCCTGTTCTGAAACTTGTCAGGGCTGTTAGGTTGATTTTATTGTAAGATGACCATGCTTTTTAATTTAGATTTTTTTTTTTCTGCTGCATGTAGACAAATCTTAGTGAAAAGCAATCTTTATTTTTATTTTTTTATTTTTATTTTTTTTTCTGAAGCACAGCTGCGTGTGTTCTGCACACTGCTGCAGATCTGGAGCAAAAATGCTCAGCTAGACCCCAGTGAATCTGCAGGGGGATGGAGTCTCCTGTTCCCAAACTCTCCCCCCCTTGGAGCACTCCTTTGCTCCCCGTACCCTGCCAGCACCGTATCCAGGCGGGGCTGTGGATGTGTTTGGTACCTGGTCAGGCGCTCTCCACCACGTGAAAATGTCCATGCTGCCTCTCTATTTTTAGAAGCTAGCTTGTCTTTTCATCAGTTTTTGCTTTGTTTTGTGCCTGGAGCTAAGAAATACCTGCTTTTTGTCTACACAATAAGCCTGGAACATGGATAAAATTCTCACAGGTAATGGTAGAAGGAAGATATCCAAACCAATTATACCTTTCTCTATAATAATACAGTAGTGTTCTGCTCTCTGTAAACAAATGTTCGTAAAATGAATTGTGTGGATGTAAACCTGGTTCTGCAGTCTGAGATCACAGCTCAAAAAACACTTTGAGGGAATAAATGCTGTTGGCTGCAAGCCAAGGAGGGAGAAAAAGATTCATAGAAGGCTTTGGGGGTGGAAAAAAATGAGTTGTTGTTCAAGAAAGAATAATCATCTTTTTAGAATACTTGAGCTGCATATGAACTTTGGGCTATTTGAGTAAAACTCCATTGAGGATAGTGCTTGGACGTGTTTTAAATGTAGAAGGATGTCTGGAGAGAAACACATTTTTTGTTAAGGAAGCAAGTACTTTCTGACACTGGTACGCTGTGCAGGCTGCTAGTCAGAGTTCGGGATGTCTCCACTTGTGTATTTTGTAAAGATTCCTGGGTGATGAAGTCTGCTATCGGTACATGTAAGAGTTGCATAGTGTAGCAAGGCAATTTGGGATGATGATTATGATCATTGGCAGTCTTTGACCAAACTCTCTCTGGAATTTGGTAGCAAAATTGCTTAGTTCGTATGTATTATGTGTTACCTGTCTGTATGTGTATATATAATTATGAATTATCTCTGCATATTGTCTATACATTTCTGTTGCCCTTAAACTACACTAAGATATGGAGAGATGCAAACTCATGTTTTTAATAAGTCATCTGGAAGTTTAGAGGCCAGATTCTCCATCTCCTTATGTCAATAAGCTGTGTCTGTATTGTCCATCGCCGCTTCTTTTGGAGCTTAATGCTTGTTGGTGAGCTGGGAAGCAGTAGATCTGCCAGCCTTTCCCTTTCCTTTCCTCATACTCAAAGCTGTCATTTTGCTACCAAAGGCAACGTGTCAGTGCAAAGTCACTGGGCAAGCTCTGTGGAGAGAGGAGAGGTTGGCCTCAGGTAGTCACATTTCCAAAGCAAAACTATCTTTAACTTAATCTGCTTGGTGACTGTTTCAAGTATATTACCGTGTCTTTATGCAGAGCAATACGTGGGATTAATTGATGAGCAGGGGTTTGGTGCAGCAGGTGCAGCAAGTGAAAGGAGCTGTAGTAAGTGGGCTGGGCATCCTTGTGTGAAATGCTGGCTTTTTAGGGAGTGGGATAGGCTCGAGTTGAAAATTCAGATAAGTTTTTAATGCTTTTCTTTACATTGGCTTTGGTATCAAAGGCTGAAAAATATTAAATCTTTCTCAGAGCTGATGAATTCCTAGTTCTGAGGATTTTAACACTCAAATGTAACAAGTTAAGCAGGGGGCTCTGTAGGCTGTATACAAGTTTTGATTTATAGAAGCAGGAGATCCCTTTCTTCTTTTTCTTTTTAATATTTGACTTAATGTTTTTGAAGGGAAGACATCAAATAGCACGTATTTTCCGTCCCTTTTTTAGAATTATCTTTTCAGAGTTTCTGAGCACTTGGTTCTCTGGCAAACTCCAAGGCAGATGAGAATGGGCAGCCCTGAGCATGTTCGTGCTGATAGAAGGACACTTTTCATTGTGTTCTCCTCTCCTTGAACAAACTGTTCCAGCTGTCTTCATAGAACAGTAAAGATACACTCAATTACAAGTAATTAACGAGACAAATCAGATTATGATGGGTGAGCTTTCTTTTTGAAAATGAAGGTTATTTAATCCCTTCTAGTCTAATTTTTCATACGGCAGATCAGACTTGAAGTTCTGTTCCTGGGGAAGAAAATTGTATGGTGGATGGCTTTGCATGTTGAGCATTAGAGTTAAGATCAGCGTGTGAGCGAGTGCTAGAATTCAACAAATCACAGAATCACAGAATCACAGAATTTCTAGGTTGGAAGAGACCTCAAGATCATCGAGTCCAACCTCCAACCTAACGCTAACAGTCCCCACTAAACCATATCCCTAAGCTCTACATCTAAATGTCTTTTGAAGACTTCCAGGGATGGTGACTCCACCACTTCCCTGGGCAGCCTGTTCCAATGTCTAACAACCCTTTCAGTGAAGAAGTTCTTCCTAACATCCAACCTAAAACTCCCCTGGCTCAACTTAAGCCCATTCCCCCTCGTCCTGTCACCAGGCACGAGGGAGAACAGACCAACCCCCACCTCGCTACAGCCTCCCTTGAGGTACCTAAAAAGAGCGATAAGGTCACCCCTGAGCCTCCTTTTCTCCAGGCTGAACAAGCCCAGCTCCCTCAGCCGCTCCTCGTAGGACTTGTTCTCCAGGCCCCTCACCAGCTTCGTCGCCCTTCTCTGCACCCGCTCAAGCACCTCGATGTCCTTCTTGTAGCGAAGGAATATAGCGAAATAACGTGTTCAAATTTTTCCTAACAATTTCTACCTTAGGTAGCAGAGTATCTTTCACACAACCAATAAATGTGAAGAACAGCATTGCAAAGCACTTGAAGTAGTCGGTCAAAGCAACAAAGAAATGACAATCTTGTCATTGTGCAGCTCCTCTGTGTACATCGGAAAAGTATGAGGGAGAACATAGCCCATTGTAATTCTTTTCCAAGCCACCTGCAGAGGTAAAATATATTCTCTCACGAATAAATGCAGGTCACAAATTGCTTCAGGAGACTTCTCTGGTAGACATACGTCTGCTATCCACCCAATAAGTGGTGTTTGTTGTTTTTTGTGTGTGTGTGTGACTCTTACTGTAATATGTTAATAGTAATGAGTATAAAATGGGTATAAAAACTTATTTTTTAGCAGATACCAGCTAACTTTGATTCTGTAGGTGTAGCTTTTTAATTTACACACAACTGTAAGGAAGCCTGGGCCTCCAAGCTATTTTGTGCTTCAATTTTAACTTAAAATATGAAGTTGCCCAAAGGAGCAAGTGGCAATGTACAAAATACATTAAATTGTTGCTTTAGGTTGATTTTTTTTCTTTTACAGTTGTGTGAGCAATGTGGGCTGTAAGTGTCTGTGGGCCAGGAAAACTTTGCTGCCTTGCGACTGCCCTGTGCAGCTACTGTGGCTCAGCTGATTCTTGGTAACTTGGTTAAGCCTAAGCTTATTAAAAGTATTGAGATACAGAAAGCTAATGGCTGTTTACAAACATGACTATGCAACATATAATAAATCATGCAGAGATAGTATCTATGAAGGAAATATTCTTTGAAGGCACTTTATGCATTGAGCACTAGGTTTGCATAGTGTTGAATCTTTAAATTTGTCAGGCCTGTCTGTAAGGGAGCCTGCCTCCCATTCAGGGAGCCTCCCTCTCTCCTTAAAGTTGTAATTTTGGCTTTCTATTCTTTGGTAGTCGAGGTAGTCCTGAGGTTTTCACTCCTCTTTGTTTCTATTTCTTTTCCTGCAACAATTCCTGTGGTTCTTTGTAGAAGCCAGGTAATCAGTTTTGCTCGTCTTTTTTTTTTTTTTTTTTTTATCCTTTCAAAGACATGCTTTGCTTCATGGGCAGCAGGTTTGTTTGTTTTCCAGAGTAGGTAGTCTTTAACTGGCAAGTAAAATGCTTAGTTTCTAGATGTCTTTGTTTTTTTCTGATTTCTGTGTTTTCATAATTACTGTTATGTTTTTTACTCATCTTTTTCATTAACCTGCTCTGTGCTGTGTGATAGTGTTTCTTAACATCTCAAAAGTGGACGTAACTGGTAAGTCACTTCTCTGAAGGGGATGTTAACATTTTCATTACCATTTCCCTGCTTAACTCTGTTTATATTTTGAACTCCGACAAACAAACCCAGGTCAAACCCTGGCTTCAAGTAGTTTACCATATGGTTCACAGAACTTAAAGGTCAGGGAAGGAATTTCTTTGACTGTTTGCCAGAATATCAAGGAGTAAAAAAATGTTAATACCGATACCTATCTTTTTTTCCTCTCAAATTATTCTTCATGTGTTCTGAAGTTGTTTAGAGTGTTTAAATTTAATAAAAAAATCTGGAGAAAATAAAAGTTTTCTTGATAGATTTTAAGAGAAATATGAAAGCCATTGCCTATAATGGAGAAGTATCATGATAAGGCATTTTAGATTTGAATTACCATGATTATACTGAGGAAATGGAAAATAAGCATTCATGATTGCTGTTATGTGCTTTACAGAAATGCCTCAAATTCAAAAAACCTGTGTTGTAGTACACACAGTTCAGTAATCATGCATATTTGTAGGGCTGGGTTTAACTTCTTATAATTCAGCCATGGATTATAGTATTCTGCACAAGTGGTGCAGCACCTAATATTCTTAAGCTGTTTGATACTCGGTGGGAAATTGGAGCTCTGGAAAGACTATTTTCGGAAGTGATAAAGTGAAAGTGATAAAGCAAGCCATTGGAATTACTGGTCTTCCACAGAGATTCCTGCTGTGGACAGTGTGGCACAACTGCTGGATGAATGACTGAGCTGCAGTAGTGATTTTGGGAGGGGGGGGGAACACAAGGAGCAGAAACCTGAGCACTGTGGAGGAGTTAGGAGCGGAAGCCCATGCACAAGATAATCCATCTGCTTGGAGTTGCAAATAGGCAGTTTCAGAAATGAAATAATAAAGGAAACCGATGGATGTAAATAAAGGAGTTTGTAGAAGGCAGAAGATTTGACCTGAATTTTGATGCTTTTCATATTCATAGGTCTTTTCTCAGAAGATTAGCGAATCAGTGATGCTGAAAATTTGATATGCCTATTTAAATATGACACTAGGCAGAATTTCAGTGCTAGAATACTCAATTACTGAGTACGAGTAGTAAAATTAACTAGATGTAGAACAATAATCTAGGCTGCAATTATCAAATAAGACGGTTAATTAACCTTTTTTGTTGTTGTCCATGCCTATGAACTAGGACCACCTTTTAACAATAGCTTTTTCTTTGGTGTTTGCCTGCCTTGTGTATTTGGGCTGTACAGTTTACTGAAAGATGAGAATCAGAAATGACTTGAAGGTCTGGAAAACTGTACAGGCAGAAAAGAGTTGACTGCTCTGAGAGAAGTTCTGCTTTTGGGGAGCTGTAGACGGATGGAAGAGAGCGTTAGGGATTATGAACAGTTTCAGGAGACTTTGCTAGGAAATAGGTAGGTGAGAAAGAAGAAAATGACAATTTACGAGAGGATTTCTCATCATTTAGAAAACTGGGCATGAAAGCAGAGTAGAATTTCTAAAAGCTCTGTTGCTAGTTCAGTGTTATTTCCATTAGCAATGATGGTGCTTTTTTCCCTGGCCTTTACGGAGAATAGAAGATTGACCTGCAGAATGAGCTTGTGAAGCCTCATAAAACCTCTCTAAGTTCTGTGCTAAACTCATACTAAAACAATAGCTTATAAAGGAGAAACTTCTACAGAATGTATACAATATTTACGTATAATATATGTGAATGTGGTGGTTTCACACTGACGGCCAGCTGAACTCCAGCTCCTCCAGACTGTGCTCTCGCTCCCCTTCCTCAGAGGAGGGGAGGTTGGGGAAGGCAGTGCAGTACATTGGTGTGTGTGTGTGTGGAGGCTCAGGTTTTGAGATCAGGATAATTTAATTAAAGGGGAAAAACAACAAGGAAAGGCTGCATGGAAGTGAAAAGAGAACACTTATTCTCTACTTCCCATCAACAAGGGAGTGATGTTCGGCCGCGTCCCAGGAAGCAGGGCCTCAGTATGCTTAGTGGTTGTTTGGGGGGATAGGGGGTTGTTGGAGAGGGTCCTGAAGCTGATTCACTTGTGTACAGGTGATTCATAAATACAGCTCCTTAACATGGGATACACACTTCATCAGTGGTAGGATATTAACTCCCAACACAGTGTAAAATTTTGTGTAGAGCTGTGCGGTGCCAGGAGTTGGACTTGATGATCCTTATGGTCCCTTCCAACTCGGGATATTCTATGATTCTGTGATTTATCCTTTGAGCTACCTAGAATTTCCATGAGTACTGACAAGACTTGGCACCTACACTTCAGTTGTATATATGAGAAATCCTTAGCCAGGTGTGCAATCTCATTTTTAGTCTATGGGCTTCTGAGCCTGGAAGCGTACAGGAGGTGCCCTCACTGCTGTGGTGGCATCGTGCTCTTTGCAGCACCTTCATAGGCATGGGTGGAAAAGTTGGGGTAGGCTATGACTTTTTGGGCGTTTTGTGAGGATTTTTTTTGAAGGAACACCAGGTTACGTGTTGATACATGATGTGATGAGTCACAGAAAGATGGTTAACCCCTTAAATGTTACTGGGGACTTTTGGTGTAGATGTCTGGGCTAGGGTAACCTTTGTGTTTTGAAGGTCTTTTTTTCCTACTTCTGTCGTCTGACTTGTGTGCAGGCAGGTGTAATCGATCTGTGTGGTTCCTTTGTGTGCCTGAGTAGTGGAGAGATTTTACTCAGGTTTTGTAGCACGTGCTGGAATGGAATTAGAGATGGAATAACAGCAGATAATTGTTTCTAATCCAGTCTTCAGTTAGATTGTGATACTCTGAATTCCTGTAGAAATGAACATATCAGTGTGGTCACCTAGTCAGGAGACTGAACTTCAGGTAACTTCTCCCTTTTCCTCTGGCAAGCCATTTTTTTTCTTTATCTTCCTTTAAGAAAAGAAAATGTTCTTGCATGTGCCATAAGAGAAATTGTATTTGTTAGAAGCAATAGTTTAAAAAACTACTGCACATGTGCAGTATTTAATAATTTGGTAATTTTAATACACGAATTACCAAAAAACTGCACGTCCTCAATGAAGTTGTTGAAGTTGTTTCCTTCATTTGGTGGTTACTAATGCCTTTGGTAAGACTGCTGTAACTTCAATGAGAAGGGGGGATAGAAAACCCTCTTAAACCATGGTTAAATTCCATTTTTAGTATCTCAGTCGTACTCCCTGAGTTGTGCAATTTGCAAGACGGAGGACGCAAAATAGCCCGGTGTGTCGAGGATAACAGTATGCTTCAGTTAAATATGCTTATAACATGCTTAATAACAGTCCATGTTTCTTGTCCCTTTGAAAAAAAAAAATAAAGGCTGTATAAAATTATCATCAGTGCTCAGTTAAGTATTGTTTGAGTCTCACAAAAACCGTTTCCCAAATACTTGCTTTGGAGGTGCTCATTGTCTGACCGCCTCTTGAAGTGCTGCCTCTGACCTTAGAAATGTATTTCAGCGTGTGTACAGGAAGCAGCTCATTGCCTTGATGTAGCTGCTTTTCATTTTCTGAATAATTTGAGCAAGGTTGATAGATACTTTTTCAAAGGAAGTAGTTGTAAAGCCTTGGGATCGTTATTAAAAGCAGGTGCCAAGTAAATGGAGTTGTATTTTTTTCAATGGTGAAAAGGATCTTGGAGATGCTTAGTTGCTGCTCAGAGATAAGCAGAAACTTTGCTCTGGAAGGCTGTTGTTAATGAGCTTGACTTTTATTACTGCCAGCTGAATAAGCAGCTCAGAGCAGCTAAAGGAATTTTATATTACTCTTATACCAGCTGGAGTCAGCACAGACGGCAGTAAGAGTTTCCATCACTGGGCAATGATAAATGTCTGCTCTGTTGTAAACATGGAGGAGAGTTGAATAGAAATCCCAAGTTATGAATTTGCTACGATTTATTAAGAATGTATTGAGTAAATGTAAGAGCAAGTTCTGAGGCATAAAATGTTACATTTTTGTGAACACCGTTGTTATGGACAACCTTATTTATTAAAATGCTTTTCTTAACATTAATAGATATTTCAGAAGACAGGGAAATGAAGAGTTTAGAAAGGAACAAGAGGTAATGGATCAGATTAGTGTGCGTGTGTAGGTACTGTAAATTAAAATCATCTCCATCTCAGATTTGGAGGAGAAAATGGGGACATAATAGTTGGGAAACGTGTTCTTGTTCATCAGCTCGTGCTGGAGGTAGAGAATAGAGGCAAAGCCTTGTGTAGGGGCTGCAGGAGATTAGATAGAATGGGCAATGTTTAGCATTGGAGGAAAAAAAATCCTGATTCAGATTGAATTGTAGATGAGGTGATTTAGTTGGAATTGGGTCAGAAGACACTGGTTCCTACTGGGAAGGGAAAATTGCTGTAAATCCCTTAGCACAGTTTTCAGAGATTATGGAAGTAATTCATGGTAATGAAGAATGGACAGCTTTCAGAAGCTTCTCAGGAATTCAGGAATTGGTTTGGGGAAAAAAAAGTAGTTCATGTCGAAACATTTGAAATGTGTTCTCTGAAGAAATGCATCTGTGTGTGTTGGGTTTGATTTTATTTTTTGCTTCTAAAACACGAGAAAGTCGGCCTTCTGCAGCCGTGCGTTGTGCTCTTTCTAAATCTTCAGTCCTTTGTATTCGGTATCTTATAACTTCGTCGTGTTTAGCATCTTAGTATTTCTGTTCTTCAGCACTGCTTTACATCCACAGATATCATCATTTTAAATAACTTTCCGTACAAGGTGATACTAGAGTTGTGTAGAAAAGTGAGTAACGATGTGAATGATAAAGATGTACAAAAATGACCAGATGGAAACAGTGGTAACTCTTTAAAAATAAATAAAAGCAAAGACTTAACTATTCTTCAAAGCTATTTTGCGAATGATACAAAACCATTAATTTTTTAGGCTCTGGGGCTTTTTGCAGGAGGTGGGCAGAGGAAACAACTGAGCGAGGCTCACAGAGATGCAGTTTCTCATTGGAAGAGTCGTGAAGCATTTCCTTGCTGTAGAGCAGCATGGGTTTTGTTCTGCATTCAGAGGCTGTAGCACTTCACACAACACTGCAGATAAAGCCTGTTTGATAAGCTTTGGGTTAGTTGTTCACATAAGGTGTTAGTCTTTTGGCTGGCATCTTGGAAGGACGTGTCAGTGCTGAGGTGCTTGAGAATCTGATGTTGCTGTTAGCAGTGGGAGAAGGGTGCAGGTCGGCTGGGTACGGGTGCATCTGCCACCCCGGGTGACAGACACCCAATGCTGCAGCTGATGTTGCTGCGTTGTGCCTCCTGTCTGAAGGACAGCTAGTGTGAAGGATTAAATTCCAGCTCTGGTGTTGGCTTCCAGGCTGTGCCAGGTCTTGATGCCCAGGTGAGCTGAGAGACAGAGCAGTAATTTTACACCCCAGGCATCCTGGCATGAATAGTGATGTGGCTTCCTTGGGGACAAATCAGATCTGACTGCGGAAGCTCAGTGGGGACTGGCAAATTGCTGAAGGATAGCCAGATACAGAATATAGCTTTTTTCTTCCTCTCTTGTGATTATAGTTTTTTTCTCTTCACATGTGAAAAGTTACTGGAAGACAGTTGCTGCTGGATAAGGCTTCCAAGAAAAACTTTTGAGGCAGCTCTTCAGATTGGCCCTAGAGTGCATAGTAATTTAGTAACTTCCTTTTTTAAATTTTTTTTTTTTTCCAGAAGTGGGCTTACAGAGATTTTAAGTCTGTAAAAAATCACCCTTTAAGTGTTCCTGTTAGTTGGAAGTGACTACTTCATACAGTATTCTGTTGTATTTTTTTCCCTGCTACCACCTCCCCAAATTAAAACAGCCACTTCCAAAATCCTGTTCACAGTCACTTTCTTATCTGCCCCTCTGAAAGCTTAACAAGGAGCTGGCTGTTCATGTTTTAGTAACAGTAGGTTTAATTTAGGTATACTAAATACCATCTAGGACTAGCATTGAATGGATTTTATTTCTTCCTTGGAACATTAGTGACTGAGATACTGAGTTTACCAAGGGCGCTGTCATTGGTGTAGTAATTTATCCCCAAACTTGCAATTTATAAAATATGACTTCAAATTAAAGTTCACATTACTTTGGGACCTAACATGACGCATGAAACTCTGTCCCTTTCTGCGGTCCTATGATTTTGTAGATAGGTGTCTGTGTTTGCTGGAAGACTGTGCTGTCATTAATATCAGTAGGGTAGGAATTAAACGAATTGTGCTGTGTGGCCATGCTCGTTGTACAATGCAGAACTTATTTTCCTGATGTTAACTGTTACTTGTTTCTCACCCTTATAAGCAGAGAAATGAATGATTCCTTTTTTTTTTTCCTGGTTGCATTGCCTTGATTTTCCTCATTAGCATAGTAAATAAACTTGAGTTGTATCACTTGTTTACACTGGTTTTACGTTTTTTTTTTTTTTTTTTTTTTTAGTGGACCTCCACACCCACAGAGCTTCCCTTTTACCATCGTTCAGTGTTAGGTTTGATCTGAAATTTGAAGCTTTCGTAGGAACAAAAGGACAAGGAGCACTGTTCAAGAACTGGTTTGCTTTTGGAGCAGGACTCCTGGTTAGCTTTCATGCCGATAGTTAATACGATGCCAATAAGGAAACAATTGCTTTTGCTGATAATGGCTCCTTCAAATGTTCGTTTGGAGCTGTTTTAGAGGAGGAGGGAGTATTACTACAGCATATTTCTACCCCTGCTTTTCTGAGGAGCATCTTTTGGAAACAATAATTACCTCCAAGCTATTACTCCAGTATAAGAAAACAAACTCTGCTCCTGTGCCTTATGTGTTTAAAACTTGCTGACTGTGCAGTTCTTGTTGTTTGTGCCTTGGGTTAATTATTAATATGAAGCGTAGATGTCCCAGGACAGAAACACTGTTTAACCCATGGCATTTCAAGCTCTCTGGAAAAACTGCAGACACTCTGTGAAACCCCTACAGGTGTTTTGTCTATTGATACAGGACTAAGTATATACCTGGATGAATTAAGGCTGCATTTCTCATGCTTAGGTTCCTGCCTTCCAATGTACAATTAATTCTGTTTCTCATTTCTGACTGTTTCTGGTTTGGGTGTGCACTTGGCTTGATCTGGGGTTATTACTTAGACCTTACCCTTTCTGCTCTGCAGACATAATCCATTATATCTTCAAGTTCTTGGGAAACCCGATAGCCAAATATTGAATCAGGATGATGAGGCCAGCCAGCCATTAGGGTATCATTCGTGTTACTGCAACAGCAAGTGTTGTGATACAGTAGCTTTTTCTGCTTTGTTTCTACACCTAATGTATTTTCCCTGGTGTATATATATATTAGGTTCTACACCTAATATATTTTCACATTTATGCTGAATTCCTCATCTTGATCACTGGTGGGTTAGGAGCTCGCTCCTGCACACACCCTTATCTTGTGTTCATCACATCTGACTGGACTGTTGCTCAGGAAACTGTTGTAATGTCACAAGTGACTTCATTATGATTAAATGAGGGGAAGAAAATAGAACAAAAGAGCACATTCCTGTTTAAACATGCAACTTCGAAACTGCAACTGTCTCACATACATTGTAGAGCACTTTCTGTTACAGTATGCAGATCTGTCCTGCTAATTAAATAATAGCAATTTCAGGTTATAGACTTTTAGTATTTCCTTTATATAGTCTGTATTCAGCTGCTATAGTTACAAGGATAGGTGTTTTAGAACTCTTGTAAAGGTTTTGCATGGATTTGTAAACCAACCAAAAACCCCACTGATTAGTACATATCCTGCTCTCCTTGTCTTTCATATTGACTGAATTACTTGTGTTAAAACAGAATGCTCTAGTTTCCAATTATATCTAGTTTTATTTTCCATGTATTTCTAGCATCTGCATAGTATTCGAGTCTTTGAAGCAGGCTTGTAACCACTTAAATATAAAAATACCGCAAAATTATATGGCACTGGTTTGGCACTGTCACTGATCTAAGTGGGTTTCTGTCTTGTATGGTTACTTACAGTAAGTGTGAATTGAGGGGGAATAAAACAAACTTGTCTGGTAAGTTTAAATCTTCTGTGCCATGTGGTTAAATGAATGAAACTTCTTTGTGAGTAAAGAAGTGGCAGGCAGAGCTGGCTGTGCAGCACTGCTGCTGTTGTCTTCTCTCATCCCAGCTCTAGAAGCTGCTCGCTGAAGGTTCCCGAGTGTTGTCTCTTTACAGATCACCTTCAAAATGTGTGTGGCCAGGAGCAGCTCCCTCATCCTTGCTTGGAGCCGAGTGGGAGGAGAGCAGGTGATCAGCAGCAATGCAGGGCTGCCACCACTCCCTAGCACTGCGGGGTGTAGGGTGCCGGCTGGGGATCCAGCTCATTAACCCTGCGGGTCTCACCAGCCTTCAGCTGTGGGTCTGGGTCACTCACCCGCCTGCGTGCTAGCGCAGGATGCTGCTGATGACAGGTTTCTGTTTGCTGGGAATCTTCCCGGAGCTGCTTCTGAGCTGTCGTGGCCTGTCCTAGTGCTGGTCTGACAACAAAGAGCTGCTCGCTGAGCGATGTGAATTCATCAGTGTCATCGTCAGGAGTGCTCCTGCTTCTGTGTGGGGGTGAAATCAAAACTAGGTCTGTAAAAGTTTTTTAACAGGCTTGGCAAATGCATTTCCAATAAAATTTTAAGAGACAAGGCCGAGGGACGCATGTTCCAAGAAAACTGAGTTCAGTCATGTTGCTCCCAGCTTGATAGGTGCCATTGCAAGTGAAGAAGAGTCTGGGACAGAAAACAAAAACAAAACAAAAACATTGAAAACACATATAAACCATCTTTTTTTTCTCTTCTTGTATTCATTCATTTTTTTGTTACCTGTTTGTTACAGTGACTTAATGGCATAGTGTAACCGAAGTGACTGAAGTATAGGAAGTAGGTAGGGTAAGGCAAGCTGTGGAGACGCAGAAGTATTTTTTTCTTTGGCTATATTGTTATGAATTGCTGAAATCTGACGTTTGCAGCCATTGATAAACTTGGAATTCATTAATACTTTCAAGTAAATTGTCATTTTCATCCCTAACGCTGTCTAACACCGTCCTTTTTTTGGCAAAGCCAAATGAGTAAGCCAGTCCTGAGTAATCCATGAATTATCTTTTCCATTATCTCTCAGGAAATTCTGATTGTTTCTGAGACCTTGCAAGCTACTGATCTCTTACCTGAGGAATGTGTCCACTCCCTCTATTGTATAAGCACGTGGTATAACCATTAATATGGAACTGTTGTTCAGTTTCTTTCTGGAAAAATAATTAGCAGGATCAAAACAGTATATTTGCTTGTACAAAGCAGTTACTTTCTCTGTAGGTAGATGCAGACGAGCATCGTATCTCAAAGAATCATTTTGCGTAATATACAAATGCAACTGATTTTATAGCTGGAATCCCAAACTGATTCTTGAATCATAAATTTTGATTGCAGTGTGAGGACCCATGGTAGTCATGTTGCTGTGCTGTTTCTGAAGAAGCTCTGAAGTAGGATAAATCAAAGAATACTACACTCACATGCAAAGTGTACAATTATGTTCAGTTAGAAGTCTACCGCTTTAGTCCTGTGAATCCATCAGTTTCAAAGAGATAAGCTGTGCAAATGGCTATTTAATTCACAAAATTCACACGTTACTGAACATATCTATTGCTATTTTAGCAGAGGCACACTGTACTGGGGCACTGTAGCTGTGAGAGGCCAGTTCTTTCTCAATTGCTATTTTTAGGCTGGCCTGGAATGCTCACATGATGATCCTGTTTGTAATCTTGGTTATTTATATTGCCAGCGATGCTATGGCAAAGAGTTTCTCACTATTTCCATTCTACAGCTCCATTTCCAAGCAGTATACCTCGTGCCTAACAGTGTTTGGCATGGAGATTAAGGATGTGCTTCCTCTACAAATGGAATAAATGCTGCCGTTGTATTTTTGAGAGATTTGTGATCACAATCACTTCTACGTTTCATCATCGTGTTGCTACAACAAATATTAAAACACAAAGAGGTTAAAATGAGTTAGAGCGAGTCCAGAGGAGGGCCGTGAGGATGATCAAGGGGCTGGAGCACCTCTCCTGTGAAGACAGGCTGAGGGAGCTGGGGCTGTTCAGCCTGGAGAAGAGAAGGCTCTGGGAAGACCTTATAGTGGCCTTCCAGTACCTAAAGGGGGCCTACACTTCCCTCTAATTCTGTAGCACAGTCATTTTAAGTAACTGCCTTTAGGTGAGCAGAAAAAATAGTGAAGCTAAGCAAAAAGGTGAAAACTATTTTTTCCCCTTTCAACTGCACGATGGAGCTTTTCTCTGTTCTACCTATCCTGTTTTTTTCCTCCTCTTTTCTAAAATGCTTTTAGTTACTTGTTTTCCGCTATTGATGTTTGTTTGATACGTGATGCGAAGCTTCCCTGTTTTCTCTTATAAAATATTCAGGCCTGAATGTTGTGTCCTCTGTTTACTCGCCTTCTGTTCCACCAGTTGAATTTACAACCAAGCAAGGGGTGAAGAAGCAGCTATGTATAATGGAGGATAATTGTATATGTTAAATCTAGGCTTTACAAACAAATGAACCTGGTCCTTCTGAAGTTTTGCTTAAATTTTGGAAAAAAAAAAAAATGGTAAGGGTTCGGATCATGAGCACCAGTGTTCTGTTCCAAAGAATTTTTGTTTGTTGCCAAGTTAACCCCAGTAACAAATGCTAGGATGGGGGGAGCTGAAGATATCTCCCACCTTCTTCTCTAATCATTCTCTTAAAGCTCCAAAAGCAGCCTCAAAAGTTTATCTGAATTAAAAAAAAAAAAAAAAAGAAAGAAATGCAAGCTTACTAATGATATTCTAAAAATCTCAGTCACTTGAAAGATCTCTTCTCCCAGCAGTTATGAGGAGAATCTCCCACCTGCGATTCAGAGAGCAGTACATTGATACAACATTGACCAGATTGTCTTAGGGCAAGAGTAAATGTGATACCTAAACGATGATTTTCTAATTATGTCCAGGCTTTTACAGTTGACTTTGTGAAGATTTCTCCCAGCCAGAGATGTGCAGAGCAGCATCTTGGTGCTGTTACCATTCACTCAGCATCATAGCACTGTGACAGGAGCGTTTGTCCATGCAGACTTCAGAGAGACTTATTTCATGCTTGCTCTTTGTGCATCTCTTCTGTGCACAAAGGGAAAGGTCGTCCTCTGAAGTCGCACACACGTGGAACAGGAAAGGTGCTAGCTCCATATCTGCAAAACATGCATGTACAGTCCAGTCACCGTGGTGTCGTGGGCCAAGATTTCAGTGGAGGGGCCGGTGGTGCATTTGTGGCCATCTCTACCTTTGGCTGAAGATGCAAGGACCTCCGCTCAGTAGTGCTCATGCTGCTCCAAGCAGATTTCACAGATACCAGGTTTGTGGCACCTGCTGCCCCACCTGCTCCCACATCGCATCTCTCGGTCCCGCGGGTGCCTGATGGGTTGGTGAGGGTGCCTGTGGCGAGTCAAGCACAAAGGAGATTTTTCTCAGGAACAATGTGCAGACGTGGATCTGCCCTCTGTGGGGCCACAGCTCCATCCCCAGCAGTGCCCGGGCCCCACGGGGTGGGAGCTGCTGGGCCAGGAGATCCTGCGAGGCAGAAGTTGTTTTTTATAGGAGGCAGCACAAGGTCCATCAAGTAGAAACAGCTGCTTATCCCCAAATGCAACCACTTGGTTTATAGTGTTGTAATGGAGATAGAAAAAACGTGTCTGTATAAGATGGAAGCTTTTACGTGTTACATTTACCTTCATTCTCAGTATGTAAATTGGGAGGGATAGAAAAGCTAAGATGCCTGTAAAATTTTACGTTTCCCTCTGTTGTGAAGACAGCTAACAATAAAGCAAATATTTTCTGTTACTCTTTTAGATGACGATGGAAAAATAATCTTGAGTCTTGATTTTTTTTTTTTCCTTTAGTACTTCCTGAATGCAGTTTTTTGAATGGGTGATGCCATGAATCTGTTTGGAACATACAAAAACAAGTACTGAAGACAGCTTTATGTCCCTACACTTTGAATTTTGCTGTCCAGACAGATCCTAAAGTAGAAGGATAGCTTTGGTGTGTTTCACATCACAGTACCATCATTTTGGTCTTGGGCCTCTGGATCACCTTTTTTCCCATTGATTTGTTTTCAATCCACAACTTCTTATTCTGAAACAAAGGTAAATTGGTAAAACTATTTCAGGTAACTGGAGAAAGCTGACCAAGGAGTTCTGCAATTGTTAGCAACAAAGTTTAAAAAAAAAATAGTAAAACCAAACACCACAGAAACACCAGTGTCTATCATAAGTATTGACAGGGTTTTAAAGTCAGGCTTAATATTTAATTTAATAAATGTTTCCTAGTCTTCTTTCAGCAGTTCCTACATGAGTGGTATTAGGTGGATAGTTTAGACAAGTCTTGTGCACAAGAACTTTCTTTGTTCCCTTTGGAGGGACATTCTTTCTGCAAATTTTCTGCAAATCCCATGGGAGATGAGCCATGTGCTCAGTTAAAATCTTATCCCCCACCCCTGCATATCACACATGGAGTCCTGAAGAGATCTGTGCTCATTCTGGTATTTCTTCTTTTCATCAATGAATGAAAAAGGCTTGAATGCTGGCATCACAATACGTTAATGTCGCTGCACTGCTGCTGTTAGCATATGTGTGGTGGTTTTGCTCTGATGGGGAGCTGAGCTCCACCACAACCACTCTCACTTCTGCTCTTCAAAGGGAAAGGGAGAGAATACGATGGAAAGAGCTTGGGTAAAAGGGTTGAGATAAGGACAGGGAGATTGCTCAGCAATTATTATCATGGGCAAAACAGACTCAGCATAGAGAGATTCATGTAATTTGTTGCTTATTACTAACAAACTGGAGAAGTGAGAAACGAAAGCAACCTATGAATGCCTTTCCCCCATCCTTCCACCCAGAACACCTCTCTAGAACAGGGACTGGGGGCTGCAGTTGGTCCTTGCCACTGTCATCTGCTGCTCCCTCTCTGCCCATGAACAGCAGGAGGAATGATTTGCTATCTTTTATCTTATGAGACTTTGCCTTAATTTAGCAGCAGCTGGGTTCAGAACAAGTGCAAGGACGTGCACATAATTAAAGTGCGCACTTTGTTGCAAGATGCTCTGACTTCTGAAAGTCCATGCCATTAAAAGGTGGTTAGGCAAATTAATGTGGGAGAAAAATCCTGGAAGGCCACTGAGCCCGAAGATAACAACTCCATCTCGCTGCTTATTGCTGCTGAGAGCACCTGTGGTCTGACACGGCCAGGCGGCTGCTTTCTGCCCTGCTCTGGGGGCAGTGAGGTGGCTCGATTGAAGGTTTGGTGACTGCCAGAGGCAGGGTCTCCTCCCTTGTGCCCTGCCAGCAGCCTGTCCGTGAGCTATGGCTTCGTCTCTCTGCCTCTGCCTTCGTGTTCCCAGCTGCACTGTTCACATTCAGCATGCACCTTCCTTGCAGTCAGACACCCGTTTTCTGGTTCTGCGAACTAAATTGGTGAAACTTTGTTTCCAAAACAGCAAATGGCAAAGCAGCGCTGTCCCACCAGCACCCTGCATTTATCTGGCAGAGGCAGAGCCCAGTGTGACCACCTGCAGCCCAGGACCTGGGAACAAGAGGCTGGAGACGGGCAGAAACTCTTCAACTGGCTTTGCCTCTTGAGCAATTACTCTTAGGGCAGTCGCTGCCGCTGTCTGCTAGGCTGAAGCTTACTCATTGTGCCTCAGACCTGACACAGAGTGTGTGCACTTGAAACCTTACCTGTTTTTCCTCCTCCCGCTTTCCCTGCAGAGATAAAAACTGTTTCACCCATGGCCTAATTAAAGGTAGGCTCTGCTTTCAAAGTTTTCCTTTCCCTGTTTCAGAGATGTTCTCAGAAAGAATTCGTTGGCCACAGCTGGGCTTTCAGAAATGCAAGTTCCTGTGGTTCATGCCTCGCTCTTTCTGGTCTCAAATACAAACTGAAGTCTGCTGTAGTTCTTCGCTCTGCAACCCACAGCAGACCTAAACACTGACTCCTCCAGAGTACCGCACGGCTGTGACAAAGGCTAGGGAGAGTTGGTTTTATTTCTAAGAACATGCATGTTTTCCAAATTCGTTGAATGCAAATGTTATTTCCTAAGCAATTCGGTGTAATTGTAACATCGGAACAATGCCATGCTAAAAGGCATTTGGTAGAACCACTTCTGGAATATTCTCTACATTTCAGGTTTGCTGTCTTTCAGAAATATGGATCCAAAGTGATTTATCAAGTTACTGAGGTGGCTGCAGGACCACAGAACCGATCGAAAGCGAAGAGCTGGGAGGGAAGTGTAGTAGGAGAGCGAGCCTATGTAGGAAGCTAACTTAATTTGAAGCATTCACTTACGGGGTAGAGTTGGCACATGGAGAAATTGCACCTCATTCATTTGTGCAACATGGGGAATCAGGAAAACCTTCTGGACAGTGGTAGGAGAAAGAGCTTTCCGTGAGGCAGAACAACATAACTGGTTTTGAGTTGTTTAGACTCAATCTGGAGACTTTAAGGCTTTGTGGCTTTATTGCCTGTGACAGTCAGACTGTATGTGTTGGAGATCTTTATTTTATATTTATATATCGGCAGATGTGCCCTCCCCTTTAGCTGTAAGACTAGACATAACTCAGTTTTTTGTTTCTCTTAGGAAATGCTATCCATTTCAGTTCTTGGCTCATTCTTTGATTGCACTAATGGCTTGTACACCATAGCGCCGTGACCTCTCTCTGGATTTCCCTAACCTCCAGTGTCTAAGAAGCCTGAGATGGCTTCTCTCTTTTGTGTTATCTCAGAATGTGTCCTGAAACTTCATTCTGGCTGTGCTTGTGAAACTGTGACTTGTGTCCATGCTAACTGTCTGACACCAACATTTCTTACATCGAGAACTGCTTCTTATACTTCATCCCGAACTTTACTTCTCACTTACACTCTAGCACTGTTTGTTTTCAAACAAATTGCAATTTTTATAGGACAGAGGCCAGCTCTTCTGTGTATATTTTAAAAAAAAAAAAAAAAAAAAAAAAAAAAAAAGTGTAGCATAACAACACAAACACAAATTGTATGCTATGCCCCTCTGCAGAGTTTGACTGGTGCTTCAATTGCTAGCGTTTAGCTGTGCACTGTTTTTCTGCCAAGGCACTTGAAAGCTGGCTCTGTATTTCCTTTATTTCACTGACAGTTTCCAGGTAAACCAGCAGAACGTCAGCTTTGTTTCAAACCATTTGTTATATTTCTGACTTGCACTTGCAAACCTGCTTTTATAGCAGTCCTTTGAGTTTGTGCTTTATGCCTTCCATCCCTTACTGAGTTTTATTTCTGTTTGTTATCTCAGCCTTTCATTTGTGCTGGAGCCATACAGAACTATCACTTTCTTAGTAATGGCCCTGACCTTCTTCTGAGTACTAAAGAAAATAGAGACTAAGTGAAAATCCCTTTATCTGCCAGAGCAAACTAAACATTGCCACAGCGGTTTGAAAGTAGTACTGACCGAGCTTGTTAACTGATGGCCAGTGGGTGAAACCTGGATGCCTGGCCCTGCCTGATAACATCACCTGATGGGAACGACGGATAATACTCTTCACAGCAAACATACTCTATCTTTTTGCAGATATGAAGAAGTTATGGGCATACAAACCAGACATGAAACCCGACTGAATACTACTGGGCTGCTGCAGATTTTAGATTTTGGGCTGTAAACGTCTTTCTCTGAAACACGTGTATTTAAGTTGGTGTCTGGAACACATCGTGTAGAGATTCTTAGAGGTGCTTTTTATTTACTTTAAAAAGTAATGATGTTATTAACACAGGTCTGGGATGACTGTAGGGGATTAAAGATTCCTAATGACAAGCATTGCAGAGCATCTCTGATACTGATGTTCATGCTCTTCTACACCACTATCTTAAATAACATAACATAACATAAAAAACAGCATTATTCACAGGATGATTAGGGTTAGGAGGGACCTCTGAAGGTCACCTGTTCCAACCCCATGCTCAAGCAGGGCCACCTCGAGCGGGTTGCCCAGGACCATGCCAATTTAAGCACACAAAACCAGGCTTATGCACTGGCATGAATTCAACCATTTAGGATTCAGTAAGATCCAGAAAAAGAATTTGCTTAACACTGAGTACAAATATCAGGCTATTAAGGTCATGCAGTCATAAGATGATGTTTTTATAACCCCGAAAAAGGTTAGACTCGTCATTGCTCCAGGGCTAAATGTTTCCTATTTTGTTGCACTCAAGCAGTGTGTGCTTTATTTTTCAATCGAAGAAAGTTGAAGGGTCTTGTGTATTTTTTCACAGGTAACAGGAAGGGAAATAGTGGTCGTAGTGGCTACATGGAAGTCTGGAGTGTGCATTGCTCTTGTTATTTCTGTCTTATCGTGGCACATGAGCGAGGAGGTGACTGTCATTGCTTTCCAGTGCATATTGTTATGTGCATGGAGTAATGCCTGCTCGAGAGGTCTTGCCTCTGATGGAAAGCAGGAAATGTTTGTGGCTCAAGGTAAGGTGACGTTTATAGGAATTGCCACAAATTTCCAGGTCACTGGGGGATTGGGGATGCTGTTAAATTTTGTCGGTCTCACCTCCTGTGTTGCGTAGGGCATTAGCTTGTGTTCTCTGACAAGGGGTTAAGCTCGGTAAGTAATTTGTGTAGCAGAAGGGCATCTAACCTCTCTCTGAAGCCCTCAGGTGGAAAATCTGTCTTAGCAGTTGCCAGCCTTTCTCTGCTGGAAATTCTCAGAGTCCAGAAATGTGTTCAGGTTGTGCCTTCCTCTGCTAGGTTCGATAACTTCGTGCTTGGTGCCTTCCCTGGGTGAAGCTGTCTCGGCAGCTGTCCTGTTTCTGTTAGCTGATGAACATGGAGCACGTATTGTGAAGATTTTTGTTGGCTTTTGGGTAACTTTTGTGGTTCATTTCATGACACGCTAGGTCCCTAGAGCTAACTAGAATATTCCTGGAAGGAATTTAAAGGAAGCAGTGAATAAGAAATTCACTTGTCTGGGTGCTGGACAAGGATAAAGTCTCCTGGCGTTGGTTCTGCAATGTTTTACCCACCACAACAAACTTTTTCCATCCTATGCTACTCTTTCTCTGCATCCACTTTCTGGCAAATGGGAGCTCTTGTTAACGTTGTCTGTTAAAGCAAATGGTGTGTGGGGTTGCAGCCTGCTGATGCAGACTTTCTTCTGTAAAATCTTGCTGGTAAAGTGGTGGAAATCATTGTGCTAGTGTGTAATGTCATCAAAACTGCGGAAAGTTTTAATTTTGCATACAAAATAATGAACGTTTTCTATCTGATCGGTTTGTGTAATATTCATGATACTGAAAAAGCATGCTAGGATGAAATGAAAATAGTAATTTGTGATTTTTGCTGAGTTTCAAAAACAGTTTTTTTTCCATACTACAGTGATATTTAAAGAATGCTAACATACATTTGCCCAGCTGTGTGAAAGGATGGAGTGTCATGCCCAATTAGCATCTCTTTTGAAATCTCATTAGTAACATAAATTAGATGAAATGTGAATGCTGATTTTCCCTGGAGTGATTATGGAATGTGACAGCGAAACTTGTGGGTTCTTCCTTCTTGTCCAGGCTGAACAAACGCTCAGGACTGTTGCTCGAGCATCTTCAGGAATGTCTCAGTTACATCCTTCTCCCGTTTGACTCACCTCGCAGCAAGATCAGGGATTTTCTTTTCCGTTTACTGAGGAAAATAAGCTCTCACCCTGTTAATGCCAATGGTTTAATTCTTCTCAGCACGTTGTCTTTTCACTAGCTGAGAGATCTTACGGCTTGGTCTTCATCAACCGAGTTGCTAATTGCTGTTCGTATCTTCATAGCAAATTACAGAGCTTGAGTTTTGAGCAGGCTGTTGCTACCAAAGTGGAAGTTAATTTACAATATGCTGCGTTGCTCAGCAAGTTTCCTTCACGTGCCTTTGAAGATGATTTGTCTTGTAATAAGTGCTGGGCGTCGTGATTAATAGCAGTGCGTTTTTCCAAACAGCTCGAGCTGTGCCTGCAGAAGGGCTCTACCTTCAGCACAGCCTGGTGTGCTGCTGGGTCGGGCAGGCAGCGCTTCAGAAGGAGTTTCTGCGGAGCGGTAACATTGAAAGGGAACGTTTTCCATTGATGGTGGAGAGTTAAGAGGCCATTAATTGCTGGGAGTAGCTACCCCAGGCGGCTGGTTGGTTGGGTGTGATGGTCTCTTAGAGTTTGTGCACGGAGTCGAAATGCCAGTTATTGCACGGGGTGTTTTTCTCCTCGCGAGAGCTAGAAATAGAGGCAACCAAATAAGAATAATGGGTGCCTAATAAATGCCCCAGTAATTTTATTAATGCTGCTAGAATGTATTTCCACATACTTCACAGAAACATAGTGTGTTTGCCCAGACAAGTTTCATTACATTCAGCATCAGTCATTACACACTGGTCTGAAAGCTGATAGCTCTTGGGTTCTGAGAGCGGATTTTATTCCTCTCCCTCTTTTACTCATCCCACCAAGTCTGATTAGTTAGTAAAAATCTCCTGATTTGGGTTCTTTTGCATTCAGTTTTGTTGAAAAGGGGAGAAAAATAATCAATTTTAGAGAATCGGTTGTTGGAGCAACTATCATTAATAGGAATCACTGCATCTTGCTTTGCATTTTGGTATGAGGCTACTTTTTACTAAGAACACACCAGTGATTGGTTATATTGTACTTCTAGTAGGTAGGAGGTTTTTATGAGAATAAATAGTCTTGGATAAGCTTTGATTAGGATTTAAGACTTGTGGAAAAAGATTATTTAACACGATAAATTCTGGATAGAGGGCTCAGCAGTCAGGTTTGAGTTTGAGCTCTTTCACTGCAGAGTAGAACAATAATTTTACTGAGTCAGTTTTTTCTTTTTCAGTAAAACTGAGTAAATTAACTGAAATGGGATAATATTTTAATTATTTTAATTCAAAAAAGTTTGTTTTATGTTGGAGAGCAGGAGAGTGGACAGAGAATTTTCCTTAGTGAACCCTCTACCAAAGTGGTTGATCAATCTTTCTGCATATATTTGGGTCGTGGCTGTTCTCTGCAGCCAATTCCTTTTTGCAATGTGACGTGCTGTTGCATGTAGGACAGGTATCGGCCCTTTTTCAGGCTGTCAATAGAAGCTGTTTTCACTTTACCATCGAGTCTTTTATGTAAAGATTAGTACTCGAACTTCACATCAACAAATCACTGGCATTGGAATAATAATGCCTTGGGCGGTAAAAATAGTCAGAACTTGTAGTGAAAGGTAAGTTAGGGATGAGAGGTGTTACAACACAGTTGTCACTTTGTTTTCCATTGCCTTTCACTTATTTTAATGACCTTTTGTCAGTTTCATAACCTGTGCTGTCAGAGAGCAACATATTTTTAGAGTATGCATCTCTGTTTTTGTGGTGTTTCAGATTATGATCAGCGAATATCTTATTAGGCAGGCACTTGGTCAAATTGCTTTACTTGTTAAGGTGTTTTTATTTTGCTGTTCTTCAAAGCATTATTTTGTCTATAGAACAGACCTTTTCTGGGTAGGAGGAATAAACAGGTACATGCATGGCATGTGCTCCTCACCTTATGCAAGAATATAAAACTAGTTACTTGCACACGTATATGTTCCTACAGTATGTACAGTAACTGTTCTGGGAACCCTTGTAACGAATCGTGATGCTGGCTTTGTCATTAGCCAGCTCTACAAGAGGTGCCCCAGCCAAGTGCAAAGGTGGGGCCCTGTTCCCTTTCAGGGCATTGCCCCGTTTCCTTTGATCCTCTCCTGTTTTTAGAGAACGGAAGGAGGAAATGTGCAAGTAAATCTCCTTTTTCTGCCTTTTTTAAAAAGAAAATGATGTACTGCCTGTGGTTTGCTGTATGTGATCATCGAAGATGTTACAGTGGCAGCCTGCAATCCTTTTGCAGATACAAGCTCTTATTAAGAAGTAGTGTCCATTTATAATAAATGGGCATGCTTTTTAATGTGCTTGGTACCAGGCCTGCAATTAACAGCCTGCAGTGATAAACCATGCCAGTGAAGGGTCCTAGAGCTGCATGATCTTCCTGTGAAGGGTAAGAGAAACCTGATGGACGAAAAACGCTGACAGCCTTTTCTACCTGGGCAAAGAGGGCAGTTACTTTGATCAAATAAAGCAAAGGGCATTTGTTATGGAGATCCTACTACTGGTTCGTTCCCCTGCACTCTGCCTCTGAATCATGCAGACGCACACAGGTGATGGAATATTCTTGGTCTGCATTATTGGCAGTCGGATTTAAGAAGAAGAAAAAAGAAACACAAATGACCACCAGAAATCTCAGGAAATGCTATTCTGTTTGCTTTGATCAGCTTGTCTTTAGCTTCCAGAGAGGATGGAGAGGTGCTGAGAGAAAAGATAAGGCTGAAATCGAGGAGGGTAGAAGTGCAAAGCTCCATCCTTGCATGCACATAAAAGCATAACAAGTTTGATAACCTGTTCTGACTTGATGTAGCTGGGAACAGGCAGCCTGTAGGCTCGTAAAAAAGAGCCCATTCATTTCCTGGGACTGCAGAAATCTCAGCAGAATAAACTGCATGTGGGGAGTATGGAGAGGGGAAGTTGTGGAGACTGTGGTTATCAAATGCTGCTAGGGAGTGCTCAGAAAAAAATCTAGAAACATTTTCTTTGTCCATCAAGATGATCTTTTCACCTTGCCAATCTTTATACTTACAGAAGGAAGAAAGGAGACTGTTTTTTTCCACTCATTGTGTAAAAAGCTGAAGGTTTTTCTCCCCCTTTTTCTAGCATATTGGTAGTTGCTTGTAATAATTCTGACCAGTTATCCCGAAGAGTACCTTGATGACTATATAGCTACTACATGTAAACACTTAATTATATATTTGGGGAAACAGTGAGTGCTGTGAATGTGCTGTGCTTGCACATGTGACGAGACAAAAAGGTATTTCAGAGTCAGTGCCTTGGATGATGATTTTTGGCGGAGTCAGCGTAGCAGAGCAAGCTGCAAAGCCACGTGGTGGGTTCGTCAGCTGCTGTGGATACGACATGTGGTTACTTAACGTAGTTGGTCATTACTGCTTCGTCTTCATTACCTAATAGTGAGAAAGGAAAAGAATCCACAGAATACTTTCCAAAAAATGAAGTAATTATAGCACGATCGTGACCTACTTGGCTTCTTAGCATGGTTGAATTGGAGGTGCACTGGGCTGTGTGGGTGTCATTCCAAGGAATCTAAGACCTGTTTGGCAAAGATGCCTCGCTCCCCTGTCTCCTTCCACGTGGAATTCCTGGTTTGATGCCTATGGGGTCATTTTCAAAGGTACCTCACCCCTACTGAAGATGCTCTCAAGGGGTGGTGGTGAAATCACGTTGTATGGATTGGGGAGGGAGGGGGGCATTCACCAGTTCTTTAAAGTTTTTGGTGTATGAAATGAAGCTTTCTAGAAATTGTTTTTCTCCATCTGGATAAAAATTTGAGGTAGCTACACGTTCTGAGATCTTGGCATGTGTTTGTCAAGCAGGAGAGGAGAGGCCTGGTACCAGTGCAAAAGACAAAGCCTGAGCAGATTTCTAGGAGCAGACCCCAGCACACCGACTCCTCAGCATGGTTAGAAAATCCACCTGGTGATACTTTGCTTACAGCCACGATGGCTTAAGGACAAAGAAGGAAGTTTAATAGCACAGTGGGCTTTGAGGTCATTGAAATTGACTCTTCCTCCGTCTGCGAGAATTTTTCAGGCTCTAGATGGTGATGCCTTTGGTTTCAAGTTCTTGGCATGTCAGAGCAGACAGTCTTCTGTCTGACTGTACATATTGCTCTTTGTCATTTTAAGCAACAATCTGTTACTGTTCAGGCACATTGCAAGGTTAGGCAGCTGTGGTGTTTCCTGGCTGCTCAGCTTCCAGGAGGTTTTGTTGCCCCTCAGAAGGTACTCCTGCATGCTGCCATTGGCACCGTGGGTGATTAGACCCTGATGATGAAACATGCAACAAGGCTGGGAAGTCAAAATGTGAATTGCTGTGGCTCTGGGATCTGCTGTCCCGTCCCCCTCACGCTCTAACACTGAATCACCAGATCTGCATGGTCAGCGTCTGATAAAAAATGTGACAAATTCAGTTGTTTATGAAGCTGAAAGGTTCTGGCCTCTGGGACAGGGAAGAAACCATGGAGCACATCTGAAAAAAATAAAACAAAACCAACTGATGTGGAAAATTGATTGAGGCTAATGCAGGTTTTATAGGACATCTTTAAGCTGCTACAGATGTGATTTCAGTAAAACTGTAAACAGTGCTTTTCTTTTTCTTTCTAGTCTGAGTCCTTTGACTGAAGAAAGGATTCCAGTATCTCCGTCTGAATCGTTGCCAAGACAAGGGTTACAGGGACTCGGTTAGCTGGAATTTCCAAAGAGCTTAAAAAAAAAACAAAACAAAAAAGATACCCTGTAAAGCAAGATAACCCATTTGTTCCAGAGGCCCTTGCTTGTGCTGCTGCTGGTGAGGCTGGCAGGCGTCCTGGGGAGCTGCGATGGGCGTCCTGCTTCCACCTGGGAAGCTCTGCGGGCCGCCAGTGCTTTAAGAAGTGGCTGCTGTGCTTCTCTGGGCACAGACAGCAGAGGGAAATGAGAGGAAATTTCCTAAAAGGCTTGCTTAAGGAAAAGCGCTAAGAAATGTGTGAAAAAAATTACTTAAATGATGTTCTGCACCCCCTTTCTACCTGGGGCTTGTAATAACATGCTCAGAGACACAGCTGGTAAACTTTGTGCTGGCCTTTGCTTTCTTCAACTAATCGGTGTAGTTAGGACCCTCCTGAACTGGCAAAGCTGTCCATCGGGAATTCCCTAGGAAAGTTCATACCTTCTTGAATTATTTCTCGAGATATGAGTGCGTTTAAAATAAAGGAAAATCATTTTGAAGACTTGTGAGTAACCTGCCTCAGTAGGAACACCTCTTTGATGTAGGAACACAAAGTTCAGGGCTGCTGCTGAGACTTCGCCTAGGGAAGCTGGCAAAGTGGCACTTCCATCACATCTGAAAACCGTTTAAATGGAGAAATATTGAAGGTAGAGCTAAAGAGCATTTTCCAACTAGATAACAGCGATTCTGGCAGAAGTCGTGAGGGTAGGGCTGCCTCCGGTGGGTTGGCTCGGAGGCAACGCGTGTTTGCATTACAGCAGCACCCCGTGCCAGCCACGGAGCTTCTGGTTTAGGCAGCCGTGTCATCTGAGGTACGAGCCGAGAGTGGGCAGAAAGGATTGTGTAAGATGTCTTTGTGGACTCGCTTCTCTTACCCTCCTCTTGTGGTCTTGCCCCTCTTTTTGCTGAGCCTCTGTATTGTGGGTTGAGAGGAAAATTGCTCAAGGAGTTATTTTCCACTCCGACTCGGTGGACTTTGTGTGTGCAGCCTGGTGGGTGAAAGCCAGGCTTGGTCCCGCGTGTTTCTGCACTGAGATATCAGCCTCTTGGTATCGTTAAATTTAGTGTAGAGTGCCTGGCCTTGTTGGGTAGACGGAGACCCTGCATCACTGTCGTTATTTTGGAAACCTCAAACTTGGCTGTGTTTCTTCCCTTCGTTCACATCTGTACACTTTTTCTTCTTGATGTGAAATACAAATGGAAACTTCTGGTGTGCATCACTTCAGGCTTATTTCAATGCATAATTTAAACCTTTAAAGGTTGTAGTTTTCATGAGTGGCCCACATCAGCCTAATTCTCCGCTGCATTTTTGCCTCTTCTCCAGCACTGGCAGTAGCAAGCACGAGGCTGCACAGTGAGACACATCAGTGACCCAGCTCAACCAATTTCACCAAAAAAAAAACCCAAACAGATCTAATTTACTGTGTGACCCCATGGCTGCCAGCATAAGCATAAAGCATGGAAGGACAAGTTGAAGTACTCTGCACTGGTGTCTTCAGTTTGGTGTTTTTTACCTCTGCTTTATTTCTGCCAGCACCAGTTGGAGTTGTGCATGAAAAGGATAACGGTGCTTTTACTTTGGTTTCTTGTGCTCCCTGCAGGCTTTCTGTAGCCTGGGAAAATATAGGTGTTATTTTTCTACACATTTCTATAAACTCAGTAAGAAACAATTGTTTGACCCTTACCTCGGTCTTGGATCTGTAGCACTACTGAAGTCAGTGGGGATTCACAGCCTGGCACCTTTATCTGTCAGTTTACAGACACGGTTTTAGTTTGCAACAAAAGATGGGTTGTGCTTTGACTTCCATGGCAAAGAAAATGGATCTTTGCTTTCTTTCCAGAACTCGGTGATGTTAAATTTTATATCTATACGGAACATTGCATTTTCCTGCCTTTCTTTTTAATCTGTGGTTGTACTATGACAAAGTAACTTCTGATATTTTTGTTAAAAACTTACAGTGTATCACATAAATATCTTCTGATTTCTTCTGATTTGAGTATTCTTAAATACATTACGGATTACAGAAAAGTTGAGATAATAGTAATGAAGTACACTGACTCTGTTTTTCTTTTCTTTTCTTTTTCTTTGCTGCCTTCCGTTTCTGTGAATGGTGTATTTGTGCTTCTCTTCATCGTTGCTGATTTTTTTCCCATCACCTAGAAAACCACCTAAGGTAAGTGTTTTGTCTCTCTTTGCGTTTGGACCTGCTTTAAAAATGTCGAACGCTGCCAAAGTGTCTGGCAAGTTCCTGTAGTATGTGATCGATATACAGCTTTGATAAAGGAAAACATATTAGAAAACAAACAAAAAAACAAGCCCTCTGTTCCTCATACTTCTCAGTTAACTTCATAATTCCAGAAGATTACATTTTAATCCAATTGACATGCAGATTAAGGCACATGACTTCTTAAAGCTGTGAGCAGGATAAGCCATGATTTCATTGCATTCTTAAATACCTGTGAAAGAATAAGTAAGTATTGTGCAGAAAATGTTTTGTGGCACAAAAATCTGCTTTGAAGTAATATTGCTTTAAAAGGTGGTAAAATCTAGAAAGAAACAAACTGTTTTTGTTTGTAATTGGCCATCTTCAAGACTTAATAATTTGTGCAAAGTGGCCAGGGAGCACCGGAATTTGTCTAGAAATGATTCTCTGTGTGTAATGCAGGGGAAGGGAGGGAGAATGAGTGTAACGTATCTGCTGGGTTAGAGAAGAAGCCTTACTGGGATGAGAAATACAGTATCAGTACAGGGCTGGTGTCAGTGACAAGGGAAAGGGAGCATGTCAACTACATCTTGTCAACAGATGCAAAACAGCACATTGGTATTTTGCTGCAGCAGTTGAATGATGATCTTGGCCTTTCTGTTTCTGTTGCATGTTAATTTTCATAGCAGAGAGCTGTAGTTACTGTGAATGAGTTTATTTTACATTATTCTCTTTGATTTGTAGGTCTTCAAAAAATAGTTTATGTGCAAGTCTGATATGTCTTCTGCAGGTATAGCAGAATATTTTGTAGGCCTTCTGGGAAGCGAAATTGGGGGTGGATATTGATCTATCTATCGATGTAGACAACTAATATACGTCTCATGGTTCAGACAGCTATTTTTATGTGTGTGTATGTGCGTATGTATATAAATATAAAGTGTGTACAGCTATTTTTCGAGTATTTTTCTAAAGTGTTAGAAGACAACATCATCCAGTAAGTGATGTGTAGTATTCCCATAAGGCTGGGAAACAAAATCTGTTTTAGCATGAATTGAAATAATTGTATAAACTGAACATAATTTAAGGTCACAGCAGGTGTAAGCAACAGTGGAAGTCGTTACAATAAATAACACTGATATTTCAGTTTAAATTGCTGTGTGGACTGATTTTTTTTTTCTTTCTGGAGAGTGATTGAATCTCTTAAAATGATGGACCTGGTTTTTAGTTCCTCTGTTGCTGGTGTTTTAGAGCATTAGTTTAAGTTATCCTATTCTGGATAAAGTTATTCTAGTGCAAAGGAGCTTGACCGTTGTATTTAAAAAAAAAAAAAAAAAAAGCAACACTCCCCCATTTTTTGCTGTAATTTCACAAACTATTTTTTTCAAGAGCCTTTCTTTTCTGTAGTTCCCCATCCGTATTCCATTGTAGGCGGGTAAAGTTGTTCTTTTACATTATGTAAAAGCTTAATTATGGCCTTGAGTTTCTTCCACAAAAACATACCAGCTGCATACTTGTGTATATGTGCCACTTAATTGCTGGGTATCGTTAGATTGTCATTAATATCCCTGAGCTATAATGCTGATGTTTATGATGATGTGTGAAATGTTTATCAGTTTGAGACGACAGGTGCTCCTTACCATCAGTAGAAATACATTTTATGAGTGTGTAAAGACATGCTATGAGAGTAGGATGTTTCTTGATTTATATGGCTTTTTGGGTACCCTTCATAATCAATGTTCAAATTAGGATTTTTTAATGAAATTTCCTAGGTGTTGAACTTTAAAAAATAAAAATCTTTAATAAGCTAATTTGTCATTAGTCATGGGTGAATTGTGATGACAGTCCAACTCCAGAGCTATGAAGCTGTAGGAGGAAAAGTTACATAAGGATATTAGGGTTTTTGTCTGTTTCTACAACCGTCATGTTTCGGCATATTACTGCTCTTGGGCTTTCAGTCTAATGCTGTGACAATTAAAGCAATTTTTCTAAGCTGAGACCTATGAGCTGCGCCCATTGCTGCTTTAGGATTTTCTGTTTATACTTTTTTATGTGGTAGGTCTTGTGTTTTTTTCATACAGTGGATGCTCAGCAAACAGTGGCCAACTTCTTTTGGTCAGATGGGAATGACTGTTAAATGTTATCTGTGCGTTTTCAGTGTCGTATAGATATACAGGCAGTGTATGGAAGGGAATATCTTCAGTCTAGGTAACGCACGGCTAAATGCTGGAAGCCCCAGACTCTCTCTAGTCCATACTGAGGACTAGGCTGTAAAAGGACTAATAATGAATGTGAAATTAGACTCCTTTCTGAAGTAATTAAGTCATAATAATAAAAGAAGTAACCCCCCTCAGATAGACTCTGAAGTACAGGTACAAAGAAAGGTGACTTTCCATATTGCCCTCGCTTGAGTTTTGAAGAACTAAAGCTTGTTTTGTTCTGTCCCACATCCTTCATTGCCTTTTCTTCCTAAATTATGTTCGTATCATCATCAAGCTCTGTGTTTGCATCCAACTCCTTGTTCTACTATATAAACCCAACGCACAGGATGGGAGGTGCAGGGCAGCTACTGCTACTCGTCGTGCAGGCTCCATCCCAAGCGTTAGCTTGGAGCCACCAAACACCACGGACATCCCGCAGGCTCACCTGCAGGATGTCCCGGCAATAAAGAACTCTGCTGCCGATTCTCAGGGGTTGCTTGAGTGCTTCTTTCCCATCCCCCAGCCCTTGTGCGAGAGGAGGCATCCCTTCTGCACAGAGCCTCGAGGAAGAGCACAAGAGAGGACCCCGCTTCCTTGAGGATGCTGTGCTGGGGTGACAGGAGGAGTCCCCAAGGGCCACCACGTGCCTTTAACATGTGTGAAAATAGGCTGAGGGGTGAAAATAGTAGTGTATAAACAATTATAGGTGGCTAGTTCCTTATATTAGGAGTGAATTTCTATATCTGTGTAATTGGTAACGACTGACACGGAGAAGGCTGAGGAACACAGCAACTTCCTTGCCTCCATCTGCACTGACAGATGGGCTTCCAAGTCTCTCATTTCCCTCAACCCATAGATGAAGGCTGGGGGAGCAAAGTCCCACCCGCTCTAAGTGATGAGCAGGTTTGAGTCCACCAGATGAATCTAAGGAGGTACAAGTCTATGGGACCCAAAGACATGCATCCCAGGATCCTGAGGGAACTGGCTGATGGAGTTGCCAAACCTCTCTCCATCATAGCTGAAAAGTCCTGGCAGTCGGGCGATGTCCCTAGTGAATGGAAAAATGGAAACATCATGCCCCTACTCTTCAACAATTAAAACAAAGAATTGAACAAAGAGTACTGCTCTTCGACAATTAAAACAATAAGGAGAAATTTCTTCTTAGACAGAGCAGTCAGGCATTGGAACGGGTTGCCCAGGGAAGTGCTGGAGTCACTGTCCCTGGGGGTGTTCAAGGAAAGGTTGGACCTGGTGCGTAGGGACATGGCTTAGTGGGTGACATTGGTAGGGTAGGATGATGGTTGAAGCAGGTGATCCTGAAGGGCTTTTCCAACCTTAATTTTTCAATTCTTCTATGATTCTGTATGGCTTAATCAGGCAAGCACTGATACTGGATATGATACTCCCTACCTGTAAGTAGTTCACATAGGTACACTTGCATGCGTAAGCCCTTAAAAATATTAATTCTTGAAGGCATTGATTAGGGGCTTTAATACAAATGACCTTTGCTGAATGTTATTTTGGCTATTTGAAATGTGAATACCCCTTTTCTGTCTTTTCTGATTCTGTGAGAATTTATGTGCTGTGTAGTAGTCAGACCCAATGGCTCTTTGCTTCAAAATCGATCTCATTTTAAGTGACAGGTACAGATGAATTTGAGACAACTTTCCAGATTTTTCACTGACATCGTAATGTGTTGACCAGCATCACCGTTCGTTTTGCAGTGGAACCTCCTGTCCTCCCGTTAGCAAAGCAGTAACAAACAGCTGTCTGAAACTGCTGAAGAAAATCTGCAAAACTTTGCTGAAGAAATCTGAGTCAAAGCCCTGTACCTTTTCTTTACTTAGCTTCCAAAAAACATGAGAACAGGTCTTTTGCTTAGCTTTTTAATAGTCATTAACGTTCAGAGCATGGTTCTTGCTAACCTAGAAATGACCTAAGTAATTCTTAACTAGGGTAATGTGCACACTTGCAGTGGCTCTGAATACAGTAGTACCAGGACCTAGCACTTCCTGGCCAACTCTTTTTCCCAACTCCCCTTTTTACATTTGTGAATTAAAATTCTCATCATGAATATGCAGTGAGTACCTACTCCAATTCATATACTTACTTTTACTCTGAACTCTCAATTGTGAAAGATCTGGACTTTATTACTCGTAGCTCTGTCTGTTACTTGACTGTTTCCATAGCCATAAAATAAAACTTTCAAGCTTTGTTCCAACTGTAGCACTGCTTAGATTGAAAATACAGTGCAATGTCCAACACTGTAATAATGGAGCTGGAAAAGAAAACAACACAACTGTTGGTCTATCTCCACTCATAGTTTCTAGTGTGGAGGCTATTGCCCTAGCATGGCAGGTTCTTGGCGGGTTCCTTTTATCTAGCTGTTTCTTTTAGATGCTAGAATGAAGTGTGAGGTACACAGTCTTGCAAAAATAGGATAATTGTAAGGTTTGTTTCTTGGTTCCCTCCATAACTTGAAAATGCAGAAGAATTTTGGGTCTAGCTGTTAGACCTGGTGAATAGCAGTGTGGACTTACGTCTGCTTGTGGTTGAACACCAACCAGTGCATTAGCTGGTAGGTAGGTGTATCCTGTCTTTCATGGTTTTCCCATTTTGCTTACCTATTTAAAATGCTTTAAGCTTCCTGGTTCAGTGGCTATGGAATTGACATCAGAGTAATAGTAAATTAGAAATAGTAGCCCAGAGAGTCACAGAGATATTCCTGAAATGCTTAGAAGGTTCATGAAATCTTAGTGGAGATACAGGTAGCAATTTTAAATGTTGAGCTTCAAATGAAAAACACTTGGCTTTTTGCATTAAACTCTTGCCTTGTGATGTTAAAACACCCAATATATTTTCCAAAAATATTTAAAACTAATTCACAGAGGATGCCTGTAGTTTGAAAAGGTCTGTTTCTGTGTCACAGATCTCTCTTTGATCAAATATGTTATGATAATTGTTTTGAAATAAGTTGATAAGGGTTTTGACTTTTGTTTTTGAGTATTCTCCCCCAAATTAAAAAGGCATTTTCAATGCCCAGTTTGAGTATCAGCCATGGAGTCTGAGGCTTTAGCATCAGCAGAACTTCTGATACCTTTGGTGTTCATATTGACAGGGGTTTTCTTACCTTCTTCAGAGAACTGGGTCTGAAGAAGTAAAAAATTAAGGAGTATGCAGAGTAATCAGTTTTTTCTTATATCAAAAGAAAAATGACTACCCCTATATTTGTTTTGAAGGAAGAATAATCAGCGAAGATGGGAGGAGGAAGGAAACACCTTCTTAGATGAGCTTAACGGGATTTTTTATTCTTTGTCCTAGCATAGGTTCTCTGTACTGACCCCAGGTGAGTTTGCGTGCTGTTCTTAGGACTGCATGTCCTGCAGCTTCCTGCACTGGAGGACAGGAAAATAGAAGCTAGCATCTTTATTTAATTAAAAAAAAAAAAAAGAAAAAAAAAAAAAGATTAAATAGGTCTTACTACTCACTTAGGACTCTGCCCTACACCTGTTTTAATGGAGAAGAGAGTTTTTCTGCAGTCGCTATACATGTTATACAGGTGTTGCATGCCCCAACAGCTCCCACTTTTTTGCCTGAGTTTTATTTATTTATTTTTAAAGTAATCTTGTTACTTTATTCTCTTAGAAGGAATGGACAATTTTCCAGGAAGGATTTTATAAATAGACTGTCTTTGCCTGGGCTTTTTATGTGCGATGTGAAAACATACTAAAATCCTATATTTACATTTGTTTTATTTTGAGACAGATTTTTTGTCTTCCTCTTTCATAACCATTTTGGAACTTTTTAGGATCAGTTTGACCTTTTTATTTATTTATTTTTTTAATTTTTTTACCCTTTTAAAGGAATCCAGATAATTGCTCTTCTATGAGAAGTGGCTGTAAGGACATATTTTAGTTTGTCTCTTTACAAATCAGTGTTTATATTATTATGAGTCATTGAATAGTCATGATTCGCTGCCTTAACTGAGGGGAAAATGTGTAGGACAATAGATTAAATCGGCCTACAGTAGTCCTGTATTGACCCTTTATGTCATTACACATGAGCGTGTGTGTCTGGGCAGCCTCTCTGAACCGGGCTGTGAGATCCACCGCAGATAATAGTTTGTTTCGAGGGGGAAGAATAGGCCTGCTACATTTGGATCCTTACAATTAGGTCTTCATTTGCAACTTACCTGCTTGCAGTTTGATTGTAGAGAGATTAGGTATTGTTACCCAGTCCCAGGAGGGAAATTTCCACAGAAGAAGAGGAACAGGAGAAGAGAGACTCTGCTTCTTGGGCTGTAAAAGTTACGAAACAGGTTGGAACATTCCTGTTCTTTATGCTCAGTTGTGAAGCAAGATGAACAAATGCACAGAAGTCATTTGAAATGCACCCTATTTATGTGAGGTCTGAAGATAAGGGAAAGCAAAGGATGCATTTTGTTCACAGTTCAGTAGCAAAACTACATCTTTGACTAACAGCAGGGAACGTCCTGACTCATGGAGTTGTCTCTGTCTATTTATACTGCAGTAAATGACTCAATCCTCCCTGTTAGGTTATTGTTATGGGGTGGGGCTTTTTGTTTTTTGGTTTTCCTCTTTAGAAGGAAATTCCAGAACTCATTTCACTCCTGTGGACTAAGCATTGTCTCACTGTCAGGTCTTCTCTCAGACCTTGCATTGGGTGTATGGTGCATATAATTAGGAGAAAGGGAGGGGGCAAAGTTGCTGTGCTTACCTGACATTTTATCCGGATATTTTACCCTGATATTTTATCCCGAAATACTTGCAGCAACAGACATTTCAGGAAGAGTTTGGTTACAGTACATGCGTAGGTTAGATCGTACAGTAATTCTGCAATAGCAGGGAATCCAAGAGGTTCTGCATTCCTGAAACCAGAAGGAAAAGATCCATAACCATCTCCCCCACTTCAGGGTTTGTTTCAGGATGTTTTGCATTTCTGCTAGGAGATCCCATGGCTCTTACTCTATACTGACCTGCAGCATTGTTTGTCTCGCTAAGGAGATCAGCAGTTGGTAGACTAGGCATGGGAAAGCTGGGCCCAAGCAAAGTGTTCATAAAGATGTGCTTCCTTCCCACCCCACTTGGGAACCTAAAAGAGCACACACACACACAGATTTTCTATCGATAGCTCATCCATTTCTGGCTTACCATGGTACAATGGGGCAAATACACTGCAGCTTACGGTGTGTTTGGCCAATATAAAACTGCCAAATGCCAGTGCTCAGTGTCTGTACTGTAATTTTCTCAGATGTGCAGGAAAAGCAACTTAGATAAAATTACAGCGTGTAAGTGTTTTTACAGGACACCGGTCCAGGTCTACAAGTGCACTGAACACATTGAATCTCGTTCTGTTTCTACCTAGCTGGAACCTTTGACTGACATGCTAGCAAGTCTTTTTATTAAAGCAGGCATTCCCGTAGCTTGTCTAACAGAATTAGATTTTCTTTTTTTGTTTTGTTTAACTTCCACTGCTGAGCTGTAGTACTGTTCTCGTAGATTAGGCAGGTCATCTGATACTATTTAGGCTCTGTACCCAGGCTCATCTGATACTTAAGGCTCTGATGCTGTCCTTCTTTGAGCATTAAAAGTCCAAGTCATGGTAAAACTTCTGTGCATCTTGTGTTGATGTCTGCTAAACAGTCATCTCACTGGGTTCTGCACGTTGAGTTCCTTGTGGTGCTGTTTGGTTGCAGTTGGCAGAAACTTCGGTCAGCCTTAGCTTTTCGGTCATTGGCTGTGTCTTCAAGCCTAGAGGAAAGGAGACATCTTCCAGATGTGAATACCTACTCTTACGGAAACCTCCTTGTCACAAATTGGGGGAAATCCCTTTTTCCCTTTCCCTTTCCCTTTCCGCATAAAGATCTATGTACCAGAAAATATATTTTTCCTTAGTAAGATACTCTTGATGTTTGACAGGTTTATCCAGAATACAACTTCACATTCAGGGATTTGAGCATGTTCAGTCCAATTTTAACTCCTTCTGTATTTAGACTTCTCATAATATTAATAACAAAAGTTGTACTTGAAGAAATGTGAAGTATTTTGTTTGTTTGTTTTTACACACATGGACAGCAACATTTAACATATTTTTTTGCAGACTTGCTCTTTGATGTAGGCTAGAGCTAAAGTTAGTGATACAGTCCTGGAGAGGAAGCACATCCTCTATTTCTAAATAGTGTTACTGCTCTTTTTTTTTTTTTCTTTATTTTTATGGTACCCAACTAAGCATCCAATAGATGGACCAAATTTTCATTATTTGTTCATACAAACTTACCTATTTTAAGAGATGGAGGGCACAGACCGAGTGCACTGCTTTCCCTGTGCTTGTTGGTGCTGTGACAGCAGAGCTTCATGTGCCAGTCTGCTGGCAGCAAAGATGGCCTTGTCCCCTGAAGCTCCTGGAAGAGGGGGTTAATTTCTAGACCAGGATAAGCTGGATACTTCCCCTTGCTTTTAAAACAGCAAGTGGGAGGACGTGTGTGTTCTGGGTCTGGCTGGGATGGAGTTACTGTCTTCACAGCAGCCCGTCTGGTGCTGTGGTTCAGATGTGTGACTCAGTGTTGGTAGCACACCAGCCTTCGGGCTAGTGCCAGGCGGTGCTCGCACAGCTCCCAGGCTTTCCCCGTTTCTTCCTCTGCCCACAGCGAGGAGGCTGGGGTGGACGAGAAGCTGGGAGGGGACAGAGCCAGGACAGCTGATCCTGGGTGACCAAAGGGACATCCCATACCGTGTGGCATTCATGCTCAGCAATAAAAATGTAGCGGGGAGTGGTCTGCCAAAGTAGCTGTTGCTTGAAGACTGCCTGAGCATCAATCTGCTCGTGGGAGGTGCTGAGAGATTGCCTTTGCATTGCTTGCTGTGTTTTTTCTTTCCTTCACTTATTCAGCAGGCTACCTGGATGCATGAGCTTTCACACTTGTTCACTTCCCATTTTCTCCCCTGTCCTGCAGAAGGGAGGGCAGTGAGCAAGGGGCTGCGTGGGGCTCAGCTGCTGGCTGGCATCAACCCAGCAGATGTTTCCCAGGTAGCTTTCAGGCTGTTCAGCTGCTACAGCTAGTGACATAACGGAGTAACAGCCGCACCGGAGCAGAACACGTTTTACCTTTCTGCTGTAGGCATGCATTCCTCACGTGCTATCACAGTTGTGGAGCTCTTTGCTACAGGCACAGAAGCAGCATGATGTTTACAGGTCCACAGGCTTGCTGCTGAGCTGCTACCAGTGTTCTCGAGTAAGATTCTTTTTCTTTCCCTTCATATCTGGTTCTTCAAATGCTGTGTTTTTTCCCAGCTGAAACCAACCGCTGTCCTTGAGCCTAATACCTCAGGTTTGCATTATACTTTGTTTATCTCCCCACTTGGTGTCCTCTGCATTCAGATCACGTGGTGCTATCTTTTATTACACAGCCTGAATGTGAACAATTAGTTGTTGGAAGCATGTGGCAACTGCCTTGTCTTTCTGTCTTCTTGTCCTTGTCTTTGTGCACAACAACTGGGGGCAGCAGTTACAGAGGTTGACTTTACTCTGGAGCTCAGTGCTGGAATTAAATTATTATTATTAGTCGTAGTGGTAGAGAAATAATAGCCTGGCCATGTGTAATAGCCTCACACAGGGCTGGCATTTACTCAGTATGTGGTGTAGAGTCTGAAGAGGATTTTAGTAATGAAAATTTAAGTGGGGATAATTGTCATGTACTTTCAAATAGGGACTCTAGTAAACCTGCCTCTCTTCCATGTTTTCCATATAGTAGGTTGGATTCATGAACAGTAGGAAAACTTTTAAAACTGACTCGCGTGCACTCTTTAAAACTATTTCATGCTTTGGTGGTATTATAATACACACTTTTTTTTTTAAGCAGTGTGGATAATACATGTAGAAAAAGTATAACTGCAACTCTTAAGATTTCCAGAAAGTATTCCTGCTGGTGAAGTCTTCTACGATTCTGATTCAGGATCTACAGAAACAATAGAGCTTGTCTGCAATTAAGCAGTTGTGGCTTTATACTGCTTTGAGAGATGTCTTGTAGCCTGAATTTTTCATTCTTCTTTTCATGTGCTTCTACAGGTGTTTGCCTTTGATCACTGCTTCTGGTCCATGGATGAATCAAACACCACAAAATATGCAGGTAAACTATTCTCTATACATTCAACAGTGTAAATAATTGGAGAACATATGAGAGTTTGATCTTTTGTCCTCTGGCTTTTTTTTTTAATGTTTTGTGCTGTGATGCTCGAGTGACTTCTTTGCAAAAGCAGACCTTCCATTTTTACAGGGGTTTAGTCATGTGCGTGCAAGCTCCCAGGTTAAGAAGGAATGCAAGCTTTAAGGTGCCCAGTACACTGCTTGGGAGGGGTGCTTTGCTTTACGTATAAGCTCTAGTGTTCTTTTTTTCATCCCCTGCAAGAGCCTCTTGTGAGAATTCATTCTGCCACTCAGGATGAAATTGCAGCTCTGTTCCTGGGTATATATGTTCTCCTCGGTGCAATGATTTCAGATCTTTCCAGACATTCATATTTTGATTGTTCAGATCCCTGATGTTTTTGAGTGATCACCCTTGTGATACCTTCCTCCCAAAAGCTGGATATTCCAGACCAGATTATCATCCCAGTGGTTGATTTTCTCATAGCTGGATTAGTGTATCAATATTAATATTTTGTAATATAACCTATTCTGGTAGTTACGGCCTTGAACACTGGGATTTCAAGGTTGTGGTTCAAAGAAAGAAAAAAATAGTACTCTATTAAGATACTTATATTATGAAATTTTGTGATCTGAAAGAAGTTTTGAAGGTTGATAGGGTTAATTAGCTCAAAGCTTGAGATCAGTGGTCTAATAAATTAATTGTCACATACCCGTGTTTTAGAATAAATCTGTGCAGCACTCATAGTTCAGACTGGGAGATTCGTGGAGCATGCGGCAGCTCTTTTTGTGCCTGCATGCCTAGATTGCCTTTTAAAGGAAGGAGGTAATGATACACACCCAGATCTTGGCTTCATGTGCCTTAAGTGTGCAGGTGGGAGCTGCACCTTTTGGGTGCATCGCAGTGCTAACCTGCTCCAAGAGAAGCGAGACCAGAGGAACACCTCTAACAAGTTAAACTTGTTTCTGTCATGGTTTAAGCCATCTCCAGGTGAATTGGATGGGATTCCAGGTGAACCTATTTTTAATTTGAATCAAAACTGGATTTCTCTCACCTCGTTCAGAAGTTGTCATTGAATTCGTCTTGACTGAGAACTGAAGCTTTATTATCTATATGCAGATGAGCCCCTTGTTGGACAGGAGCCTAGAATGCTGCTACTTCTCTTGTATTTTCTCACCATTCACAAAATCATGTCGTTCTGCCCATTCAGATAATGTTCCTGTCCAAAAAAGAAAACAATTTTCCTTGTTTATTTCAGAAATATGGTAAGAACGCGAGCTTTGAGATTTGCAAATACAAAACAATGCTTTCACTGTATTTTTGTACGGTCTTGAAGCTATCTTGTGACTTCCAGCCCTCACGTTCTAGAACATAATAAATTTGGCAGAATATCAAAAATAAAAGCAAAAAAATCCGTTTCAGCCCTGTTACTGGGTTGTTGGCTTGTTCTCTTGTTCTTACATGAATGGATCCTATCCAGTACTGCAGCAGCGCTTCTTGTTCTAGAGCCAGCAAACCAAGTGCCAGAGTGGTAGGATTTTAGCTTTTATATGTCTGTAGGATTTAAGTCTCTTAAGTCTCTTTTACACTTTGGCCTAAATTACTGTACTGAAGAAATGCAACTCATTTTGCTCAGGGTTTTCAATAATAACACTGGCTGTTCTCATGGAACAAAGCCCCATTGTTCTAGGCTCCTCGAGGATACATGCTAGGTCCAGATACCGTACCAGAGACTGCTACAGAGCTAGTCTCTGCTATGGTAAAAAAATCTCTGGAAAAAAGCCAGCTTTTGCAGACAAACTAACTTCTTGGTTGAGTACTGGGCTACAGGAGGGGTGGTGATTCAGGAGCTGAGCAGATGCATGGGATGCTTCCTGCCTGGCTTAGCTCTGTATGGATGAGTGAGTTCACTGTCACTGGCAAGAGCAGCGATTAGTTGCACAATTAACAAGAAACATGTCCAAAGCTTGAAATAGCTAAGTCTGGAGTGCTTGTAAATGTGCGTAGTATATGAGTTTCAAGCTTAAGTGAAATTCTTGGGATGAAAAGGTATGCGAGTCAAATTTAATGGCTTGAAAACACCTTTAATCTGCACCACACAAATACAGTGGAAGATGTGACAGTGAAAGGCTTAACAAGAGATTCTCAAGTACGAATCATCACTTCATGTGCAAAACCATGGCATAGTTGTTTTGCATTATGTTGAACAGATAAGTATATTATTCTACATGAAAGAATATTGACATAATAATAATTGACACGTGAGATACCAAAGCCCCCACCCAGAGTGGTGTGCACCACAGCCAACGTATGTCTGAATTCTGTGTTGACGTGTAGATACCTCTTTTTTTTCCTTTTTTCTGTCAACAACAACAAAACTTGTACTTTCCTGAAACTGCACATTTCTTACGGGATCCTTAAAGCTATCACACATCAGTACGGGCTGTTTTTGTTTTTCACATTGCTGATTGATCTACAGTATTACCAGCACTTACTATTATTGTTTGCACGTGAGGAAGATTCTTATTTGGGAAAACTTACCACTGTGGGCAATTGGTAATATTTCTCAGGCTCTGGGAGAACAGGACTGACCCTGAGGTGGGATCAGGCATCTTTTTCTCTTACCCTAAATTCATTCTGAGATGTGTGCATCTTTTTGTCTGGAGCTCAGGCTAATTTTGTTGTATTAATTTTTTTGGGAACCCATGTTCAGGAACTATGAGGGTTCTTATTAAAGTTTGAAGCTTCTATTTCCAGCATTCAAAGATGGGGGTTGTTGCTGTGAAGACCTAATGTCATGTATTTAGGTCCTAATTTGTATTCCAATAATTCTACACGGACAAAGAAATAAACCGTCTTTTTTTTTTCCTTCTTTTTAATGATCACAGTTGTGGTTGTTAGCAGCTGTGGTGGTTTTATCCTGATGGGCAGCTGAACTCCTCCACAACCACTCTCAGTTCCCCTCCTCAAAGGAAAAGGGAGAGAAAGTACGATGGAAAGGGCTCAAGGGTTGAGATAAGGACGGGGAGATCGCGCAACAATTATCATTGTGGACAAAAGAGACTTGGCATAGGGAGATTAAAGAAACTTATTGCCTATTACCAACAAACTGGAGAAGTGAGAAACAAAGAAAGCAAACTAAACCTTCTCCTCATCCACCCTCTTCCACATCTGCCTGCTGAGCAATGCCGGGGAGGGGGGAATGGGCCTGTGGTCAGTCCCTAATGCTTCGTCTCTGCTGCTCCTTCCCCATGGGATGCCGTCCTTCCCCAGCTGAGCCTGCGGGGGCTGCCCACAGGCAGCAGCTCTTCAAGCACTGCTCCCACACAGCTCCGTCCCACGGGGTCCATCCATCCCCCAGGAGCAAACTGCTCCAGCACGGGTCCCCCACGGGTCGGCCGCAGCTCCCCCCAGACCCCCTGCTCCTGCATGGGCTCCTCTCCACGGGCTGCAGGGATTTGGTGTTAGTACAGAATGATTTTGACTTGATCTGGAAAAGAGATGACCTTTGCCTTACAGGCTCTATAAAAGGTGTTTTGAGAATAAGGAAAATAGCTTCTTACTACCATTTGTTTCTTGACTTGAATGGGCCAAGAGTCAGTTCATGGATAAGAACACACCTGCTTGCCTTGAAAAGCTCATGGAAACAAATAACAGCAAGACATTTTGGTGGAGGGGAGGACACTGAGAAAATCTCAGAGATGAGAACAAAGAATTCTTTTTACAAGCCTAGACAACAGTGAGAGCCTATTGAAATCTGCAATGAAGTGGATGTTTGAAAAGAAGGAAGGAAACCCTTCAGCTTGGGACAGATTCAGGAGATGGTGTAAATAACTTCAGTAGCACTTAGACAGGTCCATTGCAAGGACCCAACTCTGTATCAACTTGTCCATAAACTTTTCCTAAACTTCCTAATCTGCATCACATTTGGCCTGAAATTTCAGATCTGTGTTTCTGCAGGCTGCGTTGTCCTGAGAGGCTAAACACCTGACTTCAGGCTAAGCTTTAATTTCATTTGAAATCCATATGCTGATTACTGCTCTTCCAGCAGCTGTTTTAAAAGGAGACAAACCACACAATTGGCTTAGAGAATTGTAGTCTCCTGCTCTCTTGAGTGATTGTTGCTTGTGGATTTTGAGCAGACAGGAATGTCTGTCTGTCTGCACTTCTGGCTTACCCGTTTAAACTGTGAAGTAGGAGAATATACTTGAAATCTACCCCTTTCTTACCATTCCTTGGACTTTTTTTTGGAGGAGGCTGCTACATAGCATGTAGGCCTTGATTTTGGGTCACGCCGCTGACATCTGACCAGTACATTTTTGGGGAAACCTGGTTACATGGTACGGGTTCAGCACTTTAGATCAGGCAATTAAAAAAATGTAGACATTGTGACACTTAATTGGAAGCACTTGAGACCCTTTTCTGAATCCAGGGCTTTGAAGACTGCAGTGCTTTGTCAATATTACAATTAGGCTGCAGGAGTTAGGCTGTACCAACTGTTGTGCTTTTATGTTCTTGTTAAGATGAACCATAGTCATCTTTCTTCCAATATTATTTTTTTTTAAAAACTGTTATCTAGCAGAGCTTGTAATAATTCTAGTCTCTGCAAATAAAGTTTTATTTTAACTACTGTATCATGGAACTAATTGCAATTGTGTATTGAAATGTTCCAAGTTAGAGCTTAAGCCATAGAGACATGGATCAGCTTGAATTTTCAGTGTGGTACATAACAAGTTGTTATTTGGTTCCAGTTATTTTCCCTGTATCTGTGAATCAAGGGGTTCAGGAACAGCAGTGAGGTGTCCTAACATTGCAGTCAGAAGCTGGCTGAATGAATCCATGCATCTTGAGGAGAGGCCCGAGACAGATCTCGAGTTCAGATTGGCAAGCTGCTGAGAACAGGAAATACTGGACATCTAAAAACCAGACACTGAAACTAAGTTTTATTTCAGTGCATCTTGATTGTAAGTTAGTCAGTAAAACAGTGGCTCTTAGCAAAGGCTATAAATATTAATGGCCTTTTTTTAAAGGAGATTTTGTTGTTTTCTTCTCTCTCCTCTTTTCTGTCTGGTTACCAGTCACCAGTCTGGTGATCCGAGAATCACAGAATCGTTCAGGTTGGAAAAGACCTCCAAGATCACCTAGCCCAACCTTTAAGCTAGTAATGACAAGTCCACTGCTAAACCATGCTACCAAGTTTCTTGAAGACCTCCAAGGATGCTGACTCAGCTGCTCCCCGGGCAGTCTATTCCAAAGCCACAAAACCCTTTCAGTAAAGAATTTTCACCTAATATCCAACCTAAGCCTTCCCAGGCATAACTTGAGGCCATTTCCATTTCATGCATACATGAGAATATATGCATTTAATTTGTAAAAGTGATTGTCTTCATTTTGCAGATCGTGAGAATGTGTTCGAGGGTACTTCTGCAATGTGTAGGTATCCTTAGGGAAGTTGTCAAATTGGATCTCCCAGTCAGGGCTTCAGGAAACTGGATGAGTAGATTGATTTGGAGGAAGAGAAGAGGGAAGAGCATAGAGATACAAGAGATAAAGTACTTAAATATCTCATTCTGAAAATGATGTATTGTGGTATTCTTGCACGTCAGGGCGTTGATTTGTCTTTCTAAATTCAGGGACTTTTTATCTTACATATTTTCCTAATGTAATTTTTCTAATAGTTCATTCTCATTCAGAGATTCCAGCTGAGAGATTTTCACACAGCTCTGCGATTAGATAGTGTCAGGGTTTTAGTTTAGAGTTATCAGTGATTTAATAGTCACTATTAACATGTACACTGCCATATTTTGCTGTTTTCACTTTGTTTTATAATTTTGCCCTTGAAATACCCATCCATTTCAATAGATAAGAGAAGATGTGAAAAAGTTTAGTAGCTTCAGTGTGATATCCTGAGTGCCCATGGTGCACAGCAGTAGCACACGCACGGCATTGGAAAGTTCCAAGAACTGAGTATGTTAAAATGTAGTTCTCAGAAGAAGATGAGTTTCCTTCAGTCTTCAGGTAGGCCGAAGATACCGTCTAGGCTGTTGAAATCTTTTTTAGAAATGTTGGTTGTCTTGGTTTTTGGGGTTTGTAGGACAATGGCAGTGAATGAAAGGGCTCAGTCCTGAGAGCTAGTGGAAAGGTTCTTGAGGGAGTCTCCTGCTGGAAGGGGCCTTCCAAGAGAGTGAGAGGTACTTCTTTGATCTTTCTTAGATTTTGTTCTACTCTTGGCACCAGGCTTGTAGTTGCACTTGTTGAAATGCACAGATGATGTCCTGTAGCTATGAAGACAGTTACAGCTGTCTGGTGAAAGGGAAGAAGGTTTCCATATTGTCCTGATGTTGCTTTCCAGCTCATCCACCTGTGTTTATCAGGTTTTGATTAGTGAGGCACACCCACAAGGGTGTTGACAGCGTTTCCCACCTTGCAGTGTTGGCAGCAGTGGCGAATGTGCTGTAACTGGAGTCACAGAGCATACGGCGACATGGTCTGAACATTTCCTTACTGCCTGATTCCAGTTTAACAGTCTTGCTCTTCAAATTAAAAGAAGCATTTGCTCTTGAAGCAAGATTATTTAGGCTGTGGCCTGTCAGCAAAGCTTCCCTGTCCTCTAAGGAAAGGGCAGGCAGGAGATCCTGCCCTGTAAGAACTGGCAGCTCGTACACTTGCCCCAGGCTTCCAGAGAGTCTTGGCTGTGCTTTCCCCAGCCTAGTGGTGTGTGTGTCAGACACCTACGGCTTGCCCGTGTTTGGGATGGAAGATGGGAGAGGAGACAAGTTTCAACATCTGGCTTCAGTTGCCTCCGTAAGAGTCTACGTGATCTTATCCAGCTGGAAGGTTGGGCAGCCCTGTCTAAAAGACAGTAGAAATTGGTGTAAGGGAAATCTGGTAACAAAATAGCTGGGGTGAACAAAAGGAAATTTTCCTGTATTGACAAAATCAAATTAGGATTGAGTTAAAAGCCCTGCTCTCTTTTTTAAGCACTAGGTATCTGGGGAACAAAAAAACCTGTAAATTAGCAGAAATATAAATTGCTGTAGTGTAAGATTATTTAGGAAAACCACAATCAGTAGTGTAGACAACAGAACTGCATTATTTTTTTTTAACCTTAAGAGCATATAGACATCATTCTGTATAATGCAAATTTTTTAATCAATCAAGAGGTGATGTTTCATGATGAAAATATCTCCACATCTCACAGATGATATGCCTGTGCCCTCAACAGTGCACTGCATTAGCAGAAGAATAAAATACCTGTAATACCTGTAATTGAAGTTTAAATTCTTCTTTTCTGTGAGTTCATTTAGAACCAAATTTTATTTTATCCCATGGTAGTTTGACAGGTTACTCTAAACCTCACTCTTGGATGGCCTATTTGGCTATGTTTTGCGGCTGAGCTCATAAAAACCTTTTTTGCAAAATAAATAAATAAATAAATAAAAAATCCATCTTTGTCTGTGTTGTTTAAACTTGTTCCTCTTGTGGTATTTAGCAGTAGAAGATTCTGTAGGTCATCTCATGGTTAATGATGACCATGCACAGTTTTGTTACATTTCAGTATCTCTTTTTTCTTGGGAAACATGGAGGAGGTTGTGTTTTATTGCTGGTCAGCAGTGGGCAATAAGTGTTTTTCATCCTCTTCTGACAAGTGGTTTTATTCTACACTCACAAACATTGCAGAATATATGATTTTTGTTCTTTTGTAGAATAGTGTTTGAATAGGAAACATAAAAGGATCAGTATCCCCATCTTTTCAACGTACTGAAGTGTCTTCATCTCTCTTACGCATTCATCTATAAAACTGAAAAAAATTCTTCCTCTAAGTAATTGTTAAGAAAGAAGAACAAGCATTGTTGTAAAACTCAGTCCTTTTTTGTTGGATCATGTCACCAAATTTGTTGTGAATTTTAGTTAGACAGTAGAGATGTTGTGAGGTAGAAAATGGATGTTGGCCATCAGACTTTGCTAGGCAGAAGGGAAAAACATTAAAAAAATCAATCAAACAAAAAACACACACACAATTAGGAAAAAAGATTTGACTGGAACCATGAAATGCCGAACAAACTGTTTTCAAAGTAAACTGGTGCCACTGCTTGACAGGACTGGTGCTTAGGGACATGGTTTAGTGGGTGACATTGGTAGTAGGGTGATGGTTGGACCAGATGATCTTGGAGGGCTTTTCCAACCTTATTGGTTCTATGGTTCTATGCTATATGCTTTCATTCTCCTAATAATTTTACTCAACATCCATCTTTACCTGATTTTGCATTCTTGCTCAGCAAGACAGTAAGTGGCTCCTTGCCTCTTTGATTTCCTAACTTCAAAACATATCCTCAGGAGTTGGTTGGAAGGCATATTTTTATGTATTGTACCCTCTTATTATGCACTTCCACTCATGCATTTTCTTCATTAATCCTTCAGTAGTTTGTTAATGTTCTCTACATTGTTGTTGAACAGTTCTCCATCAACGTAGATATTATTAAATGACAGAATGGTCGTAAGTTGAATGGGAAGTGAATGAATGTGCAAGGAAGGAGATGCAATTATTGCAGAGTACAGCAGCTTGTCCTCTATTTCGAATTCCGCTATTCAGTGTTTTTGAAGTTACTCTGGACGGTGTTAATCCAAGGAGCAGTAGGAACCCTTTGGAATTTTAGAAACCCAATTGGAAAGGTACCCGTGGACCATTTTATATGGCATTGTTGTAATAGAGAGTTCTTAATCTTATTTATGTTAGTGTAAACCATTCTACAAACAGGCATTCCACGGGTTGTTCTGCAGGCATTCTGTGGCCTACCAATTACTCAAGGATCGCAGAAAATAAATATTCTCAAGCAACATGTAAATGTGCAGCTAGATTTATTTATTTTTTTGATGCAGCAAGGTTCTGTTTGGAGAGCTATGGAAGTCTCTGTTGCATCCAACGTACAATTTCTTGTAACTGATAAACAGACAACTGCTAAAACTCAGTTAACTGAGAAGTGTGGCTGTTCACCACTCTTCAGAAAGTCACCAGGCAGGGTATGTAAGTTTAAAACCAAATGCCAGAATATATATATATATATATATATAAATGCTGTCCTTCCTTCAGTTCTGCTTCCTTTGGGTGTATGTACAGATGGTGCAATTCTCAGATCAGAACTCAAGCCAAACAACCCCTGTTCGTGATGTACAATTTCTGAGCTTTCTTATTAAAAAGCAAAAACAACAACAAACCACCACCAACAAAAAACACTACTCCTCTTCTATCTCCTACATGTAAAAGATAGAAGCACATCTATGATCTGCCTGGCATAGAGAGATGATTTTCAGACTATGAATTCTGCAGCTGCTGTTTCAAACTATGGATTTGCCAGTATACGTCCTCAGACAGATCTGCTTAAGTCTCTCAAACTCATAATGTGCCTTTCCTGCCTCAGTGTCTTCAGAGTGCTTCTGTCTGGTTTCCAGCATCCTCTTGATGTGGTGTGAATAACAATGGTTTCTAGTGAAACTTGAGGCCAGCTCCCGAGAGAACGATCCGTATTATTTCTAGCATTGTATTTGTTATATGCCTAATATCCTAGCTCACTGATGTATTTGTTGCAATTCTGTTACAGAGCTCTTTGATACAGTTTGTGATTAAGGAATGCATGCTGGTTGCAAAGTTTACACTTAAATAGTACCAAGTCTTGTTATCTACGTTATTTTCTAAGCATTCAACTTACATGATTCCTTCGAAAAAGTGTTCCCTTCACATGAAAATGAGCAGTATTTTTAAACACAGAGGTAGCTGTTGCACCAGTTTCAGGCAACGGTTTTGAACTTCATTCACTCAGTTATATATGAAATCATTTGTTCCTTAATCCACGTGATAGTAAAAATAATCTCAAAAACTTTTTTTTCTTGTTTTCCATAAAGTTTAATCTGTCATTTTGTGTAAAATAAACTTACAAAATAATTATTTTTTAGGTCAGGAAGTGGTGTTCAAGTGCCTTGGAGAAGGAATTCTTGAAAAGGCCTTTCAGGGATATAATGCTTGTATTTTTGCCTATGGACAGACAGGTAAGAGTCACGTTTGCTGAAGAAAGGGAATGCTTCTTGTGCACATGTATGAAGTAGGAAGAGCACAACATAAATATTAAACTAGATAGTATTTAAAATTATATGTAGATATATAATGTTTAATGTCAAACATTTTTATCAGGATGCTGTTTTCTGTTTAATTTTAGTGATTTGTATTTGCTTCACTTCTTTGGAGATTCATGTCCCATTTAAATGCACAGCAACTTTAGCCAGTGTCACAACAACTAACCAGTGCCAGTGTTAATGCAGCCCTGTAAATATGCTCATCGCTGCTACCTCTTGGGACTGTTTTGGAAGCCTGAAAGGAGTGCTTCATACCCAAGGCTCATTCAATTGTGCGTGTGTGTGGGTTATAAGAGACTGTTAAGATCATTTCTCTTCTTGTTTACTTTTATCCTGTAGTGCAAAGAGCAAGCATTCTGTCTGGAATAGCATGTTGTGTTGTTCTGATATGTACTTCTGGAGAAATAAAAAGAGAATTAAAACGTGCTTCATGAACAACTGAGTAGCTCAGAAACTGCATTCTAAAGCATTTTCTTTTCCTTTCTTCCTTTAGGTTCAGGAAAATCCTTTTCAATGATGGGCAATGCAGAGCAGCTGGGTCTGATCCCACGGCTCTGTTGTGCTTTATTTCAGAGAATCTCTGTGGAAGAAAATGAATCTCATACTTTTAAAGTTGAAGTGTCCTATATGGAAATCTACAATGAGAAAGTCAGAGATCTACTTGACCCAAAAGGGTTAGTAGCTTCACCCTCGCTCACCACCTTCCTTTTTTTTTTTTTGTTTGAAACTGAAAAGTGAAAATCAGTTCTGGAAGTCCTTGAGAAGGTTTTTCAGAATGTATGTTTAAGCAGCTCCTTTAGAAAGGATCAGATACCAAACATCAGAAAGAAGAGAATATCCATGTAAAACTTGTCTATGAAGTAGTATCCAGTATGTATTGATTTAAATTCAGCACCAAAATGTATGCAAACAAAGACTATGCAAAGTAGCTTAACACCAGGAAGCAAATGCTGAGGTATTTTTGCAATGATATCCAGACCTTGCTCAAGTAAAAAAGTTAATTAATTTTCACAAAGAGTGCAAAACTTATTTACAACTTGGTTTTCCTGGTTTAAAAGTTGGGCTTCTGGAATGGGAAGGTGCAACATCTCAGAATATACTCGTGGCACTCTTTAGTACTTCTGTTTTGCTTGCTCAGAAATACTGGCTGGGCTCTCTGGTGTGAAGATTTCTAGATAAGAGATATCTTGATTTTTTTTTTAGTCTGAGCATTTATATGTGTGTCATTTTTTTATTCTTAAGCATAATTGCATTCGGTAAAGAAGAATGCAAGTTAGCTGAAAGATAGATTTTACATGTAGTCGGTTTATTACATTAAAGTGTGGAAAATGTATGAAGAATTGAATCTTCAGCAAATTTCTGGGGGTGATTTTTTGTTTCCCTTTTTGTCAGTATTCTTTCTGCCAAATAAGGCATTTCAGATTTTAATCCAGCCACAAATACTGTGGTGGGAGGATGCTCTGAAAATAATTCATGTATACTTATTGAAACCAGTTAGATTAATTTGAGCCTTTCTTATTAATTAAGTTAAATCTTTCTGGAAGACATTTTTCTTCTCATTATTAATTGAAAAACAAAAGAAAATATTACATGAAAGGAAAAAAATCTTATACATAGTAGAAGTAAATTTATGTCTTTTAGCTGGAATAAAGTTCACAGTAGTGGATTGTGTATAAAGGCTATTTTATTCCACAGGAGTCGGCAGTCACTTAAGGTTCGAGAGCACAAAGTGTTGGGACCATATGTAGATGGCTTGTCTCAGCTGGCTGTTACAAACTTTGAGGTAAATCTAAACCCATTAAAGGTGTCTAAACAACATACACCTAAGCAGTAGGAATCTTACCAGAGATACACTAGTATCCATCCAGAGGTTTAATTTCTAGAGTGTTTACAGTCTCTGACAATCACAAAGATCTCCTGTAATGCTTCCACAAAGATCTCCTGTAATGCTTCCACAAGTATTTATTTAATGTAGAAGCTTTGGGTTCACTGTTATGTAGGTTAAAAATATGAAAGTGGTATCTCTATATTTTGCAGTTGTCAATTTTTATAATACATCATGTTTTCTTGCTACAGGAAATGTGAGGCTTCCAGAATAAGAATACTAAGAATACCAGCATGAATTCCTTTGATGTTGTTGTTGAATACAGCCTCTTACTTTATACAAGTGTATTGGATGAGAATGTGCAGCATGCCTTATATAATTAATCATTTAAATCACGACAGCATCTGAGCGCAGTTGAGTTACCAGAATGCATTCAAAGAAATCGGTATTGTAGAATCCAATGGACTTCTACAATGGAATTAATTAAAGCAGTGCAGTTGTATAAATTGCATAGCCCTTTTTATGAGGAAGCTGCTGTAGGAAACGTTTTTTTGTGGTTGTTTTGTTTTTAAACCATTCTTTGTGTAGTATTGTGTGGAAAGTAATTTGCTTTTGATGGGGATTTTTATTTCTCTGAAGCATCTGTGCATATTATATGTGTGCAGATCTGTGCAGATATATAACTGCTTTTGCAGTTTGTACAGTAAATTGTGTACTTTGAAAGTACATCTTTTTCAAATTCTTGGAAATTTTCATACCTACTTTGTGGCTGATGACCTATGCAACTGTGTTGGAGACTCAGTAAGCACATATATCAGACTCCACATAATCGTCTTTATTTTCACATGTGTAGAAAGGTACACATTCCAAGTGAGGTAACCCTTTGGTCCAATTCAATGAATACAGTATTAGTACAGTTCAGTAAAGAAAAGCATTTGTGTTTAGTTCTGTAAGTAGATCTTGTTGGCTTGATTACTGGCATTAAACAGTATGATTTGCAATGTGGATATTGCCAGCGTATTCCAGCAGCAGATAAGGAGAATGGGCATTGAATATTGTTGCTGGGCTTTTAAGTGCAGCACTTAAAATAGAGTTGAGACTTAATGCCATTCTGTGGAATTACATCCCCTCTCTGCCATTGCATCTCAAAACATAAAAAGAATTTTCTCATTACTTCTACCCTCCCTTCTTCTCTCCCACACATACACACCCTTCCATCTAGATGGGTATTTTATTCAGCAAGCTCAGAACTTTGCTTTATCCTGGCATCATTTTCTACTCTTTTTGCTCTAGGATATTGAGTCACTGATGTCGGAGGGAAACAAATCACGAACAGTTGCTGCAACCAACATGAATGAAGAAAGCAGCCGTTCTCATGCTGTATTCAATATTATAGTGACTCAGACACTTTATGACCTGCATTCTGGTGTATGTATTTCTGATGGTTAATTTACAAAGTTGTAGTGAATTCTTCTTCTTTATTCTGTTCAGCCACTGAATGTTCTCAGTTTGTTTTGAGCAGCAATCAATTAAAAGAAGCAGCTTCTCCATTGCTATCCAGCTGCATGCTTTTGTAGATGTATCACTAGTATCAATATGGGCTAAAGCTCTAAAGACATACATGGCATACCATTTTAATGCTGAAGGTGCCTCAACTCTCACAATTGTTTAACCTGCTGAAGTGCCGCCGTGTCTCAGAGTTGAGTTGCTATATGATATTGTAGTATCTCTGCATTTGACCTGAAGTGGAGAGAAGAACATGTTAGCTCTCTTGATTTGTTCATCTTTTATGTCAAGACTTTAGCATGACTCACCATTTTTTGTTTGGTATGCATACATGATTTGTTTAGCTCTGCTGCTGCCTTTCATGCCGTGGGGTCTGGTAATCAGAGTAACATTGGTGAGAACATAAGATTGAGAGAACACTGGAAGAGGGAGGAAGCACACCAGATACAGCAAAAAGTTGGATCACTTCAAGATTATATTGCTGCTGTTAAACCTGTCTTTGGTGTTAACTGTTGCTGACGTTAATATGTTTTAATGACCTACTGTGTCAGTGAAGTTACTGACATTACCACATGGCTGATTCACCTTCATTAGTGGTTCAGCCCTTTAGTATAGTGTATGAGTGACTCTTAAAAGACTAAGAACTGTGAGAATTACTTCTCTCATATCTTGAATTTGATAGCTTGACCCACGTTATTATGGACAGCAGTGTAATTACGCTAATATCAGACACATAAGCATTTTGTGCTCAGGTTTCTTATCTGTTTTTCTCCCCCGTTTGATTTGCACAGAATTCTGGAGAGAAGGTCAGCAAGGTCAGCTTGGTGGATTTGGCTGGTAGTGAGAGAGTGTCCAAAACAGGAGCTGCAGGAGAACGTCTGAAGGAAGGCAGCAACATAAACAAGTAAGACATTGGTGTACACAGGTTGCAAACCTTAATCTTGTCAGAACAACCACTGTTTCCTTGGCCTCCTGTCTCGGTGTGCTTGTCGCAAGTCGGTTCAAACGATATGCCTAGCCAGGAGCAGTTAATATATCTCTTTCAGTTGCTCCGTACTGAACACCATGTGTTTTGTTACATTGGCATAGGGATCCTGATTCATACTTGACTCAGATGAGAGGTATATGAGTATTATCTGGAAAAAGTGACAGCAGCACTCTTTAATTAGGCATATACCTTTTGTGATTCATTTATACACCCTGTCCCCAGGCTTCTGTGTTTGTCTCATCGTATGCTCAAGGAATGCAAAGTTGCAGAGTTGAATGGCTTTGTTCCAACATGCATTAAAATATGTAAGAGTATAATTCACAGTTTAAGAAAATCGGACCAGAATGAAGCTATTTAAGTTTAACATTGCCTTGGGCATTTGTACTCAAGCTATGACAAGTTTCAAGGCACTTTTTTTTTTTAACTGTAGTTACTGTGTTGTTACCCAAAAGCAAGAATATAGCACAGAATCGCTACTTTCATAAACACGCTAATTTTTTCCTGAGAATAAAACAAAAATAAACAACAAAAAACAGTTCAACTGTAACATTAAAAGCTACACATTTTGCATCATTTTAAAATTAAAATTGAAGAAGTGTTGGTATTTTAATCTAACAATGACAGCAAAAAGTGTGTTTGAACTGCATTCATGCTTTAAAATGATTTTCAGTTTCCCTGTTTTAGAGTTTGAACATGCTTGCTTTTTATAGCATAATTTATAATATATTATGTATTTAATGCATCAGATCAGTAGCTACATTCTTGTAAATCAAAATTATATGGTCCTGTTTGTCTAATGGCAGGTATTGAACCCTTACCCTGCGGGTTACTAGTTAAAGTCAGATTGATTTTACTAGAAATTGTATTTGTCTTTTGCATAAACAAAGGCAAAATTGAATGTTTCCTGTTAATTCTTGGGGAAAAAATCAAATGCCAACTTTCCCAACAGCTATTAAGAAACTCTAAATGTAGTTTTAGATACTGAAATACTTCTTTGTTTAATTGTTATTATTTTTTTCTAATAGGATGTTTACTCGTTGGTAAGCTTCTAAGGCAGTAATGCAGTGAGGGAAAGTTGTTTTGCCCATGCTGCAGATGCAAGCACCAGATCTCTCTATAAAAGATATTTTAAAAAGATAGGTTGACAGCTCTACTTTTTTCCATCAATTAAGTTCTTATATGGTATAAACCTGTATTACCTCAACCCATTTTAAAAGCATTCTGTGTGTGAAATCTCTTTTGGAACTGGTAGGCAAAAGAGAATTCTTAGTGCCGTGTCTTTTATTAGACTTCTGCTGTTACTTGGAACTTTAATGAAGTCTGACTTCTGCTGGAAGCCTCAAAATTGCTATGCATGTTTTATCAGCCTGGTTCTTCACAGAACATTGTGCACGATCTTCTTTTGGGTAATGTGTATGATGTACCGTACTTAATAGGGAAGGGCAATAATCTTTTATGGAGTAATATAGGATGCTTAAACCATATACCCTGCTGTGTCAGCTCCTGGTTTTTCATTTTTATTCTTTTATAAAAATGCAGTAACTTGGATTGGTAGCATGCACTGTATTTAATGAGATCAAAACCAGAGCTGCTATAATTACCTGGCAAATAAATCTGCCGCTTGTACTACATTTTGTTGCCTTGAAGAAGAATGGGCAAATAACATACCTGTTTCTGTATTTACAAGTCAGGAAAAATGTGCGCTCAGCTGTGCATACCAAAACCCCGTAGCGTGACATTCAGCTAGTCTCTGCAGGTTTCTCTGCTGCTTGTTTCTTCATGAAGCCAATTGAAGACCGAAGTAGCTGCTGCCCATGGCTTGCCCTGCTGCAAACTCTTTGGTATCTTGGGACAGCACGTTGCAGAGGGGAAGTGGTGGATTGCTCTCCCGCTTACTGAAACAGCTGAGAGTTGTGATTTTGTTAATGGCTCTGTAAAGCTGCAATAAGGATAACTTCTCTTTTTTCTCAGGGCTGATACGAAGTTGCCTTGGGTCATGAAGGTGGTGCTGGCTGTCCGCTCTTTATTATTGAGGTCCTTGGGGGACTTGCCATAACTCATAAGAAAGCTGGATGTGCTTGTTGCTCCACAGGATGTGTTGGGTTTCTGTACTGAGTGTAGAAACACAGGTGCTTAATAGCTTTGTGGTGTAGTTGAAGAATTTCTAAAGTATGATAGCAGGAGAAAACAGAGTAAGCAAGCTGTATATTTGTGTCTAAGAAAAAATAAATTGTGCAAACAGTTTGTAATTTTAACTGATTAGTAAAATCATAGCTATTGGCATTTAAAATTGAGAATGCCAAAAGAACTCTTTAAAGGGTAGTGGTGGGGTGGGAGGGAATGGATTGGGACAGGACTGGCTCCAAGCTGTTTTTAGGGAGGGTTTTTATATTCAAAGGGCTAACTAATAGAAAAAAAAAAAAAAAAAAAAAAAGGATTCTGAAAAAAAGGATTCTGTTTGCTGAAGAATTTGGAGGAAAACCATACAGAAGTAGCTTGAATTGCTGTCATTTAGGGACAGTTGTTCCATGTGGTAAGGAAGCACCACCTGCCCTCGAATGCTGCTGACAAGGCAGCATTCACTCCCTGGTTGGGAGCGTACAGGTTTCCAGCCGCACAGGAGCAAAGGTAGCCTGGTCATGCTTGAGGAAAAGGGTCAGGGAGAACAGAAAGTGTGCAGAAATTACACTTTCCCATGGTCTTGCACCATGTAAGCTCTCTGTTTTTTTCTGAACTGCCTCAGTCTTTTGTGTGCTATTTAGTGGCTTAGGCCTTTTGGTTGATTCATTAGGGGTAAGTCGTTTGAGATAGGATCAAAGTAATGACAGATCTCTGATGCATCATCCCGCAGAAAGCAGAGTGGCTGCTGAGTCCTGTAATTATATGGTGCAGCCATTTCTTTTAGGACTTTCCTTATAGTCTTTAAGCAGCTTTGCGTTATGAAATCTCGTGTAGCATACTTAAAGTACTCTCGTTTGGTTTTTACTGCAGATGTTAATGGTCGTAATATAAAATCAGTATTTTGTTATAACTCCGGAGCAGAAATATTATCGCATCATTAAAATCTGTGTCAGTGAACTGTTGCTTATAATTTCCTGTTTATTAAAACAGTGCCTGAAACTAAGAACTGGTGTTGCAGTCCTGTTGGGAAGTAGTTGTCAGCGGTGGGCCTTTCAGGATCCCTGCTCTTTCCATCCTCCTGCCTCTCAAAGTGAAAAACTGTCCTTTTGTCTCCCCCCAGTATTTTGGCTTTGCTTTTCACATTTCATCTTATTTTAGGAGGACAAGAGGAATTGGAGGCAAATAAGCTTGGGTCATGTTTGTGTGTTTTTTTTTTTAGTCTCCGATCTTTTTTTTTTTTTTTTTTTTTTAATTTTATGCTTCTTGAAGGTGGACTTCACTGGGACCGTGTTGTTGCTGCTTTTAAGTTGTTCTGTGGGAGGTTGCCACGGAGCAGCATACAGCAGCATCCCCCTCTTTGCTCTTGCATGTTTAGCATGCCGTCTTCCCAATCTGTGCAGAAGAAAAATCGGAGACAAAACCCAATTCTCCCTCCCCCAAGCCTTGGGGAGTTGTTAGGCTTTTGTTTGGGCAACAAACTAAAACTGACTGTCCTTTTTGCTGTGAATTATTCAGACAGACTTTGGAAAGGTATCCTTCAGGCAGAGTTTCAAAATCGAGGGGTTGCTTGGCACATTGGAGTGACGAGGCTCTTCTCAAGTTTCTTTGCATTTTAATTCTGCTTCCAGCTCTGCACTACCTGCTTACCGTTTTGTTTCCTTGTGTGTGGCAGTGTGAGGTACCTGTGGTGGCATGTAACGGTTCTTGTTGCCTTGCCCTCAGATGTCTCCTTGGAAATATTCTTGCAATATTTTTGTCATTTACAGAACGTTACTGCAGAAGCATTGGTAGTTTCAAACAAGGTTGAGGCCATTTACAAATACAACGCAAACACTGTTTAAATACCAGCTAAAACAGTGCTCCTACTTTGAAAAAACTCTAAAGGATGGAGTGGCTCAGTAGAACCAAGGTTTTATTTAACTATCTAATCGCGATGTAAGGATTTCCCTGGTAGTTATGGCCAATCATCCAGCTACCCTTTATGAGTATGATGGACCAGTATGCTCTTGAGCTTGTGTTGTCAGTTTTACAACCCTGTAGGCATCTGTTTAATGTTCTCAGGCTCCTGAACCAGCTTGTTACCTTAAACATACTCACCCCAAGAGCCCTGATGTCATTTAACATTTCCACAGGATTATATAACAATTGGAATATATAATGTGTAGGTGCTTTGCAAAGATGGCTAATAACTGCACCTGTTGGTAGAAGTGGTACGTGTACCACAGTGAACAAGTTCTTGGTTTCTTCACTATTCTAGAGTGGTTTTGGGGACGTGGTTGTCTGGTAAACAGTTTTGGGGGCTTTTCTTTTCTCATGCTTGTGTTCGCGTAACACTTTTATAACTGGCACATTATTTATTTGGTCTATTCCTCTCCTCCCTGCTCCCCATAAAAGACCCAAGTGAAGCACCACGTCTGTTATAAGACAATCCCTTTCTCAAGGGACTTCCTCCTCGGTCTCTTCTGATGAGCAGCCTTCCACTATCATGTGATGGCTGCTTAGCTGCTGGTTCACCTGCCTGACTAGTTCTCCTGTGCCACAGCTGGTGTTGCCTTGAGGTTGCCTCCTTAGGTGTAGGGAAATGCTCCGTTTGAGTCAGTTGTTAAGCTAGTGCTCTTAAAACATGGTTCCTAGATAAAGAGGAATTCGTGCTGTGCTGCCAGCCATGCCTCGTAATCGTGTCATGAGGCAGTGTCCAAGATGGAAGGCTTCGTAGTCTCTGAGGAAAGGTAGATGTCTAAGCTAAGACAGTAATTGTCCATATACTGAAGTGGGCTGCTTTACACTTTTCAAACTATTTCAAATACCTGAATATTTCAACTCAGTCTTTCTGGTACTTGGCCTAAGCACCAGATGAGGTGAAACACTGTAGTTATCCATATATTGTTCCAAATATGTAACTTTAATAGATAAATTGCCTTGTGTGCATCTCCTGTGGTCATTTCCAGCTTAAATTATTCTATAATATTTTCAAAATTAAATGTGAACCTCTGCACAGCACAAATTAAACTCTTCTCTGTGTATTATTAAATATGCATTTGGAATATGTGTTCAAAGCTGTTCTTCTGTGTTGCCTTCATAGATCCCTTTCAACACTGGGGTTGGTTATATCATCACTTGCTGATCAAGCAGCAGGGAAAGGGAAGAATAAGTTTGTGCCTTACAGAGACTCTGTACTCACTTGGCTTCTCAAGGTAATTAATATTTTCTGTTCACCGTGTTCACAAGCTGTCAGCTTAATAGGTTCTAGCATACATCTGTGTACTTACGGGCTTCTCTTTTATTTTAAAGAAATGTGCTAAGGTGGTCATAACTACAAATTATTCCAAGTAATTTGTGCAGATAAGCATATACTTTGTTAATTGTATGTAAATTCCTGACATATTTTCAGTTATATTGGAATTTAGACTGGTGAAGGTGGTTGGAAATATTTATGGATCACGTTGGTTAATTTCCATCCAGACTATGTATCAGTGTCTAAATAGTCTAAGACATTGTATAATCTCAGAACAGTTCTTAATTCTCAGTTTTCTGTGGATGTACTCTACAGGACAATTTGGGAGGAAACAGCCAAACTGCCATGATAGCCACAATTAGTCCAGCAGCAGACAATTATGAAGAAACTCTCTCTACTCTGAGATACGCAGACAGAGCCAAAAGGATAGTTAATCATGCTGTGGTGAATGAAGATCCAAATGCTAGGGTCATCAGAGAATTACGAGAAGAAGTTGAAAAATTGAAAGAGCAGCTCTCGCAGGCCGAGGTAACATAATTCATGTTACAGTGTTAATTGAATTATCTGAGGAAATGTCAAACTTCATCCGGAAGACTTGGTTTATATTTAAGTCTTATAAAATGAGGAAAGAAATGGCCTTTGCTTGTGATTTTTTTTGTTTGTTTGCTTTTTTTAAATAATTAACCTTGTTTCCTGAAATAGATCCAACATAATGTTTGCTTATTTTTAATAACTTTTAAATGAGGACTACGTTGTACAGGTGGTAATTCATGTCAGAATGGACTGTCCTTGAAGAACTTCATATCAAGCAGTAGATGATGCAGCACAGATAAGAGTGACAGTACAACTTCATTGTGTAGACTTCCTAGCAGAATTATTATTTTTTTAATTGGTGGACTAGATGCTTTTCTGACATCAAATGGAAAAGTGTGAAAAGCTGTAAATCTGGTATTGGACCACAAAATGTGTGACATTTCGCTCTTTGACATTCGTGAAAATCAAGAAGTGTTAAAACTGCAACACCAGAACCATCAGTAGTCTAGTAACTGGAGAGTTAACAGTGTGAGATTGCTGCATATCCTAGATAAATGTTTCTAATCGGAGTAAAAAGTATCAGGGTAGAAGTACTTTTGGTGATATCTGGGGAAATTAGGCACTGCACTGTAGGAAAATTTATTGATATTTTCAGGCAAAACATAGTAATTGTGGGAAAAAGAACATGAAAGCATGTCTGAAGTTAAATTTTTGTGGTGTTTAAAATTTACATTCATTTAAGGAATACTGTTGCTTATAGGAACAGATCCTTACAAACTGGAATTGGAAAATCTCCCTTGGGAGAAAGGAGCCATGCACTTGTTTCCTAAATAAAAGTCTATTCTAATTCCATATTTTAAACCGGAAAATATTCTTATAGTCTGTTCTTAGCTTTGTTGATAGACTGTGGCTGAATATAATCCATAGGATGGCAGGGAGCACTCCAAATTTTACTAACACTTTTAAAAGCTTTTTCTCTTCTTCCATCTCTCTGTTGAAAACAATTGTATAAACCTCTCTGCCCGCCTGTTGAGTTGTTATATGGTGCTGAATGTTTTCAAGCCCCTTGCTTTTGTTTCCTATTGTGAAACAAGAAGCCTGTGTTAGCTCCAGAGTATGCCTCCCTTAAGATGTAATCCACAGTGTCAGTCCTGAAAGCTTTAATGAAGCTCTAGGAAAAGTTACAAAAGGAAGATAGAATGGAAAGCTAAACATCAAGAGGAATTTGTGTTTGAAACTGCTACTGGAAGAAAGACATTAGCATTGAGCTTTGGATGATTAAGAGTTATTAAATACTCAGATTTTTTTATACGTACACTGAAGCTTGGCCAGCCCTGCAGATTTTATTGGTCTGCATAGTTGCATTAGCCTCTGAGGCACTAGGTAAATCTTCATCTGTTTCAGATCTGAACCCATTATATGTCGATTCTGTCCTCTTCCTTTGCAAATGACCTGTTTCTTCAACTTCTTACATGAAGAACCTGGTTGAAACCTGTCATGTACCTGCAGCATTTCATATTCTGTTTGTTAAGTTTCCCTGTTGCGATATGAAGTGTACCTTAAAGTTTTGCCAATTTCTATATTTTAGGCCATGAAGGCACCAGAACTGAAGGAAAAATTAGAAGAATCTGAAAAACTAATAAAAGAACTAACGGTAACCTGGGAAGAAAAGTTAAGGAAAACAGAAGAAATTGCACAGGTACTTCAGAAATTCTGAGGAGAAAAGGCCAGAGTACAAGTCAGCTGAATGTCATGAGCTTTGGTTGGCTATGCTGTTTTTACCACCAGTTATTTTGCATTTCTCTGTATTTTTCCTTTGCCTAGGCTCTCTGTTTCCTTTAACAGTCTAAATTTCTATATAATAAGTGTAGTTATGTCATGGTATAACTGATAAAAGCTAATATTTCATTTTAAAATATAACATCAAAATATACTTGGGCTGTTCTTTTATTTATAAAACCACAGTGGGATCTTTAGTAATTTTCCTTGGAGTGACTAAGAAAATCAAGAATTGCAAAAGGATCAGAATTTTGGGCAGTACTTGTGTTCACATTTGCTATTGCTTTTTGTGGCTTCTTAACCAGAGAAAGAAAATGAATTTGCTTGTTATTATCATATTTGAAATAAGACTTAAGTATTCCAATCTATTCTCCATAATTTCCACTATCTATAGTTTGGAGAAGGAGTATTGTTGGCCACCTTTCCTAGTCTTAATGTAGCAGATGCATGCTTTGGCACAATCCTTGTTAAACAAATAAACAGGCACAAAAAAAAAAAAAGCAACCTAACTGGCCAAACCAAAACCAAGCAAACAAAAGAACAAAACTGTACAAGAGCAAAAGACATGCATGACCAAGTAGATGGTTTAGCTGAATTAATAACAACACCAGAAAAGGTTGAACCTAAAGGTTTCCTTTTGGAAAGGCATGCTCTTTCCAAAATTATTTGTGACTGATTACCTTTGTAGTTGTTGCAACTGAGATTAGTTTTTAGCTAACACAGAGGTTCAAGGCCACATTGTGTTATGTATGAATACCTCTGATAAAATCATTAAGGCGGATGTTTGAGGATTAGGTCTAACCATTTTCATTGGTTTATAAAAATAAATTCCATTAAAAATAAATGTAACCATTGTCCTAAGTTCTATTTTTCTGTTGTAGCAATATGAAGAATGAATGTTAATCTTCAGTTTTAGTTGCTCTGCTTTTACTTACTTGATGTACTTGTCTCCACATATTGCAGCAGGCAAAGTTAACCTATTTTTGTGCTTGCAGGAGAGGCAAAGACAGCTAGAGAGCATGGGTATTTCCCTAGAGTCTTCAGGTATCAAGGTCGGAGATGACAAGTGTTATCTGGTGAACCTGAATGCGGACCCTGCGCTCAATGAGCTTTTGGTTTACTACTTAAAGGTAAGAATGAAAACAGAATGTATATATAGAGTGAAAGGGCACTTGTTTGTTGTTTTGAATTTCTGGTTCAATTTGTCACTGTGTATTTAGATTGTTAAGATTAGTTGCAGTAAAATAGGATAGGACTCCTGCTGTTCAGGCTTACGTTTTCCCTTGCAGTTCAGCTTTACCTAATTGATCTCCTGCTTGCCAACAGTGGAAGAAGTTTCAGTATGTACCAGCATTGAGATAAATTCTAGCTTTTCCAGGCAGAATTGCTTTTTGGACTAAAGAGCATTGCTTCTTAAAGTAAGAGCATGACGTATAATGCTTCTTTTTATTAATGAGTTGAGGATTTCCTTAAATATTCAATGAGTCAAGTGTGAAAGGAAGGCGTTTATTAGTAATCAGTAGGAATAAACATAGGCTTCAATGACAGAAAAAGATTTAAAAAAAAAAGAGGGAGAAAAAGCTCTGTCAAAAATGAACAGAAACGTGTTTTCCTACTGCCACTGTCTTCCATATTATTCAATTTACCATAGTCTTCATTTCAGAGTGAAATAGTTCCAAATGCATGCTTAATCATGCTTAATCAGACAGACTGAGTAGGAAGTATATTGGAAGGGTGAGTTCTTTGTCAACAAGATAGAAAAAACTTACCTGTGTATTTTGCGGTTACTTTTCTGCTTTAGTGGTTGAGATAATGCTTCCATATCTGAACAACAGTAAATAAAGTACAACTTTTATAACAACATCAAAGCAAAGTGTTTCAGTGGGATTTACAGTATGGCTTGAAATTATGTGGAGATCAGTATGCTTAGTTGAGTTGCTATATAGCTGTGTTCTGAAAAGCAGCCACCTCCATGAACCTTGTTTTACTATCCATGTTATCCTTTGTCCCGTATGGCTGTATGACATGGCAATCCATTTATTGCTTACATGCAAGCATTGTCTGGGAATATTTTAAAATCAGAAGTTGTGTATCAGCTGCTTTATTTTGCTTTATCTAAAACTGTAGGAAGATAAAGTGCAGAACAGGAGAACAGGTTGTGCATGACCTCAGATCTGCTCAGTGCAGTCTCAGTGCTTCAGCTAATATTGTCTCAGTTATATAAACAGCAGTAGTTTGCTCGTCTCTTAGTAACAACTTATTTTCTAGGATCACACAAGAGTTGGTGCAGATACCTCTCAGGATATACAGCTCTTTGGTATAGGAATCCTACCAGAACACTGTGAGATTGATATTGCTTTAGATGGAGAAGTTACACTCACACCAAAAGAAAATGCAAGGTAAGGAAGATCAGCAGCGCTTATACCAGCAAACATTTGCTTTTCGTTACCAGAAGATAACTTGCATGTGTTTTTATTTAGCAGAGTCTGAAATATCTTACTTTTTGATCAGTGAGTAGCTGCAATATAAGAGACTTAGATATTTAGATGGTGAAATTCAGAGGTGGAACTGAGATTTCCCCACAGGTGTACACTCACACACACCACTGCATCGTAACGGGCTATCAGTGGTTTGGCTTCGAATAAACCACCACAAGAAGATACTCATTAGGAATGAGGGACCATTGCTTGGCTATGTCTTGGTTGGTAACAAGATGGCTGAGCTGCTGCTGGCTATCCCAACCCTGTGATGGTTGGTTCTTGATGTGGGATGATAAACTTCGCCTCTGAGTGGTTCCTGTTATAAAGCTCAGTGTTTTGTGAGAAAATAGGTGTTTTAAAGATCCAAAGACTACAATTACTGATGTGTGAAGATACATTTCTCCTTTGCTTTCTGCTTCCTTGGTTTAATAACCCCTTGTTTTGGGGAGCATTGTGGGTTCTTGGATGGAATTCCAAATGTCTTCATCACTTCATGTCCGTTGACATGTGATAAGCAGTACCATTGTCCTAACTAATGGTCTTTACTGCTTTTCTGCAATCTGAATATCTAAATGTCTAGATGTTATAAGAATGAGGAAAGCTTGAGACATCTTTAAAAAAAAATCCACAATCTGTTTCATTCTGACTTGTGTGAAATACCTTTTAACATTTGCATTCTTGTTCTGCAGCCTACAGTACAAAATTTCAAACAGATGGGATTCAAACTTGTGATAGAGTTACCGCACTGGAAATCAGTCATTTTGACTGGCAAGAACAAAGGCACATGTCAGTGGAAAAAACATAGAATACATTTTGTTTTACTTGTGCCCGACCTGCAGTGCTTAAGTCAATGTTCCTAAAATATTTCTCAAAAGAAAATTAGTTACAAGCATTTCTTTGCAAAAAGGCTTTTTAAATCAAATGCTTAAATGTTTGTGTTGACTTATTTGAGACAGCTGAATTCAGAACACTGCATCTGACAAGGCATTTTTGTTTTACCTAATTTTTTTCCCTTTCAAATAAACTGTCCTGCTTTGTGACTCACATGCTTCATTTTTTCAATTTTGGGATTTGAATACAAAGAAACATAAAAGCAAATGTAGCAATACACCAGATGGTCACAAAAAATGTAAGTTTGTTAATAATACAGACTCTGTTTGTTGAGACAATGAAACTTGGACCTAAGGTTTTTTATGCTTGAATGCCTTGTATGCTAACAGTGTATTTTACAATTGTGTTGATTAACCTATATCTTGGTGAGCCTTATCAATAGGATTTGTATGCAACCAGTTTTACAGACTATTTATAAGAAACAGGCAGTGACCCACTTTGAGAAACAGACATTAAAAAAAAAATACAACTAAATTCAACTTTGTCTGTGTGCCTGCTGATGAGCTGCAACAGCCAGAGCTGGAGGGGAAAAGAGGTTTGGTGTTTAGTTCTCATAGTAGAAATCAGACCAGTAATTTTCCCGTTGATACTTTAATGAGAACCTAGCTGATTTGTGCATTATGTGATACAAATCACTGTCTGTAGATGTGAGAAACAGTACATCTTATAGGTACTTTCCAAACTTTTAGTCTTAGGATTTCACTGAAGTCGAATTTTCTTTTTTTTTTCAGATCCTGTGTAAATGGTGCACTGGTATGTTCTGTCACTCAGCTATGGCATGGAGATAGAATATTATGGGGAAACAACCACTTCTTTAGGTAATGGTTTATCTTTATTCTCTAACATTATTACATTCAGCCTATTTTTCCTTCCACTGTTCTGCATAAACTTTTTAGAAACTAATTTTTTATTTTTACGCAGAATCAATTTACCAAAGAGGAAACGACGGGATTGGCTGAAAGACTTTGAGAAAGAAGCTTTGTTAGGAGAACATGATCTGGATGCAGCCAGTGAAGCTTCTTCAGAACCAGACTACAATTATGAGTTTGCTCAAATGGAAGTTATTATGAAGACACTGAATAGTAATGGTAAGGGAATTGACAGCTAAGTCCAAAGGTTCTTTTGGGTTGTTTAACAAATTCAGCATGGAACTTAATTTCTAGATTAAAAGCAGGTGGTACACTTACTAGAGGGGCTTTTGGAGCATTTTCAGCAAAAGATGTTTTACAGAAAAAATGTTAAATATATCCACTCACTCACTCCCTCCCTCAGGTGTGTCAGGATGGTCTTTGGTATTGTCATCCCGTATGAAAATTCTGGTCCCTGTATTAAGGCCTTAATATAGGTATAAATATATATATGTGTGTGCATGTATGGAGGTGTGTGTGTATATGCACACATATTAAAATATAAAAAATTAAATGCCAAATGAACGGTCAATGAGGTAAGAAGAAATTTCACCAAGACAATAAGTAGTTGGTTTGTGACCTGACATGCAGTTTTGTCAGTATGTGTGCTGATCTTTATAGTGCAGCTGAATTGCAATCATGTGGCAGTCAAATCATCAAATCATCACCTAAGTCCTTCTGACCTCTAGCTTTAACAGGTTACCGCAGACAGAAAGGTGCTCCAGATACGTGTTTTATCCTTTCTTTTCTATTGAATATTACTGACACTATTTTTACTGTATTAAAAAAAAAAAACAACAGCACTGAAATCATAATAAATCTGTAGTCAAAATGTCAGCTAGTATAATTTTTAACTCTGAGGTTGTTTTTAATCTTAGTTTGTTAAAACCTACTTCAGTGCCTTTTTTGGACAGTTATAGTAGATAAAATGTGATAAATATGAAATAACGGTATGATACATGGCATATATAAAATTTGCTATATAAAACAGCATTATATTTTCATGGTTTCCAGAAGGCACGTCATAATTCAAGTTTTACAATATGGGAAGAAGAAATGATGAAAAACTTAGTGGGCTACTGAGTGCTTTGTACAAGTTTTCAAACTATACAAAATTTGAGAGGCAAATGCCTTGGTTTTTGGTCTCTAACCAAAAAGATACAGTAGACATTGTTTCATTTTCTTCTGTTCTCCTTTCTTTGTGACTCCTTTCTTTTGTACAATACCCACATTTTTCTTGGTCTCCTCTTAATCTTTATCTTTCTCTCTTTTGAGAACAATGTGATCATTTTGTATACTCGATTCTCTAGCAATAGTTTGCAGTTCTTTATGTTCTGATTTTGATTGAATTGAATTACTTGTGTGAGTGAGTTGCAGAGTCAGGCTCTTCAAGTTAATATGAAATTGCTGTTGGATAACAGAGCCATTCAAGTGAATATGAAATTACTGTTTGATAACAGAATTATTCTCATTATGGTTCACTCATACCAGGAGACGAATTTCAGATGAATCTACCATCCTGGTGGTCTTCAGTGTTGTCATCCCTCGTGAAGATTCTCTTGCCTGTCTTAAGGCCTCAAACCATCCCGTATCTGTGCCAAAACTGGGACAAAGGTTTTGAACTCGATTGGCTCATGCATGATACTGCTGGAGAAATTTGGAAGCATTCATTGGTGCTTGATCTGCTTGTTACTAACTGGGGATTGAATAAACTACTGCAGTCAGCAGTCAGCTAGTGCCCTTTGAATAGAGGGTCACTTTTTTGATTTGGATGTATTATAGTCTAGCTGCTAGATTCTTCACAGTTTTTCAAACATCTTTGCATTTCAGTTCAGTAGGATATTCTGACTGTGGTCCAGGCCTGTCTTAGTCTTAGTTGGGTTGTTTTCCGTGCCTGCTGAAGGGCAGCGCAGACTTTCCTTTCCCATTCGAGCCCTTTCCTCCCTAAAGCACAGCAGATGTTAGCAGTCACACATCGCGCAGTTTCAAAGGCATTGTAACCCAGTTATACTGCTTCTTGCCTCTTCTCCTCCCTCCCTCCCTCCCACATAGGCATTGCTTAACTAAGTTGGAGTAGTAAGTGATAATAAAACCCTGACAAAACAAGCAGCCACGAGTATCACTGGATGATCTTTTTTGATTTGGGTTCCAAGCTAGATAGCAATTACAGGTTCTGTTCTTGATGCTGTATCTAAATTACAGGTTTTCTGGCAGGCTTCCATTTTCTTGGGTAAGAAGTACAGCAGATTTGTTAAAATACCATTTATTTATTCTCCCTTAAAATGAAAAAAAAAACGGGAAAGGTAGAATAAATAACTAAATAACTGATACCTCTTAATTCTGCCATTCAGATTCTCTGAAAATAGCCTAGGGGTGAGGGACTGAAGCAGATGGACTGAAGCCTGTTAATTCTATCGTTTTATTCTCTGATAAGCTTTGTTTGTTTTAAATTTGGTATATAATTACATATAGGTATATACGTGGGTTTGTGTGTTTTTTTTTTCTTTCACAGCAGTGGTTTGATATAGCTTGAAGCAAGACTTTTTTCTTTTTTTAATTCCTTGATCTAGTCATCTAGTTGAGAACAGTAACTCTCTTTAGATGAGCAGCCTGGTTTCTCCAGAGTGCAAACATTAGATTTCAAAGCATGTAATCAGTTACAACAGTGTCACGCTTTACATCTGGCTCCAAAGAAACTCTGAGGAAAACATGGGACTTTGAAAACAGCTGTAAAGAAGACATCCCAGTTCTCCCCACCCCACATCAACACATTCACTTTCTTTGTGGGATTCTGTCAGATCAGCTTTGTACCACAAATCTGTGATGCTGGTCTAACAAGGATTTATTCTTGTATAGGGTACAGTGGTTAAGTAAAAAATGTGATTGGGTTACACAGTTTCTCATGTAAGCAAACAAACATTTATAGTTCAGGGTAGGGATTTTGATAAAATATAGCAAAGCAGGATTTTCACCTGGCTTGCTTAGGAAAAGACACTTGTATGAAATCTTAAAGGTTTTATTCAGCATTGTTATTATTGGATTAACAGATTCCTGATGTGAATTAAGTGAAGATACAGCAAGGTAATCAAGTGCTGTTCATCCTATGGAGAAAGTACATACTTTTGGCTAAGTGTTAATATTCTAACAGTTTGCAGAGAAGTAACTGCATGCGAATGGTCTTGTCAGGATCATTATACTGTTTTACAGCATGAATATGTGGAAAGTTATGACTTGGGACTTCTAACACTGAATGGAATTTACTGGGTGCTTGGCAAGCACTGGGGAGAATCTTCCCTGATCTGCCTTTGCATGAGGAATCCAAAATAGTGGACCATGGTGTTTAAATCTAGCTTTATCACCATTTGCAGTTCTTCCAAACTGTAAAACACTTGACTCTTGACTTTTTTCACGTTCTAACTAGAAGTTTTATAATTCACACCATATTTTGCTTTTTCAGTATTAAAGGCTTTTTTTGTGTGTGTGAATCTCCTTCAAAAGGTAAACTGAAGGCTCCTCTGAAGTGTAAGCTTACATTTTGCATTGCAATACAAGCATAACTCCCCTTTTCACTCCCAGTAGTACTGAATTTGGTTGAAATTAGAAATTTTAGACTAGCTTGTTGCATCTTGTGCCAATTGTTTTCCCTGGTATAACATGATCCTGGGATAGCTGTAATTCTGTAAATCCAGGTGGCTGTAAAGATCACTGTTATTAAAGAACTCTGCTCCCTGACACTGGGGCTGGTCTTGGAGCAGTTTAGGAAAGTCTTGTCTTAATGACTCAGCCTTAGATTCATTTCCTGTGTTTCCAAACACAACAGAGGGCTTTAATTTCTTCCATGCCTCTTCTCTCTCTGCTGCATAATACTCATTTCTCAACTTTTCTTATACATAGTTTAAACTGTTTTAGGGATTATACATTGAAACCTATGCACATGAAAATGACTGGCATTATGAGCCATCCTCGCTATGAGATAGGAGGAGGAGGATGGTGCAGGTCAACACAAGTAACTTGCTTTGTATTTTATGGTATTAGAACTCATTTCAGTCAATTGCTTTTGTTGCATCGTCTGTTTAAAAAATAAAAAAGAGCTAATCATATTTTTGAGAATGTCATGTACTAAAAAGTACTGTTTCTGGTTATTTTAAGACTCTTTTAGATCACTGCTTTGCTATTTGGTTGCTATTTATATTGATCAACTTTTCAATTCATGATCTGTAATTGCCATTTCAGTGGTATTTTGTGATGTGTTTTTATGAAGCCAGTGATTTCTTCCACTGACAGCTTGGGCAACAGTAGCAACTTGTAATTATTGTTGTTTTCTGCCAGAGATAAAGATGTGCTCTACATCAATATTTCAAAAAGGTTGCTGAGGGGCAAATCCACTGTAGGAACAGAATCCTGAGGATCTTGTTTGTTCTTCTGACATTTATAACATGAAGGATTTGTTTTGTAAAGTGACTTTCCTAAATATCCATGTATGTTAAAATCACAGACAGGAGGTTAGTTCAGCAAAATCAGTCTCAGTAGGTAACTACTAAGAAAGTTGGTATACATTACTGGATATAGCAATGCTACAGTTGTTCATAAAAATGCAAGGGATCTAGTTTTTGGGAGAGTGTATGTGCCTGTTATGGTGCCCAGCACACAGTGCTGTTGGTGGATCTCCTGTGGAACCTTTCATGTGAATCCTCTACTTAAGGCTGTAAAAACCCAAGTTTTGTTTCATGTAGGTAGCATTGTGGTATCAGGAAAACTTGCACAAAGTCTTAATAAGACTGGATCTGGGTAGTGAAGGCACTCATAACTAAATCACACTGAGTTATTTATTTTTATTATTTTATATTTGAGAAGAAAACCCTAGTCTGAAACAAGGCAGTGCAATTAAATGTAGGTTTATTTTCCCCCTCCTTTGTGACAGTCTGGCATCCTTAAAAGTCACAACATGATTTTATATGTATATATATGTAAAAAAAAAAATATATATATATATATATATATATACATATTTGCAAAATGAAAGAGATCACAAACAATTATTTTAAAGCTCAGGGTTTTTGTGTTTGAAAATCCTGACATGTCCTAGAGCTGCAAAGTTATTTCCTCTGTCCACCCCTCCAGCTATGGAACTTCCTCCTCTCCCTTCCCTGTCTGGCACACATAATCAGCAGTCTCTTAGGGCATGTGCTGTCACTCAAATATGTTCATCTAGATTGGTCCTTTTGCAAACCAGATTTTGGCTGTGTTTAAGCTTTCAAACATACATACATGAAGAAGAGATACGTGCTGGTAGTACGTAGAAGCAGCTTATTCCACTTAATTGCGGTCAGAGGCACAGCCTGTCATTGGACCTAAAACCAGGAGCAGACCAAGTCATTTGTGTTTAATTTGAGTGTAATTTAGTTTTAACTATTGCTGATTGACACCAGCAGTTGTTGTTTCAGGACAGAGTATCCTAATGAGTATTTGCTCTGAGTGATACTGAGACCAGAAGTGCTTTGCAGTACTAAATGCAGAAGGCCCCTCCAGAATGTGCTTTGTCTGCTTCAGTGTTGTGAAGTTCATTGGCGCAGTGCGATGCATGATCAGTTAGACAATTTGTCTCAGCTTACATCTGCAGCAATTCAACATGTCTCTTTCTCTGCCAAAATGGAGAAAGTAAATTGCTTTTTACTTCCTGAAATCATTTCCTTCTCTGGTTAACATCATCTTCTCTTCGTATTTTGCATTGTTTCCTTATTTTCTTACTGATTTGTTCCCTTTTCGATTTATTCTTTTTTTCTACTGGGATTGTGGAGCATATTATAAATTCCCAGTACTGAAGTATGCAGTAGAAGAGGGTCAGAACCATTGTTCTAGCTTAATTGCATGCCAAAATTGTTTCTCGCTTGGATTTATTTATTTAATTCAGTATTTATTTATTATTTTGGATTTTGTTTTTTGGGGGGCAACAGACATCCTGTGTTTGCAAAGATTCTGGGAGATCTCGATTGCTGTTGCCATATAAATAAAAAAGGCAACATTATCTCACATTTTCTCACATTTTTCCCCCTTGTTTTTTTTCTTAGACCCTGTACAAAACGTGGTCCAGATCTTGGAGAAACAGTACTTGGAAGAGAAGCGAAGTGCTCTTGAAGAGCAGCGGCTGATGTATGAACGTGAGTTAGAGCAGCTACGCCAGCAGCTCTCTCCAGAAAGGCAACATCAGCATAGTACTGAAAGACTGTCCTACACTGCTCAGACTGCACAGCAGAAACTAAATCTCTGGACAGAAGAGAGGTGAGAATGCTGGAGTTAAAACAAAAGAATTAATAAGAACTACAGAGGGTGAACTCTAAGGGAAATATGAGGCTTGAACAGTTTGTCAGAAAGAAATGATGTTGTCTAATTTTGTAGAATTAAATTGCAGTACAAGATTTGCCTCCACCAAGATGTTAGGATTTTATTTAGCTGGCTCTGATCTGACAAGGGGAAGCTTTTGGGATCTGCTCACATTTTTGGGATCTGCTCACAGAGGCCACCCGTGCAGTTCCCCTGCTACCAAAACTTTTCCATGTAAACCCAATGCAAGAGTATACAAGGAGAGCACAGTATTTTGCAATCTAAAATAAGAAAAAATATTTTTAAAATGGTAATTCTTAAGTTTTGTACAAGAGGATTACTTTATGTTTGAGAACAGTCAAACAGAGTATGTTTGAGCTGTTTAGGAAGAAAAAGCTTGCAGTGAGGTGAAAAGTCAGGAGCCTCTTTGGAAGGGAATAGCATTGCACCTGAACAAAGCCCTGGTGAAAGATCATGACGTGATTTGCAGGGAAAGTTTAAAAAGCAGACCAGGAAGTTGTGAGCAGAGCTTGAGCAGCAAGTTTGTGTTTGCATCTTGACAAAGAGAGAAGCTTGCACTTGGTATCACTGGAGAGAGAAAGCCATCAGTTCCCTGGAGAGAAGTTCTAGGGTCAGCTAGCAAGATCATTTTTTTTGCTGACAGGTCTTCAGTGTACAAATGAGTATTCTGTCCATGGGTTTGTTCAGTGGGAAGAATGACTACATGTACTAGTGGGCTTCTTGTGAGCATCTTTTAAATCTGTCTTCTTTTAAAACAGAAGCTCCATTGTTCACTCCACATTTTTTCTATATGCAGAGAGTTTGAATGCTCCTTCCTATTTTGATTACTTTTGCTTTATCCTCCACCAGAAATAAATTAATCCATGCACAAGACAAGTCTAACTAAATAAAGGAAGCCAAGATTGCATTGCAGCTTTCACATTCAGAATGTTAAAAATAGAACAGAACAGATCTTGGTTTAGTTATTATGTGAGCTTTTGTTTTGTAATTTCTGCCAAGTTTGGCATGGAAAAAAAAAAAAGCAATCTGTTCACACACTCAGCAATGACAACTAGAATGTTTTCCATGGCAAGCATAGGGAGAGAAGCATTGCTCTGTTTCAACTTTAATTAAAATGATTGTTTGCCCCCGTAAGAACTAAAAACAGAATCATTGTATTGTGAACTGAATGTAAAGCATTGCAGAGTCATGGTTGTGATTTGCAGGCTGCTTTAGTGGTTCAGAAGGAATGTGAAGCAAAAAACACGCCGCTCAGAATCACTGCTGCTCAGTACTGCTCTGAGCACAGCAAGGCCATCAAGAAATCACTGATGACCCATTTCAGTAGCAGAGATGAAAACTGGGCTTATGGGTTAAAGATACCTATAAAATGCCTATAAAAGATGCAACAGAAAGGAAGAAGCAGCGGTAAAAATAATAAAAAAAAAAAAAAAGGCAAAAAAAAAAAGCACCTTCTTGCCTGTCACTGAGAGCTGACAAGAATAAATTGCAACTGATTGTCTTAAAATTAACTGCATACACATACTGTGACTGTGGAATGACATAAAAATGAGAATCTGGAGAGGTATCAAGGCTAAGGGCTCTACCAGCCTTCTCTCCTCCGTAGTTGTTTGAAGCATTTTATGAGGAGCTGTGCTTTGACAAGCATTCTGGCTCTGGACCTCATGGGTGAATGCTTTATATATCTCTTAGGTATAACTTCTATGTTGTGTTTTTTTTTTTTTAGATGTTTTTTGGGGGCTTTGGAAAAAAAAAAAAAAGTTTTGAGTCTTGCTAACTAAGAAAAATCTTTAAGGAATTTCTTCTGTAAAAGTGTGTCACAAAGTTCTGAGAGGGTTTTCGCCAGCTCACTGGCCAGAGGGCAAGAAGTACAGAAAATAAGGGAAAACACAATGTGAAGAACACATGAAAGAGACAGGTCTCTGGGTTGTACAGGGTTTGATGAGTGCAGTTTTAGCTGCTGTTCTGTTGCCATTGCTAATGGAGCCGAGCTCTATCGGGTCAGCCAGTGGAAGGAATTTGATAAGCATCAGATTTAAGCACATGGCTGTATCTGTCCCATCAGCTAGAACACATTACAGGGTTTGTTGATTCTAGCTCTGTGCTGACTGCGGAAGGACGGATGATACCTGATGCAGAGTTAAAGCCCGTTGACATGAAGTAAATCCATTGAACTTTGAATGAATTTATCTGTTGGAGTGGGGGTGGGGGTGAACTGGAGCAGAGCTTTAGTTCATTTGGAGTCAGCATTCTCTGTCTGGTGCTGGGAATCCCAGAGACACTTCCTGAGTGTCAGACTGAAAGGGTCGCTAGCAGTTGTTTCAGCATTTCACGGTTGGTGGATATTTGCTTTGGCTAACACCCTGACGGAGTTTGCCATACGGGTTATATGTAGTAAAAATTAAGAAATCCAGTGTGAAAAATGTCATTTTCAGCTGTGTTTCTGGAAGGATGCTGCCACAGCTGTAGAAAAAGACAACTGCAATACGTGTAAGATAATGGGAACTACCCATAGTAATGGGTTGAGCTACCATTGCCACTCCTCAGTCCTCCTTATAGTCTTAAACCATCCCTTCCTCAAGGATCTAGCGAAGAAGAGATTGGTGTGGGAGCATCCCCAAACCAAAGCAGCCAGATGCAGGTTTCCTGACTCAAGGAAGGGACTGGCTGGAGTTGAATCCCGTGCCTCTTAAAGCACTTAGAGATCAAAGCTTGCTTCTGTTTCTCAAGCCAGGCAGCTGCCTCGCAGTGCTTGCAGGTGCAGTGTACTTTCAGCATTAAGCACTGTTCAGTGAGTAATTCCCAACTGTCTTCATTTTCTGGGTGAATCCAGAATTAGAGCTGTCTGGGGAACCCACCACTATTACAAACTTAGGCCAGGTAGGGGAGAGAGACGAAGGCACACGTTTTTGCATGTTTAAGGCACTAAAATGCAGAGCTGCCCGCTAAGGCTGCTAGTTGTTTGCTACCTTGATGCAGTGTCAGGGAAGAATCAGAGGGCACTTTGAATTACCCAGGCTGTTCCTTTGAGGTATTTTGAAAAAAGATAACCACTCAGGAAGAATTCTACTGGGGATTAAAAGGCATGTTAACAGCAATTTGTGGGTTGTACAATAAAGATGCATGAAAGATCCGAGCTTATCTGAGCAAAAGCAAATAGGCAAATTTTGCCAGTATTCACAGCAAGGCCCGTGAGTTAATTTATTGCCTGTGATGTAGTGTGTTTCATGGGAATGAGAAGTAGATGTGCACAACACGCACTAGGTTTTAGTAGGACTTTCCTAGAAAAGATGAAAATTCCTACAAGGGAGTGCTGGTCACTGGAAAATCTGAAATTCGATCAGGAGTTTTATGCAGGAGATAATGGGGCACAGTAAATGGGATTACAGGAAGGGCAGAAAGAAGGACTTGCCATTTGTTCAAACGATGACCGTGATACTTTAAAAGGCAAAATAAAGAAGAGATCCCCAGGTGAGAATGGATCACGGTATTGCAGGTGGAGGTACAGGATGTGTCGTAGCAGGTTTGCCGGGTTTGAGGTTAGAAGAGATTTGCTCAGACAGGCCTTAGAAACCTTTCTGGAACTTGTCCAGAGACTTAACTGTACAGAGTGCAGGAGCTTTACCCAGTGCTCATTCATCTATTAAGAGGTGCTTCTGCTAAATAGGACTCAATGTGTCTTTTAATATCCATGCTTGAGATGGCTTAAGTATATGCAGGGAGTTCTGGGGGTCCGTAGCACTGCAGAGCCCTGGCTGCAACGTAAAGCTGTGGCTGGCAGTGATTGCAGGTTCCAACATCACCACCCGAGGAAAAGCAGTTTTTATCAAGACGAGTCACATGTTGGGACTGGTAGTTTCTGTGGGACACGACTACAGATTAAAGGCAAAGACAGCTGCAATTATTTCATTTCTTGAAAGTTAAGAATATCCCTTGGGCTTTTAACAAATTATCACTCTAACAGCTGTCATAGTGCTGTGCCCTTTTATTTGGGCATTACTTAATTATTTGGGCATATACATAATATATTTGCTTAATATGTGATCACTGTTCTTCCCCAATAAAACTGTCCCACACTGTTTTGTGTTTGCTGACATAGTGCCATATAGTGTTTCTCCTTGCACTTGCTTCAGAAAAGTCTTTGTTAGCACCTCTATTTGCAGCTTTCCAATAATAGAAATAGGTTTCTGTGTATTTTTCATGTTACCTACTGCACCACAGGGATGAATTGTTTCGACAGAGCCTGGCTAAACTTCGAGAGCAGATAGTGAAAGCAAATACGCTGGTGAGAGAAGCAAACTTCTTAGCAGAAGAAATGAGTAAGCTAACAGATTATCAAGTAACACTACAAATCCCTGCTGAAAACCTCAGTGCCAACAAAAAGGTAATAACAAATAGAGCTGGGAAATGAAATGGTTTTATGCCTAATTCAAAGTGTGTAGATGTAATTAAGGCCATAAAAGATTATTTTTGTTGGATTATACGTAGGCAAAATACGGATGCTCTGTGATTTTAATTGTGTTGAAAGTGAATAAGATAAAAGTGGGATTGTAGCATTAAGGATGGCTCCTACTGTTCTTTCAAGTGTGTAGTAATAAGGATGTGCATGCGGTTTGTGAGCAGACATTTGTGTTCTGTTGCTGTAAAACCTAAGTAGAATGCTGCATTTTAGTTATGTGTGCAAAAATTACCGATTTCTGTTAAATATTCTTATGATTTTTCTTGAGGATTTTCGAGTTGTAGTGTTGCTGTAAATAGCACTTAAAATGATACACCTGTCATAAGAGATTTGATTGAGAGCGTTGTTAATGATCCTGTGTGAATGAAAGTTGTCTGAGAAGAATAAAGAGGTCTGGATCTTCAGAGATGTATGGGGTATGTTCTGTTTGAGGACAAAAGCGGTATGGCTGGCACACAGAAGGAAGCTGTATGCTCTTTATTTCATTCCTTTTTAAGAGCACAATTTGAGTGAGAGGTTAAACTACTTACATGCAAGCACCTTTCCTGCAGTGATTATTTTTTCCTCTGGTTTAGAGGGGCGCAATAGTGAGCGAGCCTGCTATTCAAGTGAGAAGAAAAGGAAAAGCTACTCAAGTGTGGACTATTGAGAAACTAGAGAACAAATTGATTGACATGAGAGACCTCTATCAAGAATGGAAGGAGAAAATTCCTGAGGTATTAATTTATTTTTTTATGAAGGGGATCACTGACTGAGTTTTTGTTTCCCTTTTAGTATGTTGTACAGATAAAGTGCAATGACTTAGTATGTTGAAGGATACAGCACTATGGTTAAAAAAAAATGAAACAGCTATGAACAAAATGCCCATGCAGAGTAAAACACAGCTATATCTTATCCTAAGTTGTATTCTTAGATGTAATTGTGTTGAGTTAATGACTCATGACACCAGTAAGAGCATATGTTTACCTGCCATAATACAGCTGCCATGCAGACAGGCATTAGTCTGAATTGAAACAGCAAACAGCATTAGAAAGAATGATTAAAATGTGGTTCGTATCAAAGGATGACTAGAGAGTGCTTGTGCTGCTTAGATGTACTTACGGTGCAGAACACGAGTGGCACAGAACTTATTTTAAAATGTGAAATATTCTGTAATCTCATTTGTATATCCCCCTACCTTAAGGCAGTGAATAAATCAATATTTAGTCTGCATCAGTATCTCTGTCAAAACCTGATGGCATGTCATGAGAATTTAAATAACAGGTCAGCCTTTAGAAATGAGTGTAAGACTTGTCAAAAGCTTCTTTGTTTCCTGGCAAGAGACAGATGTGAGATTTGGTGTTCCGGAAGATGTCCTCAAGTATCAAGGTAGACGTACACAAGAAGTATACCTTACTGTCTTATGGCTGACATGGAGCATCTGAATTAATTGTATCAAGAATCATTCTCAAATATGTTTGAACAACTGTTGTGCTTTTGTGCCCTTGGACAAAGCACTGCAAATCTCTAAAATTGTAACGCAGGGGAGGTCAGGCACTTCGTCAGTGCCCATTGAAGGAAACGACGATGTTGCTGCTGACTTTAGTAAGAACTGATAACACACCCTTTCAATACATTAACATGTCTTCCCGAGGCAGAATTATTCTTTCCATAGCATAGGTTGGGCATAATGCATGTGTTTTGTGTACTACATAGAAACACATAGGTCAAATACATGTTGAAGACAAAAGAGGAGAAGGGAAGGAGCTAATGTCCACTGAGGTGTGCCTATCATGCCTGGAATCCATGCGAATTCTTTGTGGCTGTGTTATGTGGTACTTGTAGAAAATGCTGCAGACGTGTTCTCAGCTCTTGAGGATTCTTGGGAACACTTGTAGGATTAAGCAGGAGTCATCCTGTACTTTCCATTTTGTCCTAGCAGCAGCCTATTCATCCTGGAGATGATTTATCCTTTCATTTAAAAAGAGTAAACAGAGCAGAAAAGTAAGGCAAAACTTCTTCAAAGCAATGTCTGTTGTACTTGCCAATGGTAAAGTCTGGTTCACCTTGACATCACAAAAAAATGTGGGCCATATTACTATTTGCTGTAGTAAAGAAAAGATTGCATAATGTCTCATCTCAAAGATTTCATTACAGATTTCTGATAGCTCCCAGTCCCTTTCTGCTTGTGTTAACAGGAAGGAAAAGAAAAGAATGGTAGTCCCTTAGGTTTTGTGACGTGCTCTTGTCTTGGTTATTTAATTTTTATTTTCATGCTTGCAGTTTTTGAAATAACTTTTGTGCTCTTTAAAACAGGTAAGGAAGCTCATTGGCAAAAGAGGTGATCCTTTTTATGAAGCACAAGAGAATCACAATTTAATTGGCGTGGCAAATGTGTTTTTGGAGTGCCTTTTCTATGATGTTAAGCTGCAGTATGCTGTGCCCATCATCAGCCAGCAGGGGGAGGTAATGTGAAATAGTGCCCTAACGTATAGCAGGGCTGTGCATCCATACCTGTGCATCCATACGTTCATTCATTCATTGGTAACATGATTTTTTGCAGGGCGACTTAGTAATATGCACCATGTTTTAATGAGCAAATGAGGCTTATTGACTTGTTTCCCAGTGAATAACTGCTTTGCAAATTGATATATGTTTTCTGTTTAAGTGTTTAAAGTTGCCCATCTACTAAAACGGCAGAATAAAATTCATAGTATCAATATTGGTAGCTGAGCAAAAAACCAGCATATTGAAGTTTTGATGCACAGTCATGATGCTGTGTGCCTTTTCTGTAGCATATGAATTAAAAAGCTCAGTAGTTCTGCATGCAAACAGTTCCTTTATGTTCCTTTCTCATCTTTTTTGTCATTCTTACTTTTCCTTTGATGGTTGTGAGCTGTTCAGTTCTAATGCTCAGTGCTAGCTGCCAGTTTCTGTGCACCTCCTGGAGTTAGATATCTCCTGTCTTAATGTCTTTAAATCCTTTCTGCGTAGGTTCTGAGTGTTTATCTTGCCTTAGGTTGCAGGACGGTTGCATGTTGAAGTAATGCGAGTCACTGGGTCTGTCCCAGAACGTGTAGTAGAAGGAGATGACTCATCTGAGAACTCCAGTGAGAGTGGGAGTCTGGAAGTCATGGATAACAATGGAGAAGTTATTCACAGAGCAAAAAAGCTCTCCTGCAGGGTAAGTGAGAACACATGATGGATTTAACAGTTTCAGACCTTTGTAACTATGTAGTTGGTCTGATGTAAAGTACTCAGCTATGTCAGCTATTGCTTGCTTTAAATTTTCTAAAGAGAAAAGGAGGAGAGGGAGACTACTCTTGGTTCCAGTTCAGTGTATGTCAGTCTAACTGGCTGTGGTTGCCTGTGACTGAATTAAGTAGCATTAGTTTCTGGTAAGCAGAGGTCTACTTCACAAATACTGACATTACAAGGACTGGCTTTCTTGGCAGACACAGAAGGGGAAACAGTTTTTCCAGATATCCACTTCCTGTGATTTGTTTGATTATCTAATGTAGTATCTATGGTTAGTGTCTGGATTTCATTTTTTCTGTGATTAAGAAGTGTTTTACTCAAGTGTATCAAACTCAAAGAAAACGTGTGTGGGTGGGCTAGTTAGATGCCTGTAACAGTTTTTCTTGCATCTGCATTTTTGTATATGCAAAATACAGATTTCCCAAGTTTGGACATCTTTAGAAAGCAATTGGAGTTATCTTTTAAAAATTCTTAGGTGTTGATAATTTTGGTTGAAAAGCTTCATTTTAAACAGTTTACAGTAGAGGAAATAACCATGAGAACATCTGTCTTATCTCCTCAGGTAAAAATAAAAGAAGCAACTGGACTGCCACCTAATCTCTCCAACTTTGTCTTCTGTCAATACACATTCTGGGACCAATGCGTGTCAACAGTAGCAGCACCAGTGGTAGATCCAGATGTGCCTTCACCTCAGAGCAAGGATGCTCATTATACAGTGACTTTCTCTCACTGTCAGGTAATTATTTTCTGCATGAAATAGTATTATCAGGAGGATGGTATGTTTGAGCTGAGCTGTTCAGAATTTAAGCCTTGTTTTCCCTGGGGGAAGAAGGAGGGAATCAAGTCATATAAATAATGACTTTTGACAATAGTTTAAATGCTATAATATTTCACTTCACCACCTCTTCAAAATGTAGCAAAAGGAAAACATTCTTGTCATTTGTGGTCTTGTAAGTCATCTTTAATATGCACAGGGGAAACTATAGTTTATAGAATGACATCTTGTTATATACCTGTTGGGTAAGCTAAGTGTCTTTAAAAATGGTAATGGAGCTGTGAGGTGGTTTCAGTGGAAATTTTCAAGCGTGATACACAGGATGCAGAAGCAGTAGTTGCTGAGATGATTTGTTTCACAACTCTTTTGACCAGAGTCAAGCTTTATCATCCAAACTGTATGGTTGAGCCATGCAAGTAAGTAATTGTTTGGTGTGTCCTTACAAACCAATTGAGGAGATGCAGTTATTTCATCTGATTAGATATCATAAGCTTGTCTCATTTCCAGGACTATGTGGTGAATGTCACAGAGGAGTTTTTGGAGTTCATTTCAGAAGGAGCTCTTGCTATCGAGGTGTGGGGTCACAGATGTACAGGCAACGGCACCTCTGTTTGGGAAGTTGATTCTCTTCATGCTAAAACAAGGACTCTGAGAGACAGGTAAAAATAAAATGCTTCTATCAGCTTTCCAAAGGCTTTCTAATACCTGTGGCTCACAAATCATACTTCGGTGAGGCAAGCATTAAGTTTTGTTGGTATACCTTTTTAGGTGGAATGAAGTAACACGAAGAATAGAAATGTGGATTTCCATACAAGAATTGAATGAGATGGGAGAGTATACTGCAGTTGAACTCCATCAGGCAAAGGATGTAAACACAGGGGGGATTTTCCAGCTTAGGCAGGTATGTCTTTTCGTGTTGTCTTATTCATACGTACATTGATTCTTAATGTTATTCTTAGTTTCTCTCTGTTTGTTTTTCTCTCCCTCTCTGCCTTTCTTTCTCTCTTGGCTGCCTTCCTGCTCAGGGTCATTCTCGCAGAGTTCAGGTGACAGTGAAACCTGTACAACATTCGGGAACGTTGCCTCTCATGGTAGAAGCAATTCTTTCAGTCTCCATAGGTGGTGTGACTGCCAGATCAACCAAATTGCAAAGGGGCTTGGACAGCTACCAGGTAAGACAGTTACTTTATCATGCACCGATTTATTTTGTTGATTTTGCTTTGCTGCTCTAGAACCCTGCCCAACAGAGTTCCAAAAGGGACCTTAGCTCACACACTGATACATGATAGGATAATTTTGTTGTTTTATATTTGTTTGAGTCTAATACATATATTTGATCATAGGGTGCTATATCTGCTTTTTTTTCATGCTTGTAAGTTAATGTATAACTGATAAAGAACCAAGTGTAATATTTAGGTATATGCAAGACAGCAGGTATATGGAAGTTGTTTTTACTTTTTGTGTGTAGAGGTGAAATTAATACGGGGTTACTAGTTTGGTTAGTTTCTGTCCCTTGTGGGACAGTGAAAATTAAGGCGAAAAGAATGAGGAAAAAAAAGAGATAGGAAAATGTCTTAGTGAGATACTAGTTATCTTTTCAAGCAGTTTACTTGATCACTGATTTACTGAATGCAAAAGGGCTGTTAAAGCTAGCAGAAAAAGGTCTTAAGAAGTATAAATGGCTTCTTGCTGCTACTAGATAAATTTGTATAAGAAATTAAGGATCCTTTTAACAGTGATAGCAAAGAACAAGTGGAACAGGTCACCCAGGAAAGAAAGGCACCTTCAGACATTCAGAACCACAAGTAATTCTAGCCATGAGTACAGATGAAACTATAAAGTGAAAATATTGATGATATGCTTGCTAAGCCCTTTTTCTGGCACTGTATTCTACGAACTCTGTTTTTTTACTAAATGTAACCGCTAAAATCGTGGCTGAGATGCTGTAGTCTGAAGAAAGATCTGATCCTACCTGTTAATAAGGCTTTGGTTATTTGAATGTTGTAATTTTAACATTATACAAATTTGTTTGTGGCAAGATGCTTTTGTACTTGTGGTTTGGGGTAATTCTTTGATTTTTCTGTTGAAAAAATGCATGTTCTTTTGTGTTTTACAAAATGTATTTTCTCCTACCAGAAGGAGGAGGAGGATGGTGGTGATATGGATAGTTACCAGGTATTGCTGCTGTTGCTGTCAATCCTGTGGCATGGGGCACAGCTAATGCTAATAGCCAGCAACTTTCCAATGAACAAGCATACTGGTGCAAGCAAAAGCAGCTTTGAAATATATGCTGTGCATTTAAGAGGCTACCTGGGCTATAAAACACTGCTATTTCAGTTTACCATGTGACTTTATACTCTTACAGTGTGCTCTTCTCTCTAGTACTCAGCAGTCAGCTCTCCTAACTGGCTACATGAATTGCTATGGAAATAAAAGCTTAGAAACTTGAATTTAAAATGGAAATAGTTTCCAGTGACTATCTTAGGGGAAAAACAAAACAAAACAAAACAAAGCCTGAAGGTACACAAGTTCTTGTCAACCAAATTATACAGCATTGGGCTGTTTTGCTTTGTTTTCTAAAGAAAACATCTTAACCTTTGAAGTTGTGCCGTTTTCTGAAACGCTAGTGGGAGAGAGAGTGGCGGATGCGAGTGTGGGGAATACAGAAGTTCAGTGAAACATTTTTTCTATTTTAAGCTCATCTACGTGAAAACAAACCAACAAACCTTGAGCCTGGCTCCTTGTGTGATAAGTAAATACAGGACAGTCACAGTTCAGAAAACTTAAAAGAAGAATCATTTAAAAAGATGGCAAGGGCCAGGATAAGAAATACCTAAAAATGTAAAGCACATTACAGATCTTACATTGAAGTCTTACTTCTAGTAGGCAGCTTTTAAGGAATTAAAACCAGTTAGGTGAGAATGCTGACATCCCATGAAATAATGGGTTAGGTTTTACAGCAAACTCAAAGATACCAGTTAGGTACTAACTTTTCGCGGGCTGTTTCTGCGCTTCCTGACAAATCACAGAGAAGAATGAACCAGATTTTCTGTGATACCACAAAGCATGATTGCATGATCGGTTTTGTTTGCATGAGAAATCTTTTAATTGCACTGATAGCAGCTGCTAGCAATGGAGTTTTGTGCAGGTTTGAGGGCATACTGACCTGTCTAATCTTCAGGAGAACCTGTGATCAACTGATGATACCTGTTTTTCCTATTCCATATGTGATTAAAAAGTTTGATTGCCACTTCTGTGGGTAATTAGTCTTTGGTGTATGATTCTGTTCAGCAACTGAGCTAGTCACATTTTCTTTTCCTCCTTTTGGAATATGAAACTTGAAAACAAATAAGCTTCCATTCATGGGTGATGAGGTACTTAATTAGTGTGCATGTTATTTGGGGAAAAAAGTTTTCTGCATCATGCAAGCTGTTTAATAGCGATTCTGATGAATGTCACAAACTTCCCTGCCATTTGATCTTAACTGCAAAGCTGAATAACTTCCATTTTTCTTCTCATGTTAGGAAGAAGACTTAAACTGTGTACGAGAAAGATGGTCTGATGCATTGATAAAACGCAGAGAATACTTAGATGAGCAGATTCAAAAGATCAGCAATAAGCAAGGTTCAAAACTTGAAATTTCTCTCATAAGTACTTTATTCCCTATATCATCAGAAATGTGTCTTATAATACTACCCTCTTTCACTGTAGAAAAATCTGAGGATGATATTGAACGAGAAGCCCGGCTGGTAGAGCAGTGGGTAGGGCTGACAGAAGAGAGGAATGCGGTGTTTGTTCCAGCACCAGGCAGCGGAATTCCCGGTGCCCCTGCAAATTGGTATGTTCAGAAAAAAACATTGGAGTTGTTCGTTTCTTTTACATGAACGTTGCAAACTACAACGTAAAATTCTCAAGATGTTTTATAGCTTTCTAGGTTTTCCTGTAATACCTCCAACTACATTGAGCTGGCATAATAAAAGGTCGGGTGCTTGTTTGAAAGTAATGAGTGTTTGCTTAGTTCCTTTACTACAAAAAGGAGTTTTGAGATAGCTGTCGCGGTTTGAACATTGCCTTTGAATTTAATACTATTTTACTTTTTTTTTTTTTTTAGTTCTGAGAAAGCTATCCTGTAGTTTGATTCCTTTCAAAAAAAAAAAAGGCTCAATTGCTCAAAAATTAATTGTAGAACACATCGTTTAATTGAGCTGGGGTGAGGAAGGAAGAAATTCACATTTAAAAGAAAATTTGAAAAGGAGCAGAAGAAACGTATCTCAGAACTTCTCTTTAATTTCATTTAAATATGTGTTTTAAGGCTGTTGAAACTGACTTTGAAAAGTTAAAAAGGTAACATATTAAATTTGTGAAAGTGTGGACAAGAAATAAAAGCTCTAATCAAGTGTACACTGATGTCTCTGATAATGCCTAATATCTCTTCTTCATTGGGTGAATGACGTAGTGATAATTTTTCCTCTCAAATTTAGGATTTTTTTTCCCGTACTCACTTGAAGTCTGCTGTGGTCACGTAGCTAGAAGTATATTTATTGGTATAAAGACTATGTCTTGCCAGGAGTTTGCTCTAAGTAACCATCAAAATGTTGATAGTCTTAGTCGTTGGTCACAGTTAATAGAGAACTTGCATGGAGAACTGTTTGCCCAGATTAGCTTAGGTTTGTATTTGCCTTCTGTATTGACAGCAGTTTTTGTTTCAGGATTCCACCTGCAGGAATGGAAACACATATACCTGTCCTTTTCCTTGATTTGAATGGTATGTTGTAACAACAGATTAAAAAAATAAAGAAAATAATAACGTTTAGTTTGGATCAGTAAATTGGTAGATGGAAGAGTGGATCTTAAATGTCTCAGAAGATATAAAAACGTCCTGGCAATGGCACTGTCTGGTATGGCTTGGAGAATGTACTTTCTTCTGATTCTATGCATTGCAATAGTTAAGTACAACTGTTTTAAAATTAAGATAATAATCAGGGATCATACAAGTAGAAGGATTGGTTATACAACAGAAAAATGCATAAAAGAGCAAGCTTAGTCTAAATGGAATGTCAGGCAGGAAAATCCTGTGTGTGTTTTGATGTATAAATCCACACGTCATTAAAGCACTGATAGAGAATCTTCCAACTCTTCCACTGACTTATCTGTAGAGGTTTAAACAGATGGCTTAATTAAGAGTGTGTTAGGAGCATAACGAGCATTTTGTTAGAGTATCTGAGTGTTCTCCCTTTGAAGACAATTAGTTTTACATGAGGGAAGACTATGGATTTATGTTCTTGGAGCACAGATACACTGTATGCAGCAAGAGACTGGAGTTAGCACTATATTTAAGGACTGTTTAGGAAGTCTATAATTATAAACTTGGACATAAAGTAGGGAAGGATCCACAAGCCTAGTCACATCCAGCACTTCAGTGGGCTACTAGGCTTGTTTATGTAGGCAGTACATCGATACCCACTTTAGACACTGCTTTTGAAAAATTATATATGCTCTTCTTTCTGTGCTCACAGGAAATGTTTTTGATTTTCATTGTAAGCAGAGGTGAGCAGATAGAAGACCAAGTAGGATATTTAAGCAGGGTTATGGATCATTGCACAACACTTTTTTTGTTCAGTTAAAAGCCTAAAGTTACCAGAACCACTGTTGTCAATCTTGATACATCAGAACTGATTTAACTAAGAGATTGGCTGTTTAGGCTGGCAGGTGTATAAATGAGGAACCGATTTATTCATGGCTGGGTAAATTCCTTTCCTGAATACCTAGAAATAGTTCTGAATTCTGTTTAGGTCGTGTGAGAACATGTTCAGAGGGAGTCTTGGCCCAGTTTTACCTCCCCACTTTTCCATGCTGCAGCCATCTTCAAAATAATGCATAGTAGTAAGATTAATCAGGATTAAATGTGTTATGAATATGGGTAGGATGTTGTTACAACTTTGTATTACAACTTTGCCTCTGTGTATTAATATCCTTTGGTGCAAAACTATTTCATTCTCTGCATGTTTGTTTTGTTAGCTGATGACCTCAGTGCCAACGAACAACTTATAGGTCCCCATGCATCAGGAGTTAACTCCATACTACCAAAGGAGCACGGGAGCCCCTTCTTTTATCTGCCGATCATAAAACACAGCGATGAAGAGGTGAATTGTTAGCAAGCCTCCTTCTTGACAACTGCAGCTTATATTAAAGTTTTCTTCTTATGTTTTATTTTCTCCTTGTATGTATTTAATCACTGTGATTATGCTTCTGTATTAGAAGTGCTGCCTTCAGTTTCTGGCCTGTTTGGGTAGGATTTAAGAGGGTTTAAGAGACTTGTTGGCTCTCCTGCCTTAATGCAGAGGTGGAAAGTCTTTGCTCTTGGCAAAAGTCTAATTCAGCTACCTAACTCACAATTCCTTTTTTTCTTCTTTCCTTGCCCCTTCATCATTCCTCTTGTAGGCTCCTAATTATTCAGAGAAAACTGCTTCCTTTACTATGCTGACGAGGCAAAGCTTAATGTTTTTTAAAAAAACTTTTTTCTTCGTAGTACACAATTTTTTAAATTCAAAAAAGAAAAGGGGAATTGTTGGAAATTAACGGTTCTGAGTACATTTTGGAGCTTAAACTGTATTTTTTTCTACTTTCTGTGCCATCTCAGACCAATGCTTAAGAGTCCCTTTGCACAATAAATGTCAAGCTGAGGTTCAGGAAGAGACGGGGGGATGGAAAAAGATGTTCTGCAGGATGGAACAGATTTATTCTGTATAGACCATTGTAACCTAATCTAATCCAGATGGAAATCTTGCCATTGAGCTCCATACATTTTTAGTACAGTTGCAATAGGATTTATTTTTCTTCCTCCAGTATTGCTTCTGTTCTCTCCTCTGCTTCCTTCTGGGTGAAAACTTCTTTTTGGGGTGGGGGATTGTGCTTCCTGATATATTCCTGATATATATTGTGTTTCCTGATATCTTAACACCTCTTTTGTGCTGCTTCTGATTGCATACTACGAAAGGGTGGGTTTAGTCCATTTTGTTCAATGGTACTTATTTTTCTTTCATAAAAGAATTGTTTTACTCAACATTAAATCATTGTAAATTATTTGTTAGATTGAGTCTTTGATTTTTCTTTCCTTTCTCCATTTGATTTGTCTGCATAGGTTTCAGCCACTGCTGCTTGGGATTCTTCTGTCCATGATTCAGTGTACCTGAACAGGGTCACTCCACAAAATGAGAGGATTTACTTAATAGTGAAGACTACTGTGCAGCTCAGTCATCCTGCTGCAATGGAACTGGTATTACGGAAAAGGATTGCAGCCAATATTTATAACAAGCAGGTAAGAAGTTTACATATTCTTTTATTACTAATTTTGTTTGGTATCCCTAATTTTATGAATGTGTTTTCTTAGCTGCCTGCTTCATTTTGCATGTCTCCTATTCTTATTAAAAACAAATGAAAAACAGATTAGCATAGATTGCAGTGATGCTGTGCACTTCTAGCATAGCCTTTTGACCTGTCAATATTTCAAACTGATCTGTTTCAAAGTGTAACAGGCACTACTTTTGCAACAACAGCAAAGAAAGTGGTTTAACCCTCTTGGTTGTATACTTGAAATGTTCTTTGATTTTGAGGAGTTTGCAGTAGCTTGTCTAATATAGGGTTACTGTAGCCCACTCTGTTCCTGACGGCATCTTTGGGGCATTTAGATGTTCGGTGTGAACACAACATATCTTTTTCATTTCTTCATTATTTTCTCCGCTAATTACAAACTAGGCTTGTTTCCCTGCACTGCCCAAATGTATATTTTTTCTACCCACTTTTACATGGTGATCTCAAATAGGGTGTTTTCATGGGCAGCAAGAGTGGTTGCTGTTCCCCTTCCTTTGCTGCTTCATGGGTTTAGACAGCAAGATGTTCTCTAAAATCATGTTCATTTTTGTTTCCCAGACAATTAGGTCCAAGAGTGTATCTCAGAATTGCTTTGGATGTTGCAATAGGAGGGAGATGTAGGGGTGGGACACAAAACACCCATTGTATTACTAAGCAACTTACTAAACAGCTGAATTCTGTTTTTATTATTATTATTATTATTATTATTATTATTATGTTTGCTTTTTGGGCTTTTTTTTGTGTGTGTTTTGTTTTGTATGTAGCATGTTTTCCTTTGTTAGTTTCATTTGTCTCAGATGCCTTATTAGATGAAAGTTAAGTTTACAGTTAGTGATGTAAGGGCTAACTAGTCTAACAATGCAGCACACTTAAGTTTGTGACTACAATAGTGAAAACTGTGGCTGCTCATCCAGTTGTGGCTAGAGATCAGACCTATGCTTTGCTATAGCGAAAAGAATTTTCTGCTTATTTAACAGGTGGCTGACAAAGTGAGAAGTGTTGGTGTCCACACAGTACAGACTTCTTACAGCCACAGTTCCTCAGTTACGAGTTATTACACAAGGATAGAGCTTCAGTGCAAAACAGGAGTAAACTGTTTGAACTTGACAGCATTTTGTGCTGACTACAAGGCTTTAAAAAGTACTCTAAGGATTGTGAATGCTGAAAAGGAACTTGCTTAATTATTGTCCTGGAGAGTGTGCTTTTGTGGTAAAATAAATTTTTGCATTGCAACCTTTTTTTCTTAGAACATCATAAATAATTATTATCAAAACAATAACTGAGAATTACTTTGTTTCTAGAGTTTTACCCAGAGCCTGAAAAGGAGAATATCCTTGAAAAATATATATTATGCCTGTGGAGTGACCTATGAAATTGTATCCAATATACCAAAGGTAAATTACACTGTGTTTCTCTGGCAAATTCACTGAAAGTAGCAGAATAACTATTGTAGTAGGTGGCACTGATTGCAAAGTAAATGGCCTACTTTGTTGATATGAGGCAACTTGCCAAAGTACGTATCCTGCTGTTCAGTGATGAGGTTGTTTTTACCTTAAACAGTAGAAAACTGTGGGGATTTTATTTTCTCTTTTACTGTGTAAACTGAGTTCTTGTAGTAGAGCTATTTTTGAAATTGTATTAGCTGCTTCAGGGAGAATTAAGAGGCTACTTGGAGGGATATTCAGGTCACTATAGCTAGGAAAATCAGTTCAACAGGAACATAAACTATATATTTTACATCAAAAACTTGTACAAATTGGAAATGTGCTCTAACATAGATTGTAAAGGTAACCTGGACAAAAGAAAGTAAATAGTTTCGTCACCATGTAATTGTCACTTTCGTGTGGTATTACTTTCACTTTAAACTCTAGGGAAATCACATAGACTGTATAAGGTTTGGTAAGGAATTTGCATTTGCTTGCCTAGGACGTTGTCATTAGTCAATCTGTAACACAGGAGATTTCAGGTTAGATACGTGTTATTCGTAAGTACATAGACTACAAGAAATGTGCAAAATTTCTCCTAAGCATGGCCTCTTCTTCATTCAGCATCATTTAACGTGTGTGTTGAAAAGTCCTGGGTTATTGATTATAATTAGGATTGCTAATTAAGTTAAGGCTTACTGATTCAAATTAAAATTTGTGGATCATGATGCTCTAAATAAGTGAATCAGCACATTAAAAACAATAGGCTTTAATTTGAAAAACTTAAATAGCGTAACTTGCAATTTAGGCTACAGAAGAAATTGAGGATCGTGAGACCTTAGCACTGATGGCTGCAAGGAGCGAGAACGAGGGCACATCTGATGGTGAAACTTACATTGAGAAATATACACGTGGTGTGCTGCAAGTGGAGAACATTTTGAGCCTCGAACGACTCAGACAGGTAAGGAAAAGACATTTCTTGCACCTTTTGAACTGAATTATTACAGTCCAAGTAGAGATGATGGGTGGTTTTGTTCTATAAGTATTAAGTGTTGCTTGGTGGTGTTTTGTTTGTTTGTTTGTTTGTTTTTAAGAGAGAAAACATTGGACAGGTAAATGTGAGTTACTTCTGTGAAATACGTAGTCCCAGCAATGGTAACTGTAGCTGGCAGTGGGGAAGCTGATCAGGGAAAGGCCAAAGAATGAATTTCAGATACAAATTTTGGTGGTTGTGTCTGCAAATTAAGATTTGTGAATGCAAGCTCTGTTTCCTGTCATTAGGCACACTGAAAAAAAGCTGCTGGCTGAATTGCAGGGCCCAGAGGGTGGTGATCAGTGGTGCAGTGTCTAGCTGGAGGCCAGTAACTGGCAGTGTGCCACAAGGGTCAGTCCTGGGCCCAGTGCAGTTTATCAGTCTCCATTAATGATCTGTATGGAGCGTTCCCTCAGCAAGTTTCCAGATGACATGAACTCAGGGGAGCTCTGGATACACCAGAGGGTTGTGCTGCCACCCAGAGGGACCTTGACACGGTGGAGAGGTGGGCTGACAGGAACCTCATGAAGCTCAGCAAGTGCAAAGTCCTGCGTTCAAACTGAAACACAGGAGGTGTTTCCTGATGTTTCCTGCCTGAACATCAGGAAACAATGCTTTACTGTATGGGTGACTGAGCCATGGAAAAAGTTGTGGAGTTTCCCTCCTTGGAGATACTCAGACGTCATTTGGACATGGTGCTGGGCACGCAGCTCTAGGTGGCCCTGCTTAGCAGGGAAGTTGGCCCAGATAACCTCCAGAAGTCCCTTCCAACCTCAACCACCCTGAGATTCTGTGATTCTGTTGTGTTTGATTGTTCCTCTGATACCAGCACTATTTTAATACGATCTTTTCTTCTACACAGGCAGTCACAGTCAAAGAGGCACTCTCCACCAAAGCGAGAAACATCCGCAGAAGCATGAGCACTCCAAATGTCCACAATGTAAGGACCCTTTCTCCTCTGTTAAATTAGTACGGATTGAGTGGTGTCTGTGTGCTGGTGTAATACGTGCAGAATGTGATACAGTAATGATTATTCTGAGCTAGGACTAGCCAACCTGTGGAAAAGTTTTTGTGAATGAAAGAGTCAGTCATTTAATAGGAATCCCTGCGCACAGCTTTGCATCCTGGAAGAGAGGAAGGTTGACAGGGAGGTGGGAGGTTTGGTCAGAACTCTTCCAGTTTTGGAAGTAGTTGAGAATGATGGCTGCAGTGAATCAGATTACTTTTTTTTACTTTTGTATCAAAGTCTCTTTATTTTTTTTGTAGCATAAGGGATCATTTCCATTTTGTGTGCATTTTATGCATTCTCCTCTTACCTACTCATATACAGCACGAATGTAGCTGTCCTTATAAGTAATCTTATCTGAAAAGAGAGAACATGGAAGTTGTCAGGACTAAATGATCATGTCTCCTTAAGACATATTTTGTAAACGAAAGAGATGCATTTTGTCATTCTGTCTGTTGCTGTATTGTAGGTATCCTGTAGCCGACTGGATCTTTCTGCCTGTGATGAAGATGATAAGGTATGTAAATGTGAAATTCACTAAAAGAAGTGGTGCACATTCTCAGATTTTTTTCCTCTTCAAAGCAAGATGTATTTAAGATTTTTTTTTTTAAAGGGAAACAGTGTTTCCCTAAAGTATGTTTACATAATATATCTAGAAAATGCTAATTACATCTTACTTGAATTAGATGTAATTATCTTTTGTTGTTCTCTGCTCTTCATATTAGAATGATAGAAATTGAGATTTAAGAAATGTTAAATGAAGATGGAGCAAAACTTAATTTATTTTCAATGGAAAGTTAATCAGATTATGAACAATTCATCTATGCGAGGCAGAAAATTGTCTTGAAATCAGAAACTTTATATTCCCAAGTATTAAAAAAAAAAACACAACAAAACTACTTTTGAGTTTAATTTCTCCATGTTTTCCTGTATCAGCATGCATATTTATGTATTTTTGTTTCTTAGGGTTGGTCTGAAAGTCACCTAGATATATCTGACTGTTCTTCCAGTTACCAAGATGTATCATGCTATGGTACTTTACCCAGAGATTCACCTCGCAAGAGCAAAGATGGCAGTGGTGAGACTGAAGTATAATAACTACGTAATAACTATGTTTGTGATTCTTTTTCATTACTGCACTAAAGTAAAAATTAAATATCTGTGCTGTTAATTTATCAGTTCACTTCTATTAAATGCTTTCTCCAGCTTCCTGCTTTAGCAGCTAAACATAATCTAGAAATAGGGGAGAAAGGGAAAAATGCATGAGGACATTCAGGAAAGGATAGGAAATTGGGGGTGTCCAAAAAAAAAATAATAATAAAGGAAGACAGACAAGCCAGATGTGGATCAAAACAGAAGGAGGAGAATAAAGGAGGAGCTGCTATTAGTCTATGAATTTGAAAATGAAGAGAGGCTTCTGTCAAAGCAGGAAGGGCTCTTTTTCATTTTTTTGCATGATTTTGGATATTTACTCTTCCATGTCAGCTGTCACAGATGCCTTATTTTCGTTAGGTCAACTTGTAGCCTGTTCTTCTTGAGCAGCTGATGTAGGTAGAGACACTGTAGGTAGGTAGCAGCAAAGCAGGGTCAGAAAGTTCATTCGTTGCTTCCTTGCTATAATTTCGTTTTTAATCATCCCAGTTGTGAGGATTACTGGCGTGGTTCCAGTGCAGAATTAGTTTCTGTGTCAGGGATGATTCCCACTTCTTATGACTGAGATGAAAAGGGAAAAACTGGAGCCTCAGAGTAGAAGGGGTAGATAATGCTGTTCTCTGCTTTCCTTCTATTCCTAGGTTCCTCAGAGGAACAGAATCTCCCTTTCTAGAGCTCAGCGCTATCTCATGCTTGGAGCAGTGGCTGAATACTAAAATATTGCCATTCTTCGTGTAGCCATCAAATTGCCAAATGCACGGCTTAGCCTTCCATTATTTTGTGTTACACTCTTGCAGTCAAGATATGAAAAACTGAAATGCAATACTTCTGCTTTTCTCCTAGGTGCTGTGTCAGAGAATTCCCATGCTTTAATGGCCAGCCCTTTTAAAGCGTTTTCTCCTCAGCCACCAAAGTTTTTCAAACCCTTAATGCCAGTGAAAGAGGAACATAAAAGGAAGACCCCACTGGAAAGCCGACCTCTGCTTAGTCAAGAGGTAATCTTTGAAAACTACCTTGCTCTAAGTGAAGATCAATTCATTTTGCATACTTGGCTAATTGTTTGCCACGTGTATCTGTTGCAGTAGAATGTTGTGATTCCCTGTTTAAAATTAATCAGGATGGGCTTTAGATGTAGTGGGGTTTTGGTTGCTTATTTTTTACCTCAAGCATTGTGTTTTTTTTTTTCATTTCTTGGTAAGTATTCTCCTTTATTAGGGTACTTCTATTTTAAAGTAACAGCAACCTGCTTTTATTTTTTTTTCCTTCGGCAAGATGTTGGTGTATTTTTTCACAGATCAAAAGTAACTTTGTGGAACAGTGTTCTCTGGTGGTTAAAAGCCTGACTTTTAATCTTCAGCCTAAAACACTGCTGAGAGAAGCGCATGATTTTTTCTACCTGTTAACTTGGATTTTGGTGTACTATATGGCTATCGTGGGTGTTCCACTTGCATCACTTCTTAACACGTTGCTGCCCTGCATGCATTTAGCGTTGTGGCTTGTGTGATGTGTCGTGTGTCTTAACCTTTGCAGAGTATGCCTTCATCTCAGGTGCATTGTGCTGGCTGTGTTGTGCCTTCAGGAAGCAATGCCAGCAGCATGCCTGTAGAAAGCAATAGCATACATGAGGAAAAGATTGTAAGTTTTGTACCAGCTTCTGTTCTGAGGCCTGGTGGCGGGCTTAGGGCCGTTTGGTGGTGGGCTTAAGGCACTTATGCTACCGCAGCAGGAAAATCAGGGTTAATGTGCACATAATCACCTGTGATCAGAACTGGTGGTTATAATGGAATGAGTGGTCGCTTGCCTGATTTGTGAATGCAGTCTTTAATTGGAAATAACTCGATTGTAGGTTTTATTGTTGTTTGTTTGTTGTTTTTTTTAAAAAAAAAAAAACTATTCGTGTGTGTTTTGTCTTGTGGGGAGAGCGGGAGAGGGGAGGCTTTCATTTTTGCAGTGCACAAATGGTGAAGTAAAGTGTGGTTCAGTGAATCATGTCGTTGCCACTCTAATATACCTTGTGTGTTACCCAGATTTTGTGACTATGCCCCAGAGTAAATGGAATGGTCCCATTTGGTGTAAGTAACCGTGCATTTAGGTGTGGGTACACTATAAAAGCTTCTAATTGCCTGACGTGGGAGCAGTGTCACTAAAATGAGATTGCCGCTCGTAATTAACCTGCAGTCTGTCTTCATCATAATTCAGGCGCTGGATTTAGGTGGAGGGTTTTCATTTTTCTATTTACCTGCCAAATCCTTTTCTCACTGCTGCTTCAGCAAACGTTGTATCATCAATCCTGCTGTATGAAGGACTTGGTTTTCGGGCTGTGGGACATGGCTGTGAATACTTGCTTTAATCAGAGCTTTGGATTTAATATTCAGAACCTCGACATTATTTCCCTTAAGTATTATGGACATCTTACTACAAAGTGTGGAATTCTTCCTACTCGGTGTTATTTGCATTCCTACCACATAGCCAGGCCATTAGAAGAATTTATTCTGGTTATTTCTAATGCCATTTCTAGGGTTGTTACACCAAAGTCTGCTGAGAGTTCCGGTGTATGCACTGGAAGTTTGGCTGTTTCCAGGTGGCAGCTGTTTTCTTTTCCATCGTGTTACTTTTCTATAAGGCAGCGTGAGTCAGTGTGTCAGCTGAGTCACAGCCCCAGATGGCAGCGAAGTACTTGGGAGACAAAATCTTCCACTGGGCTGAAAAACAGAAAACATCCCGTAAAAACTAATCTGCTACCACATTTTCCACAGCAGCTTCAGAGCAGTTCTGATCCCTTGAGTGAAAGCAGGGTCCCAGCCCAGGCATGCTTTGACTTCACCCCAGTCTGTGCCTGTGCTGTTTTCCAAAGACAAGCAGAAGCTTTCAGAGCTGGAACGGGGCAACATCCTGCACCAGGCTTTTCCAATTACACCGAAGCCGATTCACTGAACACTTTAGGTCCATCACTGAACACTTCAGGTCCACTGCAGCCAGCCGGACCCTGAGAAGAGCCATTCTTTCAATTCTCAGCTGCTTGCTAATGCCATTGCAGTGACTTCTTCCTTCCCTCAACACAGACTTTCCTTCAGTAACCTAGTCAGTCAGATCATGGGAACTGATCCATCCAGCTGAAAAATGCTGTGCAGGGGTAGTTAGAGTTCAGCTGGGTCCTCTTCCCTGTCTGACCACCGGAGTGGGAAGAAGGGAGGCAGGCAAGAGCTGGCAGCCGTGAGTGGGGAGCAGGTTGCAACAGCTACCCCAGCTTATGGCTTTGGTTTTATCACATTGTGGCTTCTTCTTGGTTTGTTTATCTCTTAGGAAGGAAGCCTTTGTAAGGTGTAGGCTTCCCAGGCGACTCTGCATTTTACAGAGCTGGAACAAGCCTGTGTTGACCGGGCAGGACAATCTATCTCACACATTTAGGTGAACAGTGCTCTCAGAATGAGTTCAGAGATGACCCCTGGGTAGAAATCGTGTCTCCGCATGAAAATTGAGCAGTCTGCTCCTCTCTGATTGAAAGTGAAGTTTCCACATTATTAATCAGTTGCTCTATGGTACAGTGCTAATTCCTAATTAATAGCTGGGTGACTGGTGTAGCTTCAGGTGTGATACTCACTTGCATCTTTTACTTTATACTGCATGTAAAAATGCATTAGAAATAACAAAATGACTAAACAAACAGAAAGCTAATAATTTTAACTGGATTAATATTTTGTGTCTAAGTAGACACAAGAGTGATATTTGGCCCTTTCCTTGTGTTTCTCCAGGATCTCAACTTTTTATTGAGTAGTCAAAACACATCTGTTGATGGCAGAGGGGGAGGGCTGAGGTGGTTAACAGAAAATGCTTTTCTTTAATTGGCCTTAAATAGAGCATTCAGCCTGAAATTTCAGGTAGCCCTTCCACATCTGTTAAATACTGCAGCTGTTTTAAAGCAGCCTGCCATAAGAACATGTCCTCTGTAAAAAGTGAGTACAGTGAAATACGTTAAGGTCAGAGCAAATGTTGTCATACTCAGTATATTTCACTAATGGCTGTAATTAACTTTTCTCAGGGTTTTCTTACCTAGCAAATCCTCCTAGTGGGCAATGAACTTAATGCTGTGAAAATTGAAGCACCAGTAGTGTAACCACCAAATAAATATTATTAATTTTAAATGAGTAAAACAGGGACAAGCATCTTCAAGGTTACTTGTAATTCAGAATCTGAAAACTCAGGTACTTTTTAACTAAGAAAAGAAGTGTGTTTGTAACTAAGCAGGTGCACGAAAGCTGCTTTGTGTTGGAGTTCTTGTTTACTTTGCTTCTGTTATTGCTGAATCCTGACGTATCATCTTCTGTCCTTAGTTCTTGCTGGGATATTCTTACTGTTGCCAGTTCTTAAATCTGCTTTTCATTATAGTTTTCTGTTACTTCACAGGGAGGTGTCACAGTTTCTTTACCAGTTCTTCATGGGTGTTATTCTTTGGTTCTTCCAGTAGCCTGAGCAGTACAAGAAGGTTTCCTTCTTTTTTCCCCACATATTGGGGAAAGACCTTGTTACAGATAAGGACCGTAGTGAGTAGTGATCACTTCAAAAACACATGAGAAAATTCTTCTGGAAAGCATTTCCAAAAACATGAAGGACGAGAAAGTGTTGGGCAGAGAGCACTGACAGCATACCAGACATCGCCAGTGGGCTGAGAGAGGTGGTTCTTGCTTCTCTATTCAGAACTGGTGAGGTTGTGTCTGAAATACCCTGTCCAGTTCTGGGCACCGCAGTACAAGGAGGAGAAGGACTTGCTGAAGCCGGGCTACAGAGATCACTGACGGTTTGGAGCATCTGACACGAGAGGCTGAGCGAGCTGGAGGAGAGAAGGCTCGCGAGGAATCTTAATGCATAAAAAACAGCTGGTGGGAGGGAGTGAAGTTGGGGCAGGTTCTTCTCAGTAGCGTGCCAGGTGGCAGGCAGTGGGCACAAACTGGAACGTGAGCTTCCATCAGAACACAAGGAAACACTTTTTGCACTGCGAGGGTGGTCAAACACTGAAAAGGATTGCGCAGAGAGGATGAGGGGTCTCCGTCCTTGGAGATGCTCAAAACCCACCCGACTGAACGCTGTACTGCCCAGTCTGCTCCAGGTGGCCCAGCTGGAGCAGGGCAGTTGGGCTCAATGATCTCCAGCTGCCTTCCAGCCTGGGATTTCTCTGATACAAGCAATCTGAACAAACCCGTTTGCCATCCATGCATGTGAAGCTTTGTTATACCAGTATTTGAACAGAAGAGAGATGTCATACAGACTGTCTGCAATGTTCAGAGCTTAGATTCAACAGAGGCAAGCAGTGTGTAAATATCTTGGTATGTTTTGTCTTACAGAAATTGATTTTTTTCTGAGTTCTCAGACTGCAAAATAAAGTACCATAAAGGCTTCAAGTTTTAGTGAAAGACTATTTTAACGTGGATTCTTTTCCTGTATGTCAAGACAAGTTGCTTTATGAATCTCCGACTTGCTTTCCTCATCTGTAAAATGTTTTAAATATTTGCCTAAGTTAAGGAATTTTAAGAACAGTTCTTTTCAGAGGGGTCTTCCATTCTTCAGCTGAGGAGTACTAAACATGTATATTTCTCCATGCTCAGAAGGGAAAAATCAAGTGAGGTTGATTTTCTTGAAACAGATTACTGTCGTACAATGCTAATCCCACTCAACTCTCTTCTTTTGCAGGACTCTGAGGAGGAAGACAGTGAGCTGGAGGCCATTAATAAGAAGCTGATAAGTCCACAAAACTTTAAAAATTTCCGACCTTATGTACCAGAGGAGTTTGCTGACTTCAGTGTTTACAATGCTAGCCTGGAAAACAGGGAGTGGTTTTCTTCTAAATCAGACTTCATGAGTTCACGTGTTCTTGAGAAAGAGGTATCCCGCAGCCCCACCACTAGCAGTATCACTAGTGGCTACTTTTCCCACAGTGCCTCTAACGCTACCCTGTCTGACATGCTTGTTCCCTGTAGTGATAGCACAGACCAGCTAGCCAGTCACGTCAAGGAGCTGGACTCTAATGACTCTTCAGGACCACCCCTTGCACATGATTTAAGATCTTCTTTGAACAAGGAGTTTCGAGAGTCAGAAAAGGAGTTAGCGAGAGAAAAGTTACCTACATTGCCACTGAAAGAAAACAGTGCCTTAACAGAACAAGTCCCACTGTCCCTCAATGCCACTGACAAAGACTCTCAGCATTTACCCAGAGCTGGATCGTTTTCAGCTCTAAGCTCCTCTGATGGCAAAAATGCCTGTCGTACGATTGAATTTTCAGCGCGTGAAGCAACGGTTGAGCACACGATGGACATTGTTGAAGATCATTCATTTACAGAGTTCATGGGCGTCGAAGACGGAAAGGACTTTGACCACTCGACAGCCCCGCAGTCCTGTTCCCTTGCGTCCTCCAATGGAGTGAGTGCCTCGGAGCTGTCCCAAGGAACTGACGAGGAGCAGGGCACGTGTGCGGGCTCTGCAAGCACCGGGGAACGGCCTCTGTGCTCTGTGTTAGCAAAAGAGACTTTGGACCACGAGACTTACCCTGATGCTTCCATAGATGACTTCAGCGGGAAGGACCACTTGGATGGCTCCGACTGCGAGGAGGCTGCTTCTGCAGATCACGCCCACGTCTTGCCCAGCTGGGTGGCCGTGGGTGAACAGGTCTGCGTCGGAAGTAACAAGATGGGCACGGTGAGATACGTGGGAACGGTGGATTTTTCAGCTGGAATCTGGGTTGGAGTTGAGCTAAATGTTCAGCTGGGTAAGCCTAAATGTGCTCTTGGTTATCTGTGCAGTTAGCGTGATCTATTTTAAGGTTGCATTGCAACCACGTGCTGTCGAATTCCATAATAGCTTGGCGTCTGGCACGTAGCATTCTGGGCTTTCTGTTTACAAGGATGTTTTGATAAGGATTGATTTTCAGATCTCTTACAGCCTTGTTCTTCTTGCTAAATGCAAAATAACGCTTTGCGTGTTGTAGTAGTTCCGATCACACCTGTCTGCTTTTATAGATCAGAAAAACAAGCAACGCCTAAAATTGGCAGATATTTTTCTATCAGTGTGCGTGTTGATGGGCAGTGCTAACAATGGGTACCACCTATCAAATGGGTTTGCTGATTGTAGCTTTCAGAAGTTCGCTGTGTTTTGTTTTTTATTTTTTCCCCCGCGGGCAAAAACTTGATTATAGAGTACAAGTTGCCTTTAACTTTAACTTTAACTTTAACTTTAACTTTAACTTTAACTTTAACTTTAACTTTAACTTTAACTTTAACTTTAACTTTAACTTTAACTTTAACTTTAACTTTAACTTTAACTTGATGGGGTCTGGAAGAAAATCAGTGTTCTGTAAGTGTTAAGAGATTCCAACAGAAAGTGCCTTCAGATCCTCAGACAGTATTTGTAGCAGCTTAATGGCTTTTAGCACTTATACTAGAAGTTTCTCTGACAGATAAGTTTTAAGCTTACAAGTAATTGGCTTTGAGCATCATTTATTTGTTGAAATGAACAAATGTTTGACTTTTTAAACTGTTAGTTAAAGTAATATTTTAGGTAAAGTCACCTCTTCGGTCACAGTTCAAGCCCTCCTTTCCAGGTTTTGCTCACACTAGTGCTTGTTATCTGTGTGGTTTTAGCACTCACAGCTAAAATACTTGGCTGTTTCACAGACAGCCAAAAACATGCCCTCTTCAATGCTACAGTTATATTTTCCGATAAATTCCGATGATTAATTTTGTGCATTTATTTTCATCGAAGGGAAGCACGACGGAACTGTAAAAGGTAAAGAGTACTTCCACTGCAAGCCACGACACGGCGTGTTTGTTCGTCCCGGACGCCTCAGTAAAGCACCAGCTTCCACCAGGAAATGGAGTAGCACTTCGCGGTCTCAGGCATCCTCCACTGTAGAGAAACGGAGAAGTTCCGTGCTTCAAGGCTCATCTTCCACGTCTAAAACAGGAGAAGTCCTCTGTCATTCAGGAGACGCGGCGGCTTCTGCTTTTTCTAGGAAACAGGAAAACAGGAAATCATGGATTAACTAAACGGCAGTATTTTTGCACTTACTACACGCGTCACTGTGTAGAAAACTTTATGGATTTTTGAAGCTATTGTACATTTTAATCTGTCCATACAGAATGTGTATTCTCCAGAGTCCTTGACTTAATTCTCTAATTTTTTATAAATAATATATATATTATATATATGAATGTGTATCTATAGTTCATCTGCCAGTGGGCAGATACGGCTGCACACTAAAATACAGTTAAAGCTGACCTGTAGATAATTGAGGTACTGGACTATTTGTTACGCAACAACTTGGGAGATATATTTTAAACAACAAAAAAAAATATTTTATTGTGGAAAAACAGGATGTAAATCCGTATTCGGAAAAAAAAAAAACTTACAGTTTGCTGTTCTTCATTACCAAAGAACTTGTTTTAGATTGACACATTTGCTGTTTATATCTTTCTATGTAAATGTTTTAACGGATAACGTGGTGCCATGTTTCTTTTAGTCACTGGGCACCGTGCAGCCTTATGTTCTGTGTTTAAGCACACTGAAATATCCAACTGCTTCATCATTTTTTTTGTCTTCCTAGAGGCCTGCCACTGTGCTGACTTGGCATTGTAGTGAAGTGACTAACGATGCCTGAAGCTCAGAGTCTGGTGTTTCATGTGTTAACATAAGCCAGCCGGGCAGTTCGACTGCAGAAACAGTATTACTGCAAGGGCGTGAGAGGACAACATTTGGGGTTTCGTTTTTGTTTTTTAGGGGTTTGTGGGGGAAACAGGGAAACAAAGAAGCAGTAGATGGATCGTGACTGCAAACTTTGCACTTGTTACTTGCTGGTTATTATCAAGATGAAATAGAAACTGCTAAAGTAATTTTAATCTGTAAAGTTTATTTTAATAATGGGAATGATGGAGGGATTTGTGTCTGGTGCTCATGAATTCCTAAGAATGTTGTTCCACGTGTAGATACTGTAGATGCCTGTACAAGTGTTCTGGATGTTTGTAAAGTGACATGGTAAAAAATGGGTGAAGTGAATGGCCTGCTGTATCTGTTCTCTTTGTTCTTAGCAAGTGAGTGATTGCGATACCTGGGACCTTACTGAAAAGCTGCTGTTCTTTCTTTGATTGTTGTGTACAGTAAGCGGACTCTAGTGTTTTACTATTTACTGTAAAGAACTGTAATTTATATACTGCCATACTGTATTTAATTGGTACAGACGTATTGTGTGTTAGAATACAGACTGTTTACTTGGGATTTTAAAAAAAATGTTTGACTTGTATTTGATGCAATTCGGTTTCATGACACCATGAAACCCAAGCTGATACCAGCGGCTGGTGCTCAGATGCAGCATACTTTGTACCAGTGGTGAAGGACTGCGACTGGAGTGGAACACGGGGTGGCCTTAACCTGTTATAACTGCTTCCTGCAGCACAGGATGGGAAGAGCCCACGTGGATACACGTTCCTCACCTGCTGCTTTCCCTTCCCTTCGCTCCAAGGGGAAGCAGAGCTGCATAACTCCTGCCAGGGAACAGCACGGGCACTAAAAGCAGGTGTGGGCCAAGGGGAGACTGGACATGTTCCTGGAAGGCAGGCTCCTTACTCAGAGTGTACGGCCCTCGTCTGAGCAGAACGCGGTTGGCAGCTGGGAGGGCGGTGTGCCGGGGGGGGCGGGCGAAATTCAGTGTGCTTGCCCTTGACATAACTTCTGGCAGCTCTGAGACAGGATTCTCACACGCTTGTGTTAATCCATTTTGGCGGAATGAAGACCTTTACAGAACTTGTGGTGTCCAGCTGCTCTTGCTGCGTAAACGACGACTCTTGCTGGAGGAAATTACCAGAATAGCAAAAACTTCTTTAGGCAGGAGTATTTTATCAGGCACAGATGATCCTAGAACACTGCCAAGTATCTTGAAGTTAATTTTAGATGCCACTTAACCTTTTTATAAAGCTTTTTTTTAAAAAAAAAGTGTGTATGTATATGCACATTTGTATAAATATTTGTCCTAGGCCACTACAAACAATTTTGAAAGTTAACGTAGCCATTCTGGTATGGCAAAGACGCAGAATTTATACCAGGTTAGCATCAGCTGAGCTAGGCTGTGCATTGTTCTCAGCCTTTAAGAATACAGAATACATGAGTGCTTAAGAAACACTGAAATAATTGTACTTCCTGGAGCATAAAATCTACAACTGCCAGAGAAACATAAAGAAGCCAACCTGTTTGCAAGCTGTAAGCCTTTGGCATAACCTGTGCTATCATGACGTTTACTTTTTGTGAAGCTGGCACGTTAACACGTCCTGCCCGAGGTTAATTTAAAGTTAGAAGAAAAGTGCCTAATGAGTGCTGGGACGTAATGTGAAAATGCAGGCAGGCCTTCTGGTTGATGTGCTTCTCAGACTGGGCTGCTAAACAGAAGCAGGTTTTCCGTTCCTGGGGTCAGGGGAGCAGCTTGCTGCCCTGAACTTTGTAACCAGTGGAAGAATGCCACGGGGAGCGTCCAACTGCAAATTGCTTTTCATTGTTTCTAAATACTATCTTAACCAGCATCTAAAGCACGCTGCCTAATAAGCAGGACGTGTGATCCATTCTAAGACCTGAAGTTGAAAAACAAACAAAAACAAACCAAACCCCATCAAAATGCTCAATAGCAACTGACAGTGCCAGTCTGCCATTCGCCTGAGCTGCCAGCACGAACCTGTCAGCCCAGTGGTTTGGCTACTCCAAATAAAAGTGTGTGATTTTAATCAGCAGGATAGTTGCAATGCTAAATTAGATCGGTGGCCTTCTATCTTGTTTTCTGAATTGATGAGCTTTTTTCCCAAGCTTACAGCCCTGTATGCAGATTCAGCCAGAGCTCTCAGGGAACTGAAACAGCTGGCTCCCTCCAGCGAGCACAAGCAGGGCCTTCAGCCGCTGCTTCTGATGTCCCCAAAACTCCCCCACAAAAGGCTCCTTTTGTATCTGCAGCCAAAGGCAGAGTACGAAACGCTGTCACACCATAAGGAGCAGTGCTGCGGAGCAGTGCAGAGGAGGAAAGGTGAGGTGTGATCCAGCAGGAGCAACCTGCCCCGGCCTGACCCGCTGCCTGCCCCATGCTGGTGTCCCCCTTCCCCTCCAGCAGCGTTTCCAGTCCCGCACAGGCCGGGCAGGGGCCGAAGCTGCTCCCTGGCCGCTTCTGCAGCCTGGCGGTACTTGTGGAGGGCTTCCTCGGGTCTGGGGCTGTTTTAGGAAACCTTGAGCTGCTGATGGCACAAAACTCACAGAGGAATAGAATCACAGAATGTCCCGAGCTGCAAGGGACCCACGAGGATCATCGAGTCCAACACGGGCATATCCCAAAATTCAGACCATATAGCTGAGAGCACAGCCTCATAGTACCGCCCGAAATCTCAGGTGGGTTGCCAGGGACTGACGGGCTGTGAAGCTGCTGCGGAAGGGCGAGCGAGGCAGGCTGCCTCGTTCCCGTGGCAAACCGAGCTAAAACCAGCTCTCCTCACCCCAAATCCGAGCCGGCGCGGGGCCGCCCCTTCCCTTCCCTTCCCCGCCCGGGGCTGGAGGCGGAGCGGGGCGGGGCGGGGCGGGCCGGGGACGTGCGGGGCCGCACGGCGGGGCCGGGGCCGGGCCCGGGCCCAGCGCCTCCGGGACTGGGGGTACCGGGGGTACCGGGGCTCTGCTGCCGCCTGATGAAGCGAGGGAGGCAGCGACCGTGAGGAGCCGGGGACGGTGAGCGCCCTGCGGTGACGCGGAGCTGCCCCAGGGGGAGCCGGAGGCAGCGCTGAGCCGCCCGGCTCAGCCCCTCGGGGGCTTTTGGGGTCGCTGCTGCGGTAGCCCTGCAGGCAGGAGGGACGAGCAGCGGAGCTGCTGAGCCTCCTAAGAAAATAATAACCCGAGTAGCGCTTGTGCCCTGCGCTTCACGGAGGATTCCCTGAGTGATCTGCTCGTGTTGCCGCTGTTTCTTCGCAGGTGAAGCCCCCGGAGGTGACACCGATGAGTCTCTTCCAGGTAGCCAGCAGAAGGTTGGTCTCCCCGGTGTCCCGCGCTCTTAAGCCTCCTTCTGCAAAGAAGCAGCAGCTTTGCTTGGAAATGGCTCGGCCTAGCTCAAGTAAGACTCGTGTTTGTTTGCCTCGGTCTCCCGAACGGATCACAATCAAGCAGAAGCTTGATATAAAACTCTAGAAAGTCTCATGTCATAGACAAAGCCTGCAGTTAATTCAAAATGCCCAGGGGAGTGTGGAGCTGGTTTGGTTTTGGGCTGCTAAGGTTTATCTCCTGTGCCTACAGACTGTACAGCTGTACCCCCTCGCGAAGCTGCAGTCAGCGCCTTGCCTTTGACGTGTTTATGTTTAATATTTATAACTTAGGCCCGCAAATGTATGCTGCTTTATTGCATTTCCTTTTCATACCCCTAATGGGCAATAAAACTCAGCCCTTGTTTCTTTGGATGGGAATTATGGAGGGCCTCGAGCATGGGCAGCAGCTCAGGGGCAGGGTGTTGGGTAACCTCAGAAGCCTTGTTTAGTCTAGTAGTAAAAAAAAAAAAAAAATTACTGTATATATTTTTAAACCTGAAGATGCGCCTTAACTTGAAGTAACCCCAGGTTGGGGCTGACCTGCTGGAGAGCAGCTTTGCAGAAAAGGCCCTGGTGGACACCCAGGAGACCAGGAGCTGCTGAGGAGCCCTGGTGGCCAAGGAGGTGAACATCCTCCTGGGTGGAGTGAGGTGATCCGACCTGAGCTGGGAATTAGGTCACCTCGATTTTGAAGGCTTCAGTTTAAGGCTTCTGTCTTTCCAATGCTCAGTATATCCCTGGTTCAATACATGTTGCCCTACTGGGTTTGATCCTGTATTTTTGAGGCCCTCCAAGAAATGCCTGTCAAAATCCGATATACAGAAACTCAGAAAAAAAATGGTATTTGGAAATTGAAGTCCTGGCAGGTGCATGCAGAAGCCATTTCTGGATGCTTGTTGCCACCACTGTCTGTATGGCCTCTTTTGTAAGCATTTAAGTGTCTGAGCAGCTGTTCATCCTTCTCCCCCACGTCCAGATATGGCTGATTTTCGGGAAGTCTTTGCCAAAGCAAAGCACATAGCCATAATTACAGGAGCTGGTGTTAGTGCCGAGAGCGGAGTTCCCACCTTCAGAGGAGCTGGAGGTTTCTGGAGAAAGTGGCAAGCACAGGTACGTACTCACGGCACACGTTTGCACTGCTGTGTTTTTCCATCAGTTTTTCCATGGGAGTGTGAAGAGTCAGAAGAAGCTAAAAGTGTTTTTTCGTGGTTTGGTTTATCAGCCATTCGGGGAAAAATGAAGTTTTTGCAGACAGCTCTGGGTCTTTCTACTGTCCTTGTTTTCTTGCCGCCTTGCAGCTTAGCTGTTTGCTCTTGTTGGGACACCTCGGTGTTTTGCTGCCTCATGGGGCCCTTCCTAATTTAAAATCTTAAGAAACTTCTACCAGAATAATAAAGGGCAGTACCAAAGATACCAACTAGTTTTCTTTTAATGGTGACTTTAGATTTTACGGGCACATTAAAGAGATGTTAGGCTTGTAATTTGGCCTGTGCTACATTTAAACTAAAGCAGAAAAGAAATTGCTAGCACAGGAGGTGCATCCGCACAGCGCTGAGTTTTATGGCTGCTGTGTGAATGAGTTCTGAACGCCCCACGTGGTGCGTGGGGAAACCTCTCATCATCCTTTGGCCCGTACTAACCTCCTCGGGATTTGGGGGGCAGCACAGAACGAGGTCCCAGTGTACCGTGTCAGGCCCTATGTGATGGCCAACACAAGTTATCTCCTCTCTCGGTAAGATACCTTGGCTCGTGGTCCTGGTGGGACGTGGCTCACGACCTTTATTCCTGTCACTGCATCTGGGTACAAGTGGTCTGTGCCTGTCCAGTTCTGCAGGGCACAGCTGAGCTGGCAGGGTGCGGGGCTCTCTCACATCTTCCTTATCAGAGCAACTTGTTGCATCTCTCTCAGGAACTGGCCACTCCGGGCGCTTTTGCACGCAACCCTTCCCGTGTGTGGGAGTTTTACCATTACCGCCGGGAGGTGATGCTGAGCAAGCACCCCAACCCCGCGCACATTGCCATCGCCGAGTGTGAAAAGCGGCTGAGCAAACAAGGAAGGAGCGTGGTGGTCATTACTCAGAACATCGACGAGCTACACAGGAAGGCAGGCTCCAAGCACCTCCTTGAAATTCATGGTAAGGATCAGCTCACCTGGCTGCCACGAGACGGGAAAACTTTGGGGAGAAGAAGGAGTGGGATGACTGCTGGGAGAGATGAAACTTGTCTTAACTGCATGCTAGTGGTTACCGGTTTATTTGTGGTATCACCCTGTTCTCTTTTGGAAGTTGTTTTGGGCTCTTCATACCCCCATTTATTTGTCAGCGGCCTTTTTAATGGGTTCTGACCCACGCGGGAACTGGTTCTCCCCTCCCACCTGCTCAGGTTTGCCTCACATCTACCTGAATGCATGCGGAGAGTGAAACCTGGCTGATGCTGCTTCAGAAAGGGAAAAAGAGTCTATCGAGGGCTTCAGCTGTGTGGTGGCAGTGGTGTCACAAATAAAAGGCCTCCGGGCAAGAGCTGTGCTGCCAGCCCTGGCGCTCTGCCCTCTGTGCTGCCTGCCGCTTGCCCTCTGTCCTGTCCTGTCCTGTCCTTCCTGCCTGTGCTTCGCCTTCCCGAGGAGGAGGGGACTGGAAGTGGCAGAGGAGCATGACGCAGTTTGTTTATTTACAGTTGTGGGTCCAGTGATAGATGCTGGGGTATAGTTACATTTTGATTATTCTTATTCTTTACAAAAAGAAGCTCCACAGCGCTCGTTACTAACTCTACAAAAGTTTACAGGTATACCATTGGGGTTTGGGGAGTTTGCATTAAAAAAAAAGTGGCGTTAACCAGCATGTTATTGCTATTATTATTACGGACAATGTTTCTCTTTCAAGGGAAAAAACAGTAAGCAGAAATCAGCTCCTTTGGTAATATTTTAAGGAATGATTTTCCTCTCAAAAACTGCAACTCGGCTGTCCCGGGCTGCAAACTAAACATGTGTGCGTGCGCTGTGCAGACAGCGCCTCAGTCGGAAGGCTGCCGGGTTGCAACACCTGGTCCTGGTCGTGTGTGGGTTACCCACAAGCCAAACAAAGGCCACCGAGGATAAACATCGCCCCTTGCTTGTACAGCCACGCTTCAGAGCACTTGTGTGATCCCTGATGTTTCCTTTTTCTGTGTTTCAGGAAGTTTATTTAAAACTCGCTGCACCAACTGTGGAAACGTGACTGCGAATTACAAGAGCCCGATATGCCCAGCACTGGTGGGGAAAGGGTAATACACCTACCTGCCGTGCAGGCTTCCTGTGCTCTCTGGTTAGGCTGCTGCACGCTTTGACAACAGCTCTTCGCTCCCATCCTCTTTGTCTTCCCATATTTCAAATCATGCGCTCATTCCTTGCATCAGGCTGTCATCGCTGTAGCATGTAACAGGATTGTCCTCTTCTGCATCTCTTGAGCACCTAGTAGCTCTTGTGCTTCTACGCATCAGTGAGATTCTTAGGATTACAGGTCGTGAAATGCAGATGTGTGAAACAAAAAGAAAGGAAAAGCAGTTCCCAGGGTTTCTTCTTAAGTTGCGGAAGAGTCCTGTGGGCTCCTGCATCCTTTTTCTTTCACTGTTGAACTTAAAAGGAGGGAGGGGATGATAGGCATAGGTGTAAAGTTTTAGTCCCTTTGCATTTCACCATATCTTTAGACAGCTTCACAAATAGTTGTTGTGCTCTTGTCAGACTTTGAGAAGCTGATTGCAGCTCTGGGATAATTCTGCATAGAAGTCTGCCTGCCCTGTGTGTGGAAGGCTAGGGTGGTAGGAGATGTTTAAGTTGATTGAAGTTTCAGATTCCTTGATTAGAGAGTGTGCCTTAGGGAATACCAAGTTTTTAGTAATATATGAAGTGCACTCCATTTGTGTGATTGAATAAATATTTCAATTTTGTAACCTCAGGGCTCCAGATCCAGATGTAGAAGATGCTTCAATTCCAGTTGAACAGCTTCCTCAGTACGTATTGATGACTTTATTTTTTGCTATTGATTCTTCATGCCTGATGCATCTCAAAGTACTGTTTGTGTCATTCTGGAAGGACACGAATTCATTCTGTGAGATAAAGAGACACGGGTCTTTGCCCAGAGACTGAGTCTAAATCTAAACCTAACGTCAGGAAGACCCCAGACAATAGGAGTGGGTGCTGGAAGGTTACCGTGATGCCAAAGTGATTGCTTGTTTGTGTTCTTGAGCACTGAGGGCAGAACACACCTGCAGTCATGGGCTTGGTAGTGTGTAGTAGGAGAATTGCAGTAAGAAACTAAGGTAGATGTGTCCAAACGAGAATGAAAACCATTCTGCCGCTGTGCAGGTTGAAATGCCCGCATCAGAAACATCACGCCGTACCTCTGTGATTTTTAAACAGGTGCGAGGAAGATGGCTGCAACGGCCTCCTTCGTCCCCACGTTGTGTGGTTCGGTGAAACGCTGGATCCTGACGTCCTCACAGAGGTTGAGAAGGAACTGGACATGTGCGACCTCTGCTTGGTGGTGGGTGCGGGTCTTGTCGCCTAGGAGGTTACCAGCGGGGGGGCTAAGTCCAAGGGTGGCGCTTCCTGGGTACAGGAGATGCCTTTGTGCTTCCCCAGGGGAGCTGTAAGCCCCCGAGAATTATTTTGATGATCAGTTTTCTTTTTTAAAAAAACACAAAATGTTGTAAGATGGTAGTTAGCTATTGGCGTGTGCTGCTGCTTCTTTTTTTTACGTGCCACGTACATTTTGCATCACTGACCGAAACATTTGCTTGGAATATTGCATGCCACTCACCAAATAATCTCAAGTGCTAGAGGGGACACTTTGTTTTGCGTTCCAGAAGGTAGTCTGCCATTTGGGGCATTAAAGCTGTAAATGAGGAGAAAACAAACAAACGTGAATCCCAGAAAAACAAACAGGCTTCTTTGGGTCAAAAATCAAACGATTTTTGATTCCTATACCACGTCAGGTAGCTAAACGTGCAGCGGCACTAACTGTACATCTTTCCCCTCATTTCTGTAGGGCTCTTGTGTGCTTTAGGGCTTGCTCATGGCTTTTTGACGCCCCTGCAGGTGGGAACCTCCTCAGTGGTGTACCCCGCTGCCATGTTCGCCCCGCAGGTGTCTGCCCGAGGAGTGCCAGTTGCGGAGTTCAACATGGAAGCCACTCCCGCTACAGACAAGTTCAGGTAAGGCTGGACTGTTAAAAAAAGAAGACAAAACCCCTCCTTTTATTATTTTTTTCCGAGAAGGCAGCCTGCCCTTCTAACACCAGCTTCTCCCTTGCAGGTTCCACTTCTCGGGCCCCTGCGGGACCACGCTGCCGCCGGCGCTGGCCCGGCACCACAGCGAGATCATCGCCTGAGGGGGGCCGGGGGGTGTCGGTGTGTGTGTGGGGGTGTGAGGGGGGACGGCAGCTCCACAATAAAGGCGGCAGCTGCCCGCAGCCTCCCTCTGTGCTGGGATATGGCCGGGGGAGGGCTCTGAGGGGCGGCCGTTGGGCGCGAAGGGGCGGCCGTTAGACGTGAGGGGGCGGCCGTTGGGCGGGAAGGGGCGGCCGTTAGACGTGAGGGGGCGGCCGTTGGGCGGGAAGGGGCGGCCGTTAGACGTGAGGGGGCGGCCGTTGGGCGCTGAGGGGGCGCGGCCAGGCGGCGGAAGGCAGCGGCGCTTCCGAGGCGGGGCCGGGCGGCCGCGTGCGGCCATGGTGAGGCGGCGGAGGAAGCAGCAGGAGGAGGAGGAGGAGAAGGAGGAGGAGGTGGCGGCGGCGGCCGTGGTGCCCTCCCCGGCGGCCTCCGATGGCGAGGATGCCCCCGAGGAGCTGTCCTTCGGCGCGGCGGCGGCGGCGGCCGAGAGCGAGCGGCAGCTGGCCGGGGAGGCGGCGCGCAGGTAGGGCCGGCCCTCGCCCCGCTGCCCCCTGCCCTCCCTTTCCCCGTCCCCTTCCCCTTCCTGACGGCCCGGCCCCCCCCGCAGGCACCGGGAGCTGCTGAAGGAGAAGCGGCGGCGGCGGCAGGAGCTGTTCGTGGAGCAGAAGGTAACGCCACCCTCACACCCATCCCATCCCTCACACCCACAGCCCGGCCGTTAACGGCTGCTAACAGCCGGTAACGGCCGTGTGCCCGCAGAGGAGGAAGCTGCTGCCCGAGGCGCTGCTGCAGGAGCTGGCCGCAGGACGGTGAGGCTGGGGGGCAGGCGGGGGGTCACCCACGGTGCCTTCCCCCGGCCCTCTGCTGGGCGCTGACCGCCTTTCTCTTTCCTTCCCTCCTCCCTCTCTCCCTCCCTCCGCAGACCGGAGAAGCCCGCTGCAGCTGAGCGAGGTATGCTGAGGCGCCGCTGGGCTGCTGCCAAAGAAAGAGAGCGGGGTTGGTGGTGGTCGTGCTTAATTAATCTTGACGCCAGTGCCCTCTTACAAACGTTTTTTGATGTAGAGTGGTTTCAGGTAAAAGATCTGAGGTCTTTAGCGTGGGCAGCAGGCAGGTGTTCAAACAGAAACAAGCAAGGATGGCCAGAAAGATGGTAATTTTCAGCATTCATTCAAGTTATAGAAGCTATTTAGATAGAGCTCTTAGTTGCCTTGATACTTTCTATAGTTGATGACACTTGAAAAATGTTATTTAATTTTTACGAACCCTCAACTAGAAAATCAGACACCAGGGTACTCCCGAATGCTGCTTTCTAGCCCTTCTCAAAGGGGCTAGAAAGCCCCCTCTTATACTACACAAAAATAAGTTGTAGAGTGTTCTTTTAATAATGATTCTCTCATCATGATGTAGATAGCTGGTATAACTGTTGCTACTTATTTTTTGTTTAAGAAAAATAGTTGGTGTATAACAGATGAGCTCAGTGTGGTGTTTTGAACGCTCAGTGTCTGTGGTACGCGTTTAGTAGAGAATGAAGCTCTTCGCAAGCAGGGCTTAGCTGTTGTATAGCACTGGATTTTTGTCCTGTGGTTAATCCCTTTTGTTGTTGTTGATGCCAAGGAACAGGAAAAGTGAATGGCTGCTTCAGGATCGTGCTCCTTCTCCTCCCTGTAACACACTTAGCTAGCTTTCACTAGCCAGAGGGTCTGAAAAAACACTTGTTGGAGTTAGCTTGTTTCTCAGTTGGGTCATTGTTTCTTTCCTGCTTGTTTTCTGTTTACTGATCGTGATTCATAATGTTCTGGATATTTTTTTTTGTTGTGTCTATTAAATTTTATCTAGACAAGCAGCCTGGCAGTAGGTCTGAGAAGCAGAGCGAAGGCCGTGTGCTCAAACAGGCGAAGCAGGACAAAGCCAGGGGTGCCAGGTATGCCAAAGGGGAAGGTGTGGGGCTTCTGTCTCGGTGTGACAGCACTGCTTCCCCCAGTCACAGCAGAGGTTTGGCACTTGGTGGTGTTGCCCCTACCCGCTCTCTCACAGAAACAAATTTATGTGCTTAAATTCCCTGTTATGCTGCTGTACTTGTAAAAATATATCTCAACAGCAGATCTTATGACGTGGCTTCCAGGTAGGTACCTTTACCCTGCTGATGTATTGTTTGCTTTTCTTTAATTAAATTAATTGTGGCTGTAGATAATACCATGCATGAATTTTTTTTAAGTGCTGTATTTAGGAATGTAATGATCAGCATGATCAGCTCCGAATTTATTTGCAGCTACTGGCGAATGAAACTAATTTTAATGCTTAGTAAAGGTACACAAGTCAATAACAGAGGCAGAGCTGAACTCCTAAAAAAACATTCTGGGCTTTATTCTTCTTCCTTTATCTTGTTCACTTCTTGCTGTATAGGTACAGTTACAAACATGTGCACAGGTAGAATTAGTGTGTGTGTGCACATGTATGCTTTCTTGATTCCACTGGGCAATACCACCTCAAACTGGAATTTTGAGAAGAATCCTGTCTTTCCTCTCTCACCTGGTGTGAGCTATCCAGGCCATCATCAGCACACCAGTAGAGGTTTTGCTGTGTTCTGCCTCACATCCACTTGCTGGGGACTTAATTGCTGGATTTCATTCTGTAGCAGAAAGTTGCAGGAGCTTCTGGCAGGACCAGTTTGAGGCTCGCAGTCCATTTATTATTATTATTATTTTTAATATTGCTGCAAAGCTTGGCTGATCATCAGAAGCCCGTGCAGACAGCTGCTGTGCTCAAGTAGCAAAATACTGACTAAAGGGTGAATGTTGCTCTGGGTTCAGTAACTATGCTAAAATGATTTAAATCTTTCTTTAAATAGGTCAAAAGGAAACTACACAGCTATGCACTTAAAAGATCAGAGCTTAACAGGGCTCCACCAACAAACAGCCAAAGACTTCGTGTACAGCCATCTCTATGGCCCAGGCACCAACCGAACAAGTGGTACGCAGTTTTCCTTAGGTTTGCGTCGAGGTTTGTCTGCGTTAAACCTAGTAATTGATGCTCATCTCCATTTCAGCAAATGAATTTTTTTCCCTCGCAAACAAGAAAGATCCAGTTAAAAAAGCTGCAGTTCAGTTTGTGGACAAATCTTGGGGTAAGTGTAAAAAAAAAAAAAAAAAAAAAAACTGAAGGTGGTACTACTTTATGCAGATATCGCTTGAATTATTTTTTCTAGATTTAAATAAGTTTTTGCATGTTACAGGGCTGTAGCTTCCTACCTTCTTATGAGAAGAAAGTGATAGTAAAGGAGGGGAGCAGGATGGTACAGCCTGAGTGTGCCTAATGAATGCTTTGCTGGAGAGAGCCTGTAGGACAAGCATAAGCTCCCTTTTCATACAGTAAGCAGCAGTCTCAGGGTTAGAGCTACGGTTACTTGTTGAATTGGATAATTCTTACTAATTCTTACTTGGGGGTTTATAGCTTGAGCTGCTGAAGTCATTTCAGATTAAGATCTTTAGTTTCCTAGCATCCCTGCTTAGTGAGAGCAGAGGGCAGTAGTGCCCCTTTGTCCCTATAAAAAATGGACATTACCAAAATGAATGGGGACAGACTTGGACACGTCAATCCTAGCCCACCTTGCCCATCAGTCATAGAATTTGCTTCTGTGGCAATCACAGTTTGATATCACATTGTAGGGATAGGACAGAGGCTAATAGCTTTAAACTAAAAGAGGGAAGATTTAGATCAGATGTTAGGAAGAAATCCTTCACCGTGAGGGGGGGTTGAGGCCCTGGCACAGGCTGCCCAGAGAAGCTGTGGATGCCCCATCCCTGGAGGTGTTCAAGGCCAGGCTGGATGGGGCTTTGGGCAACCTGGGCTGGTGGGAGGAGCCCCTGCCCATGGTGGGGGGTTGGAACTGGGTCATCTTTAAGGGCCCATTTCATTCTGTGATCATGAAGATCAGAGGAACACATTAGACTCAAGTAGCAGTCCTTAGTCATCAGTGTTTTTCACTTGTGCTTTGAAAGTAAAAGCGTTATCAGCTTTCCCCTCAGTTCTCCTGTCTTAAGCTTCAAATGTTGCAGTAATTAATACATGGCTGCTGGTTACAGAGCTGGACATGGGAACTGCTTACAGCCTTACTGTTTTGTTTCTGTTTTAAGGACTAGAAAAAAAGCAAAAAGCAACGAAGTTTAAGAAACACTGGATTTCAAGGAAGATGTAAAGTACAGCATGAAGACATGCCATCAAGGACTAGGGCTAAAGATTATCACCACCTGTACATATGTAACAGCTGTTGTTTTTCTGCCCCCTTCTCCATCACCACTGCTCTTTCAGCAGGTACTGATCTTTACCGAGCTGTGTCCCCATTGCCCAGTGTTCTTTACCTCCCCCTTTCAGAACTTACTGGGGGCAGCTAACGAAGCACTGGGTCCCAGAAGGGACCTTCAGGGGCTGCTAGAGCTGGACTCCATTTCATGAGAGAATAAAGACAAATGACTTTGTACTTACCCTTCTGGATGCTGCCTTTCTTAAACTCCTCCAACTGCTGGCCATGTTTGCTTCATGGTAAGGACACACTCAGCTTTTAACTGTCAGCACTTCAGCTGCTACGGTACGCTGATGCAGTGCAGTAGGGCGCAGGGTTGACCCCTGAAGCACCCTGCTCAAATCAGGCCACATTAGAAGCACTGGTCTAGGATAAACAGCTCAAAGAAAGTGTAGCATACACGTCCATGCTACCTCGTATGTAGAAGTAAGTTTTTAATGGCTGGTTAATTATGATATCACTACATTTTATTGCAATATAGTACTATTTAAGCACTTTTAAAAATGCAAGGTGTACAAAGATTAAATTAAGACTGTAAATTGACTAAATATTTGGTTTTTATATAAATAGGTCATAACCACACTGTGTTGACATGTAATACTGTTATAATACAACAGTTAAACTGGTGAGTCTACACAACAGAAGCTGTCTGTAGTTAAACAAGGAAACAAAGTTGAAAAGACCATGTTAAAACAAAAAAAACTACTAAGATCAACAGGTTGGGATTGTAAGTAGCAACAAACATATTCACTCAGCTCCTGAGTAATTCAAGTTTTACAGTACACATTAAAAAATATCATTTCTTCCCATCAACACTATATATCCAAACCATCAGGTGTTTATGCATTTTGCAAATTACATTGATTGAACTATGTAACAATGGGGGTGGAGGTTGGCAAGTCATCCTGCTTGACGTTTGTCTCACCCATATGCTAACACATCCACGTTTGCTATCCTTCCGTCCCACCACAAGGTAGCAGGATTTTTGGTTTGTTTTGGACAATCGTTTAGAGGATTTGTAATTGTCAATTTGGATGGCTGACGTTATCAGTGATATTTTCCACTCTTAGTTGCCTAAGAGGTTTAAAGATGGAAATTTTCTCCTAACACTAAGTTAGAAATCATTTGCATCATGCTGTAAACTAGGAAGCAACATAAAGCGACAGACTTGTCCTTAGTACATAATTAAAATCCCAAATTCCAGTCAGCAGAGCTGGTCTACTTTCCACGTCGAATATGCCACAACACCTTTCAGATCTTCAAATGCATAGCTAGTGTAGGTAATCTTCCACTGTGGCAAACGCACAGGATCCAATTCCTGATCGAGCCATCAATCCTAGACACTGTGAGGCTTGTCCCATGGCGAGGGCAAGCGGCGGTTGCTTTGGCAGATTGTGAGTCTCTGAAAGAGGATTCACAATGGCAGTTTAAATACCTCATTAGTTTTCATGATTTTTCATGTACTGAAAACAAAATTCTTGTATTTACATGCAAAGCTTATCCATACAGTAATACAAAACAGGAATAAAGTGACATTTTGAAATTCCCCACCTAGCCCCAATGTTAAAAAAGCCCATTTTTGCTTGGAACCAACCAGACGGGTATTACATCTGTTGCACTAACACCCCCCAAAACTCTGTCCAGCCAGCAGAGCATGATTGCACTGCCACCCCTCACTGATCCCTCAGCCAGCAGCCCAGTACTAAACCCAGCACACGACGCAGGGTGAGCAGCAGCGCTGCCGTTCTTCAACAAAAGGTACACGGATACCAAACGTGCAAACCACGAGGCCTTACCTAGTATTGCACTATTAAGCACAGAGCACACAGGTTCTCTTTGTATCGGGTCAAGCTGATTTCCAACAGGGCTGCTCCAAGGATCCGAATATGCAAGTAAACTAAAAGCATCCTGTGGAAAGATAATTAAAAAAAAATCATTATTGCATCACAGCTGTATTCTGCTAGGACCATTTTCTTAACACATTTTGACTCATGACTCCAAAGCGAGAAGACAGTTGTTTTGTAAGACAGATTTTTACCTAAAAATCCTTCATCAGTACAAAGGGATAAAAAAATCTAACAGAAGTTGGTTTAAACAAGTGGTGCTTTTCCCAACAAAATTATTTGGAAAGATAAAATCGGTGTTTTAGTAAGTGGCAAGAAAAAAACAGACTGGAAATTGTAGGCAGTCAGTCTTTGGTAAGGGAATTATTTTCCAGGGCAGCCTCAAATCAAGGTAAACTAATTATACACGCTGAGCATACTAAACAGAGCGCACATTTCTGGCACCTGCACCAATTCTCGCTGAAAGCTGTACTTTGATTCCAGTAGCCAAGCTCCATGGTCAGAAATAAGAGAAAAGGGATGTGCCAAATTCAGCTCTGCTCTGAATATTACAGCATGAAGTTATTTTCCCCCATGAATGTGCTACACAGACAAGATGGTGCTACCCACCGCTGACTGGAATGCTTAAGCTTCTGTGACTTTTGTCTGAGAGAAGCAAAACAATACTGTTAGGCAGCATGCTGTGAAAAGTTTCCACTGGGCAGCATGGTTGTTCACCTTACCACCACAACTTCAGGATTAAGCATACCTTGAGCATTTTCTTATTTGCTGTGTTTTTGCCACATTCTCTTCTTAGCTGCTCACTCATCGCTTGCAATTCTCTTCCAAAATGGATCATTCTTTCGATAGCTGCTTGGCTGCCACCACACAGTTGACGCCTTAACTGACTTGAATCTACTTCTGCAAAAACGATATCGTCATCATCACCACTAATAAAGAGACAAGAAGCAAGCTAGGGATCTAGGTGCACTGATTTCGCTTTAAAACCATCTGCCTTCTCAGGGGGAAACCATGTAGGGCCACAGATCTTGGCAGACTGCACTCCTGTGCTGCACCCTGTTAAACTGCTCCTTAATTAACAGTATCTTGGAAGATTTACTTAATGGCAAAAGCCTTCCACACATACTGCTTTTTTTTACAACAAATTGTATTAAACTAACTGGGACTATAAACCAGATTTTACTGAAAAAAAAAAAAAAATAAGAGCCCCCACATTCTAGCTACCTTTTAAATTCTTTGTCATTGGACTTCTAAAGATAGGCCAAACCCTGAACCAGTAAACTAGGATAAAAAGAACTAAACCCCTAGCTCCCATGACAGACATTGCTGTTTAGAAGGTACACAGTCCTTGTACAACATACTAGCTTTATGATTTGAACATCTCGGGCTTCTTTTGTAATGAAATGGAACATTGCTATCACTTTCTTTACCATTTGGTACAATAATGCCAAGTACTACTGATTTTAATAGGTATTCATGCAGTTTTTGAATAGTAAATTAACCCTTAGCTTCTCTGAAAATTCTGCCTTTCTTAAATTTACAGCTAGAGATACCTGTAAAAAAAAAAGGATTTATTCATTCCTTGCCATTTTTCATCAACAGAACTGAATTTTGAAACAAAATTTTGTGCCTACTTTATGTGACATACACAGCATTAAGGAAAACGTATAAATATTTCAAAAAGCAGAAAAAAATTCTCAATCTGATGCCATAAACAATGTGGTTTGAGGAGCCACGTTCCTTTTTACACAAGGTGAAGCACCTGCAAGTCTTCAAGCAGCGGTGCTTGTTGCTAGCTGCAGCCCAATCTAGGGCATCACTTTCCAAAGGCAGAAAAACCCCTCTACATCAAGAAACAAAGCACACAAAAAGACAAAAAACACCCCTCTCTGCTCCCTGTGCAGCTGCTTCACGTCTGTCACAGCAAGCCTCTGTGGTCAAGGCTGCAAGAGAGTAAAGAAGCGTTTTGTTTTTTCTGTCAGAGAAATGAGGCCTTGTTGTTACCCAGTTTCAGAGCATAATGCAGCGAAACAGCCTGGCAGTTTGAGTATCCCCCCCTTCAGGGCTGAAACAGAATTGGATTTGCTCTGGAACAGTTGCGCAGTATTTACCAGCAAAGCCACATGAACCAGCAATGTCCTGCGTTTTGTATTTCACTTAAGCTCCGCATTAACCGGTGTCTGTTTAAATCAATGGCTGAGAGCACAGTTCTGCAAATGCAGAAAGGTTGGGCTGGGTGCTCCCATTTCTCCAGATGCATGCAGGAATAACACCCGCTGCCCAGCCTCCAGCCTGTGCTCTCACTGACGCGATGTGGCTGCCTTCAGCACTACTGGGCAGGGACAGTCAGTGCTGTACTGGCAGTAAATGCTCTCTTTTTAACTTGTGCAGCCACTCAGAGGGTACTCACGTACCCACTTGTCACTAACATCAGCAGCTAGGAGTGAACATAAAGCAGGCTAAGTAAAACAGTTACTTTTTAGATCATATTATGTTGGTGGAATTATTTTTTTTGTTACATCCCAGTTTCCAAATATAGCTCTTTTCCTGAGTACTTAGTACTAGCATCATCACCATTCTTTGTACCCTGTGTAAATGCTCTGCAATTTCTCCTCTTACTGTTGACTCCAAAGATGCCATCGAGAACCACGAGTGCTGAGAGGACTGGAAGCAGGAGAAGCCACCTGCCAGCCCTAGCCCAGGCACTCTGCACAAGCAGGGTACTTATTCTGAAAGGTATTTCCTTAAAAATTGATACTAGTTCAAATATCTGTGAGTTACTACCACTTTCCCCTGTTCTCACACTGATATCAGACCACCTAAATCAGCAGTTTTAAGATTCACATATCATAACAGCAGAACAACAACAACAAAAATTAAGGTTTGAGCTAATATCCTTAATTTTCAAGTTGGGAAGCATTGCAAGTAAAAACATAACCTTGTTGCCATCACTTAATAAAAATGTAAGAAATATCACTGCAGACCCATTTCTGTGTCACATTCTTCCATTTCGTGATCATGTTTAGAACTACCATTTAGGAAGCCATTGGATGAAGTCTCAGCAACCCCATTGGAGTAGTGATCTGTTTCCATGTCTACATCATTGCTGAAATGAGAGGAATGAACAAAAATTGGACTCACGTTAAAGAACTTGAGGTTATCTTCTTCACAACTTCACCACAAAACATCCTTATCTCGCCCACTGAAACACTGCCTTTAAATATTACCAAAGTAGACCAAAGCAGCAGGGAATTTTTAAGGTTCTCCCAGCTAACATTAGCATTCAGTAAAAACAACTTTTTCAGATGCTGAAAAATGGAACGTGTCCACCATTATAGCAGCAGTAAGCAGTATAACACTTTCTAAATACACAGCAAGCAGCTCTTGTTTATGTACCTGTACATACAGAGAGGTAGATAAAAATGCATTGAGGAATGCAATTTCATGCCCCCCTCCTCCAATTTTATTTTATTTTTTTAAAACACAGTTAACTAAATATAAACCCTACTTTGAGAATACCATATTTAGGTAAATATTTGTCTCCAAAAAAAAACCCTCACTCTCTGAATGGAATGTCAGAGAAACGGAAGAAAAATTCAAAGCAAATATCAAGAATGTCACGACACTGAGAGGAGATTCAGAGGCCAACTGAGAGCATGACACTCCACAACACACTTTGCTCACAGCGGGTCACAACGGCACTTTTAGAAAGTGCCAGTGTGGCTTTGGGGGCTGACCTTTCCTGACAGTTACATCCTATCCTATTCCCATTCTAAAGCCTGTTTTATTTTGTCACGGACAACCTAAAACCTTTCATGAGAGCAAAAAGATTTAATATTAAAGTTTAAAAAACCACCTCCAATACAACCAAAAAGTATTCAGCTTCCCCTGAAAAAAACAAGAAGTGTTTCTTTTAACCAGGCAGCTCCGCAGCAAAGGAACTGTCCTCATCTTGTGAAAAATCCCAAAGTTGCCTGGACTCTGCCAAGCTGTTTGGCAGAGGTGACCACTGACGCAAATGTAAACTGTGAAGCTAAAAAGGAAATTGTTGCTCTCACTTCCTCCCCTCCCCAGCCATCACTATCCAACTGCAGTTTGTTACCTCCATCACATCCTAGTTGGTAGCTTGGGGAATGCATCTTGGACAACACAGCCAAGTACTTACAGATTTCACAGGAACTTAGGTCCTGCTGCATCTGTGCATCCCACAGAGCTTAGTATTTCCGCCCTGGTTAATATTTTCACTCTTTGCACAAATGACAGGTGGCAGGCAAACAGTTCTTTGTGTCTGTGTGCAATGAAGGAGATCCACACCTCATACACATCCCAATTACGTTCACTTTGCAGATAATGCCTCTAACTGGAAAGTATCTGGAAAACTTTTCATTGCCTACACTATTTCCTATGCCATTCAAACAGTACAGGGTAACTCCGCAAGGAATGGGGGTATATTTGTGTTACTGCTCTCCAAAAAAACAACGTGCTTTGAGGAAGCTTAAGTTAACATCAGTGGTTTACACTAAAGTCACAAGCGCCAGTGAGCTAGTTCATCTTCCCTGTACAACTTCAAAGTAGCCCATAAATAGCTACAAGCAAGGTAATTTATTTTTGTATTTTATTTATTGCATTTCTTTTAACTGAATGGGAGAAAATAGCCTATTGAGCTGAAGAAGTTAAAACAAAACCAAAGTGCAATCACAGGGAAGCAGCATTGCTCCTCCTTGGCACCCTCCACTAAATGCTTTAACTATGCTTGGGAGGGGGGGCAGAAATCAAACTCCTCTGAAAACTCTTCTCTGTAATAAAAGCATGTGGACAATGTAAACCTTAACGTAAGTTAGAAGCATGGAGGTTTATTCACCTGGAATAGCTGTTAACCTGCTGCGATCTTGACACATTTATGTTGTTGAGCTCTGGTACATTCAAGCTGGTGGTTGTATGTTTACTGTGACAGTACGATTGATGCGCTTTATTTGATATTACTCCATTACTGCAACTACTTTCAAACCCTGAAAAGAAATTGTTATAATTGAAATCATCGACGAACTTATTTGTAAGCACCTAATTACACAAGTGAAATAAGCATGGCTTAATTGTTCATGGTTGCTAAATACTTCATTTGTCAAGCAAGCAATCCTAAATAGTTAGCTTCCGTGCTTCAGGGACCTGAGACTTCAAGGCTTCTGCAGTGCAGAAGTGCATTATTTAACAGTGCATTATTTAACAAATACTAACACACAAAATAAAAGGGTTTTTGGTTGTGCATATACACCACTAAAATATAAAAATGAATCAACATAGAATCATTTTTCACTTCTGAAAGATGTGAAGTATCTCCTCTAGGCCACTTAATCATTAAGAATGGAAGCAGACATGCATCTTTATAATTCCTTACTGCATAATTCTCTTGATAAATACACAGTAAAATTCAGTGTTGAAAATGCTTCACATATTGCTACTCAAATACAACCTCCCTCCTTCCCCCATATAATTATTTTAATTGCTAATATTGTGCTTTGCTAAATAAAATTACACCATGCTGTGAAATTCTGATGTCTGGCTAAAATCTCTTCTGACCCTTCTAAAATATAATCAAGAAACTACTATTTGAAGCAAACATGTAATTGGCAGCTCCATCAAGCCCAGAAGCAAGAGCTCCCTAGTATCTTCTAACACAGAAGCAGGTCACAGGAAGGGTTTATTATTTAAAAAACCAAACAGACAAAACCAAAACAAAACTAAACAAAATAAAAACAACCACAAGCACATGCCACTTTCTGCCATTTGGGAAATTCCAAATCTCAATGCTAATAATACCATTCATCAACTTGCTTATTAAATATCGCCTCTGCTTTCAAAGTAAGAAAGCCAGAGGTACTTTCTACAACACATCCCAAGAAGCACTCCAAGAAGTAACTCAAAATCGGAGCATAACACCACACATTCAGCAGCAGCTGGTATTCTGGTGGCTGTGCAACACTGGCTTCCTACTCAAACCTACCAAGAGGAAGAAAGAAAAGCCCCCAGTCTGCTCCGGTTTGGATTTAAGAACGAAACAGGACTGAAAGTTGATGGCTTCCACCTGCTACCAAAAGAGTCTTGAGTTCAAAGACGACACCACCTTCAAGTACTATTTTAACATGCCCAATCTCCTCTCCGTGTTTGGGAAGTTACTGGGATCTCTCCACAGGCATGGGGCAGCTCTAAACATGCAGGGCTTCCCACTGAAGCTTTACTCTCAGAACCTTTTCAGCTACTCAGAGTGAAATTCGGCTGCCAGAAGAAAGTAGCTCTTTTGTGTTTTTGGTTTTTAACCTAACTTGACCACTCAGTTTCTCTTATTTCCTACTGTTTCTTATTTCCTTTCTTATTTCCTACTGCACATTTTATATATGTGCTTTCCATTTCCCCAGCTGAAAATAAGATATCCTAATTGTTAAAACTATCGTTCAATGCAAAGTGTTCAGTCTCAACCCAACTAAAACAAACTGTCTATCTGCAGGTTTGATACTTGTAACTTCTCCTGAAAATTCTCAAATTTACAGAAAAAATCTTCTCAAAATTATAGAAAAAGCTTGAAATGTGTGAAGTGTCCTCCACATCAACTTACCAGAGAAGTGTGTGCTGCTCCCTTTGCCTGTTGCCAAATTGTGAATGTTCATTCCATGGCTAGGGCTCATGCTAGGACTACTAAATGATCGTGGGCTAACAGGGTAACTATCTTGAGATTTTGGACTGTGGCCTCCCAGACACCGCACTTCACTGTCTGTACCATTCACCATCTCTATAAACTGGCGCACCCTAAACAAAAGACAAAGAAGTTAAGCCAACAAAACAATTAACACATTTCAGTTGACCAGTGATTTTAGCGTTAAATATACAGTCTGACTCAAGGAAATGCTGGGTGTCACTAACCCAATCATCAATAAGCTTGGAGTATTCATCCAAAATACAAAACTACAGAATTTGTGAGGGAGGAGAACAGGAATATTATCCTTTGAGGATAAACTCTGGCAATAAGTCCTCAAAGTTCAGAGAACTAAACTGTATTTTTTTTGTTTTGTTTTAACTGTTCTGTTTTATTGGCAGGGGCAAGTTTATTTCTCGAGAAGGATACACAGTTCTGTTGTCATGCCAATCATTCCTCTCAAAGTAAATGAGCACATACTTTCACTGCCTGGAACAGTAAGGATTAAATGGAAACTTTTAACATGAAACATTTGCACTGGAGAACAGTTTAAAAAGCAAGATCACATACAAACCTTCCCTTTAGAGGTGGTTGCTCTTTGTCAATTTTATTTTAAATGAGGAGGTTTTACTATGAACTCTGATGAAGCTCACAACTACCGCTACTGTTTTAGGCTTGGATAGTCTTAATAGAACAGGCAGAATTTAGCAAGACAGATTGAGAAAAAGAAACATACACTTAATATTATAGAGTGAGGTCTTACACCAAAACGTTCCCATTTTATGAATTCTGTGGTAAGTTTGCAGCACTATCAGGTGAATTCTGTTCAGCACTTGAGTGTGACAGACTTGAAATACATTTCAAGTAAATTAATTGACCATAAAAATCATAGCATTTTGTTTTTATAGAAGGAACAGATTTTTTTTTCCCCATACTCAAACATTATGACATGATAGAAAATTCTGTAGGATCGGTGCAGGTGGCAAGTGCCGGAAGGTGAAAATTGCATGCCTGGGAAGCTACAAGAAGTCTTTGGGATTACCGAATTTCCACAGGTTTCAAATAAAGTGACAAGGAGTGGACCAACTCATTTTAAACTGGTCTTTAACGTCAGTCAGCCATCTGAAGGAACAGACCAACTTATTCCACGAGACTTTTAGCTTTCTTGAATATTCGTCAGTTAACATTAATTTTTACATAGGAGAAACTGATTCAAATTCACTCCAAAAAATATAAAACTTAGTTCTAGAGGACAAGTCTACAGCAAGATGTGAATTATGCTGCAAAACAGGACCTTGATGACAAAACCTGGTTAAACATGTAGCAAATAAGTACAGCATAAAGAAAAAAACTACACAAATTTTCTAAAAAATGCTGCTTAACTGTTTTTGTGAAAACTTTAAATAACTGTCTAGTCTCAGAAGGTACTTGTGTCATCTATAAACACACATCTGTATAATTTGAAGACTCACTTTAATGCAAATAAGAGATTAGGATTTCTTTCTAGTAAACTTGGATACAACTGTTGTGTTGTTTCAATGGCTTCTCCCATTCTTCCTGCTAAAACCAATTTCTGAATTCCTGTTCACCAAAAAACAAATAAGAGATTAGGATTTTCTTCTAGTAAACTTGGATACAGCTGTTATGTTGTTTCAATGGGTTCTCCATTCACCCTGCCAAAACCAGTTTCTGAATTTCTGTTCACCAAAAACAACAGTTAAAAGGACAGCTTACGGATTAATACATGTAAATTATTAAAAGACACTGCAATCATTAAGTGTTTTTTTTTTTTCTATTAGAAAAAAATAGCGTAAAGAAAAATCATGCTTCCTTAAAATGCTCAACAGGGAAATCGAAGAATTGCACTCCTCCTACAGGTATTCAAACAAGTACTCAGTAAATACTTTTATTTCCAGCATATAACTATTTTGTACTCAGATTGCTCGTTTAGAGCTAGATTAAGACTGCAGACACTTATGTGATTTATTTCTCATTTTCATAGCTTTATCATAAGCACATACCAAACTATTGTCACCCAAGAAAATCCAAATTACCTCCCACTCCCAGAGGTTCGATTTTGAGCAAGAAACATAAAATTTCGTCTCCCTTACCTACAAGGCATGCTTTAAGTCAGGTTACAGTTGACTAAACCTTTCCACAACAGTCCCAGCAGCTTTAGTTAATGCTTCTGTTGCTGTAAGCTAGCACAAGCCTTAAACAGTCTCACAGCTCTATCCACCAACAGAGAAATTGATCCAAATGAAAAAACAGCCCAACAACCAGGCTATTTTTCCACCAGAGCAGTTTCCCCATGTGGTGTGTCATGCAGACAACCGTTGAACACAAATGCTTGCGTTCATACAGCAGGAATCTAAATGAATGGGGGAAGGCACTGTCTTAATCAGGCTGCCAAACAGCCCAGCTACAGCAAGTTAGAAGTGAACAGTATACTGTTAGTTCTCCGTGTCCTCTTCCCCCTCACAACCATGAAGTGGAAAAAAATCAAAATTTGCTCTAACTTATCAAGCATTCTCTAACATCTACCCCTTTTCATAGTTGAGATAAAAGTCTAAACTTTTGTCACCTTTTTTTTTTAATTCTTGTTTGTGAGAGCTAACGGTCAGTCACAAACACTTCTATACAGACATCACACACATTTGCTTAAGACAGATCACAATTTTCCATTCAAGAAAAGGACAACAGGTAATTTATCACATCCTACTACATCAAACAAATTCCAAAAGTATTAGTGCAGAAGTTCATCTTAACCAGCTGTTCATAAACGTGTAGCTTTACATGAAAGCAAAGAACTGTACTACGAAATAGTGCTGAAACAAAATTCTACAAGGAAGCTTAAGAGAAAGTTTTATGCAATATCTGATTAAGGGAGAGGGGGGAAAAAAAAGATGTAACGTGCTTTCCAGCCTTACTTTGTCTATTTTTAATGGAAGCTAATTCTTCTAGCACAGTCTGGTCTGTGGACCTGGCGAATGCCTCTGCTGTTGCACAGTATCCATGGTGAACTAAGTAAGATGACACCATTCTAAAAATAAACAAAAAGCAGAAACAGTTATTAAATACAGGTAAGCAACTGAGAGCCTCTTGAACATGAATCCCTCCTGAAAAAAAGTGACTGAATTGAAGAATTGCATTTGAAATTCAGAAACTTCAGTTAAGAGCCACTATCTTCAAACAATACAAAACCGACATTTTTTTATGATACGTTTTAATATGATTATTTATGAGCCAAAATTGAGTCAATTAAAATCCTACCTGCTAATGAAGTTTCTTAATTGCTCACTGCATACATTGAGGCACAGTTTCTGCACATTCTGAAGTGAATTTTTGTTTTCACTAAGAAATAAGCAACGTGAAGCCACGGCCATCAGTTCTCCATGTGATGGGCTAACAAGCCACAACCTAACCTGGCGTGCCAAAAACTGAATGCAAATGGAAATTTCCAGAACCAGCCATTATGACTGTGGCAATTTTTCTAAACAAACCAGCTTAAATTGGATAGATGAAATCAGAATGGAAGATTTATACTTTTTATAAATTCTTAAGTAATACCACAGATATCTGCCCTGAGAATCATCTCTTCCTGCTCAATTTCATACATACTTATCAAGCCTGCTATGTCAGCAGAACTCTGTACTACTTTTTAATATTATCTGTGATTTTTTTGTGTAAGAAAACAGGTATATCTTAAAGACCTATGAGTTAGATAAACTTTTTTTTTTTTAAAAAAAAAAAGAACAATATTCGAAGTCTTACTTCTGAATCATTGTTTGCCATTCTCCTTCCCGATCTCCTATTGGAAATCTGTCAATCTGTGCTTGAATTTTGGTTCTCCATTCTCGCATATAGTCTTCAATATCAAATACAAATGGGTGTTGTCCAAAATTAGCATCCACAACTTCTCCTGGTGTCTGAAGCCCTACTGTAGGGTACAAGTTTGGCTGCAAGAAAATTTTTAATTAGTTCTTTCCTCTTACACTGAATTCCCCATATTTTTTTCAACTCTGTACTAATATCCCCAGTGCTAGTAGTGTGAAAAAGCAAATACCTCTGGATCATCTGTCCAGTAGTTAAAGCAACTTCTACCAATCCAGCAATACAATGACTGATTAATTTTATCCCAGTGGTCACAATTTTTTATTTTGAAATAAGAAAGCCTTAGTGATTCTCTATGCACTTTTTAAGCTGTGCTAACGTTTACAACTTTTGGTTTAAGTTTTACAAAATATTCAATACCAATTTTTAAATGATTTTTTTTTTTTTTAAGACCAGGATTAAAGTTTCTTTTAAAAAGAGAACAAAAATTAAACTTACAAAGTGGGCCATTTTCCTTTTGGGGTGAAATACTTAAAACATCGCTGAATTTTAGTGGTAAGAACTGACAGGATAGAGAACTCATTAGCCTCAAAGTCCAAGTGTAGCGCCTAAAAAGAACTGTAACAGTGCATTGAAGTTCTCGTGAATTCCTGGACTTGTATCTACAAAAAGACTTTAAAGCATTTATTGTTGTCTCAGTTTTATTTTCTGCTTAGAGATTAGGTCTCAATGCAAATTTGAAATATGCCAAATAGAAGAAAAGTAAAACCTGCCTGTTGAGATTAAAGTAACTTTCTTAAATGCAACTAGCGTCATGGCAATGCAATCTTTTTTCTTTTTTTTTTAATTTATTTTTTAATATACCTACATCATATTTACACTGTAGTCAATGGTGGTATGGTATGACAGTATGCTGATCTACAGAACTGCATACTAAATAAGTGACAGCTGTGAGGAAGACTTATCATGATGTTGACACATCAACATGCAGGTCACTGGAACGCTGAAACCCCATGAAATTAGCTGTTAGAACTATGCCAAAGCCTATCTTGCCTCCTCTCCACCCTGGTCTTTTTTTTTTTTTTTTCCTCCCTTAAATAAATCTTGCTTATAGTGTTATCTAGTCTAGACTAAGCAACAAAGCAGAGTCTCAAATCTTTTAATGAGATGAAAACAATCACTTCTAATGAGGAGGGGTCCAGCTTTTTGCTTCAGATTGAGATGTCAGAGATCTCTTGTGTTGGTACCACAGGCTAGCAAGGACCCCTGCTGGCATCACACAGATACAGAAAAGTGGCAGCAGCTTCCTACTTGTAGCACCCAACACTGCGCCCTGGGTTACTGGCTTTGTTTTTCCTTAATATCTGTCCCCACTCCCTGTGGTCGTAGCTAACAGTATCTGGCCAGATGGAATTGTGTCCACACGCTGTGCCCTAACCAGATTAGACCAGAAACGAAGTGGATGAGAAAAAGCAAAGTAAGTGCAGTACCACACCTGCACCTGTAGCACAGGGAACACAGTGACTTTAAGGAAGGTACAATTCAAATGACCAAAAAGAGAGAAGTCTTCAAGTATCTGCAGCTTTCTTGAAGAAAAAAATGCTTTGATATGTTTGATTTTATGGAGTGAACAGCATATAAAAAGATTTTTGAAAGAATTACACTGACCACTGGCTACCTAAGTAGCCAGCCTCTGGGCATCTGACAGAGCTGCACACATATAACCAATGCTGGTGGTTTAATGAAGGTTGATTTTTGTATGCAGGGCCTGCATCTGTCAAACTAAGGACGTAGTAACTAACTGTATCTACAATTTCCTGGTAAAGTTCCACTAGAACTGTTCAAACATTGAAAACCTGAATAGGAAAACCCCTGTGAAGCTTGGTGTAAAAACGAAAAAGCTTTTTGCTTCAATTAATAAATCACTGATATGATGAGCAGTATCTGGTATTAAACTGGATAAGAGGGTTATCATTGGATTTCCAAGAAGCACAAGGTAAATGTGAGTCACGTTTAAACATCTGTTTATAATACATAGGAAAGCTGTTTGAAAATGCACTTATCTTACCGGTAAGTCTGTGAAAGCGATGCCTGTAACAAAGAGAAAATAAAGATTAATGTCTGGGTTCTAGTCACATTTTCTCAAGTATATCATTATATGTTTAGAAAACTCACCCAAACTGTCTCAGAATTAGCAGTTAAGTGTGGTGACATCCATGAGGCTTAGGTGCAACTGATGTGCTTGAATAATAAAGGGCAACACTTGGCAGAGAATAATTTTCATTCAAAAACTCTTAGTTCGCCCTTGATTTTTCACAATAGGGCCTAAGATTTAGCAAGCATCATACAGATACACAAAGGAGCATGAAAATTCTTGCTATGGATTAAAATTTACAGGAAAGAAAAACATCTGAGGATTTTTTTTTCCTCACTTGCATGTCTTAATACTGAGACATCAAGGCTTAGCAGTGTCTTTTCTTGCGTGCTATTACTTTTCTTTCTAAGTAGGCATTATCTTTACATGAGTAGCACATGACTATAATACTCCAAACCAGGCTGGAAAATGTTTCGCTCTAATCCACCCCAGGGCGTTTTGGTTTTTGAACAGAAGAGCTTGATATCCTGTTATATAATTAAAAGCATCTATCCACCCATAAGACCAGGACAGTGATTTTGCTGTCTCAGGATTAGAGAAAAATCTGACCTCTATACACTTGAGGAACTTCAAGCAACTTAAGGGGAAAAAAGCTTTCATTTAAAAATAAATAGGAGGAAGTCTACTTCTGATAGCCAAACGGTGAAAGTATTCCATAATTTTCTTTCTTGTTGAATTTTTTTTTTCCAAGCACATAATTCAAATCCACTTATCCCCTCAAACTTGTATAACTCCCTATAACACCACTGCCTTTTCAAATTTAAGATTAAAACAAAAGCTTTTAACCTTTTGTATTAAATTCCATCCCTGTTTTCAATCTCCATTCTTCACCAAGACTTCAAATCTCAATAGCATCTGGAGTTCGTGCATCTTTAATACAAAAGGATGATGCATCTAGTGAATCTTGTCACATCTCAAAGCTATAATTTTTACTTACTACCTGTTCACACCCTAATTTTTGTTATTATTATTTACGTATTTTTAAGTTATAACCTCTTTTTCTGTTTGACACATTTTGACATCCAACTCATCCTTTTCCAAAAGGATCATGGCAGTTTTTAAGATAAAAGATGATCATTTGACAAATACTTTGTGTCTTTTTTTCTTTGTAAGTTGGTTAGTTTTGGGGCAGCTGGGGCATTCCTCATCCAATTCAGGTTTTTCACACGCACAAATAATTGCTTAGCCCTTTCTGTACTGTCAAATCCCAGGCTAAGCCAGAGATTTCCAACACTCCAGTAACCCCTGTGGCCCAGAGAAAAAAAAATAGGCGTCCTTCACATTGCAATTCGATGGGAGTCCTGGACAACAAGCAGCAACAACTCAGCAAGACAGCCAAAATTTCTGGTTTGTTTTTTTCCCCCTTCACACACAATCAGAGCTCCTCTGCTCACCAGGCTAGTGCAGCCCACCACAGCAGAAGAGCTGTCAGGTTTCCTTCTGGAATCCATGAAGCATTTATCAGATTTTCTGTTTGAGAGGTGATAAGTCTCTCCTCACCTAAGACTGGTCTCTCCTCACCTATACCTCTCTGTTCTTTTCTTTAAACAGATTTTAATCTTTTGGAGTGTTATTCAACAGTTGGCCTAATTCAGTCTGCTTTAAGACTTCCACTGATAGAGGAGGTTCTACCCCTTCCCACTTAGCTCTTCTATGCACATGGCCACAAGAACAGTCAGAAAAAGTGTCTCTGTGTTTGATCAACCACCTGATCTAACTTACCTGTAGCCATACTGTTACTAGCTCCAAAAACAGATGAAGGTAGATTACCCTTCTTAGCTTTAACCAAGATTAGAATCAATTAAATGAGCCCTTATCTTCCGTTTTGATATATACCTGAAACAGGGTGAAAACCAAACTGCTACAAAATGGATGATTCAATTGTATATAAATTCACTCTGCTCAGAAGAAATATTAAATCACGATAGAATCACAGACAAATTTTCTTAGAAGTGACCTCTGGAGGCATTTAAGCCCAGCTCAGAGTATGGGAATAGTAACTACCAGGTTAGATCTGTCTGCTCAGATCTGAGTAAACCTGTAGCCTTGTTCTGAGACAAGAAGAATTTGAACCCTGTTCTTCCCCTTACTACTTCCCAAACCTCCTATGCACTTAGAAATGTGAGAAAATAAAACAGTGCCTTTAAGGCTTCATAATCTCAATAATCTCTTATTTCAAACTAGCTTCTCCTCATCTTTTCACGTTCCTACCCATGACAAACAGCTTATTTCCTCTTTGTGAGCCTTAGCCCTTGAACCCTCCTACTTCCCTCAGCACAATTTCAGTATCTCTTCAAGTCCCAAGCCCTTACTTTCTCCTTAATGCAGGAAATAGATTTTTCGTTCTGTTCTTGCAACACTACTTATTTTTGCTCATTAAATTACATAGTTACTGAACTATTGTATACATATCATTAGAAGTTTTCTCTCTAACCCCCTTGCCATCGTCAAACTCAAGAACTGTCTTGCAGCTGCTAAACTCTACCACAAGTGCCTAGTGGACTTAATTTTAGCACAAATTCTATAATTTGTGGCTTTATCCCAACAATGCAGGACTCTAAACTGAGATCCAAAATACACTGTTCTCCAAGATACCAATAAAAATAATGCTAGCGTGATACAAGGTTTTAGTGAAGGTTAGGTTTTCCCCATACAGCAGAAATTTTAAATATATCTGTTCTCCATTTCTCTGATTCTCTAACATCCATCACCTTGTATTACAAATATCAAATATTAATTATGGCCTCAGGAGCAGATTTCAAAACTGCAGATCCTGCGGAATGAGATACTGTGGCAAATCCTTCCACATTCACAAAGCATGTTAGTGCAAGTGATGTGTAAGAAGTTATTCTTCCCAATTCTTTAGTTAGTACATAGATTACAAGATTATTGAAATAAATGTTCAACCACTGCTCCTAACACAAGGAGAGTTTCAGATTTAAAACACACAGGAAGCATCAAATTTACAGACGTAATGCTATCGTTAAAGATAATGATCCTCCATACCCAAGCTATGTCCGTTCTTGGTGTAGAAGCAGGTATTATTGATAAGGTTGACACAACAACCAATGACATCACCCGTAGTAAATGTTGGACCGTAGGGTTGTCCGGTTCCAGAGGAACAGAATGAATGTCCATCATCTCCATGGTAACCATATGAATGTTTATCCCAACCTACAGAACAAAGCATTTGCAATTTAGTCATTTCCTTTATCACAAAATAGTGGAAAGGCTAAGCAGAGCTAGCAAGATCTATGAGGTTATTAAGATTATTTACTATGTTCAATTTTCTAAGATTTCTTACATAACTAACAAAGCTGATCCTGTTTTTAAAAAAAAAACCGACAGCTTCTTTTATCAAAATGGCTGAACAGGTAATGCCATTTGTAGTACTTAAAAGGCAACACAAATTCAAAAAACATGATTTTGCTTTAAGCAAACACGCAGAATCATCAACACCAAAAATAACATCAGCTGCAATGTTGAAATTTCAAAGCTGTCTGTAGATCTGACATGTCCCAGTAAAGCAGTGAAGATCCTCCTGTTCTCCCTTTCATCTTACAAAACTATTGTAACCATATGTCATAATCAAATTCTTCCTGGCTAAAACCCAGATATGCATCTCTGGGGAAACACATTTCAACTCCTGATTATTCTTAATGACTATTCAGCAGCAAACAATCTCTGCACAATAGCAGAGTCTCTAGACTATAGAGTCACTAGCTTTGCTGCTCCTACAAAAAAAAAAAAAAAGATAATGAAAAATCATCAATACAGGTGAAAGTCACAGCCAGCAGGCAAATCATTATGTATGCAAATATGGTGCTAATTTTGTAGGCAAAGAAGCTTCATATTGTTGCACTATTCTCAAGAGAATTCACAGGAAACAATTTTAGTCTGAGTTCATTTTAAAACATCTATCTACAACTTAATACTCATACTCAGACTTAATGCCACCCACTAATAATTCATTACCCTTAGGTGAGCTAACAGCATAACCAGGACTTGCTGTTATCATAAGGGTTTCTTTCTACCACAGCGTTTGGGTGAGAAAATAATGCAAAAGAGACAGAATGCAGACAAACACAGGTCAATTCAACATGATTTTATACTTGGTGAATAGCAACAATTAAAAAAAAAAATTTTTTTTTTTTTTTTTTTTTAACAAGACTGGGTCCCTGACAATGTAAGGCAATGGAAGAGTCAAAATTGTGCTATACATCCCTAATAGTAAGGTTGGAAAGGTAATGGTATGGAAAATGACTGGAGAGCTCATTTCATGTTTGGCAAGGAAGTCTTTACCTGAACTATTCATCTTTATCATCACAAACTCAGTTTACAGAGCAAGAAAATCTATAGCTTAATTTTTATTGAAACATGATTAAATTTTTAAAATGTATTTGTTTTTTAAACAGTACCTGCAAAACATTATCAATAATGCTAATAGCTGAGGCCAGTGGTACAGGAGCAAATACATGGTAATATGATAAAAAGATAAGCTTTTTACCTGCAAGTTTTACATAATACAGATACATAGATACAACACAGAGATGAACGCTATGCTCCCTGGTGCTTACCAGAACCATTTTGTCAAGCTCAAGCATATTTCAAACCAAAATTAACTGTATCAGTAACTTACCAAATGTAATAAGTACTAAAACGTACCTGGTAACCTATTCATGTTCACACCCTGTGCTGAAAGCCCAATTCCCATGTAACTGTAAAAACAAAAGAACAGAAGAAATTTACATTTCTTACACAAATGCAGTCATATATATGGGATGCTGTCAAGAAACATTGTGCTGATTAACCATACGCCAATTAAGCAACTAAGACGTCCTTTAATATTGGCACAACAGCAAAGGAACTGAACAGAAAAGTCATTCCTGGTATATACTGGTTTACTATAGACAGAATTTCTGTCTCTGAAGTGTCAGACAACTTTTTCTTTCAAACACTCTAGGTTTTCTATAGAGAATACTGATGGTAGCCATAAAGTTTAGAGCATGAATGAAGAAAGTGGCCTAATCACATTTTCATTCAATGTACCTAGTCAGTTCTACAGGTAATCTGGAATGAGTAACAAAACCTGGAATGAGTTTACAAAATACATGGAAAACTGTGCACAATTTCAGCAGTAAAATCCATTTTTGCATGACACTTATGGAAAGTTCAAACAAAAACATTAAAAGTCTGGGTCATGGAGCAGAACACTATCTCAAGAAATTTACCAGTAACGCTATTTAGCTGTTAGAAATCTGTTGGCAAATTGAAGAGGGAAAATATCTTTGTTCTGCTGACCACTAACCTCAAGTCTAAACAAGTTATTGCTGGGTCATTCAAGTCCAAAAAACAGCTTTACAAAGAGCAGCTTTAATAAAGTCAGTGTCCGGTACAATTTTTAACAATTTAATAGCAAATAATTTAAAGTCAAAACGAGTGATTCCCTCCTTCCCCCCTCCAATCACACTATTTCAAGTTGGTGAAATCAGTTTTACTTCTGTTGGTTAATCAAAAGTCACTTCACGACCAAGATGACTGGAAACCAAAAGAACAACACAATGAAAAGCTAGGCTTTTACTAGCACCCCCAAAACAAACTAGAGATCCTACCAACTAAAACAAACATCTAAACATAACCCAAACTTAGCATTTCCTAAATTATCAAAATATGCAAATTATTGTGGCACTAGTTCAAATTAACACAGATTTGCCATAAAGTGCTGAATAAGCTGTATAAAAAAAAAATATTCCACCATGCCACTTTGAAAATAGTTTACAACAAGCAGCATGACCTTTGTATTCTTATCTAGTACAACTGCAATTTTCATGCAACTATTCTACTAGTAAACACAATTTAATCTGCTACGTAAAATGTTCCACATGAAATACAACCGAGCAGGAAAACACAAAAGTCCTATGATTAATTGTGTAAAAGGGATTTCTGCTTTTCATATTGATCACTTTCAATGGTAACCTTACCTGATTTTGTGTTTGATATTTACAAAGCCCTCCTCAGATAATATTAACTATGATACCCATCTTTCTCAGCCTCCAACATACCAACAACGTGAAATAAAACCTCAGAAACATATACTACTGATACCACGTTTAGAGATACTGAAGAGCTGAAGCAAAGGGCAACAGACAAAAGGATTAGTCTTTGCTGCACACTAAATTGCATCACTGAGGCACCACTAGTTCAGAGTCAAAGCAATCATAAATGAAAGCAACAAGTGGAAAACCATATATTTTGTTTTAAAACATACAGGCAGAATTGTTATTAAGGTAGTAGAGAGTTTGATGCATGAAGGATTCTCACGTAAAGACTGAAAATCCATTACGGTAAAGTCTCCTATAAGTAAATTTAAGCCATCTTTTTCTTTAGATTGCTATTGATCACAGAAGGCCTTTCAAACCAAGTCACCTTAAAAAAAAAAAAAAAGCCTTCAACACAATACAAGTTTCATTTCAGTATTCTTACAAAAGCAAGATTAAAGTTATACAAAAACAAAATGCTAGATAGAAAGCGATCACCTAGGTAACACTTTGGTACTTCCTATGTTTTCCTTTAGATGATCACAGAATCATCTAGGTCAGAAAAGACTATCAAGATCATCAAGTCCAACCATCAGCCTGACCTTCCCAGTCCTATTGCTAACTAATGTCCCCAGAAGACACTGTATCACCTGAGCCCCCTCCTAACTCAGTAGCAATTGGAAAGATGGACCTACTGTTTAAGATATCCACCAAATTCTACTAAGGCAAGCAAGGACTTTTTGTCACAGTAAGGTAAAGTAAGGGCTTTTTGCCCACTAGCAGTGACCAGAACAACTGATGACACCATCTCATTAAGGAGAGGGATGTTTACTGTACATATTTTTTTCCTAGGATTCACTTAAGACTACATGGAATACAATACCATGCCTCTGATGAGATGTTAATAGAAACGTGAGTGAAATTAGATTAAAACATTTGAACTAATTGACAGATTTACTGCAGACACCTTTCAAAAGCAGAAGGGAATGGCTACCATTTATGGTTTGGAAGTTAGCAAAATTAAATGATGAGCAATTAAGCTAACTTAGCATTTGTTGTAGTTGATGGATATTTAATCACATGTTCAACCAAATACAGTTCACTGTAAATTGAGAGTGGAGGGACAGTATCATAACACATAGGTTTTAGCTGCTATAAAATTCACGAACAGAAGTTACATTTATACCAAACTGCTACATGTAACTGCTGTTTATTTTTTTCATGGGATACTTAACCTTCCTAATTTTAAACAGACTTCTGTTTGTTTTTTAAACAAGTTTAGCTCGTATTCAGGTGCACCCTCACTGCCTGCAGACTTTGCTTCAGTGAGAAGCGTTACCCAAACTGTCCTGCATGCCTCCTTAAGGTTCCTACCCTAGGGTTTCAGGATCAGAAAACCCCTGTCAGAGCTACATGACTACATTTTCCTCCCTTAGTCCATGCTAAAAATACAGGAGAGCGGAGGCAGCCACGGCAGCACCGTGCAGGCCCAGGCTGTGCCCAGTCAGTGCCTCACACACCTCCAGTGGTGCTGCCCCATGAAGGGCTGTGTAGGCCGCGGCACACTGTAATGGCGGCCCTGGGGAGCTGAGGTGCAAGCACCATGAAGAGGGGTGTTCGCCCCGACATGGAGCTCCTTCCCAAGCCAGGCACAACCCAGAGCGTGGTCTGAAAGAGCAGAGAGGGCAAACAACAGTGTGGCTCTGGTGCTGCCTCCCTGCCCTCCTCCTGGCACACCTGAGCATGGTGCCTCCACCTCAGGTCTCTGCCCTCAAAGCCCAGCAGCAGCTGCGTCAGGAGGATTACCCAAGTTGACAAACAGACCAAGCTGCCTAGGACCCTTCACAAGCAGCCCCTCTCACCGTGCCTTTCGGCCCGTCAGCGGCTGCCCATCATCTCACTGAGGAGCTCAAGTCTTACCTCAGCTGATAAAACCATGAGTGACATGTAAAACTAGTCATGGACGGCCTGACATCAGCCCAGGAGAGACGAGGGCTGAAACCTGATTTAAAGCACAGCCAAACTAGTATCAAGGAATAGGAAAGCAAGAGCACATACTCTTGATTTTTCATTTCAAATTTTATTTATTCTTGTTCCAGTCCATTAGATATATTGATTGCTATTTTAATGTCTCAGCACATCCTCTACTTACATTTATCTGCTCTAAGTCATACATACACAAATTTTCAGGAACACTACAAAAACTAAGAGTTTAAAATTAAGATTCAATTGTTTACCACAAAGTAAAACTAAAGTAAATGCCAAAAATACAAGCGTTATGATATTTTTTTTCCACTAACACTGAAAAGCTTGGGCTTCCCTGCAGTATGAGAAGCACTAAGCTCACAATAAACTCCTCCTTAAGTATCTTCACATTCAAAGAGCTAAATTCACATTTTTGCTGGAGCCCAAAGTTTCTGCTTGGATGCCTGAATAGGCTGTGAGAAATAAAAAGCAGCAGAAACAAACAGAAGGAAAAAATAGCAGGAAGAGATGGTATACAACTGGAGACTACTAAAATATATGAAAAAAGAAGAAAAAACAACAATTCATGTAAAAGATGCACTATTCTGCATTTAACTCTTCAGGAAGATCTTTTAGTCACTGTATGGCAGGCATATGAAAGATCTTTCAATCTCAAAGTTGCTAATAATCAGAATTCAAGTTAATTACATACTATTCCCCCCCACATTCCATAAAGAGGGATCCAGAATCTCAAGAACTCAACCAAATTACAGGTACTTTGAAAAGCTTACTAGTGGCTATAGGTAAGTTTAAGTGTTAAATTACCACTTCTCTAGTTTTTTTTTTTTGTTTTTTTTTTTTTTAAAAAAAGCAGCAAATATTCTACACTTTATTTTTGAGGCAAGCAAAATGATTTAGCATAACTTTAAGTAATGACAAAAATGTAACAGCCTCCCTACTACAGCAACAAACAAGCTATCTGCAGAGTCAAATTCCTTCTGACTTTCACGGGGCCTGCGTGTTCTATTAAAGACAGTATAACTGGCAGAACTGCTACGTCATGCCTTGAAATCCAAGCTACACTGGTGATGATGAAAATAATCAAGCTTGTATCTCATCTCCTACATGCTATAAAGAAAGGAACCTAACACCATACAGCGGTAAAACCCCCATATCCATAACACCTGTATGAAAGTGACCTGAAAACATCCTAGTATTTTAAATGCACTGAAACAAGTCAGTTACACAACAACTGCAATTTGTTTTACTATTGAGTTAATATCTTAGAAAAGGATAGAAGTAGAAAAATCAGCAACATCTGTAAAAAATTTTTAAGACTACATCATCTTCTAAGGGCCTACACAACAGAGTACTAGTTGCAATGACTTCCTCCTATAGTTTTGTACACTGTCTTTACAGATAGTGCACTATAAGGTCAGAAATCCAGTACAATAAGGTATCTAAATTTCATCTTTAACAAAGCTAGTCTGCATTAAAGTTTTGTAGGAATATGCTAATCCAAGATTCTTATTGTCTGCACGATCATAATAAGATATGAGCTGTTAAATTTTTCTCTACGTAAATGTTTCAAAATATGCCATAGACAGTTTGAGGCTTTCATTTCAAACTGCAAACAAGTTTAATTTTATGGAATGTTTCCAAGGAAACAGTATTTTGAATATGATAAACCCAGGTTTCAGATGAATCCAGTTCTGCATGGAGAGGGGTGAAAAAATAAGTCTGGCAGTCATCTCTGGTAGTGTTCAAAATCGTTATTCCTGTAACATTTCCCTTGTAATTCCGATAATGTTCCCAGAGATGCTGATTTACTGATCTAACCTTCAGACAACCCTCTCAATTCCTGAGGTTGCACAATTTTTGTCTAGCGACATTTCTGCCTGAGCACAAAAGCCTTTCTGGTGACCATGCTGTGGAAAAAGGATAGCTGCATAGACAATAAGATAATGCAAGCCGGTAAGATTATTATCTATGTGCTTTTTTATGTTATTGAACCTTCTAAGAAAGGAATATCTTAAGATTTTGCAAGGAGCAGCAACCAAGAAATGAAGCATTCTCTGGACTTTCCATACCAACAAAAAAAACCCTCTCTTGCTCCAGTACCATGTATTTCTGACCAATTAAACACAAACCTTAAATAATCCTCAGAGAAGATACACTTGCTGTTTCATGATCAGACCTCCTCTGGCATCTGCAGGATTTCAAATGGAGGCACTAATGAAGGAAAGCTACTTCAGACTTTTTTTTGTATCAGATTCTGCTTTATACACAAGCACTCTGCTAGTAATGCCCAAAGACATAGCAACATATAAATAGAGAGAGAGTGAGTGTGCATGTTTTGGTAACATGTGACTGTTGTGGTAACAAATAACTGCTTTCCGAGGACATAACAAAATTACAAAAATAGATCTTAAGACCACACAAAGTTTTTATGTTACATTACTAGCATACAAAACAAATTCAAACAAAACAGCAATTGAAGACGTTCTGTGTTTTGTTTATTGGTTTATGCGTTTGTTGTGAACAAGAACACGGGCATACTGGATGCTAAACAGAAAAGCCAACCTGCTGTGCCAGCAACATTTTTGCAATAAAGCATGATTTCTGTTTAAAGATTTACACATGTGCTCTACAAGACAACAAAGCACTAGGGCTTCAAATGCACATCACTCAAACACATTCAAATTCAGGCTAAACCATAGGTATGGGTGTCATGGAAACAGAAACTTAATTCTGATGGTTATTTGTTTGCTTTGGATAGTTATTTCTTATTACTTCATTCACCCACAGTCGCTCAGTTCTTCATTCACCTCACCACATACACAATGCTTACTGCAAAACACAACCAAAACATGACTGATTGTATGGACAGTGTTTAAACACAGCCTAATAATATAATATAATCCTATAGATTCCTATAGCCTTATCAACAAGGCTAGCAAGAAACACACTGATATAATTGTACGAGTTGCTGTAGTAACATTTTATTTTAGTACAGAACACTGAGAGGAACTTACATCTGCAACAATGCATGTTCATGAAGACCTGCATTGGTACAGCCACACTACAGACTAAACAACCACACTCTCAGAAGTGTAAGCTACCCTGTGCTATCTGCTAAATGACTAAAGCCTTTCTAAACCTAGCTTTTTTTTTTTCCCCCTTCCAGACAACTAAACACAATTCTTGTTTTCATTCTTAAAAAAAAAGAAAGTGTCTGCTTAGAGGATTTTTCATTTTAAGTGTACTTCTTCCTCAGTGGCTCTAAAAGCATGAAAGACTGCCAAGAAATAAATGACATTTGTTTGTATCATTTGCCCACCGCTAGCAACTAACACTAATTGGGCCGGTACCATGACCAAAAGTAGCAATCCCTCCCTACCTGACAGATGCTCATTTCTGCTCCAAGCCCCTCTCTCTCATGCTGCCATACCTCCTCATTAAGCCAGACAGACAGACATACCGACAACTAATCATGCTGAAAAACAACTCAATCTTGAGGCCAACCTTTGGAGAATGAGCTACCTGATCAGGTTTATCAAGCAGTTAACACAAACAGTTACAAACTGGGACAAGGGAAGAGACCTCAGTGAGTGCCCAGACTGCTGCTTCTCATGGCTCAATCACCACAAAGCATTCAAACCACAGCTTAGAATAAGAATTGGAAACATTCGAAAACCACTGCCCTGACTGGAAAAGGAGCGATTCATTACAAGAATCAACAAGCCTAGGACTGAAATTCCTGCAGGAATGGATGCAGTAAATCACACAAGCTGTTTACAATGTGAAACGTCAGGACAGCATTTTGCTCCTGGAAGCCAGGTGGCCAATGAACACCCTTGATGCAACCCCTTCTAAAGTGGAACTGGAGCATGCTTATGCCCACAGTGTGCCCGAGGAGCACAAAGCAAAGCCCACAGACTCTTAACTGAGAGAGAAGAGACAACTCTACACTGGTCCAGAAGGATGCCCTGAGAAACTGCCACTAACATCTGTACTTCACATAAGCTATGAGAGCATCATGCAACTATCTTTCAGTTCTGTAAAAGCAGGAAATGTTTACTGGTATCTGAAATAAGACGTGGGGCTGTAAGGCATTAGACCTTTACACAAAGCCAGAGGAGTTATACATGTGAAAGGTTAGCACATCTCAACTCAGTGAAAGGCAGCATGAGAAAACTGAAATCAAGATCTGAGCGAGACCGCAAAGAGTCCCATTTGCATATAGCTACCTAGCTAAGTGAATGGCCACCACGGTCGTCATTTTTGGGAAGCAAGGAGACAGTAAGTTTAGTATTGCAACTGATTTCCAAGTCACAAGAACAGGTCCATAGGACTTAGCACACCCTTGCTCTTACCCATTCCTAGACCACTGATGTAGTTCGGTATAATTAAGCCTCCACCCTAGAAACTTGGATGAAACTAAACCCAGAGTTGTGCACAAAAAGCCACACAACGCCTGTCTTACTCTTTTGAGAACTATATTAAGAAATTACAGAAATAGCCTACATACACAACCTCTGGTTCTCTGATAAAGCAATTTCAAATGAACACTGTTATGAGATTAGGAAGGCCTAATTTAAAGCTACAACTATGTCTAGCTGTATGTTTTTAATTTGACTTACACATTTGTTTTGTTTTTAATATGCTTTTATTAACTGGAGATTTCAATAGTGATCCAGGCATAATTTATTGCAGTTAATACTCTTCTTCCTACCATGCCTTCTAATCAGCACCTTAGCACTATTCCCCATACCTACGCCCATTACTCATCTGCTGTTATCATCTCTAATTGCTCACATCCCTGTCCATAATGCTTCGCATGAGGCCAAACAAAGCAAAAGAGTATAAAAGGAGAATGTAAACAAAGAGAGCTCCTTAGACTGCAAAAGGAGGCAAGAAATTAAAGAAGAATATTGAAGAAACGCTGCACAGAAAATATTTACAGAACAACATGACAGCTGGTTAGCACTTTTAACAAGAACTAACAAAAAATGTAAGAATTATTTCACATATCTGTACTGTAGCAGCACAGAAAGGATCTTATGACTCTTCATGCCAAACACTGCGCAAATACCAAGACAGTTTTTGTTTGAAAGATATTTCAACCTTTTATTAAGCATCATTCTCACTTCCCTTTTTCTCATCTGTTACCAGCAGTTGTTACACAGCTCTATGGCTTCTCATTTAGTATCAAAAAACAACTTCACTCTTCATCTGCTCTGCAACACGCACCTCCATATCTATTTCTTATTTCCTACTGAGACTGCCTTCATGGTTTCTTCGGTATGTCCATAATGTCTATGATCTTCATAATGATCTCATTATGAACACGTGCAAAATTAATATATTACACACTTTCAAATTCCTACTCAAGACTGTCACCCCCAAATGCATACAGAATTTAGGGACTTAAGTCATTAGTGTAATGAAAACAATTCTGTTCTTAGACAGTTACAACACGCCACACTTGAAGCTATGTCACGTCTAGGCCCTATAATATAAGCAGCTGTGCTCCTTTGGAGGAGGAGAAATCAGCTTTGTGACTGTTGGGGAATTAGGAGATATTCAAAATCATATTCCAAATCAGAGCCACGGTAACAAAAAAAAATAGATCTCCTAGACTAGGCTTTTTGTAAAAGGGTTTTGATGATTTGAGGCAAGTCATGCTATGCAGAGTACACAAACATAAATGCTGCTAGGCTTGCCCATATAACATAATTCAGTGATTAAATACTTTAAGCTAAGCTTATAAAAACAAATATAAGAAGTAAATGCCGCTACCAAAGGGAACCCCAAATAAACAGTATCATATTATCCATTGGCATTTATGAAGGTTGCAAGCTGTACTGAAGCTTGCAGACAGACATTTGAGTTGCCTCTGGTAGTCTAGGATTTATTATTTTAAACAATATCATAAAAGAAGTCTGTTGTGCTTCCACAGTGGGGCTCAGGTCTTGAGAATAGATGCTTTGCAACAGTAAGGGCATTTCAAGTAATTGACCACATTAGTTACAAGCTATTCCCCTACAGGTATGGTCTTTGTGAACTCTGTTCCCATTACCAGATGCCAAGAAGAAAAAAATTTAAGACTGTGCACGGACCCAGGCAGGTGATACACAACAGGGAGTGAGAAAGAACTAATAAACCCTATCAGACAAAGTGAGTTCTGTAGACCTTCTTGTATGTCCCTGCATTATATTCCCCAGTTTACTCACTTCAGAAGAATTTATGAGTTTGAACGCAGCAGAACAGAGAATCACTAAATCCACATTGCATCTAGTCAAAGACCTCTTCATCCTGAAAGCGAGGTCTATAGAGATGGATGCATCCAGTGAGGCTTCACATGTCAGCTCCTGCTCTTCACTACCTGGGTGAAGCTAGGTTTGGCCTTGGCTCTGGTGCATAGTATTCCCTAGCGCCCATAATATCTTATACAAAGTTAAAAAAAATGAGCAGGTCCATTACACAGACGACATTTCAAAAAGTGACACTGAAAAAAAAGGTCACAAGAGTGAAGCAAGGCAGTAATGTGTTGCCGTTGAATGAAGAACTTTCCCTCTGATTTCTTAAACACTCTTAGCAGGTAACTTCTCAAGTCCAAGCTACATGCACCTCACAATTAACCATTTCAAGTACAAAATCCTGAAATTCTTTACTTGAAAGTGGCTTCCATTTTTGCAGGATTACCCTGATTGGCTTTCTGCATTAGAAGTGATTAAAAGCAACAAATAGAGGTCTAAGGGTAAGAAGTTAAAAGAGTTCAGTAAAATTACATCCTCTTCCCCATACACACGAGCAGCATTAAAAACAACAAAAAAAAAAAACAACAAAAAAAAACAACAACACATCATTTCAAAAAAGCTTCTAAACTAAATAGGCACAAATGTATTTTGGGAAGAGACACATGCATCACTAGGAAATCACAATACAAATCTCTACTTCACTGTCAGCAACAGGCCAGAATTTTAGGTGCTTAAGGAATGGAAAAAAAAAAAAAAAATGTTGTCCCTAAAACTGACAGCAAAGCATTACCTGAAACACTAATTACTGTTGTCTCAATTTAAAAATACTTAGGTCTTCAAAGCACGATAAAAGCAACTGCAGGTTTAAGATCTTTGCTATGAAGAAATCTCCCAGAGAAAACTGTTGGGACAAAACTGGCAGCAAACCATCACAACCACCTATAAAAGGCAGCGGTAATACCGAGAGGCTAATCTTTCAAAATATCCCTGCACAATACCATAAACAACAGTTTGATTACTGTTTTTGACTTACAGAAGACCTATAGAACAGTGGAAAAATGAAAGTAAAACAGCAGCAAGATAGACAAGGAAAAGATAAGGGTACTAAACTTCATTCAAAAAGCTATGAAATATTTTCTGCCAACATTTATTTTCACAACAGGACCTAAGTTTCCTCAACATGTACATACAGTACTTAAGACAACGTCATTCAAACCTAACTGGAACCTTGAAGCAGCACCACAGTAAATACTACAGCGTATTATTAGAAAGAAGTATTGCTCATATAGGCCTACACAGGCAACATAATCAGTGCCTCGGGACTAAAACACACTTTCTGCCAGAAGAAGTGATAGGAACTGAAGTGCTCTAGCAAAGACCCTATTTGCAGTTAAAGACTTTCCTGGGTAAGATTACGTCTGCCTCAGAGTTAAACTTGGCCATCACCTATGCTTCAACAAATATGTAATTCGGGTGGATTCTGGGAAGCAGCAGTTGTACTCCCTCACCAACTTGTTCTTTCCATCGTGACAAAATCCCTCAAATGACTGGTGGTATCCATTCAGAGCATTCCCCTTCATTTTTACTGCTGCCCACTAACAAGTAGCTTTAAGGTTAATTTTTCCTTTTTTAAACGTATATGGCATCTGTGAAAAGACTGCACTGCAGAGATAAGCTTGTCTGCTACACACCCTAAACACTTCCCAAAAATTACCGACAGGTCTGTAAACCCACATAATCAAAAAACACCCTTAAAGGTAAGGGCAGGCTCAAATTATGTCATTCAATCCCCAACTCCTCTGTCAAGAGAAAATAAGATGTTGTTATGATATTTATCGTGTACACTGATTTGTGGATAATTAATACTACAGTCAACTCACTTAGCCAAGTATCAGAGTGCAACTTCTCATGAATAATGAATTAAGCTACATAAAAAGTGTTAAGATATGAAAAAAGCACTGATACCAAAGACATCTGCTGACTGAAAGAAAGATGATGTGAGACAGTATTTCAAGTAATAATTAATAATGCATTCAAAGCTTACCCATCTCTTCCCTTACTGACAATTTTGACTTCGAAATAGTATATGCCACAGGCCGCAGGTATAGGATGTGTAGCTCGAACAGAAGCAGCATCTTTTGGAGTTTTTCCATGACCTGAAAAAGAAATTAAAGTAATGAAAATGTATTTTCAGTAACTGCAGAAGATAAGTCAAAAAGTCCACACACCAACTACTCAAAAACAAAAGGCTAATGAGAGCAAGCAGTTTACAATATTCTAGCTAGCCCTGTTTTTATGCTAGAATATTTTCTTCCAAAATTAAGCTCCCATTGTAGGCACGTGCACTGCAACTAAGCATGCTATCAGAAATTCTGGATATATTACTCTAAAATGTTCTACTATTATCTAGAAGAAAGGTAAGAAATGATGTTTCACTGCTGTAAGTAATAGATCTGAGAAAAGCCTACCTGGCTTTAAAAGAACCGCATGATTTCTCAAACGCACAGGGTTTACTCATTTTTATAGACGGAACAATGATATAAGCAAGTTTATTCCAATGCTTACTGCCACCTAGTCTTCAAGTTATTGAAAACATACTCGAATTCGAAAGTCTTTCAGAATAAACATCAATCACTCCGTATAATGCATGACTTGTAATTCATTTCCACTTGTTGAATGCTGTTGAGGACAGCATTAACATTATTGCCTGCAACTGAGTTAATGTAGCTCCTACTTTTTTTTTCTTTTTTTTTTTTTTTAAATAAATCTCACTAGATTTTGGATCTGATACAACAAAAATGCCCAATCCCTGCTCCTGTCTACTCTCAGGCTGTTCAACTTAAACCCAAGACCGCTTGCAAGCCACTAAGAGTGATTTTTTCCAAACGCATCCCCCTCCTCGCAGCCCTTTTTTCCAAACACAACTTGGAAGCAGGCTTTTGGCCAGGTGACTTCTTGTACCAGCGACCTGTTCAAGCAAGCCCAGTCTTCCCTGGGCATATCAAAATCCCTCAACTATTGTGTGGAAGTCACGCACTCGATCACAAGACATTAAAAAACACCTAAGGTAAGGTGGAAAGTATACATGTGTCAGACTTTGGCAAGAGATATTTCGATAGTACAGCAGTTTGTCCAGGCACAGGATTGTCATAGCCATACAAAAAATCCATGCAGATCCCCTGCCCAGTTGTGACGTGGATCTGAGACGCTGTTTTGAGTGTGCTGTGTGAATCAGTCAGGCCTCAGCACTGCAGCCCAGACAGGAAGGCCTGCTGCACCTGAAATGCAATCAATCTGCATATGCAAAAAAAAAATAACACCCATCCTTCCAGTGGTGGTAACACTGGAATTATTGCTCAGGCACAGATTAAACATCTCACGTGCAGCTAGTCCAGTCGGAGGGCAAGCAAGAAACTGCAGAAAAATGCTAAATGGCCCAGCCAGCCAGAAAGACCAGGCACAGCTGACCTACACCACTGAACCAGCTACAGAGCCCTCTAGTGTAAAATGTTGTTCAACCAGCCAACGCTTCTCTGCTGTAGAGCTAGCGCCCACCATCTCTTAACAAATAACATCCCCAGCCAAGGAAATCTCTCCACTTCATTGTGACTGCATTTGCATGCAAAACTTTGCTAGCACAGCAAACTCTTTAGTCATTGAGATGAGGTTTAACCCACACGGGTTTCCTGATAGGACTAGCTTGCCTCAGTGTGTTACTACCTTAAGGCAACTAGCCAGCTGCCTTCATTTTCTGGGTGTGAATGCATTGCTCACTTCAGTATGTCATTAATAAACATTTTACATAAAGATGTTTCGATCACCTCACAGGTTTTACTGTATTAAGCTTATTATCTATCTTTTGCATGCTGTTTTCAGAAGTCTCAGATAATAAATAAAGCAGTAATTTACTCCTCCATATGTATACAAGACAGCATGCAATACTTTATTGTTCACCACTAAGTTTCCTCAGGCTGTGTCAACCAAGGCGATAACCAAGTACGTGATCTCAGAGCTTCTGTAAGTCTCCTTGGTTTTCCAGTGCTGCTTGCCCACTATTTAGCCACTATAAATTAGATTATCGTGCTTAAGTATGCAGGAATCCTTCAGCAAAACATCCACCCAAAACGTTATGGATAGAACACAAAACTTCTGACAGATCCCTTTAATCCAGGTAGGTACCTCTGATTAAATGATATTTTAGTTTAAAAATGGGGGAACAGGAAGAGACTTGCTTTTTAAAATGTCCTTAGCTTTTTACTTTAAAATAGACTGAAAAGAAGTTCCCTTGGTTACTCTATGCACTTGACAATCTGTGTGGTTTCACTTCGAGTCAGTCTCCTTATTTGGAGAAGTCTTCCACATAGAAGGCTAAAACATTAGCAACTGGCCAAATATTATTGAAAATGTATACCTATTAAGGAGGAGACCTTTCCGTGCGTGTGAAATCACAAAGTGTTTGGAAACAATACCACTTCAAGATACTCTCAGCACCTCTTCCTGAAACTAGTCTCCTTTTGACACCCCGTCCCCAGTCCAGGCAGGTATGTGCAAGGCCACACCATGAACAAGGCTGATTTAACTGCCCTGGCTTTACAAAACCTACCAGATTTTTGAAGCAGCAGATCAGTTCCCTGATCCCGTTGGCAGCCACACACAGCTGTCACAGTGCAAATAAGAGGTCATCACAGGAGCAGAAGTAACAGGATACCTTGCCAGTATTGCCAAACACTTCATGTGGTGAAGCAACATGCTTGGGGAAGTCAGTGTCCAACACTACTTTCATCCCATTAAACACAAAAGACGCCCTAAATTTAGATCTGCTGGCCTTTTAATGTAATCTCATATGAATCCCATTTTACTACCTGAGCACGCTGCTGTTATTTACAGTTACTTCCAGTTATTTATAACAGCACAGTTATCAGCATCCAACAGTTGACTCCTTTCAGATACTCCAAATACCTCTACGCCGTCCCAACACACTGGTTGAGCTCTTCAGTACTACCAAGCTGTGTTGGACTACACGAGGAGGAGTCAAGAGAAGCTGGTTATCAGGCAGCTTTAAAACACGACAGAGGCTCTTTACACGTCGGGCTGCTGAGCTGCAGAATTTCTTACCAAAGGATGCCAGTGTCCAAGGAGACAACGAGCAAACACCTACAGACAGAATTAACTGAGAAACCACACTCTGCTCAGGATGTCCTTCACCTTAAAATGGCTGGAAACCGAGAGGGAAACACACCTGACATCATGTCACCGTGTTCTCTGGTCATCCGAATCCCCACTTCTTTGCTTTTGAGTACAAAGGAACTCAGACACCCAACTCTGGACTTCTGAATGGTCCCAACTGCCCGTAGAAGGTTACACGAACACTGCCCTGTGTTACCTAAAGCAGAGTTCTTGTGTAGGCGTAAGCTACAGTTCAAGTATTAAAGAGAATACTTTTAAAGCACGTATTGTTTAACCCCAAATATTTATCATTTTCAGCATTAAAATGAGAATTCTGCAAACAGAAGAACTGGAGGGAGAAGAGAAATCAGGTGAAGAAAACTTGAGCTTTACACAGTAAACCTTGTCATATATATGTTCAATCACTAGAAACGTTTTCTATTTGGTTTTCATTAAGTGTTCAACAACTGTGAGTCTATCGTAAGTAAAGACTTTTTTTAAAAAACAAAAAACATTTTTAATCATTTGCATTCATTTCAAATTAATCATGCGAAAGGACTAATGATACTACTTTTGGTAAAAAAAAAAAACAACAATCAATCTAAATTTAAAATTCCACCTACATGAAAAAAACAACTCAGATAAAACATCTTTGGAGAGGAAATCTCAACTTTTATAAACCTATTTTCTGAACCTAAATCTAAGCGCATGGTGCACATGCACCAAACAGAAGCCTGCAGGACTGTCGACCTCAAAGGTAAACGTGTTTATAGAGTTTAAATCCTTAAATGAAGTTTACATAAGCTTAACTGAAGTAATTTCCAACAGGTGGTTCAATTCCTTCCTCGGATGGAAGGCATAAAATAGTCAAGGCCTAATCTTCTGTTGAATTCATCAGAAGTTTTTACTGAGACCAGGAAAAAAAAAAAAAAAAAGACTTGTGCAAATTGCTGACTTCGCTTCAACTCTGCCCCCCCCATTTAACAAAGGAAGACATCTCAGAGCTCCGAGGGTGTCCAAAGCAGACATGGTGTACTGTGTCTTACACTGAGTACTGAATGTGCTTCAAGTGTTTTCTGCCAGCAAAATTGACACAAGCCTTGCCTCACTGAATGACAACACAATTATTGCTATAGAATCCCCTTTTGTTTGTTACAGAAGTTGAGAGGCAGAGCTTGCACTGGGAAATAAAATAGAATTCTTTCAGTTTGGCACCAGAGACAGTTCAAAGGCAACTGAACTGTAAATAAGTGTCTGGCTAAGATTTCCTGGCCTGTGACACATTAGAGCGAGTTCACGCAATGGCTGCTTACTCAAAATTGCATAACTTTTCTCAGCTTTCTTTGGACAATCGTCGCAAGACAAGTTAAGTGAAGTTACCAGAGGACCTTCTGTGGTTTTAATCACTAATGAATTATTCTGTTTACATACTTCTGTATACAGTTTCCTTCACGGCTGCAGCCTCGGTTAGGTCTGTCTGTATTTTTATCTCCTTATACTACATTGCATAGATTATTATCTGCTGGAAACAGCTTGCCTGCCTACTGGAACATTCACACTACACACACCATTTATGAAGTTGTTGTTTTTCCACAAGATCCATGCAGTAATTCTGAACACTGTCGAGATATTTTTACAGATGTCTTACCTTAATAGCTATGTATTTTGAGTAATAAATGGTTTATACACAGCAGACACTGGTCTGACCCCTGTTTCCTTTAGGACTTACCTCCAGCTCAGTGCTGCTAATATGACAATTACATGAGATCAGACAAATTTTATTTTTAATACTGTTTTTCACTTCTCCCCTACATAGACATACCACAAACAACAGTCACAAGGACAGCGTTAACTTTACCAACTTGGACAGCTAACTGGCAGCAACACAGACAGATCCATCCATCCATCTAAAACCAAAAATACCCCTGGGTATGGTCTTTAATGTATCACAGTATCACTAATGCCAATGCATATGCATTTCATAGCCAGATTTTGACGAAGCTTCCTAATCAAGAGTCAGAATTTGTAAAAGTGTAACAGAATTACTCACTGTGGAAAGAAATTACACTTATTCTGGTAAACAACATGCCTGTCAGTGCAGCTTCCCTTCAACCACCTCCCCATGGAGGCTTTCCTTTTCAAGTAACACTGCGACTCTGAGAGGTAACAAAAGAATACGAGCACTGATCCTTGGGGTTTGTTCACCCCAACAAAGTTTAAAGAGCTGTTATCCTGAGGCGAGACTGTGCGATAGATTTTAAATCTTCACCCCTTGATCAATACCTGGTTTTGTGGCAGTTTTTTGACTTTTAAGCCCTCTCTAGGATGCCTGCAAAAAGCTTCAGGTCCAGAAATGCAGTACAAAGCATGACAGCAGCCAATGGGTAGAATGAGACATCTACTGCACCTCACGTTTCCATACAAGTTGTCCACTGGTATGCAAAAAAATTAGAGGAATCTTCAAAATCGCACAGAGAAGACCATCATTTCTCTTACAAACCAAGAAAACAAAAAGCGTCACTGCTCACAATACACCAGCACATTAAAATGGTGAAGCTATATGAAAAAGTGACTTTGAAGGTGTTGTTTTCCTGATTGTTCCCTGCCTTGACACACCATTTTTTTTCAGAAGCAAGCATCCCCAACACATCCATGGTGAAGAGAAGCACTGATGTTGCCAGAAGCGTCTCCTGTTGGTCACAGGCAAGAGGAGATTACTCCAGAAAAACAGTTCTATGGTCAGAAAGCTACAGAGGCAGCAGGGAAAGCTTGAGCATGTGTACAATTACCACAATAGCACACAGAACTGATTTTCATTACTGGCTTCTTTGGACAGACCAGTCCTCTCCCCCTTTCCTGGGTATCTTGGTCCAGATTACAACAGATCTTAATCCGCTCCCAATGTGCGATTCACATTTTGTTTTTACAAAGAGGTCTACCTTTCTGTCACAGCTACATCGACGGCAGCACCGAAAGTGTTGATATTCTACCAGAAGACGCTCTGCTTTCTTTTGAGACCCCTACTTGCAACTGATTTGTAGAGGCGACATTTCACAACACTAACCACATTTCTGCATGCTCTCTTCCCCTGTTCTCCTCACTGAACCTCCTGGTTTTCTCCCTTTTATCATATTCACAGGGCTGCAGGATCCAGGGAGCGGAAAAAAGGAAAAGTTTTAGTGCTCCCCCCAGTTCCCAAGTAGCTCACCGCCCAGCCCAGGTACCAGCTCCAGGTGCCAGGCTGGTGGCTGCCCTAACAGCCACCTTCATGACATTACCAGGATGAAAAGATGGACCTCTTAAGAGGCCATTCACTCCCATTTGCAGTTAGGAGAAAGAAAAACCTATTCATGTTCTATTGGCACCTCTCCTTTTCACAGTCCTCTGGGCTAATTTAAGAACTCTTCAACCTTCATCACTTACTACTACTTAAGAGCCAGAGTAAAGGTATTTTATTATTATAACCTACCAGCTGCGCTTTATGACTTCTGCTAGAGTACCCACAGTACTTCCTATGTTACCCCTACTTCAGAAACATGTGGAGCCTCTTGTAAATTCTTTGAAGGAACAAATTTCTGTTTTAATAGTAAGCAAGAGGTAAGGAAAAACAGAGATAGCACACACAAAGCCTGAAAATATATTTCTACAATGCCACTGGCAGACAAGACTCTCTAAGTTCTAGTTTATGAACAAAAAGAGCAGATCAAATGAAAAATAATAATTGGGAAAAAAAAAAAAAAAACAAAAAAAACAGCAAAACAACAAAAGAACTTGATGGCCATAAAGGTATGACCATCCTACTGGAAAAAAAAAAAAAAAAAGCTGCAGCCACTAAGCAGCAGAAAATACAAAATGCTTCTAAAAATACAAGATCTTAAAAAACTGAACAAAAGCCAGGAAACTCAAAGTTGATGATTAAATAACATGTCCTTAAATCGCCCAGTGCCTCCCAGAAACTTGCTCTCTAGCTAGTCATCTGCCCCCTTTATTAGCTTTGTACGGCGCCTTAAACTTTGCATTTTAACAGAGTGCTCTGTATGTAATAATAAAGCCTCTCTATTAAAAAAAAGAAAAAAGTCTGAGGGTACATTTAATCCTTTCACGGGAGCCAAATCCTGCCATGTGTTTGTGTTGCCGTTTCCCCTCCTCCGATTAAACAGTAACATGTTTATCGAGATTTCACTTGAATTTCACCACTGTAGACTCCGAGAAAGGGTAGTCGCAAGGTTGTTTCTCTCCCCTCCCATTCCGCTCATTTGCCTACGGGCCGACAAAAGACCCAGTTCTTCGCAGCCAACTCAGAAGTGGTTTTGAGTCCCCAGCACTCCTCCTCCAGGAGCGGGGCCTAGCACACCAGATGTGGCGGTGTTTTTTCAGGTCAGCGCGGCCGCCGCCGTTTCCAGGTTTTATGGCATTTCATAACAACCAACACTTACGTTTCTCCTCCTGTTGCCTCTCGCGGATTTTTGCGAGCGCGTAGCGCTGATTTTTATCTCTCCTCCCGGGCGCAGCAACTCCAACCGTGGGCACAAAGTTACAAAGCCACCTTTAGGGACAGGAGCCCTATTGTCAGCCCTTCCTCCGAGCCACCCCGCAAGCCTGCGACGGGTGACTTTTAATTCCATTTTTCACAGTTTAAAAATAAACCTTGTTTTGTTGTGTTGTGTTTTTTTGTGTGTGTGTGTGTTGTTTTTTTTTTTTCCTCTCTCTGCTTGCTTTTCCCCTCCCGTCATTTCCGCGTTGCATGGCTTAACGCTGGCTGCTCTAACTCCGCTTAACCCTTGGTTTTCTCGAGGGAAGGAAAGAAAAGAGGAAAATAAAGAGGAAAAAAAAAGAGGTAAATAAAGAGGAAAATCAAGAGGCAAATAAAGAGGCAAATAAAGAGGAAAACACACTTATTTTTCCTGCACGTCACCCCGAGCCTTTCTTCTCCTGCCTCACCCCCAAACCCCAATGCGATACCTGGGCTGGAGTGGGGGGGGCTTTACATAACAACCGGGGGGCAGGGGGTGGAAAATGGGGCAAAAAGGGGAAAAGGGGGGTTTGGGGGAGGGTGGAGGAGGAGGCAGGGGGCGCCTCGCCGGGCGGCCGGCCCTCACCTTTGTAGTGCACCCGCAGGTTGTTCTGCGAGAGGCCGATGTAGCTGAATTTGTCCTTCGGGCTCCAGGAGCGGGGCAGCGGCGTCTCCTGCTCGTCCACGGCCGGGTAGAGCCTCCTGAGCCGCCGCTTCAGCTCCTTCTCCTGCTCGTTCAGGGCCGGGTCGCCGTGAGGGAACGGCGCGGGGACGCCGCCCGCTGCCGGCAGGCCCACGGCAGCCCCACCGCCGCCGCCCCCGGGCGCTGAGGAGCCGCCACCACCGCTGCCGGTGCTGCTGCTGCTGGTGCCGGTGCTGGTGCTGCCGGTGCCGGTGCTGCTGCTCCCTGCGGGCGGTGGTGGCGGAGCGGCGGTGGCCGGCGGCGGGTGGAGCAGCAGCGCGGCGGCGGGGCCGGGGCTGGCGGCGGCCGGGAGCCCCGGCGGGGGAGCGGCGGCGGCGGCCGCCCCGGGGAGCGGCGGCTGGGCTTGGGCTTGGGGTGGTTGCTGGGGTTGGGGTTGGGGTTGGGGCTGCTGCCCGGACATCGCGGCTCCCGCAAGGGGCTCGGGGGGCTCTGGGGGCTCGGGGGGGGGCGGTGAAGGCCGGGCCGAGCCGAGCCGGGCCGGGCCGGGCGGAAGCGAGGCGGGCGGAGGGCGCGCAGCGGGGCTGGCTCCTGCCTCGCTCCGCCTCGGCGCCGTGCGCGGCCCCGCGGCTCCTCCTTCTCCTCCTCCTCCTCCTCCTCTTCCTCCTCCCCGAGGCGTGAGGGCGGTGGAGGGGAGGGGGCTGGGCTCCATTTGCCAGCCACGGTCACCAAAATGTCCCGGCAGCTCGCCCAGCACCCACAGCCGGACAAAAGCCAGCTGCCAATATGTACGCACACCCCCACCCCCCCCCCCCATGTTGGCTGGCTAAAAGTCTCTGGAGATGTGTTTCTTACGTTCGTAAGTGTAGCTGTAAATGGACATCTAGCCATTTTTGACTCCAAAGTGGTTTTTTTTTTTTGCCATAGGTACTTCCTGAGGCAGGTGTCGCGGCGCACCTGGTGTTGGTGAAAAAATGTTTCACATCGCCCATTTTGAGACTGCCGCCATCGAGTGACTGTGCCTTGTACAATCACAGAATCACTAAGGTTGGAAAAGACCTTCAAGATCATCTGGTCCAACCATCCCCCTACCACCACTGTCACCCACTAAACCATGTCCACAAGCACCACGTCCAACCTTTCCTTGAACGCCCCCAGGGACGGAGGATCCACCACCTCCTTGGGCGACCCATTCCAATACCTGACCACTCTTTCTGAGCAGAAATGTCTCCTAACTTCTAACCTGAACCTCCCCTGGCGCAACTTGAGGTCATTCCCTCTACTCCTATCTCCAGTTACCTGTGAGAAGAGGCCACCCCCCAGCTCGCCATGTTTCCGTGCCAAGACATTATTCACTACTCTGTTTGCTTTTAGCCTGTCATTTACCACCTTGGTAAGATAAATAATCCAAATCTATTAAAACATTACACTTTATAAAAGCCTTTACCCCTCAACGTGCTCCTGGCAGAGACTCATTAACATCACCTTTTTTTTTTTTTTTTTTTTTTTTTTTTTTTTTTTTTTTCTGAGGCAGGATATACTGCAGACTATTCTAGAGGAGAAAATAAATTCCTTTATGTGGAGGTATTTTAGTACTCGATATTAATCAGTATGCTATTTATTCCTCCAATGTTCTATTCGCTTATTAGCTTTTCTGACTACAGCTTCATGAGGACTTGAGAGAGCACACAGATATTTACATAAATGCCTGGTTTCTGCTTTTCAGTCAATGTAAATAAATTAGAAATTGTCAGATTTAGAAGCAGTACTCATGTTCCTCTCTAATATGCATTATTTAGCATTTTCAATATTGAACTTAATTCGCCATTACGTGATCCATTCTATTTCATTAGGGCTTCCTCATCATCCCAGTCCCCTCTTGTTTTTCTTAACTGAAATAATTATGACAGCTGCAAATTTTGCTATCTCACAATACTGTTCTCTTCCTAGATCAGAAGTAAATACAGCAACAATATGAGACTTGCTGCAGAGCCCTGAAGCAGGCTGTCATTAACCTTCTGCCATCGCAGAAACTAGCTGTTGAATTCTGCTCTTTGTTTTCCTTTTCCAGTTTCTGAGCCGCGATAGCACTTTTCTTCCTGCCCAGTGATTACTTAGCTGCTCGAGTCATCTCTGGCTTGGGGATTTAATCAAAGGCCTTTTGAAACACTGTAAAACTAGTCCACCAAAATGTCTTTGGTTTGGGTTCTTGTTTTTTTTTTTTTTTTTTTTTTTTGTGTGTGTGTGTGTGTGTGTGTTTTTGATGTTTAAAGAATTTCAATATACAGACCAGCTAGAAATGATTTTGCTTTGCAGAGCAGCCTACTTAGGCCTAATTTCTTAGGCAGAGATTTTCTTCTGTACGTTTGTTTTTTATTTACGTTTACTTTCAGACAGGAAATGCAACCTAAGAATTCCAGCAGTTGAGGGTATTTGTTTGGCCTCCTGTGGCCATGTCAACGGGGTGTCACCATGCTGGGGACAGGCCTGGAGGTGACTGTAGGTGTTCAGTGTCCTCTACCACTCCAGGGCCCTGGTCCTCCAGGCAAAGGTGCTGCATGGGCATTGGCACCGCTGGTGATCCCACCAGCTCTCCTTGGTGAATATGGAGCTCGGGGAGAGGAGAGAGCAGCCCCCGACCAACACCATCTAGATGGCATCAGTAAGAATGAAAGCCTCTTGATGGTGTAAGCACATCCTCTCCTCACAACAGAGCCAACTGCATGGCCTCGATGCCGCTGAGGTTAATTTAACTCTTGGATCCTGTGCTAGCAACTCTTTGTATTTTCATTAAGAGTGCATAAGTGGGCTAGGGCCATCTGTGCAAGTGATGCTGATAGCGCTCTGGCTGTCGTCAAGGAACAGAGGCAGGATTCTCCTTGGGAATCTATTTCTGTGTATGTCCTTTGTCCCCCCTGTAGGACTGATCCTCGTGGTTGCATACGGATTTAGTACGCCTGTTACAGCTGCCAGCCAGCCAAATTTCCAGCCACTTTCTCTCTGACATCTAAGATCACCCACTTGTAGTGATGGTAACTGTTTGCTGTTCTTTGTTTAGTATTTCTCCTAGTTGAGTTTTTCCAGTGCATAGTTTCTTTGTAACCGTTTTGGAATTAATTTTCCTCGCTTCAAGAAGATACTTGGAAATCAGCAGCATGTTATTTATTTTTGTACCTACTGTGCCAAATTGCTGGTCCTAATGAGAAAAGAAAACCACTGAGAAGTAGGCGATGGTATTTCAACAGTGTTAAGGTTGGATCTCTTCAAACCACCTGGAGGATTTTTTTTTTTTGCTGAGCCCTTTGCTATTTGGACTATTTTTTTCCTGCTAATTTAATTGCTCATATATAGGATAGGCTTGATGAACTGACAAATGAAAGGCTTGCCAGAATGAATCATACGAATTATAGGCCATCATCAGCTATTAACTTGGTTGAATCAAATGGTAATCAAGTTGCAATTTGCAGTATTACTATATTGCTGCTCACACATAACATGGTGCTTCTGTTTTTATAAAACTGAGCAATCCGCTAATAGAAATAATTTTGCCATATGAGTCAACTGTACCTGTGCCTATCTTAGACCAACAGTGATTAGAAATCTCTCGTGTTTGCTAATGCCTCACTCGTGAGATTTCATATATATAATTATATCTGTGTAGTTGTGGTCCTTGGATAACAGTGAACATACACAGCAAGATCGGGCTTGTTTTCTGTAACCTGTTCTTACCTTTCTGGTATCTACAAGGGCACTGGGAGCTCCAGGGACCCCAAGTTTCACAAGAGTATGACTTACGCTTTATACAAAATCACACCAAATTTAATCCCTTTAATCCGATTTCTTTGGATTTCTTTGCGTTTTGTTTATGACTTTAAAGTTTACTCACAGTTATTTCATGCTTTTCTTCCAAAGCTATCTGTAGCTCTTTACCATATCCTCTTTTGACAATGAAGAAGAATTATTTTTGATCATCTTCTGGTGCATGGGTTGTTCTTTTTGTCCAGTAATAGAATGCATTTCAACAGAAAATCTGTTCATTGGGATAGACCGTAAATAGAGGATTTTATAGTCTCTGTTGTCTGGGCTACTCTACAAGCTCCGTATTCTAACTAAAATGTCAAAATGGGTACAGAAATGAAATGCCCTCCAAGCTGAACAAAATGTGTTTTATTCACAAGACAAATTTATGCGGGGGCAGAATAGAAAATATGATGAGACGCATTGATTTATTCTTTTTGTGAAAATAGATATCAAACTATTGCACTGTTAGAGAAGCGATTCTCAGCTAACAGGTCAAGATCCCTTTCTGACTCATTGTGGATTTCTACTAAGGGTGGAAGCAAGTTGGTATCATTTAAATGTTGAAAGATAAGAAAAACCATTGAAGACTGAATGAAAAAAAAAAATCACACTGGCCAAAATTTCTACAGTAAAAGAGTTTGTTTGGCCAGGTCAGTCTGGACTAAAAAGTTCCTCGGTGGTAAGTAATGGGGTAAAGTGAGATTGAAGGATGGGAAACGGTGAAACAAGAGAAGAAAAGAGCTAATTGCCCAGCCTCCCTGGCCTGACATTGAGCTCCTTTCCCCCTCACCCTCTCTCGGTGCGTCGGCAGCCGGACAACTGCGAGGTGCTGGCCACTTTCCAGCGCTCTTGTAGCTGGTAAGGGGCAGGTGGGCCACACCACTGCAATGTCTGGAAGCTGCCGTGTTGCAAGGCTTAGCAGGACGTCTTCTAGATGATGTTTCGGATGGAAATTTACAAGTTACATGCTTCTGATAAACATTGCAAAGTTCCCATCGCAAACCAGACAGTGTTTTGTTTCCAGCCTGTTCATTGGTAGGGTGCCCATTACCATAGATGAGCAAGCTCAAAGACTGCAGGCTTTCAGAAACACATGGGATGTGTCAAGCTGACCCACTTCTCGAAAGCCAGGCTAGGCCTTTGTGAAATGGCCTGTACTTGTTAGAAGAGATGTTATGATGTCAAGAATGTTTAAGTCTCCGATGGCAGTGTAATTACTGCTGTGGTGTTTATAGAGGTGGGAGGGCCCTAGGGGAAAGGAGGCCAAAAAGGAGAACCAGGAAGTCAGATGAGTAAGGCTGTAGGAATTGCACACAGATGGAGTTTCATCGTGCTTTTTTTCTTTAGCTCACTTGGCTCTTTGGTAAAGTAGATGTTTACATACGAGAAACTATTTTTTTCCTCTCTGCATCTCTCACACCTACAAACTCAGATGTTCTGTGTGCTAATCTTAGTGGAAGATTTTAAATGGACTTCAGGAACATGAAACTGTCAGGTGAAAATGCTGAGCTTAAATAATTTTTAGTTGTTGTAGCTGCTCCCAGTCCTACCGCCAATCTGTAGCTTGCCCCTTTCAAATCTGTTCTAGGGGAAGCGGGCTAGCATGAAATGCTGAATATCTGCCGAAATCTGAAATCTTGAAAATCTGCTGCCCTTGTCAGATAGTAGTATTTTACTGTATAGGACCGCATTATGTTATGATTTACTGAATATACTGAATATACCAGAATCCTCCAAGATGTACAGACAGTTGTCTCGCTTTATCTTAAAAGTACAAAAGCATGGATCTACAAAGTACATCATCTGACAAAAAGCAAAATATTTTTCTAACTTTGTTCAGTCATAGTAACCTTGGGGAATAGTTGCATGACAGAGCAATTAAAATATTTCAAACAAGGTCATGATTTCGCAGGTGATTGTTTTGAAGATTAACTTGCCATTATATATGCTGTCATGATTGCAACGTGCATGCTCAGAAGATTGGAGGAAGAGTAGCTTCCTGTTCCAGCACATATTATTATTATGATCAGCAATTATTGTTGTTTGCCAAGCTGTGCCTGTGCTAACCTCTGTCATCATCAACAATATTGTTTAATCAGCTTGTAGATGACTGCATTTTATCTACTTGGCAGCTTCTTCTAATTTATAAGCTTACCTGTGTGAGGATGCCACAGAGGGTGATGTGAAAATCTGTAAAAAGTAAAAGCTTCAGCATTGTTGCAGCCACGCAGTACCTCCCCTCTCATACGTGCCTTAGCAATAAATCCATTTTCCTTTCTAAGAATCAAAATGCTGACACAGATCGGAGAGGTTGTCATAACCTCCACTCCCCTTGGTGCTGGACCAGCTACCCCATGAGTGTTCCTGACAGGCGCTCGCTTAAACTGTTCTTAAAATGTCCTGTGACTGATACGCTAACAGGTTTGCTTGTGTTTTGACTAGTAACAATGTGAGGGAATGCCTGAATTGTTTGAAAGCACATATTTAATTTGGATATTCTGAAAACTAAATGGAATGTAAGCATTTCTGTTGCTTTAAAATAAAATTAAAAAAAAAAAAAAAAAAAAACAGTGCTTTCTGAAACATAAAATTTAAGTTTGGATCTGGATTTGCATTGCCACATTGAGTGTTCAAAACTCATGAGTCAATGCCCACCCACAAACAAAATTGGCTTAAAAGCCCATTTTCTTAAAAATAAGACATTTAGAAAGGATGGGTAGGTGGTTGGTTATTTGCCATCTGTTTTCTGTGCTTTTAGGAGACCTTTCTTTCATATTTGCAAGCTTTTGCTGTACAGAAGGTTTAAAAACTTGTTTAAAACAATATAAAACCTGGGATTCTTACTTTGGCAGCTGAAAAAGGTATTGATGGATTTGCAATGAAGTCATGAGTCCAGCTTGACCTGATGGCATCCAGTGTCTTCTGCCAGCAGAGAAACACACAGAATAAAAGCATCCCCTCATATTTAGTATTCTTAGATACTTGTTTTTATTTATTATTTATTTATTTATTTAGTCAGAAAAGTTAAAGAAAGGTGTGGAGTGCAATTCTTCGCCCTCTCAAAAAGCTCTACTAGCATTCCATCATATATTGCTAATTTTGGTTCACTTTTCTGTTTCTTGTGATAACTAATGAATAATGAAGTTTGCTAACAGGCAAATGTTGTTTGGACTCACAGGCCTGAGTAGGTTACGTCTCGTGGTAGAGAGGAATTTATTTTTATACTTGAAGATTGCAGGAAGGTAACAATTTGGTGTTGTCATGGATTTGTTACACTCAGCTAGTTCTTGCTAATTAGAGGAAGGTTTTGATAAACACATAGTTTGCTTAATTTTAATGCTCCATGGTTAGGAATTCTGGGATAAGTTTGCTTGTCAGAGACTCCTTCTTTGCTCCAGCGAGTATGTTATGGCATTGAGATACCAAACAACTTTGACCAAACTGTGTGAAGGCAAACACTGCCTCATTATACCATGCCTTCCAGTTAGCTGCCTGAAGTGTCGAGGGTGCAGCTCTAGCAACTTGCACGTTTCCTGGAGTGCCACATTTACATGGCAGGTAGTGTTCATCCCCAGCTCCGAACTAACCCTTGCAATAGTGCAGCCTAGAGGAGGCTGGTATCAGCCAGAGGTTGTAGAGGAGGTCATTACTTCTCTCTAGCAGTAACCCATAGTGTGAAGTTGTACTGCAGAACCAGGTCATTAACAAGAGAAATACAGATCACATATGAAAATCCTACCCTGAGCTCAAGTCAGATCTTTCTCATTTGTTTCTCTGACCAGCCTGGATTTTTTAGAGGAGGGTCCGTGCTTAAACAAGGTTCATTGGAGACTCAGAAGAACCTGAAAATGCGTTTCTGAAAGTTGTTGCCAGATTGCAGAAAGGGTGCAAACTGGCTCATAAAGGCGCATGTTTTATCTCTGCTCGATGTAAGGTTTCTGGGCCCCACAGGCCTCCTGCCTAGTGGCTGACACACTGCAGGAGCGTGCCACAAGGGTTATATGCGGTCATACACACGAGGACTGCCAGGATGCAAGTACACCCAGAAGGCAATTATTAAAGCTACAAAGCTTAATCCAAATTAACATGTTTCTTATTACTATGGGTGCTTGACTTTGCAACCTTTATAACGTCCTTACAATATTTTTACAGGCGTGTGATATTTACTTTAAACTCGCTGTATGGGAAATTAAAATCCATGCCATTTTAGATAGTATAATTTGTGGTTTGTTTGTTTGCTTTTAATAATCCCTTATTTTAGTACATATTTGGCTTCTAGAGACAGCATATTGCTCAAAGCATGCTTCTGCTCTCCAAAGCCTCTGCCTGCAGCGTGATTCCCCTTGTTTGGTGCAACTCGGGACAAGGGCCTTCACTTTTGTCCCATGTGGGTCCCACATGAGCTGCTTTGGACTGCCAGGCAGCCTCCTGCCCACCCCGGTGCCATGGAGATCACCTGGTCAGAGCCATGCCAGGCTCTGCAGCCTGGCTCACCACTCCCCTGGCAGCTCAGTGTCTGAGCGAGGAGAGCAGAAGGCAGCTCTGGCAAAGGGTTGAGCCCTGGAAGAGGAGGGACCTGGAGCTGCCGAAGATCCGGTGCAGCTGAAGTGGGACGTGACTCAATGGCATGTCATCCCTGGCTCATAGGAAGAGGTGAGACACGGCTTGGGCAAGAGGAAATATACTTGCAAAATTAAACACTTCATAGGAGACATAGCCTCTTCACCTCAGCTACAGGCATCTCAGTTTTCATCTCTAATCCAGGAACTGCAGTAGGTAGCGTGAGGCATTAATGTTGTCTCCTAATTCCGCTGATCGTCTCTACCTCCAGGATAAGATTTGAGCTCTTGCAGACTTGCTACTTCTTTGCAGTGCTCTCTCAACCCTCCAAGCCCCTATTTGTTTTCTGCATTGAACTTTCCTGCTCGTATCCTTTCGTGTCTTTTTATGCAGAAGTAAAAGTTCCTTGTGGGCAGAGATGCTTATTTGTCTGTTATGATTTATCCACTGTATGGGAATCATGTAGTTACATAAAGCAATAATACTATTAATAGCAGAGAAGACAGCAACTTCCCTTTCAAACTTTTAATACAAATCCTTTATCAACTTAAATGCAAGCACGATCCCTAATTAAAGTGGCATGCTCTTAATGTGGCATGCTCTTATGTACAGAATTAATATTGAATCACAGTGAAAAATGCAGGAAAAGGAAGTACTATAATGATGCCTACCCACAGAGAGTATAGGTGCAGCCATACAAATCCTTTAAATGCTCCTTGTCAGGTGTGTGCTGACAGCTTGGTGTTGGCTCAGGCAAGAAGGATTTGAACTGGCAGGCAAAACCAGCAAACATCAGAGGGGCAACAATGCAGGAAAAGTTGAGGACCCCCTGCTGTAATGAGGAACTCATCGTTCCTCATTAATGAGTGGCTGGTAACAAATGCATGTGAAAGCATGCATTACACATTTTTAAATAGTTAAAAATTGGCCGGGAAGAAGTGCCAAGTGATGGTTATCTGAGCTTACATTTTGTGGCTCTGGCAGCCAGGAGTCCTCCACATTTCTGATGAAATGACTGCTAACGATGAAACACCCAACAACACGTTTTCAAGAGGTACTGGAGAGGGACACCAACACCATCTGAAAGAGAACTCTTCCTTTTGCTATGGGTCCTAAAAGCAGGGGATGGTAGGAAGGGGTGAAAGAAGGGTTGTATACAGCTAGAATTAGCACTGCATTTTTCAAAACCCCTTATAGTTTCTTAGCATGTTCAAGAATGACCTTTTAATTTTTAACCAGGAAGAAAGGACAACCTATGCAGTGTGCCTCCAGTGCTGGTGCCAAAGCATGGTAAGAGGGGGCCAGGTAGCTACTACTACTGTGCTGAATTTAAAGACGTTGCCAAATTAACAAGGCCTGAATTGTCATTCAATTTGTTTACTTCTGTTAAGTGCCATAACATTCTCTTCCACATCCCGAAGGTCGTTACCACAATATATTTATTTTGGATCCTCAGTGGGGATGAACATTCAGTCCTCTGCCTTTTACAAACACATACACACAAAAAAGTCACTACTTCATGCTCCCTCAGTGCTGCCAAGAATGTAGCAACGTGCACTCAAGCTGCACATGGCTTGGCTGTGGTAAAATGTCTGCACTGTGCCTACACTACAGGTGTAGCTCTACTAGGTTTCACGAGGTTTCAAGGGTTGGATAAAATCCTCCTCAGGGAACTTGAGTGCCTCGCAAAAGAGCTTTCCTCAGCTGGTTCCCATTGGATTCCTCTATCTCATATCCTGTGCCTTAAATGAGGGTTACAGTCATTGTTGTGGTGCCTAATTCCAATCCACTTACACGCTTTCTTCCTGCAATTACAAAGCAGTAAGAAAAACAATTTGATCAACAGTACTTCAGTTGCAAAGTCAACAGATGCACGAGAAAAACTCTTGATCAAAATGTTGGGCACTGCACAGTTTTGCCTTTGTTTACTGGGGCTTGGACGATGGACAAAGCATTGACACTCATGCTGCAAAAATCTCTGACTATCAGCTCAAAAGCCCTAGTCCTGTTCCTTCAGCCTAATTTGTGTGAGGAGGATCTTGAACTCCCTTGCAATCTCACTGGCAAGGCAAACTTACCTTGGGGTGCAGAGTAAGTGCCTGTACTAAGGAACAGGAGTGGAGATGCTCACTAATTAAGGGGCACATAATGTTTGAATTGAGTGTGCAACTGAGGAAATAAACATGAGTTAATAAAGAAAAGGCAAGCCAGTAGTAATCTGACTAATCCCCCCACTGGGGACATTTTTAATGTGAACTTCAAAACTTCAGAGATAACATACTATAAGTACTCTTGTAGAGTAATCAGTGTATCTTGGATATGTATGTTACAGAACCTTTCCTGTAGTTGACACTATTTAAGAAAATGCATTTCATACTAATTTGAGTTTTGTTTTTTTTTTTTTTTAAAGAGAAGGTCATGCAGAAGGGTGAAACACGAAACATCTTTTAAAACGCACCCATGCACGTCTAGCACAACTGTTTGGCCTTTGTGCTCGCATCTCTTTTGAGCCTCCTCCCTCCAATGACATGAAAGTCACTGTGAGGCAGATTTAATCTGGCTGCTGGGTATTTTCTGCCAATGCAGAGATTACAGGAACTTCCCTAGCCTGACAGGCTCTGTGCAGAGTTCAGAGCACTCTCAGGCAGGACCAAAAAAGCAAGTGTCAGGGTGCGAGGCAGGCCGCCCTGGCTGCCCTCGCAAAGGGAGGCCTACTACATCCTGGGGCTGCTGCAGTCCCAGCAGCACCCCTGCCCCTCGGGGCTGCAGACGTAACAAAGGGTTCATTCCTTCCCTCCAAGGCCACCTGGAGAAAACAAAAATCAGAACAGATGACCATGTCTGCACTGGTTGTACCTGTTCCAAGTGGGTCACAAATGTCCAGTTTGGAACAGGCTGAAGGAGAGACGCAACCAGTGACTGTCTGCTTTCACCAGCTCTGTTATACCTTAGCTTGCACTTCAACAGGTACTTGTCTTTAGGTTTCAATCTGTAAAAAAGGAAAATTCAGTAGCAAGTCTAGCACATCAGTGAAAGCATAGTGGTAAACAGAATTCCCACAGCCCCTATGATGTAGCACTTCTGCAGAAACCCGTGTGCTTTCAAAACTGAGGGGTTATTCTCCTGCTCTTTCTGCTGGGAAGGCAGTGGTGAAGAGGTGCAGCAACTCGGCCAGAACTCACCCAGCTGGCCAGCGTCAAGGCTGTGGATAAATCCCAGGACTAATTCTTTATCCCAGAAGCTGCGTCGAAATAAATAATACAGAGAGTTGTGCAATGGAGTGTACTCGGGAACAGTGGCAGCACATGAGATGAAAACAGAAATAACACACTGAAATATGGGGAAGTAAATAGATTTAAGAAATGAAAACACCATGAAAGTAAATGTGAGATTAAACTGCATCACGTAGTGAAGAAACTTTACTTTTGCAAGGCAGTATTTTTATTAAAACTCACTATATTTTCTAGATTATGTCTCTGTGTTGTGTCTCTCTTTTTCTTTCTCTCTCTTTTTTTTTTTTTTTTTCATCATCTAGGATAGCGACAATGGTTACAGCCTTGAAAGCTGGTAATTTCCTGAAACACAGCTTTTGGATATAGAATAAATGTACGTTTGCAGACTCTGAATGTAACTGATTGTTTTTCACTTCTGTGCGCTCGCTAATGAGTTACGAGTCTTATTTTGTCAAATTATTCTTTGCTGTCATCGATAGAGCATTCAGGTGGAAGTTATAAACTGCGGCATGTGTTATTATGGTACATGGTCCTCTTGATCTACAGAAATCCTGGGGTATGTGTAATCCAGCTGGGCATCCCTGGGCCATCGTGCCTGTGTATGTACACGTGCTCCTCAGCTCTCCCACCTGCCTGGTGGTGTGGCTGACCCACAGCATCCGATTTAGATCTCAGGACTAATAGCTGGTACACATATATCCTGCAAGCTTATTTTGCACCTCCGGTATTTTGAATACTCCAGACTTCATTCCACCTCTTGGAAAATCAGAGGAAGCAGTTCTGAAGGAGTCAGTGTGCATGTAGATCACATAATCGACATTTACTTTCATTTCTCTAGGCCGTTTTTTCCTCACTACTTCTCACTGTTCTTTTCCATAAGCTTCCCTTGCAAACTCCCCAGTGTTTAGGCTACTGCACACATTTGCAAATCACAGACGGACTGATATTCAGCCTGCTTCTTCTGCTTTTCTTCCAAACAACCCGCAAGACCTTTTACTAGTTTCTTAAGGCCAACCATACCTTTAAAATAGCCTAATCAGGTGACTGAAATCCCTCAGCATGGAATATGTTGCTTAGCTACCTCCAAACTGAAGGTCAGGCTTAAAAACTACTTTGCCCTGGGTTGCAGCCGCCTACTTTTTGGGTTCTGCACGAGGACATCATTAGGGTTTGGCAATACCTGGCCAGCCCTGTGCCAGGAGCCCCTGGAAGTTCAGCCCAGCGAGGAATAGGTAAGCCAGAGCCAAGCTGACACCACACACACGAGCAGCACGATGCTCTTGTGGCCCCAGAGGGGTGGAGAGGGCTGGGATCTGCCCACCTGGTGGCCGGGCAGCAGGGCTGTCCCTTGCATGGTGCCCAGGGTCCTGCTGCAGCGTGCACACTCCCCAGGCCACCAGATGAATTATGGATGAGTCAGCCAGAATTTTTCCACGAGCTTCCTCTGCTGCACTGCTCTCCTCGCTGTGGTTATAAACCACCGCATGGGCCTAATGCTTCTGACGTTAAAAAAAGAAAAAAAAAAAAAAAAGAAGAAGAAGAAAAAAAAAGGATGATTCCTCTTGGTTTCCTGGCAGGGTGCGGGGAATCCCTGACGTTTGTGCAGTGCCAGACCCCCACGTCCGCAGCGCTTTGCTGCGCAGCCCAGCATATGCCAGAAATCGTCTGGTCCTTTCTGCCTGCTTTGCTCCTCCGTCCCTCCCACCAGCCGGCTGTGCCGACGGAGTCAATTAGAGGAGACGGCAGCGATGCTGAAACTGATTTGAATTTCAACCAGGATCCGCTAGCAACTAGAGCCATGCGCAGGCAGACAAGGAAAGGCAGTTACCCAAGGATGTAGTGACTGCCCGCATATGCTAAAAGTCTTCTTATTCCTTATTTTTAGTCCTTAACTAAACTCGGATTAATTTGTTCAGCAAATGTTGATTTCTTTTGCTCTTCTCTGAGCACATAAAATGCGTGTGGTCTTTATTTGCAATGCTGGCATTGTGGAAAAGAAACAGTCCAGTTCTGGAAATGTTCGCTACAAGACAAAGCACAAAATGCTTCTACAACAGCATTCGATGAGTCCTCTCAGACTGACTGCAGCTTTTGTGAATGCTCGCAGTGATAAAGCAGCGCTGATGTCAAACCATACAGCATGGGAGACGAAGCATTAATTCAAGTCTTATTGTAAGTTTCTATTATCTGCATTCAAGTTGCATCCAGAGCTCCCAATCAAGACAGGCTTCAGCTGTGCTAAACACTACGTCCATAGAAATGACAGTTTGTGCTGTAAAGCACTTAGTTTCTAAACAGGCAACATGAAATAAGCTGGAGTGAAGTCAAACACACAGAAAAGAGATCCCTACCGGCTCTTTACCATCAGCAGGCTACTTGGCGGTGTTCAGAGGAGACTGAAGTCTGTGTTTGTCTTCAGGCAGTCTGAAATCCTGTTGACTTCAGTGGGAGAGAAGCACAGGAGTATTTTTTATTTTTTATTTTTTGTTTACCCTGAATGACACAGACAACCTCTGAATCCAGTGCTGAGGAGCAATTTGAAGATGAGTGACGTGGTGCTTCATGGGCCGAGGTGAAACAGGTAGCACAGGAGGGAATATGGATCAGGCACACTTTTGGGAAGGCCACAACCAGCATCTCCTGGAGTTGCCTGTAGCAGCCCTGCATGATCCTCTCTAAGGGCTATTCAAATACAGATGTCCTGGTCAGCTCTCATGAATTCTCTGAGCTGGCCTAGATGCATTTGGGCCCAAACATGAGCCAGCAGTGCCTGAATATGAGCTGGCAGTGTGCCCAGGTGGCCAAGAAGGCCAACAGCATCCTGGCTTGTATCAGGAATAGGTAGCCAGCAGGACCAGGGAGGTGATCATCCCTCTGTACTCTGCTCTGATAAGGCCGCACCTCGAGTGCTGTGTTCAGCTTTGGGACCCTCAGTACAAGAAGGACATCAGGGCCCTGGAACATGTCCAGAGGAGGGCTATGAAGCTGGTGAAGGGCCTGGAGCACAAGTCCTGTGAGGAGCAGCTGAGGGAACTGGGGTTGTTTAGTCTGGGGAAGAGGAGGCTCAGGGGACACCTCATTGCTCTCTACAACTACCTGAAAGGAAGGTGTGGGGATCTGGGGGTTAGCCTCTTCCCACAGATAACTAGAGATAGGACTAGAGGGAATGTCCTCAAGTTGTGTCAGCAGAGGTTTGGGTTGGAAGTTAGGAGACATTTCTTCTCAGAAAGAGCAGTCAGGCACTGGGACGGGTTGCCCAGGGAAGTGGTAGAGTCACCGTCCCTGGGGGTGTTCAAGGAAAGGTTGGACATGGTGCTTAGAGGCATGGTTTAGTGGGTGACATTGGTGGTAGGGGGATGGTTGGACCAGATGATCTTCAAGGTCTTTTCCAACCCTAATGATTCTATGATTCTATTTACGAGGTATATCAGCTCAATTATCCATGCACATATTTCATTACACCTTTATCATAGTAATTGAGAGGGCTTCTGTGGCTGTTAAGCCAGAATATGATCCAAGAACAATATTGTGATGAAGTTAATTTATCTTTAACCTGAACTACACCATCCACCTTATTTCTAGGTTCCACATCCTGTGGTGGGATTTGGCTATGTCTCCATCTTGCAGTGAAGACCCCACATAACCTACTGTCTGACATCAGGTTCCCCCTTAGTCTTCTCAATAATCTAGAGAGGCGGCTCATAAGACTACTACCACAAATCAGCTTTGTTTAGATACCCTGCAACTTGGGCACTCCGCAAGCGGGGGTTGGAAGGTGCTTTATGCCACCTCTTGTCTTGCCTTTCGACCACATCTGCATAGCACCTCCTGAGCTGGCTGCAGGTTATGCGCAGTTCCTCTGCAGACCACTATTTAAATGTTCTCCTGGTCTTGTGAAAAACACATCCAGTAGGTCACTCCACTAATTTCTGCAGTGGCCTAAGATGTGTCCACTTTGCTATGCTGCAGAGACCCCGTAGGCCAGGGTTTCCTGCGGGACACAGCACAGCATGACTTCCTCGAGGAGGAGGAGGCTCCTTTCTTCAGGGATGCCCATATCTCTCTAGGTAAACAAACTGAGATAAAATGGGAATTAATGAATAGTTGCCTGTTTTCCTTCCACAGTGACCATACAGAGCTACGTTTAGAAACATACTCATCAATACAAGGTTTCTGTACGCACATTTATTCACCCAGAAAAATTTATTCTACTTTTAAAAGTTTGGGCAAAAACAAATCAAAGGACTGTAGATGTAGTTGTGTGATACAAACATTGTAGTACTATGCTATGAGTCAACGTAATAAAACATATTTAGTTTGACAGATTAGGTTTTAGTTATCAGATTTAAAGACAAAATATTTGTTCTCATTTCTTAAATATTCCATGAGATTTGCTAGCTTAAATGTACATTGGATCTAAGTAAAATGATCATGCCCATGCAGGATAAAAATATATTGCAAAAGACTGTGTGCAATACTGATCTGCTTTTAACTTCTCTTGTTTGGGATAACAGAGACAGGGTCCACAAAATTGAAAAAAAAAAAAAAAAAAGAATTACAGTTAGAAGACAGTAGGTTGGCAAGTTAGCCCTGAGAGCAGGTTGCTGAAGTTTGGATTTAGCTGCATGCCAACAGATAAAGCATAAAGGAAAAGAAACAGGCAAGATGTGCACACACACACTCACACACAACCAATGTACTGCAAGCTATGGTAGAAAGTGCCAAAAGTTTTCTGAGTGAACTTTGTTCTGCAAATTCAAAGGATAAAAAAAACTTACATCACTTACATCAATAAATTGAAATACAAAATATGGCATAGCTTAAATATTTTAATTTCAGTGCTTGAAACTGAAACATATGTCAGTCTCATTACAAAACAGGCATAAATTAATCTCAATTCATTACCCAGTTATCCCTGTCCTGTGGTTCTGCTACCAGAGCAAATGTAATCAGGTAAAAGTAACAGCCTTTCATGGGTCAGTTTGTAGGTGTTTCACCGTGACAATCTGGGGACAGTGTCTGAATGTAATTTTTGTATTCTGCAGAAGGAAAGAAATCACCAAGTTTCTGAAGAGCTGAAGTGCCAGGGTATATGCCACCTGCTTTCCAGAGATGAGAAAGCAGGGAGTTATTACAACTCAACCATGACCATTCAAAATGGGAACATCACTGGAAAGCCAGAGGTTGAAGAAGTCCAGCCAAGTTTGCCTGGCAGTCAGGAGTCAGGAACAGAAGAATTTTCTCTGATGTGGAGTGCAGACCATGTAGGTTGGAACTGGATGATCCTTAAGGTCCCTTCCAACCCAAACCACTCCATGATTCTCTAATGTGGATGCTTTAGTGCTGGGGGTGCAGTGCACTGATACAACCAAGCCAGCCTATAAATTGACACCAAATGGGGCAGTCCCACCTCCCCCAGGTTGTGCTTGTGTGATCTCGTGGTGGGATGGCTTCACATCCAGAAAGAATGACTTGGTGGACAGCAGAAGGCTTAAAAGTCTCTGACCCCAGCCCCCCAAAAACTCAGAAGATTCAGGCAGGGAAAAGCATATGAATAATTATTATTTTGCACATATGTTTATATTCCTTGAGCTGCCCAGGTAGGGTGTGGTCCCTGCTAACACTCTTCAAATGCATGTGTCCACCCCATTGCTTCCACTGCCATTCATACATGAAGAGATGCACTGTAAACTCTGTGTTACTTTATAGGAGCAGAGGGACAAAACCTGTGTTGGAGCTAATGGGGCAAGGGCAGGACCAGTTATATTTTAAGAGTTTACAGGAGCTCCCAAAAAGGTCTCATATCTGTTAAATTTTTCATATCCACATGGGTTTCTGTGCGAGAAACCAGGGACAAAGCACTGTGAACTGCTCAGATGGAACAGAATGCGCGAACGCATGGATCCCATAGAGCAGGAGCTGAACATCACCACCTGGGATCTGGCCTCTGTGATGGACAGGGTCTCATTCCATTTCTTTATCATTACTATTTTTTTGCAGTGAAAAGGTCAGAGCCATTTAGGCCTGGCCTACATCTTTATGTCCTGGCTGAAATGGAACATTACCACCTCTCCACACCCCCTAGCCCAGCCCCTGCCCAATAATGCTTCATTTTCTTTAGTGTGGGGGGGAAATATTTGCAGTCACTGACTCTATTTTTCCTGTTATGAAATCTTTTATCAGTATGCTAGGCTTTGCCTGCTGAGCTAACCCACATTAATAATCCAAAATGCAAATGATGTACTTGTCTCTGCTGACCCTGACTTTGAAAATTGCTTTTTTTTTTTTTTCTCCCCTTGCTTCTCATTCTTGACAAAAGAGACACAGGCATAAGCTTAGAAGTCAGCAGGTACATCAGCCTGCCTGTCAAGTGACCTGAATCCCCTTTTCATTACAGAGGCTTTCAGTAGTGGAGATGGAGAATTTGGTTATGCTGTAGCAAAGGATAAATGATGCCAATTAGGCTAATGAGATGGTTCCATGTTCTTCTACTAAAATCTTTCTGTCCTTTCCCTTAACTCTCTCCTTCTCTTCCATCTTGCTTGTCTGAAAAACAGCTTTGAAGCTAAAGCATGTATGTGCATTCATTCATTGGGTTTCAGACACTGGAAAGAAAAGTCTCTGAAAACTTCTTCCCTACATTTGTTGGCATGTTCTTTCTCCTATAACTACCCTCTTTCTGCAGTGCAAGGCTCTATAGACTAATTCCTAGAGATATTAAGACTCACACCACCTTTCATCTTTTCACACTCAATGCTTCTCTAAGTTTTTTGTGTTCCCTCTGTCCTTAAGAGCTTCCCCTGACTCTCCTCTGAAAAGCACATCATTATTCTCAATATGCACAGCATTTATTCACCTTCTTGGCTCATCTCTCCAAAACTATTACCCCAACTCATGTACAGTGTGTACTTCCAAACCTTTCTGCTCTGTCTTGCATGTCTGATGTTTGGTACCTGCCTCATTGTGCCACTGAAATCGCTCTCGTGACTTCTGCTTCTTTGAACAACGTGGTCTATATTTATATCTTCACTGGTCGGTGTCTTTTACTTTTGTCGACTTTCTGCCAACTTTATCTTTCCTCTCCACACTCTCTCCTTGGCTTTCACAACTCCATCCTCGCTTCTCCCTTTTGACAGCTGAGACTTCTGTTTCCAGTCTCATTTGCCATGGAAATCTAACCAGGCTTTCACTTTTCTATCTCTCCCTGAGGATCAATACCTAGTTATGTTGGCAGTATTCTCCATCAATGATATGTACGCTTATCTTCATCCATCCAGTTCTACATTTTAGCCACTATATCTTCTTCTTGAGGAAAGAATCTTTGCCAGTTTGTCTTTCCCATAGCTGCTGCTGAACTTCAGATTAGCCCTCCTGAAATGCTACTCCAGTCCCCCTACTCCATTTACAAGCGTTGTCCTTCCTTTTGTGCTACCTCATTGCCTGGACTAATCAAAGCTAGTCCTACCCAGAGGCATCTGGACCAGGTTCAGGTTTTGCAACCTTCTCTCTGAAAGTCTCAGCATTATTGCACGTTCCCTCCCTTTTCATTTCCCCTACATCCATAATTGCCCCATCCTCCTCTAAAACAAACTGAAAGTCAACACAAATATTCTTTCCCTGTTTAAATCCTTCCTCTGACTCCTTCTGTTATCACAATTTCAGGTTTTCAATTTTTTCCTTCTTCACTGTCCCACCCTCTCCTGATCACTTTTACTTCTTATCATGTCATGTGTTTCTTCTGCTTTATCAGTGATGCAAACATTAATCCTTGTGAAATTTGTTGACACTCCTTGTTTCATACGTCTTTCCATTCTGCCTGAAAAGCTATAATACCTCTCATAAAACTTGGGCAAGCTATCTTCCCCTCCACCCTCCCTCTTTCAGGTAAACTTGATGAAACAAGATGGGAAACTGGAGTTAACTCCTAATTCAGCAGACTAAAAAGAAAGAAAAAATGCCTACCAGCAATTAAAGAATTATTTGAAAAAAAATGAAAAAAAAATGTTGTTGTTATTGTTGTTTTTCCACTATGGGAATAAAAAGTGCAATGAACAGATAAACAAGCTGATGAAAGTTAAGCAATCACAAATATAGGAAAGGGCATATCAACCGCCTGGAGCACACTGAAACAAATATTAAAATATTTTAAGGACAATATGTGGGAAAGAAACTGTGGTTGCACTATGCTGAGAAAAGAAAAAAATAGATGAGACAGACTTACCACGCTAACCACTTTTTTGCCCACTCCAGCAATTCCAGTCTGTCTGAATTTCTGCCTAGCACTTTCTAATATAGGGCTTCATCCTCTGAACTGTGCTGTTGTGTGTCGCTCCGTTAATGCCAATTTAAACAAAGACATTTTGCAAGTTTGGAGCCCCAAAGCCTGATACTCTTTAGCTGTAGCTCTGCCACCTCTATTACAGTCTGCATGAGTGCACATATTTGAGGGGGCATAACCACAAAGACTAGTGACATTTCTACCTAATATTCAAAGCAACGAGTGAGCCTGCATATAAGTTTGGATACCCTTGAAGATGAGTTTTTATTTTCTCATTTATTTATTTATTTTTTAAATCAACATCACCTCTGAATTTGGCGCAGAACGAATGAGCTCTAAAACATATCAATAGCAAACGTATCTGTGATCAAAGAGCGCCTTGGGCACCGCGCTTTGTGCTAGCAGAGCACAGTCTGAGTGATGGGCACGACAGGCAGCAGAGGATAAAACAAACCCACGCGAGGAAAGGGGTGCAGCAGAGCAGGCTGGAGTTACAGAAATATAATGATGTGGTTGCTCAGTCCGGTCACGCATGCAGCTAGATAGGTTGCTTTATGAGTAAACACGCTTACTTGTCAAATGACTAATCAGCCCAGGACAAACGAGGGCTTCTCTCACACACAGAGAATGGCAGGACACCTGAAACAAAAGTTATGCATGTGAAGGTTTTTCTAAAGCTGGCCGGCAAAATTTCTCTTACCTAGGGGATTTTTTTCTCATCCTGTTTTTACACAGACAACTACGCATGTGCTGCAGCTGCATCGATGTAGTTAAAACACCATGAGCCTCCTATTAGGGAGGCTGGTAGAACAGCATAAACAGGACTTTGAGCAGGCTATTCCCACTGTGTGATATATCAGTGTGACAGGATACATACTGTATGCATTTTTACAGATACGAAATGCTATATTTGGTGCCATCAGCTGCTTCCCCAGGCTGGACCCTAGAGGAAAAGTGATGCTGCCAAACAGCTCTGGAGAAGCCCAAAAAAAAAAGCCTGGGGAAGTTCTGTGTGCTACCAGGATGAGGGAGGTCTGAAGAGGCTTGGCCTGTGGTAGAGAAGGAGGATAAAGAGAAAAGTTCCCCATAACTTTTGCATCTAGCTCTTTGGGGGCAGGGAACCGAGGCTGGCTGCAGGCTGTACAGCTATTTTGGGCATTACAAATAAATCCAAGCCTCCTCCTCCCCGTGACAGAAGCCAAGACAAAGTGACTCAGTCTCTCCCTACAGGAGCAGATCTCAAAGCAAAACATAATCTCATTAGCACAATAACCTTGGTTACTCATCCACAGTTTCTGCAGACTCCTTCCAGACCTCTTTCTCCCTCTGGTGTGCCATTTGCTTAGTCCCGGAGTGCTTTACCCTAAATTAGGGCTGCCGTCACTGCTATGCGAGAGGCCTCATCTCCCCAGAGTTTGCATTCCCGGCTTAAAAATCGCTGCAAGCCAGCCTTCCTCGCCATGTGAGCGAGGGGAAAGGTTTCGGCCGGTGCTGTTCAAAAGCTCATTGCAAAACCACCTTCTGGTTTCTCGCTGGGCACGTGCTGGGACAGAAAAGAGCTGGCACTTGAGCTGTGTGGGGAAGGGCTGTGAGGAGCCTGGAGCACCGTGCTACACTCAGCTGTACGTATTAGTAGTTTAAATGAACATATCCCCAAAGCAAATGATTTCCAGCCATTAAACCTGAACTCTGTTATTTTTTTTCACCTTGGTCCTTTCTATAAACAATCCAAGCACACCTGTGAGCACCAGCAAATTAAAAAAAAAAAAAAAAAAAAAAGATTACTTACAAACGATGAGGCAGGAAACAATGCAAACCAGTCTGACTAGGTGCGACTGAGCAAATGTTGACAGACTACAGCAAGTTCCTGCAGAAATAGCATGGGATGAACCACATCCATCCCCTCTGCCACGGCTCAGGCTGAGGTGTTGCTTCTCACAGGGTCCCCTTGGCTCAGCCTGGGGTTCACATGGCCGCATCATTGGCAAGTGCGTGGTGAAACATTCGAGGTGTTTGTTTGGAAGGTGGGTCCAAACTGCTAAGTTGTAAGCGTGCCGATGCGTTTGTTTTGGCACCAGCAGTTAAACTGATGGCTGGAGCTAATTCATTAGTCGCTGTACACGTGCAGCACAAGCTTTATTTTAGCCTCAGAATGCGTAAACACAAGGCAAACAAAGTTGGAAAGCCTTAAAATTAGGATCCTCAGTTTCTCCACCAGACACACTCCACTAGGTTAAAACAACAACGTACCGTGAACAAAAGGCTTTTTTTTTTTTTTTTTTTTTTTTTTTTCTTGTCCAGGACACCTTGGAGTACAACAACAGAAGGAATTAGGTCAGCTGCTAAAGAGGAGGTTGGATGTCATCAAGTCATAGCACCCCTGGGACACAGGCGGTAGCGCTTTCTGCCTTTTGTCAGCTCACGCAGTTTACTGCTGTGGGAGGAACTCGAGGCAAAAAAACACGGACACAGGATTTGTCCAAACATTGGAAAACTATTTGATGATTAATTACATTTGCTAAGACTGCAATTAGGGTAATGGCTCTGTATTTCTTGTGACAAACCTGATGTCCAGGAGAGGTCAGGAAGGGCTATCCCGTACCACTGTGAAGCACAGCACTGCTTGTTGGGCTTTCTGTGCCTTTCTTGGCCTGAAGCATCAAATACTTTGGACAGAAAGGCATGATACTAATGGCTGGATGCTGAGTAGCCCAGTGGTAGGATCTAATAATGTGCTGTCTGCTTCCCTGTAATTGCATTTCATTTTCTTTCCAGGTGACCAGTTATTCTTAGGAGCGGCTTTTCAGAGTGGCTAGCAGTGGGGGGCATGCGGCTGGGGTTTGGGTGGACTTCCATAAAAGCTCAGCACCTGAAACACATCCTGCCCTTTGAAAACACTGCTTTTCCTCAGTGTGGCCGGGGTGATAGCAGCGTGCGGGCTGTCCCATTGTGTCTGTGGCATGTATCAAGGCTGCCCCCCCAGTATGCTTCAAGCTTCCTTGTTTTCTTCTCCATTACACAACCGCCTAAAAAGCTTCTCGTCTGAATCTGAAGCAGTGTTTGAAAATTCAGTTTTAATTACTAGCACATGAATTTCTGTGACACATGTCCCCGTGGAATGTGGGCATTGCTACTTTAATTTAGAAGCACTGATATCATTGTAACGAGCGTAATACAGACCTCAGACGACATAAGGCTGAAAGAAGAACACAGCTCCTATTCTCTCCCCCTGCAGATTAAAACCTCTCTTAGAGAGTACAGCATTCCTTTGAACAGTGACTGTAAATTTTTTTTATTTATTTATTTAGTGTGTGATTATTATTTCAACAAATCCATACAAAATGTGTTCGGTTTACAAGAAAACAAAAAAATCCTGTTCTTCCTGTCAGTGCTGCAGGCTTATCCTATGCTTCAGAAATCCATCGGATTCCTTCCCTCTCAGATCATCGGCTGCGAGGGTTCTGTAGGACAAATTTATGCCTTGTTTACATTGCACAACAGCACTGTCTTCAGGTTCTGCTCTCAGTGTGCATGCACAACATGGAATCGCATCCAGCTCATTTGCTTTCCCTCTGTTATGTTCTCTGAAGAGCCAAGAGGATTAAAAAAAAAAAAAGCAGAAAACATTCACTGTTGTTGTTAAGCCCAGTTCATCTGACTTTAAATAAACAAAGTGATAAATCCATTAGGAAATAAGATGCAACTTTTACAGTTACTCTTCAGGAGAGAGCCATGCCTTCAGGAAGAAAGAGAAATTGAGGAGCCTTATGCCGGAGGCATTTCTGAGAAAGGTAAAGAGGTATGCAAATAGAAATCTAATCTGGTTCTGACGCATGTGCTTGGGCAGAAAGCTATTGTTAGACAAACATGTTGTTCCTGAGCAGCAGAACTAACGAAGCCTGATTTCCTATGGATTCGTGTCCTTTGTCCCACATCTCCCTCCCCTTCACCACAAGAATCCCAGCTTCCCTTGTGCCTCCTGTGGCACCGTCACCACCAAGAGACGACAGGCTCTGGGACAGTCTGAAGCTATAAAAACACTCTCTGGTTGTCAGCACGTGGGTGCTGCCCGACCAGCTGGGATCCTCTTGCCTTTTCTTCAGACAAGGCAGGAACTTGACTCCCTCTCCCTTGTCCTGCCGCCAAGTTTTATGAAACGTTTGAGAAAAATAATTATGTCTAACATTATCTCTTTTTCCACTTTGGTCAAAATCTGATTTGCCAGAGGGTTACAAAAATGATTAGGTATGGGACAAATACTGATTGCGTAAGTTTTGTTTCCACAGGAAACTAGAAGTTCAGCTACTTCTCTCTTCTTAAAAAACAAAGAAACCCAACAGGGTTAATCAGGAAACTTTCCCACAGTCATTTTCAGCTGCAATGCAGTTTTTGCAAGTTATTGTGACTGACCTGCTATCTCACACTTGAAATTATCATCTGATTTATTTTTTTCTAATAAAGAAATCTGTGAAAGCTGCTACTGCTGCTGCTAGCACTGAGATCTGTCATATGGCTAAATATTTCCAGGCCGCTGTAGACTCATTATTGCCCCTTTTACAGAGGAGAACATGCTGCCTCCTCTGTGGTCTGCTCTCTGCGCCCCTCTCCATTCCCAGCTCTACGAAAGATCCATTGGGCTGCATTTGCATGCTGCTTGGACTTTAGACTGCATTGAGCAATAAGCATCATCTGCTCAGAGTGCTCCCTCTGGCACATTTGCTTGAATCATGACCTTATGCTTTGGTTTGGTTGTTTATTCCAGTTTCTTCAGTACACACTCCCTCTGCCTCCTCACCAAGCTGCCAGTTCTCTTTCTCCCCGGGAAACCTCCACAGAGATGTAAATAGCTGAGGGCAGGCAAGGTGAAAGCATCCGCCTCCCAAATCGCCTGGCTTCTTCTTCCCACCACACATGACCACCTCAGCCACGGCAGCTGCCCTGGTGGCTGGGGAGAGCAGGATGTGGCCCTTCAGGAGCTGTGGGCAGGTGCCCTTTCACCACAAGCAAAACCAAAATCTGGTCTACACAGGACCACAGGAGGAGCTGCGGCAAAGCACGGGCTGGCATGGCCAGGCCCGAGCTGGGTGGTGACCAGCAGCTGGGCCTGCTGAAAGGAAAGGGAGCAGAGGTCACTTGTGCCACCAGGAAAGGCTTCCATTCTGTCCATTTCCCCCAAAAGCAGCTGCAATGGCCTATTTCTCTCATTGGGCCAAGGCCAACTGCTGAAACTCTTCTTCAGGCCTCCAGCAAGTACTAGGATGGTGAGGAACAGCTGAGGCAACTGGGAAGGTGCTCAGGGTGGAAGGGAGCAAGGTGGTGAAAGGAGCTGGGTCCTGCCCCTTGGAGCCAAGCTGAGAAGGGAAGGTGCAGATCCCAGAGGGAGGCAGTGGGGCTGGGTGCCGTGAACATAAAACAGAGCGGATCGGTCCTCCCTCACCCTCACCACGAGTGACTGTATGTATATATACATACATATATATCTATATGTACATGCATGCTTACCCTATTCAGCCTTGGGACTTATGGGAGTGGGACAAAAGATCAGTCAGAGCGTGCTGAGGTAGGCAGCAGCCAGAGTGAAGATTTTTCCTGGGATTTTTCATCTGCCGAGGACCTAGCAGGAAGGGAGGATAATTGAAGTGCAAATTATCTTTAGCTATAATTAGATGCACATGTACATTAAAAATACCTTTAAAGAAATTTAAAAGATGATTTCAGGATGAACATAAAGCTTAGTGCACTTCAGAATCTAAACATTTCCCCTTTCAAATCTGCGCTGTATAGAGGGGAGTAGCCCATTAGCACTGTCTTGACTTTTACAGTAAATTATCTCAGATGCATTGGCAGAAGATTAGAAGATTGAAAAAAAAAAAACTTTAAAATCATATTTTTAAGACTCACTGACATGTTTTTCTGATCTACTGAAATTACCATGGAAAAAAAAAATGCTGACATTGTCCTGATACTTGAACTGTATATAATGTACACACAACTTTGGTAAAAGTTTTCAGCTAGGCAAAAATAACCCCCCCCAAAACAAACAAACAAACAAACAAACAAAAAAAAAAACACAACCATTTCCTTCCAGTTTTTATATAAACCTGGAATGGAGGTAGGTGTCCTATGGACTCCTGGCTTTGGTATTTATTGTAGGTACCACACAGTACAATGTGACCTTGTCTGCTTGTGCCAGTCTTCCAAACAGATTTCTTCTTACTTCTTCTATTGGCGTGCCATTCCAAATATGTAATTCTCTAGTGGTCAGGAACATGTTTATAGTTTCCATCCTAAATGTACTTATGGGAAGTCTGTGTCTTTTACCTTAGATAATTATCTCCTTTTTTCACATTTGCTTCTAACACTGTACCCTTGAGTGGACTCAAGGGTCAGTTCAGCATTGTTGTTTTTTTTTATTTGATGGGCTAAATAAGCCAAGTTTCTGTTGACACATCCAGTTTAAATTTGTCCTCTTCACTGGAATCCAAGAAAAGTCCTTTTCTTCCCACCATGAGATTGCTTCTTAATGGCATTATCTTTGCAACTTCTTCAAGTAAGGTTATGTGGAACCTGAAGTCAAGATACATTAGATCTATTGCATTGCTTTTGCCTACAAACTCTGTTATACAGTTCTTATCGAAGAAAGATGGCAAATTAGTCTAGCACAATCTACCCTTGTTAGTATTATACTTCCTTTTCATATGGTTTTCCTCTTGCACCTCCAATTCTTTCCTTTCTATTACTTGAAATGTCTCCCATACTACTGAGGCAGCAATGCATGGTAAATTAAATTGGATGTATGATGAAATGAGCTCAGTAAATCGTAATTGTCATATGGATCAAGATGTAGCTCCTTAAGTCCAGATTGTTAATATTGGTCACACACTAAAAAGAACAAAACCAGGCTTCTGGTAGTAGCCTATGTCAGTCCATGGCACCAGCACAAAAAGACAAAGTCTGTGTAATACCTAGCTGCACTTAGCGATATATTTATCAGGCTCTGTCACAAACACTAGTTACGTATTCGATGAGCAGTTCCATCGATCTGAGCTCTATGGTAGCAAAGAGACCACAAATAAATAAAAGGCAACCCACGTACAGGTCCCCTGGGACAAGGCTTAAATAGAGCCAATCTATTATGCTGGCTAGCTAGGGACTCATTACCGAATTCACCGCTCTTTGTCTTTGGAAAGGCCAGAATCCATCTAGAGAGAAAAGCCCTTCAGCCCACAGGATCCCAGCAAAAGATTAGAGTCTCTTTTTAATCATTCAGCAGTCCTGTTTCATCCCCATTGCAGAAAAAATTATGCCAAGGCCCATTGTTTCCTATCCTCAGGCAGGCTGGGATCTTGTCTGAGAGGAGAGAATTTTTAAGTGCTTGCAGCCCTGCTAAGTGCCATGAAAGGTAGGCAGGAACCACTCCTCTGCTCTTAAAAGCTGGATTTCCAGGTACAATTATCCCAGTCAGAACTGGAATTTGGAGAGCCCGTCTGAGTGTGGGATGGAGTGAGGCACAAAGGCTGCCTCTCCCCACTGCCCCAGCCCTACATGTGGCTGGATACGAGGAAGCTCCTTTCCCTGCATCCTCCCCAGCAACACAACTGCTGCGCTCTGCGTGTGATGGTTTTACACTGGCATCCTCCTTCCATGTCATCTCCAAACATGAGAAATTCGGCACAGGCCTGTTAAACCATCCTTGCCTACAGAGCTGCTGTCCAAAATTGCCTTGTAACTTAGCAACTAACTTGCTACCTGCTATCACTCACAGGCCTTCTTTAACATTACCATTTCTTGAGATTTTTCATTTAAATACGTGTATGTATTCCAAGTATTTCCCCCCCCTTGGTTTCAGTGCTTCCAGAAGCAACTCACTTTTTTTTTTTTTTTTTTTTTTTTTCTTCTTCTTCTCTCTCCTGTCTGTAATCTCTCTGCAGTAATTCCTTCTCATGAGCATCCCTAGAGCTCATTCTGACTTGGATGTATCACCACACCACCCAGTCCACCTGTTACTTCAGTAAGGATAATTATCAAGGGGCAACTATCCTTTGGTAGTTTGCAATCAGGCCCCAAACACAGCACGTTAGAACAACATACTTAAGAGATCTAAAAACAAATACCCTCTACCCCTCATGTTGAAGCTATGATTTTCACACCAAGCCTAATGCAGCATATAAAATTTCACATATTTGCAGTAAACTGCTTCATTCCATGACAACAGAAAAGCACACACGGTAAACCTCCATTTTCTGGACTAAACACACCTCCACCAGCCATTCAAGGAACACGCAGACACATACTGAAAGGGCAGTTGCTAAAGAAGACTCTCTTGCTGGGTTTTGTCCAAGAGTGAAGAGGGTTAACCTTTATTTACAGTCTGAAGGAACTGGTTTTGCTTGTGTTTTCTTTCACTGTTGCTACAGTCTTATCTACTCGGTATCTTAGATATTTATACAATACACTGACTTCTAGCACCTTGCAATTGTTTTTCCCCTCTGTTTTTACCTGTTTGTACATGATCCTGTGGCTTGTTTTATTCACAGATATTTGAGTACCTCAGGGTCTTGTGGTTTTGCTGGATGTGGTGATGTACTAAGAGTTTATAGAAATATTTAAATTGCTACTTGAAAGACAATTTGTACAAAACTTAAAACAAGCATCAATCAGGAGATTGATCATGAAACCTTAATATAAATGTGTCTTTGACTTCAATGAACAAGTGAAGGCTTGCAAGAGAGCCTTTGGTCGTATTCTAATGCATTGAACATTTTTGTTAAACACATTAAATCCCTCATTAAGACAAAACTGAAAACCAACCCTTCCCTCTTCCAAATCCCTCTACAACCTGAGGGCAAAAGAAGAACTTGAAAACAATGTTGAAAGTACAAACAGCAAATAAAAGAATCCAAAATACATTAGTTAGATGACATATTGAGCATTTGAAGTTTGGAGCTGCAAAGAAAAATACGCTGGGAGTGCCCAAGTTCAGAGCCATGCATTTGATTTGTTAGGCAACAGCAGAAAATGTCTTTTAAAACACAGGCATTTATGAAAACGGGGTACATGGTTACTGTTAAACATTTACCTTCCACAGTGAGCATATTTTTGCGTTGTTAGGTGATGACTGCCACAGTTCTCTCTATCAAACGGGATTAGCTCCCTCAGACATTCCCAACCCCCTGGTTAACTGCACTTTATGAATCATCACATTTATAACCTGTCAGGCGTGGTCTGATACCTTAGGGCAAAATAGGACCCTGTTTAAATGAGACAAGTCAACTACGAAATAACTTAATGGAAAATATACTGTTAAACTTTTCTAAGGTCTTGGGTGCATTTTTACTGAATGGCCAAAAGAGAATAATAACTGACTGTAGCTTTTTTTTGAGAGCAGTGGTCATGGGTATCCCCAAATCAAATTACCAAAAGTTAAACAAGCCACGTAAAGAAGCATGCAGCAATGCATTGACTAGAACACGGCTAGGAGGATTAAAAAAAAATCAACTTAGAAGCTTCTAAAAAGGCTTAATTTTTGAACAAGGCTCCTTTTTTAAAAGAAACAGTTAAAATCGCAAGATCTTGCAAGAATTTTCCTAAGAAATTCTGGGAGTATGAATCTTACTTTGTATTTTTCCCCAACTTTCATAGCATTTCATCTTCTTAAAAGCTTCCTGTGATCCAGTGCTTCAGAACAGTACTGCAATAAAACACACGGGACAAGGTCACTATGTTAAATACTAAACGAATACTCTACAAACGACATCATGTGCACTAGACCTGACAGTGTCACCTGTACATCATCAGTGATTAGCTTATTTAGTGCAGACTCATGCCTGTAGATTTACTTGGGCTTTGAAAGCTCTCTGAAAAGTTCAGCAGCTCAGACAACAAGGTGGATCAGTGCCCAGGCCCAGCTAGCAGCTGAGGAAATCAAAGGAGCCCCGTGTGTAAATCACAAGGCATTAGAACTGACTTGTTTGAAAGCCATAATATTAAAGATTTATGAAAATCTCCAGCCACACTCTGGGTCTGGTTGTGGTAGGTAGTCTTTAAAAGGCCCTTCTGAAGCAGCCTTTGTACTTACTTGTTTCTTGCATCAATAGAACTTCATAAATATATACTTGGTACACATTTGCCATAATAAAACAGATCCTGGGTACAGACACAAGAATGGTAGTGACGCAAATTAATCCAGACAAAACCACAATCAAAAGCAGCATACTTAAAGAGTTTTCTATTCATGAGGTAACCTGCATTGCAGACAGTCCTACATAAGAGGACTGCATGATTTCTAACAATTGAGAAGGACCAGAGCGTGCTGGAGATTAAAATACAAATCATGAGCTCAACTTTTCACACTGAGAAACCTGTCCTGCCTCCCTTCCCACACCCTGCCAAGATAACTATTACTCACACTATTGGTTCTGAGACAAACTCTGGAGCCCTGTACACAAGCTTGTTTTGATCAAATTCGATTGCCTGCAGTTAAGTATGCTGTTATTATATTCACGTACCATGCAGTTCTGTTTAAAGTTATCAGAACATGTGCCACTTAACATTTAAGAAAATTAAGAAATACACCCTTCTTTTATCTCACTACATTTTTATTCAGACAGCAAGAAGAAACTATTCACAAGGCTTGAACCAAGCTGATACAATTCAGACTACAGCGGGGCACCCAGTGAACTTCTGAGAGCTTGATAGGGTGCATAAAGGAACAGCACAGGGAGGCAGGGCATTTGAAATGTTACAACACATTAACACTCATAACTACAGGCATAAACATTGGCCCAGGACTGCTATTTGCATCAATACTTTATTACTCATTTCCAGTTTTTGATAACAGTTAGGTATCCTCCCAAGAAAACTGCTATCTTTTCTTGGAATGGAGAGAATTCAAAGGAACGCTACGCAAACACTGCTATTTTCCCTCTGTGATCTCTATCTAGTTACAAAACTGCACATTAAGGATTAGGGGAGTGTTCTGACCTAGAATTTAAGTCTAAAAGAAAGCATCAACACTATTGCTTTAAAACATGTGCTAGCAGGGTTAAAAGAAAATAATAATAATAAAAAAAAAAAAAATCATGTTTTAAGCCAAAGGAAGCTTCCTAACAAAGACACAGCAGGTTCTCCATCTCCAGTAGTGTATACATTTGCTTCTGATTAAAGTGAACCCCCATATTCCAGGCACAGTTGATAGCAAACTGTTAACTCTTATTTATGGGCTAAACAAATTAATTATTCAAGCAGTGAGCTTTATTCTTAAACAAACAATAACAAAAAAAGACAGACCAAAACTAAAGGGTTCATCGATTCGAAGAGAAAGCTAGAGGAATAGCAATTTAAAGGAAAGTGCTGTCAAACTAATCAGTAAATAAATAATTTCTGCATACAGCTTTTCCCAATACACAAAAACTTTTTTTTTTTTAATTTTACAGTGTACTTACTCTTTGAAAAGAGGCTGTGTGTGGCAGTTTTGTAAAATAGTGAATTGTATTCCACAGCTTTGATTATTTTCAAAATCATACTGAAGATAATCCACTTAATTAGTGGAAACTCAGTGGAAGATGCAAAAGCAAACTTTGCTCACACCTTGCAACTAGCAGTTTAAAGGAACGAGTCACAGGAATTGAGCTAACTGCAGAAAACAAAACACACCAAAAGCAAGGAAACAGTTTTCATGTGCCAGGTCTACAGATGGCAGCAAGGGTATGAAGAAAAAAGAAAAGCCATTTTTCACTGAAGTAGTATGTGTAAGACAAAATACACAGGAAGCAGGTAAAAGTATGCTTTCTTCAAAGTCAGTAGGAGCTGTAAAAAAGTACAAGGAGGTAGGATTTCATGTTTATGAAGGGTTCAGTTAAATGGATATTTACTACCAGAATAAGGCTTATAAAAGAAGCATTGAAATTAGTATGCAAAACACTCGTGTGTAGAAAAAAAAAAAAACAAACAAACACAAAGCAGACTTCATACCTACATTAAAAATAAGTCTTTATTTGTCAGCTCATGTTTTTAAGAATAACTCTTCGATATTCTGGGAAATGAATGATGCAATCAGCACCTCCAGTAGAGAAAGGGCTAAGCAGCATGTGATTTAACAGCAATAACTGTCAGTAACAGTTTAGTGAAAGTAAACACTTCAGCTAATACCAGTAAATTGGAGATGGCTCCCTCACAGGTTGTTACTGAAAACAAGAGGTAAAGCAAGACAGGCAAGCAGACAAATTCCATATATTCTCACTAATATATTACAAATAAATACAGTTTTGTAAGACCTCTGGATCTCTTAGATGTTCTACAAAACACAAGGAACCTTTAGGATCAACTTCAGGTTTTTAAACAGTTTTTTTCACATTTTTTTGAAAATCTTTGAAAAATCAAAATCTGAAACCAGAGAACCAAAAGTATTTCTGTACCATCTAATTGCTTCTGATACTAAACACTATAAAGCATGATGCAGAAAAAGTATTACAGGAAAAAAATTGGGAAAAGTACCAACTTAGGTCTCCTAGTGATCATTTGACACTCACTGTTGCTTTCCAAGAGATATTTAGCAGTACCCTGATGTATTTGCTTCCCACCTGTAACAAAACTTAGCCTTTGTAAGCTAGGAAATAACAATTATTTTCTAATTGTGTTTTTTTTTTTTTTTTTTTCCTGAAAAACATATTAAAGTCATTGCTTGTTTGAAACACACCAGAAAGTGCTATTTTTCTGACTTTGCTAATTAAGAATTACTTAAGCGACTATTTATCAGATGCTCAGGCATACAGGTAAAGATGTAAAGATTTCACAGACACTGTTCTGTGAAGATAGGAATCAAGATATTCCTAAAATTAAGTTATAGATTCTCTATTTGAGAACGTGTCAAGTCCGATACAAAAAAAATATATATACATTGTTCTGTTTTTGTTTTTTAATAAAAAAAGTGAAAATCTGGAATATAGATTAATTCAATTTAGAGAGTTTGTTAGGTTAGCACAAGGAAAACTATTATTGTGAAATAGCCATCTATACCAACTTTTCTTTCCTTTTCAGTGTTATAGTGGTTGTTGACTTTGCTAATTCTTAGCTTTCAAAGTCTCACTAACAGTGAATTACCTTTAAAAAAATATCAAAAGATTGCAAATTCATTTAAGAAGTTTCATTAATAATGAAAACTCAGCATAACTCTACAAAATATCCAAAATTCTTTATTTCAGGCCAGTATAGTATTGTTACAGGCATCCATCTCTTCCTCCTCACTTAGATACAATCCAAGTTGGCATTCCCAACCACCACGAAAGTTAAATGGTTACTTAGATGGTTACTAGATTACAGGCACAAAGTAGCCAAACAGCTTTACTTTCAAAAAGCAAAGCCATGACTGTGCTCTAACAGCATTTGTTACTAGTGCATATGTTGTTCTCCTCTCCTAAGAGGCAAGATTAGGAAATTTCACTTAATGGAAGGAGCACAGATGACAGCCCTGTTAATAAACCTGTTGTTTCATCAGTAGAGGAATGATGTACGTATCTGGATACACTGGACACTTCCCTTCATAGCTTTCAGTTGCATTTACTAGTACACATGGGCTTGCACAGAATGAGATTAAATATCCTTTTAGTCTTCATTACTGCTTTCATCATTATAATCACTACCAAAGTTCCACATTTGAAGAACCACGATTTTTTTTCCTGAAATAAAACAAGAAGAGCAAACAAACAAAAACCAGAGTATTGCAGTTCCCTCATGTATGACAGTGCTTCATAACTACCAGCTAAAAATCTCTTCCCTATCTAGAAACATTTTCCATAAAGGAAGCAGCACCAGAGACAGTTTGTATCATTTAACCATAAGAATAAGAGTGGTGTATTTTACTGCATTTCAAACCTCCAGTTACAGCGGTTAACAGTTAGCATATGGAATGAGTATCAGATTTTTAATATGTACCAAAGGCAAGTTAGTAAAAACAAGTAAACAAACAAACAAACCACTCTACAAATATATTACAAACAAAACTAGCAGCAAATACTGCTATCGTGAATGATTGACTGAATGGTCATCTGAAAAACAAGCTGATGACTCTATTATTATAAAAATAGCAAAACAAATGTTCGATCATAACATCTGTATGAACAAGTAAGAAGTAAGCGTGATTCCGTGAACACAAATCTTATTTACACAAGAGTGTCTCCGAGCCACAAAATGTAGTTTACGTTTTATGTTAATAATCATAATTCCAGTCCGATACATGCAGTTGACACCGGTAAGCATGTCTAAATAGGCAACAAAACGTAACTCCTGCAAATTCTTCTCTACAGCATGCAGCCCTATACGACTGGTATGAATGCCCGTCTTTATGTGGCACTTCAACAGCAAGGTGTACCGCAGTTGAGAGTGAAGGGAAACAGCAGAAGTGCTTACACCATGCTTTGATCAGAGGTAACTTTCAAAATATGCACAACATATGTACAATTTGATCCTAGGCACGTCTTTGGTTACATTCTCAATATAGTCTGCTTCACAGAAAAATACATAAAAACATTCAAGACTTGGTTGAAGTCCAGGCAAAGATAAAAATTTCTTTGTTTTCAGAAAGCACGACAGTAGAAGTCCCTTTAAATTGATGCTTTATTATATCCATAAACGATAAAATCCCAGTGCTACTGTAAGGCATGTAAATACTGAACCTGAAAGAAAATAAAAGCAAGAAAGAACACAGAGACAATGAATCATTAGCTCTTAGAACACTTCTACAGAAAACTAAGTATACAACGGGCTACAATATTAAAGGTGTAATCGCTACTCCTTCCCAATGTCAGAAAATACAGTTTTTAATTTACAGAACACAATTTCAAGGCAGAGGGGCACAAAAATGATGAAGGAAGAAAAGAGGATGCAGGAAAAATGGCCTGGAAGACTCAAAAGATTGGAAAAACACCTTAGTTGCTTACCTTTAAAAAAAAAAAAACAAAACACCCTCAATTTGGCAATTTACAGATGTAAAATGAAGAACTGAATAACAGGATTATTAAATCACAGTCAAGTATTCACACAAATACATGCAAACTAATGAGGCTTATTGATTTGTATTTTTAAATTTCTATTGAATTACATCAACTTTTGGTTTCTAGATATACACACAATTTTTGCCATTGTCTGCAAACAGTAGCACTTGAAGTAAGTTTGTGTTTTATGTATTTAGTTTTACTTCCATGTGGAATTCAATACTTTTTTGAATAGAGATAGTGGGGAAAAGAACTTCCTCTCATTTTAATAAATTGCCGTTTATTTTCCAGTAATGGTTCACTGTAAAAGAATATCCCTGATGTACAGTACTATGAATAGACATGATTGTCCTTATGATAAAACCTATTGTGAAAGAATAATCAAAAAGTCTAAATCAGAAGAATAACTTCTACTGTTAACTTGTTCATTTAATAGCACTGCATACGCAGCTGAAAAATGTCAAAATATTGAATTTACCTAGAGCAATAATGTATTTTTTCTAACATACATGCCTGAAAAATGAGCACTTAAGGAATGTGATAATGAACAGTCAAAAAGCCAGAATTGTTCCATTTTGTAGACAGAGCTCCAACAAAAGCCCTAGAAACACATGCAGCAGGCTGCTTTTATAAAATAAGTCAGGCATACATGAACTTTTTGACCGTTATTGACAGCCAGTCTTTTAGATTTCTCACACACATTACAGTATAAAGAAAGTGAAAAGCACACAGCCCATGCAAAATGAAGCCGCAAATCACAGAAAACTTTCTCTAAGTTAAGTACACAAATAACCTTGCTGATATCAACTGTGACTACTTCAAGAATTTTATTTGAATTAGGGCCTTCGTGAATACAGTCAATTGAAAGTTTGCAAAAATGCTGTTAGGCTTAATAGTTTCAACATCAGATTCCTTACCTGCCAAGTACTTAATGTTATCAAGTTTGTGTGATTCAAGCATTGTTTTTAGATCTGCAACTTCTGTGTCTATTTTTCTGTCTGTTTGGGTCAGAGCTCGATCTTGTTGTGCATGCTGGAAAACAAAGCAACAAACATAAACAATTTGAACAGTTCTGAGTTAATTTAGAAATGTAACCTATTCTTTTAAGTTGCATTTCTGACCTCTCCTTAAATGTATGTTAATGAAATAATTTGCATTCAAAGCAAACAAGTTCCTTCCTGGCTTATTATATCCATGAAATTGAAAAATTTGGTGAACTTGGTAAACTTACATGACTACTTGCTTCCTAACATGTAATCTAGAAAGGGGCAGAACTGGATGCCTTCTTCTCTCAATCTAGCAGCATAATCATTAACTTTAATCTGTCACTTGGCCCACAGATGTTCAAGTCACTGCTCAATTATAATAGCTATTGAGATGTCTAAGAGCCTCTTGTGACAGAAACATACTGGAGCATGAAAATTTATGGATCATTAGAAATACTAAGAATTGGTCTTCTGATGTATAAAGCGTGCCTTCATCTTCCAATGAATTCTACCACTAAAACAGCGATAGACAGACTTCAGAATCTGATTATGACAGAAGAACAAACGTCTGTGAAAGAAACGGGATGGAGTTATTACTCAGAGAAGACTGAAAGACAAGACTTTTTAACTCAGATCAACACCTTCTGTGGTGCTGATATTTTCAAATCAGCACTACTGAAACATTTTCAATCAGTTAATGATTTGTTAATGATTTACTGCTAGACTTCTTCCGATGGCTAATTCCTGATAGTACAGAAATAAAACAAAATGAAGATGAAGAGCTTAGTAAAAGCCTCCCCCTAAAATGAAGCCAAATCAATCTAGCAGTGTGTCACACTGAACATGGAAAAAATCATTGATTTCAGAAGAACTAACGTAAAATTCTGTCTACAGAAAATACTACATGCATGAAGTTTCAAAACAAACTGACCACTGAACAGTTTATATAGACACAGAGGAAACCTAATAATATATATGAAAGCCTTTTTCTTCTGTAGACACTTCAGTCAGCTGTACTAATATGGAAGCGCACGGGGAAATAATAAATCTCAATGACATTTTGTACATGAAAGTGTCTAAGCACATGAGCAACTTCACAAAGAATACCTGGTCTATAACATGAGCATAAAAAGCTTTTTTTATACGATTAGCTACCAAGTCCTTACCAATTCCACTATTTCTGTCCTCATTTCAAGTAGTTTTCTTTCATTGAGTGAATACTGGAAAGGGGAAAAAAGAAAAAAAGTAAACATGATATTGTCTTTAAACCTTTTCCCCCCATTTAAATGTGTATTGCTTGGTTTCCAAGTTCTGTAAAAATAAAAAAAAAAAATGGATCTGAAAAAGAATGTTGTCTGACAACACTTGAGAAAGTGTATTGTAGGATGACTGTTGTCATCCTACAAAGCCGAATTCAGACAGGTTTTCACCCACTCTTCTGAACTGCAAAGTGCAACAAGTTCAAGACAATAATCATCTGCAACACTGATATACATTAATAATGGTAGAATGCAATGGTTCCTGTCCACTACTGGAGCAATTCAATTATTCATAGGACAGCTGCTAAACCAGTCTACAGTGCAGAGTATTAAGGTCATCGGGCTCCCATCTCAGAATGCTCAGTTACACAGCAATAACCTCATCTGTTGACATTCCCATGTGGAAAGTCACTTTATTTTTCCTCCAGTCTGGAATCGTATTCCACCTTAATAGTAAACTCAGATTAATCTATGTAAATGCCTCAGCATTGAAAAAACCTCTCCTTAAGTATCTACAGCAATATTTGGACTTATGACTGATCTAAAGATCAAGAAATAGCACAAGGCTACAAATGTGAAAAAGAAGAGACAAATAATAGCATTTCTACAATTCATGAAACATTCTTTTGCTAAATTCTACAAATTGAAGACAAGGACAAGGAAAAAAAACCTGAAATTTATATTTATGTAAAATGTCTAAAAGTGGTAAGATGGCAAAACTTATAAAAGAATCATTTAAAATCAGGTTTGAAATAAAATTTCACGTAAGAACAATGCCTCATTAATAAACTGGTCATCACTATCAAAAATAGTAGTATATTTAAAATAAACAGTGTAATGGACTGAAGTAACTTCTGTTTAAATAGATGTTGTTGGCCAAATAGACTTCTTTTTTAGAATAATTTATACTCTGCAAACTTCTTTCTTGATGTCCATATTTGTTCAAATTTGCCTTGGGGCTAGAGCTCCCTAGGTCGAACACAGGGATTTCAAATTGCACTTTAAGAAAGTGAAATACACCCTTTTCCTACGAAGAATCAACACAAATCTGTAATAACACAAGTACAGAAAGAGGAAAGGCAAGGTTAACCCCACCCTGAAATTAAACAGGGAGATTTCCCCTTAAGTCCACATGTTTTTCCACAATGCAGAGAAAATTCAGTTCTGTCAGATGCATCTTGACATTTTTAAACAGCCAGCTTAGAGGCACTGCAATGCATGAACAATATGAATATAAATAGAAATCTGTACTGTACTTCAAGTTTCTAAATTGCATCTATATCATTGCAGATATAAATCAGGGCACAAGCAGATGTGCATTAAGCAACAAAGAATTCACTAGGAAATGTAAAGTGGAACTAACTTATTCAGATAAAGCATTTGGAGTTCAAAACATTAAAAACGGCCGACATCAGTGTTGACAAATTAAGATATTCTCCTTCAGCATTTAGTCCAAGCAGAACTGAAACATAAGAACTTTTTACTTAAAGTACATAAAGTTAAATCAATTTAAACTTAGGACATTTCTCTTCTGAATAATAGTTCTGTAAGAATGCATAGTAAGCTTCAATAACCTGAGTCTTATTCTCACAAAGACAGACATTCAGTCTTAAGTCACGTTAGCATCCAAGTAAATATAGTGATGCTCTACTACAGAAAATACTGGATTATGTTCTCCTCCCCAGCTCAGCATATATGCTGCAACCTGCCCCATATCTGTCTGCATTTTCCTTTTCTGTTCATGCATGACAAAGCTGGCAATTAAAGTAGGGGAATGTTGGGAGTAAAAGAGTAGTTTTGAAAGAAACTATGAAACTGTAGTTGCATGACAGACTAAGTTAATCAACTTTCTTAAAAGAAAATTCACAGCTGCAAGGCTTGCTTTTTCTGGGAGGCAGTTGAAGTGATGCAGTGTTATAAGCAACAAAGTCCAGATTTCAGGGTTCTACATAAATATACAAAGAAATGGTAGTACCTAATTCATCACCTGTGAAATGTGTTTATATAGTTTTTTTGAAGCCCACAGTATTTCAAAGCTTTGGATCCACACAGTTCATACATTTTGTATGAAGTTGTTCAAAAAAACAAACAAACAAAAAAAACACACAACCACCAACATAAAGTATTGATCTTTAAAAATGGACCTTATCTGCTCCACTTGTATTTTATTCAAGCATATACCAGGGGATAACAGGCTGTTAGTCATTATACTCATTCACCAACTCAACTGTTACCTGAACTGATCACTATGAATAACTTCAAGGGGCACACACAAAAGTTAGATGACTTCTACTTTAACAGTTCTTATTGCCTAGACCGCAGATGAATATTACTTCACTATGCACTTGTGATAATAGGACTGAATAAGAAATACAATTTGCAGTAAAGTGCTACTGAAAAATCTTTCAATTTAGATTATGCAATTTGAGATCCTAAAAGCTATTCAAGAGATCTACGGGAATAGATTTCTATTTAGACTGCTACATATAGTGCAAAAACTTATCTTCTAGTTTTTCCTCTAAGTTACTCTAATTAAAGAGGATGTAAATTCAGCTCTACCAGATATTTCAAAGTTTAAAAGAACCCAAATCTTTAAAACAACCCTAATCAGTATCAGTTACAATAAAAACCAATCCCAACTATTTTCACAATAGGTAATGCCTGACAAACTAGCCACACTAAATTCTCTAGCTATAGGGAAATAATACATCTTCAGTGATGACAAGTGTAATGAAACGTGGATGCTTAATTCAGTGTGAAAATAGAGCTATACTAACAACATGAAAAAATCTCCATGTGGCTAGTCAGCATATTTAAATACAAAAATCTATTGTATTTAAATGTAGTACACTGATATTAAATCAGTATCAAGAGACAGACATACAAAAGCCAAACAATACTACTACACCTTGTACTATAGAAACTTAAGGATGAGTAATGTGGATTAACAGTATCTTGAAAACAAACAACACTACAGATTAATATCAAAATCACATTCTTACCCAAATTAGGAGACTATTCAATGTTTGGATTCTTCTAGAAGAATGCAAATAAAACTTACCAATTCTTTTACTCTGCTCTTTTCTAGGTTTAGGTTCAACTTGTTATCTGCACGCACTTTAGTAATTTCATCCTAATGGGGAAAAAAATGATGAAGCAGTTAGCATGAATTTCTATTTATTCATGAGCAAAATAAGTTAGGAAAATATATTGTGCTTTCCTTAATTAGAGAGCAGATTGATTCCCAAGACACGTAGTGTGCATCTTCTTCCAAAGTACAAATGTTCCAACCTTCCCCCATGGAAATACTCATGTTCTGTAGTATGAACTCATTCTCACTGGAATGAGTCAAAAACTAAACTGCTTTTACACCAGAACACTGAAAACAGCAGCTGATTGAGAGCACATCCTTCTACAAGTGCTGCTAGGAATGTGTCATATCCCATGACTCACTGATTTCAGAAATCCATGCCTAAGTACACTTGTAAGATAGACTTCTGTGAAGGAATCTTGATGCTCAAGATAATGTTATAAAGCAGTTTCCAACTTTGCAATTTTGAAGAAAATCTGTTTCTAAAGACTATATCTAGGGCTTTCAGAAAAAAAAAAAAAAAAAAAAAAAAGCTACAGGTTTAGAACTCAGAAAACGTTTATTGTATTATAAACTTCTGACTTTTTACACTACCATTAAATTATATACTTCACGGATAGCTCTAAGTGATTCCTATTTCTCGCAGTGACAGCTGCCACTTTAATGCAACCTCCCAGCAGGAATTCCAGCCAGCTGACGGTTTGTCATGAGGCAAACCACTGATCTAACGAATGTGTGGGAGAAGCAAGAGTTTGATGATGCTCTGGGATATTCTACAGTTTAAAAACAAGCAAGCATCTCTCAAGTAGACCAATGTCAGCTAGTCAAGACTTCATTAAATCAGGATGAACAATAATCACACTGTTTCTGTGCTAGAATTTTTGAACTTTAACTGTGTTGTAATTAGATGTCATTACAGCACGTGTTACAATTCAATGAAATTGAGAAGTCTGAAATATTTTTTTCCTTCATTTTTTACAACATTGTGTCATTCTGTCTTTCAGATGAAAAAGTATGAGCAAATGTAATTACTGCAAGGGCAAATCATTTTATATTTCCAGATAAAAGTTAAATTTAAGATATCTTGCTTTAAAAAAAGATCTCAGATCCTTCATATTCTACCATTGAATATACTAACTCAGCTTATTCTTTTACTTGCATAGAAATAAGTTACAAGTCAAAAATCAGATGCCAACCATTTTAAAAAATGGTATACTGAAAGCCTAGATGCATTAAGTATTTCACAGCATTATATAAAACACGTGAGACTAGCCCTGAGAAATTTATTCTCCTTTTGGAGTTAACATAGCAAAGAAGAATTGAAGATAATAGGGAAGAAATAACAAGGAGGGCACTACACTTGATCACATTGTCAGCTAACTTGACAAGACAATGTTTTGACAGTTTCACTGGCAAATCCTATGGTAGGAAAGGTGCTCCATCCTCCCAGGTAAGAAGGCTATCACAGGAAGAAACAACATTTCTGAAGTAAGAGGACCATATTCCATATTCATATGGACCATGTTCATATTCATATGAACAGTTAAGAGTTACCTGGTTTCCAATCTTAATGCTTTTTGCAAGAATTTTTTCTTTCTGCGTAAAAGCTGCATATGACTACACACTCGTCTAAATTTTGAGACTTAAGCTAAGGCTTTGAGACAATCTTGATTTTGACGTTAGAAAGCTATTTGGAATGTTACTCAGGAGAGGAAAAAAAAGAACAAAAACAGCATTGATCTTTAAACCTAGTAAGAATAAGAACCTGTAGATAATTCCTAGATAAGTTTCCTCCAAAGAGTCTGCTTTCTTGATAAGGTTATTTGTTCCCAAACAAATGGGACCAAACATAATGGCACCAAACTTAGTGGCTTAAAGAAGTCATTTGAAAACTATTTTAAGTTCTGAACAGCTAACAGAAAAATCTTCAGGAAAAGAGAAATACTGTAACCCATTATTAAGTGCTGTAATTTTGAAAGTGTGTTGTGTTTTGAATATGATAACCAGCCCTAAACACAGGGCTGGTTAAATCACTCAGCCTTAATCATGATGTGCCACGTACCTACTTTCTGAGTCTGAGTTAAGGAAAAAGTACTCAGATTATTTTTTTCTTCACCACTTAGTGATGAATTGTTTACAGTTGTCACCATTAATTAAATATGCATGAAATTGACCTTGCTGCAGCCCATACTGTACCATCAATTGCTGTTTCAGTGTCCTATATATCACAACAATCAAGCACGAATTTTAGAATAAGATGCTAAGAGAAACAATTACTTTTAAAGCAAACCAGATGGATGTTAATTCTTAATTATATTGGTAGAGCATCTTACCATGACTTGCTTCTTTATCTGCTGGAGTTCAAGTTTTATTTTCTGGGAAAATAAAAAAATTTACACTTCTATTATTGCATACAAACAACCTCAATCTAGAAATACTAATGAATGTGCACCTAATACTAATGAATGTAGGAAAAACTACAATGCATCATGTGAAAAGGAAGGCAGAATGAACATGGTTTTATTATCCATATCCTCAGTACACGTGTAGATATATCCACACATACACAGATGCACAATCACTCATTACTACAGATTTCCAACCAGCAACACAAGACAGAAGCTAACAGTGCTCCACAGCAGTAAAGGTGGCCAAATGCATAGGAGGTTTTAGTAAAGAGTAAACACAGACAAAGGTAAATGATTATTCCCCCATATCTAGCATTTTTGAGGCTGCATCGAGCTGTGTCCAGCTTTAGGCTCTCCCTGGTACGAGACAGATGTTGACATGCTGGAGCAAGATGAGCTGAGAGCCACCAAGATGATGGGAGGCTGGAGCACACAAGGTAGGTGTGGACAGCAGGGAGAAGCAGAGGGGTTTGCTCAGCCTCAAGAAGAGGCAGCCTCGTGGCAATCATACTGCAGCCATCAACTCCCCCCATGGTCTCTAGAGGTCCCTTCCAACCCAGTTTATTCTATCACTTTCTCTCTTTCAAAAGACATGTGAAATAGGAATAGTAGTAGTTGTAGTGGATTATCTGTTTTGTTTCCTTCAATTGTGCATGAACTAGCAACCTGCAAGGATCTACAAGGATCCCTTTTGCCTGTCTTGTTCTGTGTGTATTCAGTTAGCTATGAGTTGATGAAATAACATGTGACCCGACTCTCCTCTTGCCGTATGTTCTCACTATCACCTTCTTTTTTGGCTAAATATAGTCAAAACATGAGATCATGTTAAAGAGTTGAAAAAAATAATAATCACAGAATCCCAGAAACGTTGAACTGAGATTGGACCTCCGAAGATCATCCTGTCCAACCCCTTGCTCGAAGCAGGGACAACTAGAGCAGGCTGCTCAAGGCCATGTCCAGTTGGGTTTTGATTATCTCCAGGATAGGGACTTCACAGCCTCCCCAAGTATCTTATTCCAGCGTTCAACCAACCTTACAGTAAAAAAGGTTTTTCTTACGTTCAAACAGAATTTCCTGCATTTCAATCTGGGCCAGTTATCTATTTTTCTGCCACTGGACACCAGTGGAAAAATCTTCTCCATCTTTACTATACCGTCCTTTCAAATATTTGTACACACTGATGAGACCCTACTCTTTTTCTAAGCCAAGCATTCCCAGCTCTTGCAGCTATTTCCCCAGAATGCTGTGTTGCCATCTGGAGGGACCTTAACAGTCTGGTGGGTCAGCCACTCCTCCCAGCCTTGCAGCACCTGCAAACTTGCCAAGGTTGCGCTCTGCCCCTTCATGAGGTCATCAACGAAGGTGCTTAACCGTATTAGCACTCAAGTAGACCTCCTGGGTACAAAACTCTTCTTTACATCATTAGAAAAAATAAGCAAGTGCTAGAATTCCAAAATACTGATCTTTACCTCATTTTCTGAACGGAGTGCTGAAAATTCACTTTTCTCCAAAATAATCATGTCCTTTTTCACTGCACCAATGTGGGACATTACTTGCTGAAGAGCGATCTCCTTTAAAAGAAGAAAGAAAAGCCTCAGAACATACAACCACAATGCTTTTTCTCAGATGCGCATGGAAATACAATGGGGTATTCTGGTACTCTAAAATTTGTAACCCTGAAACTTTAGAAATTATCTCCGTTTCAAAAGACAAGATAAATTAAGCGGGAGTGACAAAATAAGTGAGTTATGCTCACATGTTAGTAACGTTTGGAAAAAAAAAATCAGCGGTACTAACATGGGTCAAAATAGTTCAATTAATAGCATAGAAAATAGTTTCTTCCAAGTATTCAAATTCTTAAGCTAGGAAGGGCATTAGGGACAGAGATGTCCATGTGCTAAATGAGGAAAGCTGACTTTCAGGCCAAGACTCCCCAGTGCAACCATGCTCTTTCGTAATTGCCCTCTGTTCCACCTCCCCCTGCATGAAGGCTCACCTTGCTTCCCTACTCAGCTAACCAAAATCATGCACTATATTCATACTTTTAAATGCTCTTCTCAGTCTTTTATACCAAACTGACAGAAGAAAAACAAGCATCCTCCACATCTTTAGAAGATGGATAGGTCTCTCTGTAGACATTTTTCTAGATCCTACGCTATCCACTTGCAAACAGGGACTCCTTTTTCTTCTCTGAACATCCACCTCTAAAAAGTAGGCCCTTGCTTTTGATTCCGGACTAACACCCTTACAAATCTGACAGTGCACTCTAACTTCACTTTTGTCAGGTAATGCTATTTTAATTTATGGCATGGTATTTCTAAGTGGCATCTGGAGACGCCTCACTAGCCTACCTGACTACAGCACTGGAAAAAAACAATGGGTCAGTATGCTGGATTTACCAGAAAAAGAGTACTGCCATAGATGCCTTCTCTCTTATTCCGTGAGGTGCCCATCTTGCATTCATTCTCTCCACTCTTGACTGAACCCAATAAAATAGAGAACAGCTTCTTCCATATTCTCTCTCTTCCTCATCTAAATACATACACACATATTTATTGTGAAGGCTTTAATCTGTTTAGTGTAATGCTTCAGCTTTTACATATCCAGCTTTGGGCTAATGGCAACAGCTACACCTGCAGTTTTTCAAACCCTCTTCCAATTCTTCATTCTCTTGTGGCATAAGCCCTTATGCATTCAGACTGTAACAAACTACAGGTTTGTCATGTTACTCAGGACTCAGGGCAACACACATACTTCCTGAGCATGCCATACAAACTTGTACATGGAGGTAAAGACGCAATGATTGCTTATCATAAAACGCAACCAACCATGGGGGAAAGGTTCCCTTTAACATTGTATTCTTTGTTCTGCTGCGGAACAAATTCAGTACAGGAAGAAGTGCTTTAATATCTGCTTTGCCTGGAATCTAAGAGCTAGAAAAGAGGGGCTGAAGCCTCGCTGGGTGGAAGATGGTGCAAAATCTACTCTTTAAAGAGACGGTCCAGTGCAGAGGTTATTATACCACAAAGACAGCAGCTGCAGTTTTCTCTTGTTTAAGATGATGACCCAGTCACTACAAAATGAGTTAAGAGTCTATGTTTGGAAAGTGACTTGAGGCTCTGAATCCCAGCCTCACAGAGCAGCCTAAGAGGTGGTATTTTAGCTATGTTGCTTGTCAGCATGGTCGGCTTGACTAGCTTACACGTCAGGGAATTCCTCACAGGTAAAACCGCCATTCCCTCAATGCTAACAACTCAGTTCAGGTCTATGAAATGTTCTGGTAGCCAGGAAGGATCTCTGTAGATACTCAGCATTATCGTTCTATATCCAAGCAAATTTTCTTCACTTCCACCAAGATGTATACATGCTGGGTGGGTTTAGAAGATACCACAAACAATGTATGCAAAGGAAACAGACAGCTTTCAATAGCAGCATCTTAGATAGACTGTTCCTGTACGTTACCAGTATATAAAATTATACCAACCACACACTAAAAACATCATAAAGAAACAGCTGAATTCTAATACAATATGAATATTATAACAGAAAGATAAATCAAAAAAGACCACATAACTGCGTGGTAAACGACAGAGGAAATCTTTATGTTGTTGCTATAAATCTAGACAAGAATATACATAGTAGCCATAACTATTCAAATCCATGCATTGAGTACCTCCTATGTCTGTGTAAAATCCTTCTCAGCAATTCTGTTTCAGGTTACAGTAAGACTGAAAACAAAAAACTATCTGTGGATCGTGCACCAACTCACAATTCCTGAGTTTCGATGTCCATCACAACACTGTTAAGTGTTTGTGAAATTCAAGACAAAACTCAATTGTCAATAGGGATATTTGCTGTTCACTTTCAAATTTTTAAAATCCAGTGTCTAACAGTGAATAATAATGGCAACATGTATTTCCTTAGCAGATGTACCAGATTTCAGTTGACTTTAACCCCACAACTTCTTTGAGCTGACCTGCTGTACTTTGGTCACCATGTCCTTGTAGATCATATCCAGGTTGGTGTTCATGATTTTCACTAATGCAGATACGATCACCTCCGACTGCTGGGTAGTGAACCCTGAGCAAGACAAAACATAGCAAGATTCATATACCAACATCCAGACAGCTTATGAAAATACCACCTTCTAATACTCATAATGAGGTTAAAAAAAAAAAAAAAAAATCAGCCATAAAAGGTAAAAAGAACATATTTCTCTCCACGTAACACTAGCAAAAGAACGCAACCAGGCAGTACACCCAATCTCCTCCACCCCAGAATGACATCTGTGACGTTGTATAGCTACTTCTGTAGTACAGCACCATTATAATACCAGCAAGAGAAGTGCTGAAAGTTTTTCTAAAAGCATTATGCAGTGTCACCTCTCACGTGGTTATTTCTACCAACAAGAATCCTGGCCTTCAAAAGCCAATACCTACTTTTAGTATCCCTACGTATACCACTGACAATATGCAAATCCCAGCAATCCAATGATTTTAGTCTTATCAGCCTCTGAGTCACCATGTAAAAGCCCTTTACACTGAGTATGTTGCGAACTATTGTAAAACATAGTCCCTAGAAATACTCTCAACTTTCCTACTTCCAAAACATAGGAGAACGTGTCATGAACAAGATTTAATAATTATGGAGAGGGTGATTGTTTCAAATATGTAGCAGGTTAGTGTCAGAAAGCAGCAATGAGGTCTGAAAGCAAGTTCCTTTCAATAGCTGAGCTGATTTAATCATTTGCCATTGCCAGAAGGAGACACCTCTCCTCACTCTATTCTTTCCCCTCCTCGTGCCACTTTATATGAGTCTTGGTGCTCACTCAACTGCTCTGTGAGCTCATTAAACTAATGTCTCAGAATACTAATCAAGCAAAGAGCTGTATAATTTCCTGAGAACGAGGTTGGCACACGTGCAATCACACGTTTGGGGGAAAGGGAGTGGGACCTCTCCTGAAAAGCGAGCTGTGCTGACCTTCCCCACCTCAGTAACATCACACTGAAATGAAGATAATCTACTGCATTATGTCATAGCATAAGAAGAGCTGTACTTTATATTCTTCTACACTCCAAAGCTGCATTTTTTTGGGGCAGCCCATTTCCAGTCCTATTACAGCACGTTGTTGTGTATCGCTGTGGTTTAGCGGGGCAGGCAGCTAGACACCACAAGGCTGCTGGGCGATCTAGGAGAGACCACCGGGGCGTTATCACCATGCTTCAAGGCTCTGTTCCCTAAAGATGCAGGCACCCAGAAGGCACAAAAGACAACGCGTAAATCCAAACCTCTAACACCACAGGTCAAGGGGAGGCAATTCGCCAGGCAATTCTGCATAAAGCCCTTATGGATGATAAGCTGCGTGTTCAGGGCACGTTACCATTCTCTTCCAAGAGGCACACCAGCGCATGAGTGTCGAAGAAGAGCCTCCTGCTGCCCAGCAGGGAGGCGCTGCCCTTGCCCTGCGAGGACCCTAGCGCTGAGGTGCTGACACCTGGAGGGGGCGGGGGGGGGGGGGAAGACAAAACAACGAAAAAAACACATTTTTATGAGGAAACGGCCAACCGAGGGGCACCCACCCGACTGGGGAGCTCCCTACGAGCATCCTAACGACGCCGTGGATTAAGCAACGCACGCCTTTTGGCTATCGCGACAGGCTGCGACACGCTTTGCCGCCAAACCCGAGACATGCCCCCCCTCCCCGTCCCCTCACCACCCTCCTCTGCCCTTCTCCCCCCGCCCCCCCGCGGGCGAGGGGCGCGCGGCGCTCACGTGACGCAGCGGCGGCGGCACGGTGCGGGAGGGCGCCTCGGGGCCGCAGCACCAGCAGCGCCCGCCTCCCGCCGCTCACGGCCGCCGGGGCCCGGGCCATGGCGCCCGGTGCCGACCGGAGGCGACGGGGAAGGAGGAGGGGAAGCCGCCGCTACCGGAAAGCCATGGCTGGGCTCCCTGCCCCGCCGCCTACCCTTCCGCCACGACCCGCCGCCCGCTTCCGCATCCGGGGGTTGGCTTTGTGGTTGGCGGCGCGGTGGTGGAGAGGAAAGCGGAGCGGGCGGGCAGCTCCTGAGGGAGTTTGGGAGTGGTGGGGACGGACAGAGACAGGCAGACAGACAGACAGACATCACTTATTGTGTGCATGTTCTGCTTTTAAAGGAAATGTACTTGATATTTACAGAGAGTTAAAATGAGAGGAAGTGTGCTCCGAGCACCGTCCCTCCCCAGGCAGGACTTCCCTCACAGGGAGCTTATTTTCCCTCTGTAGGTGTTCACCAAAAGCACGCAGCACCTTTGCTTCCTCATCCCAAAATCAGTGATTGCAATAAATCAATACACGGATCAAATCGTTGGTGTGTGTCTTTGTGAGGACAGCTGAACCCTGGCAGCACACAGCAGAAACTTTCCTAATAGGCATTGCCTCTGCATGGATGCTGCGTGCCCGGGGCCTGGCGTTAGCATGGCAGTAATTCCTGGCATGTATGAGTGCAAGCGGTTGTCTTGGTCTTGTCTAGATGACCTCCTAGTTGTCTAGATGACCTCCTTCAGCCAGCTCATCCAGGGTGAAGTCCGTGCTGGTGCCCATCTTCATCTTCTCTAGGGAGCAAAGTCATTGCCGCTGCCTGCAGAGGTCTCCCAGAGCAGGCAACCTTTTCTCTTCACGTCAGGAATCAACTTGGACAATTTTCCCCATTTTGGCCTCCTCAGTGTTGTCCCGTGGAAGTCATTACCTCCTCCTTAGAGGCTACAAATGAAAGATGTACTGAAGGTTGCACCCTCAGGATCCCAAAATGTTGACCCTCGCAGGCATGCAGTGTTCACTAATCCATGGAGTTACAACCCCCTCCTAGGTTACAACAATGGAATCGGCAAAGAAGGAATTATTTTTAAAAATGATTAAATGATGGAAATGGCAAAGTAATGCTAAGTACGAAATAATGACTAATAATGGTATCTGCTGTGCTTTGGGAGCTGTTCGGGTGAAAATTAGAGGGGAGGGTAGAACAAGCTCTGTGAGGTATCTCCAACTTCAGCTACGGCTGCAAAGAAAGCAAAGGCAACCCTAGGATATAACAAGCATGGTATTTTCAGTAGTATTATTGCCCCTCCAGTATAGCTGCATTTCAAAGGCAAATGACAGCACTAGTCACTGCAGTACAGGAAGGATGAGTGCATATTCACAGTGATCACCTCGTGTCAACAGGAGCGTTAAGGGGAGCGAAGGGACTTTGCTGTCACAGGAGGTTGAAAAGAGCCTGGCAAGGGGATCTTGTTTCCATCTGTAAACAGAACAGGAGTGTAAAAATAGGCAGAGAAAGGAAAAAAAACAAAAAACACTGCTTATGCAGAAGAATGTTACTGATAAAGGAACATATGGTATAAAGTGGCCATGAATAACCATAGATTGGAAATTAAAAGGATTTTACTCAACAAAAGTGTCCTTGTGAAAAGCTTCCCAACAAGAATCAGGAGAGAACAAAAACTGAAATCAGTTTTCATATGGATATGGCTGGCTTATGAAAAGGATTTTACGATGTAGTTACCTACAATTGCAAGGGACTAGCTCCTGTTCCCTTGCATTAATTTTCCATTGTGGAGGTTTTTCACTTTCCCCTTCAAGTGTGTGGAACTAGCCACTGTCATAGAAAGACTAATGAGCTGAAAGGAGCACAGGTGCAATCCAAAATAGAATTGAATGGTCCTGTTACTTACTCCAAATATTTTAACGCAGTGACTCTGCAGAGTTGAGGGGGATTAACAGCTGTCAGGGGTGATGAATGCCCTGAACAGCTCTTAATTCTAAATGGGAAAAGCTAAAAACTCCCAGGCTAGAAAAGAGAGAGAACCACTGGTGTATGAAAGCTTTCCCATTTTGAAGTAATTAAAAGAAAAAATAGCTGTAACATCATTCAAATTAATATGCAAATGTAAATGTGCAGTTGGGGTAATTTCAGTGCTCATAGATCAGGGATGAGTTTGTCCCAATGGCTTTAAAGAGAAGGAGGCACCCAACATACTGAGGAAGGAAAAAAAAAAAGCGATGGCATTGTTTTCCCAGCCTGGGGCAGGTCATCATTTTAAGTGTTAAAAAATATTTTCCCATTCTTTTCAGTGGATATGTTAGTGAAGTCCTTGCACATTATTTTGTTTTCTTTTTTTTTTCTTTTTTTTTTTTTTTTTTAGCAGAGAAATCAATGATGAGAGTGTGATTTCTCATGTTACATCTGTTTATGTATGAGAACAGGTATATTATTTATAACGAAGAAACAATAATGCTTCCCAAGAGGAATAATGCTAAAATGATCCTACCCATAGATGGCAGTAACTGCTAATAGTGCTGACTCTCGGTGCCACTTCAATTCAAAGTCGTAGGGCCCTGCCACGGTTTAAAACAATTGACCTGAACCCGTAAGTTGCTAAACAGCCACTTTGGGGGTCTTAAATCGGGGTCGTGCACCGAGCTCCTTGCAGAAACCCTGCAGAGTGTCACTGCATGGAAGCTCTGCCAATTGTCAGAAATAACCCCGCCATAATTTCTCATTTCTTGGAAGAAGCAGGTATAATATGTGTTCAGGTGCTATAGTAGGCAGCAATAAGAAACCGCATTTATATTAGAATATTAAATCTTGCTGTGTTCACATCAGGCGTGCTGTACCTGTGGAACGAGCAGACAAATGCAATCTGTGTTGAAAGCTATCAGAACCAAGTGCCTTACAATGGGGATCGGTTTGGGCCAATATCCCCTCCTCCCAACCTACAAATGACCTTGTGTACCAGATATTGATGCACTCACCACCTTTGTCTAAATCAAGGCAGGACCTTTTGGACCAGAATATAATTTCCAAGCAACTGGATGGGAGAGGAGTAGACTGGTGAAAGACGGACAAAAGGGATGAATGTGAAGGTTTAAAACTGGAGTGAGACCAAATTGTGGGTACATAGGAGTGACGGAGCTGAATCTGTGTGTGATGCTGCTGGGAGGGGAAGGGGAAGGATGCTGAAGGTCATCAGACTGGTGATAGCAGTGACATTTTGAAGTGGGCTGGGGGGTTAAAATGGGTGTCAGGACAGCTTGGGCTGCCATGTGAAGGGAGGCAGCCGCTATGGTAGGGAAGGGAAATGGAGGTGAAAAGTGGATGGCTGTTACTCGCTGTTCATTATCCTGTGAGACAGTTAAGCAGTGAATCAATTATGATACCAAGCAATTGTACAGATAATGAGTTAAGCAATGAAGCAGTTATACAGCAAATCATTTCTGGTATTAAATAAAAATGGGGAGAATCAACAGCAGTATGAATCAATTATACAGAGAACTATTACCAAAGTGAGTCAGTTAAGTAGAGAAACAGTTATACAGCAAGCGAATGAATAAATTAATTATGGAGCGGGGCCATTATATAGAGAATTAATTATGCAGAGCCTTCCTTTGTGATGAGGGGCATGTCTGAGGGAGCTTCATGTACAGAAAAAAAATTCCAAACAAAATCATGAAATTAGATGCACTCCTAGGGAAGCCCTGCACCAGTCCTCAGCCACTTTCTCTGTGACATCTTCTCCCACAGTTCTTTGGACTAGAGCCATCCGAATTGCGATGGTGAAGCTATTGCAGACATGGAGGAGATGAAGCCTCGTTTCCACTGTGTGTTCCTTCAGTGGGGCCATGGAGGAGAGGTGAAGGAAGTTCAGAGGTGACTCTGGGGCTCTGTCAAGAGTGTTTTAGAAGGAGGCTGTGGTCTTTGGAGCAGCCTTACCTGTACAGTGATGCTCAGTCTCTTCCTGGCCCCAGGATAACTCAGGGTCAAACTTCTTGCCATGCTTTCTACCAAAAAGCCTGAAAGCTTGATTTTCCTCTGCCTTGCATCTCTCCTTTGCCTGTACAAAGCAGGTGTCACATATCAGCGGAGAAACGCATGTTTTGTCAGCTTTCTTTGCTATTATAGCTGGAGAAAAAACAACCAGCCTTTTGGACATGACACTTTCTGATGGTGTGAAATTTAAACACTCTGATTCAAGAGCTAGCTGCCTTACTTTAAACAGGTATAAATGAAATACAGACAATGGAGAAGAGCAAATTTCCAAGTCTTCATTCCTGCAGTAATAATGAATTATCTGAAATTATATAGTAAGCACGGTATCCTGTATCTTTTCATTTTCTTTCAGTGTTTTCCATGCTCAAACAAACAAACAAACAAACAAAGACAAAAAAACAAAAAAACCAACAACAACAACAACAAAAAAAAAACAACCAAACAACAACAAAGCTCTACAAGAGGGAAAAGAATCTGTATCATCCTTGAAAGAACCACAGATTTTGCCAGCTAAGTCCTCAAACCTTTTAACAAGACAACACTTCCATCTAATTCTGTGATAGATTGGGTTGACTACAGGATCCAACACAGAACAAATGCTGAACCAGATGTCTTCCAAGTATTATCTGTTCCAAATCTGGACTCCATAGCTGGATTCTTGAGCTGGCTGGCAACATCTCACTGTTACTGCTCCCATTCCCTCACCCCTACAAAGTTAAGGTTGCTGTTTCCCACAGCAGCTCAGAAGAGCAGTTTTGAAGTGGTCTGTCCTACCTCTGCAAAAACCTGTTTCCTCCCCTTTGGCTGATGCTGCAGTGCAAGCACAGCATATTTAGGTCTACAACATTTGTTTCACACAAGTGAGTTGAGCAATAAGTTCAAATGTAGAAATCATTGTCTTATCCAGCAGGCTTTTAATGGGCTTATTTGTTGGTTGGCGAGGAAAACATTGATATGGTGTGTTCTTAAGTTAGAGTGTTTGGGTAAGAAAAAAACAACTAGAATTAGTTTTGGCCAGTAAAGAAGTGTGAAGTTAAGAGGTAATAATAATATAAACATGGTGCTAACTATTATTCATATGTTTATAGCAAAAGTATTTGTGAAACTAGTAACAGCAAGCATCTCAGTTTCAGCCAGAAACTCAGCTTTGGGGAGCACAGCAAAACTGTGGCATGCTTTCAGCAATGAATACATAAACTGTTGTGCAGCATCATTTATCTGTCTCCTAGCATATACTTCATGTGAAAATAGCCCAGACTCTGTTTGCTTTCAAAATGGGCTTTCAATGTCACTAGAGTGTGTTTTTTTCACCTTTGTTTCTTTCCAGACCTCCCCCTCTCAGAATTATCTTCTATTGGGTCTTTGCAGTCTGTTGGGCTGGATTTGATCTCATATAGGTTTAATGCAAGCTTAAGGTTTACCCCTCTTTGTTTATTATCCCCCCCAGCAAAGACTGAAGATGCGAAAACCTGAAAATAATGTGTATACCAGAAGACAAAGATGCCAAAGTCCCAAGGAGCTGTCAGTAGAGTCTGAGTTGCAGGGATATCTGACATTGTGGATAACACCCTTGTTCTCTGGTGATGTTAATCAGCGTTCAAAGATTTGTAAGGCTGTTGTGACAGGAAGGAAAACCAATATGAATCAGGAGAAAAACTCAAGGTACAATCTTGTTTACAAAAAAGTACATCAGGGAAAATAAACAACCATGTTTCTTTTCCCATAACTCCTGTGTTGTTGGTATTTTTTTTTTGTCTTGTTTTGTTTTGTTGTGTTTTGTTTTTCCTCCTGGCAGCAATGAGTATCTTTGACCGTATTTGCAGTTTAGGAAATTGCTTGCCTTAACTTAGCTCTGACCTGCCTGTTAACAGCCTCCACCAGTTGCAGATGCTTCAGTACATCTAGACTAGAGGCTGGCTCTGGGCCAAGGCTCTGTGGTTGATAGTTAGTGGATTCTTTCAGGATATTATTAATCTGAAATATAATGATATAATTATCCTCTTTTTAGCTAAACGTTTTTTTTTTCCCTCTGTGAAATAATGCAAACTCTGCAATAGAGAGGTTAAGGGCTTCTCTTTTGTGTAATAATCCATAGGAATGGTAAGTTGGCCAAGTTAGTTCTGGTGATATCTTCAGTACATCTGCATAGTTATTATTAACACATACTGTGGTTGGAAGAAGAAAGTAACAGGTTTTCTTTTGCTAAAGAACAATGATCTACCTTAAAGCATTTCTTAAAATTTCCAGATGGAAGAAAGCAGTCCATAAAAAGATTTTGCATCAGTAAGATCCTTTTGAGTACGTAATTATCTGTGAAAGGCAACTGATTCTTGGCAATATATTATAAATAAATAAAAAAAATACATTTCTGTGTGTCTAGTTTGTTTTGTTTTGTTTTCCAGGTAGGTCATGTTTGTGTAGAAACCTTTCTCGCCCACGTTGTTCTTTAAGTGTCATTTTTTATTGTGTTTAAGGAAACTACACATTGTAACAGATGGAAGGAATACCTTTAAATAATTTTAATAATAGCAGAAAGCTAATTGCTTGTCAGCGGATAATTCCTTGTTTAGAACCAGAAGAAACCATACAGAATACCCATGTTGTTGCTGAAAGGCTCAAGCTTGTCAATTTTTACAAATCTGGTAAAAGTGGTCTGTACAGTAATATGTTCTTTTAAGGTGCAGCTGCTGAAATGAGCACCTAATCAATGTGAAATGCTGCCAGTGTGCCTGAGTGAAATTGCATACCGAATTTGAGGAGATTAAATTATTTTAGTTGTGACTTGACCATAAAATGAGGAGAAATGCTCGGGTTTTTGGAAAAGAGTTTTTTATTAGTTTATACACACTGAAGACTTCCATTTTACGTCTTTTCATAGAAAGTACTATGTAGACATATATTCCACATAAACTACTAAAAAATAATGAATGCTCTTTTTGGCATCACTGTGAGAAAGGGCAATATAATTATTATCCCCCTTTTACAGATGTAGAGCCCCCAAATCATAGTGAATGACTGCTTTTTTTGATGTTTTGATATTTTTATCAATAAGTACAAATCCCCAGAGTTCTCTAGGCCAAGTACAAACTCATTATATGTTTAAGTCAGCCCACTGTTAGGGTTATTGTGTATGGCTAAAAAAGTTTGATTTTTATTTATCTATTTTTTGCTATATATGTTTTTCTCCTGGAGGAATGTCAAGCCCAGACATTAAATCTTTTAAACCCTGTCTGAGTTCCTTCAGCTTCTTACCATTTAAATGGGACCCTATTCCATTTCTGAGCACTGATTCAATGAGCACTGAGCAGGTTCCAGGTGTGGGAATTTCGGTCCTGTCAAGTTCTCCCAGCTCCCATTGCCGTAACTCCCATGACCATACCTCTCATACCATCACTGCTGATATCCACAACCTTGAAAGGTCGCAGTGGAGCCTCCAGCATCAGTAATAGCTCTGCCTGGGTTGTCCTGCTGAGCATCGTCTCTGAAATCCAGGCTGAGTGCATCCTGATGTAGCTTACGACATCTGGTGAATCACACCACAAAGTGAGACAGATGTGGATGCATTAAAAAAAAAAAAAGAAAAACAAGGTAAAAAGATATTTTATACTTAAAGCTAAACCAAAATAAACTGAACACCCCTCCTAAAGAACATAACTCAATTTGCCATGCCAAACAAAACTAATCTGCCTGAATGACTAAGCCATTACATCTTTCCAGACTGCAATGCTGGGTTCACAAAAAAACATCACACAGAAGTTATTTTAAAACTTTCAGCAGAACTACTTCTATAAAGTATTTGGATTTTTCTTATCGTTAAAACAAGAAAAGAAAAAAAAAAAAGAAAAAAACAATAAAAAAAACACTTTGAGATGCAACAGGAACAGATGGCTATCATTTCTATCCTAGGAGAGACCCTAACCTACACGAATTAATACTTTTTGTTGTCTCTACTTTCTTCCAGAGCTGTTGATGGGAAAATGATCAAATATTTCATATCCAGTGAAAGTCTGGTCCTTTTATTTTGATATAATATTGGACACACAAATAGCTGGAAGAATAGATGTAGTTCATTGATTGATAGGAGCCCAGGATAGCCATGTCTCACAATCATTGTCTCACACACAGTGATACCACCTCTCTTTGCAGTGCCAAGAAAGTCACCTGAAATCCCAGATTCTTGCATAGAGTTTAGGTTGGCCTTCAGGCCCTGGAATTCATCAATGTCTCACAGTCTAAAAGCTGACTTAGCTCTTTTAGAAATCAGTCCCTGCTGATTTTATGGGTTCAGTGTAAAGACCCTCATTTTTCCCTAGGGAGGACTGTGATAGGGATGAAATCTCACTGATATAGCAACGTGATTCCAGCTTTTCATTTGCCAAATGTATTTTTAACTAATTATTTTGAGTGGTTGCTCTGCACTTTGGTGGAGTGTTATTTTTATAAAGATAATTTGTAGCTGTGTAAAAGGTGCTGAGGGTGCACTTCCAGAACCCTTTTGTACATATGCAAAAATAATGAATAAATAAATAAATGCTTCTTTCACATGACCTCATTAAGAGCAAAGCCAAATTCCAGCAAGAGAAAGCCAGCAGAGCAGAATTTTCCAAGTGCCTTTATTATGACATTTTTTCTATTCCCATTGCATCTCAGGGTCCTAGCCACAGACCAGGACATTACGATGCTAAGTACTACACAAAAATAAAAAGGATGTCTTTGCTCCAAGGGGTTTTTATATACAGCAGTGGTCGAAACGGAGCAATGTATGCCAGTAGGACCCAGGAGCGTTTTTCAGAGCACAGCAGTGTGTATCAGCACTTTCTTTTTACGCAGGCTCAAGGACAGATGGGAACCATGCTATGACATCTAAGCTTCCATTTCAGCTACTGTGTGTACATTCCTAAGTGCTTAAGAAGACTCAAGCTGTACACTTACTGTACTTTGAAGAGGTAAGTTAAAAACCAAATGCTAATCAGCCGACTATGCAGAGATGAAGCAGGGACACTCAGCGCAGGTTTTTAAGTCAGCATTGCTAGGGGATTTTGCTTATGTAAACACTTGTGGGCATGTTTTGTATGTCTACAAGCATCTGAAATTTTGCATAGCTGCAGACTGAACATCTGCATAAATCTGAATGAAAGATTTAGAAAACAAATAAGAAGATTATGTAGCAAAACTGAATCTTTGTTGCAGCACTTTGGAGCTCAGACACAAAAAAATCAGTCACATTATATGAAAGTAACAATATGAAATTGTGTTTTCAATACATATCATCCATCTGGACATTAACTTTTATCAGCTGCTACCTGTATCATCAGGTCTGAGCTGAAGGTGACACACTGATGAGAGCAAGGAAATGGTTATCGATTGCCAGGCTAGTACTGAAGGCACTGCAGAGCTCCGATAAATGGACTCCATGGACACCTGTTTCTGGAGGTGAAGGAGAAAGAATGCTTCTCTCAAATCTCATCACGTCCGTGATGGAGATCTGCAGTATTGGTGGGGCCCCGAGGTTTCACTAGCCCAAAAATGACAGTTCTGCTTTCGTTAAGAGAAAAGCTTTTAACTCATGGATCCCTGTGGCAAGTGCCACCTCTCATATTTGTAGGTGAGCAGGAAACTTCAGGGTCTTTACTGAAAAAAAAACGAACAAACTATGGTGTGATTTTACATATTGGTTATCCTTGGCAAAGAAAAATGCATTGATAAAATGACACAGTCACACCTACCATTGGCTCCCCCAGCTGCACAGGTGGGACATAACTGCTGGAAATAACACCCCTCTCCCTGTGCCCTACATTCCTTACCTCCTGTGACTTTGGGGGAATCAGTTTAAGAGGACGGCAAGAACACAGGCCTGGTAGCTGAGAGCCTGGAGAGGAAGGAAGGCTTGGAGGAAGTGGCAGCTTAAAAAGGCTGCTGTTTCAAACTCCAGCCTCTTCTCTCTATGCTACCAGCACCTAAATTCCTAAGTGGCATTGGGTTTCATTTCTAGAAGGGGCAAGTAAAAGCAAAGACAATTTGCACAAAAGCTCTTTTTTTTTTTTTTTTTTCCCCTTTTATTTTTATTTTTTTTTTAAACTGAATCAAAACACTTAACTGTAGATCAGAATAAGATAAATCTGGGCTGTTGATTCTGAAGAGCTGCACCAGCCAGTTTATCTCAGAGGTTTATTCCAGATAAGATCAACAAAACTGGTTAAGCGAATAGAAAACAAGACTTATGAGGAGTGACTGAGGGAACTGGGACAGTTTAGTCTGGAGAAGAGGAGGCTGAGGAGAGACCTCATCACTCTCTACAACTGCCTGAAAGGAGGTTGCAGTGAGGAGGGTGTTGGTCTCTTTTCCTCAGGTGACAAGCTGTAGGATGCAAGGCAATGGCTTCAAGTTGCACTGAGGAGGTATAGACTGGATATCAGGAATAATTTCTTCACTGGAAGGGTGGTTAGGCCCTGGAACAGGCTGCCCAGGGAGGTGGTAGAGTTGACATCCCTGGAGGTAGTCAAGAAAGCTGTGGACGTAGTGCTTAGGGACATGGCTTAGTGATAGGACTTGATAGGTCACGTTGATTGATGGTTGGACCTGATGATCTGAAGAATCTTTTCCAGTCTAAACGATTCTATGTTTCTGTGATCTCTAGATCAGGCTAGATGAAAACACTGCATGGCACCATGATTTGCTTGTAGATTGCACCAGCCCCAACGAGTTCCTTAGCTGGAAGATGTGGAGGGGAGGAGATGAGGGGAATGAGGCCCTTAGGTAGAATGGAAGTTCAGGTGAGCACTGCTTTGTTTTGGGGTTGCTAAAACTTTTAGTTGCAATAAAAATGCCACTGGAACTGGTTTTTGGTAGTAGCTCAAACACAACTGCTGGGTTAAAACTGCAGAGGAAAAGCCACAGGTATTTGCAGCAATCAAGCAGAGAATGAGCAAAAAACGCCACATTATAAATCCAGTGAGAATAGTAGGCAAATATATCTCTGTAGCTTATTCTTTCATCAATCAGCTAATAATACTAGTGCTCGTACCCTACATATACTTCTTCCGAGGATATTTCTTTAGAAAGAGGTTGTGTTTAAAAATATGATCAAAATGAATGACTCATGAGGAAATATCTGCAGGCCCTATTTCAGGGTGTCAATTAGAGGGCTACTTTTGTACTGCTTGGGTGGTTGACAATATGCAGTTGAAATCACTACTGGCCTCCTCTGCTTCTTTCTCCATTAGCTTCTATTGTCTTTAACCTAAGCCTCAGTAATTCTTCCACTGATTCGAATAAATAATAATTATAGTTCAGTAATCCTTGTTATAGCATAGCCTAATTAGTCTTTGTAGCTGACTGAAGCTTTTTAATCATGAATATAGAAATGAATTAAATATAGGATAAACAACAACAACAACAAAAAAACAAAAACAACACAAAACAGCTTTTCCTCCAACATCACAAAAATGCTTCTCAACAAACTATGGAAAAAAAATGCTATTTTTAAAAAAATATTTAACCGTCTTCTCCTGAGCAACTGGAAATCAACTTGTTGACATTTTCATTTTGCTTTCCTGGGTCTCAACTAGAAGATGGACCAGAAAAAAAGATAACATTTTTATCCTTAAGTAACCTTCTCCCAGGAATGCTGCTGCATGCATAAAACATCTGACATACAATAGACCAAACTAAGCTCTTGTATGAGTCTATTAAAGTCAATGGAGTTACACTAAGAATGAATTTGGCCCAATGAAGTATTCCAGAGAACAATGCAAAGCCTATCAGATTACATACAAGAAAACAGAATACCAGTGCTGCACAGTTGGACAATTTAATCCTATTTTCACTTCAGATTGAAAGCTTTGTGGTTGCTAGTTTCTATTCTGTGTAGGTTTTCATACTGCAGTCATCAACACAATATCCAAGTACCTAACAATAATGCATCAAATAATGTGACTAACATCTGGTACACGCTTGCTTTCTCTTCTCAGATTCGCTAGGAAGCTCTGTTTACAATGAATAATTATCAGGAGGAAAAGATATTTGTCCATTAAGACCATTAGAAATGGGAACAGCAATTTTCACACATAGAACCAATTACCTAGGGGAAAAACGTAATTCTTTTCCACAGTTCATAAATAAGGTTTTAGACTTAAAATACTTTAAAAGTGCTTTCTGCAGATGTCTCAGAATAATAATAAAAAAAAAAAAACAACAACACTTTGCAAGATGAATATGTTCATAATATCCTTACGTACACAGTATTGTCTCATCCTCATCCTGAATAGGAAGGAGCTGAGTGTGTAAGCCATTCACACAGGGAAATCAGAAACTGAGAACTTGGAATTTGAGCCCCTTATGAATGAGTAATGTGCACTGCTCAAGACACAAAAAGGAAGCTTCAGATTAAAAAATAAGGTGAAGAAGTGTTTACAGAGAGCAGAATTACCACATTGCATTAAGTGGCTTTTAAGCAATGTGTGCATTAAAGCCTCTGAGTCGGTTCTTTCGGTACATCTACCAGTTAAATCATGCTGTTGTTTGATCATCTATATTTGGAGATTATACTTAAAATTTGAAGATTATATTTCCAATGAAGATGAACCCTAGCAAGCACAGGAATTTTTACTTCCCTAATCTGAATTCAGTTGAGTAGCATCTGTGTGGAGAAACTAATTGCACAGATTTTACCATGGTCTTTATAGGAAATGTTTCCTCTTCTGTTTAAGAAACAAGTTTTTGATGTTGTTGTTGTTTTTGTTTTAGATCCTCATTCAACCACTGTTCAAACTCCTGCCTACCTGCAGCATTTTGCTTAGCTTTTAGTCAGGTGTTTATGTGCAGGGCTGTGAGATACTGCCAGTGGTTTCTTCTAGCAGTTGTTTCTTTGTCTCAGAGTGCTTCTGTTCACGTCAAGTGGAGCTTCTTCACCATGCACCACCTCTTTCTGCAGCATTCAAGTGCTCCTGAGAGTACCATCTTTATTACTGCAGAAGTTTCTGCTGGTTTGGGGTTCTTTGCCATGTAATTGATTTCCATAAGGTTTTAAAAAGACAGTAGCTCAAACAGAAATAAAGGTAGAGGAGCTGGGAATCTGAAATACAAGATGAATTTACCTCTAGACTAATCTATCTTGTGATAGATTAATGTCTGGGAAGATTCAAAGCACTACAGTGAATTCTCTTCCTGAAGGACACACAGAAAATGGTCTAATGACATTTATAGCATCCAAACAGAAATCTCACAATCAGTATTTTCCAATGATGTATGCATGTACTTTAGATAAACTGTGCTTTATTTCAGTAGTACCTGTACCTTTGGATTATATATTTTGTCATTGAACAAACGTCAGTGCCCAGAACCCATTTGTGATAACTGCTATAAACACCGAATGGAAATGGGAGCAGACTCTGCTGTTGGTAATGTCAATCTGTTCCTCTTCACTCCTGAGGGAGCTGCAAACATGTAAGGAAACCTAGCTCAAACTGCCTTTCTTATTCACTCTTAGCTGGAAGGTTTTTTTAATCCTATTTATCATTCTCTCATTCACTTTAGGATGGAAAATACATTCTTCCACAAGAATTATATTGATTATGTGTTCTGGATAGAAAGAGGCACTATGGCATCTTGCAGTGTTTATATCCTATGAGTTGGATGTGGAAAGATCCAGAAAAAAATCTGAGAAATAAAATGAATTCAGAAGTATTGGTGCAAAGGCAGGAACATTTAATGAAAAAATTAGAGCCTATTTTGGGAAAACAAAGATATAAAAATAGTAATATTTTTAGTAATTCAGACAGACAAAACTAAATGAAACTAAAAAAGTAATACAGACAGACTAAACTGTCCATCCCCTGCTTTTTGATCTGTGGCTCTTTAGTGATGTAAAAGAATGATTTATCGAAAATATTCCTATTATTTAAGCACTGTAATAATCTGCAATCTTCAGGCTTTCAGGACTAGGAGAGCTTAGGTAGCAGTCTTTTGTTCAGCTCCTGGTTCTCTATCATTTTCATTTTAAGCACCTAAGGCAGAACATCACAGAAATCTACGGGTTGATTTCTATCTGAGCTGAATTAAACAATGCTAAGTGCTCTAGGAGTGTTTATTACTATCTTTAAAGATCTCCATAATGAGCAGCAACGTATCAATGATTTACACCTATTCCTGTTAACATCATTCACACTAACAAAGGACTCCAAAATCATCTGCATCTCTTGTCAAAAACATTTTGTTTTTTACATGTTCCAAATAACATTTGAGGATGAATTGTAAAAAGCAAATGAACTGTGGACAGATCTGTCTTATCATAATATTATGACAGCTTACTTAATTTCTTTATTGCTTGAACTGGGAAGATTGCATCGTGCTGCTGCAGAATCACAGCAGAATATTCTAAGTATACATGAGGGCAGCTAGCACCTGTAGAAGGTAAAGATGCTTTGTATTGCTTCTGTAGTTTTAAGAGGAAAAAAAAGTCATGATCAAAAAAATCCCCAAAGACTCATTAAGAAGCATTCTATTTGCACATTAGCATATTGTGCTAAAATTACTTGCTAATTGTAAGGTCGGATTTGATGATCTTAGAGGTCTTCTCCAACCTAAATGATTTTATGATTCTATCATTCTGTGATAATTTTGATGTCAACATTGACTAATATTAATGAAAAGCTTATGCAACTTCAGAGTTTAGTAACATAAAAATAAAAAATCAGTTTGAAGAATTAGATTACACCAAATGACTAGTTCAAGATTACACAAGACTATAATTAATGGTTCAGTGTCACAAACACTGAGAAGGTGACAGAGGAAGCGTTTACATTATCCACAAACACCATTGCTAGCAGAGTTTTAATTATTATTATTTTTCCCCCTGCTACTAGCTGCTCAAATGGCTTAGAGACACTAAATGCCAGTAGGGAAATCTGGTCAGATTATCTACTATGTCCCGGATCAAAAACAGTCTGAAGCTGCTGTTTAAATCCAGATCTCTGTAAAGAGAAATTACCTGAACACTTGCTTAATAGCAATGTTATAATGTAAAACATACCTCTCCAAAACAGACCCAGTAAGAGGAAGACAACCCGTACTGGTCAGGTCCTATATGGAGATGTGAAGATTCAGGACTGATTTGGTGTCTACAAGACTGTGAATTTTCTGCCCTTTTAGACCATTCTGTTAACTGTGTTAGTAAATAAATAAATAAATAAAGATGGCAAGTCTTAACAGAGAAGATTTAACACTGTTCTTATAGAAGCTAAACAGTAAATTTGAAGAGAAAAGGGAGCTCTTCGAAACAAAGACAGCTAGAGACCAATGATAAGCTCATGTAGCAAACAGTGATGGGCACTGGAGTGGTTTTTGCTTCCATACCTGCATCCATGGCATGCTAGTTTCAATTTTTGCTCTCTTCATGCAACCCCACAACATTCCCCGGAAGAATCCACCTGCTTCTTCTTTGCTGCTATTGCTGCTTCTGTCTTTGTCTCTACTCACCAAAGATGAGCTGTCATATCTGGTTCACAAGTGCTGGAGTGGGGCTGATGGCAGGAGCTTCCAGCACAGGGGGCTACCAAAGCTTTTGACACCTAGAGGAATGAGAAGGCAAAGCCTTGCAAAAAGGCACTGAAAGGAAAAATGCTTATGGAAATCTCCTAACAATCATATTCATATACGTTAAAAAGACTGTGTAAAGTGGAAATAAAAAATAACATGCCTGAAGCATTTTTGATTTACCATTTGTTACATAGAGGAGATAAATTGTTAACTCAAAAGGATTTAAAATACACTAAGAACATTGCTTTGATCTTCCATTTTTTCCCTTTTCTGTGTAATCCTTCTCATATTTGATGGTGGAAATAAAGGAGCTGATTGTGACATGCCTGCAGATAATGAATCTATCAATGTTTTTTGCACAGTCATGCTGTCTTACTGTTCGGGGTGTCTATACAAGAGTCAGGGGAAAACATTCATTGCCCATTGTAAGGACTGAGTTGTATTCCCTGTGCAAAAATCCATGGATCCACAGACCCAGAAGAATTTCCCTCACTTCAGGAACTTAAAAGAAGCAAATATATTGCTGCTTTCATTGATGTATTTTTTTCAGACCAGCTAAATCTGCCCTCACTGTATCCTTAGATGTCTGAGACCCAGCATGGAGGCTTTAAATAACTTTTAAAAAGTAATTTTCACATTCTTGTTTTGACTGATTTCGTAATACAAGATACAGTACTTGCCAGAAATAATCCTTCTCTGTCAGACAAATGCTCTGAAATAAACATCCCTTGATTTGTGCTTGGCAGCAGTTGAAAAACAAAACAAAACAAAACAAAAAACACCACTTGTCAATAGAAAAATTCTTTTACTGCTGAAACAATTGGTTAGTAAATAAAGCTTAGGTGATTTTTCAGGAGCATGCAACTCCTACAGTGCATTTTTTTCTAGTAGTTTTTTCCATTTATGCTTTTACCTTCACCTTGGCCTTTTTCCTGTACCATAAAGAATATGGAATTTTTCAACAACTCAAACACAAAATGACGTTGGGATCAGTATGTTCATATTCAATACACACACCCCAAATGGCAGGTGGGTTAATGCAGATATTGGCTGCAAACCTGGCTGGGATGTTGCTGTGGGTAACCCTGCTTGGCACCTGTTCTGACCTCCATTTTGTTGGTCATTCTTTGAGGATCTTGGGTGTAAATATCCAACTTTCCAGAAGCCTGGGATCAAATGCATCAAAATTGCATTTTTTTTTTTCCTTTAAGTATGATCATTGATGTTTGAGACTGATTTGCCCCAACCCTACACATCTTCATTTATGCTCATCTTCCAGACAAATTTGAAATCTGTGTATAAACGTCTAGGCATTGCCAGCATTTGTGTCACATGCTGCTGAAGATGCACCAGCCCAGTTTTTTTAACTAGCTGTAATCCACAATGTCATTCAAATTGCAAGCATTTGTCATCACTCCATCAAGGAGAATTTTCAAAGATATATCGAGGTAGAGAAATAAAAATATAACATATTTTTTTAAGTAAGCAGTGACTTCTGGGACAATGTTCTGCAAGCGGGAGAAGGTAAAATCTAAATTAATTGTACAGACTATTCAATCAGGTCCAAGTGTAATACTTAATCTAGCAACTCAGGGCTTGTTCAGAACCACTGGGATCTTCCTACACGCTCACTCATCATATGAATACATCTCCCTATTCTACTCCCTACTAAAAGACCGCATATTGCAGCTGCGTGATTCCCACCTTTAATCTGTTTTTTAAACTGATCTAATGAATAACAGCAGTGAAAGATGTCCAAATCCAGGCATTAAGAAATATGCTTGTCATGACAAACCTGTACTGAAAAATTAAACTTTTATTGAGTGAAACAATTGCATTTTACATTAGTGATTTATTATTTCAGATAGGGAGTTATACTTTTGCTATTTACTTTCAAGTTATAGTTTCTGTGTCTGAAAGATTACGTTGTATTTCATTGTTCCACTCCTGAAATAAAAATTAATAAAAGAAAGCCCCCCACATTATGACTTTTCTTCATAAAACTAAAAAACACAAGCATAGAAGGCAAACTTAAACCAATCACACCCTTCCCATAAAATTCAAGTTATGTGTTACATTTGGTAAACCTCAAGCTGATCTGTAACTTAAAAAGGAGGGTTCTAGGAGTCAAAGCATACATTAAAGCAAAATACATTTAAACCTTTTGCTTTCTCAATTTCCAGAGCCGGACCACAAGTTACACACTGCAGTGTGTCAATATTTCACTGGAGCCCGCACACGTCCTGCCTGTCATTGCACTTGATGCCTGCAGTCTCTACTCAGGTTACAGCCAGTTGTTTGTCCCCCTCACTTTCAGGACCTACTTGCAAAGCTTTCTTGACTGCCTGCGTGATTTTTACACCTTTGCTGACCTGGTTTTATTTAGCTATTGGTGCTTTATTACCAGAACAAACAAACAGATTTGCAGCTGACCCTGGAAGCTCATGAAGTTCCTGAGTTTTGTGCTCAGGATTTTATTCTTTGCTCAGCCCTATGAGCAAAGGGGCAAAACTAGATATGAGGAAAACTAGATATGAGCCCTATCTAGTTTTAATGGAATTTTTATTTATTTATTTGTTTGTTTTTAAACTATCACTCAGTTTTTCTAAGTAAAAGTGGGAATAAAGATGAAACATCAGTGTAAAGAGCATCATTGTAAGGAAGTTCTCTGGAGGCTGCAAGGATAACTAGACCTTCCCTAGGGCCCATCACACCGAGCTGCTCAGTCCCTAACGTCCCTGGGAGCTGAAGTCATGGATCCCTAACTTTTACCCTAACTGGCAATACGAAGGACCAAATATAATGGGCTTAATTTCTAAACAGTATTTTCTGTTCCTGCCACCATCTCATCTCAGCCAAGGAGAACACAGATCAGGGTTCAAGCCTTGAGGAAATAAAAGATTAAGTGAAAGGTATTTAACAAAACAAAACAATCATTGCAATGTAAAGCTCTAGGTGGTAGTTTAGGATGGGTGAAGCATGTGGGTGAGGTAGGTGTGCCTATGTAGCAGAGAAGGCATGGCACAGCACTTGCCCATGAGGGGCTCCTCAGTCCAACAGCATCAGGCCGTGTATTTAATACAGCTAAAACCTGTACAGCCTGTGCAAAAATGAAATTAAGCATTCTCCTGGAGTCTGCCGTCTCCTGCACCCAGTTGAGCTGGGCTGCGTAAACAGAGCGAGTAGAATGCAGTACAGACATCTCAGGCGGCTACCTGGCTTATTAACAAATGACACTAATTGCCTTCAGAACCTGTTTCTGAGGGCTTCTCCCCACCTTGAAACAAAGAAAGCAGCACTAGAAAAGGTTCAGTACAGGTTCAGGCAAGCACAATGACTGGTGCCAGGTATGGAAAGGCTTCTGTATCATATATGGAGAAGTCAAACTGGCTAGGATCTCCACTTTGGAAAAGAAGCAGCCTGAGAAGCACTAAGGATAAAATGATGACATTAATATTTCTAGAGAAATAGTTCTAGGATAATTTCTAGAAATGGCACAGAGGAAATGAACAACATGTAATCACCCCTTGGAACTGGTTTTTGTAAGAGCAAAAAGTTGAGGACACACAGCTAGCATCTTAGGAGCATTAAAGACAAAATAGACCTTTTCCACAGAGCATGTAATTAAATTATGCAACTCACTGCTGCAGGATTTCATGGACACCAAAAATATAAATGGGTTAAAAACAGCATTTAAAGGAATTCACAGAAATCCAAAGGTAAGAATCAAACCCACAGGCACTGGTTAAGCTCCATCTCGAGAGGTCTCCAAACTGCACGTTGCCATAAGTGAGAAGGTATATTGGAAGCTCACTGTCCGTGGGGGCTGCTGCTAGTATTTTTTGCATGTGTCCACCACCAGTCACTGTCAGAGACCTTTCTTGAATCAGCAGATCATTCACCTGACCCAGGATCAGTGTCTGTTCATGAAGCATCGTACTTCTCTTTTTAAGTTAGTGTCTTCTGAATGCAAAAACCCCATGAAGAACACCTGTCCACCTAGGGCTTCCTTAGTCACACTGCTCCTTCCAGTCATTCGAGATAGGCAGAGCATTATCTAGGATGCAGTAATTAAATTGGCAATGTAATGTTTCTGTTGTCAAGATGAGTCACATTTTCATGCACAGATCTGATTCCAGAGACACAGTTGCAAAGGCATCTTTTCAAACTGTTCTCCTTAACACTGAATTCAATTTTTCATCTGAGCAAAGCTGTCAGCAAAAACTGCTCCGCAGTGAGTGGCAATCAATACAGTCTTGTCTCCCAACAAGTTAAGAGTTTTGATATAGTGTGGTTCTCACATAGAGGTTTCCTTGTGAAAAGGACTTTTAAATGCTTTTTAAAAGCATATTTTTTTTTAAATTTAAAATCATCCACTTTTAGAAAGAAAAGCTCTATCTAAAGAAGTAGGCTGCTTGCCTCAGCACCTCTTGAAATGCCAGTACGATTGCCGTGGATGCCCTTGGGAAGACGCATTTCTTCAAGTTTCGCTTGACATTTTTCACTCCCTACTGTAGAAAGAAGTGTCAGCCAGGAGTTGCCAGGAAATGTTTACTGATACATGGCATGCTGTCCCAGGGAAGCATTATTAGCTGTTCAGCAACTGGTTGCTTATCTCTTACACTGCTTGAACAACAATGATTATGAATTATTCAGCTGTGGTATGAAAGAGAGAAATACGATACATTTCACAGATTTCACAGAAGTTAAAACAGTGGGCACAGCATAAAGGAACTACATGATGCAGAAGGGAAAAAAAATGAAGAAGAAAAAAAAAACCAGGCTCAGTACAAAGAAAATGTTTCCTAACAAAGATGTCTATTAAATGGCTGAAAAGTCCCTTAAGGGAAGGGGTGGAGGCCTCATCACTTGAGATATTTAAAACCAGCCTAGAGAAAGCAGTCCTTTCTACAGGGAGAGAGGAAATGGATAAAATGACTTCTTAGGCTTTTTTTTTCCACCCATCTCTGATTTTTATGATTTAATATATTTTTAAATGCAAACCACATTCATATAACACAGGCAAGAAGCAGAAATACAATAAAATGATTTTAGTTGTAGCGTTGCCAAGAACAATGAAACTTGATTCAAAATGAAATTTATGCTACCAATTCAAGCTGCGAGATGACTTCCCTTTGTTTAAGGTCTAGCACTGAAAGCTTTGTTACTGCCACACACGTCCCTAGAAAGATGATTTAGCATCCCTGTGCTGGGGATTTATCCTCTATGACAGAACTCTTTAAAAAGTGAAGCTTCAACTTTTGACAAGGCGGGGTGATGCAAAAGGCAGAGAATGATGCTGTGCAGAAAGCAGAGGTTTTGTGCCGAAGGTTTGACAGACTTAAAAACTCCATGAGGACTTTCCAGCACTAAATATTTACTGATGTCACTCAAAGGATAACATCTAATCTGCTTGAATGAAAGTAAAAGTTGACTCTCAGAAGCCTCTTTCCATCACTTTGAATGTCCTAAAATGATTTCACAATTCTCAGTTCTTCTTCTTGCCCCGTTTTTTTTCTGCTTGAAAGCATTGCTCCATTTAAATAAACTGCACTGTTTTGCTTTATAAAAAATACGAAGAAATCCTGCAACAAAATCTGAGAAAACTTAGGACGATTAAAATGAACCAGTTTGAGAGCAGAACGCTGTGGACTTTTACCTGTCATCCCTGCAGGAAGATGAAATCATGGCTTATACCTGCTGTACCAGAAATCAAGATCCACAACCACCGTGAGCTGCCACAAAGGAAAGGCGGGGGAGGGTGTCAGGTTGTGGTGGTCTTCAGGTGTGGGGCAGTCTTGCAGTCATTTCTGACCAGCCAGGAGAAGGCAGAATGTAGCCATGTGTTCGGCCTGCTTTGACGTCAAAACTGTTTCAACAATCTGCTGCTATTTCCCCTCTGCACCCCATTGACTCTCACACCCTGGCTGCAACCCACACCCTAGTCACAAGCAGGCCCCTCAAACTCATCAGCTGCCCTCCTGTGAATCTTCTCAGCTCCCTTTCCTCTGGTTAGGGTGATCCATAGCCTTTTAGCTGGAAAGCTGTGCTCTCCTCTTCTGCACTTGTCTCTCTGTCTACGTGCTGCTGGACCCATTGCTATCTTTAGATGATAGAGCCCATGGGGAAGAGTGTCTATTCTTGGATGCATCAAAAAATGCTGGCAGCCCTGTAGTTTGCTGATTGCATTATTTGGACAAGATTTCACCTATTTTATTGTGTTTTATATAAGCATATACAGTTTTGCAGGCATATAGTCAAGTGTAGGAGGACAAAGCTCACAATGCAGCTAAATCAAAGACACCAGTCCTTATTTCAGTCAATCGTGTTCACAAGAACAAAGCTTTAAGTCATTAACGTCATAGGGGGCCTGTGTCCAAATCTAAGCATCTTTTTTAATTACAAAGGCCAATATTTTGGCATTTGGAAAATGAAAATATTCAACCAGAGTAGCAGTACCAAATAACTTTTAATTACTAAACGAACTTGAAAAATAAAAGGGTCAGTATGAAAAACTTTGACCTGTATTGGCAGCACTATCCCTAAATCATTTAAAGCACATCCTCTGCCCCAGGTACAGGCCCCTCTCTGCTTTTCACAGCTCCACAGCCTCAGCCCTGGGACTCCACACCCCGGTCCCACAGTCCCTCTTAATCCCCACAGCTGGCCCTAAACCCCACGGCTGGACCCACAGCCTGCTGCCCCGTAAGTCACAGCCCTGACGTTCCTGCACCGTCCCATTTGCTCCCTGCAGCCTGCTCCGCACGTAACACACTTTCTGGTCACCATTTTTCATGTTCTGGGCTCAGGTGTGTTTGCAGGAGAGCTTCGTCCCTCATGAGGTCCTGGTCCACCTCAACATCCTCGTGATGCTGTGCCCCGTGACTGCTTCTGCAGCCCTTGGCCTATACTATATATCATACCACAAACCGGCAGCTGGTGAGGGTGCAGTCTGCAGTCACAGGGTAAGATAAGTAGGAATTGAAAAACAAAACAAAACAAAAAACCACACACCTTTTAGGGTAAAATAATCCTGTGGTAACAAACACCTTATTTGGGGTAACATAGTCCTGTGGTAATGAATTTTTAACACCTTGTCCCTTGTTGAGTCACGTCTCTGGGCAAAGCAGGAACAGGATCCTAATCAAAGAGGATTCTCTTGGCATAAATGTAGCGGGATTTTACCATCACAGGAGACATAACTGTCCACGGAGAGCAAAAAGCCACAGAAAGGGAGGGAAACACTGGTGGGCAGGGTTTAGTTCGAGCCCCAGTTATACAGACTTCAGCAGAACTATTCCACTACAGAGGACACAGGTCGTGAGTTTTCACTTCTGAGTCTTAAGGGTGGCAGAGAATGCAAACAGTTAAATAGTAATAGCTGAAGTTCTTCTAGCCTCAGCCTCACAGCAATATCTTTTCACGTCTTTTCTACAAATAATTGAGATTTAGACCTCCTGGCAATTCTCAATGGCCATATTATAAGTCATACAGGAATTTTATGAGACTGAAGCTTTAATAATGTGCTCTGGCTGAGCAATGGAACAGCTACACAATCAGTATGTTTTCCTGCACTCGCATTTTTGAGTGGATTAGTATTGCAGCACGGTCTAAAATAACAGCATAAATTTGACTGGGTGGCAGTCTTAAAAATAGTGAAGTATAATAATGAGTGTATTTATTTGTGCTGTGATATGTAACCACTGCAATCCTGACAAGATTAGGCTCTGTTTTAAAACAGAGTACAAAATATCTGATGATGGAGCTAAAATAATCATAATCAAATGGAATTAAAAAAAAAAAAAAGGAAAAGACAACAGGTAGCACTGCAGACACGTTGTACAGAGGCAATACAGATACATCACACATTTGCAAAACCTACTTCCTGTATTAGCCAGCCCTTTATTAGAGATATTATATTCAGACAAATTGAACAAACCCTAAAATACATAAAGCCCTAACACTACAAATACATCTTCTCCCAAAGTTATGAAGTACTATTAAATCACATAGATTTCTTTCTTGCTTTTTTGACATGATTGTTATTGGATATTTAAAATTTATGAGTTCATAGACGAGTCAAACCTTGCAGTATACCTGGATTGGAGATGACAGCTCTTCTAACCATATGTGCTTTACAACAAACATTAAAAACAATTACTTCGGAATAGTCATTTCTAGGAATTCTGAAAGTATTTTAGTTCTAATTGTTATCAAGCGATTACAGAAAAGTCTGAAACATTTCCTTTCATCATTCAGTACACAGCTCTGTAACTCCACACACTTGAAAACTATTATTTTGCTATATGTTTTCTTCTTACATATGTGTCTATATATACATACACACACATATATATGCACTATTATAAATTCGAGTGTCAAGAAAAGCAGGACCTTCACATTTCCACATTTTCCCCATGATTTCAATAGGAATGAAACCGTAGACACCATCTGTACCATCTACAAAAATTGGACCAACTTGACTTCAAATCCCATTGATAGACACAACAACCACTTATAATCTCCTTTTCCCGTTGGCATTTCTCATTTTTACCAAAGTCAGTTTGCTCTGTGAATATATTGTTAGGCCATACAGTCTTCACGCAGCCAACCCGTCTCCCTCTTACACTGCCTTGAGATTACTAAATCTTGCGCCCGATCCAAAAGCTGTGCTTGCACTGATCAACTGCTTCTTCTCAGTTTTCACCCTGCTGTGCTCAGAAAAATGAGGTTGCAGCTGTGGTGTTGACTAGACCTAGTTACACACACAAAAATTAAACATTTCTTATTTTTACGCCCTTCCAGTAGTTGGAAAAAGTAGCCTAAACCATGCAACATACAGGCAAACCTCACAGGGCCTCATTGTATTTGTGGAATGGTAAATCATCAGTAATTCTTCTGAACTCAACTAGTCCAGTCAGGCTAATTGCCATATCTAGGGTGCTGTCAGCTCACAAGGGAGACAGAGGGAGTTCAGGGTATTTAACATTATGAAGGACAACGCGCTAAACAGAATCCTCCCAGAAGTCATAGTACCTCCTTACAGTGCCCATTCTGTGAGCTCTGAAAGCAAACAAAACAACAAAAACAAACAAAACACCACATTAACCATGTCAGATTTTTTTCTGAAATGTGTATTAGTCATTGCAGGTTCATTTCCTAGTGATCAGGAATAAAGATCTATTGTGACAGCTGAAGTCATGTAAGGGAAACTTTCCATATTAACTACCCAAAAGTAGTTACGCATGAAATTGGTCAGAAAACCTATTACAAGGGCTAAAGGGTCAGAAATGTCATGTGGTGGTGGAAATGCTGGGAGGGAGGGTAATCATTATGGAACACAGATGGAGAAGTCTGCATATCTCTGAACCCTCAAAGAAAAACTAAGGCATATGCACACTTAAAAAGCACCCCTAAAAGAGAGCAAATGTGTGGCTGGGTCCCTGAAAGTACTCATTAGCAGCAGCTTCTCAGATGAAGCTGCAACTACAGGACAAGTAAAGTGGGCTTCTGTTTGGGGAAAGTGTTTTGGAGACACATTTTTAGCATGGGGAAAAAAAAAAAAAAAAGGTTCCTCATGTCTCAGAACACAAAAAATCTTTGACCACTGGGCATCCCTCAAATATTTTTGCTGTAACAAGAACTGGAAAAAGAAATGGTAAGCTATTTTTCATCTAGTGTTAACTAACAAAGTGATTTCATTTGCTACCAGAAATGACAGATATTCCAGAGCATGAGATGCTTTGCATTAAGAGATGCTGTACTCTGAACTGGAAGGTGCCTGTTGTACTAATTTCTTCTATGGCAGATCCTGCAGCTTTAACTTACATGATCAAGCCAATACAAAGCAAAGAGTTACTCATCTGAATAGTGGCAGCAGGAGCAGGCACCAAATTTCCTTTATGTCTTTCTACAACCCAGCCCATTAAAATCAGCATGTAAATCTTATGCCCATTACTTAGCTAAAACATAAAACAAAAACCAATAAATAATCAAATAAAAAAGAACTGCGTAACATGGGTCACTGCTTCCATTTAGTGGTATGGACAACAATAAGAATAAATAAGAATACAGAGACAGGCTAAATCAACTATGCTACACATGGCAATGCATCTTATTTCACTGTATGTGTTATCAAGAAGACATGCAGTCTAGAAATTCATGGCAAACACACTGGCAAAATCCATAAACCATGAGAATAACAAGGCTCGAAGGAACAAGGCTTACAAAGACAACCCCAAGGGTGACTTTCTTAGATACCAGTAAGTAAATCCCTAAAGGCAAGGAACTAAAGTACAGCAAACCTAGCAACCAAACTAGCACCCGAATTGAGGTCTGGAAGAGCAAAGATGTGCAGTTCCACACTGTCCAGTTGTGGGACACGGTTGCAACAGAGTCAAAACTTGTAGGCCTGTAAAATTCCACCACGGGCGTCGAGCTCAGAGTCTGGGGACTTTCTCTTTGTACTTCCATGATTGTTATAACCAGGCAATTAGAAGAAGTGTGAGAAGGGCTGACCAGAGATGCCAACCTTTTGGGAGTCAGCAACAGTTCTGTTGGGTTGTCTGGTAGGCACTTCTTTCCCTTTCCCCCACAAGCTAAATTCAGAAGGATGTTATTGTCATCAGGAAGACTACTAACCTCATCGTCTGGCAGGCACGTTTCGAACCTGCAAAACGGGCACACTATGACTCCTTGAGGAGAATCACCAAAGTCTATGATCTTGCAAAGGCATTTGGCACACACTCTGTGACAACACTCCAGCACTTTTGGTTTTCTCTGTCTCAGGTTGTAGCGGTTGTAGCAGATCTTGCACTCAAGCTCATCTGAGCTCTGGGTCTCCACAGACTCCTCTGGTAGTTGACTGGTCATTTCTTCTGGTGATTTGTAGATTTGTGGAAAGAGGAGTCAAGGGATAAAAGATTTCACTCAGAACCTTTCACTTAGAACCTTTTCCTGATGATCATATCACCCATCTCAAACAGGAAAAGAGGAGATGAAGCTATCAAAAAGCATCAGTAGAAGTCATCCATTTTCAGCTTCTGCTAGAGATTCTGTACTGTGTGTCCTCTCTTAGCCAGGCATCCATCTGAAAAAGACAACATGGAATTTCTGTGGGAATAAAAAAAAGAAAAAGCAGGTGAAACAAGGAAGTTATACTTTTTACAAGCTTAGCTTCCTTTGCTAAAAATAGCTCCACAGCATATTTTTTTTCTATGGCATATGAGACCTATGTGGCAGTCATGCTGATAAAACTTCTCTGTGAGTAACTTTGATTCCCTCAGCCCATGAAATTCTCAGCAGAAGATGCAATCTAATTACAGACTTGTGACTGCTTGTTTAAACCCTGGTTTCCTAAGGAAATGAGACCTAGCCTCTGGTGCTTTTTGTCTTTCTCGATAACTTTTGAACCTGCTGTCCAATTTCAAACAAATTGGCGGAGGTGCAGCAGTAGTGAAGATAATTAAGTTTCTAAAAAAGTAGTGAACACCAGCAGTAGTGTAGAGGAGGGAGGAGAGGTTTATAACAATCACTCTTCCCGGAGGGCAATGGTCAGTCAGCACACAGCCAGCTTCTGCTCTGAGCAGGCCACGTGCTGCCTGATGTTCAAGCAGAGAGTGCAACACAGGAGGAAACTGGTGATACTCTGGAGCAATGAAGAGTTTTAGGGGGAGAAGGGGACACAGAAAAGGACTGTAGCTATTTGTAAAGAAGTATATGGGGAAGTATGTCAAATTTGTAAATGATCAGGCTTTATTAATTTTGCTGCTTGAGGAACAACTCCTTTTTCTGTCTATTCACATAACTGCTAAACACAGAGCTGATCAGAGACCATGAAAACGCTAGGGTGAAGGCTAACGTGTCTCTCAAGGGCATTTTCCAGATGTACTGGCTTCCAAGAGTTTTATGGCTGTGACAGCTGTTTCACACCTCCGCTAAGGAGTGGCCTGTGGCATGCTTGCTCCGCTGCACTCCCGTCCTGTGCAGTGTTTTTGCCACCAGACACATCAGCCTCCCGTAACAAATGTTTTGTTGTATTATGTAACCACACATTTTTGTGACTTCAGGAAATAATCCGTGTATTAAAAACAAAACATTAGCCAGGGCTATGGGGAGTTATAATTACCAGCAGTCACAAAATGGTGATATCTGCCAGAGGATATAAACTTCTCCCAGATTCAAGCAGATGCTTCCTCACAAAGATGGGTGTGGCACTACAATTTTGCAGGCTTTCAAGCTCTCTCCTTCGCTGCCAGGCTACTCTTCGTAGCAAGAAACTTGCCCTGGCAATGGGTCAGCACTTGGGCCCAACTGCCTCTTGTATTACCAGTAAACTGCAGGCACATGCAATATGAAAGAAGTGGCTCTCTTTCAATAAACTCGTTTCTTGACTCTTGGTTTTAGTAAATATTTGGTTCCTTTCAGTATAACTTATATCTTCCTTAGTAAATTTTTACTCACTCCTACAAGGCAAAAAGTTCCCTCTTTCAAGAGGTATGCTCCTTTCATCAATGCATTTTACCTGTCAACCACAATGTATAGTAAAATTTCTTTCATGGGCTTTTTGCTTTTACTGTGCTTGGAGTATTTGCCATTCTGTCTCTTAATGCTCTGCACAATATTAGGTCTATTAGTGACTGAATTTTTAAAACACACCTCCTGGATTTTAAAACAAAGATGTTAATACTACAGACATTGCAATAACGAGGAAAAAAAAAAAAAAAAACACAGTGAAGAAAAAACATATTTCTGTAAGAATTTATAACAGACATCGCCCCCACCCCACTCATTTCTTTTTTCTGCCTCTTCCATCTTATTTTAGCACTTTTAGTTTCCATCTCTACCTCACCACTGTTTTTGTTATTCATACTGTGACTATATTTGGAGTGTGCTCCACAAATTAGGCAATGCAAACACTAGAAGGTTGATCCATAACTTTCAGAGTGTAAATATCTTCCACAAGACAAAAAGTACGTCTCCTACTGTTCTTATAACCTATCCTTTATCCTTCATTACACTTCAGGATTCCTTCTTCATTCCACTACCCTTTTTATTTCATTCCAAATATCATCTTTTAGATAACTTTTTGGCATAAATAAATGTCATCAGATACTAACATACCAAAGGATGAAAAAAGAAAAAAGAAAAAAAAAAACACACAACAGACCTAAGAAAGTGAAATGCCAACCCACATGAAGGCAGGTACTGCTGAAAAGTTAAGAAAAAAGCCAACAAACAAAGTTATAGTTTTGAACTTTTACATCGTGAGTATCATTAATTTTCTGTGCCTGAGGTGAACTCAGATCAGTAACACAGAATCATTTTGGTTGGACAAATCCCTTAAGATCGAGTCCAACCATTGACCTGATCCCTTGTGTCCCACTGATACACCATATCCCTAAATGCCATGTTCACACATTTCTTAAATACCTCCAGGGATGGCGACTCCACCACCTCCCTGAACAGCCTATTCCAGGGCCTAAACACCCTTTCATTGAAGAAATTCTTCCTTATATCCAAAGTAAGCCTCACCTGACACAACTTGAGGCCCTTGCCTTGCCCCTTATTGCTTGGCACCTGAGGAGAGAGAACAACACTTTCCTTGCTCCAACCTCCTTTCAGGCAGCTGTAGAGAGCAATACGGTCTCCCCTCAGCCTCCTCTTCTCCAGAATAAACTGTCCCAGTTCCCTCAGCCACTCCTCCTATATTTTGCTTTCTAGTCCCTTCACCATCTTCTTGCTCCTTTCTGAACACATTCCAGTAACTCTGTATCTTTCTAGCAGTGAGAGGCCAAAACCAAACACAGTATTTGAGGTGCGGCCAAGCACAGAGGGACAATTTCTTCCCTAGTCCTGATGGCCACACTATCAGCTGGCTGTCAACCAGTAACCCCTGATCCTTTTCTTCCAGGTAACCTTTTCAGCCACTCTTCCTCATGTCTATATTGCTCCATGGGGTTGTTATGACCCAAGTGCAGCACCTGGCATTGAGCCTTGTTGAATGCCACACAACTGGAGGTGGCCCATCGGTCCAGCCTATCCAGATCCCTCTGCAGGACCTTCCTACGCAACTTGCTGTCCTCTGCAGACTTACTGAGGGTGCTTTCGATCCCTTCACCAAGATCATTAATAAAAATGTTAAACAGAACTGGCCCCAGTACTGAGCCCTGGGGCACACCACCTGTGACCAGCCTCCCACTGGATTCAACTCCACTCACCGTGACCCTTTGGGTCCCATTATCCAGCCTGGTTTTCACCCAAAAACCAGCACATCAGTCGAAGCCATGAGCAGCCAGTTTCTCCAGGAGACGGCCGTGGGAAACAGCATCAAATGTTTTGCTCAAGTCCAAGTAAGCAACATCAACAGCCTCTCTCTTGTCCACTAAGTGGCTTATCTTATCACAGAAAGAAATCAGGCTAGTCAAGCAGAACCTGCCTTTCATAAACCCACGCTGACTGGCCGTCTGATAACCTGGTTGTCCTGTATGTGATAGCCTTGTGATGGCACTCAGGATTATCTGCTCCATGAGCTTCCCTGCCACTGAGGTCAGGCTGACAGGCCTGTAATTCTCTGGATCCTCCTTCCTGACCTCCCTGTAGACTGGCATCATGTTGCCAAATTTAGCATTAATAGAAAGAGTAAGGACTCTGTTCCAAGTCCCAAATAGTAAATTGGGATCATTTGCTTCATTTCCAGACAACAATGATCCTCCCATTGTAGTTTCATTCATAAGCTATTATACGAATTATTTTCAAACTTTTTACTGTATGTACTGTACAATAGAGATACTTTCAGCACACTTCTCTCTTCACAGCCTCTTCAGAACATATTAACACATTAAAACATCAGTGATCGTTTGCCATTTTCTTTGATTCAGATGTTGCATTTTTCCTTATGTGTTCTAGCATGATTTGCACTGACTGCTACTTTGCATTTATACATCCTTTCCTTTGAAAACAAAAATGTATCCACTGATTCCTATTAATATTCAGACTTCTTTTATTTTTACCTTCTCAGATCTGTTGTGTTTAGGTCCTGCTTCCATCTTATTCTCTTACCTGATTTCTTAGGGAATTTTCTATTTTTTTCCTCAATACCTACTTTCCCACTCATTTTTTCTATGTTGAAGACTGATACCTTTTTGAGCTTAATATGCCACGTACCCTAAAAAGCTCTCTAACCAAAGACATGGAAAAATATTAGAAAACTGAAAAATTTTAATGAAATTTGACATCAAATTGACCCCATTTCTTGAGAAAATTAGAAATTTCTTGAGAAATATGGCCAACTATTACTCCTTCAAGCAACTTATTGTCTAAGATTTTCTGCCTTGTCTTTTTGACGTATCCCAGGTGAATATTTACTAGAAACTGGCAGAATAAGGAATAAGGAAATAAGAATAAGGAAAAAAGGAACGGATCAACTGGTGCACCTCTGAATTCCAGTTCCCTACCAAAAAGGTAGCAATTCACATACATCTGCTTGCTGTGTGTATTGAAAGCAAGAGAAGCTGCAGTAGTATGAAGAAAAAGGGAGTGTGTTTGTGTTTTGTCTTCCTCTTCTTTAAGACACTTTTTTATTATTATGATTATTCCATGATTCAGTGTTCTGGTATCCTTAATTCACTTTATGTGGTCTGTATGAGCAGCGTTGCCCTTTTTTTGACTGCGGTATCAGACCAACAGCTGCTTGTGTAGCTAAACATGTCTTGTAGATGATCACTCTTTCATTTTACGTATGAATTCCTTTCTACAAGAAAGCTTAGATACCTTTTGCTATTCTGTCTTCCACAGAACATTTCTGATGGGATCAACACAGTCCAACTGCAGAACTTTTCATTCCAGTGGCTATTATGAACAGCAGCTTTCAGAGCAAACTATAAAAAAGCTAGATGTGTTCAATGATAACAGCATCCATTGCACTTTACCCAAGAACAAGCAGATCTATTATTCTGTGACAAGCACTTGCCTTTTGTAAGAGTTCTGTCTTGGTAAGGACTGCAGCAATGAATCCATCATTCCTGTTCACTTTAGTCCTGGTGCTACTCCAACTCCCTCTCTTCCCCATGCCACCTGGCCTGTACCTTAAAGTCTGATCTACTTGACCTTTTTACTAAAAAGGGAGAAAAGCTGAAGACAGAGAGGCATCCTGACCAGATGGCAGAATGACAGCAGCCTCTGCAGAGATCCAGCAGACTGCTGGAGGGCTGCCCCAGAAGCAGGGGGAGTATCACCCCCTGAGAGCAAGGGAAGGCCATCCACAGAACCAGACTGAATAAAAACAGCATGTTCTTGTGTGCCACCCCAGACATGGCCAGACAGAGTGTGATGGACTACACCAGCCTGAACGAGCTGTTGTCCATCCATCAGATTGCTACTAATCATGGCTTGGAAGCAGGCTGCAGGCTTTCATTCCAGGTGTGGAGTGAGGTGAATGGGCTGTTTAGTGTGTTACAGCTGCTCTTTGCACTTGCCTGTCAAACATTCTGTAGGCAAAATGTGCTGATGAGGGGCCAGAAACAATTAGTTGTAGATGAAACTCTCAATCTCAGAGCTCAGTCATGCTGGCCTGGCAAAGAAAATGGGAAATTCGTGCTTCCCTTCTCTAATGAAAGATCATCCTTGCCCAGTTTATCAAGCCAACCTTTTATCCTTTATCTCTAACACTTCATTTCTGTTAATGTAACCATAGGTTATATGTGAAATATTGCCAAATTAACACGAGGTCAATAATTAAATTGCATATGATATCATCATCCATAGAGCTACCCAAAGTGATATTCTGAAAGGTTTTCAAAGTGTTTCTTCTAAATGCAAGCTATTTCTATTTAGGGAACAGGAGAACGAAAAAAGTACAGAAGGAGAAATAAATACATAGAGACTTACTTTCCAAGAAAAAGAAGTTCTTGCAAAGGTTCATTTGCAAGGAAAATTCTCCTCCACACGGGGAAAAACTGGTGGAAGGGAGGGCAACAAAATTAGTAGTAAAGCAGGAATACAGCTGGGAGATCTTTCAGTCTGATTCTGGTGAAAGAGAGGAAGTAGTCCAACTTCTCTGGTTTGGATGGAAATACCCATATGCTAAGATTTATGTTTAGACAAATATATTGGGTAAATCCCATTTACTAAAATTACTTCTGTTAAGTAATCCAGAGTTATCTTTACAGATCTGTTATTTTCTAGCCTCTTTCAATATTATTTGCTAAACACTCTGAAGTGCTATCTCTTCCAGCAACCACATATTCACAAATGTTAGAAATTCACTCAAAAAAAAAAAAAAAAAAAGCCAAGCAGCTAAAGAGAGAAACTGTGTTTTGAAAGAAGCATTTCAGAAACATATCAAAATACTTTCCTTCAGAAAACTTAAAGAAGCTCTTTGGTCACTTCTGGCTTCCCCAAACAAACTGCAAACTCTTCTCCAGCACAGACCAGGAAACAACCATCTCCAGTGGACCACTGCATTCACATTCAAACAGCTTTGCAGCATTCTGACTCAGCAGGAAATGACCATTGCATAGATTCTTCCAGCTTGTGCTAAGCACAATGCAAAAAAATCCCAAACAAACCAAAACAAAAAACCCAAACTGCTTTACTAATCTCACACTTGAATAGAGGATATTAAAAGTGCCAGCAGCTATTGCATGTCCAACCTGCTTCATGCCACATTTCTACTAACATTGGATGGGTTTTAACAATGGGCATTTCCTTGTCAGCGCTCATCAATGTGTGACTTTGCACAAAAGCTACAGAATGTGGCATACTGAGCCACATTTAGTTTATGGTCAGCTGTATAAACTGCTATGAAAAATGCCTTTTCATGAAAGCAGTTTTTAATGGGATAGGAAATGAGGTAATTTCTCAGAGAAACCCCCAAAATACACAGAAGAGAGATTCTGCTATACACGCAACAAATATTTCTATATTATTGACTGCTTCACAAGTAACTAATATCAAATACAATTATTTTTATAAGAAGTTTTTGTTAAAACATTTGGAGTCTTTGCCTGATCTCTCTTAATCCTCTACCATACTATAATATGAAAAAAAAATACCAAATCTGGGAGATCAGAGCTTTTCACGTTCAAAGCAGAGTTAATGGGGCTCTGATCAGTTAGCATAAGAAGTCATGGAACATAAGTGCATCATCTAAAATAGTAATAATAAAAATAAACAGTTAATGTGTTTGAGTTTTTTCTTCCTGCACCCCCACCAATCTGGAAAGTAAGCAGAGAGATATTTTCAGCTGACACAGGGTTCACTCTGTTCTATATTATGATACTGGCTCTTAGAGTACCTTCTACAGCCTTTGCATGTACGCATTCAATATCACCAGATTCCATTTCCTCTCAGCAATATCATTTGCAATACTTTTTTGTTATTCCAATAACTTGCATTATGTGTCAGGTAGTAGTGGAAAATGGTATGAATAAACAGTGAACGCCTTATTGAAACGACACTATTCCTGAATGACTTTCATTCTAGTTGGAGGCTACTACAGTACTGATATGAATCTTAAAATTGACTATGATGTAGAAAAGAAATGCTTTATTAGTTAGGCTTGTAGACACAAGCAAAACCTCTTCCAATAATTCTTGGGATTTTTTTTTTTCTCATATATAATTCATGAGCAATTTATATAGCAATACACTGAATGACTACTTAATGTGACATACGGCTGTGGGTTGCTTTGTGGCCTCTTTAAGAATAAAACCACTAAAGGACAAAGGATCTGTTCTTTTAATAGCTGTCCATTTAAACAGACTGTTAATTATACTAAATGAATAAGTAGAAAGAAAAGGCTTGAAATTTGTATCTAAAATTGTAACAAGTTTAATTCTAGAAATATGCCTGTTGAACAAAATTACTTTTTATAACATGTCTTAATCGATTCACAACCTGCTTACTTGGGCTGGTCTGGCATTTTCTCTTGTACTTTTTTCTCACTGCCAGTGGCTTTTCCTTTATGACTCTGAAACCAAGAAGTAATTTGTTCCAATAAGAAAATATTTCATGTCACAACTCATTACCTTAAAACCATTAATTTAGAGAAAGGTTAGACATTCTCTTCTTTGATAGCAGGGGTGTTTTGGGGCAGTTTTCTCAAATAAGATGTAGTTCCATTTATTTTGCTTCAGTTTTTGTGTCCTTTAAAAGCTCTTTTGAGAATTCAAGAGACTGTAGGACACTGATTGTAGAATATGACTTGAAAAGACACAAAATGATAAAGAAGTAAAAAGCTGGCCCAGATTTCTTATTATAGGCATATTTAAATACATGACACATATATCTATCACTTATCTTTGAATTACATGTTATTAAAAGACATTGCGATTTTATATTAGATTTTGGAATATCTGGAAGTTTACCTCCTTGTTTTGCATGCTATTTTATGTTTGAATGTAAGCAATTGAAAGAAGTCCAGAAGTACAAACAAATAACTTAAAAAAAAATAAAATTACCATTGCACTAGAAGATGTTGAGTGACACACAAAAACATGAAAGATCCCCCAAACATGACTGAACTGGTTTTCTTCTCTTTGGGCATATTTTCTGTTACATAATCTGGAAGCAACCAGGTGAGACAAAATCACGGAAAATTAATCTTGATTACATCATTCCATGAGAAATTCCTCTTCACACAGGGGAACCATTTTAATGCATTATATTAAGTTCCAATTAACCTTCAAAATAAGATTTAAATAGGAAATGTTATATTAGCTTTGTCCTAATGGAACTAAAAATAATCCCAGAATAGAACAAATCTGTACTTTTTTCTTCTTCTGTTGCCATTAAGAGCAATCTGCCCAACACTTAAGGATGTTTAAGTTGGTTCATTCTGTTTCAGACATTTTTGAGGATATGATTATATAAAAGATTTTATTATTCTATGTTATTACAAACAGAAAATAAAAATGGTGGGGGAATTATACAGGACAGTACTGACACCAAAGGTTACGCGTCAGTTACATATAATTGGTAACAAGGTTTCCTGCTTCAATTAGTTACTTCAATTAGTTTGAAAAACATAGGTGAAAATAATCTGTATTCAACAGAGATTTACACCTATAAACAACTATTCTGGGCCTAGTTAATCTGCATTGCAGATTATTCCAATAGGTTGAAAAGAAAAGGGATGGGTCTCAGAAAACAGTAATTCAACCTGGATATAGTGAATTGTGATTTTAGTATTTAATTTAATTCACTTACCTATCTAAAAATAGTTATGGCTGGGATGAAAATTATTCTGGCAATGTAGCAATAGTCGGCATGTCAAACAATGGCATAAATTCCATTTTCACTCAACAGCATTATGCAAGATTAGAATTGCAACGATATAACTAAGAAAAAATGTTTAAGAATCTTTTATATTTTTTAAAAGAGCGAACACACAAAAATCCAGACATGAAAAAATACAGTATTAGTAGAGCTTCACCACTTGTCAACAAGCTAAATTCTATGTCTTCATCTGTGTTCATGGAAATTGAATGATCACAACACACAAGTATCAATTGGGAACATTAGCTTTGACTATAACGTGTATCCCTCTTACTGAATATCTGCAGTAAAAGGGCCATTTGGCCTGATTTATGTACAAGGAAAACGATATTACAAACGTGCTAAACTCCTTTTAACTGCCTATTTTTTCCAAGCACTTGATATTATTACCCTTTACCAACCAGCCTTATTTTCAGCTAATTTTAAAAAGCATTTTTCTTTGGTAATGGAAGTTCCCTGAAACAATAAAAAAGAAAGATTTCTTGTTATATTTTTATACTAACAGTAAGCAAATTACAATCTATGACCCGTATGGTCATAAGAAAATGATCTTTTTATCATTTTCCTTTTTTACTTTTTTTTTTTTTTTTTTTTTAATCTGAGTGCTTCAGCTGAAAATGAAGAAGTATTACAGGAACTCCACTTCTGCCTAGCAGTGATTCACAGTTGCATGGTTACTGCATGTAAAGAAACCAGAAAAATACTCAGAAACGTTACTGCATGCACACCTGTAATTCTAGACGCTGGTACATGAAAAAATAAAGAACCAACATATTTGAAAAACACAGATGAAAGAGTTGAATTGATTTGTATCAAATGATAGGCACAGCTGTTATTTTATGCCACTGAGGAATACAGGAATCTTCTTAAACAACCAACAGCAGCTTAGACTGTGCATCCCTCTCACATGTTTCTGATAGGAATATACTGCTACAAAGGCAGCTAATCCAATCAAATCTAAATCTGATCAATTTGAATCTGCAAAGCAGTTGGAAAAAGTGTTTCAGCAAGAGTTGCCTAATTCTATTGTAGGACAAAGACAACCGAGGCTTTCCTAATTTTCCATCATCCAAAAGAATTAGACTGGTCAATTTTCATTGGAAAATTGTGGAGGGTATGAAATTGTCGTTGCTTTGAGCAGAGCATATGGCATTTTGATCTTATTTGTAACTATATAATAACAGTTGAAATCTTGAACTAAATCAGAATGTTTGAATGGTACTCACTGAGTACATTTAAAGCACAAAATACAGAAATGGCAAACATTGCTTCAGGAATTTTGGAAGTAATCAAGTCATACTCAGAAACATGGCTTGTCTATTAAAATAATTAGAAAGGACATAAATAATAAAAGGGAATTCTAAAGGTTTTAAAAACCAAAAATAAAATGTCCATTGAGATTTACTACACTCAGCTATTAACCTGGTTTAGTGTAAATTAATGACTGAGGCCAGGCCTTGGTATTTTCTTAACTGGACATGATGAATGGGAATTTTAGCGCAAGTTCAAACTAGAAAATAGACCACAAATTCTGGATTTCCCTGAACATAATGAAAACCCCAGCAACAAAGCAGCTTTTTAGTCAGTATTCCCAAGGTTATCAGTTTTTCTAGTACTGTAGCACAACTGAGCAGCTTAGCTGAAGCTTATGGAATAAAGCTGGAAATCAAAAACATTTATTTCCTTCTACTAACTAAGAAAAGATATTTTTATAGAACAGAAACATTACCAAGAACATTTTAAAATACCAATTGCTTTAAATGACAACCTTTTGTTAAAATAATTGTAATAATGAAGCTCTTCTGCTCTCCTTTTACACAAGCAACTGGACCATTCAAGAGACTCCTATTTACTACATAAGTCTCTTTTCCAAGAAGGGATGCTAGAAAGATGAGTTAGTACGTGACCTTATTTACTAGACATTACAGGATAACACATTTCAATATGCCTTCATTTCTAGTGTGCTGAATTCATATAATTTGCAAGAAAGTGATGATTTAGAAAAAAAGAATACTGAAGCTTTATCTATACTGTATCTATTCAACAGGTGAGAAGCATTGGCTTTCATTTACGCTATTACTTTCCCAGGGAAAGCTCCATATTTGAAGCACCAATATAGCATATTGCTGTTGGATAGCCTACTAGACCATGGCTGATAAGGTTATGAGTATTGCACTAATAATCAGTTCAAGAGGCAGCGTAGCATCCACTGTGACCCTGTGACTTTCTCACATCTCTGCAAACATGGACCACAATTTATAGCAAGTTCGAGTACCTTTATCCTTGGGCTTGGCTTCTTGACAGAAGAAGCTCAGTGAAATTGAGTGAGATCCAGTTCTACTGTCTTCTTCAGAGTCAAATAATTATTCCCTGAGGACATCTGAGCTTATATTTGTCCTCTGCTTCTGAGCTCGTATCTGTCCTCTGCTTCTGGAGGGCACCCTCAGAAAGCACACCCTAAAGGACATTTCCCATTAATTGTGGTGGGCGTATTTTGCAACAGCGGGTACATCTATGATTTTATCAGAGCTTTTTGAGCTCTTTGGCATGGCGGCTGGCTGCACAACAGGATCTCCCCTTGAGCAGGGATCCCTCCCAAGGTCATGTCTGCTGCAGAGATCCCTTACTCATATGAGATCCCTTGCCACAACAGATCCTTGGTAAGTGATTGATGTGGAGACTTTCATCTGCACTTACTCAAAACTTTATACTAACATTTCTATTCATATCATGTCTGGTGGTGTTCCTCCATTCAGATGCCAGACTTCTAAGTTCTGTTACGCTAATTAACGTCTTGCATATTTGAAGAAACAAGGCTTGCGGTAGGTTTAAGAAACTTTAGCTGCTGTGATTTTTCCCAGACAAGATGCGATTTCTGCAGGCCGTTACAGAACACTGCTATGTGGATGGATCAGAAGACAAAAGGTGGATTGAGGGAGAAGCAGCTACTCAGAGAGGGAACGTTAAGTTAGGTGGATTCACCAGACCAAATGATTGCTGCAAAAAGACAACCACATGTTGCACAGCAATGACCACAGCTTTATATGCCGGATCAGGACAAATGACCAAACTGATCTGTTGTAGTTATGACTTTACAGGAGTAACTTTTCTTTGACGAGGTTCTCTCTAAACAACTTATCCAGTTTCCAGACTAGTTGAAAATGCTAAGTTACGTGTTTAAACAACAAAAAGTTATACATACACATCTAAGATTGACTTCTGAGGAGAAAGCTGCTTTCTTGTTCTAAATGCAGTGCATGTATTCTGATATTCGAGTTATCTGCATGCAATTATATTTTTTTATATATGCATATTATGAAGTCTTGCAAACATCTGTGCTTTATTGTATCTAAATCCAGACAGGAGACATCCTCAGTAAAGAAATGTGATGTCATTTAGTAATTCATAAAAACTGGGGGAGACTGTTCCCTACCCAAAATGATAAACCTGTTTTAATACACTGGGACGTGCAGAAAGGAACAGACAAGATCTCACTGATGGTGTTTATGAATACACAAATTGTGGCGGCCTCACTGGCAGGATATCGAGTCTGAAGGACTTACTTCATTCACATAATGTTCGATCAGTATTTGATGCACTCACACAGAACTGGTATCATGTCCAAATGAAACACTGGTCTCATTTGTCTCATATTCTGTGAATATAGCAGGTGGAACCACTGTAGCACTAGACCATTGGCTTTTGAAAGATCCTACTCACCAGCAGTAGCAATCCATAACCATTTCACCTGGTAAGCTTTTGACTCACTTAAAAAAAGGAAACTAAGTATTATGCTTTACAATTGGCTTTAAAGATTGGATGACATCTTGCAATGACACCTTAATAAGAATGTCATTAAGCACTGAATTTAAATGGAACAAAAAGGGCCCTTCAAAGTAAATGCCCACTATTTTTTCTAAGCACTCTGCAGTAATTCTTACCCTTGCTTATACCTGTGCAAAGCCATGGAACTCATTTCTATTGAGTCAATGATGCTGCGTGTGTGCAACACAAAAAATACAATTTGCAAGATTGCTATCTCAGATTCCTGGGATCCTTATAGAAGGGAGTCTTGAATCAAGAGAAAACAGACAGCAGTGGTATGATAAATCTGAAAGAGTTTTATGTTTCGAGTGGACAGAGGGAGGTAAGTGCAAGTAAAGAAAATCTACAGAAATAAATTTCTAAATCAGCATGCTATGGAGCAGAAGCCCACAGAGTGAAAGAAGGTTCGAATGTAATAAAAGCAAGTTTGAGTTGATACACAAAGTGAATTTATGGGGAGTTTTAAAGATTCAGAATGACATGGTTTAGGAAGGCAGCCAGACAAGACAGAAGAGGTTTAGGTATGTGGAAGGGAAGCAATAAAAGTGTCAAGCCAGCTGGTAAAGAGTAGGTTACAGGTTCTGCGCTACAAGTTACAGGAACCAAAGTATCAGGATCATCTAGATTGGAAGAGACCTCCAAGATCACCAAGTCTAACCTCTGAACTAACACTAACAAGTCCTCCACTAAACCATGTCACTAAGCTCTATCTAAACGTCTTTTGAAGACCTCCAGGGATGGTGACTCCACCACTTCCCTGGGCAGCCCATTCCAATGTCTAACAACCCTTTTGGTAAAGAAGTTTTTCCTAGTATCTAACCTAAACCTCCCCTGGCGCAACTTCAGCCTGTTCCCCCTCGTCCTGTCACCAGGCACATGGGAGAATAGACCAACCCCCACCTTGCTACAGCCTCCTGTACAGGTACCTAGAGAGTGCGATAAGGTCATCCCTGAGCCTCCTCTTCTCCAGGCTGAACAAGCCCAGCTCCCTCAGCTGCTCCTCATAAAACTTGTTCTCCAGACCCCTCAATATTAAGCCGTAGGCAGAGGTAGGAGATGAGGAAAATGTTCTGTGTTATACAAAAATCAGTAACAGGATAACATGGTATTGAACTATGTAAAAATAAATGGAGAAATCATATGGCTTCTGTTGCCTACCATGCTGATGAGAATGAACATGATAAATACCAACATGATAAAGCAGGAGGGGACATAGGAACAAAACCTAGAACTCATTTTGATACTGGAAATACCAGATTAAAAAAAAAAAAAAAAGTGAAATGCTAGAAAAGTAGCCAAAGTAAAATGTATGATAAAGCTGTTTAGATTTTGTTGTATAACCAAATTCCCTCACTACCAAACCAAGCTCAGTGATGCAAAATAGTAGGTATAAAAACCAAACCAAACCAAACCAAACCAAACAAACAAAAAAAAACAAACAGGAGAGACTGGGAGTGGAAGGGGAGTGATGCAGGGAAGAGACACATTCACAGCACTTACTCCCTGAGTTGTCAGGCCAACATGACAAATGGCTTGGTTCTCTTAACAGGAAATTCTATTAAGGGTGAAGAGTGGGCAAGGAGTGGATGATGGGATTCACAGCAAGTCTTTTAGTGCTTGTAAAGAATCAGTATTTACTCAAACATCCAAACTAACAAGCACAACACCTGGGCTGCAGTGGAGCTGACAGACATGCATGATTCCAAATAACATGGGTCTATTACAGCATTACAGCAGAGACCAACAGTAGGGATAATTTGTGGCTCCAGCCTCAGAGTCAGCACAATGAAAAACAAGATGAGATGAAGCCTGCAAAGTGGGGAGTTCAGTCTGGGCATTATATATATATATATATATATATTATATTTAAAGAGGCTACATAATCCTCATTGTTTATGACTGATCCCATCCCAGGCAATGACTGAGATGACATTTCAGTCCCAGCTCCCTGAACTTCAGAGATTTACAGCTTTCTGACCAAAAAGACCCACTGAATGGAATTTTTTCAAGTCTTGAGATTATTTAACAGACGGTTAACACAATCTCTTTTGGGGAAATGAAACTGTAGCTTTCATGCTCTGAAGATGCTTCAGGATTTTTCTTATACCTGGGTGACTCAAAACCATTTCTAAAAAAAAGAAAACCAAAAGCTTTAAGTGTTTCCAGTGAGGACATAAGTATTTGGAACAAAAGCAAAATCCCAAACGTGAGATTTAAGAAAGGACCATAAAGCTATACTGATCTTACCTCCTGTGCTGTGGAGTCTGTGGAACATACTCCACTAATTCCTGCAGTTAAATCACAAAATGACAGAACAGTTTGTATTGGAAAGGAACCTCAGGAGGATACCTGGTCCAAACCTCTCTTCCTGAAAAGTCTAGAAAACAATATTGCAATGCTGTGTAACAGTTGCACCAAGATGTATGTAACTAGGTAGTCTGCCCAGCATTCAGGGTGAAGACGCATTCCTTGCAAGGACATGGTGGATGAGGTATGCTGGCTATCCAGTCTTCATCCTATCTCCCTATTTCTTTTCAATGGGCAACCATGTGCTGCTCTGGATGCACCTTTTGTTGTCTTTAGGCGCCAACAGAGAGCAGCCTCTTTGTGGGGTCCCACCTCTGTGAGTCATCAGCATTTACTCACTGACTTTTATCTCCTGATATTGGTGTCTGGAAAAAATTGCACCTATGCAGACGTGTGCTGTGGTCTTGATGATCTGCTAATCTGGGTGCCATCACCAGCTATCCTTACAACTCCTGCTGTTCCTCCTAGTGCTTCCACACCCTATTCATACCAATCAAGGTTCCCATTGCAATTCTCTACGGAAGTAGAGACAGTTCTCAAGGTGTATTGCTCAGGATCTTATCCATTTCAGTTTTGAATGTCTCTGGTGATAAGGTCCACAATCCTATCCACAACCCCCGCTAGGCACACATTCCAAAGCCTGACTCACTGAAAAGAACCTGCTCATATCCCCGCTGGCTCTTTCACTGATTCTGGGGGCAGATAAAAGGCAACTGTCATACCCACACAGCTACCCCTCACACAAAGGAAACAAGATGATGAGGAAGGTCTTAAAAGCCACACAAGGCTGTAAGACAGCAGGAAGTCGAATAGAGTATATGAGAAGTTTGAGAGGTACTGACATCTGCCTCCTGTGGCCAGTACAAACCACTTTGTGCTGCTCTGGAGAAACAAAGCTATCTTAATTCATCCTCAATAATTCCTAATTAAGATCACACCAGCTTGGAAGTGTCTGCTACTGCTCCTAGATTTATTAAATACACCCGAAGTCCATCTGGCAGATAACATTTTACCCCTTAACTATATGGAATTGCCAGCTGGGTCACTGCCACACTCAGGGATGATTAGATTCCAAGTTATCCATCTCTTTTCTACCTCTAAGAGGCTGGCCATTCAGGGAGTGCCCTCAGCTTTAGCAAAGGTAGAGTTTTTGTATGCCTGTCTTCATCCATGGGCCTTTATTCATCACACATTCATGGTACTGTGAAAGAACATTAAAAGATGCACACAAACAAGACTGACCCATTGTGCATGAACTGCACTATCAAATAAGGTGTGTGTGTACGTGCATGCATATTTTACATGAATGCTCACATTTTCAGATATTTTTTTTTCTAATATAGGACTTCTTTAATGATTCTGATTTTCAAAAGCAGGTCTAACATACAAGGCATTTACAGAGGAGGAAACATTTTGCCTCCCACACTCTACACTTCCATGTTTCTGAATACCTTACTGTATACTGGGGAAAACAGAGATATACAATACTCCAGGATAAAAACTGAGATTGTTATTTTCTCATTGAAAATGAGCACTACCATCTCCTCATAAAAGAAATCACACCAGGTAGAATACTGTTGCTAATGCCTGCTGATCAACTTGCATAAAACACAGCATTTCTGAAAATGCCAAAGTAACTCGATATATTTCTTTAAATGTTACCTTGATAATGTTTTCATTTGCAAGTAGCATATTAAATCCTCTAGCTAAATGTTATTGTATCTGACATTTCATGAAAAGTATTTGGTCACAGTTGTGTACTACAATCAGTACTCTGAAGGGATATTGAGGGAGACAGCACACAAATACAGAAACCTATCCCCTACCCAAACCCAAGCCAGAGAACACAGGATGTCTCTATTTAAATGCTGATTCAAGACTGAAGAAAATAAAGATTTAACAGAATTATCAGGGAGTTACTTAAGTAACAGAGAAGCTCAGTGTAAACAGTTTAAAGCTGGGATGCAATGCTGTTATCACAATGCCTTGTGTTAACTATGATGATTGCTCTTTCCGGCCTGCCGGAGTAATGAACAATAATGATTGCACAATGCAAGATAATCACCATTTAGCTAATTCACTCAATCTAGGTGGGGGAGATCAAAGATGCCTCTCTGCTCCTCTCTTCCTTAACGACTGCCCTTATAGGCTCAAAAGGTAACTAAGAGAAAATCTAAAAGTGGTTCAATCAGTGTGTATATCTGCCTAACATACCCCAGAGCCTATACACCAGCTGCTGGAGCGGCAATGGCCACAGCTTTCAACCCCAGTCTTCCCAGGGCACGCGGTGCTGCAGAGCAGTGCTATGCTACTGCAGCTCCCAGCTCCAGGCCTCCGGCTCTCCACAGACCATCTCCAGCATGACAGTGGAACTGCCCTTCTTTGCTACTGTGAAAGAGAAACTGGACAAAAACGGACAGCTTTGTGGACATCTGGAGCTGCAGGCAGGCAGGGAGCTCTGTCAGTGTCCTTGTGGGAACCACAGGGCTGGCCGAACAGGCCTCAGGCCCATTTCCTACCATGACAATTCCCCGCGGCTCGCCTGTTAGAGCTTTGCCCATTGCTGAAGGCACGCTGCTTGCTGTCTGCTGCCTGGCATGCTGAATTTCTTTTGCAGAGGGTTGAATACCCATTCACATGTCTGACTGGAACCCTTCTTTTGCTGGATAGGCCGCTGGGTTTGCACGGGGCAGCTGCTCAGTATTTGCACGCCAGTCCGAGTGGCCTTGCGTGGACAAATGACGCCATTCCTGGAGCAGGCTTTGCGGGAACTGTGCCACTGCTTAGTGCTATGAATGCTGATGAAATTGCCTTCCTAAGACGTGTTTCTCCCCTTGGAACAATATGATCTCGCAATCTATGGATTCACTTTGAATTTTTCAACAAGTCTTTCAGGCTTTGTCTATTATCTGAGAGCTCCACACTCCTTCAATGTATTCTCTACAAAATTTGTTATAATCATTGCAGTGTGTACTGGTTGTCCAAAGTTAGACATTTTAACAGGCATACTACCAGAATAGAAATTCATTCTCATCCACACATCAGTCGTATTTTTCCCCCATAGACCCATTTCTTCCATTTTTCCTACATAGAAAGAAACAAAAACACAAAAACAAGAACAAAATGCACAAAAAAGAGAATACCATTCCAATCAATTTCAACTAAAAAGTGATGCCAAGTATCATTTATATTCTTTGCAACTTTCTGACATATCCTACCTGCTGTACTTCTGCCTGTTTAGACCCTAAATTCTGTATAGCAAGGGCTATAAACACACACATGAAGTTTTAATTTTATGCATATACAAACATCAAGGCAAGGGTTCGTTGAAGCTCTCTCTCACCCCAATTCTCCGAACTTCCCAATACAAATATAAATGTTCAAATGCAATCAAAAGAGCTCTGGGTCAGAAGTAATGCTGCGATGTTGACCTTACTTCTCAATACAGACACTGACCATTGTATATTTTCTTTCTGTCTTGGGAGTTACTATTTGTCATAGCATTATATTATGTTTCTTTTTGCGATTTATGAGTGTTTCACTTTACACTGCTACTATGTGAGCAGAAAAATACAATATTTAAAATAATAGGATTAAAATAAAGGATTTTGAAAATCCTTTCAAAAAAAAAAAAATCTGTTTTCTAGTGAGGTTGGCTTTCCTGCACTCACACAGACCACAAATGAAAAGAGTTGTGACAAAATTAAGTTTAAAGACACAAAACTACCATTGAAAGATATGCAGAGTGAAGCAGTGAAGGAGGAGGCAGCAAATATGCAGCAGGATTGGATTATTGCTTGTTACAAGTTATTACTACTTCAAGGTCAGTGGGTAGACACTGTCTTTTGGACATCTACATAGAATTATGTCCAAAGCAGCTCAGTACTGGTCACATTGTGTGAAACTGTTTCTCTGCCTTGAGCAACAAGTGTATGTGTGATGTCAATCGACACCCTTTGCTTATCTGGCAAATACAAATGTGCGCACACACGCACAAGTATTTTAAATTGTGCAAATACAATGGCTCTCTTGAGAGGGTAGCATACATAAATTTGTATGCATATATAAATTTGCATATATAAATTTGTATGTGCATGTGTCTGTGTGAACTATAACTGCAGAAAACCTACCTTGCCCTCTCAAGAGACCTATAGAACTTCAGATATACACACACACAAGACAAACAGCTAGTCAAGCATCATGATATTAATGTTATTTATACTGAAAAACAAATTACAAGACCTGTACTACTGACAAACCTTTTTTATCGAATATTTTTCCTTCACTGATACAGAAAAATAAGCAGAAGACTTGATTTTAATGGAATGAATTCAGAAGGCTGTTTAACTTATTCCTAGCCACATCTGAATAAGAAAACTGCATGAAAAAGAATAACCCCAAGAAGTTTCTTTCTACTTATTTTCTACTTACTTTTTTACTTACTTTCTTCTTTCTCTTTCATTATGGTGACATGCTTCCCTCCTCCCTGACCCAAAATCAATGAGAACTTGTATTTTAATAAGACTATATCAAGATGCATTACTGAAGCATTATATTTATACAGATAAAAACATTGAAAATTATCCTCAGTCCCTAACAAACACGCTTCAGCATGATTCAGTTGTGTTGGCCACATTACAACAAATTCATAAAAATAATCGTTATAATGCAAATGTTGCTAAGTCCATAAGCACAGCATACCACTATGGGACAAGTTGTCTTGGGAGTTACACCAAGGGAAGGACAGGGAAGTAGCACTACACTCAATTTTTCTCCATTCCAGGATTATAAAATGCTTTAACTTGCCTGTCAGGTGACAGAGACAGGCAAAGCAGTCACATAAGACAGATTCATATCTTCTTAACAGACAGATGACATAAGATTTACTAGAAACTTAATTCATCTGAGAATTTTTTAGGATCCATCAACACCCAATATTACTGTTCTGTTTTTACATCACCTGCATGCCATTAATTTTCCATTCAGCTTCACTCTTTTTAAGTCTTGTAAGAGCTGTTTCTCTATCTCCCCATCCAGGAAAGCATCCTTCTTCAGATTCTTGAACACTTGTACAAGTATGCACGTGCTTAAGTTCCACTAAAATTATGGAATTATGTATGCTCAAGTATGATCTTATTGTCTGAAGATGATTTGTATTCTAGGATATTATTTGGCAAAATATAACATATAAAATAGAGATGTGATTCTTGAGAACACATTTTGGTGAGCTTCCAGGAACTTACCTGCCAGATGCCGAGCTGGCTCACAGATCTGGCCTCTATCTATTCATCCATCCATCACCACATTGCCTGAATGACTGATAATAAAAACAGATGATTCATCCTTGGTATGTTCTCTGCGCACTTTTTGTCCTGTGGAAGACATTAACACCTTAATCATAAACTGCTATATTTCAGACTAAGGGAAACTTACAGCATAAAGAGGGAAGTTTCTGTCTTAGTAGATAGATGTTTATTCCTAATTTTTAAAAGGCAGAGGTGGTTAGAAATGAAGTTTTCATCATTAGCTGATATTTAAATGAGCAGGTGCCCATGCTTGTCTTCTCAAGTGTAAAATATCACCTGATGGCCAATGAAGAACATAAGCTATACAGTCAGAAGACGCTCTCCTTTTCTGTCTTTTTAAATAGATCAGACTAGAAAGATTATTTTTCATTTCCATGTACTTAACAACTGCTATTCAAGGTGTCACTGTTAATAGCATGAACATCAAGGACTTATCTCAAGACACCCCGCAGGGAGGATGGGACAACTTCAGGTCTGCCATGGAGGAAACAGGAAGATTTATTTCAAAATATTGAACAATACTGAGTGACCTTATATCTAACATTATGTATTGGATTTACATGACAAGGGTTTGGTAGCAGGGGGCTGCAGGAGTGGTCTCTGTGAGCATGGCCCATGTCAGATCAGAGCCAGCTCCAGCCAGCTCCGAAAGGGACCTGCCACAAACCAGAGCTGAGCCAGGGAGCGATGCTTGTTGGGCTGCTGTGAGGGCAGATATAAGAAAGGGAAGAACTGCTGCACAACAGCAGCTGGGAGAGAGAGGAGTGAGCACCAGCCCTGCAGCCCCCAGGTGAGTGCAGCAGGAGGGCAGGAGGTGCTCCAGGCAGGCAGCAGCAGTTCCCCTGTGGTCTGTGGAGAGGCCCCTGGTGGAGCAGGCTGTCCCCCTGCAGCCCATGGGTCCCACATGGAGCAGATCTCCATGGTGCAGCCTGTGGAGGAGCCCCCAATGGAGCAGATGGATGTGGCCTGGAGGAGGCTGCGGCCCATGGAGAGCCCCCGCAGGAGCAGGCCCCGGGCCGGAGCTGCAGCCCGTGGAGAGGAGCCCACGCAGGAGCAGGGGTCTGGGGGGAGCTGCCACCCACCCGTGGGGGATCTGTGCTGGAGCAGTTTGCTCCTGGGGGTTGGACCCCATGGGACGGAGCCGTGTGGGAGCAGTGCTTGGAGAGCTGTTGCCTCTGGGCAGCTCATGTAGGATCAGTTTGGGAAGGATGGCATCCCATAGGAGGGACCCCACGGGGAGCAGGGACAGAGAGGGACCATGAAGGAGTGGCAGAGATAAAGCATTATGGACTGACTGCAGCCCCCAGTCCTCCTTCCCCTACGCGTCTGGGGTGTGTGTGGGGGAGGGATGTAGAACAAGGTGGATGGGGGAAAGGTATTCATAGTTTGCTTTTATTTTCTTACTGTTCCAGTCTGCTAGCGATAGGCAATAAATTACATCAATTTCCCTACATCGAGTCTGTTTTTTCCATGATGATAATTGGCGAGTGATCTCCCTGTCCTTATCTCAACCCTTTAGTCTTTTCCATCATATTTTCTCTCTCTCTTTTTATTTTATTTTATTTGAGGAAGGGGAATAAGAGAGCAGTTGTGGTGGAGTTCAGCAGCCCAGCAGGGTAAAACCACCACAATTTATAAGAGTGAAGGGCTCTAGTGGTGCCCCTGAGTGCAACCAGATACGAAATCTGGAATTATCAAACCAGTCCTTGAGCATGAGGGACTCTCTACTGGAAAGCAAATAATCCAAAAGTATTTAGAAGTCACACAGGACAAATCACCACATATGAGAGCTTAGCAACAAGGATTTGGCAACATTGGATGGGTAAGGGGGGCAAAAACCAGCTGTTTTTCCTCTAGATACAGTACCATTCATGCTTGGGTGAGGGTCAAACTAAGATATTTTGCACAGTTCTGTTGTTCACACGCTTAAAAGGATACTGAATGATTGGTCAGGAACAGTGAGATCAGTCACTAAAAATTATTCATGAGCTGAAAAAAACTCTTTTCAGTGAAGGCTTTAAAGAGCTCAATCTGCTTAGCTTATCAGTGAATGAGAGGCAACTTGATTACAGGAACAAAGCATCAGGTACAAAAGCATTCCTTGATTTAGTGGACACAGTAAAATGGCTGTAATATTTAGCTGTGATTTGTAAAGCAGAGCCAAGTACTACCGAGTTACAAAACATCAGCTTTCTATTGAGTGTACGCATTACGATAGCTTCAGTCACACAAACACACATTTTCTTCTAGAGGAGGCTTCGCTGAGTGTGCAGGATAACTGGTGGTTATTCAGTGAATGTTTTATTCTCTTTATTTGTGGCCCCACAACTCACTTGTTGTATGCCATTTAAATCTAGCACCAGACATAGCTCTGCTTCTTTCCGCATCCACTTCCATTTGGCTGTCACTTTAACAGCATATGAATGTAATTCATCGAACTGAAAAGATACAGGAAGATAAAAGCCCTCATAACATGCATGTTATACAACGCTTCACCTGGATGCAGGGCAATTCAAATCCTACCTAAAATTTCTCCTTCAAGTGCTTGTAAACTTCTAATTACCTAAGCTAAGTATTTTCTACTGTGGCAGAAGCACTGACAAGCCTTTTCAAGCTTTTCTAAGAGTTACTTTGAGAATTATTTTAAGAGTGAAAGCCCAAGATCAGCTTTAGGTTTGAGTGGGTTTGTTTCCACCACAGAATACTGTTGTGCAGATGATACTCCAGATCTCCTAACATATCAGGAACCAAGTGGCTTTGGCAGGTTCCTGGTAACCTCTTCCTCTCAGTACCTGCACTGTAGCTGCTGCAGGGTCTACCCATACTTTTACATGCAACTCTTCTACACAATAGAAGCTCCGAGGTCAGATGCTTTTTTCAAGGAGACTCTGATCAGGTCACTGCTCGTGAGTCACCAAGGGTGGAATATTTCCTCTCTGTTCATAGCAGCCCATCTGCATGAGGTTTACAGATTGGCTATCCATATATCATCTGAAATGGGATTTTTGTCTCTTTGCTGTCAACTGCCTGCCAAAAATGGTTCCCCTGCCTGGAGCACCACCTGCCCTGAAACTATCATGGAAAGATTTGGGTTTCCTGACCAACACCTTTTGCTACAGATGTTATTTGAATGTTTACAAAGGGCTGCATAAGGACATCAGAAGCCTTCAGCCCCTAACCCTAACCAGGCCACATGCTGGGAAGAACTGGAGCACACAACCTCATACTCATGGATTTTTCTGGCCAGGCCTCCACCAGCCTGTCCCTTATCCAGTACTACCTCAGCCTGACTCCTCACAGGTAGCTCTCTCCCACCATGCTCTATGAGTCCAGGGCTATGTCTCCATCACAGGCTGCACATCAAACCCCACCTTGCTCCTCACTGCAGCCCCAAAACACCTTTTGCCTTTTTTTCAGGTTTTTCTACAGCTATTCTCAAGCCTAGACTGTCACATCCCTTTCTTTCTACCAGGTTGCCATTTCTCCCTAAAACCTAAACAATTCCCAACCGAGGCAAGAAAGCCGAGATATCCATATATGCCCCTTCCAATTTCAATCCCTGAACACGGTAGCACCAGTACTAGTAACCTTTATAGACATTGCTTTCAAAGCAATACATGCCTACAAACCACTTGTGGCTCTCTGAAGGTCGTAACTTTGCTACACTTCAGCTAAATTTCCCAGAAACTGCAAGAGACATCTGGAAAACCTGCAGTGAATTTCAAGTGTCTGCTCAGCACTTTACAGATGCTGGAGCATCTCAGGTTTTCATGCTACCTGGATGAAACTTACATTGCAGCTGTGCAATTTAAACTTTTACTGGATGTTTACATGGATCTTGCCTGGTGAGTTAGTAAAGACTTCTATCCATTTGCCAGTTTACTGAAGGTAAACCCTCACATGAACATCTATCCACCACTCACTGCAAAATAATTTAGCTTAAGCCCCACCAGACCTGAAAAAATAGATTAAACTGTGAAAGAGATGTGAAGAGACTGTGAAATATAGTGAAAAAGATAAAATGGGAAAAGGAAAGTTATGCTTGATGATGGCATTTTTTTGTGCCTAAACTGCTGTGCTGCATCTTCTCTGCAGGAAAAGAGTGAAACCACAAAGGATTGAGGTTAAAAAAAATTGTAGAGCTGCAGTAGGTTAAAAGCTGCACATCTTTGTGGAAAAAGCTTGTACTTCTTTGTGTGTCATTGCAAATGAATTTGAAACCTAAGTCAGATTTTCAGGAGGACTCAGTTCTTTGCAGCTTACAACATCATTCTCACACTTGAAAATGTTTTCTTTATACTGGGAATTCACAACTATTGTATGGTAATGTATCATGTACCTGTGCTAAGGTACACATCTGCCTATATTACATTATTGTTGGAACAGCAGTTTATATTGGATATAAGTGTTTCAGCACACATTGCATGCAAAGGCCACAGGAGAATTTCCCGAGCTTTGCTCTCAGAGGATGCCTGGTACTCCTTAGCAACCTTGCTGGAAGGACTGAAATCACAACCCCCTAGGCAGCAGGTGATAAGTGTCTCTGTATACCTGAAATAGCTGCTGGCTACAGCAAGCATACGTACATCTCCAGCAAATCCACTTAACGTAGTCATCAAACCTAAAATATAGACAAACATATATTAAACTGAGACTGATTTAGGCAGGAGAAATAGTGGTGAGTACTGGTTCCTGCAGTGAGTGGCATTATATCACTGCTGGAGTGCAGAGTTTTAGAAGGCATTGTCACGACAATTTCAGAAGAGGATTCCTATAAAACTAGTTTGGATGGAGAGGCATCAGGTCAGGAAGGTGCAAAATGACACAGTCTGAGAGACAGGATCTAAGTGCTAGAACTGCTCAGACCATTAGGAGCCCTTATACATGTCAGGCTACACTATGGGACGCATCTACAGCGAGCTGTCTTGTTCCTTTCTGGTATTGCCTCAACTACCATATCCCCCACCCTAAACTTCATCAAGGCGAGTCTGCAGTTGTTCCACATTGAACAATTTCAGGACTGAAATGTCACGTAGCTGTGTAACCATAAACATTTTGCCTGTCGTTTTAGCTTTTAAAGCAGGATTGTATCGAGTTCTGATGTTTCTCTCATTCTCTGCCATGCAGCAAGGGAATAGAAGTCCCCAGGTCTTTATTATACACAGCTGACCTTTTATTTCCTGCTAGGTGCATTCAATTTCAGATAGCCCAGGGTATGATCTTGAAATACTATTTTCCATCATGCTAAACTAATCTGAGGTCTACATTTTTACACACTTAATAAACTCAAGAGTTTGCTTTTCAGTGTTGCATGAAAAACAGAGGTCGTTCAGAAGGTTATAACTTTTTCCAACAAAACAATTGTCGTGACACTTCTGCAATAAGCAAAGGACAAAAACTGATAAACACTGTTCAAGTCACTGCAATCCAAATAAATAAGAAATTCCAGAATTTTTCTTTTAAGAGATCTAAATTCTCAATATAAAATTTAAATGAGATATTAAAGCAAATAGATGTGGTAAAAACACTTAACCTTGATTAACCCTCATCTAAAACTTAATTTCAGTTATACATTTTTTGCAGGAAAAGGAACCTGTATTTTATGTTGCTTGTGCTCACGACTGCTGAGGAGAGCTGTATCTTCTCTTTCTACCCAACAACATATTTTCACCTTGTTTACTGAAATGGTATTGGTAGCTCCACCTTTCATTCAGTAGTCACTATTTTTTATGTATCTCCAAAACTTCCTCCAGTCGATACTTAATTAGCTATGGGGTTCCAATATCCTGATATTAGCTTACATAGAGTGTTTTAACTCTCAAGGAATCTGATATTTAGATCACTTGTTACTTAAAATTTCAGTTCTTGTCTATCCATCAGTAACTATGATGAGCACACCCTCCTCAACTCACACACAGGTCCCAGTTTGTTTCTTGTTCATGTCTCAGAAGATCCTGTGTAGAGGGTCCTCCTGGCTGCATCTCTGTCAAGGCACAATGCTGCCCTGGACCATCCACTGGATTATTTCCTAAAACACTCATCAGTGAACCACAATGGCTGCTCCTTAGGACCTTATCATGCAAGGACAGCCATTCTGTTATCATTGGGAAGTTGCTCTGAATTTCCAACTTTTGCTAAAACACGTGTGCTACAGATGCACGTATGTACACAAGGACACTATAAGCACTGCTCAGGCAACTGTCCTGCTCATGACCTTCCCGTCGTCCCACTGACATTACTACCTCAAGAGCCAAGAATGTCTATTTCTTGTCTAACTTTGGCTGTCCAAGAGAAACAGACATGATGTTTTGGCATCCCTACCATCACACCTCAACTCCGTCTTCTAATGGGGATTGCCTCTGAATGCTACAAACTCATCTCGCATAAAACCTTTCGGTACAGTTACTCCTAAAACCAAGCAGCAATTTCACGATTACTCCTCAACATCAAGGCTTAAGGTCTGTAACAAGTAACACATTGTAAAACTACCACCCTATTCCACGTTACTTTCCCAAGCCAAACAAATTAAACTTCCCGACCCCACGATAGGCAAAGCCTATTTTTACAGGGTGGGTCACGGCAGCACCAGTAGCATTTCTCTCATTACCAGGGGTCATCCTGGCAGGGCTGCCCTCGGGAAAGGGGTACAAAGCCGAGCCCCCCCGTTTGCAGAGCAAGGAGCTGAGCCCGGGGCGCTTCCCCGTGCGCCCCCCTCGGAGGGACATCAGGTCAACCCGCCGCCCGACGGCACCCAGCGCGCCGCCTCCGTGCCCCTCACCGCCGCCGCCCGCTCGGTTCCCCCCAGCCCGGCTCCCCCCTGCTCCGTTACCTGCCGGGGTGCTGCGGAGGGCGGCCGGGGGGCCTCGGGAGCCGCTTCCCCTCCGTGTCGGCGCGGCCGCGGGCAGCCGGCTTTGTTACTACTCGGAGGAGCGGCGGCTCGGCGCCGTCGCTATAGAAACTGGCTGCGCCTCGCAGCGGGGCCGGCGAGTGGCGGGCGGGAGGCGGGCAGCGGGCGGAGGTGTGGGGTGAGGAGGGAGGGAGACGTTCATTCAGGAATATCCTGGCCTCTTCCTCCTCCTCCTCCTCCTCCTTCACCTCCTCCACCACCCTGCAGCCAGGCACCGCCCCAGCCCGGCCTTCAGCCTCGCCTCAACGTGGCGCCCCGAGCAGGGAAGGGGCTCTTCAGGCTGTTCCTCAGGGGAACGGGCACCCCAAAACACGCCCGCGCTCCCACCCGCCCGGGGAGCAGCCCCTCGGGCACCCCGGGGTGGCAGGGATGCTGGGCGGTGGGTGCCCGCGCCGTGAAATGGCGGGGGTTGACCTGGGCTCCCACCGCCCGGCCTTCGTAGCCCCTTTGGTCTGAAGCCTCTTAACTTATTTACATGACATTTTCTAAGTGATTTAGCTCCAAATCCTCTGCTGAGGAGCTGCTTTCGGGGTCTGCTGGGACCCCTGAAGATCACCTCTTAGAAGTGAGAACTGAGCATGCAGTTTTTGTTCACTGCTGCTTGTTTCATCTGCTGGCCTAAGGGACAGGGAAGAGCAGGTCTGGCTGTCCTGGCTGCCATGCAGGCAGGCAGCAGGAAGGGAAATGCGTGTGGTAGAAAGGAAGAGGAGGGAGAGGACAAGAATGAATCAGGATAAAACGAATAGTGTTCATCTGCTTGGCCAGTGCAGCAGTGCCTGGAAAGGACAAGCTTGGAAACTTACGCGTCTGCCCCTTCTGGCAGGGGTCTTAACATTTCCCTCATGGCCAGGTGGATGGGAAGTATTGTTGGGTCCTGACACTTTGACTTTTCAGGTCTCTTTTGTTTTACCCTGAGGGCAACATGCTTTCCCACAGCCTTCTCCGTGTCACAGACACCCATCTTCATGTCCTTTCTTTCTCCCTGCTTTGTACAACAGGCAAAAGCTGAGGCAGTTCTTCTTCCCTCTTTCATTCCTCCTTTCCTCCTCATCTACCGAAGGCTCAGTGGTAATAATTTGTTGAATTTATTCTCTACACAATTTCTCTCAATAATAGTAAAGTTGATAAAACATCCTCCAAAGTGAAAGATGGATCTCTGGTTTATATAGACTAAATTGGTCTTCCAAGTTTACCAGACAGAAGAAACCCAACACGCGAGATGCAGAGCAGAGACTGCATTATCAATCTCAGCTACTGCCACTGCTAAGCTACTGGGGATGACTATTAAGTATCAGCACTGCAAGTCACTGTGAGCTGATGAATTTGTGCCAAAAGCTGCTGGCACACTGCAGAAATACTCTTTAGGAAGAGTTTGCCAAAGACAAGAAAGACTTCCCCCCAGGAGCTCTTCACAAAACAACGCGCTTACAGCAGAACTGCTGGCAGATCACAACACAGCCAAATGACAATGACAGCGCAAGAGAGGGAGACGGAAGGTTGGGTATGAAAGACAGGGGGGGTCACCACATTATTTATCTGTCTAATTTGCATGCTAAATACTAATTCTAGAGTTAAAAGAGATAAGTCCAGTCAGCCTAGCACAGCTGAATGAAATAATTTACTTTAGCAAATCCACTTTCACTGAGGTGGAAGAAGCATGAGAGAAATAAAAGACCTGCCACATGCTGGCTCCTGTAGTGTAAGAGATGTTCTGCTCCTCTTTCCTTTATATAAAATATTTTCATCCTTTTAATCACACGGGAGAACGCTATTGATAATGAATAGAGTTCTTTAAAAAAGCCTGAATTCTGGAAAGCAATTTATATTCTAAAACCTTTTGTAAAAGTAAGGATGCTATTTAACTTAACATGTATTTCAAAAAGAAAGGGTTTTATCAACACAAATGTCGCTGAAATAAATGGTCATTGTTTTGACAGCAAGAAACAATGCTATTGATATGATGCCTATTCATTTTTCTTACAAAAGATTTTCATAGCACTTTCTCCCAGGTGGAAGCCTAGGATAGGCTAAAAAAATTATAGGACAGACTTTCTCTCTAGTCTTCACTGACACAAAGCACCTGAATAGTGATATTATTTCACATGTTCTTGGGGCTTTTATTCTTCAATGCAGTTTTACACACATGCTTCAAAACAGGTTTCCCTCTCTAGGCTGAAAGTAGCGAATAAGATTTCCAGAAGGTGCAATTGAGACAATTGAGGACTTGCAGGCAGGCACAATCAGATGCATCTTATTCTTAGTACTGTGCAGATATCTTTGCCTTCTAGATTAATTTTCATATCAAGGTTATGATGATATTTTACTGAAAGAGATGAGCTGTTTCTGTAGATGGATGTCACCTGTAGCTTTAGGACAGACCCTTAGCTCACCATTCTCATTCTCGTAAAGTATTTAACTGTTCTTTAAAACGCTACTTGAAATGTATTTAATTTTAACTAGCTTTATGTCATTTGGAACCTAACTTTTGGAACACATTAACAAGGTAGGGCACTAACTGCAAATAGGCCAGTTTGGTACTCAAACTGTTTGCAGTCATGGTATTTCTATGGTTGGGGGGGTTGCAACAGAAAAAAATACTAAATTCTTGCAATTTAGTTACTAATCACTGGTAATGAACATTACAATTTTCTAACACTTTAACACTAAGCTATTGTGCATTTGTGTTTTAATGTTTTGTTTCCAGTTTGTGTTGAGGACAATACTTCTAAGTCAACAACTGGAATGCCTTCTGGCAACATTTTTTAAAGAGTGTATACTTCCATGGGGTAGGGCAACAACAAAAATAATTTAAAAAAATAAATAAACAAAGAACATTTGAAAAAAAAAAAAAAGTGTGCTGATATGTCCACTGCCAACTTCTGACTCAGTAGTGACATGTGCGTCTTTCTCAGCGTGGAGGATTTTTTCCAGTAACACAGTGTACCAAAGGAGTTCATCGTGGAACATTGAACAAGTGTTAACATTCACAGAAGAACAGCTTTTGATGGTGTCCCCTCTCTCTTGCCATTTGTCCTCACTCTGAACACCATTCATCCCACCAAATACTTATTCCATCGGACTCTTTTTTCCCCATAAGCAGAGCAAAGTATTCCTAGCATAGCACTAAAACAAATAAAGAAGTCTTCAACCAAAGGAATTAAATATGTTTTTAGGACACTATTATGACAAAGAAAAAAGAACAAAGAAAAAAAAAATAAGAAAGAAAAAAGAGGTTGCTAAGATGCGGTAGAATTGAAATAGCAATATGTAATACTTTTATTAATTACCATTACTAATATTTTTATTAGGATTGCAGTGCAGCTGCACTGGTGGAGAACCCCAGTGCCATGCATTGTATTCCCATGGAATAAAAATGTACATATTTTCTGCCCCAAGGAGTTTACATTAGAATTAAGTGTTTTTCCTGAGGGCTTGGAATACCATTTGTTACACATTTGTATAGTGGCTAGCACAATGGGGCCTAATCTAATTGCAGACTTTTAGACATGTGTAATGTAAATTTTAAATAATGTAATAATTGTAATAATAATTCTGTCAGGAGACAATGAAAAGCCATTTTCCTGTGTCTATAGGCTGGCAGTCCTCTTGGAAATTAGAGACTTCAGTCCCTGGAAAATGAGTTGAATTGATAATTGAAGGAAGTAATAAAACATGAATATGCTATGATAGGGGATGAACCCCTAGGCTCCGGCTTTGTAAAAGAAAAATTTCCTTTCTTTTCAAGGCTATGTTACATTTTTTTTTACTATATCAAGGAAATACTGGTGTAAGGAAAATGAAGTATGTGTAAATGCATTCAGACTTTAAGCATATCCTTTAAAAAATAATTATCAGAGGTTTATAAAGGCACCTTGTGGTGGGAGAGAAGGTACTGCTGAGCATTCAAAACTGCTGGAAAGCAAATATTAGTACTATTTGGTTGACTTTCAACATGACTAGGCTCATGTCTGCCCTTCGCAGTGTAGTGCCATGCTGAGATACCCAAGCGACTCTAAACAAGGCAGCCAGGTCACCCGCTGAGAAGCAGGCAGGGTGTGAGTTGAAGTGCGGTGCTATACCATTACAGGCATGCTTGGCTGTGTTTGCACTCACTGTGGGGGGCAGCATAGATATGTCCCAAGGGTATGCATGTACAGGCTGCCTGTGACAACCTGGCATCTCGAGGAAATGCGCGAGTTAAAAGAACACGTTAAAAATATTATTGATTTGGGAAGGGGTAAAACGATGTGGTGACATACAGAACACATGCCGTTGTTTAATTTCACTTGGTGTGAAAGAGCTTCAGAGATAGTGAACAAAGCCCTCACTTAAGGAGCTGAACAAACACCACAGCAGCTAAAGGGATTAATGATAGGAAAACTTAAATCAGGCTGGAATATTTTGTGTTATTCACACAGCCTACTGGGATCTTAATTGAGCGCAACTGCTCAGAAAAAGTGATCCTGGCATTACTGTGGAAAGCTCAATGGACAGCAGTGGTTAGAAAGTGAACAGAATGCTAGTGGGGAAAAAAATCAGACTGGAAATATTATAATTCCCACAGATCACTTATCTGCTACATCTTGAATTCTTTGTTCAGTTATGGGAACTCAACAACAAAATAGATTTTTGCAAATGCTGAAAGTATCTAGAGACAGGATATGAAAATGATTAGAGGCTAACAGAGAAGATTTTGTATATAGAGAAACTGGAAAGATTAAACCTGTTTAGGAATGGCATGAATAAGAGAGGACATGATAGAACTTTATAAAAAATAATGAATGGCGGAGAGAAGATAAAAGCTGCATTTCTAGTTCCATTTTTTTCATAATTTAAGAACAAGAGTTCATCCAGTGGAATTAAAATGATACAAATTTTAAAGTGATGAAAGGAAATAGTAGCTATTAAAGTGAAAGCATTCAGCTACATGAGATAGATTTTAAAGAAAGGATTAGATTATATAAAACATGTATAAAGAAGGGATAGAAACCTTCACGAAGCCTGTAATTAAGCCAGAGATAGGAGGGACAGGGGAAGGAGCATTAACAGAAACTCCCCTTGGGCAAATTACTGAATTTCTCTAAAATTCTTCTGAAGTATCTGCTGCTGGCCATTAGTGGGAGAAGACACAACAAACTGGCTTTCATTTGATATGCAGATTCACTTTCTCATCCAGGAGGGATTAACATTCCCCCCAACAGACACACATTTGTGCCTATGTGAGTATCCTCTCTGGCTCCACAGATCACAGATCATCGAAGGACTGCAATATTGGGAAAAGGCAAAGCCTTCAATTTAAACTTAGTTGCAGATCTGGCCTTTAGGGACTCGGGTATCTAATCAGGTGTCGTCCTGTATTTGGTCCATGCTCTAAATAGTTTGCCAACCACCAGCTGATTCATATCTGAAAACCACTCAAATACAGTACTGTAACCTGCTATGTGGTTAGTCCTTAACCCACCTCAGACCTGGGGTGGATTGAATATGTAACGCTTATTTATTTTTTTCCTCGAATAGATGCAAACTTAATAGCTGAAAACCAACAGAAGCTAGGTACTTTGTAGAAAGAACATTTCTATTGTTTTCATATGTTACAATCCCCAGTCACTTTCAATATTTTAATCTCAAATCTTGCAGACATTAGTCCTACAGAGTCCCTAAATCTTACTGGAGGCATTGGGAGGTATTTTTTTTTTTTTTTTTTTTTCCATAATACATTAAACTAACCCATTTTTGAGATACATTTTTCATATAATGGTATTTCAGTGCAGCCACACACTAACTGTGCCTGGCAAAAAAAAAAAAAAGGGGGCTTAAACATATCTTGGGAAAGATGATAATGTGACAAGACTACACATATCCCAAGATGTTTAGACAGCTGAAAACTACTTATACCTCACACAGACATTACTTATAGATGAACTTGAATAATGCTTAAATTTGATGGTGAATTAATGATGCTAGTGCTGCAGAGCACTACTACACCTATTACCCTCTTATTTATAAACTGCATCATCCAAACAAGTCCTCAGACTGAAGCTATCTGTTCAGTACTCAGAAATCACTATTTTTCCATGCTATTTGTGTGATAAACCAGACTGAGATTGTTCGAGTAGATTGACCAACCTGTACTACATTTTAACAGATTCAAAATGTGCCCATCTTGTCTTGACTCACATAAAAAAACAATTACTGTCTCACAGCTGGAGTCTGTGCAGTAATTTGGTACCAGCAATAGCTGTTTCCCTTTGCATTTCCCATCCACATCATGAAAGATGATGGCACGCTAAAGCAACTGCAGAAAAGTGTAGCAATTGCATTTCAGTAGTCATTTGCCACCAACACTATCTGTGTAATGTTTTGTTCTGATTTTCTAAACTAGGATGAATTTCCATAAAAATGTTCATGAACCATTACTCCCCACCCTTGAACTCAAATGAAAGTAAAGGAAAAATACCAGTCTAATGGAGCTCAACTTTTCCCTGGGATGTGATTCCATATCTGTAAGTGGTATGAAATTTGTAGATTTCACATTATGAGCTACCATCTTAGTTTTCTGTAGGTGTACTAGTTAAGAGAGGAAGAACATATCCTGTATTTTCTGTATTATGCAAAGGAGTTGGTAGGGTAGTGTTAATTGTGAGAGTAACAAGAAGCCCTAATGTTTACAACCTGCGTTAATCACATTTTGCTGCTTCTTAAGGTTAAAAAAAAAGAAAAAAGAAAAAAAAAAAAGAAAAAAAAAAAGCTGCAGCTTTGGGGTTTAAAAAACTAAAACCTGAAAACCAAACAAAGACACTTCAGCATTTCCTGTCAACTTCGTCTTTACTTTGAATTCATTCTTTTCTTGTTCATTTGTTAACTGCACATCGAGGAGGATTTAATAATGCATATAGTAAGAAGGCCACTGCCAGCAGAATAATATTGAATAAATGTTCCTGCATCACTAAGATCTGTAAGCCCCCAACAGTAACTTCAATATCTGAATCAATGATTTGTCATTAATTAATTACTACTCTCCTTAAACTAGTTTTGCAATATAATAAATTTAACTCGTGTTAAATGTTGCTTGCCTTGTGGAAAAAAATTCCGTATGGTAACAGACTACTGGAGAACCAAAGTGAAAAACAAAGACAAAATTTTTGGAGAGAGGCTTGTTCTATGATTTGAAGTGAATTTGAGGGGAGGGAAAGAACTTCAGAAAATTAGGCATTGGCTAGGAAAACAAAACACAATTTTGTAGTACTATTCTTCTACGGAAGAGTCAACTGATGCACTCTAAATTTAATTTGGAGACATCCCCTACTCCACTTTTTTCATTTCAAGGTTTACCTGATCAGAAAATAAATAAATAAATAAATGGGGGTATATAATCAATAACATTCTTCTAAGGTTGTTTTGGGTATTTTCTGTCCTGTTCTACAGCCTGTGGAGAGAGTACCATATAGATCCACTATAGTTTTCTACTCAACTGAAATAACTGGAGTTATTTCATTACTGAAAACTTGTAATGAGGAGGGAAATGTGGAGTACCTATCTGAAAGAGAATGATGTGCATGATGAGCAAACAGGCTGTTGTATTCCGTGATAATGGTGGTCTACCAAATAAAATTTGGGTAAGATCAAGAGCTCCTGAAAACGTGAGAACTAGTTTGCTGAACAAAACTTCTTCTGAAAAGGATACAGCTCTTGAGTTTAAACAAGGGCTGAAGTGACTTTTTTAGGTGGGTTAAAAAAGTGAAATGTACATTTATGGGGACACATAGACATTTGGTTTTATTTTGTACGTTATATTGTTTCGCTTGTTGATTATCTGGGACTGCTGGAACTGTAGAGAATGGCATTTCATCTTGCACCTAAACAGTGGCAAACTGTTTCATGGGAAACAGAAGACAGCTCCCTCTATAAAATAAGATACCTTAATCTGTACCAAGTAATGTCTGACCTTATTTGAGTAATAATAATAATACTAATAATGTACTAAAAACTATTTTTAAGACATGATGCTTCATCTTCAAACATATCTTGGCATCTGACGTCATTTATGGTTTTAATGTTTCAATGGCGGGTTGAAAAAAACAAAGCTATTTTATACAAACAAAGCTATTTTATACAACTTCATGACAGCTTCAGCTTAGGCGTGATGTGGTAAGTTTTGGTTATGTGACCTATTCAGATGTCTCAGGAAAAATTGCAGTCATCACTGGGAAAAGCTCATTGACATGGATGAAAACTAGGGTGGAGGGACCTGCAAAAGGTAAAGGATGGTAGTACAGACCCTTTCAGTATAAAACCTCCAGTTTTATACTGAAGAGTTAAAGAATACATGATTTAGCAGTTATCAGTTCCGACAATTTTAATTCTCACTGCCTGTAGTCACATTGATTTTGCCCATGTCAGTACTGGATAAGACTGGTGAGCTGCTAGCATGTCTTAGCTAGCTCTATCTGGAAATCTGTTGGCTTTCAGCAAGCAACATATTTTATTTGCATGAGGGACAGGTAGCATTTTCAATGCACTTTGTTAAATCTCTGTGGATCAAAGAACAAGCTGATGGCAGAAAAGCACATTACTCTCAATGCATTACTCATTTTAGCTTGGCTGTGTAACCCAGTTGTGTTCAAACTGTTGAAACCTTGAAAAAGAAAGAAGAGAAAGGAATAAGAAATAGAAGGAGGGACAAAAATTAGAAAGGGACAGACAATGCAAAGGGGGAAACCGCAGCTTAAGTACAATGGAGAAGGATCAGCAGAGCACTGATGCTGAGAGGGGAGAAAGGCTACAGAAACTGGGTAGCAGCCTGATGGGAGAAGCCATCAAGGTGGAAAACCAATGAAGAGACCATTAACGCACACTCAGCTTTTTGGGAAAAGATGTGGAATGTGGCATGAAAATACTTCTTCTAAGCAGTGTGAGATGAGCCTACTCTGGCAGGAGAGGGGGAGAATGGGGCACCTTGCATGAAAAAATATGAACATGCACGTACATGAGGGAAACGAAGGCTGCAAACATGTGAAAGTAGAGGTGATATATGGGACGTCTGTAGATAAAAGAACAGAAGTGAGAAGCCTTGTCTGCCACAGATGCCTCAAGGTGAAGGACTCCTGGAAATAGCAATAGCATGTAATGAAAGTTCCACTTGTTGCATTTGAGGGTTAGCATGGATTAGTGCAAGATAGGTGTTGCAATAGCTATACCCAATGATACTTTATCAAGAGCCTCCTCAAGCTGTGTGGGAGACAAGTTGAGAAGCATCTCAGCACCTGTCCAAAATAAGTCTTTAGTGCTGTTTCACTCAATACTTCAGGATGCAACACATCTCAGCTTTTGGGGCGGTATCTGTGCCTCTGAGTAATGGTCCTAGGATCTTGATATGAAGTGTGGATTCCTCCAAATAAAACTGAAAACACCCACCATAATTAGCAGGGCTGTTTTCATACAGACAAAAAATGATATATTATGATAAGCATTTGGACAGTATATCACAGATATAACCAGATTTTCCAACTATGTTTCCCTTGCATTTGCTCTTATATCCCCACTTTTTGAAAAATGTGTAGTGAAACTACTGCCTAATTTAAAGGAAGAAAAACTAATAAGAATAAGCATTACAGAAAGTAGCTTGACACTTAAAGGGTTAGTGAATTCTACTTCTTTTCAAAGCACCCTTATCCCAGATAGGTTTACGTATTCCTAGCTATTCCTCAAATATTAAGTATCATGTTATTATTAGTGTGATATTTTCTCAAGTAACAGAAATACAAATAGAAGTTTCTATTACATCTTTATTATCCTCTGTTATAGGAAGAAACAGTATTTATCCATTTATAGTTCAAAAATATTAAATCTACTAAGTATTTATGCATAAGAATAATTTTCTGAAAACAATCAAGTCACTGGGTGGATGTAACAAACTGAACTTCCATTAAAGTAAAGAAGATTTTTAATCAAAGTAGGAAGAAATACCAATTCATTTATACATATTTATTTGAAATATCAATGTACCAGGTTTGTGGAGGGTTATAAGATATTGATTTTAAATACTGTAAATCTGGAAAGCTGACTCAGTCTCATTTAAAGGGAATTTCCACACTTCAGTAAGAAAGGAAGAAATTGCCTCCAGGTGATGCATTTTTACATTTTGAAGGACAGTTCTTCTCTTTGAAAGCAGATTAGAGGTTTGAAGTACGGGAAATAGACCCAGAGGAGATTAATGCAAGTGAATGGGTCAATTATACAAAGCTCATTTAATCACAGGGCTTCGCACTTCACCACTATGACAGAGAAACTTATCAGATCCTGTAGATGCCACCAGACACTTTGGCCTTACTACAAACATGATGTTATCACACTTGAAAGATTTTCTGTGGTCATTATTAGTATACAGTATGATTACATTGACAGTTCTTTGCTGCAATGGGTAATCAAAACTGTTATTATTTTTTTTCTCTGCTTTCTCCCTGTGCCTATGAACACATCAATAACAGATTTAAATATTTTAGGGGTCAGTGGAGTTAACAGTTAAGCTGACTTTTGAGAAAAATGCCACAACACTGCAATTCATCATACTTAAAAATTTTTATGGAGTGCAAGTGTTTGCTTATCTACTGCTAAGCCCAGGAAGCTGGATACATAGTGAAGAGGGAATGAAATAGGGCATTACGAATCTCTTGGCAGATAATACTGCTTTACACAGAGAATGTGGCAAGCATTTCTGTAGGTATGTGTGTGGCTGTTTTTTGACGAGGTGATGAAGTGGCATTTCAAGAGCATTGCTGGTGAATGCTACACAACTGCATTTGTACATACCCATCTGTGCACTTTTACAGGCATCATTAAAAATCAGGATGTGCTTTCTGAGATTGCCCATCCAAGTGGGATAACCAAAAGAGAATAGTTTGCTAATTTTCCTCTGTACACCTGCAGTATTATGTCTACAAAATGAAACATGCAGCATCTTATTCAAAATACATGTTGAAAAACAGGTCCTCTGTTACAATGAAAACTGACAGAATCTGGAAACGTTTCTAGCAATTTGCAGCTGGTACAGTCAGCTGGAATATTTTCTAGAAGCGTTACTGAAAGTGCTATCATTTTTTTTGCCTCTGTGTAAGCAGCATTAATAGTCTTTGACTGACTAGGAAGGCTGTGCAGCGTGTTGTTGCCACCTAGAGTCAGTTCATCAAAATAGAAATTCTGCATGTTATCCTTTTGCCTCCACTTAAGGTACAAGGAATCCTCCAACATACCCAGACTGCTCCCATCCTGCCACGTAGCGTCAGTTTTTCCACTAGGAAAAAAAAAAAAAAAAAAAAAAAAAAAAAAAAAAAGAGAGAGAGAGGTGTATTTCCAACATGTTATGTACCTCACAGTGAATTTCTGAAGAACGCAAGCAACCAGCAACCTTGTTTTCATTAGGGTCTGCAGATGGACCACTTGCCCCCACCAGTGATCTTGACCAACTTTTGATGGTGGAAGCACAGCTCTGTCTTTTCAACAAAACCAACTCAGGAGTGGTAAGTGTGTGCAACACAGTGCCAAGGCTAAATTCATGGCTTCTGGGGTGTTTTGCTGGTTGGTAAGGCTGAATCTAGGGACATGAAAAGAGTAAGCAGGTGAAACATGAATGTCCAGCATTGCCCTGTTCTGAAATGGACCACTGGGAAGCCTGGAGAAATGTAGCTCTCTCTGTGCCTGCTCCTGCCAGAATTCCCCCAATTCTCTCCTGACCTCACCTCCTTCTTCCTTCTTCAGATTGTTCATGTTGTCCACACAGAGATTTTGATGCACTGCAGGGCTAGGAAGGCTGGTTGCTGTGTTAACTCACATGAAAAGGAAAACTGGCGGAAGGTCAAATCCCAGTGAGGATTCAACAGCCAGTGCAGATTCACAACCCTTCTTTTCTGTAAATGCAGTGTCCACTTCTACACCAGGCAATAAAGCACAGACTTCTGAAACAAAATTATGTTATCCACCTACATTTTTTTTTTCTTTTTCACATTTTATACCCAGAGTAATTGGAAAACAGTAACTGAAGAGAATTGAGACTAAGATCCCAACATTGTTCTCACTGCTCTCCTCTCACATCAATTGTTAATAAAAACTGAGAAATGATTTATACTCAAATGTCAACTTGGGAAGCTCTAGAGCAACTACAACTGGTGAAATATTTAGAAAAAAAAAAAAAAAAAAGCAAAAAACCCACAACCTAAAACAAAACCACTGTGATATTCATTCTGAAGTGCAACCATTCCTAAGGCAGAAAATAAGAGAGAAAAATGAGATTAGAGATATTTGGGCCCATTTTGCTGACTGTCTGGTCCCTGTCTCTTTTTCTGTCTCTATCAGATAAAGAACATGAAACATGAGCTTTTGTAACCTATAGCTGCCCAACCAGGTAATTCACAAAGATAACTTATTTGATTCAAAACTTTAGAGAGGCAAAATATCTGGATAAATATTTTTGTCCAAGGGTGAAGTGGTGTTTGAAAAAGTTAGGAAGTCACCTCAGGAGAAATCCCGATCTTTCAAATGCGTGGGGAAAATATTACAGATCTGTATTTAGAAACTGCAGATGAAAGGAGAAAAACAAGGGCTTCTGAAAAATATCATTCCATCAATTTCTTCAGGCTGAGTATGCCTTTCAAAATGGGTTTAGAATTCCGCTAGCATAGATTTCCCTCTAGTATCACTTGTTTTTGACATTCATCATTCAGTGCCATCGAGAATAATTTATAATCTAAACATTCTGCTTTGACTGCCAGTAGGAAATGTCTCAGTCTGCATGGCATATGTAGCTAGGTACTGAAATTATTGTGGTATGTTAAAATTCATGTAATTCTGCTTTTTTGCTGAGGGAAGCTGACATTTTGGGTGGCCACTTTAGACAGATGTAAGACAAATGCTATACCATTTCCTGGGAACGTGGCCAGGCTTCCTGTGATTTGTTATGTCCCACCTTCATTTAAGAAAATCACTCACACTGACCAGCTAACAGTTGCTCTGTCTTTGGATGAATGGCAATAACAAGCTCTTCCTGAAAAAAAAGTAACTTCTCCCCTTCATTCCTCAACAAAACTGCTCTGATCCTTCCTGAAGATAAGCAAAACAGATCTTTAGCTTAAGATACAGTTTACAGTTTAGAATAAGCTCTAAGTAGAAATTATCATAAACAAATGACACATCCACTGCTTGCTTGGGTCCCTTTGACATTTTAAATGCTCATGCAACATTGATTTCTCTTCTGCTTTTGCAATACACAGCCTAAATCGTAATGCCCATGTGGATTCAGAGGATGAGGAAGGAACATAGTGAGCTTTTCAGTAATTCGTCCCAGCCGTACATAGTGACAGGTCACTGTTTTTATTTCACCAACACATTTTTACTACTCTGCTTAGGGCCAGCATGGAGCATTTTGAAGAGATGATTTTCCCTGACATAATTGGCACAACTCTCTCTGGAGTAACCTAGCCTCCCATGGAAGAAGTGGAGTGCTTGTCCTAGGCATGAACACCATCATTTTTAAAGCCGATGACAATGAGATTAATTAAATGAGGTGCTTTACAATAAGAGCACAGTGGCCCAAAGATATGGCAAAGCCATTTCAGACTTTAATTGGAAAGAAGCTCAAGTCTTGAGAGAAATAGGCTTCTCAGAAAGGCAGAACTGTAGGCACGGCTGGTACTGGAAACGACTCAACTTGTAAATCTGCTGTGAAAGCTGCCAGACCAATTTATTGGAAGACTTGGAATTTTCCAAATTAAATAATACAGTAGGTAGAAAAACAGATGTTATCCTCTTGTGGGCCACCAAAGAAAAAAAAAATCCAAACATATATTTCAGTAGTTTGTAAAAGTTTACATAAAAATAAATAAAACATAATTTCTTTACAATCTACTTTATAAGCCTTCATTACCAAATTGAAAAACCACGGAGCGGTTCATAGCTGGCTGGCATGCTGAGAAAGCTTGACCTTTGGCTCAGGTGTGCTCTCTAGAGTGTGTTTAATCTGCCTCTTAGGAAACACACAAACAGCATCTGTTCTTTTTCAAAAAGAAGTAAACCAAAGTTCAAATCAATATTAAATGTAGTTCTCATTCTATTTTAAGTATTCCTAAGTAGCAATTACTCACAAATTTTATATCTAAAGCTTGAACTGTCCTGACCATGTGACCACTCCTTCCCAGAGAAGGCTATCAAAGCATAAAGTCTAAGCAATGGAGCAATGGCCACTTTCCAAGCTTGTTTAGCTCTCAAGCTGTTAGGGAGGAAGACTTGTGTAGGAATTCAACATAATCCTCAAAGTAGCTGTCTGCTGGATGTTAATGTGGTTTAAAAATCTGTGTTGCTATAAACTTGAGTGCTTTCCTAATACATTAATGCCTTGTGTCTGTCTCTGTCAACATCTGCACAACAATCTAGCTATTCTTAATAACTTCTGAATCCGTTGGGCAATTTCAGGTAGTATTAATAGAGGAAGAGGGGTTTCAAAAATATTAAATTCCTACCAGTTTTGTGGAAATAAGTGGCTAAGGAGAGGAAAAATAATGCATTAATGTTCCCCATGGAAGTAAAGAGGTGGAAGCTCACCCTTTATTAAATGGTTGATTATCTAACTGAGCAGGAGCCATTAGCCATGACTCTTGAGGGACTACTTGCTATTTAGCAGCAGCTCCTCCTACCACGTGCTAGGATAGCTACAGTCAAAGCTAAAGCAAATCTCCAGAAGCAGAGCTGCCACCAACTGCAGGGCTGGCATCTTTTTGGCTTCTAAGTGGGAATTTGCACTGAGCAAGGTTGTTTACAGTGGATTCAGCTTAGTTATGCTACTCACCTGTTTACTGGAACAGGTCTTTTTCTCTATAACTCTTCATACAAGCAGAGATGATCAAAAGTACCAATCTTGGTCAATGCTATTGTCATGGCCTCTAAGGCATCACTAGCTGCAATAACCCTGACCACTCCGAGGAGCTCCCCACACCCTACCCATGGTCCTAGACCACATTTCAGCCCCTGGGGCCATGAGCCCCTGCCCCAGTGATGTTGCAGCAGGGCTGGCCTCCAGATCCTCACAGCCTGGTCCCACTCATGGCCAGGGTGGTGGGATGGGCCCTGCTGCTGGGTTAGGCACTGCTGGCCTGGGATTGCTGCCCGGCTCTGAAGGAGCTGCTGGCCTTCACTGCACTGGTGCTCTGCTCCAAATCATATCAAGGGGTTACTTCCTGCCTGCACTACTCCGCATGCAAACGAAAGACAACAGAACGAAAACCAAACTTACAGGGCTTTTGTAAACCTTCCACAATGCCTTCTGCAAGAAAGAGTGACAGATGAGTTTGTGAAAAGTACAGGAAAGGAGACCTAAAAACAAGCAAATTGGCTAAAATGGTGTCCAGGCTCTTCTATCACTCTCTTGACAAATCTTGGCACTTGTCTGGTTAGGCTGTGATGGCTCAGGAGGTTCCTGACCTCAGCTGGTGACCTGTTGCACTAAGTCTGATAGGGATCAACAAGAGCCCTTGGCCACCACAGTCCTCATCTTAGTGAACTGAATTAGCCGCAGCCACCTCAGCTTGTGTCAATATACCAGTCTGGTGCCTACAGCGTGGGCACACTACTACTTCTGATGAAACAGTGATGGGGCAATAATCTGTGGCAACGAATGGGCAACTTGGACAAGAAGCATCTTAAAATCACCTCAGCATGAACCCCCAGAGCTTAAGAGTTTCAGGACATAAGTCAGTTTAGTATCTTCAAATGTATGTATGTCACTCCTTCCTCTTTCAAAAGGCCACAAAATTGTGTCTGCCCACTTTGTCGTCTTGTTCCATTACACTTAGAGGAGCCTATATTTGTCACAGCTCTAGTGAAAACTTTCTATTTTTCATTTCTCCATTTCTCACTGCTCATCCTCCCACCATGCGTCACCTGTTTCCTTAACCTCCCACTCAAGAAACAGTGCTTCCCCTTTCCATCTTACATACATCATTGTTATAATTAAAAGTTCTGCTGACGACAGCTCATATGCAGAGCCTTGGGCTGAAGGAAAGGGGGAGGCTGTCTGAGCTGAGATGTTGGAGAGCCTGATATCCTACTGGGGCAAATGAGTTCTCAGAAATAGGAATGCAGATGAGCATGCTCCCTTGTCTAGTTTTCCTGGTCCCTCATCTCCAGACAGGCTGGTCTCCATTCTAGGACACCCCCAATGAAGTTGCTGTTCCACTGACAGCTACACATCTGGCAGTTCACAGTCCTTGTGGGATGACGACATTTTGCTCTTGCTGTCTCAATCTTGTTGTCTGCCACAAGTGTGGAGCTCTCATGCCTCAGGGAGCAGGTCTTTGCTTTAAAGGCTAAAGCAGAATGGAGGACCAAGTGTCACCATACAGAAGAAGTGTAACCAAAGAGACCCAACATATTTACATATTTAAACTTCTAAAGTGCTGTTAGCATAAGGTCTCATGTTTTCAGGTCCTAATTTCTGACTCCTATGGAATGTCTCTGTTCAAAGCAGTTGAACTGAAACATCAGTAAAATGTCTTTCCAATCTAAAAAATGGAAGATCTGAAGCATACCTGAGGGCAAAGCAATGTAAGAGTACGCATTTACAAATGGCCATTTCCATCAGCATTCCTGAGAGGGCTTCTGGAGGCAAAATACATGCAGTCAGATAGTTAGCTGGATGCCAGGAACTCCATAGCAGATTCATTTGGGATGCCTCCCATATGATGAGCAGGGCCGAAATGGGGGAAACAGATTCTCAATGGGTGGTTCTGGAGGATCTGAATGATCTGAACTCATTAGAAAATGGAAAAACTTTCAGAACATATATAGTTGGATTCAAGTAAACTAAAGTGAAACCAGTGATGGCACTTAAAAAGGTGTTAGGATATTTTTATTTATTTATTTATTTTTTTTATTGAAGTAAGGGAGAATCTGACAGTTGCTAAAACATGATTCAGAATGGCAGATACTGAGTGGAAGCAGTCAGGGAAGCTTTATCCTCCAGTGAATAACAAGAGTTTTGTGAAACAGGAGACAACAGCAGAAGAGAAATAGTAATGTATATTAGAGAAAACTTTATGCCAAATGAAAGTAATAAACTAATTGTGTTTACAAGCAGCAGAGAATCTGTATAGTCTGATATCCTAGGCCTAAGAAACACGCTATTCCAAGGTTAGATCAAATGTCTGTATCTATTACATACTGATGGAGATCAGAATTGCTGAAAGGGCAAGAAATGTAACAGTAGCAGGAGATATTAATTTTCCAAGTGCTTATTAGGCAAGTGTCACATCAGGGATTGATGAGGAAAGGAAAGGAAAGGAAAGGAAAGGAAAGGAAAGGAAAGGAAAGGAAAGGAAAGGAAAGGAAAGGAAAGGAAAGGAAAGGAAAGGAAAGGAAAGGAAAGGAAAGGAAAGGAAAGGAAAGGAAAGGAAAGGAAAGGAAAGGAAAGGAAAGGAAAGGAAAGGAAAGGAAAGGAAAGGAAAGGAAATGTTGCTGCATGAAGGAGCCTACAAAATACAAAACTTTTATACCAGCCCTGAACAACATGCTTCAAAATGACTCTGCTCAAGAGACTCTTTGTAGCAGTGACCATGCTTAGATTCAACAGTCTTGTCTATGGAACAAAAGCCAAAAAAACAGCTACAATGGAATTACATAGGAACAGGAAGGCTTGTTAAGAAGAAACTAAAATGGATGCCTGAAGGCTAGAATGTTTGCATGGTGATTATTTAAACATAACATGTAGGCATACATTTGCTCTAAGCTTTTGTGTATGGACAAAGCCATTGGAAAGACCAAAAGGGAAAGCTGACATGGCTAACAGCAGGATAAAGGAATTTATTGGAAGCAGAAGACTCTCTTCAGAAAATACAAACTGTGTCCAAGAATGGAAAATAGAGAGGATCATAAACTCTGGCAAGTTAAATGAAAACCACAACAAGGTCAGCCACTGAGAATCGCAGCAAAAATTTCCAAAGACTTAAAGGTCCATCACTGATGGCTCTGAAAGAAAGTAAGGCACCATGGGACACAAGGAAAAGTCTTCATGTGAATAACCTATTAAAAGAGGAGGATAAATGGTCAGTTTTCGCATCTGAGGGAGGTGTCCAGTGATGTTCCATAGGGTTTTGTTCCTGGTCTCCTACTGTTGAACCTGTTTATAAATGAGCCGGAAAAGGAGGCATATGGTGAGAAGACAACTGGGTGAAGTCACAAAGTTGTTATGCATAGTAGGGGTGAGATGCTTTAAAACTGTTCATGCTAGGCCAGTGTTATGTTAATGTGCCAGTATATGCTTGCACTGATCTTATGTTCTTTGAAAGACCCTGAGAAAGCCGAATGAGGACAACAATGAGGAGAAGAGAGGAAGATCAAGGTCAAAGGGTCAGAAATGTACAGATGGGAAGCCAGAGGGGGATGCAAGGCATGCCACCTTGAAGGCATCTGAGCAGCCAGTGCTCAGTGGTGATGTGCTGGGAGACCTGAGAGGAAAAGGGAATGGATATAGGCCTGCAGTCACCAGGATCCCCACCACCAGGCTTCCTCTTTCTGCTGCTGGGGGTGGTGGGGGAAGTTATCAGGAAGTCCCATGACTCAGTGGGACCTCAGAGGGGGAAGATATAGAGAAAAAAAAAGAAAAACACACACACACAAAAACCAAGAAAACACAACAAGGGGTTCTGGAGGCAGCAGGAGAGGGCCTGCACAAGTGGTCTGTGAACATGGTCAGGTCCCTGTTTGCCACCCAGTGATCAGGGCCCCCTGTGAAACACCTATGCCCCTGCTCCCAGGAGGATTTCCTGATCTATGCTCCTGGAGGGCCATGGGATCAGCTAGGAGTAACCCACTAGTATCCTTCATTTTCTTCTGATGTAAGAAGTCCCATAGCATGTATGTCCAGTCAGGACATACAGGGAAAGGAAAAGAGAGAGGACAGAGAGAGGAGTACCAGCAGGAGTAGGTATTCCTACAGCATGATTTGGGGACAAACCAGTTGAATGTTAGATCTCTGCTAAAACAGTGCATGGCCAGGAGTGGCAAGGACATGCGAAGTCCAAGAAGGAGCTCTGCAAGGCTGGGATTGTGTGGGGACAGCTCTTGCAAGATTCACTAGAGACAGCAGGTGGAAATCTGCTCCTTACCTCCTGGGGCAGGCTGCCAGGATGATCCCATCTGGAAGGTAAGCAGTGGAGAGTCCACCCACATCTGCAAACTGTGGTCCAAGATGTCCCTAGTCCCAGCAACACAGGCACCATCTAGCACACTGATGATAAAAGAGAAACCAGGGATGCATCAGAAATGAAATTTTAGTGCACACTGCTAGTGGACACTGCAGTTTGAATGCAGCAGCTTGGCCTGCTCGGCCACCAGTAGCTCTCTGCCTCTGCTGGACACAAGATGCAGATGAGGTGGGACTTCAGCACAGCCTCACTCCAATTCTTGCTCCCTTCTGTCTCAGAAGAGTGGCCGTTTGTGTATAATTAATTAGGTGTTATTTATTCAAGTGGCATCAGAATATAGTCTGTAGAACAAAGCCTGAGCCGCACAGCAGGTCACAGGGCCAGTTTTTTAGGTTTTAGTATTGCTGGATTGCCACTGTTTAAACAGCAAGGACAGCCTGAATCACCGTCAGGGCAGAAAAGAGAACTTTGTCCTTAAACATTTCTGACTCCAGTTTATGAATAATCTGCCTACCTCTCATTAGCTGCAACCTGGAAACTCTCGGTTGCTTTTAACTGTTGGCATAGTCAGTGTCAAGTTCCCAGTAAGACAGAAAAGTGTCTGCATCTCTGCTGGGCCCCTCAGAGCTCATGACTGCTCTTCATTTGTTGCTCTGCATTCTTTTGTCACCTTTCTTTTGACTGACAGCGCCTAGGATCTGTTCTTATGCACAGTATATTATTTAAAAAAAACCAAAAAACAAAAAACAAACAAACAACAAACAGTTGTCTGCTGAAACATAAAACCAAAGCCTTCCTGTTTTTGTCGGTTGAACTGATACAGTTTTTATTGCTGCACAGGAGATTGATAATCATAAAAATAAACAACCCCCTCCTCCCCCGTAGCTACATAATAAAGGTGAGGCACATGGACGAATCACGTTCGAAACAGGAACCTAACTGCAGTGGAACAGTGGACCTTTGATTATCATATCTAATGCAGAAAAATCTGTGTCTTGCCAGAAATGCTAAATGCTGTTTTGACATCTCTGCCTTAACCTTCAGTGCTTCTCTGTGGAGAGCTCTGGGCACCTTGTGGAGACCTAAGGTTTTTGTTTATTTGTTGAAGAGGTAAGGGAATATCCAGCATATTTAACTCTCTGAGAGAACACTCTTCTCCTCCTGATGGACACTGGCAATCAGGGGCAAATGCATGAAATAAGAAAGACCTTTTGCAACCATGTACTGGAATAAAAAATAAGACTGACCCACTATCTGAGTATCTGAGGGAGCCAGAACCTATCTGGTTCACAGAAAAAGGATATGATCCCACAAAAAGCATTCTCAGGACTCCAGCTACACTGGGAAAAATATTGAGACTTAACTTTTTAACCTTGTCCCATGAATCCATCCTACATCCTTGTGCTTCTAGCCTCATTTCCCACAGAGAATGAAATTTCTGTGATCATGCCATCTGGCTGTCTATCAGCCAGTATGTTCCGAACCTGCTTTCTATCAAGCTGACAGAGGGATAGGGGCTCAAAGAGAGTTAAGTGCCTATGAAATTCATGAAAATCAGTAGCTGGGTCAAAGACAGAGACCCAAAGGAGCGCCCTTGCTAGAGGAAAGGTGGGCAGAACACTGCCACTTCACACGCTGCTTGCTAATGTCAGTCATGACGTGCAGGGCTCTGGACTCACCAGAGCAGATGGTGCTCCTTGCTCAGCGAGGTCCAGGGCTTCCCGTTGGTGTAGGGAGTGATACGGAGAGGGAAGGGGAGGAAGAGGCAGTAGGGCACATCTGTAGGAAAGCAGATCTCATTAGGCCCACAGAACGACATGTTTAATGATAAACTTCCACTTACACAGCCCTGCAGTTTCTGAGGGCCCTGCAAAGATCACAAATGTGGATCTATTTGTCACAGAGAAGCCTGACAGGCAGTCATTGCCTTCTCCCTCCCACACCCATACCAATCCCATGGCTTCTACTGAACTCCAGTGGAGAGAAACTCAGGGTAGCTTCCAGGGCTCTGGAAATCACAGGCATGTTCTTTGAAACCACATGAGGTATTTGAAGTTAGAACGGAAAGTACAGCCCAGTTCAAAGTTTCCCTAAAGAAAAATCCCAGCCAGGGAAAGTTTAGAAGCAAAATGGTTTCTCCTCCCCCAGCAAAGGGAGTTTCAGTTTTTGTTTTTTGTGTGTTGCTCTCTGGCTTCATGTGTTTTTCTTTGGAACAGCAGCTGAGCTCAGAAACACTTTTGGAGGAAAAGGGCTATTTTGCTTGAAGCTGTGCCTGTCCTAGAGGGAAAAACCATGTGTTTTAGAAGTCCTAACTCCTGTGTTTTAGCAGAGAAATAATGTAGTTTAACATCACCTTGGCAAGTGTGTGTGGCATGTACATTTCCCAGATCAAACCTAAGCTTGCCCCTTTATGATTACCTGTTACTGCAGTTCTGTGTGGGCACATTTGTGACCTCAGATTTAAGCATGCCACAGACCCCCTAGACTACATCTGGTCAGGTCATTTTCAGAAAGATTACCCCGGGCTGACCCACAGCAGGGGCAGTAGCTCTCTGTGGTTTGCTCTGCATGGGTTTCCCCACAGTGGAAGGGGAGGTACAGGAGATTTTTGCCTCTCAATTGCTTTATGAAGGGTAAACATGCAGCTCTGCAGGACTGACAGTACGAGGCACTTGGGTGAAAGCTGAGTGCCCTTCTTGGAGGTAGGCTTGAGGTGACTAACTCATGGGGACAGAAGAGCCATTATTTTAGTGAAGGACAGATGTGAAATATATTAACTGGAGCCCTCTTCTCTCCAAGATTTCCTTCAGCAAAAAAATCCCACCCCTCACTTCTGTCTTCTCCTCAAGGGCTCTAGTGTTTCACACAGGAGAAAGCAGCGAGGGCTCAGGATTTTCTCTCCCTCTAGAGAGATACACCGGGATTTACATTTCACTTGTATCTGTCTTGTGGACTGAGGTCCTTGAAACTGGAAAGCACTAACAGAAGAATAGAGCTCAGAGCCTGCTATATTTACCACATTGTCCTATGAAGACAGAAGCCTTAAAAATAAGTAGGCTACTTCAGCAGCGAGGCCCCCAGTGAGACTGCTGCCTGACTTCGCTCACAGCTCAGACTGGAGCTTCCCAAAGCATTACCCACCCACGGAGCTCACCAGTCTGAGTTGGACATCTGCAAGCTGAGGACATCTCAAACACACTTGTCCTCACAAAGCTTTCTGGAGGTGATTTGGATTTAGGGTGCTCAGCTTGATGTGTCTTCCAAGAACCTGGTTTTCAAAGGGGGCTGACCATACACTGTCCACCCATCAAATCTAATCAAAAGCTTGTAAGTGACTACTTGCCACCTTGGTGTCAGTAGCCTAAAGACAGCAGCCAGAACTATTTTCCAAAAATAACACGTCAGCAGCTTTCAAAGTTTCGTGATTTGTAAATGCTTCTGCGATCAACCTCAGACTTCCTCAAAAATTCTTCTCCAAGGGGAAACAGTTCTTACAGATCACAAGGACTTTTTTTTTTTTTTTTTTTTTTTTTTTTAATTTCTTTCAGATATCTAGAGGGGATGTCCAAACAGTTCCTCTGCTGGGAGCTGCCTTGTTTTCTTTTCATAAGGAAATTTTCCAGCACATAAGTTGGTAGAATGATGTCACTCTAGCTGCCCTTGTTTTTTTTTTTTTTTAAATGACAGAATACACTGGAAGAGATGCTTCTGCTAAATCATGACTACCTATGCGAAGAACTACATGCTGTAAGTTCCCGATTAGCCCTAAGAGCCGAGTCACACTGCCCTCCTGGTGTTATGAGCTGAGGGTTTACTTGTGTTTTCAGAAATGCCACTGCATATGGCCAACCTTTTCACAAACACTCTCCTGTTAGACAAACAGAAAAAAAGGCTGAGAGGGGATTTCAGGAGGCTGGCATTTCACCAGTCAAGAGGGAGGTTCTTGCAGTGCCAATTTTTGATGCCCTTCATGCTGACCCACAGCACCCTATGATCAATGATATCTCTGTTGAGATCAGTGCAGGAGAGGGGGGTGGGAAATAATAATACAAGAGAGGGGAGGTGCTACCACTGCAGGCGGTTAGAGAAATGGGAGGGGCCCGACTGATGTGATGGGAGGAGCACTGGCTCCTACACGTAGGGATTTTCCCTGTGACATGGGGCACCTCGAGATAAGTTCTGGGGGGGATTCCCCAGCCCGTCTCCAGAAATATCACTCTCGAAGCAGTAGCAGTTTCACTCTGCTCTCACAGTCTGTCCTGTGAAGAGGCACAGTGCTGCTGCTCTGTGATTTGAAGCAATGAAAGCCATGTCTACAGCAGCCTACGCTCTGGTCGTCACCCTGTGCAATGGTAAGTGGGGAGCATCACACTTTTCACACTTTTCTACGCTTGTGGGGCTATGTTTTGGGAAGACGGGAAGCATTACATAGGCAATCACTTTTAAATGCAATGTGTACCTGTGCTTTGCAGTGTGGTGCTTGGTCCATGGGGCTGCTGTAGCTGGCCCAGATGTTGCTGTGAGATGTGATGAAGAAGCGCTGCTGCCCTGTAAAGTTCTCCAGGACTCCTTGGTCACCTACCAGACAGTGTCTTGGTACAAAGTAAGAAAAATCCTAAGTTACTTGAGCGGTCTGCTTTGCTTTCGTACCTGATACTGGCGTCTCTTGTACAAAAATGGGTTATTTTATGAAGTGGCATCCTCCTGTCAGGGCAGCAGAGATAAGGCAGCAATGAGAGCATTTGAGCTGATCACAGGGAACAGGAGTTTTCCATGTCATTGTAGACAGACTGAGCGTAATCCTTGAATTGCTCCTGGCCTGCTTTTCTATCTAACAATTGCTAGCCTGCAGGGATCAGAATTCAGGGGATGTCCCATGTACAGCCTGCCAAATATGACTCCAAAGAGGAGTCTTTCCAGGATTTTTCTTGAAACCTTACAACATTATTGATATTGTTGCTTGGTTAATCTTCCCCCAAACAGGAGATTATTTTTTTTTTCTTTTTTCTTTGAAATGGAAGAACTAAACAAATAACTGCATTTCTTCAGAAAGATTTGGCTAGTTGGGATGGGCATATTGGAAGAAAATGCAGACCGCAGACAGAGAGTAAGAACTTCTCAGTTATCTTCTTGTAGTCACAAAATAAAAGCCACATCTAGCTGCCCTGGGTCAGAATCTCCATCTCCAATGCAGGAGTACCCTGCTTGCCATCTATTTGTGGGAGAGCTACAAGGATACATTGGCTAATGAGCAGAAAGCACTGCTAACCACTTTCAAGATGAAATTTCTTATAAACTAATTTGTCCACTGGTTGAACAAGCGGTGGCCGACTTGCTGCACAGCACTGTGTGCTTGCATCTCAGTGCATAGTTTCAGTTTACAGTGTGCCAAATTAACACACAGAAAGGATAGCTTTGCTGTGCCCCGTTCCTCACTCCCAGCCATGTATTCCTGCTGCTTGCTGTGGGCTAGCCCTGGTGGTCCTCTGGTTGCCTGCTAATCCAGCTCGCTGTTGATTGTTGTAATAGTGGAAGATCTATTTGGGAATTTAAAATGTTGTAGTTACAGAGTTATTTTCCCATCTGATGGGGGAGCAGTGGAAGGGAGGAAGGGGGAAATTATTCCCCCACAGTAAATAAATAAGCTGTGTCATTAGGTGGGGATTCTGTGGCTGAAACTTGCAATGCATCTGAATTTCAGTGTTGTTACAATAATAAGCATCAGCCTAACAACTAGATGATACCTGCAACCCAAAGGTGCCTACCTCTATCAGATCTGTTACAAACAAGTGTTGATGAGCCCCTCAGCAACTGCAGCATCTATAGTCTCCTTTTTCCAAGATGCTGGGTTCAATGCAGGTGAGAGACACAGAAGAGAGAACCTTTGGTTGAACATCACTGTGGAAGGTGGGGCAGACATCAATTTATTCTTGTTTGCCTTCTGCTTCAAAGGCTGGGTAAGGGCGTGTATTTTCCATACCTCTTTGCTTGCCCCAGTTTGGCTGTGTGTTGTTGTCCCCATCCCAGACTTCACAAGGAGGTTAGCGGAATGACAGGTTTTGACTAGGCTACCCAACACAGAATTAATCTCTTATTTAAAAAACAACAACTGAAGGAATAATCAATAAACACCACATTTACCCCCGAAGGGCTAATTAAAAGGTAATTCTGACAAATAGTACGAAATTTCAGACAGTAAAGTTCAAACAGCTTTTAGGGTAAATCTTTTGTATGAGGTCACTTTGAAGTGTGCAATAAATGCAAGCAATTAACCTTTGCTCCTGCTGCTTTAAAAAAAATTACGGTGACAACATTACAGTGCTGCACATGCAGCTGTTTGCACAGGGTGAATATGTGGTGAAAAAAAACAACAACCTTTTTCCCCACTGGCACCTATGCATGCTCCAATAAATTCAGAGATACTTTTAAATAGCTTTATATGATATGCTAAAAAAAAGAAAAGAAAAACAAGAAGAAAAGAACAACAAACTGCCATTTTAAAGTACCTGCTGTGTCAGTTCTGTGTGAAGGAGTTAATACTCTGGTGTCAAAATCCAGCTGAAAGTAAAAAGGAAGCATTACATTTAACAGTTCCTTCGCTGTTGCTAACGCCGCGTACTGCAAATAGGCATGTATGTGTTTAACCTGTCAAACGCCCAGTATTCTTGGAGCCAGCAGGGTTATTTGTAGGCACAAAATCAAGCGTTTGAGTAATCCTGTGCAGAATTAGGATCAAAGTCAGTCAAGCTCAGACAAAATGATTGTTACTTCGAAATATTTAAAGTAAGCATGCCTAGTGCATGGAGAAGGTAGAGGACCAAGTCCTCCTCCTCCTCCTCCAGCCTGCTGCAGGTCTCACCCCGTTCATTAAGTGGCCTTGAGAAAATTAGTGAGAAACTTTTCATAATGATGCTGCCCGCCAAGGGTGGTCCATTCTGAGGGGTGTGGAGCAACCCGTGTGCCATAAAACTATCAGCATTGCAGATGTTTGCCAACTGAGAAATGAAAACTAGGGCATTTTTGCAAAAGCACACAGGCATTGGCAATTGCATGTGGAAATACTGGTTTGAATGTCTATGGCCCATCTATGAAATGAGAGTCTGGGCAATGAAACTTTAGCTAGCGTTCTGCCTCACAGAGCTATTGGAAACTGAACAGTTTCTCTTTGTATAGTACATTGAAAATGAGAACCACTTCATAAAAATGTATAATTATCACTTTATATCCAGTTCGAAAATCAAGTTGAAACACACAAATGAAGTCCCACTGGATATTTAGCTATGTTGCTCATGTAGTACTCAGAACAGTCTTAATTTAAAACAAATTTTGAGGAAGAGGATAGAAGGCTATGCTACAGTGGAGAGAAGTCTGTTAACTTTATAACACTTCCCCGAAAAATATAAAATTGTGGCAGAATTAGAGGGGGAAGTCAAATTACAAAATGAAGAGAAACTTTATAGATGTTTAACATTAATCTCACCTTCCTTCAAAGGAAATTACTTTTGCAAAATGTGCATAGTTATTATCTATTAGCATAGGTAAATAGTTGCTAAATTGCTTCAATCTATTTTGCAACCTACCCAAAGAAACACAGTCAAACTCAGACATCTATCTGGCTTCAGGTGGCTCCTAGGCAGGAAGAGAGCAGTGGAAGTGATTTCATGACCAAAACATTTCTGTTGTCTGACCTGAGCTAGGGCATCCTACACAATAGCAAGGCTGTTTGCATGAGTCAGAGGGCTTTTCCAGTGGGGCTGGCTAATGCCAATTCCTTTACTGCTGCTTTGGGTTTGTTTTGTTTTTGTTGTTTTTCTCTAAAGCACAGGCAGAATTCAGTCACGTGTGCCCCAAACTTATATCAATTTTAGAGAAAAAAAACTTTTTTTCCTTCAAATTTAATGCTCGTATCTCTACATGACACCATATAGGAAGCATATGGATGCACCTTCAGTGCTAATCAAATGTGAAAGTGCTTTTGTGCTGCAAAATGTACCTATTAAGTGGTTTCAGCTCAGTTGCAATTCATTATATGTTGGCTATCAGGCATTGCCAGAATTCTAGATATTTTACTTTCAGAAAATAAATTCCTTCTGGCTGCATATAGAGTTTTTAGATCTCTTTAGCAGTCAGAAATTTCAACCTGGCCTTTATTCATGGTAAATTTTAAACAAAACTATTTTTACGATCATCCCACCCTCAGAAAAAAAAATAAAAAATTGTGTTAATACATTCCACCTTTAAACTTACATCAGTTTTGGGCCTGGACCATTTTGCTTCAAATAAAAATTTGCTTTTATAGGAAAAATGGATTGTATTGGCAGTTTGATTTACCTGGGAGCCAAAGTGCCACCTTAATCTGGGAAAAGTGTGATGAGAAAAGGTGTTTAATGACAGCAGAGAACATAAATTGACTTAAAATCAGCTTGCTTTCACACATACATGATAAAATTAAGTTTTAATTGATTAGTTGGGTACAAGTGCTACAGCATGGGTGAACTGCCTTTGTTTAGTGGCAAATCTTGGAAGCATTGTTCTACTTATTTCTCAGAATTCATCCAGTCAGAAAACAGAAATATATCAGCTCAGCAGTATTTTCAGTCATACCTATCCCATTTTAATATCCATAGTATCACCACTCTTAACCAATATGTTCCAGGCCAGGAGAAACTTACAGGAATCAGTCAACTGGCTAGAGAATACATATAAGAAAATCATAACCTCTTTAGACCAAATGTTTCCAAGCTTTTGGGAAGTGGAAAATCTTTCTGTTAAACTCACAAAAATAAGGCAGCTAGAGAAGGGTTCTCAGTTCCGCGTCCAGTTGTGTTTTGAATAAGTCCAAGGATGGAGACTCCACAACCTGTGCCAGTTCAACCACCCTTGCAGTAAAAAAAGGCTTTCTTACGTTGAAGTTGAATGTCCTGAGTTTCAGTTTTTGCCCATTGCCTCTTGTCCTGTCACTGAAGCCCACTGAGAAGATTCTGGCTCTGGTTTCTTTATCCTGCCCTCTCCCCCCCAAGGGGTGTTTATACATAGCAGGATGCCTCAAGCCTTGTGTACTCTGGGTTGAAGAGTCCCCACTCTCTCAGCTTCAATTTGTATATCAGATACTCTGAGTCCTTAATTAACTTTGAGGCCCTTTGCTGAACCTGCTCCAGCATGTCCTAGGGTGTCCCAGGAGGCTGTTCACATTCTTTGCAAGAAGGGCTCATCACCAGCTCCTGGTCACCTTGGCAGCCACCAGGACTCTCAGGTCTTAATTGTGGTCCTTGCTAGCTTCTGGTCCCTGTATATGTGACAAGGGCAAAACAACAGAAAAACCCCACATAAACTCACATTTCTTTTTCTCTGTTTAATGTTCTCAATGGAGAGTTTTATGCAAATAAGCAGAGTGATAGTGCCTGCCTACAGGTCCTCACTTCCCAGCAAAACTCATGCTTCAGTTGTCCCCGGCAGACAACATGGTTTTGAGACCCTTTCAATGCAAATAGGCTCAGTAGTGTTCTGATGGGCACCCACAGGTCTCATGATTTGTTTTTTTGATTTTGGTAAAGCCACTAACAATGAAGGTGGCAGCAGGAAAAGCCCAACTCCCCTTCCTCCTGCTGGAGGTGGTGAGCAGGGGGAGGCAGCGTGCTGTGGCTCACTCGCCAGCATAGCAGAAGGGAAATGAAACAGACATAGGCAGAAAGCATTTTGTTACTGATTAAAGGAGAGGATGGTCCCTACATAAGTGGATTGACGTCACCAACAGCATTTGCTTCGATCCCTCTGAGCTCACGGGGAATTAATTGGTTGAAACCCCTAGAAATTACCTCCGGCTGTTCCTTCACCTGGAGGAGACTTGGCATGAATTGGTGCTGGGTGATCATAGGCACCTGAGCCACAAATGATCTGTCTGGTGAGAGTCTGCCAAGTAATTTACAAGGGGGTGGCAACACAGTGGCATTTTTGTAATTTTAATTTGGTTTGGGGAAAAAGTAAGCTTGAACAGAGCTAGAGGCAGACTGCTGAATGCTTCTAGGACTTCCCTTTAAATGACTGGGCCATCCTGTGAAAACTTGCTCAGTTGTTTCCTTGCTACTTGTGGAATTTAAAAGGGGAGGGCTTGATGCTTTTTGATGAGGTAGCAGGAGATGAGATTGAAACGGAGAAAAGCTTGGTTCAAGTGTCAGGGCAAGGATCGCTGTGGTCTTTGAGTAAGAATGGATGTGCTGCATGTAGAGGCTGGGAAAATGCCACCAGATGTCTCTGTAGCCTCAGAAATGTAAGGGAGGCTGCCGGGCACATGGTCAACACCAAGCCTGCCTGCCTTTGCTCCCCACTGAAGGGGAGATTTAATGGAGAAGAAGCAGCACACAAACCCAGAATTAAACCTGTGCCCATGAACCTTTCCTCCTCCATCCCGACGGCAAAGGTTCATGAACCCCCATCCAGGTCACTCCTGGTTTCTCCCCAAGTGAGGGAGCCAGATTAGGCCACACAGTAATTTTGTCTTCTATTTTGGGGACAGGCATGTAGTTCATGCAGCCCTGAGGACGGTGCTTTGCCTTACACAGAGGGAGTCCTTCTGGCTTGCCTGTCCCCATGGTACTGTCACAGTACTTGTGACTGTAATTATGCTTAAACCAAGCTCCTCAGAAAGCTTTGGAGGCAATAATCAAACCTCAGTGCCCCCATAAAAATAAGGAAGATAAATAATCCAAAATCTCACTGGGAATAAGTGCACAGTCAGGCATAGGATATGTGGACTTCGTTTGCTTCTCCCTTATACCAGCAGTTATTACAATTGCATACAGAACGATCAAAGTGTTTTTTGATCCCCAAGTCTCAGCCACAAGAAATCACTATGTCATTTACCATCCAGGACAGCAATTATTTAAGCTATCAGTAATGTATTTATTTATTTATTTATTGGTAAATAAAAAAAAAAAAAAAAAAAAAAAAAGAAAACAAACCATCAAACAAAAATCCAGGGCAGCCAGGCTTGTTCTCCTTAGTGCCCTATGGGCAGTTTTATATTTCAGTGAGGAAGGGGATGGTAAAGGAAGCGAGAATGGTGAAAATTAGATCTGAGGGAGGTCAACTCTATCCACTTAACTGCTATTGACCCACTTGTAACCAGACCTGGACCCAGCCCATGCACTAGGATTGCTCTGGCTGCCGCTCTGACAATGTGCAGGGCCTGAAGGTATTTCAGTCCCAGTAGCAAAGTGAAGTCCTGACAGCCTGAAAACCACCATAGGTACTGCTCATCTCTTAGCTGCCTGGGATTGAGCATAATCAGAAAGAGAAGCTGGGGTAATTTTATGGGGGGATTAAGAGGAAGAAGGTACTTTCTTCCCTCTTGCTGTATATAGCGTGGAAAGTCCCAGGGAATTACTGCTCCTTGTTTCAGTTGATGTGCTTAAAAAACCAAAAAGACAAAAAAACACACACAAAACTTTCTGAGAAAGGACCTTAATAATTAGGAAAATCTTGTACTTTTGTCTAATTCCCCAGTTCCTGAAAAGTTCCCCAACTGGTATTTTACACCACTTTTTGTTTTCAAAGAACAAAAGCATGACAGAGCATCAGGCCCATATTTCTCTCCAGATTCCCAAGTATGCTTTCTTCATGCAAACACATGAAAGAGAAACCAGATACTCCTAGCCTTGTGTTAATTTTAATAACTTACAGTGTAACTGCTATACCCTGATGCAGTAGCTATACTGGCAGTAAGTAAGCACAGACATGCAACCCAAAAATATGCCTGTTAAAATAAAATAATAAATAATAATAAAAAAGCTTTGCCTTACGTTAGTTATAGCTTTGGCTGAAAAGCTGAGCCTTGGACTGTATGAGCTAGCTCTGGTCCACAGAAAGCCTGAATTCATTACCAGGAAACCTTCACAGAGGGCAGGCTGCCTCAAATCCCAGGGAGCAGCATCAATGAATAAGAATGGACACGGGCTAATTCAAACCCTTCTCCCATCTTTCAAATCAAGTTAGGGATTCCTCTCTTCTTTGTGGTTCCCAGCCAATTGTCATTTTCAGCGCATCCTATTGCCCCGCAGTACGAGCTGTTCTGGGAATACGCTTCATTCCTCCAGCAGCCTCTCAGCAACGCCAAGGAATGTAGCTCTTCTGGTTACAATTAAGAAATTCAACATACAAACGCTCCCAAAGCACACCAAAAACCTGCTTGTGACCTTCACGCAACTGCATCCAAAGGAGTCAAAGCAATTTGTGCTCTGTGGTTCCAACGAAGAGCTGAGGGGAGAGGGGCGCTCCCACTCCTCCAGAGAGGCCCCGTGGTTTCAGGCACTGGGGTCACAAAAGCTGGTGTAAGGCAGCACAAACCCCAGGCCTGCACTCCCTGCTACGCTCTCCTGGGGAAGCCTGGTCCCTGAAGCCACCTCTCACAGCGGGATAGGCCACCACTTTCTGCCGCAGCTCCCTCCCTGTGGGCTGTCTTTCCCTCCTGGAACCATGCTGGGGCCTCTGCTCAGAGGCTTTGAGAGCACATTTCTACCACTGCCTTTCACCACGTAGCATCTCGGCCAGCATTTTGTCCAAGTGAGGCAAATTACGAATAGTTCTGCAAGTGCTCGTAAGCACTCACTTTCTTAAATGCAGTGTTTATTTAAGGAAAAAAAAAATCAAGTACTTTTGGGTTGGAATGTGAATGTATTGGATGCTTTTGAGCTTCTTTCCCCACCTCGCTTCAGCCTCTGCATTTTCAGTCATACATGTAAGCCAGCTTTAAAACTCTTTCTCCTAAAGCTTGGGATGATGTGGTTGCCCATGACAAGAAACATATTTGTGTTTTCCAGATGGCTAGAGATGGTGATGGAGTAGCGTGGAAAATCCTTGATGTGGAATCTCATTATCCGAAAGGACTTGGAGGGTCCCTGGAGCTCACCAATGACACCTTTTCGCTGAGGATCAGAAATGCTACCAGCCAAAACAGTGGCACATACAAATGCACTTGGGGGGAACAAGGAGGAGAACACAATCTAAGTGGCACTGTCACACTAAAAGTAACAGGTATAGTTATGGTTCTTAGCTGCTCCATGGTCTGCGTGGCATTTCACAAAAACAACAGTTCAAAAATATTTTACAGAACAGTGTAACACTTTGTGTTTTACATTTTAGGTTGCCCTGGAATAGAAGATGAAAAACTAAGAAAATACAAAGCTGAGCTTTTCATGCTGACTTGCCTCGGGATTTTTTACTTGCTGCTCATCTTTTTTACCTGTGTAAGTAATTCTCTTTATCACAAACATAACAACTAACCCAAATCACCAGAAATGCCCTGCTTGTTTTCTCTGCCTGCACCACCTTAACAAAGCCAGTCAGAAGTTGGCCATCATACTAATTTATGACCGTATCCTTTAAATACTCACACAGTATTTTTGAAACCAGACAGAAACTCAGGTGCACAAGTAACACAGGATGGAGCCCCAAAGAGATAAAACATTTCACTCCACCCTGAGCTAACCTAAAACAGACAGTTATTTTCCTGCACCCTGCTGCTCATTTCTGCTTCCAGTTACTCCAAGTGCAAGTTGTTCTCTGGTTCAAGAGTTTAACAGCCCTTCTGGTTTGGTACTTGGGAGCAGAATTTGCCCAGACAGAGGCGCAGACATCTGGGATCCTCTCCCCACCCCTGACACTGCTTTGTGTGACAGCCTAGTGAACGAATTCAAGTCCATCTATTTTTTGCTTCAGCTCCTACACCTAAAACAGCAACAATCCCATGTCAGATGGGCATTTTTTGTCAAGTTCTTTGTTCTTAAACTTCTGCTTTAAGATCTTTCAGGGAGAGTTAATCTGGAATTGTAAATTAACATTACAAGCAAAGGCAGCCATTAATAGTTCAGCAAAGCATGCCATCCATTTCCTTAGATTCACTTGGCAAAAAGCTGATGAGCGTACTGAACAGAAAAGCACTAGTGTAGAATCATCAGATGAATACATTGCAACATAAATACCCATTCCTCTTTGGAGGTTTTATCTCTACCCTTAATTCTTACTGGTAGTTCTGGAGAAGGTTAGGAGAAGAGCAAACACAGGAGCAAACGCGTGCCGTGTCTGTGATAGCAGGGAAGTCCCCCCATCCCCTCATCGTGCACAAAACTCAGGAGGCCTCTGTTTTATGACTTAGAGGCGTCATGGGCTTTGGGTTTCAGAGCAGTGCAAAGACTAGCTACATCTCCAAACAATGGGTTTGTTCTGCTTTCCCCTTCCTCTGAGATTGCAATGAGATGGAGCTACAGGTAGGCGTTATTAAAACCAAAACAACCCCAACAATTTGGGAGGCCAAATTTAACTTTTGTTGCCTATTTCATATTTGCCTTATTGTTTTGTTCATCAGCAGATGAATCATAACTGTTGATTGGAGAATATCTAATTAGCTGCAGCTAAATGTAGCTTTTCATGTACCTTCAGGGAGCAATTAAATTTATGCCTGTCTCCTTTTTAGATTGACAATCCTGCCAGTAATTTGTGCCATTCAGACTAAAGTTTGACAAGATAAATCTTGTAGGAATTTGTTAGGATGAAAGTATGAAAGCAAGGATATCACTCAGAAAAAGACAGATGCCTCAGTTCTGCTCAATGTCCTGAAAGAATTTCAGATCTCTGAAGAAATCTCCCTCTGAAGAAATTAGATAAAAAATGTCCAGTTTTAGTGGTGCTAATAAAATAAAAATAAAAATAATAAAAAAAAAGCAGAGCCATATCAGAAGATAAGCATTCTGATGGGATTACCTGTAACTTAGTCTTGGGTGAGAGTCCATTCTCAGGTATCAACATAGCTTTCATCAATGTTTAATATTGCTCTGTTCTCACAAAGGAGCTTCATTATTTAAAACGTCTGTTAAGTTCTTACAGGTTGCCTTGTCCTCCCTTTGTCCTCCCTGTGCCTGATCTCCACTAAATTCAGAAGTGGCATTAAGTTTAAGAGTGGTGGCAGGACTTGGGCTTCACCTTGACAACTTGATGAAAATACTTTGGAGACAGGCCTGTATTGAGGACAGGTGCAAACACACTTAATGCAAAACCTACTCGTTTAAAAATTTGAATTAAATAGAAATTGCCCTCTGTGACTGAGGGTTTTGCCCTATAAAGCTTGCTCACTGCACGAGAAACAACAGCTTTTCTTTATGCTGGGTGCTTCTGTTGACAAATAAATTTAAAAGGTGTAATGAGCTATGGTTAGCAAGAAGAAAAAGCAAATTTTTTGAACTTTGAAAGTTTTGTGTTTCACGGGAACTCTCAATTTTAAACTTTCTTTTCTGATTTTTGTTCTAGACATGCCTAAGAAAAGAGAGTATGTCTCCCAGTTATAAGAACAGCAAAGATGAGAAACACATGCTCACCCTCCTCAACGTACAAGAAATGAAAACTTTCCAGGTTTTAAATGGTGACAGCATGTGCAAAAACGGGGTTACGTCAAGCTCTGTCTAAGCTGATGCTGTTGATGGCACCATGGACTCATCAGTAAACATATGACGTGGGATGAGTAGCTGGGTGGTACGGAGAGGAGAGGAACAACGACATACGGCCTCTTCAGGACTGCCTGATGGCACGGGTAACCCGTCAGTGATGCGCTTGTGCTGGACAAGCCTTCAAAAAGTGTTGGTACGCACTACAGTAACTTTTGGTGCTAGGCGGCTAACAAATGCCATTACAGCTACACAATGGTATCATGAAGCCGTTAAAGAAGCTGGTAGCAAGATTTCTCACTCTGCCATGCAGCCCTCTTGTTCTGAGCAAGATGGACTACTCCTGTGATATGCGGACCAGGTTGTAGGGACACCATGGCAGTGCAAAGCCTGGGTATTAGGCCTGCCAGTGAACTAATAGTCCTGCAAAGGCAAACACCGCAGCTGCTGCAGTATTTTCAGAGAAGCTAAGTGTGCAGGGTTTTCTCTGTTCCCCACTACGAGACTGATCCTGGGTGCAGTTCCTGTACTGCAAATGAGATATGACTTGTACGACATTCAACTATGGTGAAGAGGTAGCTTCATAATGTTGTCCTGGATGATTCAAATCAACATGCATTTTTAAATCTTGGAGTGACAGACAGGCTGAAGTGTAGGAAGGGAGAAAATATTCTGGGAATCTTTTTGGACTGAGAGGGACTTTTTATCTCTGCAAGAGAAGGGTTGCACTTGCATAATGGGTCCATCCGTCATTTCCTAGAGACGTCCATAGATAGGTTAATCCATAGGGAGCTTCAAGAAGACTGTTAACCTTGAGGAAACAAAAATAAGAGGGGAGCAGCATGTGATGTTAAGGATACACAAAGATGGCTTACTTTGTGGTTTATAAAATAAGAAGCCAAATACATGAAATGAAGCCTATGTCAGTCAAATTACACCAGCGATGACCAAGTTCACGGCTTGGAAGAAATCAACCATCAGTATCTTTGGGATGATTTGGGTCAGCCAAGAGATACAGGAAGAGAAGACGGGGCAAATGAACTTCAGCTTCTGGTGTTGACAGTGTGTAGTTTATGTGAAACAAGGCTATGAGAGAAGCTGAACTCAGACACGCAGTATAAGAGAGAGAAGACTTATCCTTTTGGGCTGGGGAGGACAAGAGATGTTTTGGAGACTGAGATCAAGTAACCCCACTTCCTGTGCTGCCAGTGCAGAAGGTGAAGCAAGAAGGATCTACAGTGACAGTGGGTGTTTATGCCACCACATGAGAATTTGTGCCAAAACATCAGAATTTGCAGACACATGAGAACACAATCAATACCTTCTACAAAACAAACCAACCAAGAAAACAAAAACCCTTTGAAAGTTAAACTGCAGCTCTGGGATTTTTTTTTTTTATTGCAGTTCAGAATTCCTGGCTGTGACAAAGAGGCTCTTTCTATAATATTTCAACTAATTTTGAAGTGTTGATAGGAGGAAAGCACCATGCATCACTAAGTAGCTTCTCTGTGAGAGGGGTAGGTGTCTACGTTGATGGAGTCCAATGAGCTCCTGACCAGAAGAATGGTTACAAGGGATATGCAATTTACTTAGGGCATGGTGAATTAATGTCACATTTGCTTTTTTATAATCAATTTTTACATATAAACGTGTGTAACATACTTGAAATAAAAATTCAGAGGTAACCTACCATTTGTTTTTCTGTGTGCCACATATGGCAAATAATCCCAGCAATAATCCGTATCAATTGCATTTTATTTTACAACCAACTTAATTACATCAAATAATGTAGATGCCTGATCCAGCCTCTTCTGTGGGAGATGGCATGCATGTGTGAATAATTGATTAAGCAATGGATAATTTTATGCATTTCTAAGGAATTAAGATCATTTAAATTTTCCTCAAAATTTCACTTTCTGTCAAAAATGCATTCAAAAACACCTGTCCCCTACTGACAGGCAAGACATTAGGACTGTGCTTATTTTTTAACGTGGGTCACCATCATGGATGACCTGCATATTTAGATGGCAACAGTATGAGCTGAACTGTGAATGTGTAATAACCTCCTAACTAACGTAGGTAATTCATGATTCTCCATGTGATCAGAAATGCATAATGCCTAACAATCAGCTTATTTATTTTTTTATTTTTTTTTTTAGCAGAGGGGACAAGGGGAAAGAAGGGGTAATTCACTCGAAAGGGGCTGATAATAGTTGTTTCAGCAACAAAGGCTGAAACACTTAAAATTGTTTCTTCAGATGTATAAATAGGATCAGATCAGATAGGACTGAATGAAAAATGAGACTTTGTGTAAACAACTATGCCCCCCCTCCTTTTTTTTTTTTTTTTTTTTTTTTTTTCCTGAGCCAAACTGTCTGCAATACAGAAGATCGGGCCTGAGGCTAAACACCAGGAGTCAAATTTCAGGCTCAGAAGTTTCAGGCTGGTTGATTCTGGAGATTTGCTGTAGGCCCAGCTGTGCTGAAGAAGTGATTATGTTCAAGGCCACTTAAATGTGTTAGAAGAGTTTAGAAAGAATAAGCAGCGATAAAGCCTTATGCTTGACTGAATCACAGAACTGGAAAGAAACAGGCAGCTTCCTAAAGTGGTGAGGGTGCCTGGACATCTGGGATGTAAGGAATGTAAAGAAACTGTTAATGAATGTAAGTGAAACAATGAATGTAAAGAATCTATTAAAACTATTAATAATGAGAAGCAGACACCTGAAAGATAAAAGCTAACCTATTACAGGGGCTTCAGTGCTAATACACAGACACAAAAAAAACAACCAACCAACCAACCAAACGCCATGCCTTGGCTGACAGTCTTACAGAGTCAGCTACACATTTCTCAACATTATATCTCAGAAGAGATGTTCTTTTCCTTATAATGTGGACCTGTGAAGCTAAATAGCCTATTTCAAAATTACTGCCCCAGCTAGCCCAGTACACACAGGCACACGCACACATTCTTCAGACTTTAACACTCCAGCACGGCGCATCTGTCTGTTGCACAATCTAGAGGCTGTTTTGATTATACAGAATAATTGCTTTCTTGGACAGAAACATTTGTTTTCTTCACCACCACTCTTCTTATTAATGTCTTTAGTTTTGTTGATAATATATTAACACATATGCATGCTAGAACCATTCTTTATACTACTTTCTTACAACACCTTTTAGATCAGGAATTCAGTTGATCTCAATAAACCCATGAAGTGGGAAATGCCATGATCTTTGTTTTTATAAATAAAAGCTAAAGACACCTGGAAATCAAAATGCTTACGGAGCTCTGAAGCACCCTGGGTCAGAAGCGATCTGAGTTTGCCTGACTCTCCTGTGGGTGCCTTAGCCACAGAAGCTTTCTTGTTAATATTTCTTCCTGGTTTTATACCTCCATCATTGATTTTATTATTCCCCCCCCTCCACCCCCAACCTTTATTTCTATATTGTTTTGTCCAAAGATGAACCATCTGCATTCAAAGATAACAATAAGCATTATGCGTAAAATTACATATACCCAGCTAGTTTGTATGCCTGTAATTAAGGAATATGCAGAGAAACAGTGCACCACATGGGGAAATTTGCCCAAAGAGAAATTGCATCAGTCGTACACTGAACCTAAATGAATATACAAAATGCCAATGAGGGAAAGCTAAAGGACATAATCCACAAAAAGCTGAGTATATGAGTTATAGCCCTTAGCTAAGCCTGATTTGTGTGGCTGGCACTTACACAGCAGATAACCCAGGCTGACAGTGACCTTGAGCACTGCCACGTTATTATTTGCAGTGAAGGCTGCACAGTTTTCCACCTATTTCTCCTGAGCAGAAGCTACAAGCGGGCTTGTGTTCACCCACATATGCCAAAGCAGTCCTTGGCACATGCCTGTGAATTGTACAGAGAGCACGGCGCTTTCTACATCTGAATGTCTCTGTCCCTCCTTTTTTTTTTTTTCTGGGACAGCTTTGGAGAGCATGAGGATCATTTCTCTGGTGCCCACAGTTCCCTGCTTCCCCATCCCAGCATGGAGCTGAGCAGCAGAGCTGCACAGGCAGTCTTGCTCCAAGTCTATTGAGCTGCTGAGGGTATTCAATGACCTTCCCAACCAACACGGCTGCACTTTGGGACCTGTGATTGATTTTTGTCCCTATATATGAAGGCAACAATTCTACATCGTGCTACAGCTGCGTAGTTAGAGGTAGAGTGGAGGTGCTTTCCCCCACATCTCCTTTTTAAGTGAGCATCAGCAAAACCCTAACTCTAAGTTATTTGTAGAGCAGTCTACTGGGGAGGTTAAAGAGTTACAAACAAATGCAATATCAATTTTTTTTTTTTTTTGGTTAATGGTCTGTTCCCTCTCATTTCCCTGCCAAGACCTGTGTTTGCAGTTCTCTGCTTTTCGCTGACTACAGCTGATATTATTTCTGTGTAAGGCTGTGGGAAGCGTGCTGCTGGATCTCCAGAGCAATCATGTAAATCCTGAAAAATCCACCAAGGGAATGGGTGGTGGTGAGCCTGACACGGGTCGCTGCAAGGAGCGGTGGGTCTTCTGAAGGCTGCATCGTACGTCCAAGCCCTGCAAGTCTTCCCACCCTTTGATGGAAAAAGCCAAGATACATGTGCATCTTTTATGCCATAAATGGACAGCCTCTGCTGATTTTAAGCCTTCACTCTGTTACAATGCTTCCAGGCAGACGTTACAGAGAGTGCAAAATAAAACAAGCAGCCCACGGGCAAGAATGAAGGCAAGGAGCTACAACTAAGAGGTCCTAAGGTCCTCTTAGGTCCTGAGGGAAACACAGACTACAAAAACCCAGCACAACCTTGGGATTTACTCCTTGCAAGTTTTCAGCTGTCTCTGTGAAGGGAGTAAAAATACACTATAACATTTGTGTTTGTTTGTTTTTAAGCTTTTTGATGATGTGCCTCAGTTTCCCTACCTACAAATGGGAGAGAATGAGTTGAAGTGTTGTCTCGTGCAAGGGGCAGGGAAAGTGGCAATACTTATACCTTGTTGTCTACTTGGAGCTGAAGGGAAGTTTGTGCCCACATTGTCTTTCAGGTGAGAAAACAGGAGGACTGAAAAGCTGGATGAAAAAAGGACCTGCTGATCAGAGAAATCTGAATAATGGAAACTCATAAGAATAAAAGGCAGGAGTGTCTGCAAATGCTGGGGTCTAGAACAAGCACCTGTAAAACAAATGTGTGACAGTTTCCACCCACTCCCTTTTGCTATTTTCATCCCATATGAATTCCAGCTCTGCCAATTCACTCTCACATCTGTTCTCAGACTTGGTATCAACAACAGTTTAATCACATTCTTTCCATCTACTGAGCTGGAAGTGCAGGGTTACGTGCAAGCCAGGAGAAATTAACCCCCTGCCTTTGTTAGCCCCAGCTAGCACTCCTCCCTTGCGATGTGGCTGCTGGTGGGGTTGAGGTGGGCAGCTGAGCTGTTGGGGATGCTCCAGCTCCCCTGATCGGTCAGTGTGCTGAGCACAGCACTGCTCAGATGTGTCTCATATGGACTATGCAGTCTCCATCCCTGAAAGTTTTAAAAGCCTAAGTGGACGAAGCCCTGAGCTACCTGGGCAGCACCACAGCTCACCCTGCTTTGAGCAGGAGGTTGGACTAGAGACTGCTGAGGTCTCCTCCCACCTCAGTTATTCTGCAGGTCTATTCATGGTCAGAGGACCATTATTCATCACTACTTTGGGAGATTTCCATCACGTATAGACCACTTCATGACATCTGCTTGCTGCCACCGATGACCAAAGGTATCTCAAAACTGTGTAGGCTACAGTACAAAGAGTAGCTGCAAGACAGAAGAAAAACGATCAATGGACAATTTTGTGCCTCAAAAAAGGACAATGAACCCTTGTCCCTCAGTTAAAAACAAGTGAATGAAAATGCAGGTTTAAAATGCAGTATTGTTTACAATAAACTTGATTTTTAAACTCCACCTATTTGCTCAAGGACAAACACATGAGAGAATAAGAGGGACACTATCAGAGGCACCTCTCTGTATTCTGTCTTGTTTCAATATGAAATACTCTTTTTGGTAGCCTTTGCAGAAATTCAGTCTCCAACATCTCTGCACATGAGTTTTGCAAGAGTGCATAATATGTAACACTTAATAAAGACAACTTTTCCTGAATCCCATCCCTAGACTTCAGAGCCATACAATAGCAATGGGCAAGAGGCTGCAAGCATACGCACTGGTTCGTGCAACCAGGCTCGTGGTCTCACCATTCTCTGGTCTGCATGGTGCTGAGCCACACCAGGTTTTACATGTGGATAAGAAAACCCACAACCTGGGGCTCAATTGTGGTGAGTGAGCCTCCTGCTCACAAGCCGAGGACACTTTCCCTACACTTGTGGTGCTCTACATGGCCTTTGTCCTCACAGACATTTGTGCTTGGAGACTGCAGCCCAGTGGAGCAGTGCAGCAGGAGGTCACTGATGGAGCAGGACACAGACTGCTCTCATCCTTCTCTGTACTGCCTCACACAGCTCCCATCCTTGGGCTTTCAACTGCCGCCTCAGCTTGGAAAAAAATTCAATCCCAAATCAGTGCTGGGACCCTTCTGATAGGCTGCAGAGGAATTCTTTACTTCTGTCTTGATTTCTAGGAGCAGTACCAGGAAGATGATATGAGGGACTATGAAGTGCTCCTATATTAAAATAAGTGTCCCAGATAAATAGATAGAAGATAATAAAGGAGAGGAGTGTGTGCTATATTAACACCTGCTCAGTGTGCAGAGCAGTATCTACAAGCAAATCAGGTTGATGGACCCTTTGTCCTACTTGCTATACAAATACAGTGGAGGGAATCCAGGCAGCTGTGACCATCTCACTACCCTCTGCTTAAATGGTGGCTAAAACACTGGTTGAAGTACTCCTTCCCTTGGAAAACAACAACAACAACAAAAAACAAAAACAAAAACAAAAACAAACAACAAACAACTCTCCCTCTCCAAACAAGAAAGCATCAGCAAAAAAGACATGAAGCACTCCTGCAACATTTACCACCTTTTCTAAACAACAGAGTTCAGCAAAGTTTGCAGTGACCCTTGAAGAAGAGTGTCTTCTTTTAACTCATGCTTCCCATCACCTAAGCAGGTGTCAAATCTCCTGGGTTTGTCTTCTCACAGCTTTTTTCCATTTCACTTCATCTTAACAGCTGTAAATGTCTCTGGCAAATTGTGCTAGTACATTTCCATTAACATTAGCGAAAGAAAAAAAAAAAAAGTCAACTCTGCTGACAACAATTGTCGGTGTATGAAGATTAATCTTTATATAGCATGCAGAGCAAGAGTCTGTTCTACATCTTCTAGCACAGCCCATACCTTGCTTCTTCTCAACAATCACTTTAATGTGAGAGTCGATGTATTTTAGCATTAATATGTTCACACCACTATTCTCTCAGGCTTCACAATTCATGTTGTGGTTGGCAAACTATTTCTCTTCCGTCTCGCAGCACAGAAGACAAATGAAGTTGCCCAAATTCCTAGGAAGCAAAACACAGCTTTGTTCCATTTTGCAGCAGTGCTCACTGGCTCAGCTTATTTATGGGTAGTAGCAGGAAAGAGTTAAAGCTTTTGCTGTATTAAATAGCAACACACAACTGAACATGCAGGAGGCCTACCCTGACATAGACGCGATGGCATGGCAAGCGTTAAAGCTCTGGGTATGGTAAATTAGGGCTTTGAAAACCACCTCAGTTGGGAGCAATTTTGGTAAATTTTTAAACATGTATTACCAGCTCTCCTTCTCCTCCCCCTTCGAAACAGTCTTTTAGGATTGGTCACTTTGGAGAAAAAAAAATGAAATAAAGCGTTGACACTTGACATACTCGATCCATCCATAAACGTAAACATGCCTGAGCTGCAGTGGGATTTTTCTTTTACTAAAGAGCATGTGGAAGCAATTACCTGAATGTAAATGTGATAAAGAATGGATGAAATGCAAACCAAATGATGCCTTATTACTTAATATAAAGAGACTGTTCTGTGAGATCAAAGTTGTGCAGCACAAAATGTAATGGGCTTCACTAGAGAGAAAGGCTTCAGAGATTTGTTTAAAACATGGCTGCATTTTAATGAAATGCTAAGTAGGCAAAATTGGGATAGGTTTAAGGAGTTTACCAGAACCTGACCTATGGTCCTCAATAACATCTTTTCTCTCCTCCTGCCTTCTCACACTCCATGCAGTTCCCAGATGCTGCAAGGATAGCAATAAGAAACTTTCCTGGCTTCATCATGGTAGGGGATGCAAAACCTCCTATGCCAGGGCATGAAAGAAATGTCACCTCCAGCACCCTCTGGGGACACCAGCAAGGCAGAGACCCAAATGCTCTGTGCATCTCTACAGCATCGCTTGCGCTTGGAGGTCTGCATCCCCCAGTGACCGCTCTGTGTCCAGGCACTGCCTCAGCACATATTTGTCCTTTGAATCACTAGAAATGAGGAAAAGCAGTGAGATAACTTCTCCCAGGAATAAAAGAACTGAAGCAGAGAAGAAACCTAGAGGGTCATTTCCAAAGATTTTCCTACCTTATACCATTTAATAAAATAAATTCCCATCAAGAGCCTTTTAGAGAATAAGCTCCAGCATTACTTTTACTTCCAGCCACTTTGTAGTTATTTATCTTTTTCAAAAGCTGTATGAAACAGGCAAGGAGGAGGGATGCTAGGAAAATGGTGTGGTGGTTTCTGCAAAACTCCACCACAACAGTGGAACTTGTCCTCTTGGCCTTCCCTCCCACGCCCCTGCCTGCTAGGGAGCTGCTGTTTATTGCTTTTGCCCAGCTGTTGTTTCCAATCATGTAGATTGGGCCATCATCTTTGTCAGAAGTCCACAGAGCACATAGCACAATGATTGATAATGCTGGGTCCTACCAGAACATAAATCAATGAGCAATAAAGTTATGCATCCAAGTCACGCTTTGGGAAAGTGACCTGACATTGGACTGTAAGCATTAATTAAAAAGAAAAAAAAAAAAAAAAAGGTATTAAGCTAGGAATATTGGGTCTTGAATTACTGAAAGGATTAAAAAATAATGCAAGTTAAAAAGAGCATGCACAGAATTAATGTTTCCTGTCTCCCAAAGCATTAGCTCTTTCAAAGAAATCATAAATGTTAAACTCCTGAAGAGATGACTTTCTGCTGTTTTTCAGTTACACGCAACAGTAAGGACCATTTTGTGAATGAGTCTCATGCTTACACCTCCAATAAAACCACAGTACTGCACCTCATACTAATTTAACAAGCTTGTAAAGAAAACACCCATCATAACAAAATCATGATTGAATCAGACATTTTCCTTTCTCATCAGTTACAAATTATTAAGTATTGTTATTAAAAACTCCTTGTTATGCATTATTTTTGCAGCAGTCACAGAGTTCAAAGAAGCTTAGGGAGCAAATATGAAACATACACTCCATGTCAAAGGACACAGAGTTTAAGGTGCTTTTGATCCTGCAAACACTAATTCTTTCATTTTAGATTGGATGTTCATGGGAATAAATATCAAAATGATACCAAGCACGTGCATGGTCAGAACATAATTAGATGTGAGCATGACAGGTTGCAAGACAAAAGAAAAGGGAGAAAAGAAAGATGGAAAAAATGCAGCAATAGAGTACAGATCACCTGGGTGAGTTACGCGCTCATCCTGCTGCTCCAGCAGCTTTTCTGGTTTCCTTTCTTCCCAATTTGCCTGGAGCCAGAAGCAGCAGAGAGGGCTGGGAACAAAGGGATGGGGTAACTGGGCCAGGGCTGAACAGGCAGAGCAGTTAAGGGTAATAGTGGTGTGGCAGACTCTCAGCCAAGAGACTTCCCCTCTTACAGCAGCAATTCAGCTTTCAAACACTGCCTTACATTTTTTTAAGTCCTCATTCACCCCATCCCACCACTGCTCACCTCCACAGGAAAGTTAACTCAGAACCAGACAAATGCAGGGCTCGGGGCTGCTCTCACTCCAGCAGCTGAGCACCTCATCTTCCTCTGCAACGTGAGGAGGGCTGGGCCGTCTCCCACAGGAGACTGAAAGTTGGTCAGCAGCTCTTCATTACCTTATTATCTTCATTACATGGGGGGAATGGTCAAGGCAGAATAATTTGATAGTATGTGGGTCATACGCTTGGAAGCTCATTTTGTACGTTCAGAGCATCAGCAGTCCATTATTTCACGGACTGCTCACTTTTAAAAATAAAACCTGTTACCACTGCCACACAAGCTAACCCTGAGAGACACAGCTGGTCCAAAGCATCCCACACAAACACCCTTGTAACAGCACAGTCCAGTCTCTTCCTCACTATGGTGCTGTACAAAAGTGGATTTATTTATTTATTTATTTATTTTTTAATTTTGGCATTTTTGCTATTTTCTCTAAGCTTTTTATTTTTATTTATTTATTTATTTATTTATTTTCTGAGATAATGATTGGGCTGTGAGTTTTGGGGTTTTTTTTGTTTTTTTTTGTTTTTTTTTTCTCTTCTAAGACTTTTCCAAGAGTCTCACTCACATGGCAGTGCTTTCAGTGAAAGGGTAAGATGCTAGTTGTGCGGATGGACTTCAATTTAGGATGCTTGCTACATGCTTGGTGGATTTGTACTATTTTAGGTATATTCTAATTATTTTCTAGGGCAGGACAGATCCCTTGCTAAACAAGCCCATATAAACAGAGCCACTTCTGTTACGCAATTCCCCTTATACTTGCAATGACACAAACGTGTCTTCCTGTGGGATTAATTCACACCTTCAAATTCATAATGCCAGAGCCTACTCTGTGCATGCAACAGAGTGGCATTGATTTCACACAGCTGTAACTGTGAGCAGAATCCGGCCTTTGAATTTCTGATGTGTGCAGATGGGCAAGGGGACCAGGGCTGGACAGCCCTCTGGAGATGGGATTTGACAGCTCTGCTCCCAGTTAAATAAGCAGCAGCAGGCTGCTGGGGCAGCTGGAGAAGGTTCTCTGTCCTCATCTGACATGAAGTGCTTGTTTCTGTTCTCAAGAAGGCCCCAGTGCCTGGCAAGGCGCTTGAGTCAACTACTAGATCTACTTCTGCCACCAGCCACTCGTCAGTCCCTAGTGTACAAAGGGGAGCTGTACTATCTGTCCTCCTCAGCCATGGACACACAACTGGATTGTGGAGAGGTGATCTTTAGCCACTTGAAATCCAAGGTTTCATTTCCTTTTTAAAAACATCTTCAGAATTTTTTATTCTCTTTTCTTTTGGGTGATGAGAGCTTTCTTTAAACTAAAATAAAATAGGTTCATCTCCAAGGAGATGTGGGAAGCTGTTTTTGGAAAAACTAATTTTGAGGAGAAGTCAAAGCTAACAACAGGAATATATGAAAAAGGCTGTGGTGGCACATGTGTCATCTCTGCCTCTGACACCAACTCCCCCAAGACCTAAACAAAGATGAAAAGCAGAAAAGTGGCCACCCACCCCTGTCATACAGCCTTGATTCCTTAGCAGAGACAACTTGATGGGGCTCTTTTGCCCCATCACGGATGATCTACTTCTGCAGAGCAGAAAACACACACTTGCTAGAGCACACTCAGGGCAAGGCTGTGTGGGGAGCCCAGGGCATGCACCCAGCTCCAGGGTTGCTCTGTGTGTCCTTTCAGGCCATCCGCTTCTCCTGTCTGCTTGTATTTGTTTCAGAGAGTTGACTTTGCCCTCTTTTAAACTCAACCTGCGCTGCCTAATCACGTGAGGACGTAACCTGGTGTCTGCAATATCACAGCCACTTCCATGATGAATTGGATTTGTCAGCCTCTGGGCTGTGGTCTTATAATGTGCTATATTATTAAGTTTCTGTGCCTTAAGATGCCAGTTAATGGAATAACCTCTTTGTCTTTATTAGAAAGAGCCCACGGCTTTATTAAGTTACATAATTTACAACCAATAATGTAATCAATAAAACATTAACAAACATGTAACCTTAGACAAACCTCCCATATTGATTTATTTAAACATTCTCACAAAGCCTGCCTTCGGATGAAAAATAAACCATACAGACTGGTGGCAACCCCAAAAAAACACTTAATGATTTGTGGGCAGTGCAGGACAAAATGAATCGGATTGGAAATGCACCTTGTCCTCCTCCGCTCTCCATGGATCCCCACCAGAAGGGTCACTGTTTGCCACTTGTACACAGTGACAAAGCCGCAGGCTCTCCTGAAACCGGCCTGCAAACATAACCCATCATGCCATTTAGCCCGGGGAGGCAGAGGCCTGGGGTGGTGAGAGGAGGAGGTATCAGAGCCCCCAGGGCAGTGCCCTGGTGCTGTCCCTCACACAGGCTGGATGCAGCATCTCCTTCGTCTCCTGCTCCTGCCCATGAGGTTAGAGATAGACTTCCAACCTGAAATGCCCAGGACAGGCACAGAGAATTTTCTTTGCATCTTTCAGTTTGTAAGGAAGCTCCACTTTGCTCTTTAGTGCCCCCGCTTTATGGGGAAAATACTGCATGTTGCAAAACACAGTAGTCGACGCAAAGTTAAAAACGAAGGAAAATATTCTCTTGACACAGACAAAAAATGGATGCCTCAAAAGCTCTGTTACTTGCTTGGGCTTGACCCTGGTGTTTCTCAGGTGATCTTTAACTAGCTGTGGTGTTATCAAACTTGACCTAGACCTGTGTCTACGTGAGGTAGCAAGTTGTATTTAACAGCAGGCAAGCAACTCATTTCTCTGCTGCAATAGCTTATGTATATTTTCCAAACATGCAGAAAGCTTCTGATGTTTCACGAATGCAGTTTAATGGATGATACCAATATACCTGCAGTTATGGTTTTGATGCAATCAGGAGAGCCAGTATTTTATTATCCCTACCTCTCTATTTTCAAGACTGTGAAAATAAAACAACATCAGACACTGTCTGCTAGGGAATCTATGTGCATTATAGCACGACAGAATTGCATCAGTGATAATTTCACAGGTAGTTTAGAACTAGGCTGGAGAAAGCAGCAGAAAAAGCATCGCGGGGAATGTTCCTGCACAGGAAAGGACAGAGAGCAGCCATGCATCTTCTCTATCTTCAGTTTCAGTGATTTTCTGAATGCATACATGTAATTTCTGGAACACCTAAGTGCTTAATCTTTTTGTAACCTATATCCTTGAGTGGAATGTTTATGTAAGAAAACTTTTAAGGACATTGCTTTAAATAACAGCAACAAAAACAACAACAGGAAAACCTATTCATTTTGAAAGACTTTGAAAGGTTTCCTTTTCAAAAGGGATGCAGTTGAGATGGAGCAATAAAGCTTCCCAGCAAATATTGGGGACTGGTGTGCAGAGTTCCCACATCCCCTTTGGAGACTTTATCACTTAACAGCCACAACTCCCCTTTATTAGATCACTATAAAACAAGTGCCTGGAGGGAGTCAGAAATGAATTGAATTTTGTAGATTTAAATGATTGTGTGGGACCTTTTTGGTTTAATATATACCCTGGAGAGGTTTGCTACTAGAACTTGGGAACTTTATAATAAGAATAATTCCTTAGCTAGAGATCTTTATCTTGTTACATTAATGATTCACTGGGGGGTTCCACTGCAAAATGAAGGGAAAATTTTAAAAAGCCTATTAGATCAAATGTTCTTATGGAGACATGTGCAGGGACGGTCAACAAAGATTTATAGGCTGGTGAGATAAGGAGTTTACTGCCCTTGTGCTGTATGTACAGGACAGCTGGTGGCTTCAGCATTTGGTATTCTCTGCACTGTTACTCAATGCTGTCTCCAGCTCACAACCAGCACGTAGCAAGGTAGAGCTTTGCAGATTGCCTCCCACTTGTGCACTGCAAAGTTTGCATGCAGCAAGGAATTCACATAACAGCAGTAGTAACTACCTTAGACTACCTTAGCTTCAACAGTATGGACCAAATTCTGCATTCAGACCCATTTTCTTTTTACAGCTTTCCCTTTATCCCAGAGGCTTTGCAGTACTAGCACTCAGCTCTGCCACATCAATTCCAGCATGTACTATTTATAGTGCCTGCAGTTCCTGCTGGGTTTGGTGACTGTTCAAGGTCTCTAAATAGCAACTGTGAGGTCTCCCAGGATGTGCCATTTGGAGAATGCAGATTCTGATCGTACTTTGTCCATCCAAAACATTTGCCACATTTCAACCATTTATAGTTGCGAGTGTAAAGGGCTTTGAAAGCCAGTTTCCTCTATCACACCTGTGATCATGGCCCACCAGTTTTAATAATAATACCAGAGAACTGCAGGATCAGCTACAATCCTCAAGGCTGAAGCTAAGCACCCAAAAATAACAAGATGATTAGGAACACGTGGAGTGAGACTTTAGACCTGAGGAGGGTGATTTTTTCCTCCAGCTAGAATGAGATCCCACTGACACTCAATGGAATTGAAAAACTGAACACCCCTGTGGCCTTTGCAAACCCAAGCTCTTGAAGCAAAAATGGAAAGAAATAGGGAATGCAGGAACATATGTTTGCACTTTGTTATCAAGTTTTCATCAGAATCTGAGAAGAAATTGCCCATAATGGATGTATTTATGGTCACAGCCAGCACCTGGAGTTTAAACGTGACAGTGGAGAAGGAGAAAGCAGGCTGGCTTTTAACTGATAGTGGCTGCAGAGACAGCTGCAGCCATCAGAGATGTCCAAGGAGCTCAGCTTAGCCCATTCACTAACAGCTTCTGCTCCTGCTTCTGGAAAAGTGTGGGTGTCATCCCAGGTGCCATACACCAAGCTCTTCTCCCCTTCTTTGCTGTTGATACCTCATCCTATTGTCCATGATGGCTGAAAGTTATTTCCCATGGCCATTTCCTCCCTCCTTTGCCCAGATGTCCCAAGGTAGTTGTAAAGCTGCATGTGAGAACCTCAGGAGGGTGGAGGAGAAGGGATCAAGACTAAACTCCACTGCAATAGATATGAGGACAAAAAAAATCTGTAATGCTCCTTTAAAGCTCAACGGGAGCTGCGGAAATCCTATACCTCTTAGGATCAAGTCTCCTGAGAATGATTTTGAGTTAATCCTGGACAAAGAGCCCTCTACACTCAACATTTTTATGAAGGCAGAATGAGACAGCATTGTGAAGAGTGTAATGTGCACTTTACTCAGTATAGATTTGGAAAAAAATGTCAAAGGGAGTGAATTTAAATTCCTCTAAATGCAATTAGAGTTGACAAGATTTCTCATGGCGAGAGACTGCGTTAAAGCAGGAGCTAAAAGTTCCCATCCAGTTCATAAAGCCTTAGGTAGCTATTGGTAATATGAATTAAATTAATCAAAATGGGTAAAAGCTAATGATCCTCTTGGGAACAAAATTAGCTCCTTAATGAAAGAAATGGAGTTCAGAAATTATAATAGAATATTAGCAGATGTGCCCTTTGGAAATTATAAATTTGCAAAATCCCCTTATGTAGATATTAGTTTGAGTCAAATTATCACTAAATCTGACCCTAGAGATGTGATGTGAATATGCACACTACGGTCTGTCTGTTCAGGATGGCTCAAAACCCTCTGTCAGCAGTTCTGCTAAGGTAGGCTGGGTGCCACGGGGCACTTTCTCAACTTTGTAACAGGGCACAGTCAAAACCCAAACTTCTACTTGTAATCTGCTAAGCTCTTTCTACGGAGCCCTGCTGCCTCTTGTGGATTTGGGATTGCTGAGAATAATTATCCCACAGGGGAGATTTTAAGGAAGAACCACATACTGGTAGGACACAGGTGGTCCGTGTCCTTGGGGCCATCCCAGACAATGGAAGTTCAGCCCTGGATGTCTGTCCCTACCTTGACATTACAGGATGAAGGATGGTTTATCTGCATGGGCTGGTGTAGTGAGGAACAAGAGGCTCATCAGGGATCCGAGACGTATCAAATCATAGCAAACAAACAAAATCCCAGAAAATAAACAAACAGAAATATGATGAATTACTAATGTTGAGACTACAAAGAAATTATTACATGTTTTTATGGCTCTTTCCAGTCAAGAACTTCTCTCAGCCATTTATGGAAAACATAAAAGCCACTGGGAGTTAAATAGGATAAAAACTAGATTTAAATCATCCTTACACATGCTGCTCACATCAGCATACAGCTGTTTTTCAGCATTTGGAGTCCTTGAAATTTTTAAGCCATTTAGAACAGCATGTGATTGGTATGAAAAATAGCACAGGCTTTCTTTTTATAAAAAGAAATCACGCTCCGGGGTGCTGGATACAAGGACTCCAGAAGCCAAGAAAGATGTTTGAAGTGCTTATTGGCATTCCAGGACCCAAAAAACTCTTCCTGCCTCACGCTATCTCATAGCAATCCTGATGCTCCCATCCTGGGAACAGAAGAAGGAAGAAATTCCCTCTGGTGCAGATGGCTAATGTACAGCACAAAGCATTCTTGAGTCTCTCTTTTGAGGACGTAATGTGCATAGTTTAGGGAATGAGGTCTTCCTTTTATTTTTGTATCGATGGCACAAGTGGCGGCACTGTCAGCTTCCTCATGCTGTCCTGCCAAAGTTGATTCAGCCTCTGCTCAGGCTGCCAGGGGTTTGCACGCTCCCTTCAGTAAAGCACCAACCACAAAAGCATCTTGGACGAGGGAAAATCCAATGGCCCTCGGGAAAGTAACTCCCACCAAAAAAGGGAACAATTCCCAGTTTGCACAAATAAAAAGTCAAAACAAAAACAAATACATTGGACAAATACAAAAAGAAAAGGAGGGGGCCCAAAATGTGCCGAAGGCAATTCTCATAGAAGAAATATGCCCTATCTCATCCTTTTGAAGTCTGTGAACAAATGACTAAGGGAAAGAGAGGCACAGCTGAAAGCAGTGGGATTGGGATGGTGTCTGAGATCATATAATGTTAACCCAAGACACAGAAATGTGTGATTTTTCAGTGCTCAGATGGAAAATGCTTTGCAAAGATCCATCCCACTTTCCAGAGACACAAATTGAAAATACAAAGAAAACAGAGGCATGTTGCCCAAGTTTTAAAGAACAGGAGTCCTGTTTTATAAAAGTTTTTCAGGTTATAAAAGTTGACTTCATTCTGAATTGCAATCAGACCCCCAAAGTGTGCGATTCTCAGCAAAGGGGGATGAAACCATTCAGCATACTTCAGGTTGATTGACAGGTTTTGTTGTAATTGAAACTGAAATATTCAGTTTTGACTTCAACTTCTTAAAGTTAATATAATGTCGTAGAAAAAAAAAAAAGCTGATACAAAGTAAAAAACAAAAACAAAAGCAAACAAACAAACAAAATCAAACAAGGCAGAATGTTTCAATTCTACATTATCAATACTTTTCTACTGATTTTCTTCCAGAAGTCTGCTGAAAGCAATTCTTGTTTGTGAAATATTTTGATTTCTGATGGTATATAGTTCTTTTGTAATTTTTCTGACCAACTGTGCCAAGAACAAAACTCTGACAGCTCTCTTTGCCATCTAAGGACACATTTTAAGAATACTTTAAGACAAGAAATAATGTTTCATACCATTAGTAAAAGGATATTAACAGTGTGTTGAAACCACCATACTGAGTCTGTCCTGAAATTTGTTCAGGCCCGTGTATCTTAGTCATTCATAGCCCTAAGTTGTCTGATCTCTTTTTGAACCTGTTTTTAGTTGGCATCTGCAATTTTTCTGTAGCAATGAGTCCCACAGTTCAAGAATTTATATCAATATATGAAAAAAACACCTTTTGTTTGTTTCAGTCTTGCTGCTTCATTGTTCCGTTGGATTCTTGTACTGACAGAAATACTGAATCATCGTTCCTCATTCATCTGCTCCACATCACTCTTCTGATATTCTCCCTCAAATGTTGTCTCATATTTTGTTACTCCAAGTAATTTTGTCTTATTATTCTGAGCAATTTTATCTTGTTTGCAAAATTGGCCACTTTATGATTCACCACTTTTGCTGGATAACAAATAGACATGTAGAGCAAGAGATTTGCTGCCCAGCAACTCCCCCTCCCTTGCCTCGTAGACTCCACAATAACCTTCCTTCCTTAAAAAAAGATGGTGAGACATCTTGCCAAAATCATTGTAAAATGTATGTTCTCTATATAAATCGAATCACATTTGTTAATGTGGCTACTAGCTCCACCAAGGCTCCCAGATATGTTCTAAAGGTAAAACTTCCCTTTACAATATCTGTGCAGTCCCGTGCATTTATTTTTGTGTGAATTCTGAGAATTCTGAGAAATCTGAGAATTCTGATAATGATTGTTTCTACAAATCTGACTAGTTCTCAGAGATGCTCACAGTCATTTCTAAAGACTGGTGGCACATTTGCCACCATACTTTTGTTATTCTGGGGAAAACAATAAAATAAAATAAAATTATAGGTTACATACCACAGTTAGTTGTTGAATAATTTTATATCTGAATTCCCTTATAACTCTTGGATTATCTCTGCATTGTTCTTGTGATGTGTCCAGGAATCTCTTCTCTTGACAATTCTGTTCTAGGTAGCTGCTTAGGCTCCTCAGCATTGAATACAGTTCTGGTGTGAGACTGTGTCTCACAGGTAGTGAATAGTGAGACCAATAATTCATCTCCTCTTGCATTGATACTTTTTTTTTTTTTTTTTTTTTTTTTGCCTCTTTATCATCTACTGGTTTCATTAGCCCTTTGCTGTTTCAAAGGTGACTAAAATTGCTATTGATGATTATGTTACTTTTATTATCACTACTACCTTTTATGTTCTTAGCAAAGCTCCCCTGAACATCTCATTGTCCTACAAAATTTAGTTTTACATTTAGCATTTAACATGCAATAATTTATCTTTTCTAGTTCTGTTATTTTAACATATTTTAGTGGGGAGAATATATATTTTTTTATATATATATATATAGTTTCTAATAGTTTTCTTTTGTTACAAACCAGAGTGGTTTTCTGAAGGGTTGTGCTTGTATTAGCATGGTATTTTGCTGTCTACAGATATTTTACCCTTTCACTTGCTCCTTCTACTTTTCTGTGCATGGGTGGCTTCAGTGTTAAACAATATTTGGTGACAAACACTGAAACTTACTGTTGATAGTCAGCATATGTATTAGTTAAGTGTTATTTTGTGACTAGTACCACCTGAGGAGAATAAAACAGTAACAGCTACTGGGTCGGTTTAATTTCTTTGTCAATTGTTGACATTTTTATTTCAGCACTGTAAGCTGCGAATGGGTAAATGCAATAAATCCCCGATAAAGCACTATTTATAGTCTCCTAGTCTAGTGACTTATCCTCTAACGCATAACACTTTTTAACCCCCTAGCTTGCTTTTCCTAGACAATTATTAATGACGTCTAGGTTATTTTCTAGTATTCTTATAGATTACCCATCTGCACATCATCAAATGACCCATGAATAAAATAAGAATGAAAGAACTTCTACACTTTAGAGACATGTGAGATGTCTCTAAACATGAGCCACGAAGCTACCAACTCAGTGCATGTTATACATGAGAAAGTTTTTCTGCTCCCTCTCATGTGATATTTATTTTCTTTGGAGCTTTCCAGCTTCAACCCTTTTATTTACTTATTTTGTGAAAATGAAGTCTCTTTGCATAGGTGTAAGCCCTGATATTTTTGAAATAGATTCACATCTACTGTTAAGGATTACCTATGATTCCTTTTATTTGGGAAGATAAATCAGCTTTATTGAAATAAACAAACTTGCTCTGAAGCCCAATGAAACACAAGAGGAAAGTTTGTGCATAATGGGAAGAGTTAAGCCTCCTGGAGTTTGAAGTGTTATGATTCCTATGAACAGCCTTAGGGAGAAAATTGAACATTTGTGAGCCTGGAGTGAACCCATGAGCAACATCTTATCATCATTTAAGCATGAGGACCATAGATGAAGAGCATGCGACCTATTCCAGAAGAGCAAGTGGTGGACCTATTCCACAAGGAGGTGAGGAGATGCCACCCCTGTGTCCTGCTGCTGCCCCACTGCTGGGATTCAGACGCTTTGGAGAACCTAGACCAAAATACTCATTATGAAGCGCTTGCCTTCACAAGCCTGAGATGTGAAAGAAGCTTGATCCACTGCTTACCACAGCAGGCATGCACCAAGTGTTGTCTCCAAGGAGTTATGGACTCCTGTTACAGGGCTGGAGCCCCCCTAGTGGTTGTCTAGGTCTAATACAGGGCTGAAGGAGTGCTAATGACTGTTTAGCTGTGGAAAAACATCCGGAAACAGTCATTTGCACTAGGAAAAGCTTCTTGTCTATTCCCATTAGAAACAACACTGTATTTACATATATATATATATATATATATTATTTTTTTTTTTAACAAAAATTGTTTTTAAAAGGGTCAATAACTCACAGACACAGAGAGAATAATTTACTAGAGTATATGCTGCTTTGTTCATCTGGAGACCCTCTGGGCAAAAAACATCAAGGATAACAAGCACGCTAAATACTAATAGTCACAATCATAAAAAATTACACGCACGAGTAAAATATCTGTTTCAAGGCACTCTTACATTTGCTAATAAAAGTCTCCTTATGAATATCAAAATACAATTTCCCATATGAAAAAGACAAGCAAAAACCAAATGGCATCTTAGCCTTATTTGCAGTGAACTTGTGAGATTTCTAAAACCTGACCTCCCCATCTCTTAAATGCATTGAGTAGCGGGGAATATATGCCAATGATTCAGATAAGAATGTCAGATGTGAGATATATCAGAATTGCTCGGTCGTACCAACACTGGAGAGAGAAAAAACAAGTAATGAAGACCAGTATAACTGGATTCAGGGGGAAGCAGATATTTTGTGCAACTGGGCCAGTGAGCAGAAAATGCAATCTGAATTAGACAAATGTTACATCATAAATCCAGAAGCAGTGAACAGAGACAGCGAGAAAACATCTGAAGCAGGAGAGTAGTGCAGAGTGGCCTGACTGGGAGAGGACTCTTCTCCAGGGGCTGTTTCAGTGATGCCAGCCTGTCTGAGGGCAGATTTTTGGAAGGGTGCCTGAAGCAGGGGATCTGCTCAGGGGAGAAGCAAGCCCTTTTCAGCGACAACATGAGATCCCTGGGATGATGAAAGAGCAGGGCTGTCCCACGTGCCCAGGCACGGTGCTGCTGGCTGCCAAGCAGTGTGACACCAGGACCTGGAAATCATAGGTTACAAATCCCTCAACAATCTTGCTCTGAAATCCATGGTAAAATATGCTTTTGCATCCGTTAGCTCAGGGTTTCACCACATGATCTCAGCAAGCAGATGTTTGAGGAGAAGGAGAGAAGACCAGACACACAGACTACTGTCAATCTTTGCTTTCCTCCCAAGCCCAAGGCTGGAGCTTGAGTGAAAGCCCTGGTTTGACACTCAGACTGCAAATGCAAGCACTACCATCCTCCTCCAGACTCAGTATCAGACATTTATTGCGTGTGACTGCAGTGCAGTCTCACATTGGGACATAACGGGGCATATAAGCTACTAGCTGCTACTTGCTAATTGCTCTTCCCCGTTAGCCCAAACAGTGGAGACCTCTGCCAGGCAGCCAGGGTGCATCCGAGCGTTATACTTTTAGCATATGGACCATTTAAATTCCTAGCAAAAAGAACAGTTTAAACCGCTTGGTGCTCTAGTAGGATTTCTGCCATCTGGTACCCTGTCTCTTCTGCTGGCAGAAGCCAAGGTTGGATGCAGCTCTAGGATAGTAATTGCAGTGTCATTTCCATACAAATGGTGAGTTTGGGGTAGGCCCGTCAGAAAGCATTTGCCTTGTAAACTTTTGTCCTGCCTCTTGCAAGCTGTGTATCAGGAGGCCAAAGGAAATACTCAAGAGGGTCCTTCTCAAGAATATTACTGGCATATCCACAAAGTGGACCTGGAAGGGGTGAGCCAGAGCTGTCGATGTTTATTTTGTTCATTCTCACTGAAGATGGAACCAGGGGTGCTGCAAATATCCCTCTTTTCTGGAGGAAGGAGCAGTCACCCAAAGCTGTGTTACTGACTGGTCAGCAGTGAGGTTTACAGCTCCTGTCAGAAGCAGTCAGATCATTTTATGACAATAACCAAGAAACAAGCCTCTAAGAAGATGATGAAATTACTAAAGGAATGTAGCTGACACTTACTTAACATGGGGAACAGACACAGAGTTCATAATAATAGCTGCTACCTTCCCTTGAGTAAAGCTTCTACCTATGGTCCTAAGCCACCCTCTGTCACAGATCCCCACTGGACATGAACCTGAGCCCCAGCACACATGTTCAGCAGATGTATGTGTGTGCTCTGGGGTCTCTCTTGAACAAAGATGCTTTACTTCTTTGGGGGCTACTTGCTCTCCTGAGGTTAGTGAGACCATCTGTGTAACCCGTTCCTGAGATAATTTACACAGGTAAAATTGAGCTCATAATTCTTCCTCTTTTTAGGCTGAAAGGCACAAATATCCCTCCTCCCTGTTCCAGAAAGGATCTTTGTACAAAACTGGTATTACTGTCTATGTAACAGCACTATTTTCCAGGAGTTACGCAGAGGATGCAGGATGCACTAGAGGTGTCCTCGCAGAATGAGGGCAGCCATGCTCCACACTGCCTCTCAAGGACCTGCATCCTCCTTCAGACACATCTGATGCCCCAGGGAGACACGTCCTCGGGTGACTCCTATCTAAGAGCTGCTCTATCTGCAGGTGGCTACAAGCACGTTCAAGGGCAGTTCTAACATTTCATCCCTCACCAGCTGTAGGAGTAACACTACCATATGGGATGCTCACACGTACGCCGCACCTGAATGCATCCTGTTCAAAATGCAGATTGTTCCAATATCTAAGTTTAACTGAATTAATAACTTAAGAGCTCCCTTTGCCTTTGGTTATAGAGGTAGGCTGCTGGCTGAGCACATCTCTGTTGCCAAAGGCTTTTTTGGTGTAAGCAGACAGAGAGGCCTGCTGGGTGAGCTGTCTACACCACATTCACAGCAAAAAGATGCTTCACAGAGCAGCCTTCACTTCTGTTAAAATCTTCCACCTATTCTAATATCTATACAGTTATTAAAACCTCCAGGGTTTTGTCGAGTATTTTTTATTAACAGATATGAGAGAATGGAGTCTTTGCTCAAGAGCTAAAGCATCCAGGCAAAATCTGAAGGACCTTTGCTGTTGATGCCTGTAAGAAATTTTCCACCAGAGACAGCCAAACAACAAAACTGACACAGATAATATTGCTAAAGGTAGAGAGGTGGGAAGGAAACAGAGCCCTGAAAATAAAGTCTTTCACAAGTCATTAGACCCCAACCAAGTGGCAAAAGCATAGAAACCACTTTTTCCCACTTTTCCTTTGTGTCCCATATAATACTAGGTGTAAAACTGGCACCTGAACAACAGCAGATACATCTGCATACCAGTTGATTATCACATGTGTTTTGCCTTCAGTGTGCTATCAGTGGACCTGCAGTAATAAAGCAGGAACGACTTAAGCTTTCATAAACCTACCCTCCAGGCTTTTCTGTTTGCTTTTTCAACTTCTGCTGCCTTTTCACTGAGGTGCAGCACTGCCACTTGTAATTCCCCCAGGGTATGCTAGATAAATACATGGCTTATTTAAGAAGCCTTACCATTCATTCAGAGCAGATGAAAGCTTCCTCCCAGCTGGAAGGTGTTTGTGGCAGCCCAGTGCCCAGCCTCCCTCCCTGCCGTTCAGAGGCTGGCGTGGATGGGGAGACCAGTGCCTGCTGGCTCTGATAGGGTTTTCACGAGGCATCTGCTGAGATCCTTGCATGACAGGTTGGCTGGATGGAAGACCTGCACCTTGGGTGGAGGTACTTGGAAGAGCAGCTGTGGCTCTGTGCTTCCTCAGTAGGTATTTTAAAACAACCTTTTATCTGTTTGCTTCTAACAAATTCTTGCCTTTTTTTTTTTTTATTATTATTATTATTATTATCACATTATCAGTCCCTGGGTGCTTTTCTTTTTCTGCGATAAGTCTAAACAAAGTAAATGAAATTATCCTCAGACCTTCTCACCTCACATCCTTTCACTCAAATGACCTCAGGTGGCTTTCCTCATCCTCAAATATCCTGGAATAATGTGTTATTGTGCCCTGAGTCTCATTATATTTGTTGATTTTCATTACAGCTCAAGATACTGGAGAATCTCAGGTTCCATTTAAAACATTTTTGAAGTAGATAAGTGCTTTCAGAGAACAGTCTGAAAGCACAATTTGAGCGCAAGCTAGGAGATCAGCAGCCAGGACTCGGAGTGCAGTCACACACAGCTTTTGGTTATTAAGACACACTTTGCAGCTGTCTCTTTGCTTTCAAACACTCTGTCAGATCAGCCATCCCCTCCCTGCCCTGTGCTTTGAGAAGCCGTCACTTTCCCCTCTGCTCACAACCCCGTTTGCAGGACACGGCCAGTCCCTTCCCAGGGCTTCCCTCAGCCACCAGCTCCACCATGAGACATGGAGGCCAAGAAGACATTGCCTCTTCTTCACCGGCCACTGCTCTGACCGAAGAAGGACATTTTTTCTCCATGCTGAAGGTGCCCAGCTAATTTCCTGGTGCTGGGGAATTCGGTGATGGTCATGTGGCATAACCTGGGTACGGCAGTTGTGCTGCCAGGCATAAGATTTTTTTTGTGGACTGGGTAATGACATGGGTCTGTCAACTCCCACACACAAAGTGCATAGCGGGAGAGGGCACCCACTTGATTTGCCAGGACAATTTGGAGAAGGAGTTTCCTATTTGTAGGAGCTACTAGCCTTCTCCAGAACATGAAGTTTGCAAAGGAGGAGGCAGCAAAATTCCTGACCTAAGGAGGCCAAGAGTATTCGACTCAGAACCAGGGGAAGATTTGGTAAACTGGCTGTAAAAATATCCCTTGTGTAAGCAAGTCTCTGTGTTGAAATGAAAGTGCTATCAAAGCCTTTCTGGCTACATTTTTTTTTCCCCTATAAATTAGTACATTTCTTCCACCTGGATTTAACAGGATAAAACTTCCAGCTCCAGTCTTGACCCACTCATGGCTAGGTGATGATTGCAGGTTCCCTGTTAAATGCCACAAACGCAGAGACATTTCTGTGGAGCTCTGCTGACTTCACACTCCCAGTCCTTTGTCACAGCCTTGATTTATTCTGCAGAAGCACGCAGCTGGCTCGCTACCTTTGCACCGAAGCTCATTCCCCAGAAATACTGCTGCTCAACCTGGGCTTGACATCAAGCTTACTACTGGCTTGTGATGTGTTGGCTTTTTTAAACCTCTTTCCCCCCCATCTTCTCTCTCCCTGTCAGTGACAGTCACCATCTTGGGGACCTGGCACAAGGGCTGGAGCAGCATGACGTGCCTGATGCAGGCAGGAAGCCAGCACATTTTATGTAGGTTAACTGTCCTCCTAGGCAGACCGTGTCCCTCAGCTCAGACATATGCCAGCAGCCAGCCATTCCTCCACTCCTCCTCCACTCCCCCGTTATTCCTCCCACTTAGACTTTCATGCTCAGCCCAAGTTGATTAAAACATTGCTGTCATTTAAAAAAAAAAAAAAAAAAAAGGAGGGGGGGGGTGGGTTGAAATTTCCTTGCAGCTGCTGCTTCTGTCAGCCAGCAAGTTGCTTTTAAACTCTCCCTGATAGAAAGCAGCAGCACGTTCTGGTTTTCCTTTCTTTGCTGCTGAAGGGCTCCTGCACGCAGACATCTCCGTGCCAGAGCTGCCTGCAGGAGCCTGCCCTCTGTGTGTGATGGCAAATGGGATGCCTGCCAGCATCCTTCCCTGCTGGCTCCTGTTGGCTGCCCACGGCTGGGTGATGGGCCCCTGGCAGAGCCCAGAGCAGGGACATCAGAGTGAACCATGGTGGGACAGGTGGAGATAGATGGCGTGGCCCCATGAAGGCTGACTGGTGGGGAAAGGCAAGGTGGTGGTGTTGTCGCAGGGGCAGAACCATGTGTGATAGGCTGTAATCCCTCTGCCATGCTGTGTTTCATGCACCTAGGCACAGGTACAAGTGAAGCCTTTGTCTGGGAACATATCTGAGCTCTGAGACTTTTTTATTTTTGATTTATTTTTATTTTTTTTAGTGGAACACAGACTTGAATCTATGTGTTGAGCACACAGCTGACATGTCCTTGGAGCGGGTCAAATTCCACCACAGACATGTATTGTACCTGGCCATTGCTGGGACCTTCAGCATTCAATCCAAACCTTACAGTCTGGGACATCTGCTCCTAAGTTTTTATAATGAACTCAAGAAAGTGATTTTGTTTATTGTTTTGGCTTGGGAGCAAATGCCAGTCCTCCACTCAATCCAAAGGAACAGCTAGTGACCTCCGAAAGCATGCAGACACAGGAAGCAGGTTGCTGGAAGTATACTATTGCTTTGACAGTCAACTATTACACTTCACAGTCATAGAATCACAGAAACATTAAGGTTGGAGTAGCCACAGAACCTGTCATAGGGGTTGGAGTGGCTACAGGGGTTGGAGTGGCCGCAGGGCCTGTCACAGGACTTGGAGTGGCCGCAGGGCCTATCACTGGGGTTATAGTGTTGTTGATTGCAGCTCGGTAAGCATAGGCCAAGCCCCAGCATATTGCAGTGATTTGTGTATCTCTGGTATTGTTAGAGTGATGACAACTTTTTTAAGCATTCTGACAGTTTTTTAGGATTTTGCACCTGTTCAGGGGTGAATTTCCAAAGCACTGGAGGTGCCCGCTGCTCTAGATGCCTGCCCATATCCTCCCACACTCCCTGCCTCTCATAACTATCCTGCCTCAGGACAGATCTCTGGATGTCATTCCTAAATAGTTGTTTAACCTTGAACAAAACCTGAAGTGCACTCACGAGACATAACAATAAGAACATGCTGGTCTGAGCATCCCAAGGATATTCAAAGACCTGAAGAGCTATCGTAACTAGCCTGGAGAAGAAGAGGAGAATGAAGGAGAAAGGGAGAGTGAACAAGTGGGAAAAAAACTCTCCTCCTGTGTCTCCATAGATGCATAGAGCATCCAGGCCAGTCACAATAGGGTGCTTTTGCCACTCATTCCCCGTATACGCTGGTATAGGCCTCAGGGAGTTATTGATGCTCTTATGATATCTTCTTCCTTGTCTTCCTGTTCCTCTGATGGCCCAGCCACTTCAGAGTAGCCTATCTCGTCTTCTTCTTCCTCCCCAGTCTGAGTAGGAGTTCTTCTGCTTTCTAAATGACCCAACTTTCTCATCCCTTTTTAAAAAGGGGCATGATGCTTCCCTTTTTCTACTCACCAGAGACGTCGCCTGACTGCCAAGACTTTTCAGCTATGATGGAGAGGCTTGGCAACTGCATCAGTCAGTTCCTTCAGGACCCTGGGATGCATGTCATCAGGTCCCATAGACTTGTACCTCTTTAGATTCATCAGGTGGTCTCGAACCTGCTCTTCACTTAGTGTGGGTGGGACTTTGTTCCCCCAGCCTCCATCTATGTGTACAGGGAAACAAAAGACTTGGGAAGTCCATCTACCCGTGCAGATGGAGGCAAGGAAGTTGTTGAGTACCTCAGCCTTCTCCATGTCTGTCATTACCAATTACTCGGATATAGAAACTCACTCCTAATATTAGAAATTAGCCACTTATAATCACTTACACACTACTATTTTCACTCCTCAGTCTATTTTCACAAATGTTAAAGGCACGTGGTGGCCCTCAGGGACTGTTCCAATGCCTGACTGCTCTTTCTGAGAAGAAACATCTCCTAATTTCTAACCCGAACCTCCCCTGGTGCAACTTGAGGCCATTCCCTCTAGTCCTATCACTAATTACCTGTGAGAGAAGGCTGACCCCCAGCTCCCCACCACTTCCTTTCAGGTAGTTGTAGAGAGCAATAAGGTCTTTCCTGAGTCTTCTCTTCTCCAGACTAAACAACCGCAGTTCCCTCAGCCGCTCCTCACAGGACTTGTGTCCCAGGCCCTTCACCAGCTTTATAGCCCTTCTCTGGACACATTCCAGGGCCTCGACGTCCTTCTTGTAGCGAGGGGCCCAAAGCTGAACACAGTACTTGAAGTGTGGCCTCACCAGAGCATCGTACAGGGGGATAATCACCTCCCTGGTCTTGCTGGTTACGCTATTCCTGATACAAGCCAGGATGCCGTTGGCCTTTTTGGCCACCTGGGCACACTGCCAGATCATGTTCAGGCAATCATCTATTAACAGCCCCAGATCATTTTCCTCTGCACAGCTTTCCAGCCACTCTCCCCCAAGCCTGTAGCGCTGCATGGAATTGTTGTGGCCAAAGTGCAGGACCCAGCACTTAGCCATGTTGAACCTCATCGCATTGGTCTCTGCCCATTGACCCATCCTGTCCAGGTCCCTCTGCAGGACCTTCCTACCATCTGGCAGATTCATAAATAATAACAAAATATGCCCAACAAAAAAGAAAGAAAAATACAATCAGGTTCGGCCACCATTCCAATCCTGTGCATGCTTTCACCCTTCTTGTTCCTTTACCATTACTCAGAAAGCCCTTCTTCCTTTTGGCCTGTCCCCATGGCCCTGGTTCCTTTCACAGTGAAGTGGGCAGAGCTACATAAGATTTGTTTTCACAACTCAGAAAGCCCTGACATACCATGAAATGGATTTATTAAATAGTATTTCAGCCCTCCACAGTTTAAAAGTCTGGGAAAAAAAAAAAAAAAAAACTTTTTACTTTTTTTACTTTTACAATTCAAGGCACAGAAAAAGCACATTTAAGACATTAGGAGATTTAAGCATGATACCTTATGTATAGAGATCTACTTTTACAAAAAGCAATGGAAGAACATGCGCTCTTCAAAACAGGCACCTTGAAAGGAACTTAAGACTGGCCAGACAACTGTCCTAAAAAGAGATTTAATTTATTAAGGGATAACTGGCCATTAAAAAAGTAGATTAGCTTTTCCATGATTAGTCACTGCAGACTTTAGGTCTAGCTATTTTATAGCATACCACATCTAAAAAAAGAATGAGCCATTTAGTTGGTAGAACAGGACTACCAAAACCTTTTCTATTTCTTCGTTAGTTTGCTACTGGCACTTGGGTTTCAATGTGTCTGTTACATGACTTTCTAACTTACAGATGAACTTCAGAACTTTTCAAATCAGAAATTAATAATGAAATAATAGGAAAATTTCTATATTTCCATGTACACTACGTCAAAATGACAACGGATTCAAAATTTCTCCTGAGAAGATTTTCCAGGGAAAAAACTCAAATCAAATAATCAAATGACAATCTTTTTTTTTTTTTTTTTTTTGTTTGTTTGTTTTGTTTTGTTTTGGTATGAAAGTGTGTTTCATCTTCTTTTCAACTTTGAAAACAAAATAAAAACTATCTTCTAGAGGACAAGAAAATGAAAACTAGGAATACCTAGTTCTAAAATATTTTGAAATAAAGTGTTCTCACATCCAAGATTGTTTTTCTTTAATTATTTAAACAAAGTCTGACAAAGTCTCACAGAAGATTTTGTGTGTGTGTGTGTGTTTTTTCCTTTTTTTTTTTTTTTTTTTTCCCTTACCTCCTCCTCCTCCTGATACAGTAGTTCTTTCAGGTAAGAAATGGTACTTTGGGTGACACTGGGTGTGCTGAAACTGCACATGTACTGGCAAGGATGGGCATGCATGTCTTACTAAGAGGTCACAGGCCAACATTTGCCCTTGTGGAATCCGAACAGATATATGTATATATATCCACTGGAAAAATGGTTAATGTAATTACTAGCTGACCCATTCCAGCAGCAAGCATGTTGATGTTAGAATTATACAAATGACTGCCTGATGAAAGGATGCATTTGTTCAAAGCACATTTGCCTAGCTCACTAATCTCTGTAGATATCCTGTAGGGAAATCCTTTGAATCCAATACCTGATAAATGAATTTGGCAAGTGAATAAACATTTCACAAACCTATTACAGAAATATTATGCACCTGTTACAAGAATGCTGCCATGCATTTATTTTTGCACAGTACCATTGCTCTTTAAAAATGTTTTTTTCATAATGGAGTAAGAAGAGCCGATGCTGAAACTAAGCCACTATCTCTACATTGTCCTGAGTGCAGAGTAACAACCCGTGTGCTTTGATACATCTCAAGAATAGCTTGCCTTCGGTGGGTTTGTCTCACCACAGGTTCCTCTGGTAAGGGCGTAAGTCCAATAGAGTCGATGCCCTTCCCTATACCTGGACAGACACATCCAGGAGTCCATCCAGCTGCCCATACCCAAGGTCTGTGTGAATTTTGTTTACCCTAGTTGTGGAAGTCAGACACAAAGGGAAATTCTCTGAAGAGAGTGTGGCCGTTTAGTGGCGGAGGGGCAGTAAAGATGCCTTAAGGTTTTGTGCTGATCATAAAATAACCTGTAATCTTTACAATAAAAAATGGTAGGCATCATGAATACTTCTTGGTGAATAAATATCCACCTTGTCGACAAGGACTTCAGCCAGTAGGCATCAGCTTATTGGCAATGAATTTTATGACTTTGACTTTAACAACTGCGCTTCACGGCTGCTTTGATCAGGCAATTGATATTCTGGAAAGGTTGCCTCAACATGGAACAAGCTTTAGTGGAGGACTGCACAGGTCTGGTGAAGGAGAAAGAGTGGAAATTCCCTGAGCACACCAAAGGGGAAGGCTAACAAAGGCACAGCATGTTGGGCACAGAAGGGGAAGCGCTGGGCAGACTTTCCAGACTGTTGTTCTAGCAAAAGAGTTACCAGGCAGAGTTATTTCTACATCGTGGTTAACAGCGTTCATAGAAGGTGACCTCTACACTTGCAAAAATGAACATCATTTTTTTTAGAGGCACATATTAAGATCCAGTTGTTTAATCAATGAAGAACACTAACTTCAGTTCACTGGAAAACTAAAACCAGAGCTTACATTTCAAACTGTGTGTGGGTCAGCTACATGCAGAGAAATCATTCACTGTCTGGCAGCTGAATGCAGTAAAACTGCAAACTTTTCATAGATAATTTGCAAAAGAAAAAGAGGCTAAATTAATTGAATAAATTATTTCTTGTGAATCATTCACTCTGCTCTAATTAACAGGCACTTGTGTACTCAGCTCCTTCTGCAGTATCTCCATGGCTGCCCCTAAGGGTCAGAGTCCCAGAGAATCCATCATCTTACTTTCAAATATGTTTTCATTAAGTTATAGTTGGAAATAACAACAAAAGAGATAGTCTAAGGAAGAAAGGAGGAGAAATTATCACGGGGACTTAGTAGCAGTCAAACTTCAATTAGGGTCGGCATTCCAGTTCTTCACAGAAATATTTGGGTGCTTATCTGAACTCCTGCCCACACCACCTGGATGAAGGACTTCCCAATAGCTCACCCCTTCCCAGATGCCACAATTCCACTAATTAATCCTTCCCTGGACTCTATAACCTCAAAGCTAGCCCGCGCACTGATGTCTCCCAGGATTGCTGCAGACATGATTAGCCTGTACATTAGAATAGTTGCCAGGAAATTAGAGGGCAGGCATAGATTAGCTGCAGTGGAGGCACTGGGGAATAAGGGAACATCAGTTCCCTCATGGGCACCAGCAGATGAGTGCGTGCTTAGTCTGCATGTAACACAGTCATTGCAATGCAGCACCTTCCCTGGCCGCACTTCAAGTTAGGTTAGAGAAGCATCTGCCTCAATACTGTCGTTAGAGGTTAGCTGCAGGGTTTTTTGTTTGTTTTCTTGAATGGTAACATCCAATATGGGAGTCACTGACTGCCAGCAGAGCACAATGGAGAGCCAGTCCAGAGGACTACGGTGGAGAAGCAGGCAGCCCAGCTTAATGCTGGAGACGAGAAACTGCTACTGAAAACCAAAACCACATTCCTTGTACAGGACCCGGTGTTGAATATGGAGAGAGGGAAGAGAGGAGAGCAAGAGGAGGGGCTGGCTGAAACCACTGCTCTTCAGTCAGGAAAAGGAAGTAACATCAAAGAGTTCAGCTAAGGTCTTAGATTTCAAAGAACAGTTTGCTCCAACTTCAAGCCAGTAAACATTGGAGAATTTGGGGGGCTTTGTTCCATCCTTTCTTCAGGCTTTTTTTTTCTTTTTTTTTTTTCTTTTTCTGGACATATTAATGACTTCCAGCACATTTGCTTAATGCCTGAGGGCCCTAGCCCACATCAGAGCCTCAGAGTGCTGGGCACACAGCAGCAGGATGACTTTACCCTGAAGAACTCACACAATAATTAGGCAAGGCAGAACAAAGGAAGAAAGGGGACACAGTGATGCAGAGGAGGCCTGGGGTCTCAGTAAGGTTGCTCAACATGTCAGTGGTGTGACCAGAAGCAGGAAGCCATCTCCTGGCACCATGCAAGGTGGCCTCCTCTGCCAGCACCAGCACCTGCTGGTCACCACAAAATCCTCTGCAGAAAGTGGCACCAGGAGGAATCCTACCTGCTCCCTGCCCCAGGGAAGAGTCAGGAGTTTGCGTGTGTCAACAGCTGACTGCAGCTCTACAGCCAGCCAGCTTATGGGAGTCTTGGTTTTGTGCAGTTTACTAGCATGCCAGAATTTCGTTTCTGTCCATCTGATGGAGAGGAAGTCTGAGGGGTGACTTAAAAGGAAAAAAGTTCATGCAGAAAGATTATTTCCTCTTATAGAAGGACCCTTGGTACAAGGCAAATATTACACCAAGTGAAGAGAAGCAAAATTAAGACAAAAATCATTCCTCTGGAAAAATGACTGGGATTGTGTTCCTGGAAAAATCTACCTCTGTCCCTGTGTAGTGACAGTCAAAGAGAGGTCAAGGTAATTAATATTAAAGTATCCATGTAATAGGATGTGTAGAATCCAGTTATAAACATAGATTGCATTATAAAAACATCTTCTGACAAGAGACAAAATTATAGTTACAGGATTCAGAGCTGCTCTTCCAGAGGGTATGCACAATTACCTCTGGTCTGGGCAAGCTATTGGAAGAGCACATTAGCAGCACAGCAATTATAGATAGGCCCACTTGTTTCCTGGCTTCCTCTGGTATTATTTCGTTTACTATGGCAGAGACATGTCATACTTATAGAGGCATGAGAGAAGAGTAGGGCCATATGTTTGGGGATAAATATGCAAGCATACAGGCAAAGTAGAAACAAGTTTGCTCATTAGATCCTCTGGCTGTAGATTATATTGCTCTGAACTCATTCTGAATTGTGATGCCACCATGTTCAGGGCCTCACAAACACACACAATGAGCTGCCTCTAGTTTAAACGTGTGGGATTGTGTTTTTTTCTTTTAGAAACCAAAAGGCACAGAGTGGCAGAGAGGTATACCCCAAATTTCTCCATTTTAAAGAGACTCAAAAGGCTGAGGTGGGTGGGTGTACATGCTTCCAACATTGAAAAAAAAATAATTTTGGGGGAAAAACAAACAAACAAACAAACAAAACTTTGATCATCTCCCCAGATTGAAGGTTTTATAGCAGGTCTGAGCTTAATAGAGGTCTGAGGCCTCTGCTTTGTAAATAAGAACAAATCCATGCATTTCCTTTTGCTCAGATAGCTCCCTGTATTCTCAGGTCTCCCTCCACTTTCCTTCAGGCTGGTTGGTGCTGAAGTTGAAGCTTGTATTCTGTAGGTTAACAATATAGCAAGTATCATTCTGCCTAACTCAAGGGATATGGGAGAATTGTGCATTGCACCTGTCAAAGGGCAGTGCTTTACATGAATGTTTTTCCTTGAAAGCTGAAGTGGAAGCTGCAGGGATCAAATTCAAGGGGTATGTAGAAATGCCTCAACTCACATTACGAATAACGCTCTATAGGTTGTTACTTAAGATGAAGTGTTCAAGAGGGAGGGGATCTGAGTTTCTGAAGAGCCAGGCTTAGTGGTCCTTGATTATTGTAAATCATATTGCTACAAACCAAGTATGTACAAGCTATATACAAGTATATCAAGCTGTACAAAGGTGCATCAAAGATTGAATGGAAGCCTGATTTAAGACATTTTTCAAACAGCTAGCTGGATAGGCAACTAAAACTCCCCAGTACAAAGGTTTAAATAAAAACACATTTTCTTTCATATTGGTTTTGCGTTTCTTTGTGCAAAAAGTATATCAGACTGTCCTGTTCTATTTATTGCCCATGATCTCCTTCTCTGGACTGAAAAGCTAATAATATGCTACAGGGGACTGATTTTACTTCTCCCCAACCATTTTCTTTTTTTCCTTCTCTATCATGCAATTAAATGAAAGAGTCATGGAAATATTTCTAGTTCACATTTGGTTTTAGAGAATTCAAGCTGTGTGTATAGGAAAGTGGCTTTCCATACAATTTACTAATAAACACTGAGTTTGATTCAGTAAATGCTCTAGAGACCTAAGATATTTTTAATACCTGCCTAATGTTATAGAATGCGCATAAGTTTTTTCTTCCTCATTGGGAGCGACCTAGAGCTATTAAAGTACTTTCTTCAATACCAACCTAAATGCGTAATATAAAAATAACAATATCCATTATGCTAATGCTCTTCCTAACTTAACAAAAAAGTTTTTGTGCCTGCATCTTCTCGGCTATGGAACAACTACTTTCATCTAGAGTGCTGCTTATTATCTTCTTTTCAGAGCCAAGAAATCTTTCTGGGCTTGGTAGTTAAACCCATGTTAAAAGGCTTTTGTGGTTGTCCACAACATTTGGTGTTTACTCTTAACACCCAGAGAGATGAAACTTGACTCACTTGATGCAGATGATTTAAGGGACAGTCAAGTCAAAACTCCTGTGACTGCATTAACATGCTTCTCCTTACTTTTTATCTCATCAGCTTGGTGAAAGTGTGGCTTTCATTATCCTGCCTTTGACTTGTGTGATTTTGCACTCAGGCATATAACATTTCCAATGCTGGCCACATTTTGAAAAACAAAAACTTACCACATTAGTAAGAAAGTCTGGAAGAGATTTTTCAGATTCATATCATAGAATTTTTCATCTCAACTTCATAGACTGAGGCCAGGGGCAAATCTGCCTCTCCCACTTGGAAATGATGCAGAAAGTCGCCAGGCTCCAGGACTGCTCAGTGTTTCCTTGCCTTCTTCACTATCCTGATCCTTGCTACATCTAAAGGCGTATTTGAAATGTGGTATCTTTGGCACCAGGAGCCAGGACATTACTTAACACACAAAATAATTGTTTAATAAGGGAAAACACATTTTGAGAAAGAGCAGCCTATCTGCATGAAAAAACCTATGCTAAACTCTGTGTATTTGGGTTCTGGCAGCTGTGGCCCGCTTCCCTTGCTGTGCAGCTACCAGCTCCCGACTGCATGGGATGGGGATCATTGCACTTCTGGGCCAAGGTCCTTGCTGACCTTGCAGCACCAGCAACCATGCAGCCCCTTGGCAGGCTCCCAGCTGCAGTCCTTCCCCCCTTCTGTTCAGTCCAACTTTCCTTTAGGATTTTGTATTTTTCTTCTTTTCAGGTGTTTGTCTGCCCTCTCATTTCTGGTGCCCCACGGCACAATATGCTGACCCTACCAGCCCCCTGCTAACACCACCCTCCCCCATCTCAATTATCTGACTAATTCCACCAAAACCTTGGCTTAACTGGAGCCTCTCTTGAACCTGAGACAACTGGAAATAAGGAAATGTGATAACAGCAGAGTTGCCTTAAGGTGGCTGTGTCTCCATTTGCTACAGCCTGCAAGTGGCAGGATGCTAGACACTACTACACACTGCAGCAAACCCAGGATATCTCCAGTAGCAGGACAGCTGGCATTCAGAGCCACTCTGGGATGGCATTAGGCCATAAGATATAACTCTTTGTAGTGCCAGGTGTCCTGAATCAGCAGAGTACAAAAAGTGTCTTATTTTTCCACATCAGTGAAGACACTTGGATAAAATACATTAAAATTAAATTCCCTAGTTTGACTTTAAGACACAGTTTGTTGGAACAACAACAAAAAAATTGCCCACAAGACTTCAGACAATAATCAGGAGCTACATGAAGCATTACATAGAAATTACAAACACCCCCCTGTTAGTTTTTAACCATGCATTCAACAGTTTTTGTACTGCACCATCAGCCATTTTCAGCAACAGCAGTTACACAGCATAAGCAACAAATCAAATTAAATCTTCTACTCATTTCTCAGGTTGCCTTCTTTTTTTCTCCCCTCAACTGAGCAACTAGAACAGCAGTAATACGGTATCTGCTGGCTTATGCCTTGACAAAATATTTGGAATGAAATGCCAAAATACAAAGCTGCCTCTTAAAGCATCAAGATGCAATGGCAAGATCCTGAAAAGTTAATTCCTAGCATTAGGGATAAAGTCAGTAGGTAGCTGGAGAACAGTGGTCCCAGCTGCGAGTCTTACTGCTTGGGAAGAAAACATCTGGAGCCATACCAAAGACAGGAGGTACTTATAAGTATAAAAAACCATGTCTGTCCCTGATGTGTCATGCATTCCAGTTAAGAAAATTAGATATAGATATATACATATATTCAGATACATTACTTGATATGAAATAGGGATGTACTACTGTTTATTTAAAACCCAAAGCTTACATATAAACTAAATGAGATGTGGATAGATTGATAAAAGAGAAACCATATTTGACATTCCTCATCTTGAACAAGGCTGAACCAAAGGACCTTTCCGTCAAGCCTACGGGATGGTAGAGCAGTCTCACCCCACTGCACACAGACCCCGGGGGTGATAGTCCCAGGAGCTCCTTGCTTTCTGCAGCACCACTCTGTGTAGAGCCAGTCACAGCAACAGGCATCTCCAAGGGAACACTGGCAGCCCAGAAACCCCAAACGTGAACCTTTCCTACAAGAACAAAGCTCATTCTTTCCTAATGAGTAAGGCATTTTATACTGACAAGGTTTATTCATCCCAGCTGCTCTGCATTCCTGTAAGAGAGTCCTGATTTTTTCCCCCCATTTACCTGCAAAGTACAATTTCTGGTGCATTTCTGCAGAATATTTGCATCCAGACTTTAGCAGAGCTAAAGCCACTCACCAGTAGGGTGGATTATTTTATTTATTATGTATCTTATGGAAATAAATACAGCGATCACCATCTTACCCTTGTCAGCCCTTTGCTTGCAAAAAAAGTGTGGAGCCATTTCCTCTCTTCCTCCATCACCTCTCAGAACCCATGCTCCACTTCTATTTCATGTCTTCCCTGTCAATATTAGATGAAACTTTGAAAGATGAGTTTTACTGAAACAGAGACGTTAGCCAAACACCCCCAAAACACCCCTGATACCCAAATGTAGAGAACAATGTACTCCCTAGATGGGATAAAACACATCTCTGTGATGTCCACATATAACATGTTAAGAAGATTAAAATAAGAGGTGAAAATAAATGAAAGGGAGTGCAGAAAACAAAGTGGAGGGGCCTGGATGTCTCAGGGGTGTCTGATAGGACAGAGACTGTCACCTCAAGATCAGCTGCCTCCATCCTGCACAGGCTCACAGCAACGGAGCTTGGATACTGCACATGATTGGCACTGACCAGGATGGAATAAGTTGTTATCCCAGGTTTATCCCCAAAGGAATAATGGTCAGAATTCCTCATCCAGAAACAGCCTCCTGTGCCTCCTGCCTTCTCTTGCAGGGGCAAGGCAAGCCCTTGTATACTGGCTGCCCAACACAGTCTGACCCAAGTCCCTGTCACACTGGCTCATGTGTCATTTACAAACTGTGATTGCCAGCCAGGCAATTTGGAGAAGGCACAGCAGATGTTAGTCCAGAGCCCTCCAGTAGCTGGCTAGGGCTGAAAGTGCATCTTTTATGGGGAGACAAGAAGAGTCTCCCCATGATGACTTGCAGATACTGGACAGTGATGCATTGCTGGTCCCTTCCAACTCAAGATATTAAATGAACTGGCTGGCAAGCCAGAAATTCTCTATTTTGGGGGAAAAGGTGAAAAAAGTATGATTGGGATTTTTTTTTTCCTCCAAAGTGACAACATACAAATGCTGATTTTTTTATTTTATTTATTTTTCATAAGTGCAGAAAGTTTGAATGATTTCATTACGGATATAGTGAAGTACTTCATGTTGAAAAAGCTGAGGTGATATTTTTTGTTCTTATCTTTTCAACTCAATTTTCATTACACCCACTCAGGAAAGCAAGAGGAAATTCAGGTGTTTCTGACAATAGCAATGTGGCACAGATTTCAGAAAAAGATTCAAACAAAAAATAGCAATCTCATAACAAAATGTAACCAAAAAAACCCACAAAAACACTCTTATTATGAGTTGTTCTTGAAGAAATACATTGACAGATTAACATGGGGCCAAAAAGATTTTTATTTCTGCAAAGAGTGTGTTTCTTCAAAAAGGACAGATGTTTCAAATGGGCTCTTTTCCCCAAACCAATATTTAATCCCATAATATACCCCAGATTTTCTGTGTGATACATCACTCGAGTGATTTCAGTTGACATCCCATTCCTGCGATGTCAGGCAATCCATGGGCTTCAGTGCTGCCTGGATTCCTCTCTAAATCCTGTGCTGAAAATCCCTGACTGTGAAGAAAGGGTAATAGCCCAAGGCTGCAATTAAAAAAAAAAAAAAAAAAAAAAAAGCAAACAAACAAACTAGAAAAGACATTTTTACCTTGCATTGCTTGTATGGGCTGGTATTGCTCATAATGTTAGAGGAAAAAAAAAAAAAATCACATCTTTTCCAGCATATCCCTTTCCATTCAAGGCTGGATTTTTGTGGCTTAATACCTGCATGTCCGTGCTGCTGGAGTGCCCCTAATCTGCACTGAGATGGATGGAGAGGTGTTTTTTCACTGCAAATTTAGGGGGCTGACAGCAAGCAGGAGCAGCCCTATCAGTGTAACAGCAGGGGGATGGCAGCACAAATGTTGCAAGATTTTGGTTTAGTGGCAACTGGGTGTCAGCACCCTGCCTGGCTGACTGGTGGGTTGCAACAAGGTGAACCCTGCAATATCTGTGTATAGGTGACACATATACGTGATTTAAATCAGATTAAAAACTATATTGATGTTAAGAAACTATGGCTCAGTGTGCCCACGTGTCTATATGCATGCATATGTACAACTTTACTTGTATACATGTGCATGTGAGACTGAAATGTGCTACTGCCTCACTTCATTCCTTTTTTTTTTTTTTTTTTTTTCTCATACGCCGAGTTACTGTGATCAATTCAACAAAAATTTAATTTTTGTGTTGAAATCTTCCAAGATATCTACTAATGCTGAGTGTGACCCTGAGTGATCAAGAACTGGGCATGAGATTCAGATCCCGTTGCACTCAGAGGAAACTGCCACTTGCTGGAAAGACAGCAGGACCCCTGCAACAGAACAGCCTGAATTAAACACTACCTCTGTCATTTGGGCAAATCTGACCAAACCCAAGTGATCTTGCAGATGTTATCATCTCTTACTGTTGTTATAACACTGGTGCTGCCTATGACAGAAAACCAGGCAAAGCAGAACTCACTGAGACTTTTAACATGAAAACTTGCAGTGTGTTTTGAAAAAGCCTCCCCATATATTGCAGCCAGAGTCCTTGAAAAATGATATGGTGTTTTTTTGGAAAATTTCATAGCTTTTTGCCAGTTTTTTATTCAAAGTGGCATGGAAAAGAACTCAAGTCACTGACATATAACAAATCAAGTTTTCAGCAGGTAACATGGTTTGATGATAGAGTTGAGAAATGGAGTTGAAAACTGGCCCAATTTTTATCATTTGAGACAAGCCCTTTAGTATGTAACTAGTTCAGCATTTATCTGATGGTAAATCTCTGCCATATTTAGCATCCACATAAGCCTTCCTGTGTCATGCACAATTTTAGCAAAATGACAAAAGGAACTGCTTGTTTCATTTATTTTTTCAGGAGCTGGATATAAGTGATTTTAATCAAGATCCTGTGTTCCCAAGTCAAGCATAGCTCTGTGTAAGGAAGGACAAGGATGGCATTGGTGCTGATGTGCTCCCTGCTGAGTTCACAGATCATAATCTAAAGCTGTCTGCAGATTGACAGCCCCATTTCCCAGTAGCTTTCAGGGCCTTGAAACTGGTTTTCATCCTTCCTGGGAAAAAAATATAAAAGGCTTCAACTTTTTTTTTTTTTTAAATGGAAATGTAATAGCATCAGAACAGCCATTTGGGGGTCAAAATTTTCATCTTCTCTTTCAGAAAAGGAGGAGGTCAGCACAAGGAGAAAGGTCATGAGAATCTGGGTTCTTGCCCTTGCTCTCCTATATTCGGAGCAGCACTAATGCAGTGAGGAACCTGGTTTCCTAGATCCACAGCTATTACTTAAAGCTCCAGTTTAGCAAGGAAGTTCCTGTCTTTGGTCTGTTTCTTCTCCTCTCTCCACTAAATGAGAAAATTAATCAAATCCAATTAATTGCAGGAAAATATCACTTGGCTGTGTGCATTCTGAGCTGCTTTGCCATCAGCCCAGCCCCGGATGATAGGATTATCTGTGCTTATTAATGTTGAGTCCATTTAATTCTGCTGATGTGTGATATTCTGGGGTGCAAAACTTTGTGCAGCAAAGTCTGTTTCTGGGTGAAAAAATGCCTCTGCTTTATAGAGTCTTTTGCATACTCTGAGATTTACAATCTTTCCTTTCCCTATGCATCTTAAAAGCAGGCCTAAGCCTTTGCAGGACTGAAGCCAACAATGCACCAAATTCCTGTGCAGTGCATTGACATTGCTGACACACAGCATGCTCCAGACTTGTGCCAGCCCATGGATTCTCAGCTGCTGCCCTTCGTGTCCCCACGTACCCCGCTGCTGAGGCCCCATCGACTAAGAAGCTCAGTCTCCCAAGGCTCTTTCTGGCTGGGAATTGTATCTCCAGATCGTCACCAGATGGGCCATTTTTTTACTCACTTGTGTGATAACATTAATCTGGTTGATTTCTTACCGTTCACTACCCAAAGATAAAGAAAAAATGTCATAAATTACAGCTGGCTTAGGAAAATGAAATACTCTTGAAAAGATAATCAGCAGGATTGGAAAGCGAAGATAAGCTCCAGAAACCATAAATCTACAGATTTCTCGCATATGTCTACGCCAGCCTGTGATGTCACTGTCACACACGTCATTGTAAGCCTCTGTGCCCAGAGTGTGAGTGTGATGGGTGCCTCCAGAGGCGCCCATCCCGCCCGCTCCATCCAGCACAGATCTTCATTATGTGAAAGGACTTTAAAGACAGCAGCTGGCGCAGGATTACTTCATGCTATTTACAGGGCGATAAAGAAAGCTCAAGCTGTTTCTAGGAGGACCAGAGACCAGCTGATGGGTCCGTGTATCCCCATGTCATCTCCTAATTAGCAGGGGAAGAACTGCAGGAGTACTTTTTCCTCCCTTTTCGGTTGTGTGCTGTTCTTCAGTGAGCTGGACCTGACTTATGGTTTGGCTGCCTCTAGCCCCAAGAATTAATGTACATTAATGTCAGTAAGTGCATTCCTATAAATTGTTCCATATATAAATATCTGTTTCAGATGCGGCAAAATCTGTTTAGCCCAGGCATTTTTGTGAAGTTAACGGATGGAAGGATGCTTATAAGAACTGAGAAAGAGACCTTGTGGGACCAGTACTGGTAGATCTTCCGGATTTAGTAAAGGATCACCCTGAGCACATCTAGGCAATAACTAAATAAGGAGTTACAGTGACATGTCAATGCAACAGAGAGGAGAAGGGGAGTCAAGGAGCTGGAGGTCTGAAACATTCCCATACCCTCTGCACTCTGACCAGGAGAAAGTTGCATTTAATGTCTTAGTCTTCCTATTTATGTAACAGGGATAATACTACATTTGCTAAACCCTGAGGTTAGAAAGAAAGGGTAGCAGATAAGAGTAATCTACTTTGACTTAAACAGGGCTTTTCAAAAACCTTTTCAATAACATTCTAGTGCACATTACATGTCTCTCTATATTCTTCATAACAGCTTTTAGAAATACATGTCATAGTCTTTATTTATGATTTAATTGTGCCAGTGTCACTGTGACGTGATTTTATTTGAATTATAACTCCAGTGGGAAATCAGCATGTCACCTCAAAGACAAGGGGAGTCTTTGGGGCACTGTATAAGAGAGGGAGGCAATCTGGGAGGCAGATTTCAGAGCTGTGGTAAAAGTATTATGATTTGAGATACTGTCTGGAGCCAAATGACACATTTGACTTCCTGCACTGGTCAATAATGTTCTATAATTGCCCAGTTTTAAAACCTTCTTGCATTTTTTTTTCTTGTCTTATTAGATTATGTGGCTCTACCTCCAGCTGCCTCATCCTTTATCCCATGGGGATCTCCCATCTCATTTTCAACACCACTACTTTTATTGTGTAGTTTTCTCACCACTTAGCTGAAAAACTTAATTGTGTTTGACTTCTTATTTAGCTCACCCAAAGTTAAACAAGTATTTTTGTGTGTCTCCAACAGAGAGTAAAAAGGGGGCAGAAAGAGGCAGGGTCAGTCTACTACTAGTCAGTCATATCAGAAGTAGATGATGGAAATGAAAAATCTCACATACTACAGTGAGACTCTCAATAAATACAGATTTTTGTCCTTTTTGCCATACATGGATAGGCACCCAAGAAAGACTTCAGAAAAAAAGAAAAAAAAAAAAAAGAATGAGCTCAAAGACATTAAATAGGTAAAAGCTTTGGTAGCATTTCATTGTCAGATATAGCTACTGTATTATTCTCCTTCTTCCTGTTATTTCTTTGTCTTTAAATTCTGTAAGATTTAAACTTTCAGAAAAAGTTTTTGCTTAAATATAGTTAAAATGCCAAATAACTGGAAGGGAGCCCAGGCAAAGGAGTCTTTACTTCATTTCTCCTTGAATGGGTCACTCAAGACAAAGGTTGGCAATGCACACAGTTGTGACATGAAATGCTTTTTTGTTTGCAATTCTATTATTTATTCTACAATATATTCTATATATAAAATGTATTCTTTACAGCATATCTGGGGACATACAAAAATGTAAATCTATGAGCATTATTGACCTGTTTAGACTACTTCCTTGGAAGAAAACTACGTTTCTCACAATAGCTGCTCCGTAAGTCAGAAACAGAGGAAGCAGACAGGCTTCGTATCGTGTGCTAGCACTTGTTTCAGACCAATAGGAAAAGGAAATACCAATAACTGGGGACACCAGCCCAAAAATGCCTCTTTTAATGCCCTGAATTGTAAATCTAAGCTGTAATGCTCATGGTAATAATGATTGTTTTTATGACTGGCCATCATATACCAGCCAATGCAACTCAGAGTGTTGTCATCCCCAACTTGGACTGCTTCTATAAAGATAAGGAGCCCAGTGAAGTCACTGGAATACTGATTTAGCAGTCTTTTTTAATTAACAGTGCTAAGTAATGGGGATAATGGGCTTTGAGGCTTGTGCTACCCTGACTGAACTGTAGTTGTCACAGGTAGTAACTCACAAAGGAAAGACAAAGGAAGAGGAGACTACACTCAGACTGGACATCAGTTCTTCCTGGGGCACCAGGAGCAGACACAAAATCAGAGAATCGGCAAAGATGCTAGCTAACTCCTCTGGTTTAACAGCACTCTCATGAAAAACTGGCCAGAGACGAACAAGAAAAGTTGTTGTAATCATCTTTCTTGGCATACATACATCTGTTAGCAGAGAAAGTTGTTCCAGTTATCATCAGTTCTAACAGTCTGATGAATCTTTGTAAATGTAGGTCATGGTTAATATTAGTTTTATATTTGTAAGTGTCTTAGGAGGATGCTGATAAAAAATCAATTGTTACTAAATGGTAAAATATCTTATAAATGGACAGGGGACTTTGTTGACATCTTTGAATTATATCGTTTTTTAACAACTTGTAACGTGTTACTTATTCCTGTAATATCCTGACATCTGTCAGTCATTTGTAGAACTTTTAAAACATAATCCCCACTTAAATCCCAACTAAATAAATCCATGGGAATTATATGGAGTAGAGAGACAGAAAGTGAAGAAGCAGCTCACTGATTTAGGGAAGAGGTCATCATCATGTCTCTTGCAATTACATGCAGTGGTAAATATCTTAAAAAGACGGTCCAAACTGCAAATTCGCTCACTGACTGAGGGCAGTGCCACACTAATAACAGAAAATCCAGGGGAAAAAAGGGTTTTGATTATTTTAATATGGTAACATGATAACACAGGGAGAGACTGATGTGCTGCTCAGTGCTGGAAAGTTTGAAGATACATGTGTTTTCTGAAAAGCGCAAGGTTTTGACAGATATTTATCACCTGGAAAATGCCACTACTTAATCAGCCAGACAAGGTGCTAGTGGATGAAGCACAATCTGCTGTTCCTGCAGAAAACAGGAGACTGGTTACCACATCAAACTCAGATCTCTCACACTGTAGCACAAGAACATGACTAATAGGTTGGGTCAAAATATTTACATTTAAAAATATTAATTTGCTTCTTCCCAAGAGGTTCTCTAAGCCCTAATGCATTGCTATTTTTATTTCTTTGATTCATATCCTGGTAACTCTAAACAAGCATGTGCTTGCACATTTACAGCCAATCTAAACATCCATTAAAACTGCATATCATGTAACCCCCTGCTTCCTTTTCTTATCCACGTTATCAGTTGGATGTGTGGGCTGGGAACACATCTGTCCTACTTGATAGTGAAGCACCTAATTCAAGTTTTGGAGCATTCAAAACTGAGGAATAACCCAGTACTTCTGTTCCAAAGTAATCCTGCAAACAATTTTCTCCTGAGAAGTATGGCGCATGGTTAGACTTGGAGGCACATATTGCAGCTATCAAGTAGCTAATGGGAAAAAAGGTAATACAGAGAAATGGAGGAAACATAGGCTCCCCCTGTAGGGTTACCCCCTTGGTCTGTGTCACTTTCTAGTGACCCAGGAATAAGACAGCTGAGGTTGTTTCCCCATGGAGAGGCTGCTGAGTTTACAGGCTTTTTGGTGCATTGTCTGGAAACAGCTGCAAGCAAAATCCCGAGGCTGGCAGCTTCAGAGAGATGCCAACTGCAGATTGAATTGGGGTTACATCAGTGTGTTCATTCATTCTCCATCACTACCTGTCCTCTTTCTGGTCAGCTAAAGCTTCACGTCTCTGCATGCCAAATCAGCGCTGTCCAATAGACAAGAGCTGTCCTGCCAGCGACCTTTTTAGTCTTTTGATAACCACTTTGACCAGTATCCTTGGAAAGGGACCAAGCCCAGAGGACAACGGTGCAAAATGTACTTAAGAGATTTTTAAATACTCTCATCTAAATTAAAAGTGGATTAAGTACTATCCTGGGTTAATCTGATGGATATTAATTCCACCGTTATTCATAGAATTATGGCAAAATAAATTTGATTTGATTATATAAAAGTTTCCAATTCCAAATCAAGTTATACGTTAAAATCAAATCCCATCAAAACCTATGTCTAGACATTTCTACAGCAGGGGATCCTTTTAGGGGAAGCCACTAGACCACCTTTGTATCAGTTTATGAGCTCTTTTGTAGACGACTCTCACAGAAAATTGTCATCGAGAGGCCCCAGAAAAAAAGCTCTGGAAGCTTAGAAAGGTTTCTGATTCCATGTGTGCAGGGTCAAATCTATCCCACCAGTGCCAAAGTGACAGAGATGCTCAACTGGCCCAAGAACAAATCAAAATGATTTACATACCAGACCTGAGAGCTGGTTTGTATCCACTGCACACTTAAACCTTGCATGTGTTGATTCATTCTTTACACAAATTGTCTGCTACTAAGGGAAAAAAAATATTTTCATGCATTTAGTCAACCTTTTAGCTGCATCCCCAAATAGTCAACTAAGATTTACATGAATCTTATCACATGCTTATTTTATCTTCCATTTATGGTAACTGCTACTAATAGGATTACTTGGGAAAGCAGCATCCTCTTTCCATGGGCTCTGCTTTCCAGGGCAATGAGAACAAACAGTCTCTCTGCACTTTCCAAGTTTTCCACCACGTCGGTACGGTCAGGCCTCCCAGCAGGGTTTTGGAGCAGTGGTGTGCCCTGTGGCTTGACAAACAATGCAAGGGCAGTTCTGCTGTAACCATGCCTCCTGGCTGAAGGGTTGCAGGGTCTGTATTTATCTTTTTCCTCCTGAAGCTGCCTCCATCTCTTCAATTGCTTCCTCCTCCCTGTTGGTGAGGCTGCTCCATGTCAACCCAAGTGTCCACGCTGCCCAATGCCTGGCAGCTCTGTGCCAGCCCAGGCCAACCTGTCTGTGAGAGGTGACCTAGAAAGGAATAATGAATTGCATGCGTGCGAGCCTTATGTGTCTTTATAAGATACTTATTTTGTCTGATCTGCTAGGTTTTGAGGATTTAATAAATACATTTAGAAACTCTGCCTTTTGCTCTCTGTGATGCTGGTTTTGTTGTTGTGTTGTTTGTTTGTTTGTTTGTTTTTGTCTTGTCTTGTTTTGTTTTGTTTTGTTTGAGTATGAGTGGGGTAAACGCTTCTTGAGAAAACATTGAAAAGTATCAGAAAGGAAAAAAACTTTCCATCTCTTAATGAATTTCTTTAAGGCCCAAGCTAGGACTTCCCTGTCCTTTCTATTTGCTTTTCCCACATCTCCTGATCCCATCAAAACTCATGGACCTGGCTTGTCTGTCTGCAGAAAATGAGTGCTCTGAGCAGAAACCAGGCTGGAAACACAGCAGAGGGGCAATGGACGTGGAGGGCTTATGAGTTAGGAGGGAAATCCAGGGGAAGCGGGTATGTGAGAAAGGATCCGAACACAGTGCTGTCATGAATTCAGAAAAAGCTTTAAAACTTGACTACCAAATGAGCTTAGCCAGCTTTGTGTCCCCTTCCACATAAATCTTACTAATCTGACTGAGACACAAATAGAGGATATTAAACAGTAGGCACTGAAAAGCAGCTTTTGTGGCCTGATTTTCCATAGGACAATCAGACTAGAAGGATTGACTGGAGGAAGGAAGAGGCAGAAATGGTATTTATGGTATCAAAATGCTTGCTTTTTACAGACATGACCAGTGATGGCCAAAAGTTGAAGCCACAGTGACTAAATAGCCCTCTCCAAAAGACAGATGCGTTTATAACTCAGAAAGTGTGTGATGGTGCCTGAGTCATGGTGCTGGCTTTGTCATGGGCACATGAGGTGTGATGGGGCACTGGGACCATCCTGTAGACAAAGCCCAGGCTTCAGATCTGAGAGGTCTCAGCTTGACTCCAAGCTTTGCTGCTTGCAGTCTGCACAGCAGCAGTCCATGCGCTTAGCCTAGGAATAGGATAAAAAAAGGTATAGCATTGCTACTTAATGTTGCTCATTGCTACTTAATGCTACTCATGGACATGGGATGGGGCATAAATGTCAAGGTCTTCAAGTGGAAAAGACTCTGGAAATGTTGGGTGTTAATTATCTACTTATAATGAACAGTAGAGATTTGGTTGACTATAAAAATACTTAAAGCTGTCTCCACCTTGCAAAAATTTAGTCCTCATTTTTATGACAAAAGACCTCCTCAGCTCCAAGTGTCAGCAATGCATTTCTCACTCCAGGTATTTATCTAGTATAATTAAGTGTGGAGTAGTGTATAACACTGTTGAAATGCAATATAAATTAGTTCTACATTCATAACATATAGTCACAAGACTGTATATTCATTACTCCTCAATTTTTAAAGCATATTCTGGCACTTACTTTTCTGTGACAATCTCCTGTTTCACTGGTTCTTTGCCTAAAAACTAACATCCAACCAGCCATTTATAAATGTTTTCTATCTATAGCATCTTTATACCCCTATATATCTTTTCAATTTCCATGATACATAGAGTATATATTTTCCACTTGGTGGGAAAACAGATGAGCAATGCTTTGCTTCTGCAGCTGTTGATTATGCGGAAGAGAGGCTGCTGCAATTTCCCCAAAGGGAGCTTAGCAAGGTTTCTTTTCATTTCTTTTTGTGGTCTGCCTCTTCAGCCAGCAATTCACTCAGCACCTTGACCATGAATCCCTTGTAAATTGGCATTTGCTCAGCCTGTTTTTAGGCATAGTACTTAACATTGGTCTTAGGACGTTTCTAATTACTGGATAAGGGGCACCATGTGACAGGTTTATAGTTTATTATACTGGGGTGGGCCAAGTTGTAACAACATTTTGGGTCAGGCCAGGGTCTCAAGAGATCATTAAAAGCTGAAGTAGGCCACTTGACAGTAAATACCAGTGCAGAACTGAATCTGATTCCCGTAGTACTGAAGGAAAAGAAAGCCAATTCATTAACTAGCTGCCCTGGCTGATTTCGTACTGTACTATTACTCTGTTCTTTTATCTGGCACAACGATGTGTTCTGATATTTTACTGGTTGTTAGAAAAGACCACAGCAAAGAAGCCTTCACGTGTTGGCGAAAAGCATGCTCTGGCCAGCTATAAAGCATTTATTTTGTATTTCACATTTTTAACAAGAATGACACACGCACACAAAAAAAAAGAAAGATAAGGATTGATCAGCTGGTTTCCATAAAAACAGAATCTTTGATCCTTTGCCCACATTTGTACCCAAATTTGCCAAGATCAGCATTTTTACTTCCCCTTTCCACACAGCTTCTCTGAATTGCAAGAGGATACACGAGTAGGTATGATTTTACAGCATCTCCAAGGACATTATGTATATACACCTTGGGGCTCTTCACCTTTGCTTCTCTGATTCTCCAATGTCACTGGGTTTAAAACCAAGGCAGTTAAAAACTGTACCTCTTCTGGGTACAAAGAGACTGGCTAAGAGGTATCTGGAGAAATATTGCTTATTTTCATTAATGTACTCACATTTTCTAATTTATTTCTCTAATTTTCTAAAGCAAACCAAGGGAACAAATATGTATTTGAAGACTATTCTCTTAGAAGACACCTAAAAGGGGCCTAAGTTAACGAAATGACGTTGTCTTATCCATGGCCCACATCTGAAAGCTATAAATTGGAAACTAAATAAATGGATAGACACAAAAACGACTAGACCAAGCCATGAGGTTTGCATCTAGATATGAACTCTCTCCAAGTTGCTGAAAGCAAATCAAGAATGTATATTTGAATTTAATTTAGAGAAATAAGACTGGGAAGTCTTGCCAGGGTCATGTACTGGAAAACTACTCTCTCAAATACAAGTGCCCCTTCTTATACAGCTTGGTTGTTTTTAAGTTAATTAACTCATCCTTCCCTCCTGACTTTTCCCTTTTCTCATAGGCATTTCTGCATTTTCTTTTGATCTGTGCCTCTACCTCCCAGATTGTTACAGTGCTTTCCCCTGGCAGCTGCTTCTCACACTGCTGATCTCTACCCATCAGAGAGTGTGTGGCCACCTCCCACCTCCTCCTGATGTCAGACCTCTGGGTCAAGGACCTTGTCCACCATCCTTGTCCCTGCCCTATTCATGGCTGGGCTCAGCGAAGGCAAATGGTTACTGAGTGCCCAATCATTAATGCTGTAGGGCATAGCTCTGGTGGGATAACCCAACACCAGCACCAAAAGGTGAGGTAGGACCCCACCTCACCTTCCACCTCTCCTCTCCATCCCTGCTCCCACTGTCCCATGGGTGCCTCCAGCAGCCATCAGGCCTTTTTGTAACTCTCTGTGTCTTGCAAAACAGCAGGAAAGGAACCAGCAGACAAAGAGGGAGGGGAAGGGGATGTCCTGTTGTGCCCATGTTTTAGCTAAGTGGCACAGGAGAAGGGGAACAGGATCATGTGGCTGGAGGCAGGAAGGGGGTGGGGAGAGCGTGCCATTAGCTGGCAGCAACAACCCACGAGAGACAGGCAGAACAGTAACATTGCAGAGGAAAATAGACACTGGGAAATCAGAGAGGTTTTTTTCTCAGAGGCCTAAAATTAAGGGACATGGAAACACACAAAGCAATGCCTAAGTGAGAAACCAAGTCAATGGAACAAAGCCAATTTAAACTGACTAAGTAGGTTTGGTCCCTGAAGCTCACGGGTTATCTACAAGAAGCCTCACTCTCCAGCCCTCTGATTTTCCTGAGGATCACTTCAAATGTTTCCTTCTGCACCACTTTTGCACCAGTGCTTTCTAAAGACCCCCTTGTAGAGTAAGGCCTGGCACTGAGGCTGAGAAACACGCTCTTTGCTCTCGTGTTTTATCTTCCAAGTGGGGCAGCAGGCTTTTTCAGTGCCAGAAAGGGAATATCAAATTAATCCAGGCATGCACTGAAGCGTTAGGTACATCTACCGCAAACCTGACTGAGCTCAGCCACCAAGCACAGAAATGCCTTTTTTTTTTTTTTTTTTGCGTGCCTGCACGTATGATACAGTGATTTAGATGGATTTGAGCTCTTCCCTGTGTATTTTCCTGTTACAGCTGACAAAGTAGCCAGCCTCTCCTAGGCCTGCAAAGAGTTAACCTTGGTTAACAACAGAAGGAGGGGGAGAAAGCAAAAAAAACCAGCTCATAGGGTGGAATTAAAGCCTCGTAAGGTCAATAACGCTGCTCGCTGAGCTCGTAACAAGCCCTAGCTTTTCCAAGCATTCTTCATGACCTTGTCTAATCCAAGCAAGGTGCTCCTGTAGTTGGTGACACTTGAAGAGAAAGGGAATCTGAATAAAAGGGAGGGAGGGAGAGAGAGAAGGAGGGAGGGGAGTGAGCAGGAGCAGGAGCCTCACCCTGAAAAGGATTACAGCACGTGCAGATTTATTTCATGGTCTGCCAAATGCCCCTCGCTGTGTCTCTGAATGGAAAATGGGATAGAAGAGTGAGCTGGAATTTACAGAGTCTTTGAAAAGCAACTGGTGTCAGCATGTGCTCCAAATATGCCAAGTACTTCTTTCAACAGAGAAGGCCTCTTTGGGCTTTTATGGGGCATATGACGGTGGGCAGAAGACAACAAACATTATGCTGCTGTGACCCCAGCAGAGAGAGAAATCTTCCCACATCTCTCCACCTACGAGTCAAGCAGGAGGAAACACGATCACAGCTATTTTGGCTGTGTGTGCATCTCACTGCAACGCTGCAGCCAGCATCTGCTAAATGCAGCTTAAAACCTCTCCTTTCTGGGGATGTGATGTGCAGCCTGTCGGATTTTCACTGGATACGTGGCTCCTGCAAGGTAGTAGGTCTGCTTTCTGTCTCAGAGTTTTTCCCACAATGGGGAGAGCTAGAATTTGCTTTGCATTTTAAGGTGAAGTGTGATTTTGTCACATAACCCACCACCTCTTGGAGCCAGATTTTCCAGCACTGACACAAGTGAGAGCAGGCAGCAGCAACACACCCATTGTATGGGCATCTTCCACAGCTTGGATGTGGCTGTAGCTAGACCATATGGGCAGAACGTGGCTTGGTGGTTTTAAAAACCCTTATACAAAGCCCCACAAAGCATTGCACAAGTTGACATGTAACAGCACGTATAAACACACAGCCCCTTCTGGAACATGAGGACTAAACCAAAGGAAGTGCCGTGAACAGCAAGAGGAGGTGAGCTCTGGGGAGGTTGCTAGACAGGAGTGGAATTTGGGTGGAATTATACCCATGTGTTCATAAGGAGGTTGTATGTTATTATTCCTTCTCCTCGCAAGCTCTGTTTATTGTTTTTGGAATGGGATAAAGAGAAGAAAATTTGGATTTAAAAATAACTTGCATGGTCTGATGTACAAAGATAATATACAGGACAGCCTAAGACATGGACTACAGGAAAGAATAAATATATATTTAATTATATATTATTTTCAGACATAAAAATATGGAGATCCTGCTCATCCAAGCAGAGGGGTGTCTGTGCTTAGCAAGTACTTCACCCAACTTCAATAAAAATAAGTCATTCTCACAAGAACTCCTTGCACAAGCCTTTGAGCAGTACCTGAGACCCTTCTTACCTGAAGGAGAATCGAATGCGCTGACAATACTTGGCTGAGTTGTGTCTGAACTTGTCTTAAGGTCTAGCCCTCAGCAAAGTGTGCGTTTCTTCGTATAGGACTAACAGGCACACACACTCGGTGCCTCTTCTTGCTGCTGTGCCTTGTTTCTATGGCAGTTGCTGAGCTGTTGGAGTCTTTGCAGCTTGTCAGTTCAGATGATTCACTTTCAAACACAGCGGGCCTGAATGCAAAGTTAAAAGGGGTGTGTATGTGTGTCTGTGTGTGTGAGATCCATGGCACCCTTGATTAAAGCATTGTTTTGCAGAACAGAAAGTTTGTATGCTCCTTTTCCAAGCAGATAGGCTAAATGCAAAAGCACAAGTGCTATTCCTAAAATTAAACAGGAAATGAAAAGGCTGAGATTTTCCTAGTGGTTTCTGCTTCCTAGCACTATTCATAGGGTAGCTGTTAATGCATGTATATTAGTGCAAGAAAAATAAGTTCCTGATTGGAAAAAAAAATAAATAAATAAAAATGGGGAGGATAAACAAGGGAGAAGAAAATTTTCACTCAGATTTACAGGTGTTTTCTCACCCTTTCCTACAAAAAACTGGAACCACTTTGTCCAACACAGAGAAGTTTCAGTCAAATGGAAAATATTTACAGAAAGCTTTGGATGAGTGGTAGCAATGTTCTGTAACATAAACTGCAAGACTGCTGTCACTCTAGCAGGGGACAGGTCTGTGACAGCAGCCCTCCCTCATGAGAAGTCCTGTACTGTAACTACCTCACAGGTGAAACACCACGTGAGAGAACAGGCTAATGTCACATTGCTGGAAGTTGCAGAGTTTTTCACACTGAAAATTCATTTTACATCTGTCATTACTTTCTATTCACATCAAGGACTGAAAATATTAGCTTCACCAAGAAACAATGACAACATAGTACATCAGTAGAGTAACTATGTCATATTGGCAACAAACACTGGTGAAAATGGACCTAAAAAGGCTTGTGTTTCATTTGGCAAAATTGACTTCAGTGACAGGATCTTGCAAGACTTTGCAAGGGGCAGGACTAGAGTTATAATGTGAAAGTGTGGGACAGAGGATGTACATGCCTGAAGTTAGCCTTCACATATTACATGCATTTACCTCATCTGTCCCCTACTGCATTTAAAATATGCTTTCAGTTATGTGTCAAAGCGTGTTCTTGACCAAACAGTATTGCCCCGCATATGTTGCTTGTTTGAAACACGGTGCACAAAGGGACAAAATTCAAATGGAAATAAGTGATGATGATGATAGGCAGACTCAACAACTAAATACGCAACATCCCACAAGGATGTTGTTGTCTAGCCTTCAGGAGACAAACGCTGTCAGTGTAATTTAAATGTTAAGTCTCTCCACACAGTGCATGGTTGCTATGAGCAGGGTATAGGAAACTGCTTGCCGTGCCATCTGCATCAGCAACACGTGTTGAGGCACACGCCTTACATCTAGCTGTGCTCTGTATGGGCACGGATATTACATGGGTATTAGATTGTACATATGCCTCTTCCAATGTACATGTGGATTACATTAATTGCATGTCTACTTTTCCAGTCTGTTATGAGGAACTGGTCACAGGTTCTCCCAGCAGTCCCTGCTTGGAGAGAAAACATGTTTTTCTTATAGATACATCTTTGCTCTTCACCTGAATTCAGCCTTGAAACTCTTTGGTCTGGAGCAGAAAAACAAAATCTGGTGCATTTTAGTATCTGGCTACAAACAGCCCAAGCGTGCTGGGGTTATGAGCTTCCCAGAGCCTGCCTCACGGTAGCCCGCTGGTTATTTATGGCAGCCTTGGCAGGGGGCTGGAAGCCAGGCGTGTGCTTTAAAAGTGTCTCGAGCTCCCCAGCAGTGGCACCTCTGCCCAGAGCAACCCCACAGGCCTTCCTTTGTGACTTTTTCTCCTGGTCTAGACAGGGCCAGGCTAGAAACCCCAATCCTGCAACTCCAGCCAGACTACATTTATCATCACCTTGAGTATAATGCTAGCTTGGGACCTCCGAATAATGAACTGGGGCAGCTACAGCTCTGCTGAGAGCTTGCTACACTCCGATCGGCACCTGTCAGCTTCCAGAAAAAACTCTCTTACCAAAAGAGGCTTGCATTTGCTGACAGAAAATAAAGCCTAAGCCATTCACGGAGCCAGGCAGGGTGTGGGGAGGTGGCTGCTCAGTTGCATCCCTGCTTATTAGCATCCCTCCTGTCAGGCTTTTTGGTGATTTTGCTTGATTTTGGGAGGGAGGGAGGAAAGGAGGAAGGGAGGGAGGGAGGAAAGGGGCACATGTTTTTGCCTGAGCAGCAGTCCAGTAGCTGCACAGTCATTCTGGCTGGGTAGGAATCCACCTCCAAGCAAAACACAAGCTCAGTAAGGCAACTTCTCCTCATTTCAGGAGGCCACACTTGTTTTCTATCAAGAACTAGCTCTTCCAGTGAAACAGAGGTGGCAGAGGTGGCTTCTCCCTTGGCTGGAGGATCCCATTCCTCATGTTCACCAGTGCAGCACTGCCCTGCCACCTCACCTGGCCTGAGGAGCACAAGCGCAGCACCCAGGCCAGGCCCTTTGTGCCAGCATCCCCAGGGGACACATCCAGCTGCACAGCCCTGGCCAGAAGATGAAAGCCAGACCGGTCCAATTTAACAAGCGGGAGTCCAAATCTCCCCTTCCTCCTCCCCTCACTCATTCCTTTCTTTCTGGAGGCTTCCCGTGAGCAGGGATTTGGGGAAGCACCTGACTTACAACAACGTTTGTATCGCAGGACTGGGATGAAGAGCAGCACACCCTTGCTGCTCAGGCTCTGCAAACACTGATGAATAAAAGCAAAACACTCAAGCCAATAAACAGCTCGGTCTTTATGAGTTTTCAGAGCCGGTCCTTGTAAAACCAAGGCCTCACTGGGACCAACTGGAGGCTCAGATGTCCGCCAGAGCTGGAGGACACCTGGCACATAGCAGGATCGGACCCTTCCTGCCCCAGGCACTGTCCCACATGTGATGTCCCCCCTCACGGTTGGTGGCAGAGGCCCAGCCACCAGCAGCAATGCCAGGTTTTATTTGGAAAGAAGCCAGAGCACAGGGCTCATTCTGTTTTGCAAATCAAAGGATGGGGGTGAGGGGCGAGGGGGAAAGGAAAGAACAGGAACCTTGACCACTTCAGCAGCAGCAGGGCGGTATTTAATTTTCAATCAAGTACCTAAAACAGACTTCAAAGTGCATTTAAGCTGACAGTTTTATTTTCTCAGGGAGTAGGAGGAAAGATGAATAAGCAAAGAGTCAGATCTTTCTCAAAATAATTGCAGCCTTGACATATCTAAATTAGTTTGTAAAAGAAAATTCAAGGGCAGTTGATCTTATTAATTAGAGATGCACCAGGACTGCAGTTATACCCAGTTACTCAAAGGCAGCCCAGAGCTACTAAAATAAAATAAAACAAATCTTCCTTCTTCTCCAGTGAAGTCAGAACAAACTCCCCTCCCTCCTCCCTTTCCCCATTTTAAGTAGAAGTCATAACAAATACCTTCAGTCTGGAGGGGAAAGGGGAGAAATGTCTATTAAAAACATGTCATGAGTTCCTCCTCCCACCCTACATGTTTCATTGCATTTATGATAGATTGCACTGTCGTATGTGTAATAGGTTTTGTTACAAATGAGTGAGAAAACAAGTATCTTTGCATTTAAAAAAGCATTACTTAAACACTATTAAAGCCCTTTGATGTGTTTTTTTTTTTTTTTTTTTTCTTTCCTTCTTCTTTCTTTCTTTGTCACAGAGGAAAATAAGCAGCATTCATTCTGTCGAAGCTTACAGATGCTTCTTCTCCACTGCAGTCATTTTATCTGCAGGACTGAGAGGTCTCCATGTGGAGCACTGCCCGCTGGGGAGAGGAGCCTCCACCTTGGGGAGCTCAGAGCCCAGATAGGTGGAGCAGAAACTGAAGTGGCAGGAGAAGAGAAGTGAGGGGCTCATGTCCCACCAAACATCACTGCCCACCATTTCGCAGTGCATCTCTCTGTGACAGAGCTGTGCATTGATGCAGCAGCAGGCACAAGCATGGCTCTGCCCAAAGACGATATGCAGTATTTGGGCTGAGCTGGGGCTGCAGGGACCCCAGGGTCATGGCACCCACACAGGCTTTGAAAGGATGTGTCATGACTGCATTACATCCCAGACACATGTTGCCAGGGCTTTGAAGGGCACATCTCCTTTCTGTCTGGATACTCTGGACGTTCAGAGAAAAATGTCCCATTTCCCCCCAGAATGAAAGTTTTCAGGGAAGCCAAAGGGCTAGAATCGATAATAAGCTTGTTTGTCCTTTCCTTCCTTGACTAATGATGGATGACTGCAAATGAGTAGACAAATAAAACAGTCTGTAGGCTTGTCTTGGCTTAGTTAACCATGTGGTCCTACTTGCTTTTGGAGCTCTAGGAGAAGACATTAGCAACTGAGAAGCCAGGTCTCTTTCTCTTTGTAAAAGCCAGGCAGCTAGTGGTAAAGTTTCCTCTCCCCAGGTTGCCTTTATCAGTGAGATAAAGGCTAAACAAAGAAGGCAAAGAACAGCTCCTTCTAAAACAGAGACATTCATTTAGGAGTGGGATTCTTTGCATGGGTATGTAAGCAATAAACAAATTGGAATGGGGAATAGTCAGTGAGCTAATATTTAGGATTAGGACCATAGTTAAAATTATCCTCCCTACGAAGGGGGAAGAAACATCTTTGCTCTTTTCATCTCTCTCTTCTTTAATTGAGTAACAGCTGTTGTTTTTTTTTTTTGTTTTGTTTGTTTGTTTTTTGTTTGTTTTTGTTTTTTGTCTTTTTTTTTTTTTTTTCGTTCATTATCTGAAAGCCTTCCAATCTACCCCGAAAGGATTCGCAGTGGTTACGAACTGCAGGCCCGTCTGTGAAGAAAATAAGAAGAGGTACTTGGGAGTAGTAGGGAGTAAAGCACATCACAGGTATCCTGACCCTAAGGTCTCTGGCTTTAAGACCTCTCTGTCACTCTGGGAGCCCCTCCTTACCCTAGGGGAGGGGCAGAATTTTTGAGATCCCATTAGGAAAATCCTGCACCACATTTCCCAGCCAACGCGAGAAATGCTGTCTTTTCCTGTGAACCTCAGCCAATGCTTTCACAACAGTTGAGAAGCTCCTCTAAAACCCAGCACAAGCTTCTCCCATAACACTGGATTCAGAAGGTTGGCAAGAGCTGGTCAGGCTCTGAGGGACAGAGCTAATTTGTCAAGAACCTACCATAGTCCTCAACTGAAAGCAGTTGTTACAGAATCTTGCTGTGTTTGGAGATGGTAAATGTCATGCAAACCTGACTAACAGAACTGCACGGCTACAGGAAACATGAAAAGAGTATTTCCCAGGTTACTGAGATCCTGAAGATGTCGTGGTCCTTCGATTCACCTGGAACCTGGCTCACTGTTACCCTGACATTTTATCAGGAGCTGTCTGTGAGGAACCAAAGCAAACAGCTCTTTGCGCTTGTGGCTGGAGTCATTCCTTTTCACAAGGACGTCAGTGATCTTTAAATTTATCTTTCTTCTTGCTGAGTTAAACTTGACTCATGCAAACCTGAAAGTCACGCTCAAAGTTAGGAATCTTTTTGTCTTTTTTTTTTTTTTTTTTTTTTTTAAATAACAGAACTCAAACACAAACTTCAAAACCGCCTCCTATTTATTTTATAAACAAGTATTTGGGAATTTTAAGCAAATGCGTGGGTTTGTAGGCGGGTTTTTGACATGTTTTCTGAATGCATATGTATAAATAAACATAGACAAAATACATAAATAAATCTAAAGATTAAATGGATAGCAATTGCCAGAGACGGTGGTAGCGATAGAAACACTAAACACGTAAAGTTTTTCTGTACTTTGTCTGATGTTGGACACCATCATCATACAAAATGTTTACTCTCTGTGGAAAGCCCAGATGAGTTTCACAGAAGCAGCGAGACAAAAGGCAAATCTTTCTGCGTAGCCACATTGCTTTTCTTGTATTTCATTCAAAAGTAAAATGAAAACAAATCCCGGGCCCAGGAGGCCGTGGCAAACTGCAGATATGAGCTCTGACTCCATACCTGGGGGTTTTCAAAGGAAGCCTCAGACCAGGAAACTCAGCAAGTGCTTGAGCCCCTTCCCAAATATGTTCCTGCAGCAGAGCTGTGGACATTTTGGGGGAAGAAACCCTGAGACACAAAGACAAGAGATTTGTGTCCACATGAAAAAGGACATCCTCACTTGCTCCAGGTGGTTCCCATCCATTTGTGGACTGATCCACCTGTGTGGCAGGACCTGGGGCTGTGAGCATTCTTCCCAGCTCGGGAACAGGCTGGGGCTCCCTCCCCGCCCCATGGATCACCAGGAGGGAGCTGGAGCCTGGCAAGGGGCTGCAGGGCACAGGGTGCCAAGAACAAGCACAATATTTTAAGTTTAAGGGTCGAGGGAGGTCCTCCACCATCCGAAGTGCCTGGTGAGACCGCAGGGCCCTGTGTCTCCCTGGCGATGGGAGCGGTCGCCATGGAAACTCGAAGATTGCACACATCAACAGATTTTAACACGTTGGCAGTTTGGAAAGTGACTGTTCAGGCATGTCAATTAGGTCTGATATTTACACGTTTAAAGGTATCAAATGCTTAAAATAAAAAATAAATTAAAAAAAAAAAAAAAAAAAAAACAAAACACAACAACAAAAAAAGTAGGATAGCCGATCCGAGAGAGACTAAGTGGTGCCAAATTAGAAAACAAGCCCTAAATATATCCTCAGCAGAGACACATTTGAAAAACAGCTTCTAAACACGAAGAGGAAAAGAGGAGCAAAGAAGGAAAATGAAGCTCCTACTGAAAACAAACAAGCCGCCTTCACTGCCACCTGCAGCATGGCACCCGGTGACACCGCTCTGCCAGTCCCCAGCCACAAGGCCACCAGAAGAAGACACTGCCAGGGTCCCATCATGAACCTCATCCAGATGCCTGGAGGTCTCCTGGGCCCCTGTGCAGCTTCAATGGCACCAGGCCTTTGTGTGTGAAATACAACCAGCCCAGTGCTCTTTGTGCAGCTCTGCTCAGTATCAATCTCAAATGTTACTCCATTTCCTCTATATTCAGCATGCCAAGAGTGTTGTGGCCACTTTTACGTACAGGAGTGGCTGGGAAGAAGGTGGAGGCTTTGACAGATGGGTTGAAACCATTGAATTTGGGACCCTATCTCCTGGGATGGTGGCATGAAGCTGTGGGAGACACACTCTAACCACAGCCTTCAGCTAAGAAGAGCAGCTTTGGGCTGCTTTCAACACTGATTATCAAATTGCCATTTTAAGTTTTAGACTTAAACACTCCTGGGAATATACAAAGCAGTTTACACTTCTAAGACCTTTTGTTTCATGGAATAATTGTGTTTACACCTAATTCGTGTTTGCAAGTTATTTATTTACAATTGGCTAAAGCTAGAGATGTGAAGAAAGACTGCCAAACTCTAAAGGGATACTAATTAAAAAAGGACCATTGAAAGCTTTGATCCTGGAGCACCATCATGTTTCGAAACTGTGCAAGCTCTGTGTCTGCAGAGTATGACAGCCCTTTTGCCGTAATTAAAGAAAGGATTGTGCACTCTGTTGCCAAGGAGGAAGAAACTGCCTCCAAATCAAGGAAAACTGAAATAATTTAATTGCAATGGGAGAGCATCACCATGCAGGCAGGGGAAAGGAAAGATTCCACAGATGACATCTTCAAATCCATGACCTGTCTTCCTTGCAGCCCTGTCCTCTTCAGTCCCCATAAACCCACCATGTGTTTCTCCCCAGACCTCCCTCACCCCACCTGCAAAGCTACAGTATCAATTTGCACCTTCCTCCCCACTTGTGTTAAATAAAGGCTTACTTCTCTCCCCCCCATGTGCCTGCCACCCCTGGCTACTGCTCATACCCTTCAAGTAGGGCCCCACTCTACTCTCCCCTCCCTCCCTACAGTCATCCATGCATCCAAGCAGTCTGGAAATGTTTTCTTCTAATTGCATTTGTCATGCTCTCCCACCTTGCACTCAGCAGAAACCTTTCTGGCCAGAGTTTCTAATCACCTCGTCTTGGCCAATGACTGGGACACTGCTCCATCTCAAGCTTCCTTGTCCCATAAGGCATCCATGAATGTGTGACTGAGAACAACTCACAAGTTGTCTCTTATCCCACGCTGCCAACTTCACAACCTCCAAATACAGACGCCCTGCCTCTTCGGCCTCTCTTAGCCATGTTTCTTGTCATTTCAGACTCAACCAAGTAAAAGAAGAGTTCCTAAACTCCTTTGATAGCTTCTTTTGGTTGCCGTCTTAGCCTCTGCTCTGACTTCTATGCTGCTGTCTGGGCATTGTGGTCGCTACACATCTCTCTATATTCGAGTTTCCTGCCTGTGGCTGAGTCGTGTAGATTGTCTCTGCATGGTATCTCTGTGTGAAGCCACGCTGCTTAACTTCTCATTCTCCTTCATCTGCATCACTGCAACACCCTTTTATGTGGCTTCCTAACAGTTACTCAGACATGCTGTTCCTAGAAAACCAATGGTCCTTGCCCCCTATTTCAATATGTTTATATATATATATTTGGTTTTTTCTTCTTCTTCCCCTTTTCCTCCACAGTTTTCCATTTCCCTGCTGCACATGTATGCTGGCTGTCTTTAATGTTTATGCTGACCACCTACACATTAAGTCTCGTGCTTAATACCAAAAGATTGTCATTTTTCAAGAAAACACTTCCACATTTCCTTCCAGGTGCTCCTTCTTCAGTAGGTAATCCATACTGACACCTCGTTAACCCCCTTCTAATCTTTAAAACTCTTCCTCACCACAGAATTTATGCAAAACACGGTAACTCTTAGACTGTGGTTGAGATCCTTGTTCATCATGCTGAATGACACTGTGCAATGTTTTGTGTGCATTCCCTCTTGCCTCATATGCATGCTGTGAGCTTCTCAGGACAGCGACAAGGTTTTGATATGCTCAGACCAACCTTTGCTACTTGTACTTGGCACCTCTGGGAATTTACAATGTGATATCTGTCTCAAATTAACCATCTTGATCTAAAAACACAAGGCCTTCACTTAATATTTGTGCAATGTGTCTAATAAATTGGCATGAAAACAATTTCTTTAGATTTGCAACAAAAATAGGACTTAAAATAGTCAGTATTTTTATCAAATAACTATAAACAGAATAAATTATTTCATGAACCCATTTTTACTTTAAAACAAGATCTTTCTTTCTGCATACCTTTCCTGCTCAATTAACTACCATATCAATAAGCCAATGAAATTATGGGAAATTGCATTTACATAATCAAATCTATTTAAAATCAATCTAATTAAATTGGTGTATACCTCTAATGTAGACTTTTAAACCAGTGTAATCCTTACACGCACTGTTTTCAGCTTGCATTGATATATCAGTGTAAACTGATTTAAGCAAAGGATTAAATTGGTTTATGTGCATCTAATTAAGATGTTTGTACTGGTTTAACTAGATCCATGTTAAACTGATTTCTGGGAAAGTGGTGCAAGTTTTACATATAAACAAAGCTTCAGTTTCCTTTCCCTCCAGTTCCCTTGCAAGTCCTAAGTCATGGTCCACAGGCCATTCAGCAATGAGGTCTGAGGAGCCGACAGACCACATGATGCTAATGAGCCCCAGGGCATTTCCAGGCTTTTAGTTTCTTTATTGCTAAGAGGAACTCCAGGTCAGTAAAAACAGCAGGAAAGAAGGAAGAGCAGTCAACCTAAACTGACCTGTGTCTCACCAGCTCATGGGTCTGGTGAGGCTGTGGGAGTGATGCTGGTGAATGCCTCTTCCAATGTCCTTTAGTACTCATCCTCCTCCTCTGTGAGAATTCCTCATGAATTGATTAAGTTGTGGGCCGGCTTATTTAATACCAAAGCTATGCTGTGCTCATTCTCCTGAAAGCTGTATGAGAATCTACTCTATTCCTCCAGATACAACATGCATGAGGATCCGGCTGGTGAAAAGGGGAAGGCTTTGCAATTTGTAGACTCTACTTTAATATACTCTCTACTTTAATATACTTTCTTTACCAATATCAGAAAGGCTTCTTTTTCATACTGGGCTGCAGGTCTGCTGGACACTTCCAAATTTATATTTTTAATTCTCAGATCAGATTCAACTGCAGTTCTATTCATTTTTTGTAACCTATTTAAGCAAACAAAACCAAACCAAAAGAGAGAGAGAAGAAGAAGAAAGAGAGAGGAGAAGAAAAGAAGCAAACAGTTTTTTGGGGGATAGCTTCTTGTCACACATTCTTAGCTATTGTATCTCCTCTGTATTATCCCGCATCTAAGGGCTTTGTCTGACTCAGCTGTAACCTTTCAGAGCTTCTGAATGAAGACAAGGAAAGTCAGGAATTAATCTTTATGCTAAAGCTCTTTAAGCCATTTCAATTGCAACATTTCTTAACCTATAATTTGGCATAATATTGTGGGGTGCATCATGCTGTGGAACTAACTGTTCTTAAATTGTTCTATTTTAACGAGCGTATTTCTCCATTTTAAGGTTATGTCATGGTGAAAAACAGTCTTAATTTTAATGAAACAAATATTTTTCTCTCTTCGTGTTTCTATGGTGAATGTATCAGCCTAAAGCCTTGAGGGTGCCGCTCTTTTTTGCAGTAGAATGTCTCACTCATAATTTAATCATTCAGTTGCACAGAGTAAATCTGCAGCCCAAATTACTCTGAAGTGGCTGCCTAGCAGGAGGGACATTTATGTCCATTACACTTTCTTATCCAAGTAATGGCTAAGCACACGTAGGGGATGTGGCACAATTTTATAGCCTTAGCCTTTAGGAAGGTCATTAGACTGATCGAGGAATATAAAGATGACGAAGAGGGGAGTGTTGGATCCCTTTCAAGCTCATCAAAATATGGCTAATACTGTTATTTCCAGTGGAAACCCCACAAACTGCACAACACCAAGCATTCATAAGCCAGGTGCTAGGAAGGGCTGAGACACCCATGATCAAACTTATAAACAATATTTCCTTCTCAATGCTATTGTCTTGGTCATTGCGTGCATGAGACTTTTAATATGCTTGCTAGCATATGCTTAATGCAAAACAATCTGAAGGGCTATTTAACCTTGCCGTTTTGCATGCAAATGGAAATTTATGTCTGCAGAACAGGAAATTCAGCAAAATGGCAAATGTCTTATGCCATTAAATGTTCTGCTGAACATTACTAAACTTACTTGGAAGGAGGTAAAATCTCTCTGTTGCTCACTATGATTTGTTATAATGATTGTTTCCTTCTTGTTTGAACTTTTTTTTTTTTTTAACCAGGAGAGGGTATTTAGACCTCAAAACCAACAGGTGATGGAAGCTGGAAGTCAGATAATCAAAACAAAGTTTATCCTGATATGCAGAAATGATTGTGTTTGTAAGTCTGACTTAACCTCAGCAGTAACCTCTAGCTCCAAACCCAAGTACAAAATGCTATCTGAATGCAAGTACAATGAAATTGAGAGTGAATCACACATTAAAAACTAGCCACGTGCTTAAGTATTTGAGTACTGAAGCCGGCAAAACTGGAATGAACACTTCTAGTGGAATTCAGCTTGTATTTCCAACACACACGACCGTCTGAGAGCAGCACACACACTTGCAATCTGCACTTTCTAAATTCCCCCAGCTGCAAGCGAACAAATGTCATCAGTTTCAACAGACGGCAAATCAGGTAGGCACAACACAGAAACCTTTTTGAAAATCTGCCAAAACAGAATCATCTCGAGATCTAGCTGCCATTTAGCGCACAGACTATTTTGTGTGACAAGGATGCAGACAAAACCATGAAAAGTGAACAGCTTCATCTGGATACATTTCTAATCAATTCATCTGAATCCTCAATTGTAGGTGAAACAATGGTTAGCACGGTTGCCTACAAAACTAAATGTAGATCAATGAACACCTCATAAACTGGTGAAATAAATCTTGCCAGGGAAGATAGATTTATGCTGATTTGGGAGGGCTCCTTATCAAGGATGCTTTCATATTCAGTGCTTCTTTTTTAAGAATACATTTTCACAATATGCCTGAGAGGGGAAACTAAGGTTTGCACAGGAGACCTTGGTGGGGGCAGAGTCCTTCCCCTTTGCTCATCCCACAGGAAGACCTGAGTTACCTTTGCTCTAGCACTTCAGAGCTAAACCATATTTAGAAATGTCACACGCAGTTTCCAAAACCTGTTGACCTTAAGCCCACTGTCTTATTTGGAGATTTGTCCTTTGAAAAATGTCTCATATATTGACAGCTATGGGTATGTCTAGACAAGAGCTCAGTGTGCCTTTAAAAATGTCTTTAGAATACCATTTGAAACCTCTGGTCTAAGCTGGGTAAGTTACCTTTTGATGTGATCACTAGGCATACATATTGCATCCTACAAATGATGCCGTATAAACAATAAATGCACATAGAAGTAATATATATGTTTATCTATAAATATATACATTTTATAGATACGCAATACAGAGAGAGAGAGGGAATATCAATCATTAAAAACAAACTGAAAGCTCTATCAGTTTGGTGCCTGACTATACAGACACTTTGTGTTTGAAATGCTGCTTTAATGTTTGAAACTTTCTCACAGTGATTTATTTGAGAAGTAAAACCACACAAATCCTGGGTCAAAACCATTGTTCATCTCGTCCAGTGGGATTTTTCCCTGCTCTACCCCCTCCTCAGTGCTGCCTCTAATCCCAGATAGCCCAGACACAATTTTACAGATCCCTTAACCTTCAAAGCCTAAGTTTATTATGATAATTTCCTTCCTGGCTCACTGCCCTATTCTATGTGCAGCTCAAGAGCCATATTTCATCGATACTTCTGAGAGTTGTTTTGCAGACAGGGGCAATGGAGAACCCCCATACAGTGTTTTTTTCTTAGTTTTCATCCAGCAGCAGAACATCTGAAATTCCAGCACCTAATCTCAAACCTAGAAACTTCCAGTACTAAAAGCTGACTGATTTTTTGTTCTCCTTATAGCTGTTGCTAGATGCCTCAATAGAAAGGGAGGAGGAAGTCCTTAATGTTTAACCCAGCCTCTGCAAAGATGTCATCTAAACTCCTGCTTGTTAGACAGCAGTTCAAGCCTAAAGCTTTATGTTCCTTCCTGGAAGCATTAACTTTAAGTATAACCTCTCTGGATAGTCTTTTGCATATGAATGTGCAGCCCCCATCTGAAATTTGCTGAATTCTTGACCTTTGTGGTCTTCTCTAGTAACCAAGATTTTACATTCCGTTTAAGGAGAAAAACGCTTTAACCACATTTGCATTAGCACCTTTTGGTTTCAATGACTATTTCATAGTTTTTATTTTATCAGACAGGGAAGAAATATTCCCAATCAACTTTATTATTATTATTTATTTATTATGCTATTCATTCTTGCATAGACTGTTGCCTTGAGACCTCTTGTTGTTCTCTTTCCAGGCAAAAAACCTAAGCTTTTCAAATTCAAGCACATAATGTTACGTTATATAGCCTAAGACCAGCATCTATCTAAACAGTCAAAGATAGAAAATATGAAAAGGAATCCTGAATTTGAGCACACAGCCTGTACCATCTGCCATAAATTGTAAGAAGTCAATTAAGAAGTTCTTTAGCCAGTATCAGTAATGTGTAATGGGAGCGTTCACTTGATTGCTAATGGCTGGGTTTACATGATGGCTCAAAGCATCAGTTGTAGGAGCTGGCAATAGCACAAAGTTAGGACTGTGATTATCACTATAAATTAAGTTTATGTTGACATAATTATCAGCAGAACGCTAAAGTAATATTCACATTGATCCTAACAAAACCGATGCTGCACCAGTGAAAACATACTTTAAAAGTTAGTACGATGTGTGTCATGGGATTCCAGATGTATGTTTGTTCCAAAAGGTGGAAAAGACCAGATGTTGAGATGGCCCTGGGGCTTCTGGGGGGGCAAAATCTGCTCCTCTGAGTAACTTCTTTGGGTGTGGGAATGGGAAGAGCCCTGGGGAAATCTGACCCTGAAAAGCAGGGTGTGATGTTGATGTGTTCTTGCTCTAGTTCTCCTCCAGCGTGCTTTAACACAGTGTCAACTATGCTGATTTTGGAGTACTAAGGCACAGCCAGTTGTTCACTCTAAGCCTGTTACACAAGAATTAGAAAGATGGGAGCCTGCAGCATTGCCACTGGCTAGGACCACGCAGGAGAAAACAAGATGGCCAAGCTCCTGTATCTGGCTCGCACCTGTGTTTAATTAGCTTGTCTCAGGAGACAGCTACTTCTTGAAACTGGAGAGCTTGCTATCTGGATTTCTTTGCCTTTCCCAGAAAGCCTTCTCTTTGTTCAGCAGCCATCCAAAAATTTGTGCTTTTGGTTTTCCAAAACATCTCACAAGGCGTCCTTTCACTTTGGTTCATCGCCTAATGCTGGCAGCAGTTTACATTTAACCTCAGTTTAATTGCACTGTATAAATAACATACTGCAGAAATACCTGCAAGCCCCGGCTAAGCGGTACAAAGAACAAGTTAATAATAGCCCTCAGAGCAAACAGCTCCGTGTCTCCATGCCAGCTACCTCAGCTACAAAACCTGGCCAGACAAGTCTCAAGGTACATTTCTGCTGCTCTTTGTAGGGCTGAGATGCACATTATGGGGGAGCTGCAGTGTTGGTAGAAAACCCAGCTGGGCATGCACAGAGCCTCCTGAGCTGCACACTCGTCTCTCAGTCCATCAGCTGAAGCACATGCCAGAGCTGCAGGTTGTCCGAGCCACAGGCTGCCCGGGAGGTGTCTGTCCTTTGGATGAGACACCAAATTTCCTAACTTGAGTACAAAAGGAGAGGCTATTTAGCAACAGCATCATTTAATTATTTATTTATTTTTCGGTTTCAGACTGCTATAAACAAGGTGACTTATCAAGAAGAAATTAAAAAAAAAAAAAAAAAAAAAGACCCACAACACGTAATTATTTTAAATTAAAACAGCTAAAAAGCAAAACAACAACAACCAAGCTGAGCAAAGCCTTCGAATTGGAACAAAAACAGGAAGCTCAGCTCCCTGCTGGCGGGACTCCACTGAAGGCAATGTTTTGCCAGCAAAGAGTTTGGCTCTGAGTTTCCCAACAGCAATAATAAAGCAATAGATTTATTGCCTAAGTAAAAGAGCAGACATGGCTTTATGTATTCCAGTGTCATGCTCCCAAAGCTTTCCTCCAGGTGAACCAGAGCAGTCACGAGAATTTGCTGCTATTTCCTAAGTAACGTGCCGACGGTGGAGTGAACCAAACCAGCAAAGTAAACTTGAGGCAAAGCAGAAAAGAAATCTGTGAATAAAGTTCCAGGCAATTACATGGCTGTGGAAGTGAGAGAGCTTAGTGTTCCCACTTGTTTTTACTGTGTGCAGCACAAAGAACAGAGTGATTTGGGTGAAGGGACACTATCCACCACTAACTAACCAGGCCAGAAACAACCACCTTTCCCACAATGTGACAGCACAAAGGCAGCTCAGGTCACACTCAGAGAGGACACGCTAAGTGGAGCGCAGCTCCCACGTTTCACGTTGCTCAGCACATCCTACAGAATGCAATTTCTCCGCCTGCATCTGCTCTTCCACTTGGCTAATAAGCCTGCTGCTTCACTGCTACACCGCTGCTTGGGGATCTGGAGGTTCAATCTGGTGCCTCACGGGTCTTGTGTGTGGGGGTGAACTGCCAGCACATGGGAGAGATCTTTGGAAAAAACACAGCTTATCCACTCTCGTTTTGCACACTGGGATCATAAGAACCGAGAGAGCACAGAGCACGGCTGCCCGTGGGTGCAGGAGGCACAACAAATGCTGATCTGTGCCCTTGGGACGACCCCAGGGAAGCCCCCCAGCTTCTCAGGGACAGTGAAGGTGGGGTGAGCACGCACCCATGGGATGCATGGTGCTGGTGGGGGCTGAGATGAGAGCAGATGAGGCACCAGGGGATGCTGGCTCGGGGCTGTCCTCCCCCAGCTCATGGCAGCCGCCAGCTTGTCAGAGCAATGAGGCCACCGGTAACATTGGGAAATGATGATTTTGGCTGTTTTGAGATCCACAGCGTTTTATTCTCTCTGTTAAAACATAACCAGGGGAGCAATTCTGAGCCTTGTTAATCAGAGAAGGCCTTTTAAAGAGTCGCACTGTCAATATAAAACTTTATGAAACTGCATTATAAATGCCAGCTTTAGACAACTAGCACATTTTAATAATGCTTTAAAGCGTAATCTTACTTTTACCATTGCTAATGAGAGGCAGACAACTGAGGACAGGCAAAGCCATCAACAGATGCAAAGAAGTGACCCCTTTATGTACAGGGGGATGGAGATCCTCCTGCACCAGTGCCTTGCCTGTAGCAGGAGGGCTGGTTTTTCACTGGCTGCCAGCCTCTACAGCTCCTTCAAGAGCACGATGGGGTAAAGGACTACTTAATGAGTGTATAATCTTCCTGTGAGCAGAGGGATTTGCCAGCATTTAAGAGGGGCTTTTAGATGTTATGGTCAACGAAACTGTTTTTAGGTGGTTTGGGATCCCACACTGCAGTAACTAAGAACATTTCAGATCCCCAGCTAGCAGCTATGCTCCAATGCCCCAAGCTGGCAGTCACTGGGGCTTTGCCCACCGATACCTGCAGCATTCCCCCAAATCCTGACCCTTACCTGAACTGCAATTCAGAAGTCACTGTGCTTCATGCAGGGAAACATCACTGAGTGGAAACATAGGTCCCCAATGTTTACCTAATTATTTGTGCGCAATAAATACATGATAAAAGCATTGTGCTGATATGAAAAAATGAGGCTAATCACAAAACACTTCCTGCTTAAGAAGAAGTTGGAAGGAAGTCTGTAAACAGAGACTAATGTGACCCTGGCATCCTCCGCTCTCTGTGCATATCTCAGAGGTGAGATGTGATATGTTCCAGAGATCGAAAATGAGGAGAAGACACAGACAAGGACACACACACACACATGCGTTAATCATGAAGGAAACTGCTGGCATATAGTGTTTTCTACCATTAAAGCGTGGAGGCCAAAGTAGGTAAATTTAGGATTTCTAAATAAGATGCAGCTGAGAAAACTCCCAGCCATGCGCTAAGAATGGGTTCCTGCCTAAATAGGGCTGAACAGAAACCATAGACCATGCCAGGAAGCTCATCTATGGGGCCACACTTCACATTTCAGGCTCATCTTTCTTTCCACACATCATCATATAGATGAACAGGGGCCAAAGCAGGAGGAAGGCGCCACGTGAGATCAGGAGGAGTGAATGGTCATATCAGCTCCACAGTTTAAGGCTTAAAGGGGCAAACCTCTAACTGCTTTACGTGGTGGCCAGTTCCTGCAGTTGCAAGGAAGCTGCAGCACAAGCATTTAACAAGAGGACATCCATGAACACCTCTCAGGGTTGGTTTGGATCGGGAAACTGACATTGTTCAGCTCTGGATTAATTTGACCTTGCATGGGGACAAAAAAAACTTTTCCTTCCAAATTACAAATATACTACTTTCTTCCCTTTATTTATTTATTTATTTATATATTTAAATTTCTCAGATGATCTGGCAGCCTCAGCCTGCTGAAGCTAGCTCTTGGATACAGAAGCATTTCAGCCTGGAACAAGCTCTTCTGCAACAGGCTCGAGATGGACACCACTCTATTTTCTGTGAACAGCTTTGCTCCAGGCAGGCATCCTCCCACACCTTCAGGCTGCATGGCCACCCCTCAGCCACTTACCTCTTTCTCTCCAATGCTTGGAAGCTGGGGGACCACTGGAGGGGTTGCAAGGAGGATGGAGGGAAGGGCTGGAGGGCTCGTATGGGTTTTGCCATCAGTATTTCCACCCCACATCCGCCTTTATGTAACTCCCCACACACACTTCCCACGAGGGTGAGAGGGCATTTCATAAATACAATTATGAACCTGTTGGGATCAATATTGGGAGGCAGATGAATAGCTCAGCAGAAACAGATAGATTAGATGGTGAGATAAAATAGATTAGTCAAATTGATTGGGGACCAGTGAGACCTGGCCCTGGCAGAGCGGGCAGCGGTGGCACATAGGCAGCACACCTCCCTGATCCCACCGCTCACCGCCACTGCCCCACACCACGCTGAGCCATAAGAACAAAACCCAGCAGAAGGAAACACTGCCAGGAGACTCAAAGCACTCTCCTCTCCACCCTCTTTCCCCCAGTAGCAGGAGCTTTTATTTATTTATTTATTTCCCTTAAGTTGCAATCCCAAAGTTTGTGGCCGACAAGAGGAACAAAAGGAGCTGGGAGCTGCAGCTCTGAGCCCAAACGGAACGGTGCTGGATGCCGAGCACTCCGCTTGCCGAGAGGAAGCCTGCTACTAAAATACTGTTTTGAATCATATACTACATCTAGGAGAGTTATACAAAACTCTGTTTTACTCCGAGGCTCGTCGGGGAGGTGTGCATTGTGTACACGTATTGCAGGCACACCGATCCTTCATTGTCGTTGCAACACGCCTGCCCACACGTTCCTCTGCCGAGGTTGTCAATAATGAGCAGTCTACCCCAAACTGCACCTGTCCGTCAAAGCCCAAGGAAATAATAGAAAATACTTCTTGCTTATCACATAGCCAATTTACCGTTGCAGAAGGAATCTTACCTCTTGGAACACTTTTGAGTGCTAAATTTCACAATCTCTATAGATTTATTTTTAAATTCCTCCCACTTCTTTCTTTTCCCCCAAGGAAAAAAATAAGAGAAAATGAAAAATCCAGAGACACGCTGTTTTTATAAATGCAGTTCCATCAGCAGTGCTTGTAAATTCTTTTACCCTTGGCTATTTGGCTCACATGACCGACGTGCTGCATGTTACAAAAAAAGCCACTCTTGAGAGGAGAACAAACACACTACTTTTTCCATCCCATACTGCCTCTGCCCTACAGCTTGCACCACCATCAAGGAATAAATGGATGGGTATTTAGTGAGGCCGAAGGGGGGACTGAGCCTTGCTTTGCACCCTCAAGGACCCAGACCTTTGTGTGCAGATTTGGCCAAATGCTCAGGGCCCAATTTATCTATCAGAGTTAATGAAGTGCCCTATGCTACCCAGCAGTGTTTTGCTACAGCAGTCTGGGGAGAGGACGCTGTGGAGAGGGACAGCTGCATCCCCTTCTCCTTCCTCCTCACTGCCTGTGGCTGCAGGCTGCTGTCTCTTCTCTCTTCTGACCTTCTGGTTTCAGGGGCTCAGCTGGGAGACAACTAGCTCTGCCCAGAAAGGTTAGTTTAGCCCTCTGAGGTGGCTTGCTGCAGGCTCAGACAGAGCCAGATGGGAAGGAAGGGGCAGCTGGGGACAGGAGAGGGAGGAGGAGGAGTACCAGCAGCAGCAGCAGCAAAGGCATTGCCCCTCTGAGCAGCTCACGGATGATTAGTTCAGCTTAGCTGTGGCCCTAAATGACACCCTAAGCCTTAAAAAGCCCAAACCAGGTGTCTGGCACTAGGAGATGATAAACTCAATCTTCGGTCTTGCAACGAGGTCTGCTCAGAGAGATCCATCATTGCTGTTCCCTTCTAAAAGAGCACCATTCAGATAAAAAGGAAAAGAAAAACCACAACACTAAAGTTTTCTTATGGCTCATTTCTTTACAAAGAAAAATTGATTTTATCAAAGTTTTCCTTTGAAAGGAAAGATTGGGCAAGAAAGTCCCAAATCAAACTACTTCTATCTAGAAATCTTAGAGCTTCAGTGTTTCATGGATCTCAAGAGTCCCTTGCCCAGAGCCCTGCCCAAGACAGGATCAGCTGTGCTCACAGTCTCCCCTGATAAACATTTCTCTGGCCTCCAATACTGAAGATTTTGCCTTAGGAAAGGTAAGCCCAAAGCCTTTTGCTTCCTTTTCCCCCTGTATCTTAGGTTTCTTGCCCAGATCACATCTCCCTAAATGCACATAGTTTCTGCAAGAAGAGAGAGGAGCTGGTCTCACCACAAATTATCAGTGATAAGCATTACAGAAGACCTAGTACCTAGGGAGAGTTGATGTCCTTCAGCATCACAGGCACACAGAGAGGTTCTTCCTGTGACAGAGCAGTCCTGCTGAAGTGTATTCAGACTAACGCTGGTCTAAATACTTTTGGATTTTGACACCCAGTTCCAATTTTCCAGTGTTAGCTGTCTCAGCTGTAGCTGACAGGTAGGCACATGTAGGAAGCCTGTGGCTATCACATGCTGTTGCACATACGGATTGCCACAGTCTCCTGCTGGTGGAAGAGTTAACGCAGCACTCATTTTGGTTGCTGGCTGACGTGAGCAGACGGTAGCCCAGAAGGTATGGAAAGTGGCTCTCGCCCTCGGGCAGAGCAGAAATACGCAGCGAGTCTCCACGTGACTAGCAGAGGAGCTTCTTGGCTGGTGTACACCAGCACAGCAGCATTTTGTTCTCCAGAGTTTAAGGCCCATCATATTAAAAATACTCATTTCTGGTTACATGATAAATTGAAAGCCTTTTCCCTATACAAATATGTTTTCTGTCTGGTTCAGAGCAGTTAATATATAGAAAAAGTTATGTTAGGAAAAAAAGAAAAAAAAAAAAAAAAGGCTCGTCAGCTGTTTAAAGGTGTGACATCTATGAAAAAAGCCAAGTCAGAGAAGTGTAAGTGATTAAAGCAGCCAAGTCAAACAAGATACAATTAAAGCCACTGCTTCCCCACCAGCTCCCCAAAACTTCCACGTAAGGCTTTATGAATCCTCAGGGACCAAGTTAGCCCTAATTGTATCTTGTTTGACTTGGCCAATTAAACAGTAAACTCTTTTCTGAATTGGCTCTGTCTGCAGATATCACACCTTTTTTGCTTCTGACTTCTTTTCTTCACTTTTTTGAAGCATATATGCTATATATTTTTATTAGCTCTTGGGAACGTGTTTCCAAAAATGCCCTTTGGTTAATACTGATCACAGCTACATGAACAGGATTTTCAAATGTATGCAATTTCACTGGAAAAGTGGGAACTGTGACTGTGACCTGTGACACCCTTGCCTGTAGCCTCTTTAAACAGGGGACATTGATGGACTTTTCAGCATGATTTGGGAAAAGACCTGGAAAACTTCTTGCCTGAAGTCCACTTTCCCACCAGGCTGGGATTGAGCTGAATGCAAAGGAAGCAGGCTGGTGCCACATACATTTAGGACAGACAGAGCAGATACTTTTCAGAGGAGAAAAAGTCTGATACCTGAATAGAAGAAGAGAGGACCTCATTTCCTCTGAGATAAGGGAACAAGAGAGAGAGAAATGGCCTCTTTTCCCTATAAAATACTAAAAAATGAAAGGGACATGAGGAATTTGTTACTGCTTTTAAATAATTAAACTCATCATTTGGAATTCATATACCTTTACAAATTGATAAAACATACACAATGTGTTTTTAGAGGACTAACTTGTTCTGTCCCTGCAGTAGGATTTTTTGGCTTGTTTTGATCTGTTTTAAAGTGGAGGAAGTAGTCATTGTGGTTATGTGAATGTTTCAGAAAATGATCTGAATCTTCAGAAGCTCATATAGTGCTCAGTTTTACCACTAGCCACTCTGTATTTGCATGAGGATTACACGCTGTGCAAAAGACAAGCCTCAAAAGACCCCCAAGTCAAGTGAGACCCTTAACTGTCTTAAACAAAATAATATACAAAGACAAAAGAACAAAATATCTTTCTCCTACTTTGGAGAGTAGGGAAATACGCAGTGACTAGAAAAGTCAATGGCAGAGGCATGCCAAGTCCCACAGCTGCGTCATATCACCACCATACACTGCAATCCAGCCTACCTTGAGCAACAGGGTCAACACGTCCTGCTCTCAGGCAGGAGGAAAAAAGAAATGGGCATTCAGGGCTCTAACCACAGCTCTGCTCAAGACTCATCTCAAACAGCTTCTCAAACTTGTTTTCCTATAAGTGATATGGGGATAAGGCTTCCATACCTCAGTGAGGAGTGGCAGCTGATGTTGGCTGATAATGTTGGCTTGCCACCTTGAAAAAGCCAGGTGCCACACGTGCATACAGGATGCCAAAAACATAGCAATTTCACTCTCTCAGTACAAAGAAGAGCGTGTGCCTTTGTACAGGGGTGCAGCACCAGCACAGTCAGGCTCCTAGTGAATTATGAGTGATTAGGAAATGCTCTCTTTAGTACTGCTTTGCCTTCCATTTCTTAAAAATCAAACTGCTACTGATAAACTTGATTAAGAGCACATTTGGAAAATGTTTTGATTGCTGTTTGTTGAAGTTTCCTACACATTAAAATGCTAAAGAGTTTTTTTTTTTTTTTAAATCACTCATGACAAGATGCCTAAGAAAGTATGCTAAGAAATGCAGAACAATAATAATACTCCCAGAGTGCCTGATGAGAGAACTTTACCCACTTGTACAGGGGAATCACCAGATGGCACTGTAACACACAATTTTCCAAATTCTTTCTCTAACTAGGCGAGAACTGCTCAGTTAATGAAGAAACAATACCTTTTTGTTGTTATTGCCGATAAGTAGTTTTGGGGACGGTGGTGAGAGGGGGACTTGTGACAGCTGGTTGCTGCTCCTGATCTATCTTGACCTAAAAACTTGGGTTGACTCAGGGATGGGAACTCATTACCTGCCTGGAGGTTGCTTGGGTATCTCTGGCTTATGTGTACAGTTGGAAAAAGAAGATAGATTAACAAGCAGTCTCTAAGTCATCTTTTTGTGTGTGTTTGTGTGTGTGTGTGAGAGAGAGATTTTGAAACCCTCTGTTAGCATAGAGTAGGCATATATACCTATGTACATATACACATCATTTGAGTTAAGCAAAACACAGAGCCTTCCCTAAGGTTACGGAGTGAGGCAGTGGCAGAGCAAGAAATGGAAGCCAGGAGAACTCTCTAATAAACAGCTGTAACAGAAGTACCTTATTCATGCATGAGTCACTAACACATACTTACTCTGATAACAAATAACTCATTCTTGGACAGATCCTCAGTTTTGATTTATCACAGTTTCAGTAAATATGGAAGAGCTGCCAAATTTGCCTATATAAATCCCGGTGATCTCATATATTTAAATCAGAAGTTTTGGAAAAATAAGACAAAAGGAGCTTTTTTTTTTTTTTTTTTTTTTTTTAGCTTATTAATACAGTGCTCTGGCAAAAGGTTGTGTTTTGAACTCTGCTGGAGGAGTGAGCATTTTAGAGGCCTGCATATGACAAGATATAATTAATATCAGGGAGGAATTAAAGGAGATTTAGAGAAAAATATTGTACACATTTGGAGTTAAATAACAATTTGGCCTCATTAAAACAGGTTCCCACTTGTGACTAATTTTATTCTTGGTTACAAAGGCCATCGTTTGTCTGAGCAAAGATGAAAAAGTAGCTCTTAACACAGTGCAAATGAGAGTGAAATTGGAAGGGACATGTATGTTAATGAGCATCTGAGTGTCCTATAGTGTGCAAAAGCGAGCAGAAAAAAAAATTCCCCTGATATTGTTGAAAAGCTAATGATTATTTGGCATGGCAAGGAATGCCCTGAACCCCCAACCTTCTCTACATGAAGATATAGCTGTTTGCAGGATCAGGGTCTACCTTAGAGCACTTTGAGCATAATACTAATTTCTTGGATTGCTATTAATAATTCATTTTCAATTTTGGAAATAATTTCATTTCCTTGCAGGGAAAGATCTGGCAAGGAGTGGCCATTAATTGTGCACTTAGGAGCTACCCTGGGTCTGTAAGCTCTGGTGCCTGTATATGGCAATGTACTTAGCTAAATCCCTGGATGTATATGCAAGCTGTTGACTCTTTCCCTCAATGCAGCCTGTGTCACTGAGCTCGTGAACACAGCAGAGAGAGACAGGCACATTGCATGCAGATTTATGCAGCGTGCACACTCATCAAAGCCAGAGGGATCACATCATCCTAAAGCCTGAGCAGAATTTGGCCTAGCAGATTCACACTAAAACTGTACGGTGTTGTTTTGTGTACAAGACTCCAAAATGATTACTGCAACTCCCCATCGACTCAAGAAATCTCACTGAAAGCTCAAGCCTCGTGCTGCCAACAGACCAAACATTTGGGCTTGAAAAAGGCCAGAGGAGCTCTGTCTCCCTGACAGTGACTTGAACAGTGAAAGACATGTCCCTTTTGAAAGAACAGCCCACGAACAGGAGTGCAGGAAGGTTTGCAGGTAGGACATCATTTGCTCGTCCCAGCAACAGATGGATTTGTTCAGCAAGCACTCAGAACTCTGCTACGTGTCCCCAGGTGCCACCTGCTGGCACCTGAGCTGGTCTGTGGGCAGGCCCGTGGGTGCCTTACACACCCAGATGAATGAGCTGAGCACTTCAAACACTTCTCTGCCCACAGTACAGAACAAAACCTCTCCATCGACTTGGAAAATGCCACAGAAAGTGTGCCTCAAATTGCTGGTAAAGTGTGTCTGTGACAACCTGAATTTGCAATGGATCTCTTGTCTGTCTGCTGCCTGGGCCATGAGCAGAAATAGCTCTTGGACACACAGCCAACCTACAAAGCACCATTATCTCTAAAGCAATGGTTTTGCCTGGTTGTGGAAAAATCGAAACGGTAATGTCTCAATCCAAACTGCTCTATTGTTTTAAATGTTGCTGTGTTTATTTTACCCCTTCACATTCGTTATGCAAAGAAACACTGTGAGATAAACAAGAAGCATGAACAGTGGTGTGGAGTCTGCCAGAATTCCCAAATATTTCATATTTTGGCCCCCAGGATGAATTCAGTCTCCAGACCACCTAACTAGAGAATGAGCTGGACGTTGTAAATGTGTTTGGCCAAGAATACAAAAACTTTTTGAGCTAAATCATTTCACACTGCTCTGCTAACAAAATTTCCTCAGCATTCTCCTGTTTTTTTATATCACACCTTGCCAGGGGGTGGTCTCGTGCTTGCACATCAGCCAGCAGCAGAAATCCTGTGGAAATACTGATGTGGTGATGCCTTTTGCAGCCGCATCTGCCAGACATGGAGCCTGTAGAGATACCTCCTGGGTACAATGGGAGATAACTGGCAGGCTGCCACCCTGGCAAAGGGCTTGCAGATAGGGAGCCAGGCTCAACAAGGGGTTTAACTAACACCACTCACAAGCCCTTGTGCCATGCAAAGACCTTTCTTTGAGCTTTATCAGCTATCACATGCAATTGTTGAGCAGATAAGTGTGGCACTTGGAACTGATCTACACAGCAGGGCCCAGGCGACCTGGCCATGTGTTGCGACGTGCAGCTCAGCCATGCTAAGTATGAGATAATTGTCCCAAGGACCACATCTGTGGGGCATCTATCTTACCCCTGTGGCGTTAGATACACTGCCCTGCTGAGACAGACTTTTTTTCCCCCCTCTTTTTGTATTGTTTCTGATCAGTCTCTAATGCTGCCACCTCCTCTGTACTCTGTGCAGGTGTAGTTTGCCAGGCTGCTTCATCCTTTCCCTGGTGGGAAATAATTTTTTTTCAGCAGAGCCAACAGCCTGGTCCCATGCCCATGAGTTTTTTTCACTTTTCTAATTCATTCCCCTCTCCCTCCTCCATCTAGTCTTAACAGGCCTGTTTTGGAAGAAGTTTCTTCTTTTTGTTTTTGTGTCAGACTTCTTGCACTGGCTAGGAAGAAATACTAGCCACATATTATGAATTTACTCCACATTTTCTGAATTTATGGTGTTTCTTCATATTTTCCCCAGATTTTTTTGTGTATGCCAAGGCAGTAGACTGCTAAAGTTGATATGCCTAAACACATGGGTTCATCTTTCTTCCGTTCAACTGTCTGCCTGGACACACAGCTCCCCACATCAATAAAGGATTTAAAGTGATGCTGTCAGTCAAATGTTGATGACACGTCCTCACAGAAATTGTTTTACTGCGACCAAAGCTGTTGTACATGGTGCCCATTCACAGATGTCAGCATTCACAGATGTTCCGCTTCTGTCTCTGCATCACTGTGTGGTTGTTCATCCTTCCTGGCTGGAAAGTGAGAGGAAAAGCTGTGGTCGTGCTCCTGCATCAAGCTGCACGAGCACGGCATTTCAAGAGAGCAGAGAGAGACCCTGCGGCTCCATCCTGGGGAAGGAAAGCACAAAGATGAACCTCTCACGTACTCACTGCTCTTAGCTCTGATTTACCAGCAGCTGACAAAGGAAGACAAGTCAGAGTAGAGGAGTTCAGTAGAAAATAAACTCTTTCATGTGAAGACATTCCTTTCTTCACTGTGAAAATAGTCACTGATACCTCCTCCTGTGGCAGACGGGGATGGCTGTACATCGCAGCAAAGCAGCACCATGCTAGTAGATCTACAAAAGACTTCAGAGAACCTGACCTGTACATCAGCAAGCCTGCAGCCTATAAACTAAACAAAGAGCTGGATGGAAAAGCAATATAAAGCCTTAAGGAAGAGAGGCAGTGTGATCAGAGGCCATGTTTCCTACCCATCCCGTCTCTGAGAAGCTGAAGCCCCCTCTGTTGCTTCTCATCCAAAGTATTGGAAATCACATCAGGTGTTCCTCTACGCATTAATTGTTGCCTTTCACCTTCGCTTTTTAAGGATAAAGATCTGCAGTGCAACTCCTCCTGTGTGCACCTTCACCACCATTGCACGTGCAGCAGCTGGAGAGCCCAGCAGGCTTCTTCCCCAGGCAACATGCAGCTCTAGCAGCTCTGCACCAATGTGCCTCTGTGCTAGCCCCCACCACACCTTGGTCGTCCCTCCCCTCATGTATTCACACCTGAATGCACAGGCACAGCTGATGGACCTGATCAGAACAGAAAAAAAAAGAAAGGTTTTGTTCCAGATTTGCTCTGAGATTCATCTTTCAATGGCTGTAGGATGGCAGCATGCAGAACACCAAGCAGAAGCACCTCCCAGGTGGGATGCACAACCCCACATCAACCTCGTGGGGAGGAGGAGGGCTTTCGGCTGTGATATTTTGTTCAGGAGTAATCCAATGTTGTTTTTGCTACTAACTTGTCCTAATGAAAGTTGGAGGTGGTTTGCCCTTCACGGCACTCCTTTCCAATGAAGTGGCAACATGTCTGTCTCGGGTCCTTGTACGTGGCTTTCCCTGGGCCCCCTCGCCCCTACTTGTTACTGGTTTCCTGCTGATTTACAACAAAACTTTGACATTTGGTCTGCTCCTTAATAAGGGCCTGTGACATTGCCCAGGTATGAAAAAGGGGAATAAAATTATGTGGGTTAAAAATGATATAGCTCTTTGAAGGTGGAGACAGCAGAACAGAGCTTCAAAGTCCAGAGAGAAAACCGATACCCACAGAAGGCTCTTTGTTCAGCAGGCTCTGCTGGCATAAATCTCCCCGCTGCGGCTCTTTGTACCACCTCTAATTATTTGAAACTCATTTATCATTCGAACGTCAAGTAATTAGAACTGGTGTGAAGCAACAGAGAAGAAGAAGAAGGAAGGAGAGGAAAAAGGAAGGCAAGGAACAGATACTGCAAGCCATTCGTCTGGGTGATTTTGAGCAGGAAGACCTTGTTTAGTTAGCTCGATAAGGTGATTTGAACAATTCCTGAGGTTCAAGGAAAAGCACACCAGGTACCTTTATTGCTCATATTACAGGAGCATCCAAAACCCCTGGGCAGCGAAGAAGAGGTGAGCTGCTGGAGAATACAAATTCAGCAAAGAAGATCCAAACTATGCGTCAGAGCTGTGGTAACTCCTTGAAGTTCCCATTTGAAAACGTGCTGCTTGGGAGGGCTGCCTTCAATTCAGTATAGCATTACAGGTCTCTGGTGTCAGAGACCTAAAAAGGAGCATACGTGCTCTCACACACAGTAAATGCCAGCCTAATTGAGTTCCTGCACTGCAGCATGAGCAATGCAATGATCAGGCACTTTGTTCAAAATTTCCTGAAGGGCTCAAATCCTGCCCTGACTTACCCTTTTGCAAAACCACCAACTTCAAAAGGATTGCAGGAGTTAGCAGGGAAAGCAGAGTATTTCTTGCTGGGTGGTACATTATTGGTCTGGCCAGGAGCCAGTGCAAAAGTAACCCCATGTTGTTGTTCTTACTCAAACGTCCAAAAGTTCTTCTTCTATAGAATTACATAGGGAAATTCACTGCCCTCCACCTCCATTTCTTTTATTATTTCTCTGCAAAATTTTAATACAAAGTAAAGTTGGGCTGTTACTTTGTGTGTGGAATTACGTGCTGCCCTGGGGTAGAGCAGGACATGGGAAGACAACATGAATTTTTAAGGAAAAGGTGTGCCCCTCTAAGATGACATCTGCATCCAGACAGGTGGCTACAAGGACTGGGTAAGAGAAGGGCATCACTCTGTTTCGACCTATTAAAGTTCAATTAAAAGCAAAGGAAATGGTGAGAGGGAAAATGCATTAAGATGGAGAAGAAAGTGTAAGAGGATTGGAAGCTGGCTAGGAAACGGGAAGCACATGAGGAATGAATTTCCAGAGTTACACAAAGGGATCCCTGTTATCAAGGACAGATGCCAACATGAGATAGCCACAGGTGCCCAAGACACCAGGTGAAGATTTAAAACAGCCCCTGGGAAGACAGAGAGGGAGGAGCAGCCCCACTTCTGCCAGCGGCAGCTGCTCCATGTTTCCACCGAGCTTGGCCCCACCACGGGGAGCTAAAACGCTGCTCTGGCCCAGCGGCAGGTCCTTATCTCAGCCCATCAGCCGACGGGCAGCATCCTGCCTTGTTGAGCAACACCACCTGGCGCCTGCAGAGACACTGCTCCCCTTTCTAAGCTGTAATTTGGGGAAGCAAGCGCTGCCTGGTATGACACTGCCAGCCTGGAAAGAGAAAAAATGTTCCATGTCTGCCTCTGAGGGACATGGGGGAGAATCAGGACAGAAGGCATGCTGATAGAGAAACGTGTTTTCAAATGGATGCCTGCTGGGACCACGAGCATCAGCCCAGGCCAGGGAAATGATGCTCAGATGCATGCAGCAAATAAGGGAGCAAACACCCTGCAGTGGAGGTCTGGGCTCATCACCATCCCCTTCCCTCCCTGTGCTAGTCTGGGACCTCGAGCCCTACAGATGAAGCACAGTGGTCTGCAGCTTGCCTCCCTTCCCTTTACCCCCATCCTCCATGCAGTGACCCCCTGTGCTAAAAATATCCCCACACAGCGCTTGGTACAATAGATAAGCCTGGCAGAGTGCTTGTGGGAGATGCTGTGGCTTCACATCTGCTTGTTAAAAATATCCCGTATTATTAAATAAAAAAAAAAAAAAAAAGTTTCTTGTGACTAATTTCAACAGCAAACCATATGGTCTTTTTACTTCTCCTGCACTCATAATAATTAAATGGCTAATTTCCCCTCTTAAACTACCTTCGGCCCACAGAAAGAAACAAAGGAAATCACAGCTATTCAGCTACAAAACATCTTGTTAAAGCGCAGCAAAGAGTTATGCAATTAACCCCACAAAAGCTGGAATTTCACAGTTATATCTAACACTCCGAGTTAACAAGAACAGGCTTTAAATTGAGCCTTTTTTTTGTTGTTTCTGTTTGCAGGCACAGCAGTCACAGCTAAGGTCAGGTGTCAGACCAGATTTAAGCCATAAATGTCTGTTTCCATGTTTCTGTGAGCCGGAGTCAGCGCCGTATTGTGATTTAAATCAGCTGCTGGCTGCTTTGGAGGAGGCTTCCATGAAACCGACAGACAAAGAATATGATTGCTTTTGCGGCACAAATGCCTGCATCTCTCCCCATGTGTTGCGAACATTGCCACAAGAGCCCTCGATGCTGTCACACCGCCTGCACGACCGGCACGTTTTATAGCTTCATTCTGGGGCTCCTGCCCGCTGGCTGAGCTGCGGCCCCCGCTGCGTGCTTGCACCAGAAACCCATTTTGCAATTCCTGTCCGAATCCATAGGGCCATTGCCCGGGAATGGTGGGAGACAAGGGATTTTAGAGAGATCATTAAAGTATCTGAGGAGGTGCCTGAAGCACAGAAGCGATCCTCCATGCTACAGCCCTAGACCAAGTCAACCTCCAGTGAAGGAGATCACGCTGCAGAGCAATGCTTCTGGGTGATGTGTTGAGCATCGTGTCTTTTCACAGGGCATGCACAGTGGCCACAAAAGGCACAGCAGGGTGAGAGAGAGGCACTGCTGCTCAGTGATGCTCTCTGCAGTCAGGGCTCCAGACCCCAGAGCTGTCCCCTTAGCGCTGGGGATTCAAACCTGAGCCAAGGATCTCAGCACATGGTGTGCAAAGGACTCAGCAGCTGCCCCTAAGGTGGCAACTTTAGTGCAAAGCCCAAAGTTCTCATGTTCTTGTCCGGGTATCTTTCATTCCCTCCCCATCCTGATGAAACACCCACAAGGTCTGCAGTGTGGGACCTGCTGGTGCAGCCTGGAGACCCCTGGGAGGGACGGGGTGGCTTTGTGACACTGCACAGGAACACATCCCCTGTGCCTTCCCTGCTGATGAGCTCTGCTGGAGGAACAACAGCTGTTCCGTGGACAGGGATGCTGGTGGCACGGTACAGTGAACTGCAACGTGATGGCATTAAATGGGACAGAACGACTCAGTCTCTGAGCTCGACAGCTGAAGCGAGGGTGCCCATATACCTATTGTGTTCAAGTGCTCAGATTGGTACTTAGGAGACTGAAATGGGTATTTGGGTGCTTAAATGCCTGTCTGAAAATTAAAATTTAGAATGGGGTGCCTTCATTTAGACAATCAGGATTGAAAATTAGAGTGAGAGATTGCATGTCTGAGTATAATTTAAAGTGCAGGCTCATTATGGATATTTTTATTGTTTAAGAAAATCCTTCCTGACTGAAAATGGGGCAATGACCAGGACTGCAAAGACTGAGGGAAACTATGATGGCACTGGACAATTTTCTTGATAAGATGAGCCTCTAGATGACACTTTGCATAATAATATGACAGACTGAATATTTCCATGCAGCATTTTAATTTTCTGGCTTGGTAAAGCCTATTAGGCGTTGGTGCCAGGCAGCCCACAGACCAAAAGCTAACTAGGGACTTCCTAAAGTACCTGTCTTCCCGACAAGGTGGGTAGCCTTTGGCTGTCCCATACATTCGATCAGCAGAAAGAAAATAATGAGCAGAGAGAAGAAATAAGTGAAGGAAGGCTGACCATAGAACAACAGAGAGAAAGAGGGGAGCCACAGCCTGGGAGCTGGACGTGGGGGCTGTGGTGAAGGGGAGGCATCATGCACAAAAGAAGGGCTACAAGACAGGACATGAAGAAATTGGGACAGGCAAACAAAGTACCAGCAGCATCTGAGGAGAGAAAGATTGGTGTCAAAAATAAGAGTGGGAATAGGGAAAAAAAAGGGTAGTAGAGATGGGGAGGATGGAGCAGAGGACACAAATGCCACTTGGGAGGAATGAGAAGCTAATTATTATCTCATAAATTTGCAGCAATATAAAACACCAGGATATCAGTCAGGAGGGATGCTCCAAATATTTTCCCAAGCAACAGCCTTCAAAGACAAGACAGAAGAAAGAAGAGGGGAGAGCAGACAACATGACTGTGTGTTTCAAGTTGGTTTCTTATATTTCAGACAGTTTATTTATGTATCCAGCATTACATAAAAAAGTAATAGATGAACATCTTTTGATTGTGCCACAAGGTACACTTGCCACTGATTAAAGAGCTGACTTTAGAAGGAGATGTTCAAACAGAAAATAGCTGACTTAGATTTCTTACATTACACTATTTATCTATTTAAGAAAACAAATACACACATCCACTGGAATTTTCTTGACCATTTATCAGCATTTCTGCCTGTGATGTGGATCTAAATACTTAATTTTTTTTTCTGTGCTTTCTGTATTTATGTTCCAGCTGGGAAGTGACCGAGAACATAAGCATTATCACTAAATACTGCAACGTTCCAGTCACTTGTGCCAGCACAGTTGGGTTTTGTATTTTGTTTTTGTTCGTTTTGTCTTTTAAACTCATTTTCTGAATGACTTGTTGGCTTTTAGTGGAAACAACTAATTCCATTGAAATTGGGTGTTGTGAAGGTTTTGCATGAAGGTGCATGACAGTCACGTCCAGTAGAACTGCAAGTGTGGAGAATGTGCAAAATATTTGAAATAGGCAAGGAGCAGAACAAATACTGAGGAACCTTTTACTTCCTTTGCTAATTGCATTTTGTTGCTACATTTGCCTAGCATAAGAGAACTTAGTTTAATACTACAACTCAAGACAGTGGTCAGAGAGATGCTGAGGTGGTATTGCTTACAAACAACCTCTGACACAGAGAGACAACTGGCCTGAGCACAAAGGGAATTTTTCAGATTTTCTTCACTGCTGAGGTGTCCATGTTTCTGCTGTGGCTCTTAGGAATACCCCACTTAGAAACCAGTGCTTCAGAGTCACATAACGATACCAGAAACACTTGACTTTAGGAGTGGAGTGTGAAGAATAGAAGAATTTGTAAATGTGTACATCCACAAAATAGTGGAAATGCAGCTCCTTACTGTTGCTCAGAGATGCTAACAAAAAATTGCTGGGTGCAAATGGATCTCCAGTTGTAGCCCACTCCTCCTCCACGAGCTAATGTAGAGCCAGCATTACCTTCACAAAACATTTTCACTGTCCTTTAGGGATACCTACTTCTGTTTTGGAAAAAGAAATCACAGTTGCTTGGAACCTAGAACACAGCAAAGTCATAGCAACAGAACAAATTAATCTAATTTACCAATGGGATTGGTCATATTTTAAAGGTGAAAATCAGTTTACAATTTCCATCTGTCCCCATGGAAGTCAAAATATATTTTGACTTTCACATCTATGTCTGACAATCACAATCCATAATACAATGGTAATATAATTTTCCTGCCCTATAACAAAAAGGTACCCAGAAACACAGGCATGTGTTTATCAGCTCCCTCTCCCACCTAGCCAAATGTCGACATTTAAAGTTAAATACTCCTGTCAGGAACTACGATAAACAGGCCATACAGCAGCTAAATGCATTTGCTCTTTAAAATGTGATTTTAGGCTCCCAGTTGCAGGTTCTGAAACTGCAAAACTGTGAACACGTTACTGTTGTAACTTAGCACATTCAGCTTCTTCTCCAAGGGTCAGCATTTGATTTCTGTGCAGAAAGTGAGGCAAGGGGCTTCAGATCCTTTTCAGATCCTTTCTTCTAAACTGATCCCTGTTTTAGAGCAAATGGAAGCCCTGGCTGAAAAGATACCTGCAGCCATTCCTAGCATCAAAAGAGAGTTACTTGGATGGAGAAACAGGTACTGAGCATTACCCTGGCAAGAACTTACCGTTTTGCATGAAATAGCAAGCAATCCTTACCTCTTTGCATGAAACAGCAAGACTAAATGAGATCTTAGTGAAAGACATTACTCAGCCATTTCCCACTGAACTCTAGTGTAAAAAAGTGCCAACAGGAAATCCTGAAATTCCCAAGCTGAATTTTTCTTACCAACTGAAGGCTAACAATTTTAGTTTTATATTGATTGTCGCTTGCATTCTGAGGTCCTTGAATGAAGGGCATTTTATAAATGTAAATTTGATGGATGGACTGATACATTTATATTCATGAGAACGTAGCCGGAGCTAAGCAGGTTAGTGTTGGTTTACACTCCAATTTTGTCAATAATAATCAGGAAAAGGAGGGATTAATGGCTCACCCTCATAATCTAATCGTATCAGTGCTATCCACTAACCTGGGCAATGCAAAAACATATCTGTTATGTCAGCTTGCATAAGCAATGATTTTCCAAATCCACAGTTAACATTTAGATGATGTTGCCTATGTGTTGGCACCCGTGTTTCATCTACCATTTGCTGCAGGAACACTTTTATGTGTAGCAATGTGCAAACAATTCAGGGTTAATATCACAGAGGGGATAAACTATGAACATGAACAAAAGAAGGATAAGTTTACACAACTGAGCCACGGGTGGACAACAGATGTTCATGCCACAGAGAGAAATAAATTTGGAAAAGAGCTTGTAATGCAGATGGGTTCAAGTTAATTTGCCTAGGAAAGGCTTGTAGAAATGAGCATTCATGCAACCAGCAAAGCTCTACAGTAAGTATGGTAACACCCCACAGGGGCAAAATCCACAGTAAGAGATTTCCATATTGCACAGCTACTCTGGTGGTCCACTAATCACACTTGCCTTAGAAGCACTGACAAATCCCATGCATTGATATTTTATCACCCAGGCTCTCAAACCTTGTCTGGTGTCTGGAGCAGAAGCTGCAAATGCAATGGTAACACAGCTGCTGGCACTGGTCAACATTACATGGTGGTGGCAGTGGCACAACATCAGGAGGTTTCTCAAGCAGTATTATCCCAGCAGTCTACCTCCAGACTATCTATTTTCCTTAGTGCAAGTGTTCATAGGGTTGGTTTCTTTTTTTCCTTTTTCTTTTTTTTTTTTTTTTTTTTTTTTCTTTTTCCATTTTTATACTTTAATTGAACTAGCATTTAACCTAACTTCCCCTGAAGTTGTTGGGTAGAAGATAGGTCTTTTGGCTCTGGCTGGAGATAATACTTTGACCACTGTGGAGAGGAAGTGTGCGTTGAGCCTGACATCTGTCTGAGCTTGTAGCCCTCTGTTTGTCTTAGCCAGGAAATACAGCCCAATTTCTATGCTGTTGTGGTCTAACTGACAAGCTGATTTCTCAAGCCCCTCGTAAGTCTTGATGTTAACATCCTTCTTTCTTGGAGACCTTTCTTACAAATATATGTGATATTGCAATTCTGAGGCTGGTGCTGTAAAACAATAGTGGTTCTTTTTCTGATCTTTTTGTCCCTTTTTTTAAAACAACGACAGCAACAGAAATGTGGGCCACAGCATGCATTGCTGCTGCTACTCCTTTTACTGACACAGAAACCAGAAAATGTCTGGAGTTAAATGGCACCATACTCAAAATCTGACCACCCAGATGACCTCAGGCCTCTGAGAACCACTGCCATCCATACATCGAGAGAGGAATTAATGAAGTAGTAGGAAACAAATGCATGTGTACATCATATTGTATTGCATTACATTAGTGCACAAATTGCCCGAGTGACCTCACTGAGCACTCGTGTGATGAGAACACCCTTGTGAAGTTACAGCTGTTTTGAACTATTAAGTGTTCATAAGCCAGACATGATTTTCCTGCAATGCTGCTGCTAAATGAGCAGCTATGTATTGCATTAACATTCCCAGATGCCCTCCCTCAGCTTAAGAAGCCTGGGGGTAAAAAGACAGGAAGGCTCTGGGATGCACTTCTGTGTCTGAGAACGATGGCGCAAATCACCCTAATTGTTTGTTAGATGAACAATGATCACTAATTAACGTTGTTAAAATGTCATCAATGATCACTAATTAACATTGTTAAAATTTGTTAACAAAGGAAATTTAACAATATCTTAATTAGGAAGGATTTCTAATTTGCGATATAGAGCACATTAGACAAACAAGGCACAACTCTTCCTTTGTTTTTCAGCTCTGCAGCAGGAGAGATTACACGATATGACACAACGCCGTCTGCATTCGCCGTTTATCATTCTACGTCCTCTATGCAACTCTGCTGTATAATTACAGCTGGGGCTAATTTTACCTGTGTTATTGTTTGCCCTGTAATTTAGAGAGAATGGGCCGTGTTGACGCTACGTGATGCAGTCTGGGGCAATCAGCTGGCTCTTTGCCACAGGACTACCATTCACATGCTCCTGCAATGAAGCGTGTGCATTGCGAAATAAAAAGAACCTTTCAGTGTTTTAATTTACTTAATGATATGGTGCAAGAGTAGCAGCTTTCTTCTTCGGGTTTTCTTTTTCTAAGTGTAATTTATCAGCGGCTAACCTTTCAGGACTGTGTTCTGCTTCAAAGCTGCTGCACATTGTTGGGAAAAGTCCCCTTCTATTATCTGTTACTTAATTATTAAAAAGCTTCTACTCTGTTTTCATAAATTATCTATGTATCAGCAAGGTTGGCATATGAGGAAAAAAGACGTGCATGCACACATGCATACAGGCTTGGGGAGATTACAAAGTTAATTATTCCTGATAGAAAATTAATAGCAATAATAATAAGAAAACCTGAAGAGATTTCATACAATGCTGGAGTCAGACACCAAAAAGATTTTGAGAACTTTCATAGCAAATTATCTTTAAACGTAGCAGAGTGAAATTGGGACACTTGTCTATGTTACGCTCTGCCTAGCAGAATGTTCCAAGAGACTGACGCTGGCCTCGAAGGGAACGCAGTTATCACGTAATGCCCAAACGTACATCTAGGAGACTCCCGATAGCCCATCAGAGGGAACTTTTTTGCCTATTTGTTTCAGTGGAACTGACATACAAACCCTGCTTATAAGGGAATATAGCCTGGTGGTTAAGGCTCTGCTCATTTTCATATGTAGGAATAAAAGATTTCCTGCTTCAGCACGAACTTGCCAGTCTGGTCTGAGCTCTAATTCCATATGTTGTGGGGCAATCATCTGCTTGGGGTGATGGATCACCTTTCCTTTTCTCCATTTTTTTGTGTTCCTGTGTGTTTTCATCCTCTAGAACCCTTCTTTCTAAGGACTGGAAAGATTGGGGTTTAGGTTTGCATGAAAATGGTCTTTTGGCTCCTGCCTTCTCTCCAAACATACTCAGATCCTCTTCTTCCCAAAAGCAACCCAACAAGAGCAAGAGATGCAACTTTTCTTAAAAGCCACTTCTCACATTCAGATTGACCTGCAAGGCTGGGAAAAAGTTTTTTTTTTTTTTTTTTTTAATTTAATTTTTTTTTTTTTTATTTCCTTGCAGATCCTTCTGAATTCACCCTGGTGTTCATCTTCAGATGCAGGATGTGCCACTGATGCTGGGGGTCACATGAGATATTTTGGGGAGGATAAGGCTCCTTCAGCCCCTCTGCAAACACATGCAGACGTGAGGGTGTCTTGCTTCTTGTGCCAGCAAATGCTTTTACACTCAAAATGTGATAACTCCTTTCTCCTGAGATAAGCTTACAGCCTGATGGTTGGAGCACCTTTGTGGAAAATTACAAATTTCCCCCAGACACAAGGGAAGTCAAACTTTGGACACTCCCCTTTGCTTTCCTTGCAGGTGTCTGGAGTTGCTTAGAAGGCTTCCTGTCCCATGATTTGTTTTCAGGTTCTGTTTTAGGAAGAGGGAAAAAAAAAAAAGGGAAGAAAAGAAAGAAAAGTTAAAATATGATTCACTGCTATTTTTCTCTCTTAATTCCCTGCTTGCTTAGGGAATAAAACCATCAAAAGTAATTATTCTCAAGATCTTGTCTTGTCTTCCAAAAGCATTATTTGAAATCCAGTAACGTGCATTTTCTTAGGAATGGCATTGTTTGGATTAAGTTATGTAGAGATGCTTTGTCCCTTCTTTCTATGCTTATTGCACTCTTATGAAGTGCATTTCCTTAGTGCAGTGCTTCATGAAGCCATTCTGGTATTTGTTCTCGGTTAGGTTTTCTAAAAAAGACCCTGCCTTTTTTGACCATTGCTAAAGTTGTTAAAGCCTGATGCACTTTTTTCTGGAAATTTCATTTATTCAGTCTTGGTTGACCATTTAAGTACTGAAAACAGTATGTATCGGTGCCTTAACTGGGCCTCAGATTTTTTATTTTCCTAAAGAATATAATTGCAAGCTCTGTTCGTGAATTATCCTGTTTGCCAGCTCATCCTTTTCTGCTTCAGATATCACAATTACATTCTGAAGTTCATCTGAAATGCTATTCCAACATTTTAAGCTTGCTGTAATTAAAACAGACCTTTACAAATGAAACCACGTGTGTATTGTTTTTAACTCCTATCAGGTTCACCACCCACTAGTGTTTATCTTAGAACACTCTACCTGGTTTCTAAAGCTCTCCTCTAACTCCTTGTATTTTGCTGTGTGACTTTCCATTTACTTCTGCCTCTTTCACGTGCCCCTCATTGTGTTCAGCAGCTGGGACTGTCACCTCTCTTGTATACATGACGGATATGTTAATTTCTCCAATTTAACGTGCTGTTTTTATTTAAATAGACTCTAAGATCCTCCTTTTCCTCACTAGAGTTTTGACATTATATATATATATATATATATTTTTTTTTTATTTTATTTTTTTTTCTTCCCAAATGGGAGGTGTGTTGGGTGTTAAGCATTCAGGAGAAAGTCCTTCTTTGCCCTTGTGCCTTTGATCCTGTTCCACCAGTCTGTTCATACCTAGCCTCCCTTGGCTACAGATATCAAAACCAACAGGGGAAAGATGCTTTGACAAAATACTCCCTCTCTGCTCCTCCAGCTATCCTGTTACCTGTGCCTTGAGCTTGTCATAGAAATGAAGGGAAAATTTAGAAAAAATGGAAACAGTTATTTTGTATGAAAAAATATAATGTATGAAATATATGATCAGTATAATCTTTGAAAGGATATTTGAAAGTGTTTTGAAATTAGACTTTTCCTGCTGCACTTTGAATATATATATATGTATATAATTAATATGTCAAATTGAGTTACTTTTTTCCAAAATATTTTATATAAAGTCATTCAAATTCCTGTACATCACAGATGAAGCTTAGTGTTGGCCCTTAATCTGATGCTACATTAACTACAACACACAAATGTACACAGAGATATCTATGAATGTCATGCTGATTTTCCAGAATTCTTCTGTAGAAACTGGATGGGTTTACAGTAGTTGCATGATTAACTTTCTGCAATATAGCCTTGCTTTTGGTTTACAGATGAACCATTCTATATCCAGGATATTACTTTCCCTTGAATTTAGTGACCAAAAATACATCTAAAGTACCTAAGTGCACAAAGCAGCAGTCTCTGAGAGTAGGCATCCTTGGTCTGTTCAGAGGTAAAGAACTGATGCACTACATACACGTACCAAGCACTGTTTTATACACCATAACCAAAAGTACATAAGACAGTTCAGATTCTTAAGGAAATAGGTAAATATATAGAGAGATACGTTAATTTAACAAGTAAGTACTGTAGCTTTCAGTTTTCTCTGCCCCTGTCCAAACAGGGAGGGAAATGGGAAAACCACAAGGGATCTTTTTTTCTTCCCATATTGCCAATGTTTCCAGGAATTTCAAATACTTACAATCTACCAGGAAGAGGTAGGTGAGAGCTCTGGGTAAAGGTGGGTTGTACTCAGTAGGGATACGATTAGCATACAACAGTCCTTCTTCAGTGCCAACGTACATCTTCTTAACAGAACTCCACAGCAGCAAAATCATCATTAACAAACTTACTTCAAGAGAAAAAAAATGGGAATATATTTCAGCCCCTTTCACCAAACACTGAAATACCCCAAAGCATACTTATATGCATAGATACATATTGAAATAAAAGATAGCATAAAGACAAAGGTTAATTATGAGATGATGAAACTACATAGAAAAAATAAAATAGTAATAATATACCTGAAAAAAAATGGTTCATGCACAAGTTGCAGACAGGTGAGAAAGATACTACTCAAAATAATGGGAGGTGGTGTAGGTTGTAAATGATGGATCATCAGGGTCATCATCAGGCACAGAAACAGGGAGGCAAAAGGGATTTTGGTGCAACAGGCTGAATTCCACTTGAAACAGGAAAAGAAGCAGTGAAAGCCAATGGATTCTTTAAAAAACAATCACATGAAATTAGTGACTTCATTTGCTTTTTTGTTTATACGTTTCTTGATGAACTGCAACAACCTTTAGTAATCTTTGTTTTCAAGCTTCAGTTCATGTTCAGGTCTATTTCTAACACAAACGGAATTAGTTATATGCCTTCTTTAGCTATTTAGAAAGATTTTTAACTGTTAACTGTCATCCCACATTTTTATCACCCTCTCTCTTTTCTTCCTCAGCTCTCCTTCAGCGCGTTCAGCTCCAAGTAATTCTCTTGAATACCTGTCTCTTCTGTTTTATCAGATGCAGCTCTCCATCAAAGCCTTGCTGTTTGAGCTACAACATCATCTTTTTCCTCAGACGCTTTGGAGCTGCGAGAGTACCCCTTCCATACTGCTTTCCAAACACCATTAATTGCCTTGGTAGTTATCAAGTCCCACGCAGCAAGAATGTTTTCCAAGACGTGTCAGATGTTGAAACACTTCCAAAACTCACTCAACCTGTGACTTATTAGCTTTGCCCATCACTCCAAGTAATCACATCAACGTTTGTCATAAATAAAACATTTTAGAGTTAGCAATTGCTCTTTGGGCACGTGGTTGACTTCGTGGTGGAGAAAAAGCAACTTGAATGTTCAGGTGCACATCAACTGGATGAGATGGATAGGCTCTCACTTATTTAAGTGTGTTACTAAGGATGGGCAAAGCTTTTAAATGCCAGCTTACTTGCAGGACAATACTCTTCAACTTCATGGCTAAAGCTGTTCGCTAACCAGTTTTGGTAACACTGGAAATATCCTGTGCCTTTTTGTTTGAAAGCTAGCGAGCACATGGCCTTCAAACCCTTGGGTTTTGCGAGTATCTGCAACATCACCCCGCATCAGCTGGGCTGTGTTTTGCAGCCTTGAATCCTGGTGGCTACTTTTCCCTTGAAGAAATAAAGGTTCTCGGTGATGTATGTTTCCCAGGGTTCTCCTTTGGCTGCATTGACTAGCTGCTGCTGTGTGTAGCAGTGTTGTATAAATTTTCAATGATTTCTGCCAAATAGTACCAGAATACAGTGGGACACAGCTCTGATTCCTATCCTCCCTCTTCACTGAGCACATTTTTTGATCAACACCTCTTCACATGACCAGTTATCTTCACAGATAAACCACTTGTGTTTTGTGCTGTTTTTAGTGATTCTGTATTTCTGTTTATTGATCTTGGGATAGATTTATCCACTTATACACCCAACCAAGAGCTGAATCAGATTCACCATTTGCCCATGTTCATAGTATTCTCATCTTTGTTTCTAAGGATAATAGTTTTCTTGGACTTTTTAGGTATATAAAAGCAGCCGAAACACACTTTTTCAGTGCCACTGGACTTTTAGGGCTATTGTATACTGAAAGACCATGAAGGAAAAGAAATCTCCTAGACTACACAAGCACACGATTTGAACACCTTCAGCCCTGACAAATTCACATTTTACCCACCATCCATCTTGTACTGCAGCCAAAGTGCTTCGTGTAAACTGACATGCTATTGCAATTGTTTGCATTTTCTGTTTTGTTCATTATTTGGTTGTTTTTCTCCTAAACCACTTCTAAATCCTAGTCAATGCTCGTGAATTTGGTAACAGGGTGGGAAGGGAAAGGAGCTTAAAAAGTAAGTTGTGTAGGTGTGAAAACAGCAATGTGGAGGCTTTTCTTTTGGAGGGACTTCTTTAAGAGCTGCAGAGATGTGAGTGAGGTGCTGGGTTTACTCAGCATGCAGCTCCTGTGTGCTGTTAGGATGGGTTGCAGAATGTACAGGTTAAATTAAGGGACAAAGAGCAGAGGGTACAAGAGGAAAGGTTACTGCCTCATTTCCCTGGCCAGATGGAATGGCCCAGTTGAGTGCTGTGATCAAGCTGATGGTTGCATTTCCAGAATGGCATTGCCAGGAGAACGCAGTAATTTTGCTATGGCACACTGCAAAACCCTAAACTGAGGCTGGGGAACTGGCACATTATATTGCAGTGTACTGCTGGCCAGGGTCACTTGGCTGACAGAGAACCCCCTTAATCCCATGGTCTTGTGTCACAACCCTGTAAAACTAAACCCCAAATAGCGCCTTTTCCTGTGCCAAGTCTTCTCCCCAAGCCAATCAAGAAATAAACCTAACAGCAAGCTTGTGTGAAGAGGTCATCTTGTCTACTTGATTCTGATCTCTATAAATCAACTCAAGTTTGACTTCTTAGCAGAATATGGAAGTGAACCTTGGAAGATTACTACTGATGCTAAAAAAAAAAAAAAAAAAAAAAAAAAAAAAAAATGAATTCTTAGAGACCTTCCCAGACTCTTCCAAAATAACCATTTTCTGATGATTCAGCAACCTGTCCACAGGGGACAATTTATAGGTGTTCTTTTGAAAAAAAAAAAAAAAAAAAAAAAAAACAACAAGGCAGAGTCACAGAAGAAATACTACTTAGAAAAATAATATATGTCTCTTGCATTTTACATGTTGAAAAGGTTTGACTGTAAATTCCATTTTTGACATTCATCCCAGAGCCACTTTAAAGGCAACCCACAGATTCAACAGGGAGACAGTAAACACTAAATCATAATTACCTCATAAAAGGGGAGCCTGTTTCTCTGAATGCCTGAGATCCGATTTTGCTTTGCAAAAATAACATAAATCTATTGTTCTACTCGGTTTTATTTAAGGCCAATTAGTGCTTGTATTAAAAAGAAAAAGAAAGAAAAACAGAAACAACACCTTCCAAACTTTACTGTCATTTGTCTAGATATGAAACACTGATTCTCTGCTCTCATTAAGGAGCTGTTCATTAGAGGACAGCATGTTCCACGAGAGCTGAGGTCTTACATTAACAGTGAACTATGGAAAATCTCTCCCATTTGGCAGCCCACATTAACATTTCTTCAGCAAAGGGATTTCTTTTTAATGTGATCTAGTGCTGTATGCGTTACTGTACGGAAGAAAAAATATTTTTCAACACAATCTTGACTTGGTTTTAATATCCCACTGGGTGACATCTGACACTGTACTGAGAGAATAACACCTCTCTGGGTAATCTTTCCAACAGAGCCTGAAAATGAGCAGTCTGTGCCATTAATATGGCCAATGTAATTAGCAGAGCAGTATGACTGATCTTTTTTTTTTTTTTTTTTTTTTTTTAATCAACATTTCCTAAAGCTATTTCTCCAACTGAAGTGACTCTAGCCTGTGGAGCCAGGGAAAGCTAAACTTGAGTGTGCCCAAATAGGTCGCAGTTTTGAAGCACAGGTAGGGAGATCAAAGATAATGCAGCTGCCTGCCTTGGACATGATTTCTGAATAAAGCTCATTATCCCGTTACCAAGAATTTGAAACAATTGTTTCTAGGTGAAATCAGGTGAAATTAGTCATACCACAATAATGTTTTAAGGCAAAAAGGCAAAGAAGCTTGCTTTCTTTTTCTTTCTTTCTTTCTTTCTTTCTTTCTTTCTTTCTTTCTTTCTTTCTTTCTTTCTTTCTTTCTTTCTTTCTTTCTTTCTTTCTTTCCTTCCTTCCTTCCTTCCTTCCTTCCTTCCTTCCTTCCTTCCTTCCTTCCTTCCTTCCTTCCTTCCTTCCTTCCTTCCTTCCTTCCTTCATTTCTTTTTAATTAAGAAAAAACTAAAAAGAGATTGACTGGGGGAAGAGCATTCATGCTGTATGTTCAGTGTTCAGATATGCTGGGAATACATTTTTGACTAGTTTTGACATAATTTTCGCACCTCTCTTCATTCTTCTTCTGTAGGAAGGGCTCCTCTCCTTGCAGGTGAGCATGCAGCCAGAGGGACCAGTCACAGCTTTATCTCATCCCCCTGTAGAAGTCACCAGGAACACCTTTGGGAAGGGTTGATACCCACCAACATATGGTACCACTGCAAAGCAGGCAGATGGCCTGAGTTCCTGAGAAGGGTTTGCCAAGTGGCAGAGCCAGTACTAGTGCAGCATCCCCAGAGGGTGGCAGACACCTGGGACCCCAGTTGTGTGCCAGGAAACGGGACAGAGGCAGGCAGGGCAATGACTGCAGCATTTGCATGGACTCAGTTGCCCTTCCGAGGCAGGGCTGTGCTGGGGAGGGGAATTGTTGAGGAAGATGATGGCTGTTGGCCCAAGGAAAGCTGGACCTGGCTAGTGCCTGTTCACACCTCCTGGGAGAATAAAGAACTGGCTGCTGCACATCCTGGGATGCTGAAACCACACTGGCTCTCTGCTAAGAACATAGTCCCATTCCTTTACAAAACCCAGATGTGGTGGTGGTGGTGGTAGGGATCCTCTCCTTCAAATAATACCCAAGCCCCTGGGATTTACAATGACCTTCCACGTGCAGCATGGTTGATTCAAAACTGCCAGGTCTGTATTCAGAAGTACTAAGGCACAAATTTCTTTTTGAAACATAGCTTACAAAAGATAATGAACTCATCCGAATGAATGCAAATGTCTTGACTCAAAAGTAGCCTATCACTGCAAAAGACACAGGTGCTAAGAAAAACCTGATAAACAGCTGATACATTACTCATAGTTACTATATATTTCAGCTGGCAGAAGTGATCATAAATACATTCTGCTCTGCGCATACCTAGGGCAGAGAGGCAAAAGGGGCAACATCATTAGGACTCTGCTGATCATTAGGTCTTAGCACTGTTCTCCAGCAGTATTATTGCAAGACATCTGATCTAGCTGAACTGAATAGCCCTGGGGATAATAAAAGCTCAGAAAAGGAAAACATCAGTGGTTGAAAACAGTTGCATACAAGATATATTTAAAAAGTAGGTGGATTTGGCACTGGCATAATAATAAGGAAGTTTCAGTGTACCATTGAGAACAAATAGACAGCAATGAACAAGCCCTTGGCTCTTTGGGGTTAAGGGCCTTATGACAGCAAGGTCTGATGGGTCCAGGGTGGGATCAGCAGGAATGAGGTCCTGAGGTATGATGGACTAATCCCAGATGCAAAGTCAAGGGAGATGTTTCCTCTGAATTCCCACTAGTGGGTGGATTTGGATCTAATTCTGGTTCTACTTTTGATTTGGTAGGGAAATCCATTCAACCACTCTGTAAAATTAGTGTTATTCTTGTCGCATGCAACCTTTAGATGAGCTTTAATGGACTTCCTCATATGCCAGCAAGTTCTTCATCTCATGAAGACAGACTGCACAGACTTTAATCTCCAATCTTTTGCTATGCAAGGTGTGGTTTCTATGCAGTTCTGGATGAAGAGTACAGAAGAAAAAACATCTGTCTGCTTTGATCCTTGATTATTGCAACTCTTGGGCCGGGCTGGTTTCCCAGAAAACAAGAGTATTACAATTAGGCTGAAATTAACTTTTCTATCTGTCAAAAACAAATAATAATTTAAAAGTCTGTGCAAAGTTTAATTACCTTAATTCAACAATGGTGCAATAAAGCAAGTTATGTTTAAGCCATACAAAACACCATATTCCTATTTTTCCTCCTTTAACTCTCCTCAAAAGAGTGCAGCAGGGAGGGAAAACTCTTATCATTTTCTTCAGGACCATTATAAATCTTTATCAGCTAACGTTTTAATGTTTATCAGTTAATTATAGATCTTTATCCATCTAATCTTTAAAAAATAAGCATTCCAACTGCAGAAAGTATTATCACATATTCAAACTACTGAGCATTAATATGTAAAATTCCCTAAAAATATTTATTTTTAACATTTTAATTAAAAAAAAAAAAGTATATTAGCAAACATCATCAACATCATATCTGCTTACATGATGACATCACGCTGTGATTAAAGTCCTTGATTTGAAACAGCCAAGGGACTGGCAGCAGCCTTACAGCTGGCTGTCATCCTGGGACTGAAGGCATTCATGGGGGGGGAAGGCGAGGAGAAGGAAGGGTGAAGAGTGGAGGAAGTACACATCTTTGAAGAAAGAAAACAACGTCATCAAGTAAAATTAAAAAGACTGTGCAAATACGTACTCAGCATTGGAGGAAGAAAATATGTTTTCCTGAATTCATGCATTGGAGTTGTGACTGAACAGTGAGTAATGACTTAATGAGCCTAAGCAGAAAAAGTTCCAGACTTCTAAAAAAATATTATTCCTACCAAATATGAACAATTGAAGTTGACCTGCTCTGGTCACTGAGATACAGGTGAGAAGAAACCCAGGCTGCCCACATCCACGTACACATTAGTTTCCTTCAGAAGGCCCTGCACAGGAGAAAATGTTGTCAACATGTTAGCTGATGGGCAGGTATCTGCCTACGTATAGAGAGAGCAGTCTTTATTTTTTAACATGAAAAAGCAGACAAAGGTCATTGGATTATATGCCAATTCAGGGTGAAAGGAATCCAGAAGACCTCAAGACTAAGCACGTGCTCAGGCAGGGCCAGCTGTGGGATCAGACCAGGCACTGCCTCCTCCATCCTCCACCTGCCCCTGCAGGACCATCCGGGGGGAAGTATGTTGCCCACCACAGATGATAACACAGGAATCAGCTTAAAGGCCTGTAAATAACGTCTCAGTAGCATTTATTTGGAGGACTCACGTGGTGTGGTTACTGAAGTTTAATCAAAGCACTAGCTAATTATTTCAGTGCTGACCACAGCATAAGCCTCCTGTAATCCTTATCCATTGAAATTGAGCATCTTAAGAACTAGAAGAAGACGCAACCCCCAGTGGTATATCCCTGCTCTCTCTGATAGATTTTTACAGAATTGTACTTACTTCAAGTTTAAATTATTTCAGGCAATTAAGTTCCATGAGTTGTCTTTCAATGGTAAGTTCTCCCAGAATTAAATTGATTTTTCTATCACTTCAGTTGCTAGAGGTCATAATCGGGATTGATAACCGTTCTGCTAGACACTGCACAACTTCCAAGAGTTATCCTGTCTGGAGATCTCTGCAATCCACACTTTTATTTATTTTATCTAATGTAAACAACCATGCTAGTGACCATGAAGTGAGTGCCGGGTACTGAGCAGGTTTGTTGCAAAGCCAGCATGCCACATTGCTTGATTCAGCAGTGTGATGAACACCAGGAGCATCTTCATTTGCTGAGGGAGGACCCCTCTGTACTAATACAGGGCAAAAGAATCACAAGCTGCTGGAGTACAACATACCGATGTAATTAGCTCGCTTGTAGGTGGCCCCTTGATTTCACTAATTGCTGCCAGTGATACCCTCTGGCAGCTCCCCCAGAAGGCAGCAGCCACCAAGGCAAATCCCCGGGCCCTGTCCCTGCTGGCCCCAGCCAAGTGGCAGCATCCTGCCCTCCCACTCCTCTGTGGGGCTGGCAGAACCAGCGCAACCCCACTATCCCCACAGCCCCTGCATCCCCTCCCAGCCATGCTGGTCCAGCAGGCATCCTTCCCCAGCTCCTTCCCCTTCCCCGGGCGAGGCTGACAGCCCAGGCACGCTGCCAGCAGCCCAGGCACGGTTACGGTCACACATGCTGGAAATTGAGAGAAAGCGTGTGGGATTTATTTTATTCTGGGAGGTGGGAATGGGGGGGGGGGGAAGAGGGACTGGAAGGCTTTTAAGCAGTCAAGGCCTCTGACAGAACAGGATTGAAAGCTATGCACCATATTTCATATAATTCAAGGCTGGACTGCATGCATGTGTTATTAGTTCTCAAAACCATTGTGTACAGCAATTTCTCCATCCCCAGTGAGCTGTTCTGGCTGCGAAGCCAAAGGAATAGTTGGTACCAGGCCAAAGGAGTTTAGGAATTTTTCTTGAAGAAGGGAGGGAGGGAGGGAGGAAGTGGGGAGGAATGTGGGGCACAAAGCAAGAAGGGCTCTTCTTTGAGTGCACAACAGCCTCTGCTGATGTTTCCTAAAGTTTCCAGGGTCTTACCCCCCAAACTTTCTCGCTTCCCCTCTCTCCAGTTCAGGAACAAATTCCCATGTGGTCTGTGGTGTCCATTCCTTGCCTCCCAGGGACAGCTATTGCATGGCCAAAGGACAGCAGCAGCCGGGGATGCTCTGACAGACTCCCGGGGTCCTTGCAAATCAGGAGAAATCCGTTACCACAGCTTTGACAGATGTCTTACACTCATCTCTGGAGCTTAGGAGGGAGGTGAGGGAGGAGGAGAAAGGAGGAGGAGGAAATCTGAAAGCCTTTTCAAAGACTATTGAAACAGAGGCGCTTTTTTTTTTTTGCTTTTTTTTTTTTTTTTTTTTCCTCTTTTAAACAAGAAATTAAGGTGGGGAAAATACTTTAAAAAATACTTAAAAAAATACTTAAAAAAAGTTTAAAAATTTGTAGCTTCACTTTAACCACAGCTTTATTTCTCTGTCTGTCTCACACCATGTTTCCATTATTCTCAGGAGAATGAACTGCATGCATGCCAAATCAGGTCATTCACAAATATAGAACGAACGTCTGTCATTACAGATTTACCACTCCGACTACAGCATATCCCTTCTGTCTATAAAAATCCCAATCCATTAGCAGGGCAAGCTCTCTACATGTCAGCCCTTTAACACTCTGTGCACCTCAACAAGCAGGAGATACTGTTAGTATCTCCTTCAGTAGGCGAGCCTATGCATTTGTTTAAAAATTATGGCAGGATGTGTGGGTCATGTCTGTCAGCTCTACGACAAAATCAAATTCTTCACGTGGAAATTTACAGCAGGCTGAATCATGGATGAGCTCTGAACAAATTCTGGGTAAGGCCCACAGCCAGAGGCACCACCACACTCTCACTTTCCTTGGACATGATGTAAGGTCTCCAGACCATCAGGTCTCTCTGCTTTAGCCTCAGACCAGCTGGTGCTTGGAGCAGCATGTGTCAACCTAGGCATTAGGTGCTTCCTTCTACCCATTCAGCCTCAAGTTGCACTGTCTAAATACAGTCTTGCAAACTGCTCTGCCATCATGCAGAACTTCAAAACGACCCTGGGGGTTCTTCAAAACGAATCATCATCTCTGTGCAGGAGCTGATTTTCACTGTGAAATACTGGCAGACAGTCAGGAACCAAATTCATGCTGGACAAAGCAAGATTTTAATGTAGGGAACTTAGGCAAGGAGAAACTAATGTCCAGATTACCAGACTTCTTAGGAACTTGACCTGTATCTTGCTGAAATGTCCTTATCTTGATGAATATGTGATTTTTTCCAATTCATACAAGAAAGCTGAATTGGAGCACATGTTCCAAGATGTCCTGGTGAATAAACAGGTCTCTCCTTGCTGATCACACAAAATTCTTACAGAAATGCTGTGGTGATTTTACTCAGGTGGGCAGCCGGCTCAGACAGACCCAACACAGATGCCTTAGAGTAAAATATTTGCTCTCTATATTGGAGCGCAGAAATGGTGTTTCAACAGGTACCCTAGTTAGAGAAAACAAATAAAGATATATTAATAAAAAGGGGCAATTCATTATTTTGTCCAGGAAATAAAAAGAATTCACACACACACACAAAAATAATAATCATGATAAAAAATGGATGCACATACAAATCTATGTTGCAGAGGCAGTGCTATGTGTCATAAAACACATCCAGTTTGAAATCCGAATTTAAACTTGAAAACCTCCATGGATTTATTTACCATCAAGGAGAGCAATTAGGCTTTCTCCAATGGACAAAGGATTGCTGTTAGATTGTCAGAAATGCTAGTGTTCACAGTTCAAACAGCACAGTGGATAAAGCACCTGTTTAAAGCACTACAGTTAAACTTTTGTGCATTTGTAGTTTTATTTTAGAGCTTCAAGGGATTTTTCCTTTTTAAAAGGAAAAAGAAGAAAGCAAGGAGCCTGGGTAAAGTGTGCATTTACTGATGACAATGCAGCTGACAATGTACAAGATTCCTGCTAAAGCTAAGCCTTTCTACAAATCACTTATAATCTAATAGGCAGACGTGCAGCATACTGAAGGGGAAGGGAGTAAGCAGAGGACTCAAGAATTTTCTAAGTTTGTTCCATTTCCTGAGGAAATCGCAGGAGAGCTGACTCTTTAACAGGGATTAAAAAGGAAAGGACAGTAGCATGGCAACTAAAGAGGGAGGCAAATACTGCCCCTGGAGAGAACATTACAGGACAAGGCAAGGGGAAGGCAAACAGCCACAGTGTTCCCCGGGTACGACACTGTGGACAGCCATATGTGACATGGCCTGAAGAAGGCCTTTGGGTTTCCTTCTCACATGTGACATGGCCTGAAGAAGGCCTTTGGGTTTCCTTCTCCCCTTTTGTTCCTGAGTGTCAGGAATTAACAGCATGGTTGCTCGCAGTCACGCTGTTTTCCCACCAGCTGATTCATAGAGAGTGATGGGTTTCGTGGCAGGGTGTATTTTGTAGGTCCCTACGCATGGACATGGTAACCTCCATGAACACGGGCCACGAAGCAGCCACAGCTCTAGATTCAATGCTCACTGCCGTGGAGAGGAGGGCAGAAAAGTTGTAGCAATGTGCCCCAGCAGGATGCATTGTTTTTTCCATCCTGATGCTTGCCAGAGGAGAAGGGAACTCACATACAAATACTTTGTAGAAATGAAATGAATAAACCTCTTTAAATATAATAAGGTCATATAATAAAGCCATCTCAACTGAAGAATTCAAAGGCTGCTCTGTGTTCCAGGGGGAGAAATACAAATACAAGGTTATGAGTGAAGGACAAAACTGTCAGATGAATCATTGTAAGTCTTGATTTTGTACTTCCACACCAATGCCACTCTGGCATGAAAGGCTTTGGAAAGCCACTAAACTTTAGATTGATTATCATTATGCATGTGTGGTGGTCTCATCCTCAAGGAAAACAGGGAGAAAACACAATGGAAAGGGCTCAAGGGTTGAGATAAGAACAGGGAGATCACTCACCAATTATCATCACAGGTGAAACAGACTCAACATAGAGAGATTAATAAAATTTATTGCCTATCACTAGCAGACTAGAATATTGAGAAACTAAAAACAAACTAAGAACACCTTTCCCCCATCCACCTTGCTCTACATTAACACTCCCCGCTCCACTCCCTCTCTGCCCCTGCTCCCCGTGGGGTCCCTCCCACGGGATGCCGTCCTTCCCAAACTGATCCTGCAGGGGCTGCCCCCAGGCAGCAGCTCTTCAAGCACTGCTCCCACATGGCTCCGTCCCATGGGGTCCATCCCCCAGGAGCAAACTGCTCCAGCACAGGTCCCCCACGGGTGGGTGGCAGCTCCCCCCAGACCCTCTGCTCCTGCGTGGGCTCCTCTCCATGGGCGGCAGCTCCCCCCAGAGCCCTGCTCCTGCGGGGGCTCTCCATGGGCCGCAGCCTCCTCCAGGCCACATCCACCTGCTCCACCGGGGGCTCTTCCACCCATGGGGGGGCTGCAGCGTGGAGATCTGCTCCGTGTGGGACCCATGGGCTGCAGGGGGACAGCCTGCTCCACCAGGGGCCTCTCCACAGGCCACAGGGGAACTGCTGCTGCCTGCCTGCAGCACCTCCTGCCCTCCTGCTGCACTCATCCGGGGGGCTGCAGGGCTGGTGCTCACTCCTCTCTCTCCCAGCTGCTGTTGTGCAGCAGTTCTTCCCTTTCTTAAATCTGCTCTCACAGAGGCAATATTGGTGTCACTGATGTGCTCAGTTCTGGCCAGCAGCAGGTCCCTTTTGGAGCCATCTGGAGCTGGCCCTCATCTGACGTGGGGCAGCTTCTGGACTCTTCCCAGAGAAGCCACCTCTGCAGTCTCCTCTGCCGCCCCTCTCCCACTACCAAAACCTTGCCATGTAAACCCAATACACCCTGTTAAAAAACAAAGTAGGATAAACATTACTAATAACCTATTTAAGCCAGCTGCAACACTCTTAGGCTTATGAACATAAACAGGCCCCTAATAAACCAACCGTAGGAGCTGTTCCACCAAGTTAAATGGGTGCTGCCTAGAGCTCATGACAGATGGTTTTAGAGCAGGTCCGGCATGTGGTATCTACACAGCATCTTGTAGCATATGAGAAACAAATTCTCTGACACGCAGTTTGCTCCAGCTGAAGATTTTATCACCACATCATCTTCTGATCCCCAAAGGTGACAACGAATCAGTGTTCTGTTTTCTCCTAATTCACAGTGACACACTTCCTCAGAAAGACAGGAGTGGATGGTGAAAGTCTAAAGTCTCTTGCTTTATCAGGCATAGATGTTTTGGTTAACTTACAGATAGCCCTGCCTAGGAACTGCCTCTCAGTCTAGCATAGTCTCCCACTCTTCATTCTCTCCCTCCGTGATGCCATCAAGGATCTTTCCCCATGCCCCAGGGCCATGCAAGTAACTTTGGTGCAGGTTACAAACAAAGAGGGGACAAAAGTGGAGAATATGTCTGTATGTTAAGCACACACCACCTGGCCAGTCTGCCTTGACACAGTTCTGAAAGGACAGTTTCCAGCAGTGGGTGTCTTTGCAGCACCCTCAGAGGATGCCCAGAAAAGCAATATTTTGTGCTGGGGGCAATGGGATGTGTGTTTGCTAGGGACAGGAAAGAAGATGCCCAGCTCATTTCAGATGCTAATGATGTTCCCCCAGTATTAGACCAGGTCAGCAATGAACTTCTGACCTAGAAGGGAAAGACTCTGCAGCCTGTTTTCAATCCCCTGAGCTGCTCAATCCCATGATAATGTCATTTCTGAAACAGCGCCAATGGAGCATAAAGCAGCAGGCAGGACAGAAGGCATCAAATGCTAATAGCCACTCCTTCACAGAAGAAAGAGACTAAGCCCTGGCTTTGAAAAGCACTCAGCCCCCGCACGCTAAAAAGAGGTATGCCAAAGAACTCTGCCCAAGTGTGTGCCAGAGGACGTGGGATAGCAAATGCACGTGTACCTGTGAATATGCTTTTTTCCGAGTGCATGAGGAAACCGTATGTTCCCAGGATTTCAGAGGCACAATTAAACCAGACCTTTATTTCAAGGGCACTGCCAAATAAGTGGCTTGTTTGAACTTGACTCAATCAGGAATTGAAAACAAGGAAAAGAAAACAGGAGTAAGAGACCGGATGAGGCTCTGCAAGAGAATTGAAGTCTGACAGATTTATGGAAACCTTGTTTCCATATGGATCAGTACAGTTGCCTCCTGAGCTCCAGAGGCAGCAATCAATGAAAACAATGCTAGCTCCGGCGGATGTCTGCATGTTTAAAAAAATACGTATATGTATTTTTACATAGAGGCTAAGTAAATAGAAGTGAAGATCTCCAGTGGCTTCCTTGCTCATTTGCCACGGCAGGCATCCCATGCCGGGGGACATGGGACCCTGTTCTGATGTACAGCTGTGCTGGTGGGAGGAATCAAAAGAGTGGGCTGATTTACTGGGTTAGGAGATGGGGACATAGGCTGCATGAAAATGAAAGGAAATGTATCCGGGCAGGCAGAGAGCACAAGGAGATGGGGGGTGGGTGGGAAAAGGCAACATCATTAGGTCTGCAGTTGTACAGTTACAAAGTCAAATGGATTTACACTGCTGGCTAGGAGAACTCTTGTCTTGCTGGTGCATAAATACCAAATGAGCTGTAACTCTACTGCACTTAAACACCTGGTAGTGATTGGAGTCATGAAACAATACTGTCTCCATAAATCACTCTGCGTGTGTGCATACGCACACATATGTACATCTGAGAACTGTTGGTCTTCAGCAAAGAGCTGCGATGAGGATAAATTTGAGTGTGGAACAAATTCTGATGACGTCGGTGGTGTAATACTGAGAACAAAGCTGAAAAGAGTCGTGGTGTTCTTGTCTGTCAACCATGCTCGGAGGCATAAACTGCAGCCAAAAATGGGCATGGCCTGCACTCTTCCTTCAATTGCCCTTTTCTGAATCCAGCATCTGCACGCATCAAAGAGGAAGGAAATTGCATTTTTGCTGTCTGGACTGCTGAGTAGAGGGAAAATCTGCAATTGAAGCAGAAGATTTAAAAAAATAATAATAAAAAAATGGGGAACTGATAATTTCCAAGTACTGTAAGAAATCAAGTTTTAGAGAAATGCTTCATCTTTACAGGGAAAAGCTATTTCTCCTTTACCTAGGTCTTAACCACGCCACTATTCCCCACCCTTGGCATCTGGCCATCCATGCAGAAGAGGAAGTGCTGTGTCTTCCAAGAACACTTCCTCCTCCTGATTAATCCAATAGTTCATCCATGGCTTTCCCGAGAGTTTTTCCACAGAAGCAGCCGAGTTTCCCTCAGTGATAGCCTACTACACCCCTGCTCCATACAGATTGGAAGTTGGGTATCCACAGCCGAGTTAGACAAGTAAGCAAATCTGACAGTAAACGAAGCACAGGGAATGATGCACATAACACAAAACATACACTAAGTAAGAAGGCACCCGGGCATACATTTGTTTTGCATAATGCATTCAAGCTGTTACAAAATGCAAACCAAACCAAATGAATCTGACCGATCAATATCAATATCCCTGGCCAGTGATGGAGTTGTTAACACCTGTGACACTTCCCTTGCCCAGTACTGGTGAGCAACTTTCAGTGGCAGCTGAAAGGGAGGCAAAAACTGAGAGGGACATACTGAAGGCAAGTATGTCAAGGCCAATGGCAAGGCCAATGCTTAGAGATGTAGTTATGGCAGCCAACATGAGATATGCTGGTTTCCACAGAAGGTATTTTACATACTTTAAGGTAACAGATGACCAACAGATGACAGAGTTTGAGACTTCAGAGAGGTAGGATGAACTTCTTTAGATATGGGGAAACTATCTAGCACCCACAGACTTTTTTTTTTTTTTTTTTTTTTTTTTTTTTTACCATGAGAAAAATGGGAATAGTTGCAATTCCCTTCCTCAAAAGCGTGTTGTGAAAATGATACACTATAAATTGGGATATGATTCTGGTTATGGGGGCCATAATGATAAGCAGGAATAAGAGATAGGCAGGCACCCAATATATCTCTCTAGTTTATATAGATGTATCCCTGAGGGCAATGATCATGAATAACTTACAAACTGTCAATGCATTTGCTCTATGAAGAGAAAATACCATGAGTTTGCCTCACCATAACTTCCAAAGTCAATATTCATGTGCAGCATGGATCTTCCAGTTCCTAATGGAGAAATTAGCTTGTAGGTGCATATATGAGAGGGAGAGAATTTAAAGTATGGGGAAAAAATAGGGATTCCCACCTGTATTTCAAGTGAAAGAAGAAACTTAGATTCTCTATTTTGAATTGCCTTACGTGGTGCTGCAAGATGCAGAGTTATAACTGTTTGTTCTGAAAGTGGATCATGGTAAACGAGTGACAGCAACACATCCATATAAACACATATACTGACAAGAAAAGAGAAAAATAAGCCATATTTTTGAAGTATCTCCCTTCCTTGCCTCCACAATCACGTTTACATATGGTGGTTTTGCATCCATCCAACTCAAATATTTGCAAATGGGGTAGACCCTGAGGCTCTAAGATAACCCAAGTGGAACAAAAACATATGAAAGCACATGCAAATGCTATGGTAAGTAGCATATGTTTTAGATACTGCTGAGGTCATATGTTGATATGAACTAACACAAACCTCTGCTTTTTATCATAGACTACACTCGCTACACATAGGTAATCTATATAAAAATATGGTATGGTTTAGCTCTCTGTGAAACGCATGTCATTTGCACATGGCAAATATTCAGAGAGAGCAAAGGTTAAAGACAGAACATACGTGAAATCACTGCTACAAAATTATTTTCTCTTTGTAGCAGCCTCGCTTACTTTCCCTTCATCTGACAGAGCACATCAGGTTCTGCTACCTGTTTAATGTTCCAGTTGCTTTTAAAAAAGCATATTTACTTACTAACAACTGGCTGTAAGGAGAACACATTTTTCCTTGAGGCCTGGGAATGTCAAAGATGGGGCAAATCACAGAATAGGGAGTTGCAACCCAGTGCTAACTAAGGGAGGGAGGAAATGCAACTTCATGAAAGCAGCATCATTTCCTCGCTCAGGGCTGCAACCCGCCTGCCTCACTGTGTGTATGCAGTTCAGTTCAGTCAGTGGAACTTGCTCAGGTCTAACAAACAGAATTTGACAGAATTTTGCTGCAAGAAGGACTTTTTTCTTCTCTGCATGCTGCAGAATGTCAGCCAAATAACTTGAGTCGATTGCAAGCAGAATTTAGATTCCAGATCCAAACAGCTCCAGCCTCTGTAGATATTTGAGCGTAGCTCCAAATCTTTCATACTAGTCTGTGCTACAGTCAGAGTTGTACAGTGAAATGGAATCACTCAATTTGTATGCAGCCCTATTCCACTGGAAGAAGACATTCTGCAAAATCAAAACGTTTTTAAGAATCAAATAATCATTTGAAATGACAATTAGGAAGAAACACAAGAAAATATGTGACAGCCTCCAAAGAAGCTGTTTAGACATTTTTGAATAAACTGTGGTCTTCAGACACCCTGAACTTTCTTTGTGAAGGACCTCGTGTTTCTTGGGTTTTTGTGCTCTGCAGAACAACACTAAACCTCAAAATCCTCAGTGAAACACCATATGCATCTTCTAGCCACTTCTAAGAGAAGAGTGAATAAAATACTGCAACGAACAACTTTGTGTATGCTTGTATAATATACAAAACTCTTGGAACTCAGAACAAGAAAAATTAATGTGACACTACTGGAATTGAATGAAAGATCTTTCACTGCTTTGAAGTTAGTAAGAGGTTATATGCATTTTTTAGCTGAGGTTATGTTACATAAAGCCATATTAAAGCATTAATTCAAATACTCATTTTTCATTTAGGAGGGATGGACACAGGCCTCCTGAAGCAATATTCAGAACACCAGTTTTCCAAAATATCATGCTCAAATGATTCCAATTGCACTTTGCTAACCCCTGCTATTCAAGCAGTCCAGCTTACATACAGATGTGCAGCTTAAGTGACAGCATTTTAGACTGCTTTCAAAATCCTTTAAAAAATACACACAGGATTCAGCTTAAACTGTAATGTTTGCTTACTGTTTTCCAATCAGCTCTTCAAAACTGTTTTTTTTTTTTTTTTTAATATATTATTATTATTCAATGAATGGGCAGGGACAGATCCTCAGCTAGTGTTAAACAGCACCCTTTTTCTGGTCTTCAGGCAGTTTCACTTTTTTGGCACCCCAAAATGGTTCCAGATTAGGCACAAGTCTATGTATTGGCAATTTAAGCCTATTGACGGTAGAGTCTGCTTTTCTTAGTTGCTTTTTGCAGACTCTTTCGAAGCAGTCCACAGAGCCTCTAGGGACTGACAGACCACAGAGTGAAAACCACATTTCAGTAGAGTAGCACCAATTCACAGCAGATTAAAACCCCAGGTTTTAAAGCTGGCCAATGGCAACCAAATTAAATAGCTGAACAGGAAGCGCTGCAAGAGAATTGCACAGCCAGCATACGGTGGGCTTTGCCCAGCTCAGGTTTATGTTGGAAGGGTGAAATGTTGTTCCACCCCTCTTCTTGCCTGGGGCAATAAAGAGTTCCTGCAAAATTGAAGCTTTAATTTAAAACAAATTTGAGGCATAGCCCTTTCTGGCTCTCACTAATGCCTACCAGCTCCAACAGAGTTGCAAAGAACGGCCCAATACAGGTAATGGTCTTAGGTTTATGGCACTTCGTGCTGTGAAGGCAGCCTTTGAAGACACGCGCCAGAGCATGCCACAGTGCTGAGGCTGCACGAGAGCAATGAAATGACAGTGGTGTCTAGAGCAAAGCAGGAGACCCGTTCAGTGCCCTAAAGCTGCGGAAAAGTCATCTGCAGTGTTTGCTGATGAGTTCACGTCTTGTCAGGGACATAGGTATGGGATCCTCATTTTGCTCTCCACTCTGTTTTTCTGTGCTCAGCCTCACAGGCTGAGGTCTAGTCTACCACATCGCTGTTACCTTACAGCTTTTTCTTGTTACCAGTTTTGGCAGTTCCCCTCTCATCCTGGCCAAATCTTATGGCCAGGTCTAGTTTCAGTCCCTGTGTCTGTCCTACTTTTCACAGTGGCAGGGGGGATAGTGAAGCTAGCTTCCTAATTATTTTTTTAACCCTCATCTTTCCTTCTTTATGCCTGGCTCTGGCCCCAGCCTGGCATTTGGGGCTCCAAACTTATGTTTGCTCACACTTGACTGCTTGTGAAGGTGCGTGATCAGTCTTCATGGAAGGCCTGAAGTGGATCTGAAGGGGATCTGTGAGGAATCAGTGCTAATTAATGGGAAATGATGGACAGGGAGGGATGGGGGGTGTGTGTGTGTGTGGTGGGGGCACACTGTGCTCATGCCTGAGCAAATGGCACGTGAGAGGGGAGAAAAGTACAAGGCTGCACATGCCAAAACGTGCAACTGAGGCCTTGGTGCAGCTCTGCTCATGAGGAAGTCCTATCTATCTTGAGCAGAAGTCAACCACCAGCTTCCTTGAAAAAGCTGACAGCCCTCCCAGCCCTGTGCAGCGTGAAAAGATTTCTTAGTAATAGCACAAATTCAGGAGACAAATATCTCACCATTATTCTAGCATTTTTCACACCCAAGAGGATCTTTAGCTGTGGACTGACAGTGGCATGGACTCTCGCTTTTTGATTAATCTTTTATACCATCTGCTCTCCCTCCACCTATCCATCATCTCGCAGCCCGAGTGATGATTACTTCAGAGTGCAAATCACCTAACATCATTCTGCCTGATAAATTATATATGAAGGACAGGACGTGGTGAGTAAGACGGAACCCAGCAACATCGGTTTAAGTCTAAGGATAAGTGTGGGTGCTAAGATACCCTAATGCTTGGCACGGTTGAGAATAGGCAGGTTAGATTAGATGGACGGGCTCCAGTGGAGTTAGCCCACGTTTACACAGGTGTAAGTGAGATCAGAATTGGCCTTCAGACTGTGGAAAAACTTCACCAGTTTATGAAAGGAAATTTCATGCGCACGGAAAACAGCCTATCCTTAATTAATCACATGGAAAATACTAAAAATATGGACAAACCAGCAACATTGGCAGCTTCTCTACGCTAGTATCATCTCTGAGGTATACACCTGCTTGGCAACTACTGGTGTTGGTTAATCAGCTCGCTATCTGGGGAAAAAGGATATAATTTGTTTTGGTTCTATTTTTTTCCCTTACCTGCATTAATGACAAAAATGTGTGAAAGAACAGCTTCAGCTGAACCGCACACCGAGGCAGGGAATTGCTGCAACAAGCACTGAGGATGCTCCTCGCACGGCAGCGCACAAACTCCACAGGCATTGAGGGCTTTCGTCTAGAAGGTGATGACAATAACAGGAGGTATTTTGCTGTGTTTTTTTTATCTGCTTCCCATCCCTCAGTTGCCAAACACAGAGGTAAAGGATGGAAGTGGAGGGAACAGACCAGTTGTTCTTCCTCTAGGAGGGCAATCGGAATTGGGGACTGAACAAGCTTGTCACCACTGCTAATGCCTCTGGTTCTGCACCAAGCCACGGGCAATCTTGACAAAGCCTGCCAGGATGTCTCTCCTCTTGATTTGTGTGTTCTCCACATGTCAAGGTTAACCTTTATTTTGTTTTAAATACGTTCTAACCTTTTTTTCCTCCTTTGGAAATAACCTACAGAGAGGAAAACCAATTACGGAGGCAGAGAATTACCATTAAAAGATTCCCCAGAGACATGAAGCAAAGCACACTCCCTACTGTCTCCACCTGCAGCTGACCCTTGAGGACGGTGGAAGGGCTGACCAAGGGCAGACAACCCATTACACACCGTAGGGAGCCAGGCAACAGCATGACAGTGCGAGGCCACTGCAGGCTTCCAGCCTGCTGTGTGCAGGTGGCCAGGCTGGCCCCTCCGTCGCTGTCTGTGCATGGCTGGCTGAGCCAGTTGGTAATTCGGGAGGTTTTCAGACTCTGTGTTGACTCTATTGTCTCAAGCAGAACCTACAAGTAGGGCAAAGTAACACTGCTACCTAACCCATGAACCACAGCCATGTGTTGTCGCTGATCACAAACCTCCTGACCCACAGGAAAAACAGCTTGTGCAAAATGTTACAGCACATTTTCCTACCAACATCGGCTAGGGGGAGCAACCAAACCCACCAGCCAGTCTGTTAAATCACATGCTGTAAAATAACTAATCAAATCTGACATTAACAAGAGAAAAAAAAAAAGAAAAAGAAAAAAAAAAAAAAAGAAAAAAAGAAAAAAAAAAGGAAAGGATAAAACCATCCCAGTTTCTTTTCCTCTCTAACCCCAAAGCAAAACCCACCTCTACCCATGCAGCTCTCCCATGGGAGAAAGTATGAAGGGAAGAGCGCATCACAGCTGCAGCAACATCATTTAATACATTAGTGGAAGAAGTTCAGACAAAAGAGGGCTCTGAGAAGTACTAGAAATGCTTTCTGGAAGAAAGAGACAGTCACACAGTTCATAAGTATAAGCCACTTTTGGTGGGCAGCAGTGGGGACAGAAGCTTAAAATTAGGCCAATTATTCAAAATAATATCTCCTCCAGAACTCTAGGGAGACACAGGGAGAGAGGAGGAAGGACACACCAGGGCAACAGAATTTATTTCTGCCTTCCCTGAAATCAAAGAAACATCCCTGGATGCCTGCACTCTGGCATTACGCTACCCTGAGAAGGAAAAAAGCATGTTCGGGGATGCTCTGACGACACTGGGAGTCCATTTTACAGCACTCTGAGAGAACAAGGGAGGCTTTCTGTGCCTAATCACATGGGAGATATCTGTTCCTACATCCTGAAATGCTTCAAATAGTAGTTGCTTCTAATGGGATACACACTGGGTACAATTAAAGTCTCTGATTGCAACACTTCAGTGACACCTCCCCCCTCCAAGCTCAACTTGTGCCACTTAGAAGAGAGAGCTGTGAATAACAAATAAAAATGAGTTGTTTCTTTCCTTGAATTGTCTTATTTCCACCTTCAGTAAAATGTTGAAACTAAAAATAAGCGAAACATATTGCTATTTGAACATCAGGTTCATATTTTTTTGAATAACTAAAAGCAGCATATCCAAAAATATTCAAAATAAGTAAAACACATTTCAAATTTTGCAGTAGGTGAAGTTCTCAATCTATTTTTGTTTTAAATACCACTCAGATGGTTTTATTTTTCCTACTGAAGAAAAAAATATGGACTTCATTATTTAAGCTTCTGGTATCCAAAACTACCATAAAGAGTCAGCTGCTAAGGACTTGCATTGCCAGTGGTTTGGGATCTTAGCCAAAATCACAGATTACCAAAACAAATCTAGCCCTGCATAGGACGGAATGGAATGGTTCAGTCTGAGAAACCATGCTGGTCTTTCATTGAATAAAATGGTAATAAAATAAAATAAAATAAAAACCCCTGAACCCCAAACCCCCTCCAATTACAGTGTCCCGGACAGTCTTGTTGTTTGTTTTGGGAAACTTTGAAACTGGGGGTTTGAACACTCTGTTTGGAGGGAGTGGGTGTTAGGTTATGTTACATCAAATACTTGTATCAGACGTTTCTTGCTAGCCCCATTACGTTAAGCATTCTTTCCTCTACTTGTTTGTAGCTATACATAGGGTAGAATTTCTCAAAGCCCATGCTTTAATAGGAAAAAGACATATTATATCAGGTTACAGGGCACCAAAGAGAGAGGCTAACTCTGGGGTTTTCTGCCTTACTCTTACCTACGGAGAGTAACTCACAGCATCCTAGTGCTTTCCTCAATAAAAGAATGCAAACACATCTGTCTTTTTCCAGCTCTCTGAGAAGGAAGAAGCTCACCTGTGGGATGCTTTGGTTTTGAGGAAAAAAAAAAAAAAAAGAAAAAAAAAAAGAAAGAAAAAAGTTACCCTTGCTGCTGAAGGAGAGAGTCGGAGATGTGTTTTACATAAAGCACCAGGGTAGTGATTTGCCTGACTGTGGCTGCGGCCTGGCTCATGTAGACAGCCATCTTCTCCTCCTTGCTGACAGCTTTATTCATCCAGTGAAGCAAAGCTGTCATGGGAAGCCTTTGCCAGGGAAGGAGCAGTGACCTCTCAGGTGGTTGGGATCGACACCAGGCAGAGTTAGACAAGCGCTGCCTGCTTTCCCCTCACATGGGAGCCAGTCCCGGGGGGACCAGGCACTGAATTAGCAGAGACCTCATCTTTCAGTTCATGTTGTCTAATGCAAGACCAGTGGGGCATAAAGTTTCTATTATCTATGTTTTAATAATGGATGAACCTCCCCTCCTCCTGCTCCAAAAAGCCCTGCATTTAACCCTGCTCCAGGCAGATGATGCAGCTGGTCCTTTGTCTGCTCTGCTCCTTCCAGATGGGTATCTGGTGCCACCTGAGCTGAGTAGGCTGAGGGAACATTTTGTTACTTGCCTTTGATTTCAGACACCAGAGGCTTCCCCTTTTGAGCTCAGCTTTATTTAGGGGTGTTAGTTTTGCGTTTGTGTCAGCCCTGAGAATAATCAGGGGATAAAAAGTGCTCCTGAGGCTCTGAATTTTCAACATCATTTCCTCAGTTATTGCTTACTTATTGACCAATTATTGAGGATGCCAGGGAGTATTATTTTTCTGGGTGACAAAAGTCTATTCAGACAACAGGTCCTCATATTTGGATCTCCAGATCTGGCTTGATCCAAATGCCTTCCTGCCAGGCTGCAGAATGATGAACACTGAAGCTGTCACCCTTTATGGCTGCTTTTATCAGCACCAGGACACTCCTTCCTCTGACAAAGTTAATCTGGAAGTCCAGGTTATTAGCACTGAGTTAGGAAAATGCTAGAAACACTTGAATGATTCATCATTATTTCATAAAAAATATTACACCACCAAAGAAAATTATGTGAAAAATTTTAAAGTGAAACAGGAAAAATCAAACCCAAAACCTGTGCAGATGTGTAGAGAGTTGTAATAGAAGTGTTCAGGTTGGCCTGTGGAGAAGAAGGGGGAATGGTGAGGCAGGAAAGCACCAGAAGGAGCAACAGAAGGTTTTGCTGGCACTTAGCTCTGCAAGTCATCATAATGACAGCATATCTACGTGCTGCTTCTGAGGAGACCCAGGTGGGGAAAACAATGGACTGCCTAGAACAAGGGATGGCAGTAAAGAGAAGATGATGAAGAAGATGAAGGACAAGGTGGCAGCTCTTAGACACTCAGAGACAGAGATTAGAGACAGTGAGTAAACCCAAGTGACTCACAGAGGTGGGAAAGGAGGAAGAGATAAATGTTCCTATTCACAGCAAGCTCCTGAAGAGTTTAAAATGCTTGTGAATATGAGAAGGGGAGTGTGAGCAACTAAAATCAGCTTGTTTTATAATAGAACCACCTTCCTTTTCTGTAAAGTCCAACTCTAAGACGTGCTGCAATTGTGGTGCTATTAGGTATGTTTAGGGCTTGTTCAGGTGTCTGTGCAGCACAGCTCCACCCTCCATCATTTATTTTTTCGGGAAAAAAAAAAAAAAAGGCAAAAAAAAAACAGAACACAATACATGTGTAAAGCATACATGAATGTTTCAGTATTCAGCTGACAAACAAACCCCATGGGAAATCCAAGAGGTGGTCTCTGTTCCCCATGCCAGCCATTGCTGGTGCTGTACCACCCTGCTGGTTAGCGTCAGATGGCTAGCTTCATGCAGTGCTAAGAATACCTTCTGCGTGCAGATCAGGGGTAGTACTTCATAACTTATGCTTGATTAAGCTAGATGGGACTGAGCCATAAACTTCAATATTTTGAAGCTCCAAATTCACTTCTTTAGCTTGGGCCATACATCACTTAAAAAAAAAAAAAAAAAAAAAAAAAAAAAACACACTTTGATGGCTGTCCTAACAGCTGTGGATTTCGAGTTTTTTTGCCTAGGGAAAACACCAGAACATTTTCTACTTAACAGTTCATCACAAAAAAAGCACAAATAAAACCCATTTATTTGGTTCAGAACTGTCAGTCAAGAAAAGAATTGTAGACCTGTCTTGTTTTCAAATATGATCTGTATGACAGAGGATTAATCAATAACCTACCATTCACAAAGCACATTGCAGAAATCACTTCCAATTTTCTGACTCTCAGACAAAAAAAAAAAGAAAGTACACAGTCAATTTTAATAGTGAAATGGCTATACTTATCTCTTCTAAACAAGATTATATTATCAGAGGAACTCAGGGAAGACAGAAATTGAACTTCTCTCAAGCAAAGCAGGACAGAAGGGAAATGGCACATGGCCAGCAGGAGATGTTACGGCCTTATCCCATCTGCACTCAAGAAAGTGACCTCCTTCCCTTGGACACTGGATGTGTCCCACAGAGACTGTCAACAATCAGGTCTAGACAGAAATTCTCCTTGAAAAACACTTAAAACCTCTTTAATTCCCAGGGCTTCAATTTGCAATGAAGCGACTGTGACAACTATTGGGTATGTGGTGAGGTGGTTCTACCATAAAGTGCAAACTCACATTGTCCACCCCATCTTCTGCTGGAAGACCCCACACATCTGTTCAGAGGGAATTAAAAGCTTCAGGTGTCTGACACAGAAGTCTCAGTGCCTTGTATTTCTGGCATATCTTGGTATCTACATTCCACAGTGCAGGAAGAGGTCAGATGCAGTTTGCATCTCTATCAGCAGTGCTAGCACTAAAATGGTGGAAATACAGAGCCATTTTAATGGAACGAATAACATGCAAAATGTATTGCCATTCACTCTAGGAGAAACAATGGTGCACAGGGAAAGAAGCGTCTGTGCTGGTTCTCAAACCAAATCAACCATGAATACATTTAGAAAAATTAAAATCAAGTCATCCTCCTGCCTCATGCGTGCCTCAATCCACCTTACATTTCCTTATTTAGTGGTGCAGCTTACTGGGAATCACATATACATTTTAACTGATTTTCATTTGTGTGCTCTCATGAGAAGAGCCCAAGCTCTGCAGTTGGATATCAATGGCTGGACAAGCTCTTTGAACAGCTGAGCAGGTTCCAGTTTTCACTTTGAACAAATAAATGAGGCCAGCTGAAGAATGACAAATCTGAGCTGGCCTTTCACTTTTATTTATTTATTTTTCATGCAACAGCAAATGATACATTAAATAAAGGCTTGTCTTATAATTTGTTGTGCTTACAATGTAACATGTTCAGGGGGAAGATGTTATATTGAAAAGGTTTACTGAAGAAAATTCTTATGGTTGAATGTGTTTCCCCGTGAAAAACTTAGAAGTCTAATGGAGACTTTCTCACAAGTTAAGAGAAGCTAGTGTTACAGTCAACCATAAACCCAAATTAAACTCTCTACATCTGAGTGGATGAGCAGGTAGGTTTGATCATCTTTTTATGTATGGGATCAAATTGGTTGAATTTATCTGTGTTTTATAGGAGACATATCTTACTCTAATGTTGCAGAACTAAGTACCTACAAAATTGACTTAGAAAAATCAGATGCTTGGTAAGTGTTTATACAAGTCAGAAACTACCAAGGCAAAATTATTAAGTTGGATTATTTTTTTTTCCCAGATGATTGTTCCAGCTCCAGCTCTTCAGGCTTTACCTATGCGGTCTGGCACACCAATGGGTTCAGGTAAGAATAAGTGTAATGGATCAGACTTCGTGTGGTGTAACTTAACTCCAAGAACCCCAATATCATCTTACATCTGACATAGGGTTGGCCTTGTTAGTCCAGATGTCTTTCCAGTGCAGGGATGTAGAACAACTACCTAGAATATTTCGAGACCTTTGCCTCCTAAGTTAATGGATATCCTCTCAAGCAGGAGCCGTGGTTGGTTCTTTCATTTCTCAGCAGTGCAAGAAAAGGAGGACAATTTCTCAATGCTCACAGCCTTGCTCAATACAGTACAACTCTCTAGAAAGTCTATGGGAGTTATGAGTGCACAATAATTACATGGCTGGGACTTTATGAAGACAGCAATAACATTAGTAAAACAGCATGGCTAATTTGCTATTCAGGGATATTTTTTTTTTCCTAAGTCATTTTTAATTACTATTCTTGTTTCCTTGCCCACCGCCCTCCCCCCCGCCCCTTCCTCTCTGAAGAGCTGTGGAATTTCGATGCTAAAGGAGAAGCTGATTATGCTGCGCACTGGCACCGAGCTGTCCAGGCTGCACACAAAAGATCATGAATAGGCAGGCGTGTACTTGCTCCAAATATAGTTCAGACGCTACTTAGGCATTTAGAATCAAAGATCTGCTACTAGCAACAAGTCCTCCAAAAGCGTGCGATTTGGCATGCCTGGAGCTGTTAAGTGGATGCAGGCAAAAAAAATGCTGAAGTTATGGGGAAAGAATATGAAGGGTGCTAATTGCCATCTGCCAATGCCTCTGAAGAAAAAAAAAAAAAAAAAAAAGTCTTTGCGATAGACTTTCAGCATGGGAAAATGTAATAGCAGCAACAAAGTGTTTATAGGAGAATACATCTAACAAAGCAAGAAGCGCTCAGACTTAAGGGACACCTGGCAGCAGAGGAAAACGCTTCTGTGCTATAAATCAAACATTAATGCTTCTGCTCCGATGTGCATCTGCTGCTTTTTATTCTTGAGAATCCTTAGGTATAAGATCCCCTCTCTGAAATAATAACTGATAAAATAACAAAATAACAATAAATAATAGATAAAGAAAAGGTGCTGGTTTCTACAACATCTTGTGCTGGCATTTCTTCTTCTACAATTGCATTTTTAGCGGACAATCATATCTGAATACAGTGATGACTGGCAAGATGCTCTGTGCCGATCACACACCTCAGCTTTGGCAACCCTGTAATGAACTGAACAACCTCCCTGCTTTTGCTCAGTAAAATCAGAATATTTTAAGCTGTGTGAAGTATCCTCTTGATAACAGTGATTGACCTTTAAATTAACCAGTAGGGATATTACCCTTTCGATGCAGGATTGTTTGGGTGAATGCAGCTGGGGAAGCTTGCCAGACCTTTTTCCTCTTTAAAAATTAGAGGGAACCTTGGCTTACTATGCATCAAAATGACCTCAGAAATAGAGGGCTGTCATCTCAACTTTTGCCATTGAATCCCAGACATATTTGTGTGGCTTTTGTCACATATTACACTTAAGGTAGACCTTCAGCTCCAAAAATATGAGGGATTTCCCAGGTGGAAATATGCTCACAATTTCAGTAGCACACACACATACACAGTGATTCCCATGATTTTGGGGCTGTCAGATTGACACATATGTAAGTGTGATCCTTTTTTCACTGACAGCCTTAGTAGGCGTTCGTCAGGACAGATGGCCCACTCCTAGTCGTGCACCATTTCCAGGCAGAAACCCAGAAGCCTTGTTCTTTCTGGGACTGGCCACTTGAGAAGTTGTGCCTACATCACAATCAAGCACGGCATGGTCATACCTACATGCATTAAAGCACCTAAAGTCTTTGTGAGCTCCAGCCTTGACTGGAGTGCCATCCAGCAAGAAAGACAGCAGCTGCCTGCTCTTCATAGGCCATCCAAGGTCCAGCTGAAGCTCTGGAGAAGCTGGCGTAGCCCTTACGCCCGGAGCATGTGAAATGACCCTGGAGTAAGCCCAGATGTGGCCAACCACGAGAGGGAGACAAGCTCACACGCTTGCCCAAGTACAGCCCTTGCTATTGGGAAGGTTTCAGGAGGTCCACTTGTGAACGTGGGTGATGGCAAATTTGCAACGGGGTGGAGAAGAGCATGCTATTGCAGCAGGTCTCACAGCCTGCTTGCTGCCTTAGTCTTCAGGGTAGCTGAGCCATGTAAGAACTCATCCAAAGGAGATGGAGGACATAAAGATGCTGCCCTTTTTTCCGAGACCCAGCTTGGAAGGTATTTTACTCTGTCAAGCTGCTGGACAGTCTGATTACACTGGAATTATCAGGCAAAGCCGGATTTGTTGGTCTTATCTGATGGTTGTCCCAGGTTTTTCTGACTGAAGGAGTGGGACTCACGGGGCAAGAAAGGCAACAAAGGCAGGCTGTTGGGACATTCAAGAACTGTGGGGATAAGCGTGGCATAAAGATAGATCAGATTAGATAAAACAGGCTGGATCACAGACTGCTGGAGAAAAGAAAGGATGTGAGGCAGGTCTGTGAAAACAGCCCAGAAAACACAAATTTCAGCCCAGCTATGCTCTATCTGCACGGAAAAGTATTACACAGAGAAGAAAATTGTCTTGCAATTGTCTTAAATTCATGAAAAAAGGGAAGGTCACAGCTGAGCCTTTAGAAAATGCTTTAGACAGGCTGAGCTGAAGACAAATGTAGACAAATTTCAAGTCTGACATTCAACTACTTCTCCCTTTCTCATCGTTGAGCTTTAAGGAATTAGGAAATGCATCCAAGCACATTTGCTAAATGAAACTCATGTTTATAACATTTTAAACTCATGTTTTCCTTAGGAGAATATAAGCAACTCTTGCTATTAATCATCTGGACCCTCAATTTTGGGAATATTTTAGATAGGTCCCAACTTTGTGATCTAAACCCATGTCCCACTGTTAGGAAAATTCCACATTTTCAAATGTTTTCACCACTGGAAAACAGAAAGGTCAAACTATTGAATCAACGTGAAAAACATTCTTTCCTCCAAAACAGCAAAAAAAAATGAATTAGATCAGCCAATCTGCTTCTAATATTAAATAAAGAAAATTATTTCTTTTAGATCAAGCAACAAGCAAAGATGTTAATATTTCAGTAGGGTACAGCTGTAATTTCATTTGTCTTTACAGTTGCTTTTCTCCTTTATTTCTGAGAGGCACAGGAGTTTTAGGGATGAAGAGAATCAGGTCTCACCTCCTGTAACAAAAGTGTGATGCACTAGCATGCGGTATCTTCTCAAGGAGAAAAATAACTTTGGCTACAACGTGTCTTTGAGGAAGATGTACAGGCCTGAAGATGAAGATGAAGGTGGTGCCAAGCGACACCTACCCACACCATCATCAGAACTCGTGATTCTTGACTCCTCTCCAGCTCAGTGAGGCTGAGAGGAAAGGCTGGTGGGAGCACAGAAACAGTTATACCTTGCATATGAAAATGGCACCTACCTCCACCTAATCTCATCTGCAAGATGCAGAAGAAAAACGAGACCATTTTGCATAAGGCTCAAGTCACACATAACAAAAATGAAATCTATAGCTGGAGAAAGCAACTACTAGGAGATGCTCTAACAGTCTTGTGCATTTCCTCATGTGAAGGTCTTACACGTTTTTTAAAGTCATGACTCGGGCATTTTTCTCTTCCAACACTGAAGCCTCAGCTCTGGATGAGGTTGCATTTTTACACCTGGCTTGGCAAGTAGGTGTGATCTTTTTTTTATTGGTCTCATGACAGTTAATCAATGCCTTTGTCACCTGCAGATTAAGCTAGTGTAATGCATCATAAAAGGCTGCTAAATTCGGTCATCGTTCAGAAACAACTTTTAGCACCTGATACTGGCATCAGGCCTTGCTTCACATGAGAAGTACATTGTACAGCCATGGTCTGAGGGCTCTCTTGGTGTCTGGCAGCTCCCAGGGTAAAAAAGCAGTCTGGTACATCAACATATAAGCAGCTAAGTGATCTGGGACGTGTCTACCAAAGAGCCTGACACTTGCCTTCTCCAAACTTCGTTTGCTGCTATAGCAGCTGTCGCCTACAGCAGTAAATACAAGCAGGCCAGGGACCTGTGTGACACAGCCTGGCCCCACGGGGCTTCTAGGCACCACGTGGAGCTCCTCTGGCACCAGGACGTAATTACTTTGGTGTGTGTGTGTGGGGAGCAGGATTGCTCAGAAATGGCTGCAGTGCTGGGAGTGTTGCTGCCTCCCAGAGCAGGATTTTCATGGCGTGGGTGTACTGCACACAAGGAGGTATGGCATGAAGGCATGTCAGAGCAGAGTTTTAGGATGCGAGGCCTCCGAGGACAGTACCAGAGGACACGTGGGGCAGAGGGAGCCAGCCTCACTCACACTATCTGTGTGCATATTGAGGACAGTCCTGGAGCCCTAAACTATGTCTGGGCACTGTATTATAGAGAGCTACAACACATAGCCCAAATGTTTCTGCTCAGGTCAGCAGCACTGGCCTCACATAGGAGGCTGAAAAGCACAGATAGGTACTGCTCCTTCACTGCACCTCACTGCCCTAAGAGTGCTTTCCACCCTGCTCTTCACGCTGATCTTATTTATGCTGTGTTTCTCTGAATCACACAAACACACTTGATCTCCCCCCACACACACGCACATTAAGTTGCAAACTCCTTAAAGACTTTTGCTAGCGTGAGTGGCATTTTTAGAATTGCAGTGTATGGGTGGTGTGTGCTCCTCCAGTACATGAGCTGCTTATCAATCATTTAATTGGGATGTCTTGGTCTTCACCCAGATGGTCCCTTTCAGCAGATACCATTGTGTTTTAAAACTTTGGATAATTATAGCCCTGTAAATGGAGAGTGCAAGATTTGTTGGCTGCAGCCAGCTCATCTTTCTTCTGTAACAGCCTCATTGTCTAGTCACTGCCTTGTTCACAATGGGAAGAGATCCATGCAAATGGAGACACCCATTTAAAGACGCTCCTCAGCTGGGTAAACAGCAGCAGGAGCCTCACTGATAGCAAGGCCAGGAAGGATTAAAATCTATCAGTAAGTTTGACTCTGTGGTTTTTCTTTCCTTCCTTCCCTGGGCACACGAGTATCTATGCTGCTCTGTTCGCTGATTTAAAACATTCAAATCCTGTCTACACTGGCCAACAATACCCTGTCAGCACTCTGCTTTTTTTTTTTCTCCCCCCTCTTTTTTTTTTTTTCCTTTTAAACAAAGCCAGTTAACCAGTTCCTGAGGGAAATGGGCCCATTGCCTCTCTGTTGTTGCCCTCCACAATGCTCTGGTGAAAATACAGCTCTGGGCATTTTTACCAGCACATCCTCTGCCCCCTCAGATCAGTGGATCAGCTCCACCAAGTGCCCCCAGCCAACTCTGCTGTACCTGGGCAATGCCACTCTCCTCCCCTGTCCTGTGGGCACCAGCAGCTGCTCCTTGGAGCCACAGCTTCTCCGTGTCAACCCGTGTCCTCTGCATCACATCAGAGAGCAGGGGACTGCTGAGTTCTGAAGTTTAAAAATCACCTATGTCAAAAGGAAAGATTAACCTCTAAACAAATTGATGGAAGGCAACGGTAAAGAGCTGACACAGCCCATGTCTTTCAGAGACAGTTAATGCATACAAGTCAAAACAGCTGCTGTTGAGATCCTTCGGTGCCCTCCAGCAAGGGAGGTCTAGTATCCTGGCTGTATCCTGGACACAGAGTACCTGGATTTGCTTAAGGACACCTCAGTTAAAGCAAGACCATAACACAGAAATCTCAAAACTAAAATAAAATATATATATATATTAAAAAAAAAAAAAAAAAAAGACATGCTGCTTTTTTAATACTTTGCAAACCACATTTTCTGATTTCCTGTAAGATTCTTCCATGGATGGCTGGAGGACAGGCTGGACCATAAGACTCAGAGGGAAATCAATTCTTCATCAAACTCCAAATTTGTATATGATATAACTTTTTTTTGGAAAACACCTATCCATAAAAGCATCCACATAAAAGATTTAACACTCCACTCAATTATGAGACAAGAAAGCCTGAAGCTCACCTCTGCAACTTTACTGTAAAACCAAAGGACATCAGAATAAACACAGGTATTTTTAAAGTTTAAATAAAATACATAAAAACTTTTGGATAAAACATTTGCTGTAATTTTTCTGTTTGGGAGGATATGCAAAGACTTTGTGAGCAAAGGTTCCTTAATTAAGGAGCTGAGTTATTAAGGAACTTGTAGATTAAGCTATGAGTTAACCACAGTATTCAAGTAACCATAACGTGTGCTCGGAAATGATGTGTTAGGGCTGGGCATCCTCACAGAACTTTACCAGTGTTTTCTATTCAAATTTCCTTCAGCAAGACCTTCTCAGAAAAGTGACACACAAAAATTAACAATAGGTGTTTTTTAGGACAACAATTCAGAAGTTCACCAGAAAGGTACCAACTTCACAAAGGCTTAAGCATATGAGTAACTCCTCTGAGTCAGAGTCTTGTCATACAATGCACTGTGTTAAATTTAGGCAGAAACTAGGCTACAGACTTCAGATTTTCAAGGACTTTCAGTACAATCTGTTTCTGCTGCTACCGTCACAAGAAGTGACCACGCTGACTACACCATCTTGCAAGGCTCTGATGAAACCCTGAGAACAAAATTTGAGGGATTGCTCAAATCCACGGGTTCCCGCACTGCATTTATCTGAGCAGCATCTTGTTGCCTCCCACCAGTGTGTTAAGCAACATGCTAACATCTGTCATGTATCTACTCTACCATCTTTTCCCTGGGGTAGGAGTGCGCATAGAGGAGTATTTTGCTTTGGACTACGTGTGCGTGTGCACACACTCACGCTCATGCATGGGAATAGCTAACCAGCGTTAGAGAGAGAAAAACCAAAGAACCTGAAGGGGAATGCAGCATCATTTGTGATTTCTCAGCTATGTCAAGGTTTCAAGGGGGGCACGCCTGCACGCCTGTTTGTTACCATTCTGACTTCAGTGGGGCTGCTACCACGCTTTGTAAAATTGCAGCTTTGCTTCTGTACTTTGTGGCTCATGCCTGATTTCTAAAACTGAAAATAATCACAGTGTTATCTTTTGCACAGTATTGTTTCACAATCACAGTATCTTTATTACATATGTTATTTATTTCCACTGATAGCGGAAAAAGGAAAGTTAAGATCCTCCGCTATTGTTCTTGATTAAGCTATTTGTTTACACAGTGTTGGAAAACTATAACAAAATCACCTAGAAAAAAACAAGCCACTCCAAATGGGAATATAACTGCTTCCTACTTAATCTCAGGATACATTTAATTTACTTGATTTAAACAGATGTGCTTTACTAGGAATAACACAGTGAATTTTGTTCATAGTGCATGTTAAATAAAATGGGTTCTCAGTAGGAGAAAAAAAAAAAAAAGCATTTATCTAAAAACAAAGGGTTTTATTATTGTTGCTCGGTCACTTCAAACAGCAGTGAGTTTAAACAAACACAGCACTGACATCACTTGCTACTTATAAAATGTCCAAATCTGCACTAATAGCCAATTAATAAAATAAAATCCCCGTGTTCTCCTGATTACTCAGGGTTAGTCAGTGCATTCTCAAACTTTTTTCCTCAGTGATTAGGTTGCTCCATAACTAATGGAACTGTTTTATTACATTTTGAACAGAATAATGCTAGACTAATAATGTCAGTAATTGAGAGAAGCAACCGAGGATATTGGATAGTACCATGTAATTATATAACTTTCTAATATATCAGATTTTTATCAATAGTAGTGTATATTACATGTAATCTTATTCTGATTGTTTTGTATTTCTCTTTAAACATGCAAAACAAGCTCTCAGTAGAGGTTGCTATCATTTTCAGGTTTTAAAGTGCTTTTGTGTACTGCAAATTCATGGACATTCACTAGAACATACAGCTCATTTCTCACCCATATTTTGGTTTGGTTTAGATTCATTCTGCACTGATACAGCTCTCACACTCTGTGTCTGAAAGCAAACAGAGATCCCAAGACACCATCACAGTAAACATCCTGGAATAAAAAGAAAACTCAGAGAATTTAGCAAATACTTGCTATTCTCCAGCACTAATGAGGCAGAATCTCTTCCAGATTAATAAGTAACAGTTGGCTGTCTAGAAAACAGAGGATGGAGAAAGGTGGGGGCAGTGGCTGCTTTTCTTAGCCAGGCTGAGCGGAACAAGGCAACCACTATTTTGCAGAGGTGTGTAAAAACTGACAGCTCTGGCCTTAACCCCTTCAAGTTTGCAGGAGAGCGTTTGCCTGAAGCTTCAGCTACACCCACTCTTCCCCTTCTGATTTAAATATCCCCCCACGTTTTAGTTTAACTTTCAGTTTTCTAAATTAAAAATGCTTGAGGAAACTAGAGGCTTTTTAAAGTCTTTTGCCATTAAGTGATTTGCTATATGTAGCCAGGCTGACCATTAAACCAGGCAGTCTGCTAGTGGGTACATCTGAGCATTGGGAGGATGGGGTGGGTACCACTGCTCTTCTCTACAGCACCAACAAAGCCCATCAGTATTTCACTGCTCTGGTTCCTCATCACACCCCTGCCCTCAGCTGCCCTCCCTTGACTCACTCGAGCAGGAGGCCCTTGTAAACAGAGATAAGCAAACTTCAAAAAGTCCAGATTCTGTTTGGGTAAGTGCCCAAAAGTTCATAAACGGGCTTGGAAACACAGTGAGAATCGGCTTTCTTGGGAGATGGCCAAACATTTTCCACTGAGGCTGGGCTATAAACACTTCAAGAATAGCCTCTCTCGTAGTATTTTGGTGGTATTTGTTTCTCATCCTGTCTGGCTGGGAAAGTAAAGCATCATAAAAACAAAAGCACTCAGGAATAAATCTTCAGGCCTGCCTCTCTCTGGTCTTTTGCCCTGGGTGAACTGGGAGCTGTGACTCCTGCTCGCTTTGCCCATGTCACCTGCAGCATGTGGGGGGCGGATGGCAAGGGCACATCATGTCTTACAGCTTAGGCAGATAAAAGCTGCCTGCTTCCCAGCATGGATCTCCTTCCCCTTCACCTTACTCCACATCATAAGCCTACTGAAAATAAAGAGGAAGGGTTTTTTGTTTTTTTTTTCACTTTTCATCTTCCCTGCGTCAGCTCACCACGGAGTTCAGACACACGCCTGAGTTGGTGCAAGGGTAGGGGCAGGACTTTGCAAGGCTGGGGACAGCAGACAGGGAGGGGGACCAACCCTGCTCAGCAGCAGCCAGCTATAAATGGGAAACCACAGCCAGAGACCTTGAACGTTAAGTTAAAGTCTGTCCTTGTCGTATGGAAACATACTTCTCTGCATTTAGGAACTGAGATGAGTCACCAAATGCATTCAGCCAGCAGTAGAAACTAGCCCTCCTTTCGGAAGCTCACCCACAGATCCACCTAGGCCATCAGCTCAGATGGTGTGGGCACTGAAGTGGACAAGCATAACCTCCTTGCTCCACCTTGGGGCTCCACCCTACAGCCCCTGCCCAAGGCACACATCACCAGCAGCAGTGCACTGGGGGCTGGAGGGAAGGGCACAGCTGCCACCACAAACGAGGTCCATGCAGGATTACAAGGCAAACAGAGCAGATGGAGAACACAGCAGTCCTGGATAGCAACGCAAACACTTCCAGGGCATGTAAACCTTGCACACATTCACCCAAAAGTGGGGACTGCTCCCCCTCTCCTCCTTCTTCCCTTGTGACAGACCCAATGCTCATGTAAGCCAGTCTGATTTAGCAATCCAGAAGAAAAACAAGCCAAAGAAGTCCCAGGAAGTGAGAAGTTTCCAGACAGGTTGAAGTTTTGGATCTTGGCCTGCAGACAGGACATGTGTAGGGCGCTGTTTCAGCCAGGGCACATGTAGGGCCCTCTTTCCTCTTCCACCCATCTCCACACAACTTCCACTAGCTGCATTGTTCCTGGGCCCTCCGGCCCTCAGCACTGGAGCAATGGGAGCTTTGAGGGCCGCTGCAGGGACACGGAACATGGGGACAAAAGGGGACAGGCCAATAATCACACTACCCCCACCCAGCCATCCCCAACTTTTGGGTGTGACAGCTGCCCTTGCCCCCCCGCCCGCAGGTGACATGCTTGTGGTTTCACACAGCTGGGCCGGCGGCCACCGCCAGGAAGCCACGGGGTGGCTTGGGCCCGTGGGGTGTAAATCGCTCAGTGGCAGCCACTTGCCACCTCTGTCAGGATACTCCTTGTTTCACACCAAGCATCCTCAATCCTCATCTGTCCTGGAGAGCCAGCCCCCATGGCAGCGTGTCCCCAGGCGAGCGCTGGGGCTCACCGAGGAGAGGAGCTGGCGGCGAGGTTATTTATAGCTGCCGCAGCTTCCGCAACAGCAACCGGCAACAGCGCAAGATGAAACCCGGCCAAGCAAAAGTATTTTTTCATTGAAAAACAGATGACAGCTTGTTTATGCTGTCGTAGGAGACAGGACTGTGAAAATGAGCGGCGGCGGCAGCAGGTTTTGAGGGCAGTGTCTTGGGTTGCGCTGTATACCTGCCGGTGGCCACTCACCCACCCCCAATGCTCTCTGACTACATCTCCAGGCTGAAGTCTGCTGCCACAGCATGGCCTGCCCCTGCTGCCCTTCTGCTGTCTCCAGATGTCATCTACAGTGTCCCCTTCTCCCTTAAACAAGGCTAATTAGGGTTGCAGTTTTGGGATGCTTTGAGATTTGTGGTTTGAAACACTACGCAGGAATGCAGCGAGGGTTGTTTCATTATTTATTCATGCCTTGATGTAAGAACTTGCTCTTGATTTGAACTTGTGGTGCTCAAAAATGGCTCAAAGGGACATCTGATGGGGGTTATAACAGCTAGCCAGAAGTTGTAGCCTCAGCACTGCTCTCCCTTCTCTCCCTCACACGCATTGAGGCCATGTGAGAGGAGGCCAGGTTCCTCATTCCCACGCTGGGATGCATCAGGCTGCCCAGAATTTAATGAATCTCCTGTGATATTCAGCTAATACCACGGTGGTGGTGGAGGGGATCTAATTTTCTGTTTTGTCATGGGGCTTGGAGGCCTGGCATGCCAAAACTTCAGCGTGATTAGGTTAGGCCTCAGGAAGGAGCAAAGCTGGTACCAAAGGCAGGGTGAGAGCAGCTGGAGAGCGACAGCACCTCTTTCTCCCGCTTGGTAGCTGGTGTGTGAAGTGATGGCTCTTTTTCAGTGGCTGTGAAGGGAGTTTACAGAAAGGATATGAAAACTGATGAGGGAGCCTTTTTTTTTTTTTTTTCTTTTCCCCATGGCAGTCATCCTTGTTGCATGAGACTGCTTTGAAAATATATTTAGTGTCATACTGCTAAGAGATCATTTATTATCCTCACTTTACAGTCAGGAGCAGAAGGAAGCAAAATATTAGGTTGCTCTGTCTTTTTTTTTTTTTTTTTTTAATTGAATATTTGTTCTGGACAGCTCCATTTCTGAGGTCCTGGCTTCAGCCAGCTGTTACATTACATCTCTCCCCTACGGAAAAGGAGCTTATCAGAGGCAGGTGGAAGCCCTAACAGATCTGCCTGCGGTCTCTCACAGTCACCCACCACCCAGCCTGTGTGAGGGCATCAGACATGGCCAACAACTCTCCAACATCCCTGAGTCCTTTGGAGCTCTTGTGAGGCTGTGTATGGCTGAGATGTAAGAATTTACCCAGAAGGGTTTGATTTCAGCTGGAGTAATGGGAGGGCAGCACAGCTGCAGGTCTCACAAGGCATGGTGATGCAACAGATGCTGAGGTCAGCAGGGAACATGCATGACATGGTCTACCAATGCTGTAGGACAAACATTGCCAGACTGTGGCTTATGGCCTGATAGAGGTCTTCATCAGTGGCCTCACTGTATGCTTTAGAGGGTCTGGAGAAACCTACAAGTGAGGATGTCCCCCCTTGCTCCCAAATCCTAACGCACATGAGAGTGGCTGGGAATGCTGTTCTCAAAATCCCTTCTCATGTTCATACAGCAAGTAAATGCTGTAGCAGCCAGAGAGGATCTGTGTGTTCAAGATCAAGAGTCCTTCTAAGGCTGGCATGATTTATGGCATGCTCAGCCCACACCCCTCCCCATCCCTTTGACTCCCAGTCCAAACAACCAGACACCTACATGCCACCAGGTCATCTCCAGAGCTTCAGCTGGAGACCTCAGCTGCCTGGAACCTCCAACTTAGGCCCTCTGGGTCTTACTTTAAACACTCTGCCACCACACTTCATTTATGGGAGAGGTGGGAAGGTGATGCATGCTTCCTGGAACAAAAAGGGTGAAGGACTCTGAGTCATTCAAAGCCAGCACATACTGCAAAAGAAGTTTGAAAACCTCCTGACACTCAGCATTTATTATCCATTACAGTCTCTCATTCACTGCCACTAGGAAAAGCTCTTCTGACATAAAACACTGCTATATTTTGGGCAGACACAAGCAAAACAACAGCTTACCCTGCCCTGAAATTGCTCTTTTTTTTTTTTTTTTTCCCCTGCAATCTTGCAAGCCCTTATTTCCGAAGCCAGATTTGCCCTCAAAGCAATTGTATTTTCAGAGCAGGTGAAATGTTGGTTTGAATTATTGACTCACACCTTTATGAAGCACACACGACCAGGAGAGCTGCTGGAGTTTCGTGAACAGAGCTCTGCAGCTCTGCCAGCAGAATGCAGCTCAGGCTTCATTATACATGTTCACAGTCTGATGAGTCATTATGGGACAGGGATAATATAAAATAAAACCACAAAGTGATAAACAGTGGAGTAATATAAGTAACTCTGAAGCAAAAGAAATGCTATATATCACGAGTAAGGCCACCCTAATGAAAGATCCTCTATACAGGAAATGACCTGGGAGCTGGCCCATTAGCCCTGCACATCTGTGCTCTTCAGAAGCACAGGAGAGGCCTAGGATCAGCTCCAGTTTCTCAATTCCCAGGTTAACAAACATCATCTGCACAGACAAACCACAGAGGGAAACAGGCCAGGCAACTCTGCAGTTGTCCTTCTGGCTGATATATGAGCTGCAGGAAGAGCCACTGAGCAGAGCCGAGTGACAACTGTATCGTTTGCCCTACAAGAATTGCTGTCATATTTAACGTTTATACCACCTTATAAAGCAATGAGAAAAACAAATCAACAAGTGAAAATTTGAGGATGGAGAAGAGGGAAAAAGAGAAGTCTGAGACACCCAGTCAAAATGCTTGGGTGATTTTCAAGTCTTTCCCTTCAAGTTTTACGACTGGACATATTTGTTTTACTGTAAATTAACTTGGAATATGAAATGAAAAGTAATTTCCAAATTGGAGAAGTAATTTTTAACTTAGTTTTGAAATGAGGTATGTGGTGATAAAAAAAAAAAACCACAACTTTTTTCTTTCTCTGCTGTTTTCCCTATGATAAGGGGAATTCAGGTGGGTGTTGGGGGTAGACCTGGCCTTTTCTTATGACCAGGCTATTTTTCCAACGAATTTCCGATGAGAAAGAGATGTTGAGACCACTACAGTCTGTTGTCTCTGGAAACGTGGGCCGGATGGGAACCTTCCACAGACCACCTACGCCTCTCTAAAAATGAGCAAGCAGAGACCTTGGGGTTGGCACTGCAGATTACCGTCAAATCTTTAGAGATGGGCCACTTGCAGCTATTTCTCCAGCTTCAGAATTACAATCATTTTCAGGGGGTTCCAAAATCCTGCCTGGCTGACAGTAGCAGCAACTAACTGGAAATTAGTAATAGTGGTGGCGCTTTTGCTGCTGGTATCACTGAAGATTTATAAGGAATTAGGCAAAATGATGCTTGTGCTGGGTGGCCTCAATGCAGAAACAGGAGATAAAACACATCAATGTTTATCCACTACTGCAGGAAGGGGCTGGAGGGGAGAGGAGATATTTTTGCATTGTGGTCATGTGAAAGGCAAATTTCACATGGATTTTCATGCAGACACATAAATCAGTCCGTGTTCACTCTAAAAGTTCATGGTCCTTAGCAAACCTCTCAGTGAACCGGGACTGAGCTTAGAGATTGTAAAGAAACCTGAAACCAAGCAAGTTTCAACTAATTTCATATTTTGCCCTGAACATTTTGCTCAGGTCTAACTAGTTTGCTTAGGAGTTTAGGCAAGTACAACCGTGTCCTTTGGGAGAAAAAAAAAAAAATGCTCTGAGAAATCAAATACACCACACAAAAAGTAATTACAGAGAATCTTTACCTAAATCTAAATTGTTCTCTGCTCTGTGTTCATTGTATTACTTACAAAGGTTTCAGTTAAGGTGAGGATTCAGCTTTCATTTCAACACCTGATTTTTATTTGTTCATGATTTCTCCCCCTCAGGAAACTCAATGTGTTGGCCTTAGTCTTTGCAGGGTTTGCTTTCTTTTGTTCAGGGAGGCATAATGGTTTCAGACAGGCGTTAGCCAAGCAATCAGAGGAAAATCTTCTTTCTTCTTGTTGCAGAATAAAAATAAAACTAAAATCTGCTCAATCTTGAAAACATTTTCCTATTCTCTCCCTGTCTGCTTATGCCTACATCACCTTTCTGATCTTAAAATTATCCTGGGAGCTCTTTGAAGTAGGACCTGCTTTAATGGTTTTGCTCCGTGGTGCTTAAAACACAGAAATACCACCCGTGCCTACAGCCACAGCCACGTCTGAACTTCCAAGGTCACTTGCCATCAGGCCAATATCCCAGGGGTGTTTGATTGTACCTGTGCACAGTGCCAGCCCCAACACCCCCAGGACAGTGGGGTGCAGCCCCATGGCACGTGGGACTGCCTGCCACAGCTGGGGTGCTTTTCCAGCATGCCTGGTGCAGCAGCCAGATCGCAGATCTGCATTATCCATGTGGCCCTGAGGAGGCCTGCAAGAAGATGCTGAAAGTGGTATCAAATCTGCAAAATATTTTCCTTCTTCAGCAAAGCACAGTCCCTCCCACTGGATGGCATGTGGGGACAGAGAGTGACATGACCTGTCAGCCTGGCATCTCTGCTGAGATGCTGCTTTCGTGTGCTGAGCGTGCTGATGGGCGGGTTTCCCCACACCTCCGCCACAGTTGGTTTTGCAAAGGCTGCTTTTCTTAGCCCAGCATTTAAAAGCAGAAGTTATCAGGGCATAAATCATCCTGTGACTTGTTGCAAAGCCTGTGAGATGAGATAAACGCAAGGCAGTTTGACAAACCGTTGGGAGCAGGGAGGAGGGGGCAGAGGGCAAGGGGGGGGGGCACGAAAAGAAAGCCGCAGCACCGACCCTCCTTGGATTATGTCATAGGTCAGCCGAAAGGATGCAAATAAGATCAAGAGGCTGTTTCCAAACTTTCTGAGGCTGGATACGACTCCACGTACCCGCTACAGAGCCGGGTGCAATAAATATCACACTCACAGAGAGCATTACATCACATAAAAGGGAAAAGCCAGCAGATGAACTCACACCGTAAAACCTTGGCTTGGTATCTCGCCAAGCCCAAGCAGACAGCCCCACTGCTGCAGACACTACAGAGCCCAGCACGTTGCCACAACTTTTACCTTCCACTTCCCACCACCGCCACCTTCCCCAGAGCAGTTCCTGCTGAGTTTCCCAATAGCCAGGTCTGGCGATGCCTGTGGATAATGTGGCAGGAAAAACTGTCATGGGACTCAGATCCCAGCACCTCCAAGTCCCCCTTTCTGGGGCTTTGGAAATGATACAGAGCTGGGAGGCACAGCAGCGCTTCCCCCTACCACCAGTGCACACAGCAGCAGGCACTCAGACCGGTTCAGTCTTGACATCTTACGGTGCTGTGACACAGCTTTCTCCTGGGGTCTTCCAAGAGCAGATGAAATATTGGGATCAGGATGAGCCAAACTGGCCCGCTGGGGCCTTTTCTCTCTAATATCTTCATTCTGTCAAAATTATACTTGATCGTGTTTCGTTATTGTTGTTTCTAAGTTTCACCTCTGCCTCAGCAATTCCATCTGGTAGGTCGTATTCCTCTCTCTGATTGCTTTTTGGATAAAAGCATGCTCACTGGGGCCTGCTTGGAATTAGTTTTTCTTTTTATTTCCACTAGATGCTCAGTTCAGCCCCACAGTTCCCCTGACTTAACACAGACAAGGTCACCCCACCTTTGCCTTTCTGGCACATGCATTCAAGTACTGATTCCCATGTGCTACAATAACCCCATTACATTTTTAACAATCTCCAAGGGGGAGTCATTTACAGGGACTTGAACTGAAAAGTGCAAGTTTTGTATCATCCTCTTGCATGTGCACTTGTGCAGATATTAAATCAGCAATGATGGGAGGGAAAAAAAAATGTCTTGGCTCTGTCCCCAGGACATTCCTCGAAGAATGATGATGTACATCTGCCTTAACTGTCTGGGTCTGAAATAATTAAAGACCACTCTTCTTTCCCTCCCATTAATTTCATGGAGTATCTGGAAACATTTTTTTTATTATTACTTAGAATTTTATGTCTGCCTAGTAAGAACACCATCCCCAATAACTTTCCTTCCACTTCCTAATTATAGCAACTCAACCACTAAGATGTAACGAGCGGCTGAACCACTACTCGCTACTGCACAGTTGTCATTTACACCCACTGGCTTTCTATTATGTCACGACAGGGTGAAATGAAAAGATCTCCCATCTCTGAAAGACTGCCCTTTCTTAAGGGGCAATCTCTGGATTGCACTGCATGTGACAGCAATGTTTAAAGGTCTGAAGGCTTTCCAAAGTGTGTGCCAGCAGAGTGCAATGCAAACCTTCCACTGGTCATGAAGATGAGAGACTGGTTTAAGGAGGACTTGGGTAGCCAACCAGCACTGATGGGTGAATTACAGACACACTTTGCAGAGCTCCTAAGAGGGTAGAGGCAAACAAAACAAAGCAGGAAGTGTCTTAATGATATTTTCAGCTAGCTAGCTGGTGTGTGGCAACCACATGTCATGGTGGCAGTCCCCAGAGGGCCAAAATTGACACCCATATGGAAGAGGGGCCAACAGCTAGTGCTGCCACACATCCCTCATCCCTGTGTGAGTTGAGGTCAAGCAATCCACTGATAAAGTATCTGGGCAGTCTTTTCTTCCACAGATGTTCCTACAGACATTACAGTGAAGAAGGGGTATTTCTGACCATGGTCCCAAGGGCTGGGAAGGAAGGCTGACTCTCAGATAGAGAAGCTGGCTCAGGAAAACAGCACTACACACCCTCAAACATTTAAAACCTTACATTCTAACTGAAAAATATTACCTCTTTCCCAGACAGGACGCCAGGTAAATGTAGATTTTTTTTTTTAAAACAATAACCTGAAAAATAGCAATCCCCAACCCATTTTTTATTTTCACCCAACTTCTGTTTCCTTGCTTGTACATGTCAATATTTACAAGCTCTACCACTTCTTGGATTATTTATTTTCCCTGGTCTATTTCACTCAGTGAAAAATCTCTCCAGCTCGAGACTTGACAGTTTGTTGCTGATATCCATCTTTATTAAGTTCACTGCTGAAAAAAAACCAACAACAACAACATATAGCCATAAAAGAAAAAAGGAAAAAAAAAAAAAAAAAAAGGAAAAAAAACAACACCCACAAACAAACAAACTCAAGATGATGCTCAAATCTGGTAGGGAAAAATTCTCCAAAAATAGCTGGTCGTTTTCAGTGACATATATTTTTTTACGGATTTCACTGAAAGACACTTCTCCCTCCACTTCATTAGTGGTCAGTAAATTCACTGACAATCAGCAAGAGATCTCCTGTCACCACACCTGAGGGGATGGTGGGGAAGGTTGCCCTTCTGTCTTTGCCTCCCTGCACTGCGCTGTTTTCTGCCTGGGGACAGGACTGAAAGGGCTCAAAGCTGACGGCATTCCCCTTGTCATCCTGAGTGAACTCTTAAACAGTGACGATCATTCTGGATCACTTTTAATTACGGACTTTGAAGGACAACAAACTGTACTCTTTTTAAAAGTTCTCTGCAACATGTAATGCGGGACGCTGAGAAAGGTTTCTCCCTCTCCTTTAGACAGACTCAGGAGCTCAGGCACACCTCCATTTCACAGCCCCACCACCAAAGGGCACTTGAAGATAATCTGAACTTCCCCAAGGTGTTTTTAGCACTTCCCTGATGGAAATATCATTCTCTAAGCAAAGCTGCCAGAACTGCCTGTGCCTGTGGGTCTCATCCTCTTCAGCACAGCATCCGCCAGCTTGGCTCAAGTGGAGGATTTGCCAGAGACTTACTGCCTTTGCACCAAAATGAATCAGAACCCACCCCCGTGTTACATCCGCCGCTCGAAATGTGGGGGCAGAGACATCCTTAATCAATCTGGCTAAATCAAGCCCATTCCTTCACATGTTCCCTGTCCTGGGTTTTTAGAGTCAGAGCACAAGCAAGCCGATCTGTCACGCAGGGACCCCTTTAGGCTGACTCTTTTCATCTCCTCCACCCAGGCTCTGCAGCGTAATCTAAAAATAAACAAAGCCTCTGGCCCCGATAGTGGTAAAAGATAACCCGCCCGCTGTGACCCTCCTTCCTGCAGCACAGGCGTGGGTGCCGCTGGGGCTGGCGAGGTGGCAGCGCTCTGCGAACTCACGCTCACGGCCTCCTCAAGATGCGGTCGGTCACACTTCAGTGTGAAGCCTTAGCCAGGCTGAGGCCCCACTAAATAGACAGAAGAGCTGGCTGGGGTGGTTCACCGCTCTGCTCGCAAACAGTTCCCATCAGATGCTGCTTCTGCTACTGTTAGCTTTTTGAGGACCATGTTCTTTCAAGTTTTCTGTATTTTCCCCCACCTTTTCCTCTGCTTGTTTAAAGGTAGTCACATGCCTGGAGAGAAAAACTTTCCTGTGAGCTCCTCTATTATTCTTTTACAGCAGTGCTGTCTGCACTGTGAGGGACAGAAAGCCAAAGGGCCTGGCTTGCACCCCAGTAGCATGGGCTCACATGGGCTGACAGGCCATAACATAATGTTCACGTTTCCAGCTTGGCAAACACTCACTCCAGAGGGGTTTCCAAATTTCCTCTGTAGCCTCTCGTGACAGCCTTGGATTAATTTTGTCTGGAAAGGAAGATTTATTGCCATTGAGTCACTGCGGCTCACTTTATCTGCTCTATATCTTGAACCCAAAGTTCAGGTGGCATTTCGCTATCACCCCCCTTATCAATTCCCCGTGGGAATACCCTGGTGGGAGGGACCCTATTATTTCTTCCTGCCGACTGCCCATCACCTCTTCTCTTTCTGACTTTCCCTTTCAGCTGCAGCAGCTCTACCGGGGAGCCCTTTCACAACAATGGCTGTGGTTGTGCTGGCTGTAGGAAGTTAACAGTGTGGGCGGTGAGATTCACGCCGCTTCTCCTGCTTCCTCCGAGCATTTTGAGCGTGCTAGCGCCAAAATACCCAAACAAAACCCTCCAAGTTTTTCAGCGAGGTCAGCCTGATACCCAGGGGCGGCTTTAGCTCTGGCTTGCAGCCAAAGTTTGTCAGTTCCCACTCGGACGCAGCCGAAGTCCCCCCGGAGCGGCCCGTCTCGGGAGCGCCCCGTGGCCTGGCGGCGGCCCAGATGGCAGCAGAGCTGTGAGAGCCGCTGCTCCTGCGCGGTTCTCAGCACTTTGGGCAGAGGTTAGCTCGCAGGATCTGGCATCTCCAGACCCAGAGCCAGGCCACGGTTCAACTCCAGCTCAAACCCGTCGCCTAAACCCAACCGGGATCTAATTGCGAACGGCGCTGGCGAGCGTGGGAGTTTTTATCTTTCCTGCCTGAGAACAGCTACTCCAAAGTCAGGTAGCCCATATGCTTCTTTATTTGCCCACTTACTTCCCCAACCCCTTTCTGATGAATTGACCGACGGATGGTTACGTCTGCCTCCAGGGACAGCTCCTCCCAGCCAGCAGCGCTGCCTGGGGACCCCCTGCGCTACTCTACGGGGTACGTGATTGAAAGGTGACCTAAGGCTCGTGGCGCTGCTGGAGTCATCATGGGACTGCTCCCGCAGCAGGGAGGGAAGGGATGAGCAGTGGTTCAGCTGCTGGGCGCTCTGTGGGGTGGCAGCACCAGCATCAGCCTCTCCGAGGCCAGCGTCACTCACGGCTGCACGCAGTCATGTCATGCACGCCGGCAGCGGACACACAGCAGCTACGGATGCAATCAGGTGTAGTAATTTAGTGTTTTAAATGAGGGGTTTATTTCAGGAACCCGGTGTTTTATTCCCTGTCCTTTATGACTCATTAAGTCAGGTGAGCCACCTCTATTATTTACTTATACCTTTATATTTCAAGGGCAAGTCCTAGATTGATATTTGTATCAGCTGAGCACCTTCTGAGGCCAAGCTCCCTCGTTTATCTGCCTGCTTAGCTATGGATTTATCTCACATTCATACCCATGCCATATAAGTACCTCCTAGACAGCCAGTTCTAGCAGGTTTTTGGCAATTTGCTACACGAGAAGCATCCAGCTTCTGTATTCAGTGCTTGTCAATAACTATCAGTGCACTAATGTAAAAGAAAATCACTTCCATGCACTTCAGTTAGCATTATTTTTTTTGGAAATACATCTGGAACAGAGAGAGAAGGCAAGAACATTTTGATAAGCTCAGGGAGTGCAAATGTGGCAAAAAGTGACATTGCCTATGCATGGAAGAGCTGAGAGAACAGAGAAAATGCCTAAGCAACATTAAAAAAATACATAGGAAAAAAAAGGATGATGACAAAACGATGACCAAAAAAAAGACCAGCTAACCCCTGTTTCAACTTTCACATTTCCTTTCCATAAAATCATTTGAGAGGAAAGCAGGGTTTTCAGAGATGATATCCCTTGCCCCCTTCCCTCCCCCTAAAAAAGCACTTAATCAGACAGAGATTTACAAACCACTAAATCAAAGGAGACTGTGAAATTCCAGCCCAAGAAGCGAACAGTGAGATTAAGTGGATTAGCCTACTGTACAGGAATCCAAGGAATGCAGCCTGCATGTGCTTTTGTTGTGGATTACTCAGCAGCAACATTATGGTTTTACATCTCCCAGGAACATATGGGCATGTGCACTTGTGCAAACCAACAAGAAATAGCAGTCCCTAGCACGCTGCTTCGCTGAGCCGGGTGTGCTGATTTCAGCAGATACAGCACTTTCCAGGGAGAAAAGGAGAGCACAGAACATTTTGCTGTATGAGTTGAAAATGAAGTGGCAAACAAGCTACTCCTAGCAGAAAGAGACACACGCGCCAGCTTAGTTCACAGGAAAAGACATCTCCCTCTAACCATTAACCCTCCACCTGCTAGCGATTCAGCTAAATCCCTTAGTGCATGCACTACAAAACTTTAGGGAAGTTAGGTCCTGATGGCAGCTTAGTGCTGCAGACTGCTTAACAGCCATTTTAACACTTGGGCTGTATTTTTCGTTTTGTTTTGTTTTGTTTTTAAATCGGGTGCAACATTACATGTAACTTTATAGCCTGCGCAGACAATAGGAAGGGGTTGGCTGGTAACACGGGAAAGAAGCAGTAAGTGATGGGTAAATGAACAAACTATTACTAGCCAGAGTTAACAGTTTGTATTAGCAGCCAGCGATAAATAATTAATATAGCCCTAGGAGATGTAAAGCCACTGACATGGTATCTCTCGTTTGGCTCTAAATGGAACTCGAGATAACCTACTTTGAACAGTAATGTGTTCACAGTATGTGGGAATTAACTGCTCAATGTAATAAGTACTATTGAATTTCCCATCTCTGTATAGATAAAGGGCAACTGCCACCAAAAAAAAACACAGTAATAACAGTAACCGAATGATAAAAAAGCAAACAAACCTGCTTTTCATTACATCCTTAAAATGTTATAGGTTAAAATAATCTTAAAAGGGCTTAAAAAACAGCAATTAAATCTTTCCATTTCTGTTTTCCAAGACTGCAGCTGAGAAAACGAAAGAGGCCTAAGTGCCATACCGTGCTAGCCTTGCTAATAACTCTCTGTGAAAAATCTCATTAATTCAGTCTGGCTCTTCAGATCAGCCGCTAAGACCTTGTATTGTCAGTCATCCTCTGGCCTTTTCAGGATTTCCATAGCCTAACTAGCAGAGTCGCCATGGAAACCATGCAGTCATGCTTTGCACATCCCCAGAACTTTTTGTTCCTGACAAAGCTTGAAAAATCACATGCAGCATGGAGAGTTTAACACAGTGAACTAAACCCTGACCCACACTTATAAATGATAAACCCCAGCATACCAGCTTTATTATACATGATTTCCTTACAAGATACTTAGCCAAGCTGGCAAAATGCTGAACCAGACAACACGTGAGGAACACAGCTCCAGAGAGAGGAAACAAACAAACTGAAGTGAAACACAGAGTTTCAGGCTAGTTCTGCCTCCTTTGAAAGCACTAGGAGCACGCCAGTAGGGAAACAAGCAGTTTTGAAGTTGCCTTTCCCCGAAAATGGCATCCTCCGATGAGGAGGTGGCTCTCGTGACCACACGTCATGACAGTGCTGATGGAGTGGTCAGCACCAGGAGCTGGGTGTCCATCTGCAGGGCTGTGAGGTGCCGTGGGGATGCTGCCTGAGTCTGACACAGCCCCAGCCACATGCCACACACAGCAGTGCTGCCTTCAAAATGGGATTGTTCGGCTTGCAGCCCAGGACTGGCAGGCTTGGAGTGTGAATGTGTCCACAGGGAGGAGGCTGGTGACCTGCTCCACAGCCTGGCTGCTCCCCACCAGGCTCTGCCAGCATCACTGGGGCAGCAACCATGAGCTGCACAGATCCTCCTCATCCCTGCCCACACCAACAGCATCACTGACCCATATAAAGAGTTGCTTACAGCCAGCAAGGCATGGGCAAACAAGCAGTCACCGCACCCAGAAACTAGTCCATGGAAAGCCCCACTGGCTGATGCTTCTCTTTTTGGCACTGCCAGAGCCCCACAGCATTTCTCCTTTCTCCTTCCCAGCAGCACTGCCAGTCTCTGCCCGGGGAAGTATTTGCACCTGGATGCTCTAGGCAGGAGGACCAGTGAGAGCCAGAGAGGTTACGTGTGGAGAAGGAGTCACCGCAGGCCAGACCTGCTTCACCGCAGTAAATTCTCAGCACTGGTGTGGATGAGCAGCCGCCTGCTCAGCACAGCGTCTGGGCTTGTGAGAAAAGGAGTGACTCATAGCCGAGGTCATGCTGTAATCCGGGAGGGCTGCCAGGGGAGGGAGAAAGCCACACTCTGTCCGGGCTGTGGTGAGCTCGCTCCTTACGTGGGGCGGAAGACGCAACCCACCAAAGAAGGAGGGTCGGGGAGCCCTGAGTGGGCTGAATTGGTCATCTGGGAGCCGGCGGCCGTGCACTCCCACCCCTGAGCTGCAAATAATGAATTTGGGATTAGGAAGTCGGCCTCACAGGGGATAGCTCAGGAGGTTTTTGGCACATGCAGTTCCTCCCTGGTGGGATGCACGAGGTCAGAGCAGGCTTTGTTTCCATGGGGTTCCCCAACCGCATAATGACAACGGATGGAAAACATTTCCCCACCTTCGCCTCCCCCAGCAAGGAGTGGTGCCTAGCCAGCAGGAAGCCCTGTTTCTCCAGGGCCTCTTAGAGGATAACTTCACAACGCCGGCACAACGTGGAACCCTCAGGCCTGAGAGATGTTGCCTGGGTGAGCTGGGACCCTCTGGGGCTGGCCCCATCCAAGCCAGCAGAATTATCTTTCCTCTGCTGTTATTCAGCGAGCGGCATATGCCGATGCTCTCTCCCAAAGCCGTTCACCACCAACGCCAACCATCTGCTTCACTCACCGCCCGAGCAGCTGCCGCGTGGCCACAGAGCGTGCGCTTAGGCTACCGGCACGGTGGCAACTGCAACACCTCGCTCACAGGTGGACATCCAGCTCCTTTCCATGGCAAGGACCTGGCTGGCCCAGCCAAGCCCTCAACGCTATTTGCAAGACCAGAGGAAGCAGATGGCACGGGGCCGGGGCAGGGACCCAGGTGAAATGACAGCTACTGCTTGTGGCAGCTTCTGTTTATTCATTTGCCTGTGAGGACTGAGAGGACCTGGCCACATGGGACATCCCTGGGAGACGATTTTATGCAAAAGCCTTGATTGCTGCTTGCTGTGCTGTGAAATTGTACATGTGTTGGATTAAAAGCAGTAAAACGTCTTCGCATTTCCTGCCCCTGATCTCTTATTTCCCTCAGCTTTGCCTCTCTTGCAGCCAGGGCCAAGAGCCTCTAGCAGCCCAGGGACTGCCAGTGCCTGAAGCACTGCCTTGAAGCCCAAAAAATCATAATGGCTGCTCACCTGCTGAATACAGATGGAGACACAGTCAACGTCATCCTCACCCCCACCAGAGAGGGCAGAATTATTAAAATACAGGAAGATGACAATATGTACCGCTTCAAAATTCAGAAAGGAGTGGAGATGGGTAGAAAGAATGATTTGTTGCCATAACTGCCAAGGTGAAGTAGGTCTCCTTGAAGGAGTGCTAGTCTGTTACCAGCTGCACTTGGATCCTATTCCTCTTCCTGGTCCCCCTGGTTGTTGGAGCATCAATGAAGGTGACCTCCCAGTTCAATAAATACCTCCTGACTACGTTCTGTGGTGGCCCCAGATAATCTGCAACCCAGGATGGAGCAAGCTCACAGACCCAAAGCTCCCTTCATTGCCTCAGCCTTTTCCAGTTTCCATGCTTTGTCTGCTATAGACTAGTCAGAGATTCTCTCTCCTGCAGGCCACCCTTCTGTGCAGTGAGGCCTTAACTGTTTGCTCCTTCAGCAGGAATACCCAAAATGAGTCATTGTCTTTCCTGCAGACAGACAAGCAACTTCCTTTTCCCACACCACAGCCCCGTCTCCCCTGGCCTGGTCCAGAACAAACTGATGGTAGGTTTGATGTGCAGGCTCCTGGGACAGGGTGTTTCCCAGATGAGTAGCTTTTTCTTTGCCATTACTTCTGGCCTGAGTGGGGAAAGGCTGCTTATGGGTGGTAGCAATCTGTGCTGACACACTCCCCAAAGCCACAGTGAGAGGAGGATTAACCAGGCTTGATAATCCTGCTGCCTACTGCTCTGACTTTTCCCCAGACAACACTTCCACCTGTCACTAGGACACTGGCCTGCACCACACTAGGTCTGCAAAAACATTTCCAAGCCCAAAACAGGGAGGTCCAAGCCCACATACCCTTGCCCAACTACTGCATGATGTCTTTGCACACAATGGGGTCTTGAACAAGAGCAACAGAATCTGACAGGTGATCAGAGATTCCCCCTCAATACCTGGGGATGACAGATCATTATCCTCAGCTTCAGCTCAGTAACCCTATGGCACTACTCAAAGTTCAGCTGATGATTATTGAAAGGATAAGAGAATACCTGTGAGCTCTAAGCCACTGTGCAAAATTAGAATAAGAAAGGACTATTCTTATGCTTTGCTATCACAAAGCAAAGCTTTTTGTTTTTTGTTTTTTTTTTCTTTCTGAAATTGCAGCCATACTGTTGTGCATGACATGTGGCTCTCAGCCTACACAACCAGACAGAGCCCTCTGCCTTGGTCAGAATAGACAAGGCTGAGCACTGCAAGGAGACTTTGGTCCCCAAGAAAGGCTAGTTTGGGATGCTTCCTAGTCAGAAGCGCTAAATATTCTTCTTAGAATGTGAGCAGAACTTGACAGCATACCACAAGAAGATAAAAACCCAAGGAAGGAGATAGAGAAAATGTTGCTCAGCTTGCCCCTGGCCATTGCCTTCATCCCTTCAGGAGATACCTCCCACAAGAAGACCCCACTGTCATCCTCAGACCACTCATCCTTGCTGGAAGTGGCAAAACATCTCTGAGCAAAGGGGACTTTTGGCTGCTAAGTGTCCCTCCAAAATACACCCACCTGCTGCCCTGGGGTGTGGAGGAGCTCCCGGCAGAACATAGCCATTTCAGACACATCACCACTTCTCCCCAGTTCCTTTTGAGACTGCACTTAGGCACTTAGTCTAGGCTCTGAACGGCTACAAATCCCACTGGTGTCTGGGCTAAGGCTTTTGCACAGAAATAACACGATAGATCACATCAATCCACCATCAGTCAGGACGTGCCGAATAAAAGCCTTTTTCTGTGGTCTTACATTTTCACGCAGGCCACTTTGAATCATAGAATCGTAGAACTCTATTATCATAGAATCATGGAATAATTTAGGCTGGAAAAGACCTCTAAGATAATCAAATCCAACTGTTTGGATTGTGGTAGACAGGACATGAAGAAACCAGCCACTTCTTGCATGTTCTCTGAACTTAGAGCTTGCCTGGCTCAGAGTCAACAACAGGCTGTTAAAATTTCTAAATATATAAGGTAAAGCCTGAGGTAGGATGCTCAAATAATTTGCACTTTATTGGAAAAGGTAATGTCATAGGGTCTTGAGCTTACACATAAAAAGGGGATGGCATGTGTGGGGCATCCTAGAGCATATCATTCTTTGAATTTGCAGGAGAAAAAGCAAGGTATGAATGGACAGGTGACATGTCCACTGGGCTGACTGTGGGAGGTCCACAGTAAAGGACTAGCAGAGACAAGGCAGCAGAGATTACAGAGTCTGGATGAAAATTACCTCTTCAGGATCCTTTCAACATGTTTAAACCAGTAACATACTCAAACTGTGGGCCAGCAACTTTCATCACAGTGTTCCTATGTTTTCGATCCGGCAGTAGACACCCTACAGTCTTACAGAGGAACAGGCACTCCCTGTAGATATGGGCAGGACATTTTACCTTTTCTCTGACTTCACTTTCTCCTTGACAACGTTAATAGCAGATACTTTATCAAGACTTTCATAAAAACCATTTGCCAGTAAAGCACTTGAAGAGAAATCTATGATAACCATCCTTCTCCATTTCCCCTTGGAAACAATAGGGGTTACCAATTTCCAAGTTAAAGTTCAATCGATGGTCAGGTTCTATGAGAGTTAAATATTATCCTAAATTGAACCAGCAGCTAAGCAAACAAATGATAAGCTTTTAGTGAACTCAGTTGTAGCATGAATTAAAAAAAAAAAAAAAAAAAAAAAAAAAGCCTTCCCATGCACTTCTATAGGTGTGCAATATTTTTTCTCTTCCACGAAGTTGTAACTGAACTTTGTAGTTGGCTCCACAGTGATTCAATTACTGTGAGATTTTGTTGAGATTTTTTTTACTAATTTATTTTATCAATTTACCTCCCATTTGCCTACACAAAAGGCAAAGAGGTCTACTGAAAACCCACCCTGAGCTGTCTCGTTTTTGCAAGTTCTGTTAGCAGTAAAACTCTGTATTATGCTTATTTTTACAAAGTCCAGTCATGCTTGATCTCTGTTATGAATAAAGTCTGAATAACTTCCACTGTTAAAAGAAAAATACTTTTTCTTCTATGCGTTCAGTACTTTACATATATTTTCATTAGAGGGAAATGAAGAGAGAAGAGAAATTCTTCATACTAGATCCATGGAGAGCCTCTGCATCTTGTGTAACACCTTGAGGCTCTTACTTACTTAAAACCGCCTTCTGAATATGCAAAGAAGAGTTGAAAACATGCCAGCAAGGCCACAGTGGGATTACAGGTCTGACCCATCCACCTCAGATGCTGTCCTCCACTTTCACTCAGCCTCACTAATGCACGTGTGTAAAGAAGTCCATCTGCTGTGCACACACAGAAGATGTGGACACTGGCAGTGCACTGCATAGGGTATCTCCAAATCATATTTCTGCATTGAAAAGTGATTTGCGCTCTTCTAAATATTAGTAAAAGCATAACAGCTCAAGCAGTAAGGAGTCAAAATTCTGAAGCCAAATTGACTTGCAGCTGTCTAAAAATACCATTAAAAATCAGCTCTCCTGAGTCTGAGAAATCTATTTGTGTCTTTTCTGAGAACAGGCTCTAGGACAGACAAAATTACCTTTCTGGTAAGTTCTTCTGTAACCATAAAATTATTGTGCATCTCTCTCCTAGTTGCACGTTCCCATCTCAGCTTCGGTCCAGGTGTTAAACTGGAAGATGTTGGTATGACCTTGTATATCAAGGAGAATCATGGATCCAAGCTCGAGATTAACACTGAGGAGATTAAGCATGTTCTGAGGAGGCTGTGCTGTTTATGTTCCACAGCTGGCATGTTGGGGTGATGGCTAGAAACTGGACCTCAGCATTCAGGTGCTCAGCCCCTAAGCAAATGTAGCATTAAGAGACTTTGAAGACAGGTCTGGTCTTCAGACCGAAAAGATGGTCATCATAAAGAGATGGGAGAAGCAAGGAAAAAAAAAAAAAAAGAAAAAAAAAAAAAGAAAAAAAAAAAAAGAAGAAGAAAAAAGAGGGAGGGTAATCTTGAAAAATCATGTATTCTTTTTGCATTTCACACAGAACAGGTTTCTTGTGGATTTCAACACCCAGCTGCTTCCAGGAATGGAGCAGACATGCACGTGCCTGCAAAGCAAAACACAGCTGGAGAGCTAATTTTAGGCCTACCAGTCTTGGCAATGTCCCTTTAACAAATGAAGAATGTATGATTTTCATCCATATGTATAAACACCAAATTCTTGCCGTTAATTTAGATGGTTGTTCATGCAGTTTGGTCCAGGTACCACCAGGTGTGCCTGTCATCCTAAAAAGTGTTACTTTTACCTAGATGGTAAAATTACCTCCTCTTGCTCACAATGCAGTTCTTGTGCCCGCCTTGACTGAACCTTTCAGACAACAGTTACTCCTCAGCTCCTCAGCAGAAAGGAAAACCCAGGTTTTAAAGGTATTTCTGGTGAATTTGCAATAACATTCATAGGGCTTCCAAGTGATTCAACTGTATTCTCTAATGAAAGGAAAACTGTTCTTCCTTTTTCCTTAAAAAAAAAAAAAAAAGAAGCAAATGCTAACGTTTAAGGAAAGAAGCAACAGGCAATATGTCTTTATCTAGAACTGGTTTTTGGAAAGAACAAAACCACCATCTGCAGCCAAGGTTTACGAGGAAAGACGTGATCTTTGTCACAGTAAAATCTTCCACTTCAATTCTATTTGTACTAGAGATCAGAAGACTTGTTTGGGACTTGATGTGACGGTTACAGAAAACAAGAGTGACCTGTATTTTAAACCTTTCACCAGAACCAGCAAACACTGGAGATGCTTTAGAGGATTTCTCTTTTGCTCGTAACAGGCAAACTAACCCTCACAGCCTGCCTCAGTTCCAGCACCTAGAATTGCTAGGGAATCACAAGGCACCAGGATTCAGGAGAGGATGATGCAAGCTGATAAAAAGCATCTTGTTTTGCATACCTCAGATTCGTCGTTATTTTCTGACCCTGTCAACACTTTCTTTCATTTCGCAGGTGGGGCGCTAATTTTGATTTGCACTGTGATCCACTCAGGATTGGTGGTAAAGGGACATAGCCTGTGGCTCTGAAGGGCTAGTTCAGAGCACTCCAACTAAAACACCCACCTCTACCAGAGACTTGGTGGGAAAATGGCAACAAACCATCCTCTAAACCTTGCATATACAAACTGTCCTTCCCACATAGTTGGGATCTTCTCAAAGAAAGCTATGAATGAAGAAAGGCAATAGATTTATCCACTCATAGCCACAGTATGGAGCAAGTCCAATGATACATTGTCAAGCTGTGATCCAGCACACTAAACAGTGCCTTTTGTCTTCTGAACACAAACTAGACTAAGATAGTGACTGGGAAATGATGGATTTCTGCCCTGAGTGATACATCTGCATTTTGAAGAAATGGGTAAAATCAGAAGCGAGATGTGCAACTCTGCTGTCTGCCCCACTACTTCCAGTTCGGGCTTGTTCCAAATATATTTATCAGATATTTCTGTAAACTTTTCTCAGACTGCCAGGTAATAACTTGCATGGCACTAAAGCTAATCTCAAATATATCTTTCCTTCCCTTTATATTTTCCTTAACATCCATCCCATCATTTATGTGAGAAACAGACTGGATAATTCATGGAAACAAAAATAGTCTACTGAATTGAAATAAAATACTTCAATGTGTGGCAGTAATAAAGAACGAAATAAATTCTGTCATCACACAGACACTGAGTTTTACCAAAAAAATGTGGTTACACACAGAGCAACTAAAAATATTAATTCCGTATGAAACTGCCTTTCCAACAAATGAGATAAGAAAAGCAGACTGTTTTTTTTTAATAGAAATGAGCATTTCACATAATGGCATGTTCTTCATCAGGTAAAACAATGTTTAAAATAATGTCAAATGTGCATTCTAGTAGAAGTTGCATTTCAGCTCTGTTTCCAGCATTAACTTAAACAAAATAAAAAATAATAATAAAAAAAAGTTTTAATGTTGGCTTTCTGCAGTTGTGGCCATTAATCTAGCAATTTTCCAGATATGGCAAATATTGAAAAGTATTTCTTATTATTACTATCTCCCCTGAGGTGCAATCTTCCAAACTTGACCCAGCTTGCAATAGACGCATTTCTTCTGAAAGGGAGTTCTAACACAGGTATGTATGCAAAACCTTTCTGCTAATAAACTAGTCAAAGACTGTTCCTCAAAACAAACAGATTTCCAAATTTCTTTCAAAAATCTGATTAACACCAACATTTCCAGATGCTTTTTGCATACAAGTTGAAGTCATCTCAAGGTGACGTGATATTCCTGGGTTAGTGTGAACCCTCTATAGCAGAATGAAAACACTGCACCAAAATTACCTTCACCAGTTTAAAAGAAAGGCCTGGTCCAAAATTCAGATAAAAAAATTAAATATGCCAACTTCTTGGGTGGTTGTTCTTAACGCTTTGATCTAGGCTATAGGAAGATCAGATCACTTTTAAAACTAGATGTGGTGTACGTTTGGATCTGATATCTATTTTGCCCCACAGGATAATGAGAAAGGTAGTGACAGAGCTCTGTAAAGAACAGAGTTTTAAACTTAGTGAGGACACTGGAAAGGCAGTAAAGAAACTGTTACAGCTGAACTTTAATTTTAAAAATGACAAAAAAAATCTTTTTGTTTGACTGCAATCATTTCACTCAAACATTAAAAAAAAAAAAATCTCTGGTATACTTTTTAGCTTGACTTATTAAAAGCAAAGCCTATTTTAAAACAAAAATACTGACATCAGAAGAGAAAACAAACTCTTCTGTTTCAGAATATATAAGGAAGAAACTTTTCATTTTTAAGAAGTTGAAATGAAAATTTATGAGAAGTTGTTACTAGGAGTCGTGGAGCTTGCTTTCCTTTCTTTCCATTCCCTGCCCTTGCCTCCTCTGCCCTGCTCTAGCAATAATGAAGTGCGTGAGTTCCTTCTGACTGACAGATCACAGTCAGATGGAGCCAATAAGGAGCACTGTTGTTATTTTGTATAGGTTTGCTCCAAATACCCCCCCTGCTATAGGTATTTCAAGGTATTTCATTACCAGAGAATTTGCCATTTCATTTCCAGAGAATTTGCTTTGGATCCCAACCGGGCAGCCAAACCCTTTATTCGCTCCTCAGGTTTTATTAGGCAAAATGAAAGAACTGACTCCACGTGTCCAAAAGAGGCCTCCAAATGTGAGTGGAGTATAAGCCTGCACTATGTATGAAACTCCAGTGCTAGAGGTAAGTATATCCCATGTATTCACACAGATGGATTATTAACTTCGAGAACCTAATTACTCTGATTTAAACATCAACATTTTTACTGATGTTAATGCTCATTATTTTAAACAAAAAATCCAGCATCTGTGACTTCGGAATTCAGGGTTGCATGTCTCTTCTTTTGACTTTGGTCCTAGAAGACAGCTGAGACATCTTCAACCACCAAAATTTCTAACTTCCTCTACTGACTTTGGCATCCTTCCATGATGCATTTTAATTTATTTCTATATCTACTCAGCAGCCCATTGGAAATAATCAATTTAGAGGAAGCATAAAATTAATGTCAAATTAGAGAACAAAGAAAGCCATAACGTTTGTTTATCTCCTTTCTCCGCTTACCCAACAAAAGAAGCCACACAACTTATTGTCTGCTGTAGTAGAGGATACACAAGTCCCTGGACCTTGCTGCAGAAGGCAACTTGCCACCAGATAAAAGGGTAAACGTTTTTTTTAGCTTACAGAAACTCTTAGTGAATTCTGGTCAGTAGGGACTTCTTTCCCAAATCAGTATTTTTTTAATGTGTGTAATTTTCCCCTTTCCTATGTTATGGCTCTACCCTTCTGTTTTTATAACCTGCAGGAAGCATATTTCAAAAATATTTATTAGCTTATTAAATCAAATTACCCTTGCTCCTGCTAGACCAAATTTTATGGAGTGCCCACAAAAATCAAAAGTCTGTGCTGCAGCAACAATTTGTAGTCATAGCAGAGAAAAATATTCCATAATCTTTTTAATTAGCAATAGCAAAAACTTCAATTTACAAAGTCAGAAAATCTTGGCAAGAATTACTCTGTCTGTTCAAATTCTGTAGCTAAAGACAAGAAAGGTAAGCAATCACGGGGAAGACTAGCTAAAATGAAAAGGTGCATTTTTTTTTAATTTCCTAGTAAAATGATCAACAACGAAATGGTTAACAATATTGACACATAAATACCCACAACTACACTTTAAATTTAAAAGGTCGTTCAGGGAAATGAGAGAATTTTACTTTTCTCTTTCTGGTTTTTCTTGTCTGCTTGTGGACTGCATGAATCTGGAGAAGGAAAAAAAAAAAACCTTTTGAGATGCCTACAACAACATACAGCCACGAGGTCAATTTGTCTTATGGTCAACTACCTTCAGTCACAACAATCCTCACAGGTTAGCTGACCTATCATACTGTGTTTTAATTTGATGACTAGGGAATGCTTTAGTCATATTAGCGAACTCGGCTTTTTAACCATCTTTCTTGTAGTTCATAGGAGTCCAAAATAGAACAGGATATCTATTTGCACTGCATTTGATTTTAAAATTAACCTTTACTTGCTGGAGGACATGGTATATATGTGTATACACATTTGTGTATAAATGTGTCTATATGTATGTGTGTGTGTTTGTACACATGTATATGAAATCAAAAGATTTCCAGGAGTCCAGTACAACAGCAATAAGCAAAGCAAATTTACTAAAACTGCGAGTTTTGCACTCAAATTCAGAACTCCAAAACTATCTGGGAGAATGTCACCTGAATGCCAGATTTTTGCTGAACTGATTACAGGCAGGGCCACCAGATGCAAAATTCAAATTGATTTACAAAAACACACCTGCACCCACTCAGAATTTGAAAAACCGAGCTGCAGGGCTATAAGTTATATTTACCTTCAGCATGAAAAAGGGAAAATCCTGAGAGTGTGGGGGTCCTTCTATTCTGTTGTGTTTTGTTGTTTGGTTTTGGTTTTATTTTCCAGTACTGATTTTTATATTATAAATTCAGGTCTTGAATGTTTGCAATGCAGGTGTCCCTTGATGCTCAATAAACAAAGCTGGTTAAATAAAGGTTTTGAAAATGAAAATTTGGGCCTTCAGAGAAAGACTTCCTCCTTCTGCTTATTTTCATCCCCCTTTCTGTAAATGCATTTCAGTATTTAGCTGCTCTACAACCCATGGAAAATCCTAGATGACGCTCCTGATTTGAAAAGCCAGCAGTTTAATAGAGAACAGAAACAAAGCCACTCTTTAGGTCTTGCATTAAAAATAAGGATAACAAGCCACTTCCTCCCCGCCTTTACTTGTCATTGCAACCACAGGGGAAGTCGGGATTGTCTGTGCTACACCTGCATTACAGTAATTTACCATAAAACTTGTGGGCGCATGAGGGGAAGTTTTAGACCTTGCAGACAGCACCAGAACAGGACATCTGTGTGCTGCAGGCAGCCTGCCTTGCCCTGCTGTGCCACCAGCTGCCCCATCCAGGTCACCCCACACCTCCATGTGCCACCAGCTAGTGCACCCTGCCACTGACCCACGTAAATACGATTAAAAATGAAACCTGCTTGTCTCTCCTTTAAAGTTACAGCAGGCCCACTGCTTTAAAATTTCATTTTGAACAAAAGGTCAGAAGAGAGAGGGCTAAACCCTTAGGTGGCTGATGCCCAGGCTTGCTGTGCCAGGGGTAGGGGCACTTGGGGAGGCCCTAGCACACTGAAGAAGGAGTATCAATAGCAGGCAGGATGGCAGAAGGACACAGCAATGCCACTTGGAGACACAGGATAAGGGACAGAGGGAAGAAAGAAGTGCAAGCATTTGGTGGTTAGCCGTGATGCTCTCCTGCCTCCCTGTTTTTCCAGTGCTTCAGAGCAGTTTGTGTGATGGGCTGCTCCCGTGAGATGAGCATCTCAGGAACGGGGGGAGGTTTCCTCCAGCTCCAAGGGCTGAAGTTGGGTGCAGCCAGTGCAGGAAGCAAAATTAAAGCTGACACCAGGCAGTCTGGTGTTACAGCCGTCTACATTCCTATTGATCTGAAGCCTTAGTCTGCATTCTGGCTTTATCAGCCAGTGGCATCACAACTGCCATCTCCTCCCTCTCATCCTTGTAAACCTGGAAAGCACTTCTGAGGGTGCTGAGAGACAGTTATCAAAGATCCACTGCCTAAGAAAAGAACAACATGCCTCAGAAAGAACAGCTGCCTGGAACCTTTGAAGAAAGTTTCCTGACACTTTTTCTATTTAATTAAAAAAAAAAAAAAAAAAAGCCAGCCTCAATATATACATGATGTTTCCCCTTGCAAATCATCTCAGAACTGCGTCTGACAGTGGTGGATTATAATGAACCTCTTATCAAGACATTGCCAGCTCGAGACAGACAATGTGTGTATGTATACGCGCAGATTCCAGTCTTGTTAACATCAGAGAGCGAAAGGGATGGTGTGCGGGAAGATTTATTGCAGGGAATTATCCACGTACACAAAACAAAGCCAAACAAGCCTGCATCTCCAACACAGAGTTTTTGCCTCTGATTGGCTTGGGAACTGGCAGCGTTGACCCAATGAGCAGAGTTGAGGGAAGGGATAATGCCAGCAGCAAGCTGCCTGGGTTTGCTCCGTTTGATTTAATTACTCCTTTTCCGTGGCTGTCACACACACACACACACACACACACACACACACACACAAATATCTCAAGGAATAAAATAAAAGCCACCCCACCACAGGACGAACAATGGAGTAAAAACCAGATGACTATGTCAAAAGAGGCCAAGAGCGAGCTTTCACTTTCTCAGATTCCTATTATAGTTTTAAGGCAGCATATACACATCTTTATATGGGGAAAGAGGGTTTAAATAACAGTATTATATTCAAGCAAAACTATGACTGTCCCTTACATCATCATATGGAGGCTAAAGGATGACCTGTTGGGCTACCAATACTACCTGGCTTTGCTAAGTGGTAAAACAGCAGGTTGTTAAAGTAACACTCTCCCCCATGGCTTCTTTGCAGGGGCTCAGAACAAAGCTGTAATTAAGCCCAAAATACTACTCAAAAACTCTAGTCTTGAATGGCTGGCATTTTAGTTCTGGGGCACAGGATTCTGATATTACTAAAGCTAGCCTTCCACAGTAGAAGAAGTGGAACCACAGCTGTCATACTGCTATTATTCCTGCTGTTAATTCTTACTAAGGTGTATTGTTTACAAAAAATGCAAAAACCCAGATATTATCGTGAATCTCACAACTAGCGGGTTAGTTCAAAAATAACATGGAAAACCAAACAATCTATGGATCAGTAAGGTTTTACCTAGCCACATGTAAGCTCCTTAGCTAAACTATAATATTTATGATAGGCCTAATCCAGTAAACACATACATTGGTATAAGTGTGAAAGACCACACAACTGTGTGTAGGCAATAAAGACCACACACATATCTCTTTTCAGCCTTAAGGCACTAAGAAAATAAGGATGTGCCAAAAAAAATTTAGACTACTGGACTGAACAAATAAATACTGGTCATTAGAATTGAATAATGGACCGTGAATCCAAACAAATAGTCAAACGTACCAGGCAAAAGCTTCCACAGTTTATTTTAGCATTGCTTTAAAACACCACTTTCATGCTAACATAATGGGTGAAACTGTAATTTCTTTCCAATCTATAGAAGGTTTTGTCATTGATTTCTTTGGGGCAAGAATGTGACCCTATGATTTATAGCAATGCAAGATCTACAGCACCTCTTAATATCCTTATGTGAATCTACTCTGAAGTAGGATAAATACAGTCCAAATAGTAAAATACAGGAAGCATGACTGAAAAAGTCAAGTCCGTGTTAAATACATAAACTCTGGGTAAAAAAGGTCTTGCTCTAAGCATAATTTGAATCATTTCAGGACATGCAAGCAGACACTGGAAATATTGGCTTCTTCTTTCCAAAGCTTTCTGTTAGAAATACAGGGCTGCATCTTGCTGATGTAAAAAGTGCTCACTAGCTTTAATTGCAGAAGTTTGCTTTTGAAATTAAGCCAAAATGTTCTTCTAAATTCTATGTTTGAGTAAAATGGTTTCAAACTTGTAGTTCATTAACTCTCTGGCGTTAGCAAGAGATAACTGAGATAAGCAAATCAATTACCAGAGAGTTTATAATCTGCTATTCTGTTCGTATATAGAGATTTTTTTTCCTCCAAAGGTAAACAAACAAACAAACAAGTTTCAAAACACTGAAGTAGTTTAAACAGAGAAGAAAAAAAGAAAAAAAAAGAAAAGGAAAAAAAAAAAAAAAAAAGAACAGTCCTACAGCTTGAGTTAGGCAGCCAGACCAGATAATTCCAATGGTAATTTCTGGCCTCATCACTTTTGTGTAGCACAGACAGCGCTACACTAGACATATAAAATCCTACTGTTGCTACACTATTTCCACATCTCTAATTAAACCTTATCTATCTGAAGTGCTCCTACGTTACTGGATATATGTAAGCGAGCAACTTGATATTTGCATAGAGCTTTATACATTCAGAAAGCTTTGCAAACAATAACGAAGTAAGCCTCACAAATACTGTGGGAAGCACAGAATTCATGAATCCCACTTTTACACATAAGGAAATCGAAGCAAAGGCTTTGATGCTCATGGCTATGCAGATATTCATAAAAGACAGAAACTGCAGATCTGTAGTGCAGCATAATTCATGTCAGCTGCCCATTCCTCCTCTTAGCAGAAAGTTGTCATGTACAGCATTATATATTTTACTCAGATGTGCAAAGGGGCAGAAAAGAGGCATCCTAAAACTCTAGGTGGTTTAGATGACCACATGCAACAGCAGTAGTTACTTAGAAAATGTAACATGTCCCATTTGTATCATGACAAATCAAAGTCTATATATGTATATTTAATTAACTAGCAATTTCTGATACTTCACATTTGGGTTCAGTTAAGCCATGACCAGGCCATGCTTTTAGGGCTCATCAGCTCTTCCTCACAGGAACTCAAATCCCTTGAAATATTAGGGAGTGTCTCCCAAACCATGGGAACCTTGACAGACATAAAACACAAACTTCTCCTGTACAAAATACATTTGGAAACTATCTTTAGAGCTATTTGCTAATGACTGGGAAACTTCGTGAAGTGAAAAGGAGAAAATTAACCTCCATATTTAAATAAATAATTAAATTTGCTATCCAAATATCAATAATTTGCTCTTAGGTAATACTTTCCACAGCACTGCAGCTCTCATTACATGATTATGTATTGCAAGGCAATTGAATGTTTGCCTTTTTTTTTTCTCTTTCTTTTTTTTCTTTTTATTGTAGCTCTTTTTGTGTGTGTGTGTTTTAAGGGTTTTTATTATTTTAATACTAATCTCTCCTCCTACTTCATTAAATTATCATTCTCCTTCTGCAAAACAGTTGCCACCTCCTCAAATGGCCAGTGGGGTAGAAACCATGCTTTGCCCTCACTGTGAAGCACACTGCTTCACCTTTACAACCTTTGAAGAGGAAAACGTCTCTGTCCTTTGGAAACAGCATAAATTATTCATGCTGCAACAGTGCCTGGAGGGCCCCTTACAGATAGGGCTCAGGTTGTTACTGGCGCCATGCGTGCATGTAAACAAGACGTAGATCTCTGCTTAGCATGCAAGTGTACGGTTAAATAAAACAGAGGAGCAAAATATGGGGCAACATCACAGTCATTTGGCTCCTTGGGGTGCTCACTGGTCCCAGCACATGCAGGGAACCATGTAGGGAGGTTGGTTGTCTGTTGTTTAAAATGGATAAGGCCAAAAGAGCAATGAAAAAGCAACTCCTCCAGCTTGGTGAAACAAAAGAGACAACACAGGTTTGCCAAGAAAATGGAGGCTGCTCTGCATGTGCATATGCATGTGCACTTAGAATATTTCATGTCAGTCATAGAATCATGAAATCATAGAATCACAGAATGGTTTGGGTTGGAAGACCACCCAGTTCCAACCCCCCTGCCATGGGCAAGGACACCTCCCACCAGACCAGGTTGCCCAAGGCCCCATCCAGCCTGGCCTTGAACACCTCCAGGGATGGAGCATCCACAGCTGCTCTGGGCAACCTGTGCCAGTTCCTCACCACTTTCAGTGTAAACTTCTTCCTAGTATGTATTCTGAATGTGCCCTTTTTCAGTTTAAAGCCATTACCCCTTGTCCTATCATTGCACTCCCTGACAAAGTCCCGCCTCAGCTTTTCTGTAGGCCCTTTTAGGCACTGGAAGACTGCTGTAAGGTCTCCCTGGAGCCTTCTCTTCTCCAGACTGAACAACCCCAACTCCCTCAGCCTGTCTTCATAGGAGAGGTGCTCCAGCCCACTGATCACCCTTGTGGCCTTTCTTTGGACTTACTCCAACAGGTCCATGACCTTCATGTGCTGAGATACCAAAGCTGGACACAGTATTCCAGGTGGGGTCTCGCAAGAGTAGAGTAGAGGGGGAGAATCACCTCCCTCGACCTGCTGGCCACACTGTTTTTGGTGCAGCCCAGGATATGGTTGGCTTTCTGGGCTGCAAGTGCACATTGATGGCTCACATTGAGCTTCTCATCAAACAACACCCCCAAGTCCTTCTCTGCAGGGCTGCTCTCAATCCATTCTCCACCCAGCCTGTGCTTGTTCTTAGGATTGCTCTGGCCAAAGTGCAGGACCTTGCACTTGGCCTTGTTGAACCTCATGAGGTTCACACAGGCCCACCTCTCAAGCCTGTCCAGGTCCCTCTGGATGGCATCCCTTTCCTCCAGTGTGTTGATTGCACCACACAGCTCGGTGTCATCAGCAAACTTGCTGAGGTTGCACTCAATCCCACTATCCATATCACTGACAAAGATGTTAAATAATACCAGTCCCAATACTGTCTCTTTGTCCCACTTCTGAGACAAATCTTCCGGATCCTCTCTCCAGGAAAGCTGGGAAACCTTGGCTAAAAAGATACATTAACGTCTAGTTAGCATCCATTTCTCCTCGTGCCAGCTCTGTCCCTTAGCTCATCTTCTTCTTCTTGATACTGAACCCTGTATCTTTATACACATAAACTGGCCTGAAATTTTATTTTCCCAGACTGAACGAGCCCAACTCTTTCTACTGTCTTACTGGGAGATAAGCTCCTTAATTTCCTGATCACTCCAGTAGGCTGTCTCTTCTCCAGTCTAAATTCAACTTTTGCCATTAGAAGTGACAGAATGGGACAAAGCCTCCTAAAAGGGAGCCATGTAGACCAATATTTCCTTTTCCCCCAATCTTTCCTGAAAATAATATCTCAGAAACATCTTTGCACTTTTTTTTTTTTTTTTTTTTTTCTGGCCATATCACTTCAGATATTCATTGACATTGTGATTGACTAATAGGCCAGTCTTGTCTTTCTCCTTCTCTGTCACTTACAATTGATGGGTTTCCATTTTAACATAAATTCTTATTAGCCCCTAAGTGATTGCCCATGCCATTACATTCTGTCACCCAGTACCTCAAGATCTTATCTCATGTTGCTGAATGGTATTCCATTAATCCCTTGCATTAGAGAAGGACGCATCCCAAATTTATCATCAGTAGAGGAGGAGCACTGCTATTTTTAAGTTATGAAATGATTACATACACAGGCTTTTGGAAAAAGAAAAAGCAAAGAGGTCACAAGGAAAGATGAAAAGGGTCATCTGATGATCCGTTTTAAGCCTTGTAATGTAAAGCTGCCTGTTCCTGCCTTTATTTTTTGGAGTATTTGAATCTGGTGGTATTGCTTCCCTCTGAAGAACTTAAATCCATTTACCAGTGCTCATCAAATTCTTCTGATACCAGTTCTGAGATATCATCCTTCCCATCTCCCTCTTATGTGGAGGAAATAGAGACAGAGAGATGTTAATAGCTTTGGCCAAGGTTTCCTGAACAGCTCTAAGCAAAGGGTGCTAATATTTGAAGACTCTCCTGTCTCTGGAGAGACCCTTATTCCAAACCTGGCCTGCTGAGAGCTGACCTACTCCCCACTTTCTCTTCACCCAACTGCTATTCAGTTCTGACTCTCAATTAATCATGAGAGATACCTGGGCTTGAAAAAGTTGATGAGAAATAAATCGCCAAGTGTCCTTCAGCATGGTGGGGGAGGAGAACGTGAATATTGTGGCAGATTCAAAGGAACAGCTTGAAAGCAGCTGGAGAGCTTTGGGGAAAAAAAAAAAAAAAAAAAAAGGAAGAAAAAAAAGAAACCCATACACTGCACACACACAGAGCAGCTGCATAGAGGGTGCCATGCCCAATATTAATTATAGGCATGTTATGGAAGACAATATTCAACATTTCCAGTGCAAAGCATTCAGGAGAGGAGCAGAGCAGCCAGTGGCACTATTTCACGCTCCCCTGTGCACCTCCTCCAGGACTTGATTTAACATTAGAAGGGTCCAAGTCTCCAAGCTGTGACAATTTGTATAAGCAAGGTTTTGGATGTCTCACTGAAAAACACAGTGCAAAATGCCTTCATTGCAAGCCACAAAGAATTCAAAGGCTGCCTTGAAAAATTAATAATAAAAGTAAGGGAGTGCCCCTAAAACAAATCAAACTTGGCAGGGCTAAGTTTCCTTGTGAAATTAATTTTTAGCATCTTCTCTCCAGCGGCCTGCCTCAGCTGTCTCCCTCTGTGCACAGTTAATGATCTTGTTGAGCAGATAACCAATCTCTGGTTGATTTACAGGGCCTTTTATTGTCTGAACTGTCTATAATTTTTTAATAGAGTTTCAGTTGATATTGCAGTAAAACAAGGTTCATTTTACATATTTAATGAAAAAGTGAAAACAAGCCAATAAAGACACCAAAGGACCAATTTGCCAAACTGTTCCACACAGTCTGAAATGTCTTGCATGCCAAATATCTGCAAAGCAAATGCGCAGGCTCTCTAGGATAAATCTTATGCTTAAAAAAAAATAAATGCATAGCACACTTAACACCTCTTTCGTGTTGTGAATTGTTGGTATGTTTTCCGCCTTAATATCCCAAACAACATTAGAAGGATTTGTTCCATCCCTGTTTCCAAGCAAACAACAATATATGAGCAACCCAGCAGGGGAGTGAGATGGTTTTAATTGTGCTCTGCTCTGATAGCCCTACCTGAAGGAAGCACAAAAGTGTCAATATTTGAATGAATAGTCCTGAATTGATGCGACTCAACACAAAATATACCACGCCAGGGAAGCAAGCTAGGTATTTTCAAATGATTGATTATTTGCTGTGCAAAAACAAATGAAGCATGTGCATAGGGAGTGCACGTACTCGCAGTCATGACTAAGTTAGGTTTCCCACTAGTGGGGAGTAAAACATACAGGAGCCTGAAGAAAAGCTGTTATTTGTTATGAGTCCCAGCGCAAAGTGCCTGAAAAAGTGTTATTAGGAAAACCAAAAATGTGCAGGTTCCTGCTTCATCACCACCCTCCCTTGGGTGGAAACACCCTCACAGACCTTAGGCTCTGCCAGGTGAGTACCTGGCACTTGCCCTCTTCTGCAGCAATATGTGTTTATGGGGGCTCCAAGGCTCACACGCACTGCCCAGTTCCCCTCCAGCCTCTCTGGCATGCCTTTAATACAAGTAATGCACTAAAAGCCATGCACCAAACAGGTGCTGGACTCTGGACAACCATCTAAGGCAAGTTTCTGGTCAGAGGAGCACAGCCCAGGGGATGGGGGTGTTGCAAGCAAGCTGGTGAGCAAGCTTTGTAAGCAGGGTACTTGCAGCTAGCTTGTCTCCCTGTCACCTCTGCATTTTTTAAGCCGCTGCTTGCTGTTGTTGCCTTATGGTGATTATTTTCACTGCCAGCAGCGTCTTTTGCATATTAGCAGCCATTAATCCCATTGCATCAGCCGGCTTAATTGGGGTAGGCTGTTGTGATTCCCAACCTCTGTCCTCCACTCCCTTCCCCCAACCCGGCAATGTTTGAGGGGTGTACCAAATCTATAGTGTTTCTACATCTGAATGGAGCGTATGAAAGCTGCGTGGTCAGACCTGGTTAATTGGGGGGACTTGTGGTTTAGCAGTTAGGAATGGGTCTGATCAGGGACAGAGAGGGAAGGAGGGGAGGGAGGGAGGTCTTTTTTTATGAAAATGTGGACCTCCCTACAGTAATTCCCCTTCAGCTGCTGCCTCACAGATGGACCTTTTAATTGAATTTTCTTACAGGCCTGAGGGAGGGAGTTCATTTCAGGTCAGGTGAGGCAATTGAAGTGAATCTAATAGCTCTACTTTCTTTTCACTGGGAGCAGAGAGAAGTGTGTTGTTTTGTTTTTTTTCCTCTCCCCCCACTTTCTGCTCAGCTAAAAAGTTTCAATTAAAAATTGAAACACACACATGGTGATTTCCAAGGATTTGTTGTCTTCATTTTGCCACAAGTGGCAATGAGGTCACCAATGGAAGAAATTTGAAGCAGTTTGCATCCTGTTCTGGTTTTGTTCCCAATACAAGAAGGGATGTGGCATGTGCAACATTCACAAAAATGGCATGAAAGTTTCCTCTTCATGTGCCGGCAAAGTTAGAAACTTGTTCATTGTGGTTGAGTTACCAAATTATTTACCCCTATAGCGTTTTCTTTTAATATTATGGTACTTTATAAGCACAGAAGTTCCTGCCTCAATGGACTTCTATTTAAACTAGTTAAAAATAAGGGGGAGCTGTCCCAAATAAAGCACACTTGAGCAAAATTCAATCTATTCATATTAGAGAAGAAAGACTGGGCTTAAAACCAAAGCAATGTGAATATAGCTTACACCTCCAGAAAGTCCTTCCCTCACTGACTTCCCATCTCACAGCAATTTCCAGAGCCAATAAGCCATGCCAGCAAAAAGACATTCATCCTGGCATGACTATGTCTACGTTAGGGTTTTTCCATGGAGCAGCCTTGCAGAGCTTTCTGTTGTGGGCCATACCTTTAGCACAGCAGACCTCCAAGGACACCCTCTCTGCTAGCCCAGGGCAGGTGAAAGCCCATGCGGAGGCACAGGCAGAGGAGGATGGTCGGGTACGTGGTCGGGGTTGACCTTCTCCACTGGGAACATTGCCACCAGCAGCAGTGGAGCCAGGACAGCTTGCTGGGAGATTTGTCAGCAAAGCAGGCAGGATTTTCTCAAGTGACCATCTGGTCACTTATGGCCGGGGCAGACAGAAGGCAGGATGTCACTCCAGGTCATTCACCCAAAATGACATGGGACCTTCAAGGAGATGGGAGCCAAGACCTCTGTGGCTGCCAGAACAGAGCTCAGAAGGCCCTGGGTGGCCTGCAGGGGGGGCATATGATGGTCAGAGAGGTCTCAGAGAGGACCAGTGCTTTCACTTGGCCAAAAGCCTCCTTCAGCATACCACCAGCCTCAATCCCATATCCCATATATGTTTCGTTAGCCAGCAAATGAGGCTTTCAATATTACAGCACTCATAAAAAAGCATGTGGCAGTGCTTAACTCAGACAATCTTGGAGGTGGACACAAATAAACCAAAATAAAATGCATATTCAAGTGAACTGGATCACTTTACAGGCTCACCTTTTTTTCTAGTATATTGCTTTGGACACAATCTATAAATAAAAATAAATCACATCTTGTGTCTACATATTGATTCATCTCAGTACTTCTTGTTGCAGTGACACTTCTAAATACAACTTCATTTAATTTTCAATTTTCAAATGATAAAGCTGCAATTAAATTATTTTGAAACTTTTTGAGGATAATAAGGGAAGAACTTCCTTCACATAGCTCTATTTGCAATATCAAATACCAAATGTTTATTTGTGTAGAGACAAACACAGGCTGAAGAAGCTCTTTTTGAGGCTGGGTTCTTTGTCTCAAAACATGCTGGAAGCAGATGAATTTGGTTCAGTTCTGTGAAAGTGTCTTGGCCCACCGCAAGTTTTCTGGGTGTTGTCAGACAAAAGCACCCAGCATTTGGCTTCTCCACTGGCCTTCCCAGCATCACCTCATTCACATGCTTTTTGGTTTTTAGTTTGTTTTCATTTTTTAAGACCTAGCAACACACATAAAAGCAGCTTGACCAATGGGGCTTCAATGCAGATGAAATTTGGGGAGAGGGTCTGACAGAAGCCTTGGCTACCTTATTACTATTCCCTTTACACAGACCCATTTAGGGGCCCCATGTGGAAACAAAGGTAGCAAACCATCGCATCCCTGCTGCCAGGAAAGAGAAGGGGTGGTTTAATCAACCATCCGTGTTGCACTGCAGCAGACGGGGCAAAAAAGCACACATTTAGGACCAGATGCTTCTCCTTTAGTTGAAAGGGTGATTAAAGCACTTGTGCTGAAAACTGTGGTGATCCCTACATGAGAAATACAGCAGTGCATGTCTGACCCTGCCTTTTCAAAAGCAGGGAGCAGACTCTGCGGCTGTGGCAAGGGTACACAGAGGTGAGAGGGGAAAAAACAGCAGTGGGTAACATTCAGCTAAAAAGCTCAACCCACACAGGAAAATTTAAATGCTGCATTTGCTCCTTTAGGGAAACTCACTTTAGTTTCAGAGCATACCACAGGCACCCTAAAACTTTTTTACTCAGAAAGAAAGGGTACTAACGAAATTCCTGTGGGGGATTGACTGTGGGCAACATATTTGTATTTGTCTCGAGAAACCCACATTACCATGTGTAAGCAGAAAGATTTCTTTCAAATGCAAGAAAGAATTGAGAAAAAAAACATTCCCCGTTACAAACAACTGGATGAATATTACAGGACAGCTGCCTGTGCAGTGTAAAATGCATGTAGGACACAGTGTTGAATAGCTATCATAACTCTTGCTACAAAAGCTGTTCTCTTCTATAGCATCCCTTCAGCACCTATAGCAGTATACAGACGGCTTTAACACACTGTATTAGAAATGCCAGCTGGACAAACATCACATATATTCACTCTCCAATAAAACAATATTTCAAGAAGCTATTTTTAACTTTATATATCACTGGGTTCTTGCTGCCTGTGCAGACTTAAATAAAAAAAAAAAAAAAAAAAAAAAAAAAAAAAAAACAAATAAAAAAAGAAGAAGAAAAAAAAAGAAAAAAGAAAAAGAAAGAAAAGAAAAGAACAGACTGACAATTATGGTGGAATTTCAGTCTCAAAAGGAGACAAAATACAAACTCAGTTTTCCTCATTATTGCCTTTACTGTTAAATATCCACACCCATAAAATTTTCTGGTACTGATAGAAAGGGTGAAGGCTTTAGGTGTGATACATTTCACATCCTGCCAAATGCCAAAGCAACTGTGATATATAAGCTGACCTAAGAAAACAATAGTTGCAGCAGTTTCTCAAAAATGGCAAGAGTTCATAGAAGCAAAGCAGAAGGTAAAACTGTTTCCAGGCACTGCAGTCCACACATCAATGAGAGCACAGGATGTGACATGCACAGTTCAGAGACTATTACACCAGTCTGCTTATAAGTGCTTCTGTCAAATGATTTTCCCATATAATAATCTTGTAAAGATGCAGAGAACCTGTTAGGTTCTTATAAGAGGTGCCTAATAATGTAAAACAAGCTTTAAAATTGCTGGTAGATAAAAGGCAGGAAGCTACAAGATTGAATCTTTTGCATTGGGCATTTGTTTTCTTCTGAAATTTCAGTGTGCAGGGATGAGAAAAATGAGTACAGTTTCCCTTTACATGACAAGAACAATAATTGAGTGGGATTATATGTCATCCATGAAAACACTATATTTATGTCTCATTGTAATCCATTCATTGGTTTATGGATCCAGAGTCCCATGGGTGTTGTCACAAATCCACATAATGTCCGCGAGTAGTGGATTTTGCATTTGGATCTGCGATGTAGCTGGCAGACACAGGAAATCACCTGTAGCCGGACAGCTCCCAGGACAGCACACAGCAGGGTGTGCTGAATGAGAAGGCCATCCCCCAGTCATCACACCTATCCCTTACAAGCATCAGAGGTGACTATTCTATATTTTAGGTTGTATGGAGCCACTTCATTTGCCTTAAAGATGGCAGAACCCCAGCCTAATTTCATCTGTTTGACTATCTGGAGATACCACTACAGCTAGATCTCATAAACCTGAGATCCATCTATCACTATTTCTTTCTTCATACATTAAAAATAATCCTGAAGTAGTACATTAACATGTGATAACCCTCCCAGCAGAAGATTTCCTGTGTGGCTTTCTACAGGATCTATACTTGAACTTCCCCCTGGAAACTGAGGGGTTTTAGGTTTATTTTGTTCCTGATAATGTTTAACCTACTTAGCCTTTTAGCTTATACATTTCCTGAGACAAAGAGCATTTTTTACTTCATGCCTACAGCAGCGTCATACAGTCTCCAATCTTGGGTGAAGCTTTAAGGCAACATTGTAACAGTAATTAAAAAAAAATAATAAATAAATAAAAAAGAACTTGAAAAATGACAACCAATGTTTTATATAGATTATGTATGTCTGCTGGTTGAAGGAGATGCACTTTGATAAAAAGGTTTCCTCATAAATCATTAATTAGGTATCTACAAAGATCTCAGCTGCCAAACCCTTGAAGCTTCTCAGTCTTTAACGAAGACAGGAAGAGGAGTTAAAGAAGCTGTCATATTTCCCAAGATGTGCATCTCAAAGTTATTGTGTGTTGGTCCACTGCTGAAAGTTACAGTAAAGTAATAATATTCTCCATGCAGGGTGTCAGCTGGATAGTTGACATAAACACAGTCCTTTGCTGCAGTTAGAGCTGGCTGTAAGTGTCCTACAGCTGTAGTATGAAATCCACCAATAAATACTGTGCTGCTGCTGCACAGTCTCCAATGGAAAGCAACAGCCTAATGTGGTATCACTCTGAAGTGTTTATGCCCAAAGTATATCTTCACATCATACCTGTGGTCTTCAGTTTTTGTTATTGTCTGAAGACCCTGGCAGAGTAAAGCAGACACAATGTTCTGAAAGAGGAATCCAGAATGAAAATGATTCCCAAGTTAAGAGGGGAGGGACTGATGGGCAAGGAAAAAGGAACCAAAAGTCAACTGGTGCCTCAACCTTCTATTTTCTAGTTTATTTGCCTCACCTTTTCTTAAAACAAGACATTTTTAAAGATTTTATGGCATTAATATCTTAAAGCAAGATATTTATAAAGATTTTACAGCATTAAATTATGCAAATGGATTAACAACCCTGAAATTTGTAAGAATTTGCAGTAAGAGGATGTGGTCTACCTTGACTTCAGCAAGGCTTTTGACACCGTCTCCCACAGCATTCTCCTCAAGAAACTGGCTGCTCTTGGCTTGGACTGGCGCACACTTCGTTGGGTTAGAAACTGGCTGGATAGCCGGGCCCAAAGAGTCGTTGTGAATGGAGTCAAGTCCAGTTGGAGGCCAGTCACTAGTGGCATTCCCCAGGGCTCGGTGCTGGGGCCAGTCCTCTTTAATATCTTCATCGATGATCTGGACGAGGGCATTGAGTGCACCCTCAGTAAGTTTGCAGATGACACCAAGCTAGGTGCGTGTGTCGATCTGCTTGAGGGTAGAAAGGCTCTGCAGGAGGATCTGGATAGGCTGCACCGATGGGCTGAGGTCATCTGCATGAAGTTTAACAAGTCCAAGTGCCGGGTCCTCCACCTGGGGTGCAATAACCCCAAGCAGAGCTACAGGCTGGGAGGTGAGTGGTTGGAGAGCTGGCAGGCAGAGAAGGACCTGGGAGTGATGGTTGATAGTCGGCTGAATATGAGCCAGCAGTGTGCTCAGGTGGACAAGAAGGCCAACGGCATCCTGGCTTGTATCAGAAACAGGGTGGCCAGCAGGGCTAGGGAGGTGATCGTCCCCCTGTACTCAGCTCTGGTGAGGCCGCACCTCGAGTACTGTGTTCAGTTTTGGGCCCCTCGCTACAAGAAGGACATGGAGGTGCTTGAGCGAGTCCAGAGAAGGGCTGTGAAGCTGGTGAGGGGCCTGGAGAACAAGCCCTGCGAGGAGCGGCTGAGGGAGCTGGGCTTGTTCAGCCTGGAGAAAAGGAGGCTCAGGGGCGACCTTATCGCTCTCTATAGGTACCTCAAGGGAGGCTGTAGCAAGGTGGGGGTTGGTCTGTTCTCCCACGTGCCTGGTGACAGGACAAGGGGGAATGGGCTTAAGTTGAGTCAGGGGAGTTTTAGGTTGGATGTTAGGAAGAACTTCTTTACCGAAAGGGTTGTTAGACGTTGGAACAGGCTGCCCAGGGAAGTGGTGGAGTCACCATCCCTGGAAGTCTTTAAAAAGTGTTTAGATGTAGAGCTTAGGGATATGGTTTAGTGGGGACTGTTAGCGTTAGGTCAGAGGTTGGACTCGATGATCTTGAGGTCTCTTCCAACCTAGAAATTCTGTGATTCTGTGAAGAGCCACTAGCATGCACATGGCTCTTACTGCGCCCATTTCACTTGGACTACCAGCTGCTAACATGTGAACTTGTTCAGTCACTACAAAACCTGTAGAACCTTTAAAAGGATTTATTTTTTTTTTTACCTCAGAAACAGCTAGTGCCTATGCAGCAGTATCAATGAAGCAAGGGGGCTGGTCTCAGAACAGCACTTACAAGGAAGATTTCCATGCTGCAAGATGTCCAGCCCCAATTGGCATGCCCCATTGTACAGAACATCTCTTAAAGGACCAAAAACGGCATAAAGCAAGCCCCTCTGAGGAGGACCACCTTTTGGGAAGACATAGAAGTTCATTATTAGAAATGTATTGAATATTTTCTCCCAGTTGCATCAGTGCACCTGCCAAGCAGATTAACAAAGGATAGCAATCTCTCAGGTACCAACCTGGCAAGCGGTTAGCACTCCAAGGGTTAAAATGTGGACCGTTCCACCAGAAGGCTGCACTGACTCCTTTGAAGCCATTAGTCTATTGTACAAATCCCTCCTAGTTTTGAGGATTATGGAACAAATACATTGTAATGCCTCCGTAGGAACCTGGCCCATGGGGTCACCCTGACTTTAGTTTGTGCATTATGTCCCAAGTGACAAAAATCGAAGCACATTAAATACTTCATGAATGGGGAATGTCCAGAGTTTTAACTTCAGGAGCTTTGCTGCCATACAGTTTGTCTTGAATGCACCTAAATCCACACTTCAGACTGGTGAGAGAAGAGCTGTTTTCAGTTGACACTTGCAACAGAGAAATTTAGATAGTTTCAGACTTAGAGTAATATTCCTTCAGTTTATATTGGGGTGGGGTTATCTAGCTTTATGCTTTGTAGTAGAGCAAGTCCAATAAAGTCACACATGATTTGTGCAGAGAAAAAATCACTTCTATTAAAAGAAAATCTAAAAAAATAGATTGGTCTAATAAGACACTTATGGACCCTTCATATCAGGATGACAAAAACTATACTGTTTCATTGCTTTTGCCTTCAGGAGAGCAAGATATTAATGGAATATAAGAGCAAGGAGAATCAGGTAAAAACTTAGCTGAGTCCCTCCCAGATTGTCACCTAACAAATCACGTCCTCACGACAGAGAACAGCAACTCTTCATCCTTTTGGTAAAATAATACTATTAATAATGAAATAAAAAGGAAGCACTGTTACTCTCCACCTACTAATTGAGGCAATGGAAGAATTTCTGCAGCCTCCTTCACCCTCAGCTCTAGCTCACTTTGTTTCTTTTTATTGTACGCTAGCAGAGCTTTGTGTAGATTTGAAACTGCCTGACTCTGATAGGTAAATTCTGGCTGATTTCATCTACTGCTCATTATACTCTGCATTAGTTGTATTTTTCCCAGTAGACTTGTTGGCTAAGATTTTTTTTTTTTTTTTTTTTACCAGGAGAATTTCCGTTCCTGTCAGAGGCAGAGACCCCAGTAGCACTAATTGAAGAATGGAGGAGAAAAGTAACACAGCAGGATTGAAATGCTGCCATTTAATATTTGAAAGAGTTAATAGCAGCTGGAAAATACTGACACTTCCACAGAAACAAACATACACTACAGTATTTGACTGTTTGCTTTGGGAGTTGTGTTGTGTTTGTTATTTTTTTTAACCGAAGTATTCATGCAAATTATTGTGATTTTATTTATTTATTTATTTTTAATTTTGCATTTTGTTAATTTTCCTCAAGGGACTAATATGCTGCACACTCTCTCATAAATACAAAACTAAGACACTTCAGGAAAAAAAAAAAAAAAAAAAAAAAAAGGATATACTCTTAAATTACATTTGAAGAAATATTTTAGAAAGTTAAATCTCACTTTTCAGTCTAATAGCAGAAGTCGTCTTTCCTCCTGCCAAGCACACTTTTATATTAGAGAGCTTACCATTTTAAAGGTAAACTTCCCAGATTTAGTCTTTATGTGCTTACCAAAGAAAACAAGTTTTCTTGCTTCCCAAGCCAAAGCTCTGCAAAATTGCACAACAGTGGATACTTTCAGCCATTCTAATGTCTTACAACAATAATATTGTAATTTAACATTACCCCAGTTGAGATGGGAATATACTGTGAATATAAAGCAGTGCAACAACATCACTGGTGACCCACTGAACCAAGTCACCCAACCGAGCACCTGGGCTTGCTCTGCTGTTTTTCAGCCCTTCGCTACCACCTTCACTTGGCAATGCCTTGCGCAGGGAGGATTTTCAAGCTCTCCCAAAACTGCATGCCATATTGCTACAGTGCTGTGCAGCATTGCTAGTCTTTGTATTACCTTCAGCACTTCACTTCAGATATTTCTAAAACTAAGGTAAGGACACTGCTGGGTTTACAGAGGTGCTGTGTGCTCTCAGTAAGCACAGATGGATCCTGAGGACTGCTCCTGTGCTAAGCAAGCACTCACCACACAGCATACTGAGCTGCTATGGCTGCAGGACAAGCGAAGAGAAAGAAAGCCAGTCTCACGCTGCAGTGATTTCATTGCCAAACACCACTCCATTTTTCCTCTCCTGACTATGGACAAGTTCATGTTTATTAAGGGACTCCATTAGTTTTCAACCCCCCTTCACCTTGCTGCAAAATGCTTTTTCCTCCAGGGCTATAGCAGCAGCTGGCATGCTATTTCCTTCTGAGGTGTAGCCAAATAATGGCCTTTTGGAGGGGGATCTGTTTCATGTCTTTCTCCATATGTTCCTTTCAATTGAGGGGCTTAATACATGCATTTTCACAGTAGCTATCTAAGGTTTTTTTTCTCTCTTTCTTTTCTGCATCTGTTATTGAAAAGAATAAATGTGCAGAAGGCAATGAGACACAAGAGTCAGGTCACTACACCAAAGCTTTCTTTTGGGAGTGTTTTTCTGAGAGAGTTGGGGTTAGCCTTGCCCAGGACTTGATCCCCTTGTCTTGAGCACAGGGAAGTAAGTTGTGCTTACATGAGGCAAGGGAACACTGTTCAACATATTGATAAGTGATATCTTATCAATATGTATAGTGATAAGAAAGGTAGAAGGGAGGAAGCTCACTAATCTACAGACCGTTCTGGTGAGACATTAAGGTCCTCACTGCCAAATGCCAGGTGTCCTGCTTCTCCTCTGCAGAACTACTCCCAGTTCTTTATGAGTGGGCAGCACCAACATATCATTAAAAATAGCCCAAGCAGGGAAAAAGCCCCAGGTCCTGTCCTGAGGAACTTACAGCCACGAAATTGTACACATGAACCCACTTGAAAATATCTGAGGCAAACTGAGGTACATTTCTTAAACCATTCAGAACTAATTTCATTGCTCAAGTTGTACTCCATGCAGCATGTCTTATGAAGAGAAAACAAAGGGCACACCAGACCACATAGTGAAGCAATGTGGTTACCAGCGAAACATTTATTAACTTAGGAAAAGGAAAACAAAGGCTTCTGTTCAGAATACCATCCTCTCCTCACCGTCCTCTCCTCATGTACATCATTTTCTTTGGCTGGGCTGTTATATTACAGCTGCCCACTTCACAAAGTTGTTGCTTATTTAAAGCATCATTTATAGTGAAATCCCACTGTCATTGTTTAAAGTAACTATCCTAATTCTCAAAAGCAATACAAGAAATGCATCTCCAGAATAGGCTGTAACAAAATCAAGGATCTTGAATTTATCCTCATTGACTGAGGTCACCCCATCACTCAGAAGAGCAGCATTCACGTGAAGACAAGGGGATGGGAAATATAGCTACCCACACCCAGTAACAATAAATTCAATTTCCTCTGCAGTGCTATTACATGTTTCCCTCTCACAGTTCATACTTTTCGTTTATATTCCCTTAGCTTCCACTGTCTGGGCTTTTAGCATTTCTCGCAGCAAAGGTTCCCTAGCTTCTGTTTCCTTTATGCCGGAGCCTTCCCATTCCCATTGTGCCTCGTGCTCTCCTTTGGTCCTGTCCTCTCTGGCCCAGCTTCTCCCTCTCTCCCCACCTCTTCCCAGCCGCAGCGCTTTCTGTTCCTCTGGCACAGCATCACAGGGTGGAAGCTGAATAATAAACACGCATAAAACACAAAACCACTATTCAGTCAGTGTATGTGCTGTCAGTATATACGCTGACTACCCATCTATTTCCAGAGATCACGAAAGAGCTACGGGGGTTTATGCTATTAATATACTGTGGAAAGAGGAAAAATTCCCACCAGAGGCCTTCAACTACTCCGCTGTGCCTCAGCCTGCCCCAGTCTCAGTAGCACTTTGAGGCTTTGTGCAATTTTCTGACTTGCCCAGGTTTTAAATCAAAGCTGAGGGCCTAGGCTCCTGCTCTCTCTGCTGGAATCAAGCAGTCTGGAAGGAGCCTTCATAAACACCAAGTGCAATGCCAAGGAGAGAGAAGAATAACCAAGGAGACAACTCACTGCATTGGCTCCTCTGTTTCTCTGGCAGGACTCCCTGGCTTCACACAGAATATGACTGACTTTGTTGCTTTCAACATTTTCTTCCATTTCGAAATATTTTACTCATTAGCAATCCTCCTTATGCTCAGCACAGGAGAGTACCAATCAAGCTCTCTTCTTCCTAACTGCTAAATTCCTTGATGCTGGCACTTGAAAAGCTGCCCCTCTCCACCATTCTCATCTTCACAGGATTTCTGCTGTTCTCACTTCACCTTCCGTTTCTGGAGAAGCCACCTGCCCATAGATGTTTAGATACTGTTTTCTAGGGTGATGATTCACATAGTCTTTTGCCACTAATACAGTCCCTCATTCACAGCCCTGCCTCTTTATCACACACATTTTTTGTCAGCTTTCACTGTACCCACTTCATTCAAGCCCTCCCTGCTCCAGCTTCCTCCAAAATCATTTTTGACTGTCTCTTTGACCTCCATGAAACCTGCCCATAGCCCAGACCCTGATGCTTACTCAGTCTGACCATCATTCAGAAGCTGTCTTTCTGATTCCAGCCTCCCAAATGTCCCCCTACTTTGGGCCCTCTTTTATTCTACCTTGTTCTGGAAACATCTTTGAGGCTTTCCAACATGTACTATTCTATTTCAGTCCCCACTAGATAAAACCACCAGAACAGATTCACTTCCATCTCCATTTGAGCCTGTCAAAATTCCCTTCCCCAAACCTCGACGCTCACTTCCCATCTGTAGTTGAACCAAATATAATAACCCAATTTCTAAATTCAAAGTGTTCTAGTTTAGTTTCTCTTTCTTCTCCCTCCTTAGTCAGGAGATGTGATGAATGACTGATCCCATGAGCATGTTAATACCATCACACCACCTCTTGGCAGATATTGCAGTGCTGATGCACTGCTCACCGAAACAAAGCCTATAGAAGGCAAGGAAGGGTGCTTTCCCAAACCTAGCACAAGTTGGACAGAAGAGTCATCTCTTACCACCAGGAAAAGTGATGATCCAAGAACCACTATGGTATGGAAATCCCAAAAACCTGAATGATGGATCCTTTTGGATGAGGACTAGGTGTCTGGCTAAGAGAGACAGTCATTGTGCAGAAAGAACATCACACTACCCAGCAACAACACCAAGAAGCCAAACTTTGTGTCCTCTTCTCAGCAGTTTGCTAGAAGACACAGAAAAGACATGGTAGAGGAAAGTGCTAGAGTATTTGTGATACTGGCTGTATGTAGGTCTGGCAACCATCTGCATGTCAGCCCAAGGACATGCAGTGAAAAGTGATCATTTGTTGCCAATCATTTATTGACTGCCAATCATTTGTTGACTTTTCAAACAAAAAAGGCAAAGGAACCCCCTGTAACTCTATCTAACATGAGTGCTCTGTATAGCCAACCACGCAGATAAATAGCATTTTCAGGATCAGGTTGGATTGTTTCCAGAGCACATACTCCATGCAGAAAGCTGCAAGAAAGAGTAGGTACTGAGGAGCATGATAGCTTACTGCCCTAACAAATCAACAAAGGAACTATTTGGAGAAAAAAATGGTTGAGCTACTTAGGATAATTTATTAATATTGCTTTCTACAAGGATAAGAAATAGATAGAATCTCCCAGTGCAACCTAAATAAAACCAGAAACTACAAATCCATGTGAAGCTATCAACGAAAAAAACAACGCATCACAGTATAACTCACATACTGACACCTCATTTTAAATATCAGAAAAAGTCTGCGTTATTGACTAATCACTTTGAAATGCAGCTTCAAAAAAAGAAGCAATCATTTCTGATCCACTAGAATGCCAAGTATATAAGCTTGAACTGCTCTTTTGACATATTTTTGCAAATACGTAACAAAAAACAGAGGTCTTTCACATTTTATTGAAGAAAACACTTGGCTTTTAGGTTGAGAGTTTGCTTTTTGCTTTTTAACAGCCAAGTTTCAACGGAGCATTAGTTTTTATAGACAATATCAAAGCCTTCGTAAACACAATGCTATCAAAGGAAGCAATAATAGATGTCTTATTATAGTTATGTGAACACTATCATTTGGGGGTGGCACTAAAGCACCCTGAGACCCAGACACAGACCTGAAAGGCATTTTAATAAGTGAAGCTCTGCTGGCTAAGTCCCCTCTCCTCCTCTGGCATAGTAATCAACATGCCTCCTTTCTCATCCCCCTTTTGGGTCTGGTTCTTCTTTTCAAAGTGGCGTGAGACAACATCCACGTTCACATTGCCAGGAGTGTTGCTGCACCAGGACTTATCTCCCCAATTGCTCTGTATGCAGGGCAAATCCTCCCTTTACCCAATTCCCTGGTTTTTTGTTTTGTTTGTTTGTTTGTTTGTTTGTTTTGTTTGTTTGTTTGTTGGTTGTTGTGTTTTTTTTTCTAGTACCCCACAGTGTCATCCAATTCCCTGTTGCTATTTTGATGGCTCTCATAGGCCCGTGGATAAGTTGGTTATTTCAGTACCCACCCCATCTCCGATAAGGAGGGCAATTAGATTGGTTTACTGCAGGCAAAATCAATACTGAACATCTGTGGGGCAGATTAGCCATTGCTAATTAGAGCTTTTAGACATTATTCAAATAAAATGTATGAGGTTAATCAACCAAGGTGGAAAAAAATCCATATTATTCTAAGTCTGTCCTTGATTCTTCAACCTGGCTCACTTTGGAATTAGGTATGGAGCGAAATTTCTGAAGTAAAGGCAAGCTTTGCTAGTCTGGGAGGGACATGGAGAAGGGCAGTATTGTTTATTAGCAGGGAGAGGGGCTTTCCTTTGGAGAAAGTCTTTATTCCTTTATTAGCAGGGAGAGGGGCATTCCTTCAGAGATGCAATTCTGGTTTCTAGACTTTTAACTGGATTTTGTGAATTTGATTGAATAAAACTGACAAAATCAGAGCTGCATGTTTCAAGTCTACTTACTCTTAATGAATTATTTTAGTTACAGCTATTTGTTTTTAAAAGACATATTTTAAAATTGTAGAATTATGTATGTAATTAACCAGCTATAATTCCATGGCAACATTTTCCCAAATTAGCTATTTATTTATATTCACTTAAATAACACTTTAAAAAAAAAAAATCTTCTACTGTGTTTGGCATGTAAATGTCTCTTTCAATACGTACTTCATGCATTAATTTTCAGGCCACATAATGTATTACTTTAATATCTTCAGATTAGATTGCAATTAGATAATATGTTCAAATATGAACAATACATTTTCAGTGCAGCTTCCTTTGAATACTCACCTACAGAACATTGTATTTCTCATTTCTGGAAAGAATCATTTCTCTGTGCAATGAAATATCTTTTCCCCAAAATTGTATTCTTAAGCAGTGATTTAAAAGTACTGTAGGAAGATGAACATGTCATCTTAAACATGAGCATGAGATGAGCATGTCGTCTATAACACACTTGAAAGATGTCTTCCTGATTCTCAACAATAACCACAAACTTACAAAGAGAGAAAAGCTGCCTTATTTTTAAAGTCTAAAAATAAATTTAATTATATCTTCTAAGTAGAATTTTAGAAAGTGCAAGTATGCACACACAATTTAAAGAGGCTTTCTACTTCAGAGATAGAACAATATTTCTGCTTTCAATTTTTTTCCTTTTTCTTTTTTTTTTCCATAATAAATATAAATCAACAAAACTAAACCCATAGTAAGACCCAGCTATCCAATTCTCACTGTTCAAGTGAGAAATTGTGCAATTTGGCAGAATGAGCCTAAATTAGCCAAACAATTCCAATTCTTATTTTGCTAAGCTACCTGAATTGAAGTACATTCTTGCAATATTTGAATAAAAGTATAGTTCATTTTTAAGTACATTTCTGGAGTGCTTTAGGAAACTAGGGATTTGGTAAAGCCTGAACACAGAGAAAGGAGAGAGGCAGGAGTCCCATTAGAGCCACCATGCCCATCAGATTTAGATCCAAGCTCAGGGGCTGACTTTCAGCTCAGGTTAGGATTCAGCAGTAACACTTTGCAAATGTTTCTTAAATCTGTACATGAAGGGGTGGGGACCTAACCGTGTCAGCACCACCACATCTGTGAATATTAGAAAAGAAGAGATTTACAGTGATATGAAGGAGCCTTAAATGGTGCCAACTTGACATCCCTATACAATGCTTAAGTAAAAAAAAAAAAAAAAAAAAAAAAAGTCAGTAGTGAGGCAACAAATTCTCTAATTCCCTACAACTTGTTGATGTTGGGGGCAAGAAGAAGCCAAGAAGCCAATGCCTGCCACTGGTAGTCTGCAGAATACTCTGAAGTCACATTTTGGTTAAATTGCAGGTAGTCTTCAAGTCAGATTCTGAGATCATTTGCCATCGAGGCATGGTGTAGCCGTCTCACAGCTCTCCTCTGCACCAGTGCACTGCGCTGGCTGGGGAGATGCTTGTGTGCACAGACAACAAAAACCACGTGGGTACCCTTCACAGTCCAAGGGACCTGTCGACAGTCTCAGAGGAGGCTGGAGATGAGCATAACAATCAATCATATTTCTCCCGTCACATGCCACTGCCTATCTGCTGGGCCATCTTTCTCTGCATCTAGGTGCATGCATTTTGTTCATTAGGATTTCATTTTTACATTGTTTTTCCCATGCTTCTCCTTTTTGTATGCTTCTTTGACTATTATTATCAGGCAATAGCATGTTATTCAGCTATTTGAAACTGTCTTTTTTTTTTAGTATCATCTCATCTTTACAAAGCAGCAAATACTTTTGAAACCACACAAGAAAATACCAGTTTCAAGATGGTCAGGACCTTGCCTGGCACTTCATACTCATCTCATCTCATAGTGATTTGGTACAGAATGAAAGAAATCTTATGTCAGAGTAGAGTAAGGCCATTAGCATTACACCTGTATAAAAGGCATCAGACATGAAATTTTATATAAAAAAAATACATTTCCATGATAAAGTAATATCTCCAATGACGCACTTTCCGAATAACCCATTTTAGTTTCATAGTACCTTGCTGCAATAGTATAGTTTAGCAGTAGCATGATTATTACTATATTTGTACCCTTTTCTTTAGCTGCATTATACCTAAGAGCACATTTCTTAGAGCATTTTATTCCCAAAGACTGAAGTACTGCTTTTAGGCAGAGAGACTGTATCTGCAGCTTCCTGAAGCACAGCAGAAAGGAAAGATTTTTGAAACCAGGCATCCAGGATAAGCAAAGCCATTGCCTTGCTTAAAAGCTGGCAAGCGAGCCTACACCACAGGGCTGGCACCTTGGATGGAGCTCATGGTCTTAGGCTTCTGGCACAATATTTAGAATCATAGGTTTGGGTTGAAATGGACCTTAAAGACCACCCAGTTCCACCTCCCCTGCCATGGGGAGGGACACCTCCCACCAGATCAGGTTGCCTAAAGTCCCATCCAGCCTGGCCTTGAGCACCTCCAGGGACAGGGCACCCACAGCTGCGCTGGGCAACCTCTTCCATTAACACCTCTTAGTAAAGAATTTCTTCCTTATATCTAATCTAAATCTCCCCTCTTTTAGATTCAAGCCACTACCCCTTTTCCTATCACTACACCCACTGACACAGAGTCCCTCCCCAGCTTTCCTGTAGGCCCCCTTTAGGTACTGGAAGGCTGCTGTAAGGTCTCCCTGCAGTCTACTCTTCTCCAGGCTGAACAACTCCAACTTCCTCAGCCTGTCTTCATAGGAGAGGTGCTCCAGCCCTCTGATAATCCTTGTGGCCTTCCTCTAGACTTGCTCCAAGTCCATGTCTTTCTTGTGCTGGGACACAAGAGCTGAACACAGGGCTTCAGGTGGGGTTTCATGAGAGTAGAGTAGAGGGGGAGAATCACCTCCCTCGACCTGCTGGCCACACTGCTTTTGGTGCAGCCCAGGATACGGTTGGCTTTCTGGGCTGCAATACACATTGCTGGCTCATGTTCAGTTTTTCACCCATCACTACCCTCAAGTCCTTCTCTGCATGACTGCTTTTAATCCACTCATCACTGAGCCCATATTCATGTTTCAGATTGCTCTGGTCTAGATGCAGGACCTTGCACTTGGCCTTGTTGAACTTAATGAAGTTCATGCAGGCCCACCTCTCAAGCCTGTCCAGGTCCGTCTGGCTGGCATCCTTTCCCTCCAGCACATTGACTGCACCACACAGCTTGCTGTCATCAGCAAACTTGCTGAAGGTACCCTCAATTCAGTTGTCCATGTCACTGACAAAGATGTTAAATAGTGTGAGTCACAATACAGACTGCTGAGGAAAACTACTCATCGCTGGTCTCCGCTTGGACATCAAGCCATTGACTGCAGCTCTTTGAATGCTACCATCCAGACAATTCTAATTTGTTACATCTGCTTGCATAGGTCCTGGTGGTTGCCAGTGAGCAAGGAAAGGGGTGGGGAGAACAGAACAAGAACCAGAAAAGAGAGTGGTCCTCCCTAATGCAGAATCTTCATCATTTACTATCAATGCATAACAAAAATGACTTCTTTTTTTTTTTTTTTTTTTTCTGAGGAACTTATTTGCCTTTTGGTGGCCAGACATAGATAGTTAAGAACAAAACTTCTGGAAAATTGAGATGGAAGCTCTCCACCTCCTCCCAGATAGAACTCCCATTTTTCCTGGGAGCTCCTAAGGTGAAGGCCTCCAGCAAGGAGTCTCGCTGTTTACACAATGCTCAGGATTTCACATCAAGTTTGAAAACTATTAACTCCCATGAACCAAATCATTTCTCTTTGGTTCACTGAAACTCTGTGAACCAAACTCAGTATCTCTCAGAATAGCAGAACAGAAACCCACAGATAACCAACTTATCCTGTACCCATTTACAATTCATTGAGTAGATTTGAAATACAAATAGATAGAATTTTGTTAATACAGTACAGATAATAAATACCTTTATTTGACAACAGTAAGAGACATATGATTGCATAGATCAAAGCTCTCAGAAAATCCAAATATTTTTTTAAAGAGATAGTAAAAAAAAAATTAAAAAAAAAATAATCCACACACATTATTGTTTCACCCTGGCAGAAAACCTCAGGAAATAATTTCACCATCCTGTGAGATTTTTGACATTGTCAAAACATTTTCCCGTCCAAATTAGGACAAGTTTCAAAATCTTGATAGGATATTTTGAATTCTGTTTGGTTCAGACAAAAAAGTAAATTTTCCTAATTGTGAAATGCTGCTCTGGGACTTATTACACAAGTCACATCCAATAGCAAAACCACACTTGTCACTCCAGCCTGACAATTATAACCATACTTTTTCATTCTTAAAAAAAAAAAAAAAAAAAAAAAAAAAAAGCATAACCCCAAACAATCTCTATTGCCTCTTCCACACAAAATGTTCCAGTTGACAAACCAGCATTTTTAGATTGAAATCATTACACTTTTTATTTTTCTATCACA